>NW_023501020.1:0-1205909 GCF_013390195.1 Colletotrichum siamense
CCTAACCTAACCCTAACCCTAACCCTAACCCTAACCCTAACCCTAACCCTAACCCTAACCCTAACCCTAACCCTAAAACCCTAAAACCCTAAAACCCTAAAACCCTAAAACCCTAAAACCCTAAAACCCTAAAACCCTAAAACCCTAAAACCCTAACTCTGTAACTGCTGTTCTAATCTCGTAAATTTTCGTAAACAACAAAACCACCCCTATCTCTGAAAAATATTCCCTATCTTCATCTTTAATTATGACTATTCCCTCTGCTCTGGCCTTAACCCTAATCCTTTCACCTGTCCCTAACCTTGTTCTTTTATTCTATCCCTAACCCTTTCCTTTCATCTAACCCTAACCCTTTCCTTTCATCTATCCCAAACCTTGTTCTTTTATTCTATCCCTAACCCTTTCCTTTTATCTATCCCTAACCCTTTCCTTTTATCTATCCCTAACCTTGTTCTTTTATCTATCCCTAACCTTCTTCCTTTCTCTATCCCTAACCTTTTCTAATTCCCCTGTCCCTAACCCTTTCCTGTTGCTCTCTCTCTATCCTCTCTTACTCCTAACCCTAAACCCTCTTAAAACGCCTTTACTATCTAAATTCCTGTTTTTGTATTTTCCCTTGTCTCTGCTTCGCTCCTGCTTTGTCTCTATCCCTCTAACTCTTGCTTTGTCACTAACCTCTTTGCTATATACTAACCCTACCTTTTTTTTTTCTCTTCCTTCTTCTTTCTCTCTCTTGCTCATCCTTTATTCCTTCCATCTGTATCTTTCTCCTCCTAATTCTTTCCCTTGGACCTCTGCTTTAATTCTCGTTCGTCCTTTATATTGTAAACTACCCCCTTCTAAACCTTACCTCTTCCTTTCTACTATCTCTTCCCTTTTATATCTTCACGCCTTCTCTTATCCTGAACTTATACTTACGGTTTACCTTACTATATTTTTATCTACCTCTTTTAAACTTGAACTTGTTGATTATTTTTACTCCCTTTCTTCCCTAACCCTTCTGTCCTTATGTACTGAAATATTCTCCTTGCGATGAACTCCTTACTTTGATATCTCCTCTATCTACTTATTATCAACCCCTCCCCTATCCTAAACTGATTCCCCTGTACTCCTGCCTACTGGTAAAATGTGTCCTGCTTCCCCTTCTTACCATGCCCCTGACCTTATGATAAAATGGTTGTCTTTGGAACCTTATTCGGCTTGTTCTGTGTTAATTTATCTGGTGCTTACTATTCCTCTATATCTTGGTGTTATATAATCTGTATATATTATGAACTTGGAATTCTCTATAATGCTGCCCATCCACTTGTATCTGAATGGGAACTTTTGACTCTGGCTTTGGACTGGAATCTCTCTCTCTCTCTTATTTATGCCTGCTTATACTAACTACCTTACTTTATTAATATAAACACCCCTCTTGTTTTTCCTTTACTTTATCCTTAACTTTTATCCCTACTCTATTTTGAACTTTTTCTCTACTCTAACTCTTACTTTTATTTCTGCTCTGTTTCTAACTTTCTATTTCTACCCTATCCTTAACCCTTTTCTTTTAACCTATCTCTAACCCTCTTCCTTATTCTAACCTTTACCTTTACTTCTGCTCTAACCCTAACCTTACTCTTTTAACTTATCCCCTACCTTTTTCTCTACCCTATCCTTGACTTTTATTTTTACTCTATTTCTAACTTTCTATTTTCGCCTTGTCCCTTACCTTTTCCTTCATTCTAACCCTCACTTTTATTTCTGCTTTACTTCTAACCCCTTTCCTTTAACCTATCCTTTATCCTTTTCTCTGCTCTAATTCTGCCCTTTATTTCTGCTCTATCCCTAACTCTTATTCCTGCTCTATCCCTCACCCCCTTTTTCTTTTACTCTATCCTAACTTCTAATCCTGCTCTATCTCGAACCCTTTCCTGTTGACATATCCCTAACCTTAACTTTGTACGATCTCTGACTTGCTTATGCTCTCCATCTGTGGGTTGCTATATGAACCTTCCTCCTTCTTTCTTACCTAACTCTGTTTACTTATTATTCCTCCTTGTTATCCTGTCTGTGTATGTTTCCTTTCTCCCTCTAACTCCTTTCTTCCCTTTCCTACTCTATTATATATATTAACTATCTACCTTATGAATCTGCTATCTTTCGTTTGTTACTTATTAACTTCTCCTCTCTTACTTACTCTTCTAACCTTTTGGTTTATAACCTTTCTCGTGGTACATAACCCTTGTTTTGTGAATAACTTATAACTCTTTTTTTACTATCTTACTCCCTTATCTCTCTCTCTCTATTTACTCTCTAATCTTCTTTATAACGACTCCTATACTCTTACGAACTCGCCTCTACGGACGAACACCTTACTACTCGGCCCTTTTGTTATACTATGCTACTATGCTATCTAATCTAAAACTGGTCCTGTTATCTTCAACTCTGTATCTGTCTATATTATGCTTATATTCCTATGTTCCCTTTTCGCTCCTCTCCTTGCCCTCTTTACTTTTGTCTCTTTCTCTGCTCTTTATATTCCTCCCGTCTTCCCTATCCCTTCTCTCCTCTCTATACTTTACCCTTCTTGCCTCTACTTTCCTCTGCTCCTTGGATCCCCCCTTTCTTGTTGCTTGCTAATTGTATGTCCCCTCTATTATCTGTTTCTTAACTCTATCCCTCCTGAACTTTGCTTTATTGCTGACTTCTATTTCTGCCCTATTCTTGACCCTTCTGTTTGCTGTATTCCTGACTTTGATTCCTACTCTGACCTTAATCCTTCTCTTTAACCTATCTCTGACCTTTACTGTGTACTAACCCTGGCTCCCCTATACTCTACCTCTATGGGCTGCTAAATGAATCTCCCTCCCTCTCTTTTACTGAAATCCGTTTTTTTACTTTTCCCCCCTTGGTCTTCTATCTGTTTGTATTTCTATTTCTCTCTGTCTACTTTCTTTCTACCTCCCTTTATCTTTAACTACTGTCTACTGTATAAATCTGCTATCTTTGGTATGTGATTCTTTAATTCCCCCTCTCTTGCTGACCTTGCTACCCCTTTTTGGCTGTAATTTTTCTCGGTGTACTCTGCTCTCTTTCTATAACAAATCTTTTACTCTTTCCTATTATCTTAATACTATTCTCTTTCCCTCTGCTTGCCCCCGAATCTGCTTTATTATAACTCCTATACTCTTACTAATTCGCCTTTGTTAACGAACCTCTTACTGTTCTGCCCTTTTGTTCTGCTATGCTATCTAACCCTAAAACTGGCCCTGAAATCTTTAACACTACATCTGTATTATATTCACGCTCTTACATCCCCTTTTTACTTCTTTTTTTTCCCTTCTCTCCGGCCCCTTTCTCTGCTCTTTCCATCCTTCCACTGTTGCCTATACCTTTTGCTGCTCCTTGTATTCCCCCCTTCTTGCTCCTTGCTCATGATTCATCCCCTCTGTTACTCTTTGTCATCTTCCACCTCCTGCTCTCTTGTGCTATTAAATCTTTCTGTGTGAAAAAACATCTGATGCTCTGTTTTCTATTATCCTTTACTACTATACTTCCCTACTCCCTACCCTAAACTGTCGTACTCCTATGTACGGCCCCTACTCGCCCCGCCTTGCCCTGCCTGATCACCCCTCTGCTACGCCCTCTACTGCCTTCTGCCACAACTGGCTTGTCAACCGGCACAACTTGCTTGACTGCACCCCTCCCCATTGGATCATCTGCCCTAACCACTTATATACCTCCTTCTCGCTCGATGCCCACTCCTCTAACCCGTCCGCTCTGCGCATCGCCCTCACCGTCTCCTCGTACACCCTCGACCCCACACCGATCGTTGCGACGGCGAACATCGTAACCATCAACCCTTGGTACTGGCATGAACCGCCCTCGACCTCCGTGAACCGCCCGCCGTCCTCGCCCAACGGCTCCCATCGCCGACACCAACCCTGCGGCAATCCGCAATGGAAACAACTGCTGAAATTCTCCATCATCCGTCCGTCGAACATGGCCTCTTCCATCTGCCTCCTGTACTGCGCCGTCCACCCCCACGCCTGCTCCCCGCGGCCTGGGCAATCGTCTAACGTGTGCCCGTCGCTCTCTCTCCGGCGTATCCCGCAATACGTGCACCGTCCCGCCCACCGCGCCAACTGCTGCTTGAACGTCTCCCCCTCCTCCCCTAACCCTGAACGCTCTGCCCTGGCCTGCCACTGGCGGAACTGCCTGGCTTGCTGACTGGTCTCGAACGCGGCCCTGATCTCTTCGTCTTCTCTGGCTCCATGTCCCTCTCTATCCCCGTCCTTGTCCCTATCCATATCTCCATCCCCGTCGTCTACCCACATCACCTCCGACGCCCTCTGCCGGCATATGTCGCATGCCTCTTCGCCCTCCTCGCACCCTGGACGGTCCACCCGCCCGTCCATGACCTCGTCTAACACAATCCGCCGGCATACCTCTCCCCTGATGTATGTCCTTGTTGACACCTCCCATCCCCCTCCGGCTGCCCTCCCATCTTTCTCTGCCTCCCCTGCCTCCTTCTCCTTCTGCTTCTCCTTCTCCTTCTCCTCCACGGCTGCCCTACTGCATATAACAACCGACCGGCTTGGCTGGCCGTCTCGCCCGGCACGCCCGCTCTCCTGGACGAAATCCCGCAACCGCCGCGGCATGCCCGCGTGGACCACCAACCGCACGTCCGGCACGTCGATGCCTAACCCCAACGCGTTCGTCGCCACGATGACGCCCCCATCGGCGCCGTCGCCCATCCTCCACGCCTCCAACCTCGACGCCTTGTCCTCCGTGCTGCCGATGCTGCTGTGGAACGCTGCGCACCCCAACGCCTCGGCCATCCGCTCGACGCCCTCGATCGTGCTGCTGTACACCACCGCCTTGCCGCGTGGCTGCTGCCGCAACCAATCCCTGACCTCCTGGCAACCGCGCTCCTCGACGGCGCTCAACTCGCCGTCCTCACCCTCCCGACCTGACCCTAACCCTAACCCTGACTCTGCCCGGCGCCTGTGGCTTGCCGCACCACGACCACGACCACGACCCCCACCCCCTGACCCTAACGCAACGACAACAACCCCATACTCGATATTCCTCCGCGTCGTCGCCTCGCGGAACACCCGCACCCGCTCCTGCCGGATCCCCGTCACGGCGAAAAACTCCCGCTCCTCCGCCGGCGGCAACGTCGCCGTCAAACACACCAACTGCGCCCCGAACTCCTGCACCGTCCGCCCCAACGCCCGCAACGCCGGCCGGAACCCCCTCGACCCATCCAACACGACGTGGCACTCGTCCAACACCACCCGGTCCAACTGCTGCCGCCGCTGCAACCGCCCGACGAAATCCCGGAATCCCTGCGTGACGGCCGACTCGGGCGTCACGAACACCACCGTTGCTGCGGCCGTGTTGGCCCGCCCGCCGCCGCGCCACGTTGTCGACGCCAACCCCGACCTCGAACACCGCGCGTCCATGTCGGTGCGCAACGCCACCAACGGCGTCACGACGATCGTCACCCCGTCCGGTGCGCAATACGCCGGCAACATGAACGACAAACTCTTGCCGCCGCCCGTGCCCGTCACCTGCACGATCGGGTCGTCCCCGCGCATGATCGACCGGATGACCCGCTCCTGCTGGCCGCGGAACGCCGCCCGCGGGTCCCCCATCATCTGCCGCAACTGCCCGCCGGCGTTGGCTAACTGCAACCGCGTGAACCGCCGCCGCCGCTGCCCTTCGAACTCCTCGTCCGCCGCCGTCGTCGCCGTCCGCCGCCGCTTGGTGGGTGCCCCGCCGCCCCGGTCCTCCGCCCCGAACCCCAACAACCGGTGCCACTGCCGGCTGACGGCCCGGAACCTGTCCCGCAACGCCGCCGTGCCGAACGGTGCCTCCTGGTACAACCGCCCGTATATCATCCCCGCCACGTGCGTGCCGTGCCCGGCCTGCAAATCCAATGCGCTGTCCTCGACGCCTATGTCGTCGTCGTTGTCGTCGTTGTCGTTGTTTTTGTCGTCTGCCCGTCCGAACGCCTCGTTCAAATACCGGTTGGCGATGGCGACGGCCATGTGCCGCCACCCGCTGATGTTGATCTTGCTGCCGACCAACCGCTCGCTGTGCTGCTGCATGATCCGCCTTGCCTTGTCTGACGTCCACAACCGTTCGTCCGTCCACGGCGCCCGGCCGGGGGTGGCGTTGGCGCTCTCGTCTGTGATGGTGTTGTCACGGGCGTCGTCGTCCTCGGTGTTGTCACGGGCGTCGTTGTCCTTGGTGTTATTGCGGCGCTCGTCGCCCCTGGTGTTATCACGGCTCGCCTCGCCCGCCGCCCTGCCCCTTACAACCACGTCGTCCGCCCATAAAAATGCGCTCTTCCGGTCCGTCTGATGGATGATGCCTCCTACCTGCTGCCAAAACGGCAACACTAACCATAAATACCACACCAACAACTCGCCGACCTCGCGCGGCAAATACCGGTGTATCACCTTGGCCGTCCCCGTCTGGCGGTAATTCTTGTGGTACGACGTGACGAAACATATCATGCCGTCGTGTGCGAACACGTTCCTGACCCCGCCGTTGGCCGTGTTGCTGTGTCTGATGCCTGCTAACTCGGGCGCCCGCGCCGGCTGCCCTGCCACCATGTGCATCAACATCCACAACCGCTCCCGGAACGATTCCAACGCCTGTCTGTATGCCTGCACCGTCCTCTCGCGGTATGGGTGGTGGCTATCGCTGCGGTTGGACGTGACCTCCTCCGCCTGTCCTGCTGCTGCTGCTGCTGCTGCTGCCACTGCCGCCGCCGCCGCCCCTCGCGTTGGGTCTAACCACGCCCGCCGCCGTGCCTCCGACTCTGCGATGCGCCGTGCGATCCACCCCTTCCCCTTGCCCACCCACGCCTCGTTGCGGTCGTCGTGTAAAAACGAATACCCCGGCCGGTCCTGGCTGTGGTCGTCGTGCATGCTGTCCCACCTGATGGCGGGCAACGCTGCTGCTAACGCTGATCGGCCTCCGTACCCATCGCCGTGCCCGTCCCTGTCGGGATCATTATCCCTATCCCCATCCCCGTCCACCACCGCCAACTGCGCCAACAACGTCCGCGCCTCCTGCGCTACCCCGTGGAACATCTCGGCCAACTCGCACACCCGCACCCGCACCCGCCGGAACGATATCCGGTCGCCGCTCCAATCCACCATCCCCGGCGCCACCGTGTTAAACCGGATATGCATCCCGTACGTGCGCGCGTCGTAAATCCAATTCATCGCCCTGGGCTCGTCGTCCGGCCGCCCGGGCATCCGCGTCATGAACCGCCGCACCTTGTCGCGCACCAAATGGAACACGCTGCTGGCCTCTTCGTACGCCGCCTCGGCCCCTTTGGTCGCCGTCAACGCCACCACCTCGTCCTTCCGCTCCAACCACGCCTGGTACACGACGAACATCTTGGCCACCTTGATCACGGCTGAATAATTCGTCGTGTACTCCGTCGCCTGGTGCCACCCGCCGTCCTCGCGGATGCCCAACACCGCCAACGCGCCGATCATCGCGCTCTCCTTTTGGCTCTGCTTGTACGGGTCCTCGATGATGGCGATGATGGCGTCCAAACACATCCTCTCGACCTCCTCCGCCTGCGCGGCCTGCCTGCTGCCGACATCCGCCTCGACACGGCTGGTGAACGCATCCCACAACGACCCCTGACGCATGGTGAACCGATACGGCGGCCGCTCGCGCTCCGGCCACTCGTCCATGCGGAACCATATGCTCACCATCTTACGCCAAACCTCCTTGTACCGCTGCCACGTGTCGTCCTCCATGCGGTTGTCGAATGGCCGCACCGGCTTCTGGCCGATCTCCTTCCGCTCCGCCTCGAACAACACGTCGTGCCCGACCTTGTGCGGTGCTGCTGTTGCGCATGCCTTGTCGGCGACGCTGTTGAACACGGCCCATATGGCCTCTAACGTCTCCTCGCCATCCTCAATTGGTCGCGTGGCCTCCTGTAACTGCGTCTTGTTCAACCCTTCCAAATCCCTCGTCCACCCGACGCGGTACAACCACCCGTTCGGCTCCAACTTTTCGTCCACTGTACTGACCTCCTCGCGCGCGTCGGCCTCGAACCGCTTCTCTTGGTTCTCGTGCAACGTGACGAACCACGCCGTGTCGTCCGTCCCCGGCCCCGATGGCTCGCTTTGAACGGCCACCCCTAACCCCCGCCCGACCTCGAACCATCCGCTTGCGGCCCGTGTTAAAAAAAAACGCTGGCATGGCACGCCTGTTGTCCACGGCAAATCTCTGACTGCCGTGGCTTTCTTGCGCACATTGCCCCCCTTCTGCCAATCATTCGCCCACCGGTGTTCTGCCCGGCAATGCTCCTGCATGTTTCGCACGCGGCGGCACACATAACGGCATGCGTGGCAACGCAAACCGTCCGCCCGGGGCGGTGCGATATGGGCAACTGGCTCGACCGTGGGGTCTGGGTATTGAAACGACTGCAAATCGGCCTGGCTGCGGATGATGCCGGGAATATCGCCGACTAATCCGGCGACCTTGCTCCTGGCCTCGGCGGGGATTGACCGATGGTTATTCCGCAAATGCGCCGTGGCTTCGTTGGCTAATACGGCGTACTGACATAATGTGCATATCAAAATGGAATACTGCGTGTTGTGGACGAATGGCTCCATCTTTGGCATGTATTGGTTACTTTCTTCTATCTACTGTTTATGACTGGTTCCTCCTGTCCTCTCTTTATAAACTCACCTTCCTGCCCCTTAATTCCATATACTTTCTCCTTGATCTACTTTCCTCCCTGCCTACGTTCCATCGCTCGGTCGGGCTTTCTGGCCTGGCTGATGGTCCTGTTATATAATTGGCTGGTTAATGCGGGGATTCGGACGACATCACAAAAACATCTACTACCCTATTCACCTATTTCTGGACTCATATCACGGAATAAAACACTGAGAACTGGGTTCCTATAATTATACCGATTGTGGCTTTAATTGCATGCTACTTTTACCTATTTTACTACGGAAAATCTCAACGGCTTCCACCTTGCTGTGAACAACGGTTTCCGCCCTTGTCTCAACGGACCCACCTAATTCCATGGTGGGGCGTTCAATGGCTTCCGACGTCAGCCATCGTGGACGTGATGTTAGCCATCGTGGACGTGATGTTAGAGTGCGCTGGCACTGAGCCCTTTTAAGTGCACCGCCCATCCTACACGGGCCAGCCACGGGCTGGGCTCGAGTCTTTCGTTGGCGACGCGGATCAGCTCATCGTGACTCGTCTTCACACGTTCTGCTTGGACTTTCCGGAGATCTCGAACGCGGTCCACCGCCTGTTGAGCCGGGCTTCTACTCGGAGCGCCTTGCAGAGACTCGTCGGCTATCTGTCCCTGGGCCACCTCGAACCATCCGCTCGCGGCCCGTGTTAAGAAAAACCGCTGGCACGGCACCCCTGTCGTCCACGGCAAATCCCTGACTGCGGTGGCTTTCTTGCGAACATCACCCCCCTTGTGCCAATCATTCTCCCATCTGTGTTCTACCCGACAATGCTCCTGCATATTTCGCACGCGGCGGCAAATATAACGGCACGCGTGGCAACGTAAACCGTCCGCCCGGGGTGGTGCAATATCAGCAATTGGCTCAACCGTGGGGTCTGGGTATTGGAACGACTGCAAATCGGCCTGGCTGCGGATGATGCTGGGAATGTTGCTGACCGATTTAGCCACTTTTCCCCTGGCCTTGGCGGTGATTGACCGATGGTGGTTCCGCAGATGTGCTGTGACTTCGTTCGCTACTACTGCATACTGACATGATGTGCATATCAGAATGGAATACTGCGCGTTGTGGACGAATGGCTCCATGTTTACCTATACGGATGGCTTGCTTTGGTCTACTACTATTAAATGATTCCTCCTGTCCTCTCTTTATAACCTTACCTTCCTGCCCCTTAATTCCGTATACTTTCTCCTTGATCTACTTTCCTCCCTGACTGCGTTCCATCAGTCGGTCGGGCTTTCTGGCCTGGCTGATATCCCTGTTATGTGATTGGCTAGTTAATGTGGGGTTTGGGACCGCATCACGAAAACATCAACTACGCTATTCATCGATTTCTAGACTCACCTTGCTGATTATCGAACTGAGAACTAGATGGTTATAATTGCCTTCATTCAAGCTTTCATTGCATCCTACTTTTGTGTATTTTACTGCGGGAAATCTCAACGGCTTCTTCACTACTGGAAAACAACGGCTTCTACCCCCTGTCTGCACGGACCCACTTATTTTTTGGTGAGGATTTCAACGGCTTCTACTTGAAGCCGTCGTTGCCAGTATGTTAGGAGATAAGGAAGTCTAAGATAGAGATAATAAAAACGCTAACTAAGAGTATTTATTAAAATTAATAGATAATATATATATCTTAGATAGAGGACTACTTATAGTTAATAATAAAATATATAAGGATAACTAAGTTAAATATTAGTATTATTATAGATAGTAGAGAGCTATATAAGTAATATCCTGCACTTTATATAGAGATTTAGCTATATTTAATATATATTAGCTTAATTAGAGGGGTAATAGAGAAGGTTTAATAGGGGGAGAAAAGTTACTAAAAATAATAGTATAAGAGGATTATGCTATTATTTAGATTCCTAAAGCTTAAAAACATATTAATAACTCTTTAGGAAAGATTATATATAATATAAATATATTTATAGAATTATTAATATCTAAGTTAAAACTACTAAAAAATGTTTTAGATTTTATATTATAGTTACCTAGCTAGCTATTAAGTAAAGTTTCTACTCTAATAACTCCTATTAATAGCTTAAAATAAGTAGCTCTATTTATATAAAGATTATTAATAGCTTTAAAAGCTTAAATTAAAATAGACTGAGATATAACTTCTATATAAAAAAATAAAATATAGAGAAAATATAAAGCTTTATGCTAGTTATTAGTAAGCTTTATAGTAATTAGATAAAAATAAAGAGTAAAAAGAGAATCTAAATATAGTAATTTAGCTTTAGTTATATAATAGCTTATAAGCTTTAGAAAGCTAAAAGATATATTTTAAGCTAGAGTTAAAAAGTAGTAATAAGTTATAGTTTTAGCTAATAGAGTAGTAGTATAAGTTTTATATCTCTATTTAATATACTATATAAAGAATAAGCTACTAAAAAAAAACTAACTAAAGATATATTTTATTACTTAAGCTTATTATACTACTAGTATTAATATCTTATATATATTTATAGTCTTAGATTTATTTAGATAGTAGTCTAATAATAATAAGATAATAATTAGGCTTAACTACCTCTTATTTTATTTTTAAGTAGTATATATTAAGTAAGTAGTAAAAAGAGAGATATTAAAGTCTAAGTCTAATAGGTTTATAAATATCTAATAATAGTAGTATAGAGGTGCTAGCTATAGCTTAAAGTAGGGGGTTATAAAGAGTATTAGATCTAATTAGTTAAAGATATACTACTATATATATCTAGCTATTAGAGGTCTACTCTTAGTAATAAATAAGTTTATAAATATTTTTATTACTTCTACCTCACCTTAATACTGTTTTAGTGTAGCTATAGTAGTTTACTGCTTTTATTAATTATTTCTTTCTATAAGTTCTTATTTTCTAATTTTATACTCTTTATTAGATCTAATAAGGATCTTTTAGTTCTAATTAGTGCTATAGTAGAAATTATTACTAACTTATTAAAATATTAATACTATTAGGTATAATAAGTTATTATTTATATTAAGGCTAAGTTAGAGATAATTAATTTTCTAATATATAATACTTAGCTTTATCTAAGCTACTAAATATCTCTATTACTAGAGATATAGGTTAAGATAATACCTTAGTTAGAGAAAAAGTATAAAGAGATAATAGTAGCTTTATTTAGAGGATATAGCTTCTTTTAGTAGTATAAATTAGTTTCTAAATATAGATTTCTAGCTTTATTTTAGTATATTTATAAAAAAGATAGATAAATTTTAACTTATAACTTTTACTTTTAATAGTAATAATAACTATTATATTTATAGTTTATATACTATAATACCTCTTTTTAATAAAAATAAGTAAGTAGTATAAAAAGTATATAAAGTGGATAAAGAAGTATGAGATTAGGAGAATAATATAGTATATATAATATTTACTATAATAAGTGCAGCTGAGATAAAATATAATAGTTATTTAGTTTATTTCTAAATATATAATATTTAGATTAAGCTATAATAAGTAGTAAATACTAATAAGATAATAGCTTTAATATAAGAGATAGAGAAAAAAAGTAGAAGAAATTATTAATAAGATATAAGGAGGAAGAAGGATATATAGTTACTTTATTAATAAGGGTATTAAGATTAGAAAAGTAAAAATAAATATAGTTTAAAGGTAATATTCCTAGACTAAAAAATATAAATATTATATTTAATAATAATAGAATAAATAAGCTAGAAATAGTAATTAAGCTTAATATATTTCTAAGTATTATTAATATATTTTTTATTATAAATCTATATAGGTATAAAACTATAGTAGGGAGTAAAAATATTATATAAATATAGATTAGTTTCTATTAATTTTATTAGCTATAAAATAGTATAAATAATATTATAACTTATTATAGCTATATAAAGTTCTTATCTAGTTAAGGTGTTAGCTCTTTTAGGAATAAAATAGTGTTAAGAGTTATTTAATTAAATAAGTTTTAAAAACTATATATAATAAATAAAAATAGTTAAGAGGAGTAGTTATAGCTAAAATATTAGAGATTATAAATATAAAATAGTAATCCCTAAGAGTTTAGCTAGAGGAGCAATAAAAATAATAACTAAGAACTATTTTAAACTAATTATTTTAGTTATATATAAAGAAGAGAAAAATAGAAAAATATAGCTTTTTTAGGGTGGTCTATATATTTATACTACTATATTTAATACTAATTAATCTATCTTATCTTTTTATAAATAGTTTTTTATCTTAGTTTTATCTATTAGTTATTATAATATACTATATCTATATATTATTACTAACTTATTCTCTATAGTTTTAAATATATATAAGAATAAACTATAGTATATATATATAGTAGTATTATTTAGCTTTAATCTAAGGCTTTTAAATAGCTTTTTATATATCCTCTATATATTAAGGTTATTATAAAGTAAGTTTCTAATCTTTATAAACCTCTTAGTATATTATAGTAATAATATAATATACCTTACTATACTATAGAGATTTCTTATTAAACCCCTCTTCTTCTATATTCCTTAATCCTCTTTAATATTATAAATTTTAATTTAATAATTAGAACTCTACTAAAGTATTACTTAATAAATACTATAAAAATAAAGCTATACTAATTATCTTAACTATATAGCTAATAGATTAAATATATTGCTATTTTTAACTTTTTTTAATAGAAGATTATAATATAAATAAATAGAGAGGGCCTTTAGATAGATATTATTATTATTAGCGATATAGAATATTATTAACACCTTAACTTAGTTAAATATCTTAATATTATAAATAGGTAAAATTACCTTATTATAAAAGCGAAATTCTTTTTAACTTAAGTATTAAGTTAATAATAGAAATTTTATTATATTATATTTAGTTAACTTAATTATTAATAAAGTAATATATTAAGATAGTAGTTATATAACTATTAAACTAGATCTATATATTAAATAAGAAGTAACTCTATCTAGATATATTTTATATCCTTTTTTTTATAACTAATTATAAGTTATATTTAAGAGGGTTTTTAATCACTATAGTATAATAGTTCTAATAATTAATAAAGTCTATATAATAATAATATTATACTATAACTTTATATAGAAGGGTTACTATACTTATAAATCTCTTTCTTTTACTATAAAGGTTATATATAATAACTCTAGTAAATAAGGTATAAGTATTATAAGAATTTATAACTTAAATAAGATAGATAACTATAAAAACTTAGGTCTAAGTAAATAGTAATCACTTTATATAAAGGAGGTAGTAGTATAAAATAGTTTAAAAGAGGCTTTAATATATTCTTAAAAAGAGAAAGAAAAGTATTCTATAGTGTTAAAAGCTTTACCTAACTTATTAGTAAGTCTATTTTTAATATAAACTCTAATATAAGTTATAAAAATATAGTAAGATTATATTATATATACTATTTATTTATATTATTACTCTAAGAAGAGCTTTATTATTTTTAGATAGTAGGTAAATATAAAGGATTATTAATAATAATATCTTATTAATAGGATAAGATAAAATAGATAGTAAAATAGTAAAACTTATATTAATAGTAGAAGATATAAGACTTATAGAGGCTAGATTAGAGATATCTTTTAAAAATAATAAACTAAAGCTAAAGTTTATATTAATGCTATTTTATATACTATTAATAGGCGTTTTAAGTTTAAGTGAGGAAAAAGAAGAATATTTTAAATAAATATAGTTAAGAGATAAGTAATAAATATAATAAGAGGGGGAAAAAGATAGGTTTAGTGAAACTCTAAGAAGTAGTTTTTATCTAAGTAGTAAGGTTATAGTAGGAAGATTAAGCTAAGGCTTCTATAACTAACTATATTAGAGCTTTAGATAATAATTAGTTTACTCTAGTAGAGGATACTTTTAAAGTTAATTATATCTACGCTTTAGCTAAAGTATATCTTTAGGCTTTAATAGATATTTTTATAGATAACTCTAGCTATACTTTAGTATCCCCTCTAAGGTACTTATTATAGTAATATTAATATATAGATTTAGGAAGGGATACTTAATATTACTAATAAAAAAGGTGAATACTAATATAGAATTAAGATTATATCTTTATTAGAAGAATATACTACTTTATATAGAGGAAATAAATATAATAGAAGTTAAGATAGTCTATTTAATATAAAGCTTAAAATTATAGATTTCTAAGGTGAGACTATAGTTAGGTTAGTATAATAATTTAGATTTAGAATAGAGACTATATATATAGATTAGTTAATAAAAATAGTAACTTAATTATAATACTAAAAATAATTATATAGGTTTTAATATAGGTTAAATAATACTATAATTATTAGTTAGATATATTTAGAGAATATAAGAAAATAAAGATTATAAGATTATAGTATAGTTAATAGGTTTTATAAATACCTATAGAGGAGTTTAGATAGATAATCTCTATATAAATATATTAGACTTACTATATTAGTTTAGTTTATACGATATTAATTATAAGATAGATAGAAAAAATCTAGAAAAAATAATAGAAGATATAGTTTATAGTTATAGTGTAGCTAAAGCTCTCTAAAAGTATATATTATAGATATTAGGACGTTAAGTATTAGAGTTTATATAATTAAAAGTATTATAAATATAAATATATATATCTAAGGCTATTATGTAGGTATATAATAACTTATTAATACTTAGACTAAAAAAGTATTATAACTGTTTCTAAAGTAGGAATCTAGTTATTATGCTAGATTATATAATTTAAGTTAAGAAATAAATATGTAATTATAGATAAAGTTACTTATAAGAAGGAAATATATCTTAAGGACTATTTTTACTATAAGCGAACTATTTTTTTAGTGTTATATCTTTTCTGATAAGAAACTAGGACTATGCGCAGATTTTTTCAACTAATCCTAACTAATTATTAAACTAAATTTAGTTTAGGGATTAGACTTCTAACTATTAGGAATAGAGACCTAAACTCTTAGGAATAGTTTATAAAGTACTTATATACTTAGACTATAAGAACCTCTTATACTTCACTACCTCTAAAGTGTTAAATAAATAATAAGTTAGATAGTTAGAATTCCTTTCTAAGTTTAACTTCTAAATTATTTATTAAAAAGGATTAAATAATAGTAAAGCTAATACTCTTAGCTAATAACTAAACTATAACGTCCTAATACTTAAAGAAACCTAGGTAATTCTTAAAAGAAATAATAATAGAGACCTAATACTAATAACTAAACTCTTAATAATAGCTAGATAATCTAATACTAGCCTGCTTAATAAACTAAATAATAAAGTAATTATAGAGTTCTATACTTAACTTATATATAGTTACTAAGGAATTATAAAAACCTAGAAATAACTATAATAGTAATATAGAGAAAAAGTTATTAGAGAATATATAGTAAAAATAATTAAGGATTATAAAGTTTACTTTAAAAGTAAACCTACTTAATATTAACTTTATAATATACTATAACCTTTACTTATATTATAAACTACTTAGTAATCTATATTACTTAACTTTATTATTAAGTTACTAAAGTCTTAAGAACCCCTTATAGGAATATATTATAATAGTATTTTTATTATTATAGATTAACTTATAAAATATACCTACTTTATCCTATATAAAGAATTAAGTAATACTAAAGAATATACTTATATATTTCTTAAATATATTATTACTAATTATAGAATACTTAAGGAAATTATATTAAATAGAGATAAGATATTCACTTTTAAATTCTAAAAGTTAATTATATTATAACTTAATATTAAGTAAGTAATATCTACTGCGTTTTACTTATAAACTAATAGATAAATAGAATAAATTAATTAAATCTTTAAAATATATCTCTATGCTTATATTAATTATAACTAAGATAATTAGGTTATATTGCTACTAATAGCTTAGTTTGCCTATAATAGTGTAATTAGAGAAAGTACTAAGGAATCCTCTTTCTATCTTAACTATAGATTTAAACTTACTACTTATAGAGAACTATAACTAAGCTTAGTAGTAGTTAAAGCTGTTACCTCTATATAATAAATTAAGGATATCTAAGAAAATATATATAAAGAACTTAAATTTATATAATAAAGGATAATAAAATTTAGTAATAAATAAAGGATTAAGGGATTAACTTTAAAAGAGGGAGATAGCGCCTACTTTATATAGCGAAATATTAAAATAAAATAACTAAATAATAAACTTAACTATAAAAAACTTAAACCTTTTAAAATTTTATAAGTAATTTCACTAGTTAACTATAAACTTAAACTCTTAAAAACTATAAAATATTATTTAGTATTTTATATCTTACTTTTTAAATTAGTATTATATAAATTATAGATAAATAATATTATTATTATAAAAGATAATAAACTAAAATATAAAGTTAAATAAATTATTAATTATCTTAAGGAACTAAAAAGATATTAATACCTTATTAAATAGAAAGAATATAGATATAAAGATAATATATAGAAACTAACTAAAAATATTACTAATATAATAAAAGAACTTATAATCTATTAGTAATAATATTAAGAATAAGAAGTTATATTAGTACTTATTATATTAGTCTAAAAGAACGCTAGATATAAATAAATTAAACACCTATATTACTTTATTAAACTACTTACTAAAGTAGATTAACTATAATAAGGAAAACTATTTATCTACTTAAGAATACCTAAAGCTAGTTAAAAAACCTCAGAAGAACTTATATTTAGAGGGATACTTAAATTAACTACTTTAATACTTAGGGAAGACTAATTTAACTTATTCTAAGTACTTTATAATAATAAATCCTCTATTACTTAAGACTTTTAAGCTTCTAAAGTATACTCTTTAGCTTCCTATTTATCTATAAACTATATTCTCTAATAAATTAGATCTAAACTATACTCTTTTAAGAACCTTTTCTATCTCTAAAAATAAAATAAATAACTTAGAGTAGTAGTAAACTAAATCTATAGTACCTCTAATACCTCTTTAGCTTCTTCCTCCTCTTACTCTACTTTCTTTTACTTATTAAAATAATAATTTATTACTATAATAAATTAGTAATACTAAGAAAAACTAAAATGCTAAAATACTTATAAGTATTTACTATATTACTACTATTATAGTTTAAGAAACCCTACTTTATATACTTACTATAATACTTTAAGTTAGTAAGATCTATTTTATATACTTAGTTATATTAAAAATAAGGGAAATAAAGTATTACGTTATAACTATAGTAATTAATTAGAGTATTAAAAGCTTTATAGTTATACTAAATCTAAGTATAATAAGTCTTATAAGAATCTAATTTCTAAATATAACTTAATATAGTATTAGCATTATAGGTAAATTAGGAAGTATAATTAATAGGACCTTAACTTAAGACTAATAACCTACTTATATTAGGTTTTAAAGATAAAACCTTTAGAGAGGGGACCTAATATTATAACCTATTATATATAGATAATAGTTAACTAACCTATTTAGGTATTAAGCAGCTAGGATAAGATATTTATATTACTAAATTATAAGAATAGCAAGGACTTACTTAGGAATAGAAAAACTATAGTATAAGTTATATAATAATAAGATAATAATTATATTAGATTAATATAATCTAATATAACTTAAAAACTAAATAATTATTTTAGATTAAAATAATCTAGAATAACCTAAGGTATAAAGGAATATATTTAGAATTAGACTTATATATAGTATAACCTTAAGCCTAGCTTATAGTTAGACTTCTATAGCTCTTTAGTAATTAACTTAATATTTATCTTTAGGATACTCTTAGCTTACCTTCACTACGAATTATTTATTAAGCCTAAGACTAATCACCTTAATCTCTAAAGATCTAATCTACTATAACCTATAACCTTTAACTTAGACTATAACCTAGTATACTATTAGAACGTATTAATCCCCAGCTTCTATTAGCAGACCCTACTGTTAGAAAGCTAACTATAACATTACTATTAGATTTATCCTTTCTAACTTACTAACTACTTAAGCTACCTTAGCTATCTTAAGGAAGCTTATAAGGTATTTATAGGTATTAGGATTATTATTAGTAGCTTTAACTATATCTATATTAATCTTAAGGCTATATAACTCTAATATATTATACTTATTAGCTATCTTAAGTAGGTATTTCTAGGTGAATTTAAGTAGAGTTTTTTTATTAGTATATAGAAAGTTATTATACTTAGAGCTTTTAATTTTATTTACTTTAGTTTTATAGATTAAGTTATCTAGGGTAGCTTTATTTAGCTTATATATAGGTATAATAAAGGGGAAAGATATTATATAGGGTTATTATATATATAGGAAGATATGAGGAATAAGCTTAAGGCTTTATTTAAATAGTTAAGTTTTTATGCTATAGCTATAAGAACTTTTTTAGCTATGCAAAGAGTTATACTGTTAAGTTTGCGCCTTTAAGTATAGGTTTAAGCTATTACTAAGCTTTAGCTGTATTAGCTATAAGTGCTATTAGCGTTTTATGTTATAGATAATGTTTTTGTGATATTGCGAATAATATGCTTGTGATGTTGCGAATAACGCTCTTATTAGTATGTTTTGCTGCTCTGCTACTTACCTGCCTACCCTCTTCTATATAGCTAGGGATAAGTTAAGCTAAGTGTTAATAATTAGTTATATTAAGATTTATTTGTTTGTTTTATTAAGATTAGGTATAGGTTAAAGTGCTGCTATTAGGTTTTAGTATTATGAAAAAAAAGTATAGAGTGAACTGTGATACCTATTTATAGAGGTTAACTAGACTGCTAATATATTAATTATTAGGTTATTATAAGTTATTATTAAAATAAAATTTATAAATTTAATAATTTAGTTAGGTTAAAATAAGCTAGTATTAGTATTATTTAGATTATAATACCTCTTTAGAATACTTATATAAATTAGTAATTAGTAATATTATTATTAATTAGTAATATTATTATTAATTAGTAATATTATTATTAATTAGTTTAAACTAAGTAGGTTATTATTAGCAGTTTAAGATTATTTAAACTTAGATTAAATATTTATTAATTTAACTTAGTATTATATAGATTAGAAACTTAGCTAAAAAGAATACCTTACTATTATCTTTAAGTATATTTATAATATAGATATTTTAAGCATAAAAAGTTTAATAAATAATATTTAGGAAGATTTTAATAAATCTTACCTTTAGTCTTTATAAACCTACTCTTTTTTAGGTAGCAGTTTTAATAAATAATATAATTATTTATTATTATTAGTATAATAAGTTAGCTATAAGCTAAGCTTAAGTCTTTTATTAGTAATATAAATTTGCTTATTATAGCTTATCTTTATATATTCTACTTAAATTATCTAGAGATCTTAAATATAAGTAACTACTTATTAAGTTAAGCTTCTATTTAGAGCGCTTTATAGAGAGTTATTAGCTATTTATCCTTAAGCTACTTTAAACTATTACTTATTATACTAAGATATATAGAATTTTTAATATTATATACTAATTATCTATAATATACTTTTAACCTTATTTACTTAACTTCTTATATTACTACTTCTCTTTTAAGTATTAACTTATTTATATTCTTTATAGTAATAAACTTAGATTATTTAAATTTATTAATATATAAAACTATATATATTATAATAGATTTTATTTATAATTAGTAGTATAATATAAAGAATTAGCTTTATTATAAGGGTTAAATATTAAATATTATTAAGTTAGTTTTAAGTTTAAATAATTTTATAGATTCTTATTATATAGGTATATATATTATTCCTCTCTATTAGTTTTAAGAGTAGATATTATATTTTTAGATATAAAGTAACTTTATTTATAATAAGTATATATTAATATTTTTTATATATTATAAATAAGAAGTTAATAAGAATTATAAATAGATCTATAGCTTTATTTAGTCTTAGAGTATAATTATAAATAAAGTTAAAAGTTATTTATACTTTCTAGTAGAAGAATATTAAAAATATTTTATTTAATCTTTTTAATAAAATATATTAATTATTAAGTTACTATAGGTTATTATTAGAATAGAATTTATAAATTTAATAATTTAATTAGGTTAAAATAAGCTAATATTAGTATTATTTAGATTATAATACTTCCTTAGAATACTTATATAAGTTAGTAGTTAGTAATATTATTATTAATTAGTTTAAACTAAATAAGTTATTATTAGTAGTTTAAGATTATTTAAACTTAAATTAAATATTTATTAATTTAACTTAGTATTATATAGACTAGAAACTTAGCTAAAAAGAATACCTCACTATTATATTTAAATATATTTATAATATAGATATTTTAAGCGTAAAAGGTTTAATAAATAATACTTAGTAAGATTTTAATAAATCTTACCTTTAGTTTTTATAAACCTACTTTTTTTTAGGGTTAGGTTTTAATAAATAATATAATTATTTATTATTACTAGTATAATAAGCTAGAAACTTAGCTAAAAAGAATACCTCACTATTATCTTTAAGTATATCTATAATATAGATATTTTAGGCGCAGAAAGTTTAATAAATAATACTTAGTAAGATTTTAATAAATCTTACCCTTAGTCTTTACAGACCTACTCTTTTTTAAGTAGTAGTTTTAATAAATAATATAATTATTTATTGTTGCTAGTATAATAGGTAAAGTATAAGTTAACTAAGTTTATATTTATATATTTATATATTTATTTTTATATTTCTTATAGTTATATAGAAAATTAATATATAAGTATTTAGGTATTTTTAGGGGTTTTCTATTTAAAGAAGAGTACTTAGTATAATTAATAAGTCTTCTCTCTTACCTTATTAAACTAGCTATTATTTAAGTTCTTTATTATTATTATCTTCTTTTAAATCCTCTTTTATTTTATAGTTACTAAGTTCTTAAGTAAGGTTATAAGTTACTTACTTAGTAGAAAAGCTTAAGGTAGGTAATTTAGTAGAAATATAAGAAGATATCTTATATATACTATTTAATAGGTATTAATAGTTATTTTATTAAATAAGAGTAATTAAAATATTATAGTTAGCTATCTAATAGTAAGATCTACTAATAAAAGCTAAAGATTAATATATAGTAATAATGTATTAAGGTTATAATTTAAGTTATAAATTATAAGTTATATTATAAATTAATAGTCAGAAGCTAAAATAATTAGTTTTTAACTTAATAAGTATGTATAATAAAAATAAGCAAAAAATATCCTAAATATAAATATAAAATTAATTACTAAAAAGCTATAGAAGTCTAACTATAAGTTAAGCTTAAGTTATACTATATATAAGTCTAATTTTAAATATATTTCTTTATACTTTAAATTAAGCTAGATTATTCTAATTTAAAATAATCACTTAGCTTCTAAATTATATTAGATTATATTAATCCTATATAATCACTATCTTATCTTTATATAATTTATACTATAGTTCTTTTATTTCTAAATAAGTCTTAGTTATTCCTATAATCTTATAGTATAAATATCCTATTACAGCCGCCTAACGCCTAAGTAGGTCGTTCAGCTGTTATCCTTATTTACAGGTCGTAACAATAAGCTTAATAATGATGTCAGCAGGCTTTATGTTAGTGGCGATATACTTAGGGGTCTTGTACGACGGGTCCTCGGGGTCGACAATGACGGCGAGCTGGCCGCCGTTGCTACCGCAGCTACCCAGAAGGCTTGCCTTGCGCTGCTCCTCGGTAGCGCCGTCACTTCCGTCGATAGCCCGGGCGAGGTCGGCGTAAGTGACGGCGGAGTAGGTGCGCGGGGTGACGTGCTTAGTTAGGGCCATGACAGATTCAGCGCTGAAGAGCAAAAGAGGTCACTCAGCGCAGTCGAAGACGAAGAGCATATTCCACAAGGGGTTGTTATTGGTTTCGCTGAGGTAGTGGGGGTGTTCAGCGGGGTACTTAATATCCTTTGGGTCAAGGTTCTACGAGGTGCCGCCGGCGACGCTGTAGCACACCAGCTGCAGCCCCTTCCGCAGGCGGGGCGGCGAGCATGTAGATTGAGCGGCACGCCCTGGTCGTGTTGGCGCGGGATCACGCTGCGTACGGCGGCGTTAAGGCTAAGGGTGGCGAGGGGCAGGAGGGTCAAAAGATATATGCTGTTAGTGGGGTATGTGAGTTGAATGGCTGACCTGAGGGATGGTGTTTTGGTGTCTGACTTGTCTTTAGGGAAAGGAAGCAGAGTTGTTGACTGGTTATAAACCACTCTATCTGGTTATAAATCCCTCCTTCGTCGTTGTTGTTGTTGTTGCTGGCGCCCGGCTGCGAGATGGGTAGGGGTTCGATGTTCGACTGGATAGAGAGACTTTGGAACGACACAGAGGCTTGATAGGCACATGCAGGTTAGCATGGGCAACTCGAGCTGCCCATGGCAGTACACATTCGCCGATCGCATCGAGACGCAACATCGTTGGGGCGTTGTGAGCAAGGCCCCGAGACTCTACGGTCACTTAGCCTTGGCAGCTCCAAGCGCCTGTTCTGTCGTGGTTGCACCTTTGCGTCTGCAGTTAGGGAAATTATCTAGCGTATCATACTACCTCTTGTGAGATGGAGCAGCGCTGCTGAGGTATGTGGGGTGAAGTGCAGTTCATAAGTTTTCATGTGGGGTATGGGAGTGGTGGTGATGTGTCCTGGCCGGGCTGTCGGCAAGCCGTTCCATTATTAGTCTTAGTCTCTGGCCATTCTTCAAAGTATTACTCTAAGTCTGTTCGTGCATTCTTTGTCATTGCTTTGTTTCCCTACCCGATTTCAAATTGCTGTTCCAGTATGGAAGATCTCCAATCGCTAAACTCCGTATTTCCACGGGGAACACCACAGTATAGACGAAGTCGGGAGCAATACTTCAATAAGGAAGAGACAGAGAGATTTCCTAGTGAGATACACAACGTAACGTCAAGCCAAGGGGTTATTGCGGCCCTTCGTCGAGCGCGAGCCCTTGGAGTCTTAGTGGGCGTCCGGTCAGGAGGCCACCTACCATCGAAGCCATCTTTAGTTGACAAGGGGATCCTCGTTGATACTAGTCAACTAAATCGGAAGGTAGAGTACGATCCCGAAACACATGAAGTCAGCTTTGGTCCTGCAGTCCGTGTCTACGAAGCTTGGAAAGCAACGGATGCGGTTGGGCGATTCTTTCCATTCGGCCACGCACCTGACGTTGCACTTGGCGGCTTTTGCCTCGCAGGCGGACAAGGCCTGTTTATGAGAGGATGGGGGGCTACGATCACTGAATGGATCGTGAAATTGGAAGTCATCGTGCCCGACGGTCGCGTCCTTCTTGTGAGCCGAGACGAGCACTCTGACATTTTCTGGGCAGCGCGGGGTGCAGGCCAGGCGTTCTTCGGCGTCGTGACAAAGATATGGAGTCGAACTATTCCCAAGCGACAGTTGTTTTCCAGATCCTTTACCTTCAATGTGGGAAATGACTTCGAAGAACTCCTCATGTTCGCCTTCGACCGGAACAAGGCGACCCCGAAAATGTTCACCGAGACCGCCGTTTGCATTATGCACCCGGAACTGCTTGACACCTCGGCCGAGGAGATACTCTCCACATCCTCACCATTGTTGCTGTCGATCAATGTTCTGGCCTACTCCGATTGCCTGGACGATGCTGAAAGTTTGCTGAGCGCTTGGAATTCAGTGCCAGCTGACCTTCAGAAAGCTATTATCGAAGTCCAGCCTACCAATCATACGGCCTGGGACGACTTCTTTCACCTGCAGCGTCAGATCAACCCCGACAATCCCGAACAGAAATGGGGTATACATAGTATTCTCAATGATCCATCGGTGTCTGTTTCAGAGGTAGGGAGTGAATCCAAGTTCCCAACCCTGCGCTGAAGTATTCTAACTAGGATCATTACAGCTGGTCAGGGCCATCAAACCTGCAATGTGCGACCTACCCACCAAGTCCTCGTTTGGTTGCATTTATATGTGCGACACTTTGACTCCGGACGAAAACGACGCCGTCTTCAGTCTGCCGCAGCAGTACTACATCTCAACCTTCAGTGGCTGGAAGGATTCGGCACTGGTGCCAAAAGTCCGCGACACGATGAGGAGAACGTACGAGATAGCCTCCACAGTTGCTTGCGGCATGTACATAGCCGACTACGATCAATCACCTGGGTCGCTTCATTCTCCAAAGGTATGTAGCAAGCTCCAGCATTAGGGGTAAAGATTGACGTCATTGGTTAGATCAGAGTTTGGACCGACTCGGCCCGTGAACGATTCACGAAAATTCGACAGCGGTGGGATCCTGATGGGTTGTTTCGAGGGTACAGAGCATTCGAACCTGAGGATCATGCCATCAAATGAACTCTATGAGGGCACAGTCATTGTTAAACTTAGACAATCGCATTTCGTTACTCTCAAAGACCTGACTCATTATGAGGCGGCGTGCTAACAAGGTTTTTGCTCTCAAGATAGCCATTATACTTGATCCGCCAGTCGTTCACATTTTAGATGACAACTTTGAGTTTGTCTCCCAACTATTTAAGCGACTTTAAAGCGGCTTGCCAGTTTCATTCACGCAGAAAATCCTGTATCATAGCAGCCGAGTAGTTGGCGGACAGCTATCGAGCTAATAATATTCATTTTCTATCAACTAAGAACTCTAGAATTCCGCTCAGCATTTATCATCTCAATCATTCGCACCTTATGGGTGCTTTCATAGTGAGGAAAATATATCACAAATGCAAGAAGCCTGCTTTCTGAAGCTTTCTACGGCACATATGTTGCTTTTTAGGATCGATGGGTGCAAACACTCAAAATTCCAAATACCCGATTTTGCTTGATGCGATTAATGGATTCCAACAATAAAATATTTGCAACTACACTCAGAATCCGTAGTTCATGCCCGCAAGGTCTGTTTCGGCCTCAACGTACTGTCGACGGATAATACCCTCATGGGCGGGGGATCGACACAAGATATCGCACAAAAACGGCTCCGGAACACTCAGAAATCCAGGCATCATTCTTGTCGTTGGGACCACCACCAACCCGTCTGAACGTAATTTCTTTTTGATGTCAAACCCCCACAATGTACGAGCAATGACGATGAACAGCGACTTTTCTGCCAAGTGAACTCCGGGGCATGCCCTCCTGTATTTTTGAGTCAGTGTTTAGACTACCACTGAGTTTTGGGTTTCTTGCCTTCCTGCGCCGTATGAGAAATGATCTCTGTCATAAGGGTCTGGCGCATTCATGTACTCGGCTGCTGTGAGAGGGTGCTCAAGAAAGCGCGCAGGTTCAAAGATGTCTGGCTGTTCAAATCGACTGGAGTCCCGTTGAATAGCCCTATTTTGGATGACCACATCAGCCAGATAGTCTTGCAAAAGATAGGCAAAGCGTACCACCAATTCAACACTACCGTTGACCCTTTTGGAATAAAAAAGCCATCATACCAGTCATCCTCGGTAGAAGCATGGTACATTCCAAACTTATTGACAGGCCGCCATCGCAACGTCTCTTTGATCATTGCTCGAATGTACGGAAGGTTCTTTTCGTCGTCCCAAGTCGGCAGCCGGCCAGATCCAACAACGCGATCCAGTTCTTCTTGGCCTTTTCGCATGACGTCGGGAAAGAGTATCATTGCAAGAGTCCAATTGTTGATTGTCGTGGCTGTTGTTTCTGCCCCAGCCTCTACTAGGCCACCGCATGTGTAGGCCGCCAACAGGTCGTCTATGCCATTCTTCTTTGGATCACCGAGGTAGAAGTCCTTACAGAAGCAATCTCTCGCGCTTCCATCGTCTGTAGTTTGTTTCAGAGTTTGCCAGAGCTCCAGGTAAACTTTGCTGTCATGTGCGAACGCATTTCTGCCCCAAGTCCTCCAGTTTCCAAAGAAGCGTTCTGGAAGTCTAGCCAATGCCGGCAGAACCTCAACAGCAAAAGCTCCAGGCGCCATCATTACTGACAAATGTTCCAGAACAGTGAAGATCTTAGTTATCAGAGGGTCTTGAAAGGAAGGAATGCGATAGCCGTACGTAGCAAGCAATATGACGGATGTCGAATATCTCCGGTTGATGGTGTAGAATTGATCTGGCTGATTGAGCAGGTCCTGTAGTAGTATCCTTGACTCCAGCTCTTGTGTCGATTGGTATTTCTTTGTGGCATTCAGATTGAGAAGACTGTGACTGTGTTTCCGCAGATTTCGCCAGTCCTGACCGTAAGCCATGAAAAGCTGGCGAGATCCACCGCTAGCCACATCTTGAGCTAAAGGTAGATGGGGCCGTGACGAATAGATCGCAGACTTTTTGTCCATTAAGTCCTTAACAGCCTTGGGAGATGACAGCCAGACGTAATCTGTAGCCCCGACCTTGGTGTAGAAAACATCGCCATAAGTCTGATGCCAGTTGCGAACCTTCTCTCTGACTGATTCAGAATCTGCTAGATCAAACAAATTGCCCACGATCGGCAGTCCTCGTGGCCCTGGAGGCAGTTTTCTCCTTCGTGAGTCCTGAAAAGTGATTCCCATCAGCACAGGACTGCGGGGTAATACCCGAGCCACACTTACGGTTATCCGATTGGGGACCAAGCACAAGTAAATGCTCGTGAGAGCAACAATAAAAGCAATCGTTAAGTGCCAAACCACGAAATCCGAATTCCAAACCCGAAAGAAGGCGGGGAGGGACGAGGGCTCGTGTTGCTGGAATTTCATCGTTACTGAATTTTAAGGTCGTTGAGATAGCTTCGAATGTCGACGCAAAACCTCCAGCACGAAAGTTATGTTTTGAAGTTCGCTCGGAGCAGGAGTAGGGAGTCGACATTAATTTACCCCAGACTCCCCCATACTCTCTGCTCGCGTAGTGAGTGTGGAGTGGGGAATCCAGTTTCAACGTAGAATGTCCTCGCATGTGGGGAGCACCAACTCTTCCAGAAGCGCAGATTCGTAAGAAACCCGAGATCATCTTATGGAGTGCTATGGCTCGATACGTAAGCTTATCCAAATTGCAGGATATTTGTTTCTTAGCCTCGCGGAAGCTCATTAAAAAAGACGCAATATTTAGGAGGCTAAGATTCACTAGACTTTGAGTCGCCTCCTTGGGTCAGATCGTAATTGTAAGCTCAAATCTTTCAACAACATAGTGGTACTTCACGCGATATCTATCATATGGTAGGCAGCAGGCGATTTATTCCACAAAGCACAATATGATTTCTCCCTGTGGCCTAAGCTGGAGCAGTGAATTTATTAAAACAGATGAACAACTACTCTTGGCTTCAGTGTCGCATGGTCGACATAATTTACTGGCGCTTGCGAGCCTTACGACTTGTTTCCTTTCTCTTCATTGAATGCCAAGATGACCTTCTCGGCAACCTTGAAACCCTCAATTCCAGCTGGCATCCCACAGTAGATAGCAGCCTGAAGTAGTGTTTCCCTGATCTCGACTTCGCTGGCTCCGTTTCGAAGAGCCCCCCGAACGTGTGCTGCGAGTTCCGGCGCCCTATTCAAGGCACATAACATGGCAATATTGAGCAACGACCGCTGCTTTCTTTCGAGACCAGGCCTCGACCACACCGATCCCCAGCAGGCCTCAGTCACCAGCTCTTGCATTGGCCGCGCGAATTCGGAGGAACCTCCGGTCAAAGCGGAGTCCACATATGAGCGACCGGCAACCTCGTATCGTATTTCAAGCCCTTTGTCGTAAAGTGTTTTGTGGGCGGACTGTTCAATTTGAGTGATGTTTGTCTTTTCTGACGTCATGTCGATTATTGACGAGGTAGGAGGTTCTGGGTAAGCACGATTGCTAGAAGACACGACTTGAATTTGCTGATCGAGGACTTTGTTCAACACAAGATAACTGTAGTGTATCACTTCATCGGCTTGAAAAACAGATGTAGCCACGGATAGTAATGAGAGACCTAGTGACAGCAGCTCCGAGTCGAAGAAGGGGTCCTCGACAGAATTCTGAGCCGGCATTGGCATCTCTGAAGACTTTCGAACAAACCGCTCTAACGCTACGCTGTCTCTTCTATGTGGGGAAGACGTCTGTGGTAATTAACGGAGGGCATCTCATACACTCCGTTGCGTTGACAGCGTCCGCCCCCCTTTTTTTTCCCCGCTTATGCAAAAACATGAAAAAAAGCCAATTTTACGCTGTGACGCGCATTTCTCTGCATCGCACGCAAAACGCGTCAAAGTCATCACCAACACCTCAATTGCCGTCAATCACTATAGTCCCAGTAGTATTCAAACGTATAACTACACGATAGAGACATAAGGTGTGTATTTCATGCTTCCGTAGCAGTCAATCTACCCATCGAGGCATTGCCAACCCAGCTAGTCACCTCATCCCCATACCATTCGACCAACAAAAGGTCTATTTTCGTCATGAGAGATCAAGATGACATTTGCTGAGGAACAGAAGAAGAGACCTGCTGTATGACTTTATATATCTACTCAGCATACGGTTTGTATGGCTCTGAGTAATATATAAGCATACCAAGGGGCTTGATACGGTTCTTCAGAGCAAATGCTTTGGCAGTCAACAGGATTAATGACTCTCCTGATAGCTCAGCTTGTTCACGATATTGAGCAAGAGTCTACTGCTGTATAGATTGTGCCCTGTTACTTACAGTTTGCCGCTGGTCAGTACATGTCCGTGGTTTATTATATCAGATACATCGAGAAAGACGCCGGGCGACGACGACGATACAATGGCGCCCAGAATATCGAATCTACAGCTATCGACGATCGCGATGATACTGCCATTCGAAGACCAAAAGACCCACGAGCTGGCAAGTATCGTTGGCTGTACCGAACGAACGATTCGACGACATAGATCACGACGTAATATCACTGGCGAAGTGCAGAGATATAAGAGGTGCCGCCAGAGTCGACAAAAGATGGAAATATGGCATCGTACAGAGCTTCTTGAACTACTGCAGTACCGCAGCGATCTATCTCTTGAAGAGATGCAAGATTTCCTATTTGAAGCCTTCGAGATCCAGATCAGTCGTTCTGCAATCAGTCGACAGTTAAACTCAGCTGGCTGGACGAACAAGAAGTCCAAGATTATTGCTGCTCAGCGAAGTGACGAACTACGATACGAGTACTTGTACCGTATACGACGATATCGCCCCGACCAGCTGGTATTCGTCGACGAATCCGGCGTCAATAAGGATACTGGGATACGGAGGACTGGATGGGCGCCGAAAGGGCTTGCTGCGTTTCGAACTGCAGAGATTGATCGGTTTCAGAACTCTCGCGTACAGATCCTGCCAGCCCTCACGTTGAGCGGTATCCTACACTTGACTACGTATTATGGTACGACTGACGGCGATGGGTTCTTTCGTTGGCTACAGGAGTGCCTTATCCCGAAATGTGGGCGTTTTCCAGAGCCAAACTCTGTCATCGTTATGGATAACCTCTCCTGCCATCGTATACCTGAAATCGAGGGTTTATGCCGGGTATCAGGTGTCCATCTCGAGTTTCTGCCTCCGTATTCACCAGACTTCAACCCCATCGAAGAGTACTTCGGCGATCTAAAGCGATACATCAGGAAGACGTATTCGAAGTGGAACAACGATGAGAATGACACTCGGGATTTCATGGAATATCTACGTGACTGCGCTATGGAGATTGGGTATCGTCTACCCCAGATCGAGGGCCATTTCCGCCATTCGTTCGTCAACTTTGATGGGACAGAGCATATATTTGACGATATCGAACTATAAAAGGGAGGATTTGCTGCCAATATTGAACATCAGCAAGCAATCCAAATTTTCATCGTGCGTTCGCGCGCAATAGATCTTAATCGTGTCGTCATATGATGGTCAATCATCAAATCCATGATTGTAGCCAACAAGATTGCCAAAAGGTTAGCCACAAGCGCACCAGAACACAAAAAATATACCGTCGTCCATTGTTTTCGTCGGTAGCTACGTATACATATCAATTTTGCCTGTATAACGGCTGAAACGCGTTGTTGATGCTTGTGACGATGATTTGTGATGATGACACGTCATCACGATCAGAGACTTCAACCATAGTCAGAGACTTCAACTGCCCCTAACCAGTATCGGGATGGACCGAAGTGTATTGTTTGCAGATCCAAAATAACAGTAATTCTATTGCTTTTATACGTATAGAGCGGCAGTGTTGAATCTACGGCTATGGGTAGACTTTTCCGTGGTTGAACACGTCATGCAAAAAAATCGCGCATACAGTCAAACTTCACACCACTCTTGCTGTATCACTCTTCTTCGTTATCCTCCTCCGAGTAATACGTCTCTGTTGACGACGTATCACTCGAGATTTCAATCTGATTGTCCTCATCGCCTTGCTCGATTTCGTCTTGTTCGATCTGTAACTGCGTGGGCAGCATCTGCGACGCTGACAGCAGTGGTGACGAAACGAAACCAAAGAGTTCCGAAACGCCTACAAAGTTAGCCATATTCGACAGTAAACAGCTCTATATACACTCACCACGTCGACCAACTTCAACTGGCGTACCACGGATCTCTTGCTCGATGGATTGACGTGGCACTAGGGCGTCGATATGTCGGGATGACCCCAACTCGCCTGAAACTAGCGCCGCAGAGTTTTCAACTGGCGCCGCCGCCGTCCCTCCTGGCAATCCAGCGTATATTCTTGTATAAACATCTCCTTCTGACTCTCGATGGTTTGAATGAAGTTCAGAGTGAGATACCACGTCGGAGAGGGCGTCAGACTGCCCTCCGTAGTAGGCGCTGTTGTCTATGAAGGATTTGATCGAGTTCCTGACATCTTCGGTAAGATCTTGAGTAAAACCCTGTTCAGTAAACCAAATATCTGGTAACTTGCGAATTGCCCGCAAGCTACTGTCTACTGATCGCAGTTTCTGTAGCTTCTTTCTGAACCCTTCGTCGACGTTATATCGCTTGCCGCGGACGGATATAAACCACTTGATGAAGCTGGCCACTTGATCTAGAGCTTTTCGAGGCGAATCCGGTACCACTGGCGAGGACGAACGAATCGGGAGTGCGATACTTGGTTGACGAGTGCTTGGAAGGTTCAATGGCGGAAGAGTTGGCAACGAATACTGTGAGATGTTCGCATATGGCCAATATGCCGGCGGCGGCGGCGCCGGCGGCGGCAGCTGTACGTATGGGTTAGGATATTGAAGATGACGATCTGGCGCCCCCGCGTTGCCGTATATATTGACGATGGCGTTGCTGTTGGCGTTGGTTAGGCCAGATCTTGACCCTGATGATGGAAGTGCGGCATTTTCAGCCTTCTCTTCCGTCATCACTGTCGTCTCCTGGTTATCATCAACCTCCACGATATTCTTACTTCTCTTGCCCTGGCGTTTCTGATCCTCTATAAACTGGTCGTGAAGAATCTCACCAAGCAGTTCTTTAGGTGGTTCCATATTGTCAACGCCAGCCTGTCCAGTCATAATAGCCTTCGCCCACTTCTCTATATGGTGAGATTTGATCTTGTAGTGCTTCTGGCCTAGTATATAGCACCAGTTGAACTTCTCGTCGCCCGAACTATTCTTACATCTCTGGTACTCTGGGCAGATGTGCGTACGGAGAAGTTGTCTGTGCATACCCTCCTTCCGACGCTCGACGTTTGCAGGATCGTTAGCCTCACGATCGATCGCCTCTTGCATGCCGGCTGAAACGCCTGCTCGGCCACCTTTTCGAGGCGTTCGTACGCCAGTCACTATACCACCAGAGATTGGTACGGCGCTGTATTGCCACTTGACGGTGAGGTGGACTTCACCCCTCTCTTCAGCTTGTTCAAGAGAGGGGACAATATCAACCCATGGAATACTTGGCCAAGTGACCCCTCCAGTAGACGGATAGACCCGAGTGAAGATTGGTGTTGGTTTAGATGCGTTGGTGGGCTTCCTCCAAGCAACGACAACAGCGATATTGGCCTTCTTCACAATATACGAGTGAGCCACTTCTGCCTCAAGTTGGGCGCCGCTGTCTGCCTCCCAGTCTCTACTATTCGCATCTAATACAGGAGCAATACTGAATCTGTTATACGCGATGCTCTCGATGGTTAGATCGAGAACAGGTAAACCGTTACCCTTGAGCGCTGGGCCACGGGTAACCTGGATTTGTAGCAGAGTTGGTTCCTCGTTACCCATATCGTCCTCCTCTTCAAATACATCGTGGAACGACATAAACGTATCATCAGCGCTATGGCGAGGGGCCGTAGGCGTATCGTCCGCAAATCGAGTGGTTTGACGAGGGGTTGGGTTAACTGGGGTCGAGTCTGGTCGAAACGGTGGCATCGACGAAGGCAGAGTACTTCGGAGCCGGATCGTATGCGGCGGATCCTTCTTTCGCTTCCTCTGCGTTGTCGTTGCTTTTTGGCGAGAGGACGCTTTTGGAGCTCTTCGTGATGACGGAGGGGCTATAAGTACACGCTTTCTTCGCGATGTAGACTCAGCCGCCACCAAATCATTAGTCTCGGGTCCAGCCTCGGCGACGATAACCTCCTCGGCGGCCTCCTCGGCGGCCTCTTCGGCGGCGGCAGCCCGGCGAGCCCTCTCGGCGGGCGTAACGATCCTGATCGACGGCGAGGCAGAGCGTTGAGGAGGATCTCTGGCGGCGTCCTGTGCCAGTTGTTGTATACGTCGTTGTTTCCGCGTACCGTTGGCGATGGGTGACGGACGATGCCCAGAAGGGTCATCATCCGCCTGCCGAGCCGCGCGGCGGCGTTTAGGAGGCATCACGATGCCCTCAGATAATGAGATTCAATAGAAATAGATCAATTGAAGCCATCAGAATAGGTCAATTGCCGTACTACGAATATCTACGTGGCGTTGGGCAAATTTTCATGTATATACAGGGATTATGCGTGCGTAATTTCGGCAAAAAGGGGGGGCGGACGCTGTCAACGCAACGGAGTGTAATGTGGAGAAGACAGCCCCGCGCTTGACGGCGTACCCGACCACGCGCAAATTGGACTATGCACCCCACGTTTTGTGAGTTTGGCAGTCACAGTGCAAACAAGGCGACTCAACGAGAAAAAGATGGAGACAGTGGCTTAATCCGACGTCCTTTTGAGGCTGCACTTTGACTACGATACTCTTGAAAGTGAAATGCCTGATAGACGGATAATGAAATGCGATGGAAACTACATCGCCTCCCCATGCGCAGCACCTCGTATGTCAGCGCTACGATTCAGAAGCAACCATCAGCGAGAAACAGGCGTTTGGCTTTTCTTAGAGTCATCCTCCCAATCTTCCTGGCCTCCAATATGCCTGAAAAGCACTCGAGAGTCTAGATCTCGACACTCTGCGGATTGGCTCGCCTTAGTGTATGCCTCTAGGCCAGCAGTCCCCAACAGCAGCTTTGCGCCGACTGTTTCTGCAGTCGAAACAGCTAACCCAAAGTCCTTTGCCATCAATTGCACTTTGAAGCCGCCCCTATATCCGTGACTGGACGGTGCATCTGGGCATATGCCAGGAACAGGATTGAACTTGTCGCAGATTGTGCTCTGTGCCGTGCTTTTGGAAAACACCCGAGAAAGTAGCCGTGGATCCATACCTGAACGCATGCCAATGTTCATGGCCTCAGCTGTGGCGAGTGAAATGAGTCCAGAGCAATAGTTATTGCACAGCTTTGCGGTGAGACCCATGCCGGGGCCCCCGCATGCGATGATATTCTTGCCCACGAGTCCCAACAAACCTTCGACGAGTGACCAATTACTATCGTTCTCAGAACAACCAACCATGAGGGTGAGAGACGCTGCCACTGCACCAAGAGTACCTCCTGACACCGGGGCATCATAGAACGCGACGTCAGGGAAACGCGACTTGACTGCAGTGGACACTGCGAGAGACGTCTCAGTGTCAATGGTAGAGCAGTCAAGAAGCAGGCGAGCGGACATCTTCGAATGCAGGATGCCGTCAACAGGATCCAGGTAGACGGCTCTCACGTGGGAACCTTCTGGCAGCATGGTGAAGATGATGTCCTACAAAGGTCGTTAAGTAATGCCCGTTGACTGATATTGGGTCAAACCTTACTGTTCCTTGAGAAACCTCTTTCGGTGAGTGACAGATTGATACCGACTGCCCGTGAGCTTCGACGAAAGATTTCATAGCTTCCTGCGAGACGTCGTAGATGCATATCTTATAATCCTGAGCCAACTTCGCGGCAAGGTTGGAAGCCATGGGAGCACCCATTGCACCAAGACCAATAAAACCCAGACGGTGATACATTTCCATTATGCAAGTATTAGATAAAGAAATCGTCACCGGTGTTCGATGGCGGTGCGTTTAGAAAGTGATGTCGTTAGATGGTGAGTGGCGACTGGCTTCGAGAAGGAAGGGTGCAATGTGCTCCCTTTTAGGGGCTTCCCGGACGGCGGGGTAAGTAACATCCAATACTTACCTACAGCCAGACGCCCACCACACATTGTTCTGCTTACTCACATGTCAAATTTCTCACATTTTCTCTGTCCGATTTTGGCTGTGGGGGCACGGATTGCTCATTCAAAAACTCATACTCGTATGCCGTTAGATTGTTCCAGGGAAGAAAGCGGTCTTATGAGTATTTGTCCATTCCGCGTCATGAGCAAATATAACTTCCAAAGACATGCCGCTTGTCTTGAAGGCCTCCGTCCACTCCGAAATCTTTCTAAGAGTTTCGGCAGCCTTTATTTTGTCCATGTGGATACAGCACGTCCGTCCTGTATCATCTGTCCATTCTGCAATGGGTTCCCTTCCATGAAGCAAACGCTGGTCATGACAGGCATCTCCAATAAGTAAAGCCCATTTCCCAGTGCCTATTCGTGCTAAAAGGTTGATGTGGCCGATTAGATGACCGGGCGAGTCGACAATGTAGAGTGAGCCGCTGTCGCTACCTCCAAAATCGAAGATCTTCAGCCCTCCAATGTCGTGCCAGCTATCATTCAATTCAGATGCCATCTTTGCGGGGCGCGACAACTCTTTAACTTCGACGTTGTCGAAGAGGTTGATTTCAAAGTTAGAGTGAGACAAGTGCCTGTTCAGGCCGGTCTTAAGCAGGTCGAGAGATCCCGCACCGACGAAGAATTCTGCTGCGGAAAAGTCGGATGGCGTTCCGATATGATCCCAGTGAACATGGCTGAGCACGACTTGATTGATACTTCCAGGACTCAGACCACCTTCGAGCAGGCTCTGGCGCACGTCTGGGAGCGGTAGTATTGGTTGCCGACTTTTTAAATGACGTTGTATCGGTTCCGAATAGTTGCCAGTGTCGCGGCGGAGACCCAGGTCAAATAGAATGCGCCTAGCGCCATTTTTGTTGCATTTCTGTACGATCAAGAAGGAGAGTGAAGGCACCAGAACCCTCTCTGTGGGGGAAACCCCTGACACAAAAAGACTACTGGGAAGGGTGAATTCACCGCCACGCAGAGCGGAAACGCTGACGATGCCACGGGCCGAGGCCTCGAGAGCAAGTAGGGACGATTTGAGAATGTCGTTGTTTGATGTCATTGTTGAGTTGAGTAGGGGCCTTGGCGGGCACACAAGCAAGGGCTTGAGGATATATTTTATGTACTCTTGTGTGCCAACGCGGGGTAGGCGTCACCAACGTCATTTGACGGTGCGCGTTGAATTAAATCAACTGCTCCTTGTCTAGTTAAATAATGTTCCCTGGGAAACTCATGACGTTGCGAACAAAGACATGAGCACTCGACTCGATGCCCGCCAAAGTATGCAGCTTCCCAAATAACAATCTCAGACCGCCGAGGCACTCACTGCCCCCCTCCCCACATACAATTTCCAACTCGTTTCTGTAGATGAACCCTGCCAACCCACCAGTACCCCACACTATGCCTCGTTTGAACGCCTTCGTAAGATGATATTAAGTGAGCTTCACTATTTGGCCATTCATGAGATTCCATAGCGAAACTCAGACATGTTCCACCCATTTTCCAATGTCAAAGATTACAGCTGGCACGACTGCCTACATAAATGCTTTCGAAGCGGTCTCTGCTTTCCAGCCCGCCTAAGCACAGCTGTGAATGGTCAACCACATGCCCTTTGGCTGCATCAATTATACGGGTGTACGCAATTGCCAGACGATTGAGTGCTTCTCCCATTCGAGGCGTAATCCCCCAGATCCAGACCTATGTCGCTAATGTTAAATATGCAAACCTTGCCGTCAATTCTGGACACTTACATCGTGCATGAACCAACCCCAGGTCTTGGCCACGGCCGCCGATAAGCACGAAGCTTCACTCAGTTCGCATTCTGCTTCTTCGAGAGCCTCTCTGATGATGGTAAGCAGCTTGCTTTCGGCCGCAGTCGGCTGTATGCCAGCAAAGACACCAATCTCTATGGAATAGACCCATTTAGACACAAGAATTGCTATCGAATATTTCAGTTCAACTTTCATGGCCCTGTATCACTGTGTATGCTCTTACCGCTTGACCATCCTGCTACTGCGTGCTCCACGCTCCAACGAAATGCTGCTGTCTTTCGTACAAGCAAGTGACCAATTTTGACTGGGATCTTGAAGCCTTCGAAAGATTTTGAAATGATATCGAGTAATTGTGGGCTGCGTTCCATTTTCGCAGTCACAAATGAAGATATTGCCGCGTCCACATCTGCATCATCTGTGTTCATGAGGCTAATTCTGATCGAAGGGCCAGCAATGCGGGTGTAAGCAATTCGCAATATAGCCTGGCAATTAAACACGAGGGAGCATTCTTGGTCCTTTTCATGCTCGTCAGCATCCGCATGTGGAAGCTCACTCCTGACTCCTTGAAGAAAATCATCGCATCGAGCCAAAGACTGCATGGCGCTTCGCAGCAATGATGAGCTGAGGGGGTCGTGTTCAGAGCTGGAAGAAAACAACGAAGTTGTTGATGTGAGCGCTTGGCATACTTGGAAACGCTGCCACATGTGTACCACCAGCGCATGTACAGCAACGAGAGCGGTGAGTGGCGATACGTGGTAAGGCATGATGTTTGCGTGATACTTCCCTTCGAGTAAAATGTCCACTAGGACATCTTTGATGGTGTGGCGCCTGCTTTCTTTCTTCGTTCCGATGCTGATGTATGTTTCTCTCCAGTCATCAGGGGACCCCGCATTCCACAGGATTTCATCGCTATACACTGGGATGTCCAGGTCTTGAGTTGCGTGAAACCCCGGGTTAACTTCGTATATGACCATTGTCAACGTGCTTTCGATGAATATGCCGCCTATCAATCGTTTCCATGATTCAAGCTCGATCCATAATTGCCAATCCATAGTGTCTGATTCAGGGGCGCCTCCCGCTACAGCTGCTCGGGCTTTGCTGTACACCTAGCTCTCGGTCAGAACAAAAGAATCCTCACGAGAATTGGGTGAATAGCAATATATCGTACCAAAGTGTAAAATCCGTTGTCTCTCATGGTATCGTTGACAAGTTCTCTATCACCACTCATTATGGCGAAGAAACTAAGCAACACTCGCGTCTGAACAGTCCAAAGAGCATAGTCCTTTACAACAGCTCGTCCATCAGCAGGTAATGGGTTTTTAATCTGCTGGAGCGGAGATCAAGGTTAGCAAATATGTCTCACACACCTTCATCAAATGGCCAAGGGTATTCGTGTAGTTTAACTTACATCTCCTGAGCTCTGCTTTGCCAAATTGTACATCATTCTAGCCCGGCGACGATCGAGACGATAGAGCGCACCAATAGCACATATTGCGAGGATCAGGGGGCTTGGAACTTGTTGCAGTTCCAGTGTCTGAATGTGAATGAGAGGGAAGTGGATGTGAAAGCATGTGATGTAGCTTGACAAACAGCTTTGGAGAAATTTGGCGGCGGGAATGGGAATGCTCTGGTCTGGGTTTGGCAAGCGACGGAAAAGGTCTTGTTGAATGCGCTCCCAGGTTTCGTCACTGATTGTAAACGTTGGGCATGGGGGATGTCCGTCCTCGGAAAGAGACGGCAGATCGGACGCACGTTCCGTCCCTCGCACTTCCGTTGGACTCACCAAGGGCACGCTTGAAGGCCCAACAACAGCCTGGGCGCCTTTCCGGGAGTTTGGCGAATAGTCTCCAATAAAGCCAGATGTAGCAAGGCCACCAGTCTCTACTTGAAGGCGATCCTCGCTGATATCGCCAGCCTGGCGAGTTAAAGAAGCGAATTCGATTGCAGTAAGATTTAGCTCTGCCATTGTGTTTGGTGAGAAGACAAACGATCCTGGATCGTTATGCATCGCGACAGAGCGATCCGTGCGCTGATCCGTTCCTCCTGGGACATGTTGGCGAAGTACTTCCGTTGGTTCGTGACTGGGTACGTTTGCCGACGGTCCTGGGAGCCCAAAGTCCATGTCCATCTCTTGGCCAATATCTGAAAACAACGCCGGGTCAATCATGTCCAGTTCTAACACTTCTAGCTGGTGTGGTCGCGGATCAGCGGTATGTGGGCTGGAAGACTGGGTCTGCGCCCTTCTTGAACCATTCGAGCATTCTTCAGAGGTTTCGTCACACCTCTGACCTGGCAACCTTGGTTCTGACTCTGCTTGGACGATGCCTTCCAAAATGACGTCGCGGTCTTCCACGCCAAATGGAGAGGCTGTTTGAAAATTTGCTTCGAATCGACCGGTAATGGGAGAGGAGGCTGAAGAAGCTACGTCGTTACGTGGAGACTGGTACTCGAGGGACTCTGGGTAAGACTGTCTTTCCAGATCTATCTCTTCGCCGTCCGAAATATCGTCGCTAACAGGTGTCTCGTGGTTCGTTGCTTGCGTCGATAGTGAACATGCCACTGTCACCTCGTCGGCGATCTTCTCGTTGTTGTGCGACTTCGCATGTAGAGTGCGCTCGTGTCTTGTTACCAAATCTCTGGGCACCAGTGGCACTTTAGTGAACTGTTATCCACGAGAGTGACAGGATCAAGATGTGGATCCACATACTTCCTTCCATAAGACTTGTGGCAGTACCGGCAGATATATGGCTTCTCTCGGGTATGGGTGCGCTGGTGTCGAATGCAATGCTCACTGCGCTTGAACGCTTTTGGGCAGTATCCGCACTTGTACTGACGCTGGGGGCGGCCTCTCCGTGCGACCGCAGCTGGGTGATCATCGTTTGGCGACATAAGCAAGCTGGGTTGTTCGTTCTCAGGTTTTCGATGCAAGCGCTGTTCGAGGCTTTCAGATAGGGCTAGAGACTCGGAGGATGGCGGTGGCTGCTCAAGTTGTGACGATGGCGAAGTTCGTGTTCGACACTCAACGTTGCGGGGTGTCGGGTTGTGCAGTTGCCGAGCGAGTCCGGGGCAGCTTACGCAGAACAAGGGTTTGCCTAGCTCACACACTCATAGGTGGGCCAGCCCCCCTGTACTATGGTATCAGGCCAAAATAAAACCACCCTATCAGATATCTATAGGCTGCACCCACCTCAACCACCACACCCCCCAACTATACCCTTTTTAGACAGCACTAATCCTAAAAAGGTAATTTTAACCCCTCACCACCTTAGCTACCTTTTTTTACTACTAGCCTACTAATTATAAATTATTCTGCCCTCTTTAAAGCCCTCTAATTAACTTTAACTCTAATAACCTTAAAAACCACTCTTTTTTTATTATAATAGCTTAACTAAAAAGCTCCTACATAAAATAACTATTAAAAGTTAAAAAAACATAAATTCACACACTTTATAATAATACTAAGATAACTTATACTAAAATTATTAAAATTACTAATTTTTTAAGGGAATAAGTCTATAAAACTTACACTATAGCCTCTATAATACCTATACTACACCCTAAGCGCCTAAGAGTAATAACCTCTAAACAGGAAGCATAATTAGTTAAATATATTACCTCCTCCTAAAAAGGCTATAAAGCTACCTTCTTATAATTATCTATTATTCTTTTTAATATAGTTTTTAAGGTCTTTACTATATAGGTAGCTTTATATTAACTAAGCTTTTAGTAGTATATTACCTACTATAAGCCCCCTATCACTAAAGCTAATAGATAAAAACACCTCACTTAAGCTCTTAAGTATATTAATTAAACTATTAACTAGTAGTATCATATCCTATAAACTAATAAAATATAGATTACTAATAGCTACTACTAAAAGCAGTATATTATTTACTAACTTAAGGAAAAATAAAATCCTATTTATATTATTAAAAAGCATCTTAAGAAAAGTAGCTAGATATTCTAAAAATATTTCTATAGATACTATAAAAACCTTAAAGTCTTCTAAGAGAAAGATTAAAACTATATTAATACTACTAATTACTAATAATATATTATACCTATTATTAATAACTAGCTTCTCTAATACTACTAGAGATATAATAAGAACTTTATTTTTATATAGAATAGCACCTTAAATCACTCTACCTAAAATATAAAGAAAGAAATAGCTACTAGAGGGATCTAATAAGTAGACTAATTACCTTTTTCTCCTAACCTCAACCTAATTAAGTCCTATTAGAACTAAATAAAAGATTATATTAAGGAAAACTATAGCTTAATTAAGAAGCTTAGTTATCCTTAACTATAATAATAAGTTAAGGAGGTATAAGAAGCCTTTCTAGAGTCCTACCTTAAAAAGCTTATTTATAGTATATTAGTATATTACTAAGTAGTTATTAATACTAATAGTATATATATAAAGTACTAAAATAGTAATATAAATCGTCTTTTTTTAATATACACCTATTTTTCTGCTAAATTTGCTACCTTTCGCTATTATTATAGCCTAAAATATCATTAGTTAGTACCCCCCTACCATATCCCCTATTTCTAAGCGCTACTATCTCCACTAGTTTTACTTACCCATAACACCATAGTAGATAGCACAGTGGCAGCTGCACCCCAGAAGGCACAGTTGGAAGTTAGCTAAACTTGGTGGGGGCGAAATGCGGGGAAAAGATGGGGACTGCGCGGCAAAGTCACTGTTCGAGTGATGATGGTTTGCTAAATGTCTAGTGCTACTGGTCTTGCTTATCACTTCTCTGAGACTCTCGCTGGTTGCGACGGAACATGGGCCAACAGCTTACAATCGACTTCGTAAGATGTTCCTTCACGGCCGTTCATGAGCCCGGATCCTCGCAAGACACGATTCATCAAATCCCGGATGTAAGATTGACATGAGAACCTCATCCTCGCCATTTTTGATAAACTCGGCATCATGAGCCATGGCGATATGCATCCCATATCGTTCACTTGCCTGTCTGAGCTCTTCGATGGTGCTCCAGGCTTTGTTCAAGTCTTCGTGCAAGCAAAAGTGAGAGCCATCGGGAAGTAAAATGTTAGCAATGCTTCGGCGACCATCGAAAATATCTCTACACGCCAAAAGGCCAGGTTAGTCGTCGATAACCCACCCACTGCTCCAACAAAAAGTGATGGGTAACTGACCTCGAATGACAGCAATCACTTGCTAAGACAACATGCTGCCCGTTCGTTAGTCGGGCGGCTGCAGCCAGATTACCCTCCATATGCCCGGGGGCGTCAATCACCCAGAAGCTGCCATCGCCAAAGAAGTCATTCGCACGATGAAAAGGGCCCCATTGAACCCATGGCCCCTCAAGCTCTTCAAAGGACTCTGTCTGCGAGTCGCCCTCACCAAAAAAGCGAGAGTCCCACTGGACCATTGGTTGAATTTCGCCATCTCTCACATGCCCTGGGGAACAGTGCTTTGCAGTACCAGGGCCGAACAGAACTTTGGCGCGGGGGAACTCGCCTTTCAGCGGTCGGCAATGATCCCAATGGGCATGACTACTCTCAGGTCAGCCACGTGGTCCCATTGGCCTGGACATACTTATGGGGAGATTTAGGTTCTTGCCTGAATATGACAGTATCGATTTCTTCTGCCATCACTCCTAAGTCCTCAAGCTGCGTTATGAGCGATTTGCTGGGTCCAACTGGATTGCAACTCGTCCAGTGATAGTTTAAGACAAACGGCGTATAGAGTTCGCGATCCTACACGGCGGCTAATGAGCGGGGGTGTAAACGGTATGCCCATCGTGAACTAACATTGTGGATTCCAAGATCCCAGAGCATCCGTCGGCCCGTAGCTCTGTGATGAATGAAGAAACACCAATCGTAAAGATAGTACGGCTCCAAATGCCCATCCTCGTGGATCTTTGTGTCGTCGGTGGTTGTGAATCCTCCTCCGTCCAGTAGCACAATCTCGACAGCCCCAGTGGCCAGGGGAATCGGTCTATTCAATGCCATTTTGGAATAGAGACATGAGGAATGACCTGCTCTGGGCCTCTCGATAAGTAACCCCGGTATTGGGGAAAAGATCAGAATTAAATATTTGAGGTTGCCTCCACTCTCGCGACTTCCCCGCATTCAGTACATGGTGGCCCTGAAACGGCATACGTCCACAGGAAACCGACACTCCATCCAATCCTTCACTGCCGTGACTGATACTTCCGTGGGAGTCGTACTTTCGAGGACCAAGGCAGTTTGGCAACGAGAAAGGCCCACGATTTCTAGCAACAATGTGAAGGCTGGGAAATTTCTCATCTTATCAGAATTCTCATTGAAACGATCTGTCCCCAAAGCATCCTTGTGTATATATGTCTATGGAGCAAGGGTAGAGCGAGCCTTTTTTGGCTTCTGGGTGTCCGGCTAGGGAATCAGTCTTCGCTGCCCTTCCCGCATATTTCTATCCAATTCCATCCCCAACCAAAGTGGCTGGGTCTCGTCTAGCTTGTCCTCCAACTCCGTTATATTGCCTCCATTCACAAAAAAGGTTTTGCCATTGATATCAGGTCTTGCTGCTGACAGAAGACTTGCTTTGGCAACATCTCGGGGCTGGTTGGCTGGAAGGTCCCCCCAAATCGATCTGATATGGTCTGTTACCATTTCCGTTACTAACGATTTTCAAATCAGAACCATATTGGAAGTACCCGGGGTCACTATAGCCTGGTCTATTTCTCTTACCTGTCATCCAAGGAGCTATCATGTTCACGCTGATGTTCATCTTTGGAAGCTGGGTCCGCAGGGAACGCATGAGACCCAACACAGCCCCTTTACTGGCACAATATGTGTACAAGGGGGGTGTGTCCCAGATGCTAGCCGCTGATCCAAAGAGAACAAGTTGCGAGGGTATCTCAGGATGCATCCGGAAAAAGCTGATCGCGCATTTGGTCACGTACCAGGTTGCAGCAATGTTGACGTTCAGAACGGAGAGGTCCGGCTTCTTCAAATGCAACAAATCGTCATCAATGGGCTCATCAAGTGTCTCTAACTTATTAATTGCGGCGTTCGCAATGACTGTATCGATCCGGCCGAATTTCGAAACGGTTTCTTGGAAGAAGTGGAGGAGTTCATCCCAGTCAAATACGTCGCATCGCTTGAAGAACGCGTTACTGCGAAAAGATCCATTAGCCCCTCTTTCTTGAGAGATTGAATGTCTGCTATGACATAGGCAGTTTGTTACGCGTCAAGCTCCTGCTCCACTTGTTTGCCTCGAGCCTCGTCGACGTCGCAGAACGCTACTTTGGCGCCATTCTCTGGGAACAAGTAAGTGATACTACTCTTCTGATAAAGAAAGGCTGCTTACCATGAGCGAGAGTCACAATGGCTCGGCCAATGCCGGCAGCACCACCAGTGACGAGAATCACCTTGTTCTGGAGTTTTTCAAACTCCCCGTCGTTGATGATATAAGTGGTCATTCTGTGCGTAATTCAGAGCTTTGCGTGCAAACTTGATGAAATGGGTACGTGAACATTGAGTAATGGCTAACCAAATCGCCCGTGCCTCAGTCGTTTTAACAATTTTCTCCCTGCCTTTCAGTACCTACCAGGGTCTTCTGTTACTCCACATACGACCACATTCAGATGATCTCACTTTGTGGGGAGCCTCCTTCCGCGATAAACATGTGATCAACCACAGCTTTGGGTGATTTGGGCAGGAATCAACATCTTTTCTTTCTTCTATTTGGCTCGAATTGCATTTTAACAGTCCAAACGCGGATATCTATCATGACTCGATAGTTACATAGGATGGAGTTGGTGTGTCATCTGGTAAGTCGGCTGTGGCAGACCAATGCTGATGTTTGAATCTTTGCGTCTCAATATCATCAGCGATGGCGATCGCAAGATCAGCGGCTGAAATCCCCAGGAGTCTTCCATCTAAGGGATTATCACCCTTGGGACCGTCCTTCAGCGGCAGGTTTCCCAGCGTAACGTTGAAGTTGCCTGTGCGTTTACCCGGACGGTATAACGCACTCGGGGAGACATAAGTCCAATTGAAGGAGGTGTTTCCCTCGAAAAACAACAGGCTAGCTCGAGCTGCCTTGATGAATCCGCTTGCTGCATCCTGTTGCGCCTTGATGTTTGCCTCGTATTCACTGATTGTGGCTTTTGCCCTTGAAACGTTCTGCTGGCTCCCACCTCCCGTTTTCAACAAAAGGCGCGCATCTCGGTATGCTCGCAAAGCTGTTCCCAGCGGTCCCAGTCTCTCTTCCATGTAAGTCACATGTGCATGGCTGTCGGATATGCCGCGTCGATATGCCAAGAAGAAATCTTTGCTGTCTGCCACACATATGCCATCTTCGTGGGGCACGTGTAGGCTACCAGTACCACCAACCATTACGAAGTAGTTGGTTTCAGCGCGCTTGACAGCAAGAACAATCTTTCGTATCATCTCGATGAAAGGCACTACGACAGGTAACAAGTCAGTGACTAAGACTGGCACCCGAAAGTTGAACAATGAGACGTACTGTACTGCAGAGCTTGATGACCACCGGTATGCGGCCCGTACTCGCTTACAACAACGTCAAGGTCTTTGATGACCCCGTAGATATCAGCTTCCGTTGCTTGTTCCAAATCGATGTTTCGAGGTTCATAACGTTCATGGCTTCCAAGCTTTTGTGGATTACGGGATATTCCAATGACACGGTGACCACGATTGATGAGCTCGACGCACAAATAGGAGCCTCCAAAACCCGCAGGGCCAATAACACCCACAATCAGCGGTCGACGTACTTCAGGCATGACGGTGTTGAACTTGTTTTTGAATTATGATTCAGACACAGGTCTTCAAATTTTGTCCGGGGAGTTTCTATTGATATGGTAGCTCGTAAAGATCTTTGTCCATCATATCCATCGTTCATCACGCACCTATTGTTGAACGCGGGGTAAAGGTGGGGGAGTGAATGGTCGCTGTAGAATCTGTTTTGAGATCGAGTGTGGGGAACCCTAGCGCCCTAGATACTCCCGGTTTCGCTAGCTTTGCAGAGGCATTTGATTTTCTAGGCATCTTTTTAAAGACATTGAGCTTCTCTGGAGAATCTTTCATACTCTTGTTAAATCATACAAGCCAACATGGATTGTAACGTAGGGTTTATTGGTAGGTTGTGCTAGCCCAGACTCGACATCCTTTTCGACGTCACTTACGTGAACGCAGGCCTTGGTGCCATAGGATATCCTATGGCCGCATCTGTTCGCCGCAAACTTCCGCATGACTCGATTCTGTACGTTTTTGACGTACAAAAGGCAGCTTGTGCAAGGTTTTGCAACGAATTCGGCAGCCTGGGGCCAGTCAAGATAGCTGAATCACCACGAGATGTGGCTGCAAGCGCTGAAGTGGTGATATCAATGGTGCCGGGAGGGAGAGAGGTCGAAGATGTTTTTCTACGTCCTGAAAACGGTATCAGCGTCGCCCCAAAGAATCCTGGTAGACTCTTGCTCGAGTGCAGTACGATCGATGCAGCCACAGCTCGGAAGTTGGCTGCTCACATTGAAGCAACGCAACAAGGCACGTATGTTGATGCCCCAGTTTCAGTAAGCATACCGCTTGGCAGCGGTGCCGTTGCACCCCAGCATCAAACAATTCAGCATTAATCAAAGTTTAGGGGGGCGTTCCTGCCGCAGAAACAGCCACGCTTTCATTCATGATCGGCCATCCTGCACCGCAGCCGGGTGACAAATCAACGGAGAGACTGGAAAGAACAGTCTCGCTGATGGGTGATCCCCAGAAGTTATTCTGGTGTGGCAGTGTAGGCTCCGGCCTTGTCGCAAAGATCAGCAACAACTATATTTCGTGCTCCGTCCTGTTACTGGTCGCAGAAGCAATGGCGATTGGTGTCAAATCTGGTGTTGACCCAAAGATACTCCAAACAATCATTCACAATTCAACTGGGCAGTCTTTCATGGGAGACAATGTTTGCCCAGTGCCCGGCGTGGTGCCTCACGCACCAAGCAGCAATGATTGGCGGCTGGGGTTCAAAACACAAATGTTTCTGAAAGACCTTTCACTGGGAATAGAAGCAGCCCGACGTCAAGATCTCAAGCCCTCAATGGCAGAAGCCGCTTATGCTGTATTTGAGGAGGCATCAAAGAATCCCCGCTGTTTTGTAAGTGATGGCACATGCATGTCTTGACGTTTTATGTTAGGCTAATATGGGGTCATCACAGGATCGTGACGGATCATCTGTATATCTTCACATTACGGGGGAAGACAAGGATTAGAACCACTTTGTCGGGCATTCAGACGTGAGCTCAGCGTGATGTACACATGTGCGATTCGCAATTAAAGATCCGTTCTCTTAATCCAAACCTACCTATTACTATGTGTCTTAAATATGTCTCCAAGAAATCCCCTCAAACGATGAATGTTGTCACATTTTAACCTTAATTCATAGAACCTGCTTCTTCAGTCAATGTAGAGCACCAATCGGGATTCGAAGACATCGACACTGATGCTCGAACTGGTCCGCAGAGGCCTAATGCCACTCATGTTAATGAACATGACTCCTCAAATACCGATTCGGTAATCAGGGGCTTCATGGAGACAATTCAGATATTAAACTATTTCTATTTTGTTGAATTTAAATCTCTTTGTTTTCGATATGCTGAAGAAACGTCCTTATTTTAGCAATACAGGCGTCGGCGGCTTCTGCGTATATCTCATGACCCTTGGAATCGATGATGCCAAGCTCTGCCTTGGGCACTGTCGCTGCAAGTTCCTCCATGGATTTTACTGTCACCAAAGCACTGTTCGTGGGTGATAGAATGAGCATCGGAGCGGTGATGCTTCCCAAAAATGGCCGGGCGTCCAATCGACTCAGAAAGTCTGCATAGCTTGCCAGCCCTTCCCCATCACTCGCGGCCACCTTTTCAATCCACCAGGCTAGATACTCAGGGTCATCACTGGCGACTGTCCCATTCGCGGCAGCAAGACGCCTAGCCCATTCTCGGGACCCTAGTTGACGGCAAGCCTCCGGCCAAGACCCTTTGTCAAACGCCAGAAACTCCTGGGCAGATTGCGGCAAGTGAGTGGGTGACGAGCAAACAATGACTGAGAGCACACGCTGAGGGTATTTTGCTGCAAATATCTCGGCAAGCATCCCACTAGTCGATTCTCCAACAAAGTGGACCTTCTCTATGTTCAACTGATCCAAAGTGTCCTTGATCTCTTCCATGATGGTGGCAAGTGAATAGTCGTAGGCGTCATCCTGGCCAGGTTCTGGATAGCTCGACTCTCCATGACCGCGAAGATCTCGCCGGAGTACGTTGTAATGTCGCGATAAAGCCGGCACCCAGTGGTAGAAATGATCAGCCGTGCGAGCGAAGCCATGTTGCAGTAGAATTGTCTCTGCACGTCGCCAGGGATCAACAAAACTGTCCAGCATGTAGGCTGAGACCTGGCCATTCGGGTGGCGAATGGTCTCGCGTTTGGAGGCCGGCATGTTGATAGGCTGTGGTGTTTTTTGCCTGCTCTGTTTTCACTGATTAAATTGAACACAGTATGTTTCCTCCAGTCAAGACGAAACCAATGTGCAATACTTGTACATAGAAAGCCTTAGAACAGCTAGATACCTTGAATCAACCCAGATCAGTCATTCCCGTCCCTGCTTCTCTCGTCGTCGTGGGTGGAGGTTGTTTGAATGTGGGGTAAAGGCGCACACCGGTAGCAAGAAACGTACTTAGATACTAGGTATTATTTACCTACCCCACATGGACTTCAGCTTCGTGACATGCAGCATACCAGGTAACCGTGTGTTTGTGGGGAAGGAAGGGCTAAATTTGCGGAGTGCGTGAGCGTGGGAGCCGCCCTCTGGTAGAATATGGGGTAGGTCACATCCTTCCCACGCTGGTGACGTAGATCTTCAGGGTGTAACTCTCATCTCAAGTATGGGCAAGCTTCGTAATTAGACGACTAACAGATATCTTTAACTTTGCCTAGAACAAGTTTACCCTTTACGAGAATTTCTTTGGCTTTAAACAGTTGCATGCTGAAGAGCTCCTCAAGAATAGACTCACTAACTCAGCAGAGTCTGTTTCCAAAAGCTTGAAGTAATCCATCAGATCACACGAATCCACTTACAAGTCAAAATGTCCGTATTCGACAATCCAATCGCCCATATCATTCTATTATCTTCTGCACTTTTATTGGGTTTTGCATTCGCCCTCCCATCTCTATTCGAAACCTTTTCCTCTTTGAGGAGATTGCCAGGTCCCTTTCCAGCTCGTATCTCACGGCTATGGTACTTGAAGCAGGTTAGCACAGGAACCTTCCATCAAGTCAATATCGACCTTCACCGGACGTATGGTAAGCCTAAGCTCTTGTTCCAGCAGACTTTTTGGATGAGTGTACTCATAAACTAGGCCCTGTTGTGCGCATAGCGCCAAATCAGTATAGCATCGATGACCCGGCTGTGATCAAAACCATATATGGAATCGGCAAGGGATTTCCAAAGGTAGTACTTCGCTTCGATTCGTTCATTAAATCTCCATCTGTTGACAAGACTCGATCGATTCCCTAGGCAGCATGGTATGAAGCCTCCAGCGCACCCAACCCGCCTTGGTGCGATCTTTTCACGGACCGAAACAGCGCGCGTCACGCTGCTAATCGAAGAATTGTGGCAAACCTCTACTCCGTGACAACTCTCAAAGACATGGAGCCAGAAGTGGAAGACTGCATCAGACAGTTTGTGTCTCGCCTTACACACCTGTCAAAGTCGGGTGGGATTCTTGACTTGCAATTCTGGATGCAATGCTACGCATTTGATGTCATCAGTCAAATCACTGTGGGTTTTCTTATTTCCTGGAGACTGTCTGGAATTGTTTTGACTTTCTTGTTCACATACAGCTTGGAAAGCGATTTGGGTTTCTCGATTCCGGAAAGGACAATCTGGGCATGTTCAAGAGCCTTCACGCTTATCTCAAGTACTGCGCGCTTGTTGGTATTGAGCATGAACTTCACCGCCCTCTTTGGTGGCTTATTACCAAACTGCCTGCAGCCGGGTTGATGCACGTTGCGAATTTCACCACTCGCGAACTCGAAAACGGAAGACAGGTTTATGACAGCGAACGGCTCGACAAAAGTGCCGTGCGGAAAGACTTCATGTCAAAATTATTTCGTCTACAAGATGAGAATCCGGACAAATTTCCTTCCAGCGCGATTTTCGCCACTTGCATGACCAACATTGGAGCCGGCTCTGATACTACATCAATCTCCCTTTGCGCTATTTTGTACGACCTCATAACCAACCCAAACGTTCTAGACAAGGTGTGTTATTCTCAGCAAACCTTGGTAGAAGTTCAGTTGTGAACGCTATGCTAAAAGTAGTCTAGTTGCGCCAGGAAATAGATGCCACATTCGCAGAACTTGGGGATCCGGAATTCATCCCATTCAAAGCTGCGCAGGCATTATGCTATCTACAAGCCTGCGTAAAGGAGTCATTGAGGTTACACCCTGCAACCGGGCTTCCTCTAGCGCGTGTCGTCCCAACAGGTGGATCAACCCTCGCCGGAACGCATTTCCCTGAAGGAGTAAGTACAAACAAGTTCCAGGTCATTGAACCATTCGTGTCTGCTAAAATGAGAAACGCAGTCTGTAGTTGGCGTGAACACGTGGGTTTTACATCGAAATAGTAGTATATTTGGACTTGATGCCGACCGATACCGTCCTGAGAGATGGCTGGATGACGACAAAGACAAGCTTTCTTTGATGGAAGCTAATTGGATCCCGGTACGTCAACATGTTTCTTCGATACGCCAGTATTTGGGTAGGAGCAGCGCAGCTACTGACCTTCCCTTCCGATAGTTTGGAACAGGCTCCAGAACTTGCATTGGCAAGAATGTTAGCCTGCTCGAGATTAACAAACTGATCCCTGTTTTGGTGAAGAGGTTCAACTTTAGTTGTGTGAATTCCCAGACTGCAAGGCATGAGAACTACTGGCTGGTCAAACAGGTTGGCATTCATTGCAAGGTGTCATCAAGAGCTGCCGAGGATGCGTAGCATACAACAAGGAAGTCTGTAGCAGAATTATCACTCGATGATGACGAATGTCATCGCTCTCTTGCAATCTATGTTTGCACGTGAATAAGTCAGAGAAGGTCTTCCTTTCTGAAGGACGTGGAGCAACAAAGAATGACTGTAGTGAAAGTCTCAAGGTGGCCTTGGGAATAGGCATGCAAGAGAATAAGCAGATTCAGCTCGCCGACGCGGACGCCGACGCGCAACACTACGCTCATCCATTCTACACAAGGTATAACACCATGTAAACTTTTGCACAACGTAATGAGAATGACAAGTATCCTATTATTGCCTTTCTATGTATTATTTAAAAGAGACCTCAGGTGGGCATGGAGCGTGTGAACTCTTCGCACCCAGCGAAAGCTTCAAGGTAGTTAAGGCATTTAGCAAACAGGGACCTTGATGACCTGGCCGACCTGGAGGCTCTCAGCAGCGACACCGGGGTTGGCGCCAGTAAGGGAGTCAGTGGTGATGCCAAGGCTCTGAGCAACGACGAAGAATGTGTCGCCAGACTTAATGGTGTAGGTAGCCGGTCCGCCTGTAACGCAGGTAGCCTCCCCAGTGGGGGTGATGCAGGAGGTGTTGTCGGGGTTGCAAACGTCGACGGGGACCAAAAGGACCTGACCAGCAAAGATGACGTTGGGGTTCGCAAGCTTGTTCTGCCACGCAATGTCGCAGATACCAGAGTTGTAGCGCTGCGCGATGGTGGTCAAGGTCTGTCCGGCCTTGACAGTGGTCTTGTGGAAGTTGCCAATCTTGCCGCAAGTGGCAGAGGGAGTCGCGGTGGCGGCAGCGGTAGGAGTGGCTGCCTATGAGCTGGTTAGTTGCTTCTTTTGGATGCAAAGAAGAGTGACATGACGCACAGGAAGAGCAACGACAGCGCTGGCAGCAGCGGCAAGGACAGTGAAGATGGAGAACTGCATTTTGGCGAAAGTTGTTGATTAATTATGTAGTAATTAAGAGACAGGAAGTATTGAAATGAGTGGATAGATCTAGCAGATCAAAGTTTGAGAATAGTTGTTGGAGGTTTGTGGAAAGAACGACGAAGTTGGTTGGAGAGCCGAAGGAAAGAGGGCGTCCGCAGTGATGGATGCGAACGCTGCAAATAAATAAGCCATCAACAAGGAGCTGGAACTCGAACCACCTCTGGGGAAACTCCGATGATCCCGCGCTGTCTCGCGAGTCTGCGACGCCGGAAATGGCTTCATCAATTTAGGTTCATTTGCGTTCGCCGATATCCGTATTCACCAGTGTTGGAAATGAGCTCACCTCTTTCTAGTGGGGTTTCTTTTCAGTTGCTAACCACGATAAACCTTAGCATGTCGGATTGACTTTCGAGCTGGGTTGTCCTTTTGGGTTGGAGGCCAGCATCCCTGTCGACGAGTCGTGTCAACGCACTCTGTGTGCAGAGTCATGCAGAATTTGAGAATTTCATTTGTCCACCAATCTCACCCTGGACCTGGTTTCACCAGCTGTCTTTCTCCCGCCTTGAGCCCAGCCTTACTCTGTCTTTGCAATCATATCATGAACGTGAGTCTGAGTCCCGCGCGCCAAGCGATTAAGTGAGGTTATGGTCGTCTCCGTTTGCGCTAGCCGAACCTCGCCATTACCACATCATCAGAGGCAATTGGTCTTAATAGGAGTAAGATCTACCTCAGGAAGCTTATCAACGATACGTGCAAATCCCGCACTGACTGAAAGCAGAGAGCCCTGACAATTGGTCACGACACTTCAGCGTGACTCGTACGCCGCGAAAGAAAACTTCCGAGTCCACTCCACACGTGCCAAATGATTGGGACTCTGCTGATATCCCAACATGGGTAGTCAACTGGCTTGGATATTGGACAGTAGCGAGACTCTGAAAGGCAAGGCAGTGAGATCTTATTTTTTACAAGTGCCGATGAATGAGCTGGTAACTTGAATACATTAAAAAGGTGTGCTTTGTGTCGATTGCATAATGGACTTGTCGAAAACTATAACATAGCTCTGGTCAAGCTTGTTTTCGCAATGGCAATCGGAGTTCGTTTCAAGATCAGGAAGACAGATTGCTGTAGGCAAAGTCTTGAAATGCCGGTGCAACAAAATCTCGGTGAGCCCGGTCTTGGTCCGCATGGCTGGTTCTCGGCCGAGACCGTGGTGGCCCACCTGCACGGGTGGGTTTTTCTTTGCCAGACAGCTTCCATTGAGGACGCGTCTGACTACTGACCGAGTGTCAAATGAGTTGATTCTTGCAGTTGATACGCCGGTAGGAATAATGAATACTCTTCATCTAATTTTCACTACTTATTCATCGATCCCGGGAGTCAATCATCTGTGGAAATCCCAGCCTAGTATTTCATCTCAACTACCCACCGCTTACTGTTAACAGATAAAGACTCGACTATCTTACCGCGTACTAGCAATGTAAAAAGTGCGGTCTTCTGAATGGGGATTCCCGTAACTAACAAGTGATGCGCAGAACTGAAACTTATAGCTTGCTCAAGTGCCACACGCAACAGGCAGTACTCAGTGAAACATCACCCACGCCTTCAAAAGGGTCCAAGAGATCGATGATGTTGAGAGCTCTTGGGTTGGTGTTGCAAAGTATGATTACATCTTCTGTCGGTATATGGTCGTCGCTATCGCAGACTGGCCTAAACTCATCCAGAATATCTACCAGTACGTCTTGATTCCTCGTTTGAATGCACAGGCCATGTTCTTTCTGATACTGGTTAGTCATTTGAACCCTGGTGGCTGGGTTGAATTTCAGGAAATGGGTGATTTGTACTACTCAGAGGACAACACGTACACCGAGGAATTCGCTGTCTTCAAGTGGAACAGAAAGTACCTCACGGCATTCGACTCTATGGGACGTACTGCGCGCCCTGGTAGTCAGGTTGAGAGTTGGCTGCGTAGCACAGTGTTCGATAATGTCAAGTCTCAGAAGTTCAAGGCCCCGAGTGGGCAGTGGGCCAAGGATCCGCAACTCAGAGATGTGGGTATGATTTGTCTCAGTCAGCTGCTCGACGGTCTCGAAGGCTTTACTCTCAAGCTCTTTTGTGGGTTCTTGGGTAAGACTCAGGAGGAGGTGCTTGTCATGCTCAGCCATATGCGCAAAGAGTTGAAGTCGGGGGCAGCTCAAATCTTGGTCAACCAGTAAGTTGCTGCTCTTCTTGCAGTAACTACATATGATTGTAAAAGTCGGGACTGACCATGGCTCTAGGCACGTCCTTTATGCACAAAAGCCACCGATGGAGGCGAAAGATACTATTGCCTGATGTTTGGGGGTTGGCCGCTGTGGTTCGTGGGCTAAGACTTCAATTTTGCCATCTACAAGTGCTGTTGGCTGTGTTCAAGGTTCCATGCAGCTCAATCAGGTCGTTCTTTCGGGCCGTTGATTTTCTTGCTGGGCTTTTCTGCCCAAATTTTCCGACTCACCCTTCCGCGAATCCAACTTTCTCATGTGATGCTTTTGTCTCTTATGTCTTCTTGGCACTGCCCTCGTGTGCGACTCTAACCTCAGGCTCGTCTCCAACCACGCCTGGAGTGTCCTTTTCTCCCACTTCACCGTCCCAGCCCTGGCTGAGTAGATACGCGTGGAACCCGGCGTCCTCTTCTGAGAGATCGTCACCTTTCAGGTTCGGAACGAAGAAGTAAGTCACCAGAACGCCAACAACTCCACATATGGCCGCGATGATGAATGTCCAGCGCTTTCCAAGACTAGCCTGGATTGGTGTGAAAGCCTGTGTTCCGATCGCTGCACCAGCCTTGCCCACTGCAGCAGAGAGGCCGTAGCAGGTTCCGCGAACTGCGGTTGCATAGGACTCTGAAGAAAGCAACCCAAGCATATCACCCGGTCCCATGTTGCCAGAACTTTGCATCAGGCCGTAGAAAACTACGAAAAGAGGTAGAATCTTGGTGATTTGGTCGTATGCCACCCCAATTATCAGGCCAAATACAAGATAGCCAGAGAATCCCAGCATCATGACGTTCTTGCGGCCGATTCGATCGCATAAGTATGCACCCAGAAGAACACCGGGCAGACCTATAGCGCCGAGAAGGAGTTGGTACTCTGCAGTAGACTTGATGCTGGAGTCTTTGACGACAGATGAGATAATGACACCGGAGAAAACGCCGTTTGGGAAGGTGACAAAGTCGTATAAAAACCATGCACCAGCGGTTCCTATGAGGCGCTTCCAATAGTATCGAATTACCAATCTGTATGGCACATGACGTTTGATTGCTCCGCGGCGGTATAATTTGGAGTTCAGCATTTTCAGTCGAAAGTAGAATACTGTCAAAGGCAGAGCGCATCCGATTCCGAAACATACGCGCCAGATCGTCGATAGGTGTTGAGGCCCAGCGGCGGCAGAGAATACAATGAGAAAGATGCTGACTGCCAAAGGCCCGCCAAATGACAGCGGCAAGTTCGTAACGAGGATGAAAATTGGGCCCCGGTTCTTCAGAGAGTGTTCGTTCGCGGCTTCTGACGCAGATGTTGAAGAGGCGGGATACTCTCCACCAGCACCGAAGCCTATGATGCCACGAGCGACAGTCATCATCCAAAACATGCCATCAATGGTGACTCCACTGGCCGCGGTTGCCAGAATCGAGCCCAAAACAATCAAGGCGGTCGTCAAAATGATGGCGAACTTGCGCCCAAGGTAGTCGCAGGTGAGGCCAATAGTAACCTGGCCGATGATTTCGCCGATGAGAAGAGAGTTGGAAACCCGAGTGCTGACTACGGACGTGTACTGTTGAGGATATTCCGCCTTGAGGACGACGTTTGTCATAGTCCTATGGAGTTCAGTCAACAAATCAAGCAGTCTTTTCATCCTCATGAAAGCTTACATCAGGTTGTTCTGGTACCCATCGCTAATCAAAGCAAAGCCGGCACAGGCAATAGTGAAAATGTCGCTCCATGACTGCTTTCTAGCAGAAACAAGTTCCGCCGGTGGCTGGCCGTCCGTATCGCTGGCAGCTGCAACAACGTCGGGGACGAGTTCCTTCGTAGGATCATTCGTTGCAGACATTTTGATAGATGGTTGGAAAGCAGAATTCAACATTCAACATCAATGGCAGGGTGAGGTTTTCCGTCTTAATTATATGATTACCTAGGCTGTGGAGGTGGGCACACGGCGGAGGACCAAAAGGGAAGATACAAACTGAGCCCAATATCTTGAGATGTGACCCTCCAGCCCTGGTGATGCGATTCTTCTCTTGTGATTGGTCTCATTTTTCCTCTCGGACTCCTGCCGATGCGTTGCAGTCAATGTCAGTGATGCTCCAACGGATTCATTGTTTGTAGTGGATCTTTCAAAAGTCACACGTGGAGAGTCTCCGCGACTCTAATTCGAGACATTCTTGTTCAGGGCCCGCTTCGACGCGCAAACCGTGACGGGAACTACTGCATAGTAATTCCAGCGTGGGGTCACATTCGAAGCCGACTTCCGGGCAGGCCTTAGGAAGCCAAGACGAAACAAGCATTATTCCACGTGCTGCCATTCACTAACCCCACTTTGAAAAGATGCGATTCCTTCGGCACGTTATTGCCGGTCGACTCTCCAGCTAGAATCTCGGGCTGATTACGTCTCGTTGAAGTCAAGCTTACTTCTGCTGAAGAAATCGTTTGGCGTTTCGAGCCAAACTGAGAATTGCAACTACTGTTGCTTTGAGCCCCGTCGAATGGCTGTCCTGTGTTTTCTGTCCAGTAGATTTGCACTACCAAACCCAGTGTGGAAGTAGGTTGATCACGCTCTGTGGCCACTGATTATTGCGTTTTTAATGTGATCCGTACAGATAACTTGAACGAGAGCTTTGATGACACCATACCATATAACATGGACTGGAAGCAGGGAGATTGTGCACCATTTGCGGCGAGTTGTCAATGACCAATCAAAGCTTCTTCAATGTTATTTCAGTCTACAAAACCCCAGCGCCGAGCGAAACCAACTGTCTACCACTCTCTACCAAAATGAACTCTAGTTCTAAACGATCGTCTGTCTATAAACCTGTACCATAATTACAACTTGCTTCTCAGGTTCTTTCTCTCGTCCTTCTTGAACAGCACCTTGCTGTTCGGGTAAGGGTCAAAGGTGACGCTGTTCAACGGGTTGTCCTCGCTGGCCCGTTTGAACATGTCCTCGTAAACCTTTCCATCAAATCTGCCAAGACTGCTGTCAAGTACCCAATCGTCGAACTTCCACGCGTCGACCAACCGCACGGCATGAGGTCTGATCTCCTCAAGCAAGGTCATTACAGCCTTGGTTCTCGCAAGGGTGATCTGGCGGACGGTCACAGCCGCCGAGCTGTAGAACTCACTCGCCTCACGCTCGAGGGTTGTCAGGGCATACAATCTGAACAGCTTGTGCAGAAGCCCAACGGTATCCTTGTCCAGCTGATCGGTAGTAGACTTGTCGTTCAGCGCCTGGTGGAAGTTCTTCACCACCATATACTGAGCGTGTGCAGTGCTGAGGCGCCAAAAGTCAACGAGCAAACTGTTCCAGGATTGCTTGTCCTCATCTCTGTGGCGAAGAGCCTCGAAGGTGAGGAACGAGACACGCCAGGCAAATGCTGAGACCAGGTCCTCGTCAGAACCTAGCACGTCGAAAGCCGCACCAATATCGCGGCGGCGCAGGAACTCAGTAAGGATTCTTGTGGTATCGTTGTTTCCAGCCTTACCCTTCAGTACCGCACGTGCCGACTTCAGCAAGTAACGAGACACTTGCTGCGTGAGCATGTAGTTGTCACCCTCCCAGGTCAGTGTTGGAAGATAATCAGCGTACCAGCTGCCGATGCCGCTGAAAGATGAGTAGCCGTGGCCGCCACAGGCACGACGGCAGACTTCGAGGCCCTCGCCCGCAACGGTTGAGCCATATGCCTTCAGGGCACAAGATGTGGCATGCAGGTCGGCAAGCAGATCCGTTCCGGGGTTCAGCTCTTCAGGGCCCGGGTTGCGGGTAGAATCGCTGAGCTTGCCAGCATCGGCCTTCATGCGCTTCTGGTTTTCGTTGTACAAGTTGATCATACCGCGACCGGTGAAGTGCAGCGCGAATGTCGCGGCGAGAAGTGGCAGCAGTCGGATCTGTACCATGGTGTAGTTGAGGACCTGGTTCTCACCAGGTTCGTTCGCAGGTGCGTCTCGGTCTTGGAATTGCCGGCGAACAGCACAGTAGCGGGTGGCAATGGTAACACCTTTAGCCAGAACGGAGCCTGCTTGGAGGACGATGTTCGAGCGCACCCAAGTGAGAGTGCCATAAACCAGAGATGGGTTCGCGGGCCTACTGTACTTGCTTGTCTGCGGGTCGACGGACGAGAAGCGGGCAAGCATGTGGTTGTGTGGGATCTTGACGTTGTTCAGCAACAGAAATCCGTTATCCATTGTGTTGTAGCCGAACTTGGGGCCGATATCGCCGACGTGCACATTCGGTAGAGGCTCGTGGCTGTTCTTGTCCCTGATAGGAACAACGAATGGGTGAGGGCCGAGGGCTTTGCCGTTGATGATTAGCTGGGCCATGACCACAGCGTGGGTAGCCATCTTTCCGAGAGAGCCAATCCACCATTTGGAGGCTGTCAGGTGGGGGGAATGCATGACGAAGGTCTTGTCGGCAGGGTCCCATGTTGCCGTTGTCTCCAAGCCGCGGACGTTGGAGCCATGGCCGAGCTCGGTCTGAGCATAGCATCCGATGATCTCGTAGTTTTCGGCAGGCTCGAGGAAAATCTTGTGCTGCTCCGGAGTGCCCTGCTCGCGGAGGGTAACAAGGAACATGCTGGCGTGCAAGCCATAAGGCGTGGGCTCGCTGATGAGCTCATTGGCAACCTGGTATTCGTCGCGGGACCAGTTGTGCTGCTTGTTCAATTGGAATAGCCTCTTTCCTCTTGCCAGCGAAGCCTCAATGCGGCTCTCGCGGCCTCGGAAGTAGTTTTGCGTCTTGTCGAAAACGGGATCGGCCTTGAGGATGTTCAGTATCCTCTCGTTGCGCTCGAGAGCCTCGTTGGTGAACATGAAAGTGGCGAGCTGGTCGACATTGAGGTTGGACTTTGCCCTCTCCTGAGCCAGGAGCTCTGTGCCCTGGGGCCCAGAGGGCTGGAGCTTCTTGACCCAATCCGGGGTATTCGGCATGGTGATTGAGTGATTGCGGAGGCTGTGGAGTGTGGGATGAAGACTGCAGGAACTGTCTGGGGAAATGGAGGTCTCAGAATGGCACCGATAAGATTTTGTAGAAATCCCGTCCTCGGCCGTGCCGGCTACTCGTGAAGTCTAATGCTCATCAGGGGGCGTCTTCCGTCTCTCGGAGTGTTCTCATGACGCGCGCGCGCGAGAAGTGCCTCGGCTATTACTGTTTCGAGTTAGACCCAGTCCTCGACTTGACACGTAGACCGACGAGAGATCCGGGGTTTCAGCAGACTGACCCGCTAAATCTCGCGGCGCATCTCCCGATCATCGGACATGCTCGGTACTACGCTACGAGCCGAGGTGATATTGCCGTCTTATTGCAACATCCGGTACTTCGGTCACGACACCGCCGGATTGACACGGCCCAGCTGGTGACTCACGGCCTGAGTTACGGACGGGTTTGGATCACATGTATATTTACCATGGCATCGTTCCGAACTCAATCGCCTTTTCTGGACGCGTTTTTGCAGCTTTGCAGCCCTATGACTTGTTTTTTCGTGTGTTTCGCGCGATTGCCAAGATGACCTCGGCGTATTCACCAGACCAGGTCAGTCTTTACTTAGAATGCATTGGCGTTCCTGAACGATGCCGCCATGAACCGCCTACTCTGGAGTTTTTGACGATGCTTCACGTCCACACAATCTCAACGTTACCTTACGAAAACCTGTCTCTGCATTACAACCCATCACACAACATCAGTCTCGATCCTCAGTACCTGTTCAGGAAAATGGTCACCGACAAGCGCGGACGCGGTGGGTTTTGCATGGAAATCGCGATTTTATACAACCATATCCTGCGGGCTCTGGGCTTTGACGCGTACACCGCTGGTGTCAGAACTCGACCACGCATTGAGGGCGTGCCAAAGGGCGACTTCCCAGGCTGGTAAGGCACTTAGTTCCCCATTCATCATATCCGGTCCATATCCGGTACTAATTCTACCTCCCTCTGACACCCTGCCTCCTCAGGGGTCATATTGTAAACATTGTGACATTCGCAGATGGTTCTAAATACCATTCAGACGTTGCGTTTGGCGGCGACGGTGCAACAAAGCCAATACCATTGGTTGAAGGCCTTGTTCACAACAATCTCGGAACGCAACAAATACGTCTTGCGAAGGATTGGCTACCTACGCAAGCGCATCGAGTAGACTCCAGCAAACAGTGGATCTACCAATACCGTAACAACCCTTCTCAGCCGTGGAACTCGTTTTACGCCTTTGCGGAAATCGAATTTTTACTGCCTGACTGGGGCGTCGTCAATCACTGGATGAGCACACATCCCGACAGTAACCAGGTCCGCAACCTCCTCGTCGCGAAGTTTCTGCGGCGAACAATTGCTTCCAGCAATAGCAACGAGCAGGAGATCTACGGCAAGAAGATGTTGGTCAATGGTACTGTGAAGCACAATATGGGCGGCAAAACGGAGTTTGTGAAAGCATGCGACACGGAGGAAAGTCGTCTTGAGTCTCTCGAGAATGTATTCAGCATCGTACTATCGCAGACCGAAAAGGATGGCATCCTAACGTCACCTTTGAGACTCGGGTGAGTACTCTTTTGACCTATTCAACTTTCCTGTAGACGCTATTGAACGCCTCCCTCTTGTTTCCCATCACGTCAATCAACGCCCTGGTCTTTTGTCTCTCCGGGATGACACACAACAAATAATATTGCAAGTCATGGAGCCAGTAGGATCTCAATTCCCGCCACCCTGTGGCAATGGCGCCGTTAACCCAACTCAATATTAGCCTTCCAAAGGTGCTGGAGTCTGGAAACCCCTTCGTTACCCATAACGAAGTCCCTTGACTCTTCACATCCCCAGGCACAATACACAAGCAATGCATGTTCTGAGTCTCGCGTTCGGCCTCTAACTGCGAGTGTGCGGAAACGGTGCGAAATCAGGTTTGAACCCACGTTGTTGACAAGAGAAGAGAGCTGCAACTCTCTGTTCGTAATGGTGTTCTCGATGGCGGCTCCGATCTCCTTTGGTGTTGCAACCCTTGCGTCCAAGATGATCGTCGAGACATGGTCGTTTCCTGCCAGTATCCTGGGCCTTGCAGCGGACGTCGCTACCTCATCTGCAAGATGGCCAAGGAGGAACACACCAAACCCATTACTCACGAGTTCCTCTGCGATGCCATAACCAATTCCTGCACTTGCGCCCGTCACAAGTGCGTAAGCGGGCTTCAAACCCGGGCGCTTGTAGGACGATAGAGGCTGTGATGGTGCAGCAGTGTGAAATTGGATATTGTCGAAAAGTTGGATTCACAAACGTACCGTGCTCATGCATCCTATGGCCACAAAGGCCCAGAGCCATTTTGGGGTCTCCAGCTCGGTCAACTTCTTGAGATAACTTGCATCCATCTCCATGGAAAATTTGAGCAGCATTATGGGCGCAGTGAGGATCAAATAGAGTAAAAAGGGGGTTTTCCTGTCAAGCAGATTGGAAAAGGTCGTGAGGGGTTGAAAGGTCTGTTGAGCTTCTTGTCCTACAATTCAAGCATGTCTCATCTTAGTCACCATTCGTGCTACTTCATTGAACCAAATTCGTCCTCCAGTCAAATATCACCATCGTTGACATTCTTTTCCCCGACTGCTCAGTGCAACGCCAACAGTCGTCATAGTACGGCAGCGTGCATTTTTGTGAGGGACATGTGTGCATACCTATTTACGATTTTCTCGTTTGTCCGATGATCCAAGATCACGTCTAAAACGAGACAAGAAAGGTTCTCCCTGTTTTCATCATGAACTCGCCAGAGGTAGCTAATGTTCGATCAGGCTGCTGTTGGTATTCAAAGTCTGACGAGGACAGCGAAGAAGAACGGGGTTGCTGAACCCAACCCCGGCGACTTGACTCTAGAATGTGCCCCTGAAGATCAGCCTCTGTGTACGGTCCTTCTGAAGCGCCATCTTAAGGAATAAGCGCGTAACAAGAAATGCTGCTAATTGGTCGCTTGGTTCCATGGCTTCGTGAGGTGGCTCCTGTGCCTCCTGTGCCTCTCTTGGCGTGCGAAACTAGATGGCTGAAATGAGAGGGGCTCCGGGCGCAACCTGGTTCACTGGTGCCTGATTTTCAGCGCCGTCGGGGGCAGATCGATCAGCACAACATCCCACCCACCCACTTCAAGAAATGGCAGCCCAGACTTTTGCCGGCGGACTGGCTTCCGACCCTTTTCGCACTATTTTCACATCGAACGCAACTCCCACGAACATTCGCAGACTACATCTGATCGGGAGCCGCAAGAAGATGACTGCTGAGCTTCGAGTTATTTCCTCTTCGCCTCACTCGACTTCCAACCAACAGCAAAAGTCGCAATGTCGCTATACGATTCAGGAGAGACGAGGAACGACAATTTAGCGTGGCGGCCTAATATGGACAATGGAGGGGCAAAAGAACCACTCGTTTCTCAGAAGGATGACAGATCCAACACGAGTACCAACGACGAGTCTGCATCTCAAACAGTTTATCGATGGCTACCTGGCCGTTGGAAACGAATACCGTTTCTCGCTGCCCTGTCCATTATCATGACTTGGGTGCTTTCCGGCACAATGATAGTTGTCGTTCTTGTTGCTGACGGTACTGCTACCGGTTCTTGGACAGTATCTCCAACTGTGCTGGCTGCCATCATTGCAACAGCCGCAAACATCCTACTCCAGCTTGCGCTTTCCAAGGGCGTCGCGATTTCGTGGTGGAGAAGGAGCATAGAAGAACCAACTTCAGTCCGAGATTTGCACGCCCGATGGATCGTTGGACAAGGTTTCGTTGACGCAGTGCAAGAAGTCGTTTTACGAGGACCCAACTTCGCCGCTATTGCCAGCATTATGACCACGATAGTCGCTATCAACTCCCCGCTAATACAGAGGGCGTTGACTCCAGGGCACGGAACCTTCGAGGGCCGCTTTGATCTGGGCGAGATCCGTATGATCCAGCGGTTGCCCCGGGGTTATTCTGGAATTTGGGACCACAACACAAAGTCCATTGGATATCCGACTGAAACATTCAGCGACTTGACAAGGCGATATTTCTACTACCCCGGAATCATCCTTGAGAATAGGGCAGCGATCGGGGAGAATCTTGCATTTTGCGATGGGACATGCGCTGGTTGGCTCAGAGGAGCTGGGTTCTCCATCAACTGCGATACAGTGACCATAACTGAGCTGCCGAATCTCCACGACGCCAATGGAGCATACAACAAATCAACCGACGTATTTTCGAGTGTCATCCGGTACAGCGAATATCCCGATTATACTGTCACGTCACCTGGGTCAACCGCCAACCCTGTCACACAGGATATACCTCGAGATTTCACGTACGACTCTGTTTGGAAGGCCGAGACTGGCTGCCCCAGCGACACGAAGAGTATAAGATTGGTCTCTCAACATTGTACACTTCGGCCTGCGATCGTAGATTACCCTATTGTTGTTATCAACGGAACTCTCTCCCTTGATCCGAACTATGGTTACCAGTCTGACACAACGGTCTCCCTTGAGACTGATCAGCAGATGAGAGATGATGTTGATCCAAACATGCCTGTCAACACAACTCAGGGATCTTCGACTTTTGGGGGTATTGCTTCACTACTTGTGAGACGATTTTCCTCACGAGTAAGCGTGAGACTGGAGGACGGCAGGTGGAAGCAAGAAGCGGAGGGCTTGCTGTCATTTGAACTAGCCCGTTATGGCACGTCAATGCTGAATGGAAGCTGTGCTCCAGCGTTCACGGATCCAGTGCCATGGGTCTTCCAAGCTGTCCGAGAACTCATGTTCCGAGCCTCTGTGGAAGTGCCTATTGATGACTACGAGAGAAGACGATCTCAGTTTTCACTGGATGAAAACTATGTGCCTCTCGGACAGACGCAGCGGCTTCAGGGCGAACATAGGGGGCTTTCCACCATTTATATCGCCAACCACTCGTACCTATATGCCGCTGCTGCCATAACATTCCTTACGGGGCTCATGATCACGCCCTTGTTCTATGGTTTCGCCAACTTGGGTCGGCTGGTCTCCCTGTCTCCTCTGGAGATAGCGAAAGCATTTGATCCTCCTCAGTTGCGGGAGGCTGCTTCCAATTCTGATGCAAAGGCATTGCTGGGTTCTCTGGGCAATAAGCAAGTGAACTATGGTATAGTTCATCGACATACATCACGCGGCTCGGCACTTCTCATGTTTGCAGACGCGGAGACTGTTCGGAAGCCAAAGCCGGGTACAGAAATACCGACATAGTATTCGCTGTCAGCAGCTGGACGCGACCTCAGTCTCCAAAAGTTCAATAAATATTTCTTTTGACATTTCATCCTTTGATAGCCCGGGATTATCAAGATTGGACCGCAAAAATGACAGTGTGTTCTATCAATTTCATATTCTCTCGAAAGATCTTTATTCATGTCTACTTGCGGACCAAGCCAATCATCCACTCGTTGAGCCTGCTTTGGTACTTCGCTCTGGACCCATTCGTAGAACGTTGTTGGCTTCAAGTGAGTCTTTAACCACGGCAAGTCGGCTCCATAGCCTCTGTCGCCGATAAATCGGAACATTGTATTCAGATCGTTGACCAACCAGATGATACCTCTTGCCAAAAACCCTGTTGTGACCGGAACGCCCCTGCCTGTATGATTTATGAAAGCCGCGTCAACCTGGTCGAAACTGATTTCATCGCTTGCAATTGAGAGAGCTTGGTTTCGTATGCCGGTTCTGTCGGGCCTGACCAGACCCTCGACTGCCCATCTGCCAATGTCTTTGGTGACCGTAACTTGCAATGTCTTCCCTCCCAGGTTATCCCTCCATCCAGTCATGCACAGCTGGCCGGGAAATCCCCACCAGGCATTGTCAGCAAACCAAGTTGGGCGAATGATGGTATAGTCCATGTTATGCGTTCCGACCTCTTTAGAACTACAGGCATTTTTCAGGTGCCGTTCAATGTAGAACTTGTCTGAAAATGTTTTGCAGTATGAGGGGTCCGCGTCGCTCAGTTCGCGTCCACCGCGGTCCACAGATGAATACACGAAGTAAGGTATGCCGTAGGCCACCGCGGCGTCGATAAATGCCTTTCCGTCTGGTAGCTCGGTTGGTCCATGGGCTTGGGCGAGGAAGACTCCCGACTGACTCAACGTTTCTGGGTTGAGTTGTTCGAAGATGGCATTGGGGTTGCCCAAATCCCCAACAATAATGTTGATTCCACGGAACCTCTCTCGTAGGCGATCAGCAGCGGTTCCGGCCGGTTGTCGAGTGATTGCGTAAACTTGAGTTGGGAGAATCTTGATTTCGGCATGCGTTAACAATGCGTCGACAACGGCACCACCTTGGCGGCCAGTGGCCCCCAGTACGATGAAAGCTTTGATTTCAGACATGAGAACTTGGTTTCGCTGTTGAACGCGGACAGTCTTCAGGGTGTACTCTTGTCTTCCATCGCATTTTGATGGACTTCGTCTCGTTTTTATCCAACAACAGGATTGGTCCCATGGCATCCGGAGCATCAAGATCGTTGGCCTCTGCGGCAATGAGAGTGTAACTGAAGGGCTCCGAGCAAGGAGTTACCGCGCGCAACTTTTGTCAGCATGGGAACAGTCGTCAGCTGTGGCGCTTTAGCATTGGTAATCAAGATTTGACTAAACTAATATTACTCGGGCTTTCTTTGCTTGTAAGTCCCGACCCGCGCGCTTAGCCACCTAGACTATGCCTTTGCGGCCCCTAGAACACAATTCAGATCCGATGCGAGCTCGAAGACACATGTGCAGTACGTGACGGGTACTTTAAGGAGTAATGGTAGAGGGTTGATCTAGACACCATACACTTAGTGAACGGTTCCCAAATGAGTAGGTACTGAGGAAAGCCTTTCATGGAAACCACATCAACCAATGCTCCTTGTTTTGTGCGTTCTATATTCCTTTCCAAAGGCACTGTGTCAAATATTCATACAGAACAGTGATATATTTGAATGGGAATACAGCAGTTAAGAAACCTTTTGTCCAGAAATGTTTACAACCGAAGAAACTTTGACTTCAATAAATGTCATCTCGATGGGTATTGCAAAAGAAACAAGGTCTCTCACAGTACAAGTGATAGATTCTGCCCAGTAAAGATGTAAAGATACAGTGCACAATCAAAACTGCACCGAGCAACATTGGAGTTGTACCCCTCTACACTAGCCACCATAAGCCACTGCCTCTGCACAGCACCTAAAGTGGCAGCCCAATAATAGGGCCCCTTCTTTAGAATTTCGGTGGACCCCTGGCCCCATTGGGGCTGTCCTCCATGAGACCCCGCGTGTTGTGCTCCCTTCCAACAACATGACTCAACATGACTCAACTACCTACGGAACGTTAAAAGACTCAAGCTCACCAAGCATCTAACCGCACAAGACTCTCCGTTAACTTATCCAAACGAGACTCATCTTGCATTATGGCTGCATACATTCGAGTATTGTCAATTGATGACCTAGACCGATGCTCAGTAGTTGAATCAGCGGCTTTCCCGCCCGCGGAGGCAGCAACTCGCGAAAAGGTACGTAACCATCTCTGGACCGAAGACGATGTCGCAGACATCTTATTCCTCGCTTCTCCGTCCTTCATATTCCTACCTTAGTTTGACGTTTGAGACGCTGTCCTAGATCGATTATCGCCTGAGTGTTTGCCCCGACCTTTGCTTGGGCTTGTTTGTCCCCGAGAACTCGACAATCGCCAAACCTGAGGGAGATATCCCGGTGTTCACTGCTCCTCCAACTGGTTCCGGCAATGACAAGCTTATTGCGCATGTAATAGCGACGAAGTCAACGTCGCGAGTTGTCAAGGATGAGGACATGTCTTTCCCCCCGACCTGGAAGACGGATCCCACTGCCCAGTACGGTGTTGGTCATCAGGCCGAAGGAAGAACCATCGCTCTTCACTCGTTGGCTGTGTCGCCAACTTACCAGAGATCTGGATTTGGAAAGAAGCTCATGAAGTCTTACATTGAGTATATGAGGCAGAACGGCCAGGCGGATAGGATCTCAATCCTTACCTACGACAGACTCTTGCCTTACTATCAAGTGCTAGGCTTCACGCACTACGGCAAGAGCGCCTCTGAGTACGCAGGCGTTGCTTGGCATGATCTGGTTCGTTTCTTGACGCCATTTTACAATATTCTCCGATAGGAGCTTACGGACTTTAGGCATATGAATACTCGGCTGATGCCTAATTCATGTTTTCGTGATTGGCAGGACCGTTCGTTCGGGCCTCATTCACGTACTGCAACATTCACATGGCATAAAGTAGTAAACGAAAAAAGGGTTGGAACAAGCATATATCATATTTATTCATGCCTAAATAGAACATCCTCCCCTGATATTGAGAACAAGCAACGCTGAAGTGGTAACCTAGTTCTGTGAGTCAATACATTCAAACAAACAGAATCAACATGCAGGCGCCTCATCGCAGATGACGTACAGTTGGATGACATGCTACTCAATGCAGTCAATGGTGTCACAGCACACAGGTGTGTTTGCGCTGACATCGAAGCATCTGAAGCTGAGCTCCCCGCTGCATAGACCGTTCCGGGGTCCACATCGGGCGTTCACACCTGCGCCGAACGTGGCGAGGGCCAGAGTGAACGCTGCGACGATTGTGTTCGAGAACTGCATTGTGAAGCGAGAAAGCGTTGGCGGTGAAATGAATCGCAGTTGAGTTGGAAGAATGAAGCAGGCAAAAACGAAATGAGTGCACTTAACGGTTAGGTCGTGACAATGCAAGACCGACGTTGCCCATTTATAACATTTTCTGGCGCGTGCCGAGTATTTCGCAGAAGTCATCCGACCAGAAGCAGCCGTATTTACGAAGGGCCATGACTACTCCTGGTTCATTCTGTCTCATCGATGCTCGGAGGAGTTCATCTTGTAGTCGAGTCAGATGGGGTATTAAAATAGTTATTTTGCAATCAAGAATGGATATTCGACCCAATCAGTCCCTTGCGACTCCGTCTATCCTCAAGATGTCGCAGATCGCACAAAGTAGAAGATCGTCACGCCGGGAATGGTGTGCAACGACTCCGTAAGACCCAGTATTCCCTCCAGTTTCAGGAAGCCGTTGGGTGTGCCAAGCACAGTCCTGTAATCCAGAGGCAATAGTGCTCGTGTCTCAACATGATTTCCATGGTCTGGCACAGCTGTTTATAAGGTAGATGGATTGAGCCTTGCATGCGTGGTATCGCTCGCTCCACGGAACGGCTTTGGTAGAACCTTCAGGTACAGGCAGCTGCTCGGCATCCGTACAAATGCAAGTCATCGCAAAGCTTAATCCTAACTGCGCCAAGCTGCCGGCTATTGTAGCACATGATTCGTGTGCCCGCTGGCTCGTAGCGCCTCTGTTGCACGGGAACCCCCGCTAAGACGCCCGGAACTTTGACGGACACATCACTGTTCGTCTCATGGCCCGATGTCTCAGCAGGTTTTTCAAAAGCTCACGTGGCAACTCTGGTCTATGACAGCTACTTCATCCTCATGCAGCCGGCGATTTTGACACACCACCTAGCATTGCGCATCCCACGACCGACTTGCCATCATGGTACGAACGATTGACCTCTTGAATGGTGACTTTACGGTCCACATTGACCGAACGACGGGCGCTGTCTTAGAGATTGTGGACCCTTCTGCCGACATTCCACTCAACTGGGTCAGTTCCCCAGCTAATGCACCCTGGCAGCCCCTGGGAAGTCGCTGGGGACTCGGCTTCGCGGACCTCGGTGCCAATCTACTGCATCGGGTGCACTGGAACAGTCCGCACATCGAATCCTCGGCTGAGCACAATGCTACGGACGCCAAGTACTGTTACGGCCCACTAGAGGTCCTTGTGCGCCGTCGTCTTGACAGTCAAACTGGTTCCTTCACAGAAACCTACGAGTTCACGAACAGGGGAACATCACCGCTTAATCTAGCTGCGAAAGGCGAGCAGTCCTTGGCAATTTACACGCCATTCAACGACCACTACACCAACACCACTGATTCTTTGGAAAACCGGACGCACGCACATGTTTGGGCGCATGGAGGCTGTTCATCATGGGTTAAGCTTAGTCAAATGGGCGGTCGCGGCCGTGACTTAGGCCTCGTTCTGACGCGAGGAGCTTTGTCGGGATACAGCATTGAGTCTCGAGATGAAGTAACCCATTCAAACACTCGGGGCGTCTTTCTTCTTCACCCGTCCATGCCGGTGCTGCAGCCGGGCGACTCCGGTGTCGTCGAGTGGACCTTGTTCTGGCATTGCGGTTGGGACGACTTTTTCTCTCAATGTGCCCGTCGTTCGAGTCAGTTCATCCATTTCGACATCCCAAAACACACTCTCGTCAGCGGGGAGAGCGCCACTATTCGGATGAGAGGCAGTTCGAAGGCTGTCAACTCCACAACTACAGTCAATGGACGAGAGGTCCTACAGACGAAAGACGGCTTTCATTATGTTCATGATGCAGGAGATTTTGGCGAGAAGACATTGCGGGTTTCTACCGGAAAGGGGGACGACCGACGAGAATCGCTCATCTTCTTGAACACAGTCCCCAGCTACGATGACTTGATTCGAAGTCGAATCAGATTCATTGTCGATCACCAACAAGTCACGGACACCAATGATTTCTTATACGGTGCCTACATCGTCTTCGACAACCAAGCAGAGGCGCCCCCGTTCTACGAGACTCAACAGGATCGAAACGCAGGGCGCGAGCGAGTAGGGATGGGTGTTCTGATTGGTCGATGGCTGAAGAAACATCCCGATGCTAGATTGCAGGAGTCATTTTCGGCGTACTACTCCTTCGTATGCACAAAGCTTCAAGACAAGAACGGTTTCGTCTACGATGCGCCAGTTGGGACAGGTACTAGCAACCGGAAGCGCCTCTACAATTGGCCATGGGTTCTGCAACTTCACTTGGTAGCTGCTGCAATCGGTATCCCGGCCGTTTTGGGTAAAGCTCCCATGGAGAGGTTCATGATGACCCTTGAGAACTTCTATGCTGAAGGTGGCGAGTCACTCTATGCTATTGGGCTGCCCGTACTTGAGGGACTTCGAATGCTTCAGGCTTCGGGGGACGAGAAGTCATTTAGGCGAGCCAGAGATCTATTCATCGGGCACGGGCACAATATCCTTGGGCGCGGAACGAATTATCCCCCGTTTGAAGTTAATTTTGAACAGTCCATTGTTGCGCCTGCAGCGAACATTCTGTTTGAACTTTATCGATCAACAGGGGATAAAACTTGGCTTGATGGCGCCCAGGCTCAACTAGAGGTCCTTCTCAGATTCGCCGGAAAGCAACCGGACTACAGAGTTCATGACGTCGCCATTCGACACTGGGACGGGCATTGGTTTGGGAAAGATCGCATGTGGGGGGATACATTTCCTCACTATTGGAGTACTCTGAATTCGATTGCCCTGCATCACCAGAGCAAAGCAACTGGAGATGCGAGGGCTCACAAACAAGCTGACGGAATCCTTCGAGCTAACATGGCACTCTTTACCCCTGAAGGTAGAGGGTCCTGCGCCTGGATTTATCCCACGTCCGTGAACGGGAGAGCTGGACACTACAAGGATCCGTATGCGAACGATCAGGACTGGGCACTCGCCCATCTTCTACAAATCGAGGAAGACAACATCTTGTCGGTTTAGCACAATAGCGTTGTCTCAGAGGATCAGCTTCCAATATGCTTCTTGTTTTCCGTTCTCTCCAATATACTCAGACATAGACTTGAATTACGTTAGACTTGATTAATGTGTCTCAATCTGTTCGTGTCAATAGCCTGTGTGATTGCGGCCAACTCACTCAAGCCGTTATTAGAGACAAAGTATTGCCCAACGTGCCTAACACGTGCTACCGGTCGTTCTTACGGTTTGGCACACGGGACAAGTCCATCCGGGCGATGCTAAGATTGGAGCAAAACTTCCTGATACTTGTAAGAGGATCGCGTGTGAGACGCCTTCGACGTCTAGAGCTGATGGCTGATAGTTTGAGCGCAGCCATCAATCTTTCTTCCCTTGAATCCTGACATGGCTGGATTCCTTTTACAAGCCGACTTGAGAATAAGATTTGGGAAAGCGATGCCCGGCGCACACTTAACTGTGTGCGGTACTTTCTTCTCCAGATCGCATCTCATTAGTTCGTCGTCAGTGTAAGTGGCGGCTATTCACAGCTGTTGCTAACTACATCCGTTCAACTGACTCGGCGCTAAGTTGTTGAACTGCACTGTCATAGGACCGCCTCCAATTTTGGGCTTCCTCTTCTTTCACCTAGTTGTCTATGCTTTCTTTGATGACTTTTGGTGATCTGATCAAAGGAAAAGGTTCGTCAATCCTATTGTTTGGTTTCTTTTTTATACGTATCATACCGGCCATCACGTCCCAAAGTTGCTTGACAATGCAGGTTCACATTGATTTGCCAATCAAACCCTTCCAATAAAATGAGTGACTCACCACCGCATGTTTTCGAAGACAATTCTTCGGTGGCATATGGCGTCGTCGCCTTCTTACTACTTTTGTCGGGTTTAATGGTATTCCTGCGATCATGGACACGTGCAAAAATCCATCAATGGGGGGCTGACGACTGGGTAGCCCTTCTAGCATTGGTCAGTTCTCAAGTTTGCTGGGTATTGGCCATAGGAAGTTAACAATCAGGCAGTCAATGATTTTTGCTTGCGGAATCAGTATTACTCAAAGTAAGTTGACACGTACGAAAATCTCCGGCAACGGTGACGATACTCATAGATGCCTTCCTCTCAGTGACTAGATATGGGCCGGGGCGGCATGCCTCGACTCTGTCGCCAGACGATCTTGTTTTATACCAGAGGGTACGTAAGTCCATTTTGTGTATTTTCTCGCCAGCTGACAATGTGAAGGCTTTCTTTGTATCCCTATTTTTCTATATCACGACTCTCGCTGTTGTGAAACTCGTGTTTTTACTCCAATACTACCGCATCATGTCGGTTTCGAACATGCGTGTGGTTTACATTGCCATGATTGTGTTGGTAGCGGTCTGGGGCATCGGACAAGGAACTTTTGCACTTGTTGCATGCATCCCTCTGGAAGGATTTTGGAACCCTAGCGTTCATGCAAAGTGTGTTCCAAATGCCCACATTGCTTGGTACATCAGCGCTCTGTTCAACATATTCACCGACATCATCATCATGATTCTTCCTCTCCCAGTCATCCGGAAGCTGAATCTTCCCGGTTCACAAAAAGCTTTCCTTATTGGTATTTTCAGCGTCGGCTTCTTGTAAGTTGCTCTTCCCAGCGAGTCAACCTCACTTGCCAGTTTGAAATCTGACTGTGATTAATTATTTCAAGGACCGTGGCAATATCCGCTATGAGAATCAAGTTTCTTACGCTTTTGCCGGATCCAACATGGTCCAACTTCGAACCCGTTCTTTGGTCTCTCGCAGAGTTGACTTCGGCCATTACTTGCGCTTCTTTGGCTACCCTGCGGCCTCTTCTCACGCGCTTGAGCAAAAAACGCGAGAGAATTAGCGACACAGAAAGCGTGGCCCAAATGGTCGCAACCAATAAGCTTGCGGGCAAGTCTTTCCCACAAGTAGCCCCGTCATCGACAGGTACCCGAGAGACTGTGGTGATCTCAAGTAACGACATCAATCCCTCGACTCAGGAAGTGTGAACGAACAATTTCTACTGTTCTCCTTGATTTTTCAGTGATCAAAACAATACAGCAGGCGATGTCATATACTCAGTATGCATAGATGCGGAACGACGCGAGCACCTTAGCACCTTAGTTGTTATCAATTCTTTGAGCACAAAGCTATGTCTGATGTTTCTTGGAACAGAACTATTTTGCAATGTGATAAGCCTGCATGAGGACTAAAGTCGATTGATTATGCAAGCTTGGGTTGCCACCTGCCAAGAAGTAGGAAGGTTTTGCCATCTCTCCGCACGATTTCACCATCAACTCCGACCTACTTGGCCTTGGCTTTTACAAGCTCTGGTGCATCATTCATGAGAGTAGCATCATAGCTTACCATGCATAATTTGAGAAGACTGGATCTGAGACGATGTGCATTCAAGTGAAGAAAATACTTTGACAGCGTGTCTTGAATCAGATGTGGAACATGCACATGGTCTGCATCGAAGCCAGACAGACAGCCTAGACAGGAGGGACTGAGACATCGTCAGATCGACCATCATACCCAGGTCCCAAGCATTCGTCACTCCGATCACTTGATGTTATATACCATCGCCCTTGCGTTTGACGCCATTTGCCAAGATGCTCTCCGTCATTCATGGCCAACCACAAGCTGCACTTTCTCAATGATGTGACTGCAAAGTAGATTTGTATATGACGAAGATTCGAGAAAGACAGTCACAATCGAGCGGCAGTAGCCAAGGACGAATGGGCGTGCCATTTGACGGCTCAATGACGGTCCCAACAGAAGTGTCATTACAAGATTTAATAATTTGAAGCCTGCTCACCAGGCAGCGCATGCTACTCAACCTCTCGCTTCAATATCCGAACGTAGTTCAACACGATGGACCCAAAAGACAACGTGAACACCTCAGCTACCGCGTCTGTACTCAGCATGGGCATGCGAGTCGTGGACGAGAAAGCGACCCTGCCGTCGGACTCGGAGACAACGCGAGACATTCAGCAACGTATCCTGGAAGATCAGGCTGGTTCAAGCGCGGCAGAACGGCCGACAACTAACCTGTCCAGTCTCTGGCGTCGTCAGAACACCTCGAAAAAGCCCGGTGATATTGCGACTCAACCTTCCGTATTCGACGATCCCCAACTAGCGGTGTATTTCCAGCCGCCAGACAAATACGAGAACCGGCATCGTTTCGATGCGAACTTTCGCTGGACTTGGGCTGAGGAGATACCACTGATCAGAAAGATTGACTGGCGTGTGACAGCTTGGTCTTGCCTTGCATTTTTCGCACTCGATCTAGACCGATCCAACATTAGCCAGGCCAACTCGGACAACTTTCTGGAAGATCTAGGCTTGGACACGAACGACTACAATCTTGGTCAGACGGTGTTCCGAGTCTCCTTCTTGCTGGCTGAACTGCCGAGTCAATTGATCAGTAAGAAGATTGGACCGTACGCTGATACCCATACGCAAATGCCGCTCTGATGCTGCGACGTGCTGTTAACACGCAAGCCTAGCGATCGTTGGATCCCTGCACAAATGATCCTCTGGAGCGTCGTGAGCGCCTCCCAATTTTGGCTCAACGGGCGGTCTTCGTTCCTGGCGACCCGTGCAATCATTGGGCTGCTTCAGGGCGGTTTCATTCCCGATGTCATCTTAGTACGTCCACGTCATGTCCTAATTCAGCCACCAACGGCCTTCATCCGCTAACCTCTTGCTCTACTTTAGTACATGTCCTACTTCTTCAAGAGCACTGAGCTCCCATTCCGTTTGGCCTTGTTCTGGATGGCGAATCGTTTAACCGATGTCATTGCGCCGTTACTAGCGTACGGCCTTCTCCGTCTTCGAGGGTACCATGGCTACGAGGGATGGCGGTGGTGAGGTTTCATTCTTCCACTGCCGACATGCGGATGTTGACCGAGCTTAGGCTATTCCTTCTCGAAGGCGTACTGACGTTAGTCATTGGGATCTGGTCCGTGTTTATCATGGTGCCCTCTCCCACACAGACAAAGGCGCTTTGGCGGCCTAACGGATGGTTCACCGAGCATGAAGAAAAGATCATGGTGAATCGCATCTTACGAGATGATCCGTCCAAGAGCGATATGCACAACCGCCAGGCTATAACGTTGAAGATGCTGTGGGAATCGCTGTGTGACTACGACCTATGGCCGATCTACATGATCGGCCTTACGTTTTCTATTCCAGCCGGACCACCTGATCAATACCTAACTCTAACTTTAAGACAATTGGGCTTCGATACCTTTGACACTAACCTACTTAGTATCCCTTGTCAAGTTGCAACCACAATCAATGTGAGCAGAAACATTTTGGGTTTCTTCGGAACTTTCAATGAGAATTAACATCAATAGATGCTCATCTTGACGTGGATTTCAGAAAAGATCAACCAGAGGGCATTGCTTGGCATTCTCGTCGAGCTATGGCTGCTCCCCTGTGTCATTGCCCTTGCAGTGATCCCCTCCGGCGTCAGCAGATGGGCCACATATGCGTTGGTAATCGTACTATTGTCTTATCCCTCCCCCCATCCCATGTAAGTGTGTCAATGCACCTACCCTTTCTAGGAGTTTCCTTGACACTTGACAAGGCAAGTTGGCTGGGCGAGCCGCAACTCCAACACCGTCAGGACAAGAACGGTCTCGGCCGCGCTCTACAATATGTCTGTTCAACTTCAATCCATCATCAGCGCCAACATCTACCGACGAGACGATCGTCCGGAGTACCGCCGTGGCAATAGGGCGCTGGTCGGAATCGCAAGCCTCAACGTGGTGATCTACGCGGCTGCTAAGGTCTATTATGTCTGGAGGAACAGACAGCGAGACCGGATCTGGGACGCCATGTCACCGGAGGAGCGCCAACGATACCTCGATACCACCACAGACAAGGGCAGCAAGAGACTGGACTTTCGATTCGCGAGTTGATTTTCTGCTCTGTAGGATTTTGCTGGGTTCTGTGTTGGGACTTTGCTGGGCCTGCCTTATGGAAGTAGTAGTCGATGGAAGATCGCTTGCTGGGGGTCGGCATGTTATCTCCACCGGATGGCGAAGGGGTTACCCTCCAAATATCAGTGCGCGCAGGCATTGTTGGTTTAATTGGGACCAGCGGACATGCATCCGTGATAACCGGGCGCTGCTCGTACTTACGAACAAGGGTGAATCTGACGCAATGCGATGGCAAAAGTGGGAACGGACGAAGTTGACCGCGATTTTGGGTATTTGTCCGATGAATTCCGACAGGATGGGAAGCTGGGAATAGCGAGCTTGCTGGGAATAACAGCCAAGTGGGTGGGAGACTGGTGAGACCGTGAGGTGATAGTAAGTGAGGGTAACTGTCGACCTGTCAGACGGTCGGCGACCTTGGCACTGGGTTAATGAAACCACCGCTCCAATGACGAGGATTTGGGTAATAGTCTAAGTTTCGGCACCGAATTAGAAAAGAGATTGGAGGCGGCCACGGGGGATGTTCTTCGAGGCTTTGGACCCTGCACCATGTCATTTTAGAGTCAGTCAGTGCCTGTCATGAACTCATGGTGTCTCACCACTCGAGTCGACAACAAGCCACCATTCCACGGGAATTCTTCGAAGAAGCCCGAGGAAATGGTTTGGCTACGCACAAACAACAAGAGGGCTGAAGAGCCGGAGAGTGTCAATGGCTGCAGCCTACCACGCAAGACAGCCGATGGACGGCTTGGACCCGGACGGGGCCCCCAAAAACGGACGCCAATGGCACCGTAATACGAGTGGAGCGGACCGGTGAGACAATCAGTTCCTGAATCGAGAGTAGTTCATGTTCACGTTTCTTCTGACTCTCCCTCCCGTGTCCCGCGTTCCGCGTCTCCTCCCACATTGCCTTTTTCCTCCTTTTTTTTTTTTTTCTTGCCCGGCCTCCCAACACCGTCTCATTGCCGACGTTGCCACGGTACCTGTCACCTTGAAGACAATGTCTGTGCTAAAAGTTCTTTAGTGCACTTCCCAACATTGAACCTGCATTAGCAGCAATTTTGTTCTGACGGAGAAGCTCGCCTCCGCCCACTGGCGTGCAGCTTACCGTATTTGTAGATGGCTGCTTCGGTTTTGTGGTGAACAGGCAGATAATGTGGGCGGCGCACGTTTGACAGGCGGCTGCGGCTGGACACTTGAAGAATTAAAAGACTGGGTAACGGCGAAGCTGATCTTTTCACTAGAGGCAGTTGGAGGCGAAGTCTTCGCGTCTTTCGCAAAAAGAGAAATAAAGTGGCACCACACTGAGAAAACGGTTCAGTGTGAACAAGACAGGCTTGCTTGCATAGGGGATGCAACTAAGACGGTGCAAAAAGGAAGCATTCGCGACGAACCCCTCAATTGATGCCGGGACCGGTCCGTTGAAGATGGCCTCTCTTTGGAGGAAAGAGGATGCGAATATGCTCCTCTCCTCCGGGACCCTCTCATATGGAAGCCGTTAAGAGAAACAATTGACACGCCAAGAGCCATCACTGCATAGATGGAGCGTGCGAATGTCACCATCGCTTTTCCAGATGCGGGCGATTCATCGCCGCACTCGGCCCCCAAATCGACTCAACTCGTCGAGTTCCCTCGTCCTCCTCGTCGCAGTGGATTTGATTCCCTGTCACCAGCCTCGTGGGAAGCTGGTAAACTGTAAAGCGAGAGGCAAGAAAGGATCGGAAAAAAAATGTCCTGTCTGTCTGGTGTTTGAGGAGGGGACCCATTGCGACCCTCTCGTGGGCCCAAGGGACCCAATTCTTTTCTTCCCACGCGTGGTGAGCCCCTTGGCGGAAGGGATCCCCGAGGTTCGCTTTTCGGAGCTAATGCGGGGGAAGCCATTCCAGACAATGGGCTCGTCGGACGGTAACTGAACATGGCCATTTCACCGGCCACTAAGAGCACCAGCTAAGACCGACTTGGCTGATAGTGTGTGAGGCTGGATTACCCGAGATGTGGTATGCCCCATCTGCCGACATTTGCTGACAACCGCGGCCCTGAATCTTGAATACCTACACACACACACACACACACACACACACACACTGAGCCAAAGGCCCAAAGCCTCGAGGATGGAAAGCCGAGGGTACCTAGGGGAGAGGGGAGGGGGCCCAGCCAGAAGGATTCAAGTCCCGCTTTCATCACAGCCCAACGCTGAAGATCGGTCTCCCATACAGGAAAGGCTCTGGTCGAACTCCGATGGAACCTGCCGGGGGGTGTGTACCGTGGATTCCGCAAGATGCAGGTCTGCACACACACTTGCGTGTATGTGTGATGATCCAGGGGTGCGCGCACATTCGGCCTTCCACTCACGGCATGACTGACAGGGCCAGGCCGCACACATCACACGCAGGCACGCACGGCATGTTGCGTGGGAAGTTCCACTCCCAAATTCGGGGGTGCATATCCATATCTTGAACCGGTCCCTCCATCTTCCCTTCTCGTCCGGTCCCTCTTGAAATGGAGAACCTCTAGAACGAACCGTCCCATTTTGTTGCGGCTCTTCTCGGCGCCAGGTCCCTCCTTGGACACGACTCGTTCGTTCGACCGCGTTTACTAGTATCGCATCGACATCATACGACTTCAATTCTTTCGATTCGATGGCGACGGCCGAAGACAATGAGAACCGCGGCCCCGAGCTGTTCGCCGTCGGCGTGACGCTCGTCACGGCCGCCGGCATAGCGATCCTCCTCCGATGCTATGCCCGAATCTGCCTCGTCAAGAACTTTGGATTCGACGACTACTGCATGTTGGCTGCTATGGTACGGAGCCCTTCGCCTGCATCCATCTGGTTATTGGATCAGGACTGACAGGATTGTTCTTAGGTTTTCTTCGCTCTCTTCGTTGCATGCGCACTCACAGGTATTCACTTTGGAACGGGACGCCATTACTGGGTATTGGAGGCACAGGATCGGGCAGATGCAATGAAGGTAATATTTCTGATGGCATGCTAATCGTCTCGAGAATTGTTTGCTAATGGCTATTAGTTCTGGTGGTTTTGCTATCTCTGGTACTGTCTGTCGATGATCTCGTCCAAAATCTCCATTGGATGGTTCCTGCTTCGAATTACCGTCCGAAAGATCGACATCTGGATCATTTACTTTGTCATGTTCTGCACCGTCTGCACCGGCGTCGTCTTCTTTTTCGTTACTTTGCTTCAGTGCCAACCGATCTCCTTCTTCTGGGAGCAGTACACCGGCGCAACCGACGGACACTGCATCAACATGGACGTCATCATCGCCCTCACCTATCTCTACAGCGCTTTCAGCGTCATCTGCGACTTCACCTTTGCGATTCTCCCCATCATTCTGATCTGGAAGCTCAAGATGGACCGCAAGACAAAGATTGCGTTGATTCCCATCATGGCCATGGCCTGCATGTTCGTGATACCCCTGAAATCTTCGTTTCCTGGAACTCTCCACTGACCCATCCCCCAAGTGCCAGCGCAGCCGTCGTTGTCCGTATGCCTTTCGTCAAGGACTTCAAAAACATTGATTTCTTGTGTAAGTCCCACTTTCTTCCTCTTTCACTCACGATCGGGGCATCCCACGATCGAATTTAAGGTTGGTCAAGGTACTGACTCGCGCTCCCGCAGATGCAACCGTAGATATTGCAATCTGGTCCACCACGGAGCAGGGTCTGGCCATCACGGCGGGCAGCCTTGCGACCCTCCGCCCGCTGTTCCGCATGGTCGGGTACCGACTCGGCTTCACCTCCATGGGCCCCTCCGCCCTCCACGACTCGGAGCGCGGCAACCCCTCCGCCATGGGCGGACACCTCAAGGACGTCAGCAACAACAGCAGCGCCAGCCGCCACCAACGGCGCGGGCCGTTCAGTCTCACCACCTTCATGGCCAAGGACGACGCCGAGGCCCACGAGCTGGGCAGCAACAGCGACCAGGGCGAGAACCAGAACAAGTTTTCCTCGGGTAAGCGCCGCGTGTGGGAGTCGCAGGGCAAGCGCGACAACGAGAGCGAGACAGAACTGACCTTTGAAGCCTCCAAGGAGTCAAGTCAAGGGGGCGAGAGGGGGGCCGGCGACAACCGCGATATCGTTGTCGTGCAGACCTTCTCGTTGAGGGAAGACCGGTTGTAGACGTAAACTTACTGTACCTAATTAATGAACGTAAAATAATTCCACCAACTCATGCCGAGGAAACGGCCAAAGGGGCATAGAAAAGCAATTCAAAAGCACGCTCGTTTTATGTATCCTGGTGCAGATCTCTTGCGTGTTTGCTTGTCAGGACAGTGCGATCCATCATGTTCCGAGTGGACGCCACGAAGCTTGGTGGCAGGGCCGTGACAAGGGCTGGCTGCTGTGTAACATGCACTCGTTCGGCATGACTCAATGGAAACATCGCAACGTTGCCTTGTCTCGGGTGTCCTGCCAGTGCAGCTTGTCTCGGCGGCCACGAGCCATATACGCGGAGACTTTCGAATTTTGGCAAGACATTGAGATATAAGAGATTGCTGGTGCCTTGGAGCGAGTATCAATGGAATTTTGACTAAGTCATATGCAGAAATATTCTTCGAACTATTGCATTGAGTCCAACCAAAAAGACAGTATACGCTGCAGCAAGTATATTCACTCAGCTCTTCTACAATGGACGAAGAATTAGTGGGAAACTCCTTCCAGTCGGGGAGGCTTATCTTGAGGGCTATTGAAGATGACGAGGACGACAAGAGGTGGTTTCACGATCAGATAAAAAACGACCCGGTCGGGTTCGCACTCGGAGACTCCAATGTATTACGGCCGCAGACAAGACGCCGCAGCGATTCATTGCTTCTAGAGATTCAAGGTTTCCTCCTGGGCGTCATCATCTGTCTCCCCGCCGCAGACGGAGCAGCAAGTCCTCAACCTATCGGCGTGGTTGCACTCAACGATGAGGCGGGCGATAGTTACCGCCATCACCATCGCCTCGCAGTTCTCAGCATTTCCATCGCGAGACCGTACCGAAATCAGGGCTACGGCGCTGAGGCAATCAACTGGGCGGTCGACTGGGCCTTCCGAAAAGCCAACATCCACTCCATCAGTCTGGGCTGCGTCGAATACAACGACCGCGGGAAGCATCTGTACGAGAAGCTGGGCTTCGTTCTAGAGGGCCGTTACCGCAAGTCGCATTTCCACGAGAGACAGTGGTGGGACGTGCTTCTGTACTCAATGTTAGAGGACGAGTGGAAAGCATTGAGGGGACAGTAGTGGAGGAGGGGTTTCCAATGGAAGCCTGCGAGAGTCAATCAGGTCGCCCGCGTTCCATTTGGTATCACTATCATGATCTCGTCCAAACAAAGACCATTCAGATATCTCGAATTCCAAGACATCGCCCCATGTGTTTTGTACAAGGTCATGAATGGGCTCGAAGGTTCATGACTCCCTTTCGTTCCAGCATGTCGACATATTTGTTTACCGTGCCAGTCGATCACAGTCCAAAAGAGTTCAAGGGGCCCATTAGCCACATGAACACAATGCGGATGCGGCCTACCCACGGAACTGGCTATTCGTACTCATCTGCTGCGCTAACGCAGCCTCCAGGCGGTCCATTCGCATGGCTTGAGCTTTCGCAGACTGTTCCTGTTCAGTCATGCGACGGTTGAGTCGCTGCTCCAGCAGACTAACCCGGTTGCTCAGGGTGCTGAACTGTTGATCTAACGACGTCTTGCTTACTTCGACCAATGTCCTACAGTTGCCGATTAATGTGGTATTGGTTTGGATAGCATCCTCCATTCTCGCCAGACGTTCTTCAACAGCAGGGCTGGTTATGCTCTGGCTTTTCAACCCGCTTTCCAACTTGGAAAGCCTGGCACTCATGCTTTCATCCATGCTGTTCCGCAATAATTCCACCCTCGCCATCACCGACGCGAGATGTTTGCCTGTTGTGGCCAGCCGGTCATCGACCTCTTCTGCAAACTCTTGCTGCCGGTATTGTATTCCTTTGAGGGTCCTCGTCGTGACTTTGGCACTTGCGTCTACACGCGAGATACGGTCACCCGCAATCTTGATTCGGGTATTAAGCTTATGGTCTCGATCAAGCTGTTCCCTCTGTTCTTTTCGTCTTGCTGCCATTGATTCAATGTCTAGTAGGCTCGCCCGATTTTTGTTGGCCTCTTCACGTTGAGTCTGCCATTCTCTTGCTTCGTCGGTAGTTTGACGACATGATTCAACTTCCTTGCGTAGTGAAGAGAGGTCTGCAGCAAATGTATCAAGTTTTTCCAATGCTGTCTGGCATTGGGATGCTGTGAAAACGGTAAGATCATTGTGAGCTTTGTGGACATCACGGGAGAGGTCGCCAGATTCCTGAACAAGCTTCATCTGCTCTTGAAGCGCTCGGATGTTCTCGTCGTGCTCGACGGTCGTCTTATCAAAATCACCAACCGCCTTTTGAAGAGTGTGGAGCTCGTCTTTGTGCTCGACAAAGTTGGCTTCAAGGGTTTTGACATTCGCAGACTCGCTGGTAGTCTTTTCAAGGCTGTCGACGACAGTCTTGAGAGTATGGAACTGGTCCCTGTATTTGCCAAAGTCGGTTTCAAGAGACTCAACTTTGGTGTTGAACTCGTCGTTCGTTCCCTTAAGGCTGTCCACTGCGTTGGCGACTACTTGAGACTGTTCGCTTTGGTGGTCAACCTTGGCTTCGAGTGAGTCAAGCATGGCATTGAACACGTCGTTCATTTTCCTAAGGCTGTCGATTGTTTTGACGACTGCTTGAGACTGTTCGCTTTGCCGGTCAACCTTGGCTTGGAGTGAATCAAGCGTGGCTTTGGATTCCACGCTCGTCTTGTCAAGCCTGGCAGTCGATGCTGTTAAGGAGTTTAGGATATTCATATGCTCATTCAGCTTGGTCGTCGAATTCTTGGTGAGTTGAGCAACGGTCTCCTCCATGGAGCTCAGTCTTCCTAGATTCCCGTCGACTTTGGAACTTAGAATCGTGAAAGCCGCACTGTGAACACTAGTTTTGCCCAACTGGCTAGTCGTCTCTTCTGATTTTGCAAGTCTCAGTTTGAGAGTGTCAAGCTCAGCCCGATAATTCCCAATGGTCGTTTGTAGGTGACTGGCTTTTGCCTCAAGCTCTTGCAGTGACTGCGTCATGTTTTCGTCCGCTCCCGCCTTGCCTTGGAGAGATTGCAGCAACGTCTCCTGAGCGTGAGCAACAATCTTGTTGTGATGATCGTCGAGCTGCCTGTGGTAGTCGTCCAGCCGCTTATGATGGTTGTCCAGTTGGCATTTTTGATCGTCAATCTGCTTCTGGTGGCTGCCAAGCTGATGCGACTGATCGCTAGATTTCCTCTCAAGACCATCTACCCTTTGCTCGACAGATTGAAGCGCCTCGTTTTGCTTACCAGCGTCTTCTTGGAGTGATTGCAGTGCCTCTGCATGAGCATCGGCCTTTGAGGGGCCCGGCATTGTCGCCTGCTCGCCGACATTGCCGTGGGACTGAGGCGATTTGAGCTTCTTCTCGTGCTCGCTAACCTTTGTCTTGAGGAAACTCAGAGCTGTTTCTTGCTTGCCCGTTTTGGCTTCGAGTGAACAAAACTTGTCCTTGTGGTGGTCCGACTTTGCTTCAAGAATGCCGAGTTGTTTTTCGTGGGCGTTGGTCCTCATTTCGAAGGAAGATAGAGAGCCCCAATACTGGCTGGTACGCGTCTCAAGACTGCCCACTCTCTCTTCACTTTTGCTCGACTTTGATTCCAGAGAAGCAAGCCTGGCTCGATGATCGTTTGTTTTCGTATTGAGTTCTAGAAGTTGGACTCCGTGTTCGCCGGCCCTTGACGCATGAGAATGAAGCATACCAGCATGTTCTCCGGCCTTTTCTTCGAGATACTGAAGCGTATCTCTGTGCTCGCCGGCACGTTCGTTGAGAGAATCCAGTCGATCTTCATGCCTAGTTCTTAGCTCCTTAAGCGCATCACTGCGCTCTCCAGCACGTTCCTCGAGAGAATTAAGTCGGCCCTCGTGACTGGTTCTAAGCTCTTCAAGCTTATCTTTGTGCTCACTAGCACGCTGGTTGAGAGAATCAAGTCGATCCTCATGCCTTGTTCCAAGGTCTTGAATATCACTCGTGGCCTTTTCAATCATGGCGACCAATTGATGTGATGTGCGCTTCTCAGTGGGTCCAGATACAGGTTCGGAATGAGTTGCGTCCGCTTCCACGTTATCAAGAGCTGGACTAGGTGCTCTCGCCCATGGAGAGGGTAGATCGTCCTCTATGCAACGGCGCTTGGTGGGAGTTGGATCGAGCTCGCCGGGTTGGGGCTTGCGCTTCTGGGCAGGGTTTCCCTCGGACTCGATGAGCTCGTCGACGGTGACTTCCATGGCGTTTGGTGTCAAAGGCCTAGAAGGAGGAGAGGGCGGGGGTTGGGGGTCGTTATTTCTGGGAGGAGGGGCCATGGATGTTCGGGTAGACGACTGGTCACGGTCATAGCCAGTGCTCTGAGAGCGAGAGCGCAAGCCTTCGCCTTTGATTCTGAAGGGAGCAGGGGTGCCTCGATCTTCAGGAAAGCGACCAAGAGTAGGGGGGTCGTCAGGATCGATGAGGAGAGAGTAGTCGCCGTGTTGGAGGAAGCGGTCCCAATCAGCATAAAGCCTCTCCCATTCGGCGGTGATGTCGTCTCTCCTGGGCCATCTGGGCAGGGGAAGGTCGCCGCCGCGGGTGACCCAGGCGTCAATGAGGTCGGTCAAGAGGTCCTCATGGCGCCTTTGGATGTGGCGGTTGTTGAGGTATGCGTCGCGACGGTCAGCGTACAGGCTGACGATGAACTTGATGTCGGAAACATTGGTTCCAATTCCCCAGTTGAGGCGGACGAATTTCCAGAAGTTGTCATGGTCGAAGGAGAGATGCTGTGCCATGAGCAGGAGGCGGAAGAGGACGACGAGATTGACCCAGATGGTGCGTTTGCGATAGTGGAAATCCTTGGTTTCGTCAACGCCTTTTGGGGGCTTGTCATACTTGCCGCCCAGGCGTCTCGCGTGGATAGGATTGAGGAACAGAGCGTTGGACTTGAGGGGATCATCGGGCCAGGGGAGGACTGCCAGGGATACGCCGCTGATGAACCATATGTCCTGGGGGGTCCTCTGGTGGTAGTCTCGTTTTACCATTTCAACGGTGCAGCCGGAGGCTCTCCAGCTCCAGCTCCAGTGCGGGTGGCGTGGGATGAAGTCACGACTGGGTCGTGGTGGCGGTTGTTGTTTTGAGATTCATAGAATGAGATGTGAGAAGGGCCAGGTGGATGTGTGGAGGGACGGAGAGGATGGCCCGATTCGACGTGGTGGTGGTGGTGGTGGAGGTGTGTAGGGTGTATGGTGTGTGGTGTGGATGAGAGTGGGAGTGAGACATTGGAGGAGTCGGGGCAGCTGGTGTCGCGGTCGCGGAGGTGGGTGAAATTCTTCACCTATCGACAGGGGTCGCGGTCACGGTCGCAGAACCCGATAGCACCTGGGGACAATCAAATCAGCCCGCCTCGGCCCACGCGTCGCTGTCGCTGTGCCCCTCCACGTCCAGTACCGTATCGACCACATTGCTGCTGCCCAAGCTTTACCTGATGACCGAAGACGGGAAGCTTCACAATGACAAGGGCAGCACCTCCCCTAAAATCCATCTTAACTCATCCATCATACCTTAGGTAGGTACGGAGGAGGCCCGTAGGTAGCTCCTTCCATCGGCGCATGTCCCGGTCTCCGGCCCCGCCGTTCATCCAATTTTCTTCATTCCCCGTCTCTTAATTATGTCACAGTTCCCTCGAGACACACATTCTCCAACACACACACACACACACACACACACACACATGCGTTCGCTGTCATTGTTACACCGAACACGGGAAGCTGCAAACCGTTTGCAAACAACGACAACAGCCGGAATAATTACACACTAGTTACAAAGTGCCCGCCTACTCCATCACCAGCACACTCCGGAAACGCACCGTGTTCGAAATCATGTGCTCCGACGCCTTCCTTGCCTCCGCCAGAGGAAACTTCTCGACCATGCACTTGACCCCGTGTGTCGCCGCAAAGTCGAGCGCCGCCTCCGTGTCAATCTGATGTCCGCTCGGCCACCCGCCCACCGACTTGCCGCCGATAATCAGGTCCACCGAGTCCACCTCCAGCTTCCCGACCGGCGCCAGCACTAGCAGCTTGCCCCCGGGCATGAGTCCGCCAGTGAGGGGCGAGATGGCCTTGGCGTGAGGCGCCGTCGCCACGATCAACGCAGCACCCCCGAGCTCCTGCAGCCTCTTGACTGGGTCCTCCGCGCTGGTGTCAATGTACTCGTGCGCACCCAGCTTCGTCGCAAACTCCTTCTTGGACGAACCCGAGCTGAGAACTGCCACCTTGTATCCCATCTTATTGGCGTACTGCACCCCGAGGTGCCCCAGTCCGCCGAGACCCTGGATCACCACGAGGCTGCCGTGCTCGATGCCCTGTTTGCGGATGCTGTTGAACACCGTCACACCAGCGCAGAGGAGCGGCGCCGAGTCCGCTGGGTCCATGTTCTTCGGCACCCGCACAACGGCTTCCGCCCGGAGAAGCACATACTCGGCGTATCCGCCATCCATCGAGACGCCGTTGACCGCCGTGTTTTGGCACGTTTGGAAGAAGCCCTTCTGGCATTGGGGGCATGATCCGTCGTGACCTGTTGAGGCAGTCAAACGTCAGCAGATGTCCTCACTACTTGTCCCACGGGAAAGGACCTACCTCCGTGCCAGGCACCTCCGACCCGCTCTCCGCCCTGGAATCTTGATACGCCATCCCCAACTGCCACCACATCGCCAATGATCTCATGGCCGGGCACTCGAGGGAACAAGCCGTCACCAAAGCCTCCCTCCTGGACAACCACGTCAGAATGGCAGACGCCGCAGGCCAGTACCTTGACCAGGACCTGGCCGGGGCGGGGCTTCTTCAGCTCCTGGTCGACAATCTCAAGCGGTGCGCGCACCGACTTGATCACGGCCGCCTTGTACGTCTTCGGAAGTGAAGCCATGTTGGGTGCAGTTGGTGAAGTATGTGATATGAATGACTAGGTGTTGCAGTTGAAAATTCAAGATCAAAGTGAGAATTTGGTTCGGTAGTTAGTTTGACAATCTCTCGAGGCTAGGCCGGACTAGATTGTCTTTAAATACCAGAGCACCAGTCCACGAAAGGGCATCTGGGTCTATCGGTCACCACGTAGGCAGAGACTAACTCCAGCTCCAGGTTACTAATACCCCTCATCTCAACAACATCAGACAGTCAACGGCAAGGATCTTTGGCGCCTCCACAGGTAACGGAGACTCCGGCTGGACATGGGGTGCGAGCATACTTTGCCATATTCGTCTGGGACCTACATTTACGCGGTGCCTTATCGGGAAGATCTAGATCTCGGCGTCTCTTGATAGGCCAGCTGCTTATGAATCTTGCTCACGAACTGTCAGTCTAGCGCATGGAGCCGAGAAGGATGACTTCAAATGAGCTTTTTTTGACTGGTTGACCGGATATCAGGTCAATATCTTTTTGGAACCTCATAGCTTGAAGTGACGTCTGGTCTTCAGTTGCGGCCCCGTCCCGTACACTGAACCCCGGCGCTGCTCCACCTCCGCCGTGTGCTCCGTGGGCACCGTGGGCTCCATGGTCTCCGGGAACAGACTAAGTGTCAAAACCGCATTAGTGCGCGTGAGGTTTTGCTGTCCAACGCTTGGCATCGTCTCCAGATGTTCTGCAAGAGCGTTGTAATTCCGCGCCAACTCATGCATCTCCCCTCCTAACGCCGATGGCAGCTAGGGATCGCAGCTTGACGAGTGATGCAAGGTCCTTAGTAGGTAGCGGTGACAATCGCCAAGTCTCTAGATAAGTGAGGGGTGGCTTTGGTCGTCGAGAGTCTAGAGCTTCGGATGACATCAACAAGACCGAATTTCTTCATCACCCCTCAAATGAAGGTCCTACCACCGACGGAATAGCTCAGATCAAGCGTAACTCCAGCACGCCAACTGAAGCTAGTACCCGGGTTACAGCCTCGCTGCAACCATGTCGTCCGGCCCCAAGACAAGTCATTGTCAAATCCATAACGCCGTCAGGCCAGGATGTACAAGCACGCTGATCATATCCGTGGCGGAAGGGATCTCCCGGCTCGGGAATCGAGGCGTTCAGATCGCCTCTCATATCCTCCTTAATCCCGCGCGCCAATCACATATTGATCCCTTTTCGGGCTTACAGCTCACCTTTCTCCAAAGCCGACAGTCACGGAGCAGAGCCGTGGGAGCTTGGATCAGCCCCAGAAGTCCCATTTACTGATTCAATCCAGGTATGGTACGTCATGAACATCAAACCGCCAGCCCTATCGGACCAAAGTCCATCCCATTTGAGCTGATCCAAGCTCCGTCTTCCACAGCACCGAAAACTGACGCTTCACTATCAAACTAGCTCGCGGCTCGGTCTCAACAAAGGTCCAATCCGGCAATTCCTAATCCCCGTCCGAGACATGGCTAATCGACACAAACAGCGGGGTTATCCGCCCTGCTACGCCCGCCGAGCCCCTCCAAAGTGACCCAGAAACCACCTCAAGCTCCTCCATCTCCCACGCAAGCTCGGCCTTTCGCGCGTTGGAACAAGCCTTTTACTAGCGAAGGCATGCCGCGCGTGCATAGCTCCAAAGCCACATGTTCGGAAGCAGATCAGCGCTGCTTCACTGAGGTGCCATTCCTTTCTCCGACAATGGAGCTTTGTTCGTTCCTTCGACGTGGACGCGATTGGGATGACTCGCCCCTCGCGCTTGCGAGCGCCTCTGCAAGCAGCGTCCATTCCATATAAGACCCCAGAGATCCTGCCAAGCTCTCGTGATGAAATCCTGTACCGTAGACTTAATCGACAACCCCGACCTCGCAATCCTTCGTAGCATAAGCACACGACACTTCTCAGCAAATCCACCAAAAGAAATCCATTAGCTCTCAACATGTCGCTCCAAGATAAGGTCATCGTCATCACCGGCGGCTCCAAGGGCATCGGCCGCGCCATCGCCCTGTCGGCCGCCTCGCAGGGCGCCAAGGTCGTCGTCAACTACAGCAGCGACTCCTCCGCCGCCGACGAGGTCGTCTCCAAGATTGGCAGCGACCGTGCCATCGCCGTCAAGGCCGACAACTCCAAGATGCCCGAGCTGCAGAAGCTCGTGGATGCCACCGTCGACAAGTTTGGCCGCATCGACGTGCTCATCCCCAATGCGGCGCTCATGCAAATGCGCACCGTCGAGAACACCACCGAGGAGGATTTCGACATCATGTTCAACACCAACGTCAAGGGTCCTTATTTCCTGGTTCAAGTACGACTTTCTGTTCCTCATCTCTGATTTTGGGGGTTTATGCATCAAATACATCAAAGGCCCGCTGTGACTAACATGTCCCAGAAAGCGCTTCCCCACATGTCCGAAGGAGGCCGTATCATCCTCCTTTCAACGACCGTCCTCGCATCTAGCAGTCTACCTCCCAACTACCTCCTCTACGCTTCTACGAAAGGCAGCATCGAGCAGATGACCAAGTACATGGCCAAGGACCTCGCCACAAAGGGCATCACCATCAACGCAATTGCCCCTGGCCCCACTGGCACCGATCTTTTTTACAAGGACAAGACCCCAGAGATGGTGCAGCGGGTCACAAGCATGAGCCCCTTCGGCAGGATCGGCACACCAGAGGAGATTGCAGACGTCGCCATCTTCCTTTCTGGAAAGGGTTCATCATGGGTGACAGGACAGGTTATTCGTGTCAATGGCGGAACGGCCTAAGTTTGAGACTTGGAAAGTGTATGCTACGCATTCAGTGCTGGTGAAAGTATAGAAAGATTCCCATTGACGCCTGGCCTTGATTCTCCAAAGCCTGTTTGATTCCATCCATCGCAATCCCATGTCATCGTTGTCGTCTTCCTTGCATCATGCATGTGACTCTAGCTTTATTACTGCGCTCCCAGGGCCGCGAGCGCATTGCGAAGCTCCTTGACAGCCGTCGGGACGTCTTCAAAGTTGAGCGCGGAGATGGCCCACTTTGCATGCTTCTGTGCCTTGGGCAGATCCAAATCATCCATTGGCCCGTTGTTGGGAGTCCAAGAGGTGTTCGAGATGGGCACGACGGGCGCCTTGGGCTGCTGCGGAACGGACGGCGAGGGCTTGAACTGTGGAGCGGCAGGTGGAGGTGTCGGCTTTGGTATTTGCGGTGGCTGCCACGGAGAGGCGGGGTTGGTAGGGCTAAAGGAGGGCGCGGCGGAACCGGCAAACGGCGACGGGGCCGAGGGGGCGTTTGCTGCCGCAGCATCGTTCGCACCAGTTTGGCTCAGAGGCGATGGAGGGAACTGTTCGGGAGGGTCAAAGTAGCCCTGATTCTGCGGCACCGAGGGGTTCGCATCGTTTCCTGAGGGAACAGAAGGCAGGTCAAGCACGCTTGACTGCGCGGGCTCGGGCTCGCTCGGTTCTTGTGGCGGGGCCGGAGCCGAGGGGGCTGCCGCCTGTCTGTAGAACTCGGTTTCCGGGTCGTCCTCGACGGTGGGAGCTGGCGGTGGCGACGCCAGTCCCATGACCTCAGGATCGTTGGGGTCCAAAGAGGGAAGAGCTTCTTCGGGTTCTGGTTCTTTGGGGTTCGATTCGTTGGGATCCTTTCCCTCCTTGATGGCCTTCAATATGCGAGCAGCGTTCCACTTTGCGTATTTGACCTTCTTCTGTGTCTCGTCGTCGATTTGTCCCCAGATATTTCCTAGCAGGAAGAATGTCGCAGCGGCATCATAGGTATCGGCGGTTTTCCTGATTAGACACACCCGTCAAAGTCTGTTGGGGAATGGGACTTGCCAGAGACAGCATACCTGGTAACTTTGTTCGCGCGCATAACCTTCTCTGCGCGATCGAATGTCTCCTGGGCAAACTGCTCGACATAAGCCTGTCCGACGGTATCGTCCGTGATGGCTTCCTCTGCAGCATTTTCGGTTTTCGTCTATTACCGCGTGTTAATGGTATGAATCTCGAGTATGTCCCATTCCAAGGTAAACTGCTTACCCTCTCAAGACGGTCCATCAAGTTGGTGGTGTAGGCCAGACTCTCGTCGTCGACATTGTGCAATTGCTTGGCCAGGATCTGGTTGATAACCCAGTATTCGCCTAGATGCGATGTCAGCCTCGGTGGTCGGGGAAGGTGCGGCGGACTCCATGGCACGCACACCAGTAGGTAACTGCGGGCTTGAAGTCGCGCAGCTGGTTTGCGCGATTGATGAATCTCGTGATGTCGGCCTGTCGCAGGCTATCGGGGATTGGGTCGGCCATGTTGAGCTGGCAGGGCGGGTTGCGGCGGGCAAGCCTAGAAGTTCAGAGCTTGCAACGGACGCGGTGAGAGTTGAAGATGCGTCGGAGGCGTCCAGCGGGAAAGAATCGACGGGATTTCGGGGGCAGAACGCTCACGGGCCGGACATGCGACGAGGGGTGCAACGCCGAGATGTTGGAGACATGTTCTTGGACCTCGTGCTGCATATCGTATCGCTGAGCGTCAAGTGTCCCCACTGTACGTACTTAGTATGTGACATGGCATCACTGGCGGGGAAGGTGGTCACCGGATGCAGAGATGGAGATACATCAGCCATGTACCTTCCTCCTTGCCTGTTGCCTGCGGTGGAGGGAAGGTACTGGAAGCTAGGTACCTAGACTCATGCGCCACACCGTTCAGCTGCTCAAGCCTCACTCAAATGCTGGGTGTGGCTCAAGCTCCAACAGCTCGTGTGGGGTCGTGGCTTGCTTCTCTCCCTCAATGCACAATGCACGGTGCACTGCAGAGCAGTCAATGGCTGCCTGTCATTGACTGGAAATTTCCACGGTTCCATTCACGGTCGAATTGAGCCTGGCAATCGGACCAGGCCATGCGCCTAGGTGAGGGGTTCGCGTCTCACAGTTCCACGCTGGCCTCTTTCCCAAATTGAAAAAGATGCCAACTTGACACCTTTTTTCTTTTTTTCTTTTTACCTGCTTGCTTCCCTTCTTCGTCCCAAGGTTCCCCAATCCCCACGGGTCTTTAAATGCAGACGACGTTCTCTTGAGAGCTGCCCTTCCGGCCGAACCTGAACCTAGTTCCAAGCTCTAACACACACTGCAGTTCCTCCCACGCCTCTCGTCCAAATCTTTCTCTCCCGCCTCCCCCTCTCTTATACCACAACCAACTAAAATCTTCCTGGCGTCACATCCCTTCAGACCCCCCACTCAGGTCACTCCTCAACTCGACCATATCCACCGCGATGCATCACCCCACACTGCTCGCCGCCGCCGGCGTTGCCGTGCTGTCAGCCCTGCCCGGAGTCAATGCCGGCATGTACACCAAGAGCTCGCCCGTCCTGCAGCTCGACGCCCGCAGCTACGACAAGCTGATTGCAAACTCCAACTACACCTCGGTATGCGCCGCCACCCCCGCTGACCAATCTCCAGCCTTCGTTCGCTGACTTACACACCCAACCAGATCGTCGAGTTCTACGCTCCCTGGTGCGGACACTGCCAGAACCTCAAGCCCGCCTACGAAAAGGCCGCCAAGAACCTCAACGGTCTCGCCAAGGTCGCCGCTATCGACTGCGACGATGACGCCAACAAGCCCTTCTGCGGCGGCATGGGCGTTCAGGGTTTCCCGACTCTCAAGATCGTGAGACCCGGCAAGAAGCCCGGCAAGCCCATCGTCGAGGACTACCAGGGCCCCCGTACCGCCACCGGTATCGTTGAGGCCGTCGTCGACAAGATCACCAACCACGTGAAGCGCGTCACCGACAAGGACCTCGACTCCTTCCTCGAGGGCGACAAGCCCAAGGCCATTCTTTTCACCGAGAAGGGAACCACCAGCGCCCTCCTGCGCAGCGTCGCCATTGACTTCCTCGACGCCGTCAAGGTTGGCCAGGTCCGCAGCAAGGAGTCTGTTGCCGTCGAAAAGTTTGGAGTCAAGTCTTTCCCTACTCTGGTTCTCCTGCCTGGTGGCGACAAGGAACCCATTACCTACGATGGAGAGATGAAGAAGGACGGTCTCGTCAAGTTTATTTCTCAGGTCGCCGAGCCTAACCCCGACCCTGCGCCCGCCAAGGACAAGAAGAAGGCTGAGAAGACGGAAAAGAAGGAGGAGAAGAAGGCCGACAAGAAGGCCGACAAGAAATCCTCCGCCAAGCCCGCCGCTGCCGAAGAGGCATCCCCCGAGCCCGAGACGCCTACCGAGACCCCCGCTACCCAGGAGACTCCCGCTGCTCCTGCCACTCCCGCTATTCCCGTCATCGCCACCCCCGAGACTCTCCAGAAAGAGTGCCTCAGTCCCAAGTCTCACACCTGCATCCTCGCCTTTGTCCCCACCAAGGAGAACGAGAAGGCCCAGAAGGCCCTCAGCAGCCTTGCTGAGCTCGCCCACAAGTACGCCAAGGGCCAGCGCAAGATCTTCCCCTTCTTCTCCGTCCCCGAGGAGAACACCGCCGGCGCCTCCGTTGTTAAGGGTCTGTCTCTCAAGGGCGATGTCGAAATTGTTGCTCTGAACGCTCGCCGCAACTGGTGGAGACACTACGAGGGTGACTTCGACCTCGTGAGCGTCGAGAACTGGGTTGACGCTATCCGTCTGGGTGAGGGTGCCAAGAAGAAGCTTCCTGAGGGCGTGGTAGTCGAGGAGGTCGCGACCCCCAAGGAGAGCACCGAGTCTACTGCGGCCACTGAGCCCACCCCCGAGCCGGAAACTGAGGCTCCCAAGGAGGCGGCGTCTGAGACTCCTGCTGCGCACGACGAGTTGTAAACAAGAAAAAGGCCTGCATGATGTTCTGTACGCATGATTAGCTGGAGTTGTACCATAACAATCAGTAGGGAATCTGACCGTTGATAATATTATACTTTCCACTGTCGTAATGCGTCATATCCGCTGCAACAGTCCTATGATTCCATCTCCAGATCCAGACCAGTTCCCTTCTCCGCCGCACCCTCCTGCACCATCTGCCTGCCCTTCTCCTTCACTACCCTATCCATGAACTGCCGCACCTGCTTGCAGCCGTCTACGCCAACTGCCAGCATGCCCTCCAGGCGGCTGACCTGCACGCGACTCTCGCAGACCAGGACGGCAACGCGGTCCGTCAGACCAAGTGTTCCCACCGTCAGGTACGGCAACTCCTGCTCCTCCTGCGTGTTCAAATCCAGCAGAGGGTCGGCGCCGTCGTCAGCAGCGGCATATGTTGATGTCGAGCCTGCAGTGCATGCGGCAATGTAGTCGGTCATGGGAATACCCGCGTCAATCAGGGCGAGAGTCGAGGCATTGAGCAGCGCAGCCAGCAGAGAGCCATCCTGCGACAGGACGTGCAGCGAGATTGAGATGCTGCTGTGGGGGAAGAGATGGGTGTGGAGGTTCGCGGCGACAGCCTTGGCGATGGCAGCCTCAAGTTCTTGGTTGCGCCTGCAGAGACGGAAAACAGTCAGTCAATTATTGCCCTCATCGTCGCATCTCGGGTTCACGTCGGCACCCACTTGTCATTGCGACCGCGCTTCCTGCGGTCGACTGAGCTGAAGCCGGCAACTACAATGTTGACATTGACGGCAGCGTCCTTTGTCTGACCACCCGCACCTCCGCGTCGCTGGGGTTCGCTCGGTCCCGTCACGACGCACATGACCTTGGTGTGTCCCATCTCGAGGTAGCTGGAGCCATCTGCGGCCTCCTGGGTGCGGATCTGGGCATGCAGGCGTCGGAGCTCGTTCCAGCGGCGGCCGTCCACGCGCAGCAGCGCCATGGAATATGTTGATGTGTCGAGCGGCATCGTCGTCTGTTGTTGCTATCGTCAATTCCGGGGGAAAAGGAGGATTGCTGCGAATTGGTGTGCTGGGAAATTCGAGAACAGATGATGTCGCGCGCAGACCGAACCAAAATTTTGGGAAGCGTCAATCCACCATGGCACTTGCCGCCTGCGAAAGCAAGCACCAAGTGGGATGGTGAGGTGGGGCCGCACGGCGTCGGTCCGCGATGCACGGGCCATTGAACCCTTGGGGCCCTGAGCCCAGCTCTCAAGGAAAGTCAAGAATCAAGATTCAAGACAGGCCCGCACTGTCCCTTCCCCAGATCGCGGGGAAGCTGCCTTACCCTGCCCTCCATCAACTGCAAGCCGAGAGCTACAAGAAACGGGAAAGGTCTTGAAACTAAAGCCCGAGTCCAGCATGGATGGTGCAAGTTGACGTGCAGGCCACACGACACCTCGTCCGACCAGCAACCCATTGGCGGGATCCGAAAACGCGGGGTAGCGAGAGTTAATGCTGCACCTAATATCCGGAACGCTTCTGACGGGACGGTCCATCGAGGGATTCAGCAGACCACGAGACCCAAGCCGCGAGGTGGTCTGACAGGAGGAACATGTTGCGCGGGCATTGTCTGTGTCGCCTGAGTACGATCCCGTCCCCTTGGCGGGTAGATTTACAGGCGATCACCGCTCACATACATCTCGTCACATCGGCAGATCAGGTACACCCGCTGTTAGTGATAAATCATGTTTCTCGTTCCTCGTCATGCTACAATTACATACAATCTCGTCGCAAGAGAAGAATGCGGTCGGCCGCTGTGGCCGCCGTTATGATCCAGTTCAAACCCAGTGCTTGCATTCCAGCCTGTCCCGTGCCGTACCGAATCCGTAAAGCCAATCCCAGAGTTGCGAGTGAATAGGAAATGAGAGTTTCAAAGTGCGTGAGATGGGCTCTCACCTCACCATCATCATTACGCCATGACCAAGACGCCTACGCTGGACGTATTGAACTCCGTAGGCGGCGGCACCAGAACAAGGTTGCTGCTGGGCTGAGGCTCATCGTCAGGCCCATCGGTCCATCCTCGGTCGGGGCCCCAGCGAATCTTGCGGTTATTCGCCGCAGTTATTTCGAGGAGCCCTTTCATCATTGCACCCGATTTCTTAACACTTGGCCACGCGTCAAAAGTGACCGTGTCAAGCCAGGGCATCTCGTTCATGACCTCTGTAAGAAGAGATCGACAAAAGCCTTCGTAAAAGCCGTCTGAACGGCGGAATCCGTTGAAGATACCGTCGCTGGGGTCGCATTCGACCATGACCAGGAGTCGACGGACGTTGACGCATTGCTGGAGTCCTAAAGCTGGAGTGACTATCCATCCTCGTGGCGGCTTGCTCCAGCCGGGACCGAGTCGCAGCTCCAACGAGGTGATGTGGGATCGTGAGGCTGGCTTCATGCGGGCCAGCAGCGGCTTCTTGGTCTTGAAATACTTGCCCGGGTGGGTGGGAAAGATCCGGAACGAGCGGCTGCTGTAGAAGTAGTGGGAGACTTCTTGGTATATGGTACGGCAAACCCTTTGAATGCCGAGCTTTTTGTGGTATTTCTTGTAGTTGTCCGGGTCAAGATCAATGACCTTGCCGTCGCCCTCGAAGTAGTAGTCGTACACCTTAAGGCGAAGTTCGGACGGCAGTGACATGAAGGGGAAGGGCTTCGCCTTCCGTCTAGCCTTCTTCTGCTCAAGAGAGAGCGCGCTCATGGGCAAGTTGTTCACCTCGCTGTCCCAGTCCGCTTCGGAGGCGTACGTCGAAGGGTAGGCGGAACTCAGTGGTGTCGTAAGAGTAGACGAGATGGGCGTGGGGTCATGCGACGGACCCAAAGCCCGGGAGACCTTGACACGGCGAACCATCATGGCGGATTGCTGTTGTCGTTCGAAGGATCAATGGCGGATTTCGAATGGGATATCGGTGGCCCGGAATATCTTAGGGCGAGTCGTGGAATCGGTCGTCGATAAGGAGGACGGGAGTGGCGGGGTGGCGGGGTCTTTGTCGCGCAAGGGTATCTAGCGGCAGTATGTGCAGAGATTTCAATAGCGATGAGGTGCAATGTTTAGGCGAAGCAGGTCAAGAGGCAGTCTGGAAGGACGCGAAGAATCACAGAGGGTGGTCCCATTGTGATCGTGGCATCGAACTTGGGGACCACCCTCTAGAATTCACCACGCGCAACAGCCATGGTGACGGTGTGAAGAAGCGGGACGGGGATGACTGGAATGGTTTGGGATTGGGCGGAGGCTATGGCGCTATGTGTCGTCGATTCAGCGATGGTGGAAGGTCGAAGGATCCTGCTCTTCGAAATGACCACAGAGGTGTAGATGGGAGAAGTAGTAAATCGGACAGATCGGGGTCGAGCTCGGTATATGTGAGGGGAAGAGGAAGACGAGGTGCGGAAAGCGCAGCACCTCAGCTCATGCATGAAGGTCACTGCCAGAATACCAGACGCTGCCAGCACCAGAAAGACCGGAGACGAAGGCGCGGCGGACTGGATGCTGGGCTGCAGCGCTGCAGGAGACGGGGACAAGGTTCGCACGTGAGCCCCTGCTGGTTTAATTGACTAAGCCTGACGAGCCGGGGCCAATCAGCTGAGGGCAGGCCAAAGTGGAACGGCTTCTGCACCGAGAATGACCTCATTGGGCGAGACGGACTGTGACGCTGAGCTGCCTTAGTCATTCGATGTCGGAGAACGGATCAAGTTCGGCGATAAGCGGCACTGAGGAGGAGCTTGGACTCAGGCGGCCAGGCCCAATCAGAGCTCCAAATTCAACAGAAACCTTCCACGATGGAGTGGGGTGACTGGTGGATGTACCCCTCCGGCACCAGCTGCGTGCAATGGTACTTGTGTGCGCTACGTAACTTTGCACCTGCCAAAGTGCAGGTCAGTGACCTTGACTTTGAGTGTGTGAGGTGGTGCTTCCCTCTGTGCCTCTCAAAAATTTCTAGTGGCTTCGTCAGGAATATCGCCAGCCCACTCCGCCTGCTCCAACCTCGACAACGCCTGCCAGGCCTTTCTTCGTTGTCGGCGCATCACCTCCACCGCCCCTTGTTCACGATTTACGATTGAACCATCTTTGGGTCTTGACACCCTTGCATTCATATACGCCGACATTGGCCCTTGAGACGTCATGCTGTCAAGGGCAGCTCGGTTCGCGCGCCTGCAGCCCTCTGCGGCGCAGCTGTATCGCCCAGTCGCAACACCACTGACAAGACCCCAATTCGTGGCCGCAACATGGAGCAGAAACTTCGCCCAGCAGAAGAAGCCAAAGAGCGCCTCTGGATCTGCCCCCAAGCCCGCCGATAGCCAGAAGCCTGCGGACTCAACACCCGAAACCACATCACCGAAAGCTTCAACCAACGCCTCCGATGCCGAAGCTAAGACAAACGCCTCCGATGCGACCGAAGCCCCCGAGGAACCCACACCGACCGGCCCTCTGCCCGATCTGACGCAGGGCATTCCGTCCACTCTTGCCTACGAGATGTCCGGCGCGACCAACAAGGCTGCCCTTGCTGCCATCGCCGAGGAGGATGCTGTCGCATCTGGTGGCGGCCGTGGCCGTGGAGAACTCCCCGATTCAGCATATGTCTCTTCAACAGACAGGAAAAGACAGCAGCTTGCCAACCGCATGTACCTTGCCTTCCTTGGATTCACTATCACTGGTGCGATCTACCTCGGCCGCAACTGGGACGACGAGATCGAGGCCAAGAGGCATGCCGAGGACGCACCCAACGGCTGGGGATTTGGAGAGTGGTGGAACAGAGTGAAGGCGCGTACAGGAGACTTCCTCAACTACTACCAAGAGCCCGCCTTCGAAAAGCTCTTGCCCGACCCGGATCCGTCCTTCGAGCGTCCCTACACTCTCTGCATCAGCTTGGAGGACTTGCTGGTCCACAGCGAGTGGTCTCGTGAGCACGGCTGGAGAGTTGCTAAGCGGCCCGGTGTCGATTACTTCCTGCGCTACCTCAGCCAGTACTACGAGTTGGTCCTCTTCACCAGTGTGCCCTTCGCTATTGGAGAGCCGCTCGTCAGGAAGCTCGACCCTTACCGCTTCATCATGTGGCCCCTCTACCGCGAAGCAACCAAGTACAAGGACGGAGAGTTCGTCAAGGTATGCGTCTGGTCTCTTTTTCGTTTCTGCGACCAGGGCTAATTCAGACTCAGGATCTTTCCTACCTTAACCGTGACCTGTCTAAGGTGATCATTATCGACACCAACGAGAAGCACGTTCAGCACCAGCCGGAGAATGCCATTGTTCTTCCCAAGTGGAAGGGCGACTCTTCAGACAAGGAATTGGTCGGCTTGATCCCTTTCCTCGAGTACATCCACACGATGCAATACGGCGATGTTCGCAAGGTCCTCAAGTCTTTCGACGGCAAGCACATTCCCACCGAGTTCGCGCGCCGTGAGGCCATCGCTCGTGCCGAGTTCCAGAAGCAGGTTGAGGCCAAGAAGAAGAAGGCGCCCTCTGGAATGAGCTTGTTAGGAGGTATGCTGGGCCTGAAGCCCTCTAACATGAGCCTCATGGTCTCTCCCGACGGTGAGCAGAACCCTCACGAGGCTCTCGCCCAGGGCAAGATGCTCCAGGATATCGCCCGTGAGCGTGGACAGCGCAACTACGAGCTTCTCGAGAAGGAGATTCGCGAGAACGGCGAGAAGTGGCTGAAGGAGGAGGCCGCCATGCAGGAGAAGATGCAGCAGGAGGCCATGCAGAACATGATGGGCTCTTTCGGCGGCTGGTTCGTGAAGAGTGACGACCCCAACAAGAAGCAGTAAAAGGGTGGACACTCCACTCAAACCAAAGCTAATGAGCACAAGCTGTGCGTTTTTACACTACACCTTTCTTCTCTCCTCTTACCAAAATTACTTGTACTTGTATTATCGGGGCGGGTTCCGGCGATGGAGAGGCGCCACAACTTGCATATAGACTTGACGACGCGTGGGTCTGCGCATGTACGAATCTCTGTATACTACCCTTACCTCTAGGCCACCTTGGAGAAGCTGGTGTAGCCAGCTTGGTGTATCTATGTGAAGATATTGAGTTCTCCAACACTGTTTTCGGTCATGACGCACCGAACCTTCTGAAGCGAGTGTATTTGATATCAGACACTACGAATAACAGCATGCCCGACGCCAGTTTCGTCTGATTCATCTCATGTCCTCCAATCCTTGCTCCTTACCATCAGTGATTCTCTGGTATCTGGTATCTCGACGCAAAATGATTCCCTCAAAGACAACGTTAATTCTCTAACCATCCCCAACATGGCACCTGAGCTTAACCCGTCCACTCTTGCAGCCTAAACTCTCGAGTCCTTCTTGGGTGGGTAAAGTCCCTGACGTCTACACTCCTCGCAGTTGGCATTCGAATAGCATTGGAACTTCCTGATAACCAGGTCAGCGTCAAGATTCTTTCATATGATGTAGTCTGAACTCACTCTTCTTTCGGGATCTTGTCGCAGTCGCAGGATTTTGTGCACCACTCAATAGTGATTTGCCGGGGCAAGAGCTTCCCCGCGGTCATGAGCGAATCGACCTCTTGCGCGGCTCTGCTGTCGACCTTTGCGGTTGGCGCGGCAAGGCCAAGGCCGGCGAGGACGGCGAAGATGGTGAAGTGGGAGATCTGCATGTTGATGTTGTTGAGATATGCTCGAGGCTGAAGGTATTCTCAGAAGTGAATGGAGCGTCTTTGGGATGAGAAGTATTGAAGTGATGGTGCAGGCTGTGGCTCGTCTTGGAATGGTGTCTGGATGTCTTGACTGAATCTCCAATCTCAATCCGGATCTTGCTTCAGTTTATATACTCTTTCGCTGAGAGTGAAGAGCGAATGTCGAGCTTGAATCTCACTCGGCCTGGGTTATCGCCAAGAGAGAAGAAGATCCCTAGTTCGTCTCTGACCTGTCACCGCCTCATCACCTGTCCGATGTTTGCTTCAGCCTTCAGCGGCCACCAGCAGCAGAAGCCTCTATTCCAAGACCTCGTGACGGCTCAACGCTGACGACCTCGGCGATATCAACCCACCCCAGCCTGGTCTCGATCTGACCGGCGTTGAGAGCGGATGACAGAAGGCGACAAGATTTCGATAGCGCAGCTGTCCTGTGGCGCGCGGCAGCGTCGTACGGGGCGCACAATGCAGTTGACAAACACATGGCGGGGTAGCAGTTGCATGCATGACAGGCGACTTATAGACGCGAGCTCTGGACCCGGTATACAGGGCAACCGGTAAGGGAGAGAGACAGAAAGGTGCACGCCAGATGTGCATGTTCTACTTCCATCGCCCCCGGCTCGTACCGCAGAAGACTTCGCTTGTGCGACGTGACAAGAGGCGCGTTGAACCGGGGGTCAGGTCCGTGAAGCAAATATCCGGTTGGCATGAGGTGATATTGCACACATACACACACACACACACACATCTCCAGCCTCCCTGCTCGGCAGCGGAGGCTTACCGGCCGTGGCGCAGTAGTCCACGGGCTCACGGGCTCTCACAGAGTGGTACGGGGAGCACATGGCCGGTGTCGAGACATGGCGGGAGCGTCGAGACCTTGCCGCGGTTGGCCAGGCACGCTGGGTCATTTGGAAAACATTGAGCAGAGGATTGTTACCCCTCACATGTGCTTGCGAACCACAGAATGCGCACACAGGATGTTCAAATTTTGCTTCCTTGCCTCATTAGCGGTGAGAGATTCAGTTTGTGAAGAGTACCTTACGCGACGGGGCTGACCGAGACAACGAAGGCTGCGGTGCTGCATCAGAACGGCGAGATCCTGGAAGCACAAGATAGCCAGAGCTCGGCTGCCAAAGACAGGAGCTCTAGAACGATGCTACGAGGCGCAAGACTTCGGAGGCAGGTACGCTGACTTGTGTAGAACGCTGGTAACATATGATGGCATGGGTTTGTGGACACCAGGGCGAAGGAATGTGGTCTGAGGAAAACATGCCAAAGGCGAATTGCAACGCAGGCGTGAACAATGTGACAAAATGAGATGCTTTACTAAAAATATGAGACAGGCGTTGCCCTGCCGGGTATTTGAGCAACACGAATGACTACGATGATTTGGCCTCCCCGTTCTCTATCGGTTTCTTCGCTTCGCCGTTGGAGTGCACCGCGCCATTCGGAACAGTGCCGTTCGCCTTTACAGATCCGTTCAACTTGACGGGCGATGTTTGCGGCTTGTTCGCCTCCGTGATGAGCAGAACGATGTAAGCAACGATGCCAACGATCGCCGCGAAATCCAAGCTGTGGACGAACCACCAAAAGTGCTGCGTACCCAAGGCGCACGCCGCGTATTCAAACTTCCAACTCCAAGTCTCCTCGTCAAACCAGGCGCTGAGGAGTCCCGCATTACCGCCGAAGTCGCCCATCATGCTCCTGACCGTGATCTCTCTCAGTCCCGGCGCACCAGGGGCCCCGACAGCTCCCCGGCCCTTGGCGGTCGGCCAGCGTTCAACCTCCCACCTTCTGTCGCTGAGCTCGCCTTGCGTCTGATTGATGTAGTGGTACGTGTCACAACCCTCGTGATCGTGGCCGTTAAGGATAACGCCCCGACGACCTCTCCCGTTACCAGGGGCATCAGGGTTGCCGCTCATGCCAAGGAGGCCCTCCAAAAAGCCCTTGCTAGCGTCGTAGGAAAGTAGGTTCTGCTCCTTGACACCCCCACCGTCGTGCTCGCCGTGGAAATCGAAGAAGGGCGAGTCAACGCAGACGCCTTCGGGCTTGTACAGCGGGATGTGGGTCAGGATCACGGTGAAGTGGCCGTTGTACTCGACAGCTGCCGAGGTCTCAATGATGGAGTTGATGAAGGCGTAGGTTTGATCCTGCAGAGAGGTGTCCTTCGCAGGGGTGTCTAAGTTCATGTCGTTCAAGACGATCACGCGGATCTCGGGAGGTAGCCGGTCGGAGTCGGGGTTTTTCTCGTCGTCCACCACAGTAGCATTGAGATTGGGGTCTTCGATAGGAAGCTCGAAGCGCAGTTCGTAGTTTGCCTTGCCAAATAGGCGTTCGAAACGTCCAAAGCGGTCCTGGTTGATGTCGCCAGCATAGCCGATGTCGTGGTTGCCAGCGACGTTGATGACACGTCGCGACCATACCGAAGACGGCTCGCCAGACGGAGAGAGGTAGTCGGCGAGCTCATACTCCATAGACGGGTATGCAGCTACATCGTCCGGGACACGCTCGGTGCCTCGCATAACGCGGTCCCAGTACCTGCGGCCACGGCTCCGGAATTCTTCTATGCCAATCCATTGGCTACCCAGGAGGTCGCCAAGCACAGTAACATGGGTAGGGCGAGTCCACCATTGTACGGTTCGGTAGATGTGGGCAAGGTAGAAGTCGTTGCCGAATATGTCTATCCGCTTGCGGAGGGACTCGAGCTCGTTGAAGACGTCCTCGAGGAAGATGTCGATTACATCGTGTAGCGACTGGCGGACGCGTTGCCGCAGCGAGTTTGGTGCCTTGAATGTCACTTGGGACCACCAGCTCCTCGCGTGAGGGAAGGCAGGACCAGGAATCCTTCGGATGGCGGTGTCACCCTCGAGTTGAGGGTCGCCCAGCGCAAGGAGTCTGAAAGGAGCGGGTCGGGAGTCTGTCGATCGGAGGGGGATCGGCAAAGGGAGGTGGTGTCGCGCAGCTTCGATGAAGGCAGCCTTGCTGTCGAGCTCGACGTCGCTGCTGCTGCTGCTGCCGGTACTCGGGGCGACTGGGAACGCGCAGCCGAGGAAGACGGGATACAGATAGAGGTAGAGGGTCGAGACTACCGCCAGCGGGATGATCAGGCGGAGGCCATGGCGGAGGATGGCCACGAGGGACATGTGGCTGGCAGCATCAGCAGAGGTCGGCGGCGACTCTGCAGCTGTGGTTGTGACGGTCCCCCTATTTCGTGGGTTCTGATGTCGTGTTGTTTTCTGGAAGAGGAAGAGAGAGAAAAAAAAAAAAGTGAAACCCAGAGCTCCTTCGACTTTCGACACTGGATGTCTGGAAAAGGGGTCCAAATGGGTACAGTGACGCCTGCCCAATGATCTCACTGTGTCTGGGGCTGTTCAGTGGGGCCATGCAGGTCCCTGTCCGCTGTATTTTTCTAGCGATCGCGGTCCAGACCACCGACGTCATCTGTCTCGACACTGTGCTGAGCTGCTTGCATTTAGACTCGAGGTTTGTCTTAGTCCACTTGACCACTTTCACGTGAGGTTATGAAAACAGCTCGCAGGCTGCAAAACTTCCTTGCTGCAATGACTGAGACTGTCAAATAGGCTTATTACGCATTTAAGCCTGGTCAGCGAAATCGCGGTGCTCATGCGATCACTTGTTGTTCATTCCTCCGAAGAAACGTGCGGCTGTGTACCTCAAATGCCAGACAAGCTATTTGTGTTGCTATCCATGACAAAAATTCAGTTTTCTCTATTCTGATGATGTCTTGGAAACTTGTGGGCTGCAATGAAGTCTACCTTCATGATTCTAGCTGTAAGTGTCCTTGAGACGACCTCAGATCGGTCATAGTAAAATGATGGCGGCGGGCGGGCCAGCTATATTTACTACACGTACGTGAATTGAGAGCCACTGAGAAAATGCGGCCGCGCATGTTTAACCAACATTGGCGCATGTGAACGCGGCTTATAAGGGTCAATATCTTCTACTATCGGTGGCTTCAGATCGCCATAAATAGTAGTTGCGGCTATGTTCATGACTATCACTGGCTGGAAAGGCTGTAGGAGTGGAGGGTGGCTGCTGACCACCTTATCGTCGAGAGCTGGCGTCAAGTTCTCAACGCCATTCCCCAAATGACTGCATCGTGTTGGTGTCACCATCAAGATTACTGGCTAAGATATCCTTTTCTGAGGTGTCTTACATGCCATTATGGTTTCGTGTGGTAGCACAAATCAACCTGTGTAGAAAGCAACCAGAATAACATTGTCAAGGAACTGCTGATATCCTCTCCAGCATGCGAGGCACACTCAAGCGCCCGCAGCTATGGTCGCTACCCGGTCACATAATATGACAGCCTGATCATCCAAAGGGGCTTCCACCTGCTTGAAGAAACTTGGTAAAAACCTGCAGCCTGATCATTAAATTCAAGAGAATGCCGCCAACTTTTGCGCTCACTGCCTTATTTCTCGTCGATATTTCATTCAATTGACAGATATTTTTCCTCATTCTCTGAGTCTGTTTCAAACTCGTATCCAATCTTGTGGGAAACGCGTATTTCGGATCAGGACGCCATCATGTCGCCTGACTGGCTAGCCCAATGCTATGAATGGCCAGACGAATTGCAGCCGAACTCAGACATAGGCGGAATTGGGGTGCGTATGACACTTTCAACATCTATCTACTTTTGGAAACTATTCGGACTAATGTTTCGGTGTCTCTCCAGGTCTTGATTGGTTTTATGGGAACCTCGGGACTTGTGATTCTACTTGTCATCATCCACTACGTCGTTGCTTTCGACCCATCCACAGACCCTTTTTCCAGAGAAGACGGTAGCTCCGCTATGGATGATGGTGGTGATGAAGGATGGAAAACCAATAGCGTTGACCGGATCATTGTGGATCTATTCATGACGATGCGCAATTGGCTTGAGATCAGAACCCGACGCAAATTGAGAGACATTTTAACAAAGGTGAGCTGTCTGACATTTTATCTTCGATTTAGTATTACACAGCTTGGCGCTAATGTTAATTCAGGCTATACTGACACTTTGTGATATTCAACTCTTGACCGGTCTCGGCATACTAGTAAGCGGGTACATGAATCTCTTTCAGAACGCTATATCCGCATACCATTGGAAACTTCTCGTTTATCTGGTTTGGTTCTCGAATCTCACACACGTCTGTTGTTTGACGGTTATTCGCGGCTATCTCAATCAGCATCGGTGGGAGCGAATCTGGAGAGTGATACTCATGTTCGTCCTTTGGGCCGGCCTTCTATCCGCCTTCGTACCTACTTTGTCGATCGACTGGAGCAAGAACGATTCCCTCCGCCTGGGGGCTACAAACGCTCGCTGCTTTTTTGACAGGAGATTAAGCAGAGATATAATTCTCTCAAGAATATGCACACTGCAAGGGAATCGGCCCGAGTCCAATTCAACTTTCGAGGAGTGTCTGAAACACAAATCAATCCCCAATAATGACACAATCCATAACACAGACAAGTCGCTGGCCGCTCTCATTAGCATGGTCTTGGTGTTTATCACGTTCTTTATGCGCCTGCTAAAGATTACCCATTCGTGCTCGAATCGTATCAAGACGATATTCCGAACAACACCAAGAAAGTGGCTTATGAGAAGAATTACGAAAACATTGAATAATAATTACGAGAATTATGGAATTATACAAAGAGGTCAAAAGCTTCTGCTCTTTCAAATCACTCTCTACTACGGGCTCAAAATCCATTTCGACTTTCTTTCGTCTGGCTTCGTTGACGTAAGTTTACAATCGTCCATATGCTCATTGATGGATAGTATGCTGACAATCATGATGCTGTGCAGATCCTCACTTTGATGATTTCTGGTGCTTGGGGAACTTTACGACTTGTGATTGATCGTTCTTCAATCAAGGTTGACGAAGATGTTTGGGGATTCGGTCAGATTTTGGCAGTGTTTTTACTTATTGGGCCCCTTGTTGCATTGGTCACGCCCCTCCTGAAGATCATCAGACCAAAGAAGGCAGTCATGCCGTCAGAAAACCGGTCCTGGGTGTCATTGCATACACAAGGGACACAAGAAGCAGAGAGAAACCCTGAGTCGCCAGATACTCTGATGAACGAGACAGTATTAGAGCCACCCGCCTCGGATTCTCTAATTGAAACCTCGACTAGGCGAGATATTCCTAGTAGTGGAATCATAGGAGACCCCGAACCAAACCGCCACGGAGAGGGATGCTTTGCTAGAGAAGGTTTTGAGCTTCCACTTTGGAACTCTTCAACGGAATCGGTGCAAAATCGGGCGTACATGTCAGAGACGAACCCAGCTTTTCCCCAGGTTGACGCGAAGAAAAATGCCGGTTACCCATTGCAACACCTCGTTTTGAGCCATTTGTCAGATCATGGCCTTTCAACCCCTGAACAAGTTAAGAATCGACTGGACAACTATTTCACGAACTGTAGGTGGATTAGGCGAGTTGTTTTACTAACGGCATGTCAGTTGTTGGTGCTGTCAGTAGGCTACGTTTATTTTGAAGTAAGCATTGACAGTCTTGTCGGATTACTATCATTCATCGCCCTTCCGATGATGTTGTTTGGGCCTTCGTCAAGCTGCTTTTATTACGTGGCTCTTGGCTTACGACTAAGGGAAGACCACTTCATCAAAAAGGATATTTTGTCGTTCCCTGCACTCTTCTGGATTATCAGTTCGCTCCAAATATTTGAGATCATTTTTTTCGCACCTCCGTGTGCGTCGGTGGCACAGATTGGAATCATAATTATTCTGTCGTTATACTTCCTTATTTATTTCGGCTGCCAGAGGATAGGCCGGCATGTCTGGCTGCATAGAGACTAAGGTGGCTTGATAGAAGACAGGGTTAGGTTCGCGGTTGGCCATGTGGTAAGACCACATCCACTTGCAGCTGGTCTTGGCTGGAGATAATCCGCCAGTTTTCATTTTATAGTAGTTGGTAGAAAATATTCCTAAAATCGTCCCTACTATTGCTGCCGATGAGTTTAGCTATCTAGGTGAATATTTTCAGCTCACAGGATAGACCACTACCTGCTTTGTTGAAGGGCGTTTCACTTTATTTCATCACCATTATTACCGCTGCTGTTGTTTTCAGCATCGCGGTCGTCATGGTTTTCGCCGTGTTTGTACTTGTCGTTACCGTTGTCCTGTTATTCATATGCAGTCGAATAGCAAGCACCACCGTCACATCATTAAATTTGTAGGTGTGCACGAAGAAACTCTGGGCCTATAGATACAGAAACCATAGGTGATCTCTTCAATTTATTCAACGTCTTTCTTATGCAAGATTACAGTCTTGAGATGGGACCATGCTTTCTCACAACACCCAGTGATGCAGGTGTAATGTCGGCAATCGAATTACATCCGCAAAGTTGCATACACCTCTTGAACTCGTCGTATATGATGTCCAAGACCCTGCTCACACCTGTCTCGCCGTCATACTATTCGCGAGTTAGTTGACATTGCTGCGCTTCAACGTTAGGGATTGACTTACACCCAGCCCCCAAATAACCGGCCGTCCGATCCAAACGCAGTCGGCACCGAGAGCCACCGCCTTGAAGACATCTGTCCCGCTACGGATGCCGCCATCGATGTGAATCGGGATCCTTCCCTTCGCCGCCTTGACACAATGAGGAAGCACGTCGATCGTGGCCGGGGTCTCATCAAGTTGTCGACCGCCATGGTTGCTCACAATAACGCCGTCACACTTATACTGGACAGCCAGCTCCACGTCCTCGGGTGTCAGAACGCCCTTGATCCAAATTTGCAGCTTTGTCACGCTCCTCAGCCAGGGGATCTCCTTAGCCCATGAATGGGAGTTGGAGTTGATGACGTCAAACCCGGCCTCGTGCGTGGTAGCCCGGATCATCTCAGAAGTCCTCTCAAGCATGGGCAGGGAAAGGCCCTCGGGCACGCGGAACTGATTGCGAGGTTCGTTGTACCGGACGCCTAGCACCGGGCTGTCTGCCGTCAAGAAGATGGCTACACATCCAGCCTTCTCAGCGCGCCTGATGATGCGGAGTTGCGCTTCACGGTCTCTCATGCTGTAGAGCTGCATGACGTGCTTCAGTGGACCAACTCCCAGCCCGGCCTCACGGATTTCCTCAACGGAATAGTTGGCGAACGAAGAGACGCCCATGTGCACCTTGCGTTTGGCGCATGCTCTGCTGGTTGCGAGCTCGCCGTCGGGATGGGCCATTGCTTGGATGCCCGCGGGCGAAACGGAAAGCGGGAAATCGATCTTTTGGCCAAAGACCGTGGTACTGGTATCGACTTCGGAAACATCGACGAGAACGCGAGGGAGCACTCGGTACTTGGAGTATGCTGTGGTGTTCTCTTTGACCGTGATCTGACCCGTTGAGCCGGCATCGTAGAATTCTAGTGATGTGGATGTTAGTTACTGCACATGTTGGGGTCGGATGCAGACCCCTCACCTCGGGCGGATGAGGAGAGCTTCTTTGAAGCAGCTTTCCTGACGTCGTCGACGTTGAGAACTAACTCTTCAGTTTGATCAGTCATATTGACGCCGTTGAAAATTGGTGATAATGCTATTCAAATTCTAGTATAGATTGAGTCTTCGGTGACGGAGGGGGGTTTAAGTCTACGAGGCATGTTCCCCATTCCCCAACTTCTTATCAATGCAGGTTGCCATTTGCCTATCGTTGACCGCATCAAGCCCGATGTCGCTGGCACGAATCATTGTTAGTCAGTTTGCCCCATTAGATTATATTATCATTATCGACATGCAGTGCTGTTATCGTTAGGGCCGGGCCAGCTGCAAGCCAAGTAAGCTTGATTGTCAGTTATGGTGTCGTAGGGCGCGATTGACGCACGGCGACAGACATGAATGGCGGGCAGAATTTCTGAACAGCGGAACACTCCTACTGCAGCATGGTCGACAGCGCCCTTTCGCGTATGCTGCTGTCAGATTTAACGACGCAGCATCTTCTTCGTCGAGCTGGAAACCCCTCAGTCTCGAACCTAAAGACTTCCATCGCTGGAGGGTTGCCGAGAGTGGACTGCAATTCATCAATATGCTGACGCCGAGGCCAAATTGCCATGAATGAATCATCAATCGTCTTCCATTAGCTGCTTGGCCTCAATGAGGTCAGCATGTAGTATATGTATGCCGTATGCGGTACCCCAACGCCGTGCAACAATGCAGAAAACCAGTCCTAATCATGCATCAGAGCCCATGCCCTCTTCCTCCTCAACGTCCTCGTCCAGACTAGGTACGTCGACGACGAATTCGGGCTCGTCGACATCGAAGGAGAAGGCGACGGTGCAATTATCGCGCAATCCCTTAGCAACCGGGGTGTCGTTGTCCTTGACCTTGATGTTCTTCCATCCTTGTGTCAGGTCGTTCGCATTCACAGGCAGGGCGTAGGCAAGCTCCACGTCGCCATCTGGCAGGGGCGTCGTTTCGGGAGAGGTGTGGTTGATGGTAAGGCCGTCGGGGAATCGGTCGCGCAGGATCTCAAGCAGCGATGTGGTGATATCGGAGAAGGTTTGTTGACTGTCGACGAACAGCAAGATGGTGTGGGTGCCGTACTTGAAGCGCACCGAGTAGAAGGTATCGTCGACTTTCTGTACCTACAAAGAAGAGTTAGCTGCGAATGGAAGGTGGGGTGCGTTTCGTCACTCCAAGGTGCCTTTCATACCATTTTGACAAGTTGCAGCTGACTTCTAGAGAGATTTCTCGGTGATTGGATTTTGGAAAGCTCAGCCTTGCAGCAATTGGAGGTCGCAGACGTCATGGAATAGGTCCTCTTTGGTTGAAGGTGGCGGGCGAGAATTTCAGGCGGCGACTGCTGCAGCTACAGCAGGCAGGCGCGATCCTCGGCGGGAGCTACGGGCCATAGAGCCTAGCGCGGGGCACCTTTCTGATGCGCGACCACGTGATGCCAGCTGAGAAGGCCCCCGTCAAGCCGTCCGCCAGGTCATCCCGCCCCGGGGGACCCTTCCCCGAGAAATCAGTTCCTGGTGGTCCAAGCTCCTTCCGGGTCTGACGCCGATTTGTTTTGCGCCCGAGCAGCCGGAGCTTTCTTCTGATCGTCACAACTACAAGTTACAACCACAACGACCAGGGCACTCTGACCTCACCCATCCCGACCGACAACTTCCCCAATTACCACCGACAATGGCCGCACGTCGCCAGACCATGGCTGAGTACTTCAGCCTGGAGCCCGCCGAGTCCCGCCTCTCCATCCCGACACCAGCACGCATACCCCTCGCCGGCATGGTCGGTTTCGGCATTGGGACAGCCTTGGGTATTGCGCAAGGAGGACAGACGGCCTCGCTGCGTTTCCGCGCCGAGCACGCACACAAGATGCCCACCACCACCACCGGCTGGTACCTCTACCACAAAAGCAAGAACTATCACACCATTCACGGCGGCTTTCGCGAAGGCCTACGCATGGGCGCAAGGCTCAGCTTTTGGACCATCATGGCATTCGGCCTCGAGAGCACCGTCGACAGATACCGCGGCAGTACAGACCTCATTAGCACCGTGCTTGCCAGTCTGACGGTAGCCGGAGGCTTCAGTCTCGTCAGTATGTCACGCCAGTCCTGCTTCCCAATCCACGATGGCATGTTTGCTGATGCTGTAATCTTCAAGATCGCTTCTCTCTGCCCACTGCAGCTCGCACGGCACGTTACGGCCTACTTTTTGGAGTGCTGTACGGCGGCATGCAGGATATTGTCGGCTTCGCCCGTGGCCGTCCTATCGGATACGTCGAGTTCCTTCGCAAGCGCTTCGGGTCCACGAAGGCAGCTAAAGTAGAGGAACCACAGCATCCCTAAACTACAGCCGTCGACTGGCAGACAATGCGACTCTGCACACTTCGACATTCAGTGGAAGTAGCTGCACGCTCACTTCCATCCATGCCCACTACCTGGTCATAGGACGTTCTGATGTCGCACGCATCGGATATGATGCTTTAGCTGGCCATTGCCCCGCCTACGTTCTACCCAATCAACCCCACTCTGAAGCGCGCGAGCTGCGCATTGCTGGAGGTAAACCTCTGATGATGCCTCGCTATTTATGGTCAGCATCTATGGGTACGAGTTATGATGAGAAATCTGGGTCAGATACTTCACGAGAAGCGAGAAGGCGAGCTAGTGTGACGAGCAAGAAACAGATTCCGCCGAGGACGATACGCTTGGTAAGGCGTCGAGCGATGGCGGAGAAAGGCGCCGTCACTGCTGAACATGACATCGTTTCTCAGCCCATACGGAGTAATCAAGCGGATCGAGGGAGCGAAGCTGAAACCACATCCAAAGTGTCCTCTACAGGAAATGCCGTGGAAGGATACAAATACAACACTACATCAACCGAGCCATTCTGCACACCAGATGAGTCCCATGACCGAATTGGGAATTGCTGGCGCGAGAGCGAGTATAGATGGGGCCTTGCTCTCGCTTCCATCTCGAGGAGGGCAAATGGATCCGACTTGGCGCATGGCGAATTGTGGTCGAAGACGGCGGCAGCATCAGGTGCTTTGACTAATTCAAGACTCACGAGGTCGAAATGGTGTAGCCGTCAGCACCAAGTGTACACAACGCGGAATAGTCATCGTATGAGCATTCGGAGCCGAACACCTCAGAATGCCCGCAGAACATGAGACGAACATTCTAGAGTAATGATCTACATTCGTCTCACAGCCTCACACAGCCACAACTCTCGTCACTCTCCAAGATTCCACCGACTCAACATCTGACGTGTCCACGTGAACCACGTGAACCACGCATCGCCACTGCCTCCGATCTCGTCACTTCCCGCCCCTCGTTCGCCGATGCGCCGACGCGCCGCTGATCAAGGGTCCATCCCGATCCGATCTTCCGGAAGCGGCTACCACCGGGCAGATACCGACCCCAATGACACAAAATAACCCACGTGATAAAGTGCCAATCTCTCCCCCGAGATAAGCAGCGCCGCACACGGGCTGGGCGGGAACCTGCTAGTCCCATCTCGCGCGCAGGACATACATCATTGTCTGCTTCCTTCGTAGATAACGCTGCGGCTCAGTCCTCGAGGAAGGGAAGGAGCGAGTTTAAGGGTGGCTCGCGTCCGTGGGTTGCGGCACGACCGCATCGGCCGGGAGATAAAGGATCAATAGACTTGGAATCTTTGTATAATACCCTCCCCACCCCTCTGCTTAATTGGTGATATCGTGTGTTGTCTCTGTTTTGAGAATCCCTCAGGTTTGAACGTTCAATTCCAAGTCGTCATCATTATTCAGCCCGTCGCCTTACTCATCCGCCGCGGCGCGTTAGCATCCTGTTTTACATCCTCGGCGGGCGTCCCTAAACACCGCGATGGCCCGGCCATTGCACAGCTTGTGCCTCCGCAGCGCAAGGACATCGATTTCCTGCGCGTCCATAAGCCGAGACCGCGTCGTTGCTAGGAAGAGAACCATCACTCGCATCAGTGTGCTGCCACTACTCACGACGCCAAACAGACATCGACAGTGGATCATGTATTCAACGTCTACCACAATGGCGAGGAGGAATATCCACTCGTCCACGAAGAGGTCGTCGTCGACGGAGCAGGTGCTACTTACACCCATCGAGTCGGCACCACAAACGGCGCTGGCCCCCTTGTCGGTGCTGCCCCTTTACATGATCATCCGCTCACTCCTCACCACGACAATCTCGTCGTCGCCCATCCTGCTGCCGCCTTCATTGTGGGTCATGTCGGTGCTCGCCAACACGACGAACCCGATACTCAACCCGGACAAGAATCCGCTGCTGCGGTTCTTCCTTAAGCACACGTTCTATGCCCAATTCTGCGCGGGAGAGAACCCGGTGGAGGTGAAGCAGACCACCAACAAGCTCAAGGACATTGGATTCACAGGGGTCATCCTGGGCTACGCCAGAGAAGTCGTCCTCGACGATGCACAGACCAAGGATTTGGCGTCATGTGGTGAGGGCGAGATGGCAGAGGAATGCATCCGCGATGAGATTATCCCCTGGGCCGAGGGGACCCTGGAGACGGTCAGGCTGGCCCAGCGGGGTGATTTCGTTGCTCTCAAGTAAAGTCATGTCTTCATTGTCGGGCTGTCTCACAGCTGCTAATGCCACCACAGGTTCACAGGTGCAGGCCGGCAGGCGCTGTACTCCCTCGCAGAACGTCTCCCTCCCTCGGCCGCCCTGGCCGACTCAATCGACTCCATCTGCTCTCTCGCTTCAGAGCGCGGCGTCCGTCTCTTGTTTGATGCCGAACAAACGGCGCTTCAGCCCGGTATCGACATATGGACCGTTGAGTATATGCGCAAGTACAATACTTCTCCTGGCAATGCCGTCATCTACGGCACTTACCAGGCATACCTCAAGTCTACGCCTCAGACGCTCCGGCGCCATCTAATGATCGCCCGTGGTGGGGGTTTTACGTTGGGGGTGAAGCTGGTGCGTGGCGCCTACATCAATTCTGACCCCAGGCACTTTATCCACGACACCAAAGCGGACACCGATGCCGCATACGATGGCATTGCCGAGTGTCTCCTGAAGAGGCAGTGGGGCGAGATCTTGAGGGGAGACTCGCAGATGCCACCCGTCTGCTTGGTGCTCGCCTCGCACAATGCCAAGTCAGTAAGGAAAGCGCGAGCCATATGCGATGCTGGCGAGGCCAGGATTCAGATGGCATTCGCACAACTCCAGGGCATGGCAGACGAGGTGAGCTGCGAGCTTGTGTCGAAGAAGCCGGGGCACCAAGATGCGAAGGCGCGGGGTGTAGACGCATACAAGTATCTCGTCTGGGGATCGACTGGAGAATGCATGAAATACCTGCTGCGGCGGGCACACGAGAACCGCGATGCCGTGGAAAGGACGCGGGATGGGCGAGACGCAATGTGGAGCGAGCTTTTGAGGAGGTTCAAGGGCGTGATTGGGGTCTCGGTATGAAGAGTTGGAGCCCCTGTTGACGGGAGGAGTTGGCGCTTGGGGGCATGATTAGCTTGCAGTATTGTACAACAGCAAATGATGACGACTTACGAACACGACATCAGCAAACAGCTGAGGTATCTCGCGAAAGCATGCGATGGACCGCCGCGGTCACTTTACGCAGTGCGCAAGGCCATGGCGCCCAGCACGAGGGTCTCTAGCTCCTCCTTACGCTCCGCCTCGTCCTTGATAGCGTCGAGCCAGGGGAGACCGTTGAGCTTGTAGTACTTGCGCACCTTTGCCCAGTCTGTGGACGTAGCAATATTCTCGTCGGTGAAGGGAACAGGCGTGCCCTGGAAGTGTTCCTTCATGTGCTTCTCGACATCCTCGGCGGACTGGGACTTTGACTCGGCAGAGGTGGGGGAAACGATTTTGACAGCAATGACGTCTTTGGACGTGGGGCTGATGCCGTAGCGGCGGTATGCTTCGGCTATCTGGGAAGAGTTAGTTGGTGTGAAGCGATGTGCCAAAGGTATGTGTTGCGCATACGTTGTTTGCAGAGCTGAGAGAGGCGACAAGCTCGGAGTGAACGTTGGGGGTCTTGAGGCTGCCATCGACCTTTGCAGTGACGGCCTTGAAGGCTGCGGCGAGGATGTGGGTTCGGGAGACGGCCTGTAGGATCACGATGTCGGTGTCAGTGGCGGGCTGTCAGGTTTCTGTCTGGATCGAGACAAGAATGTGACATACCACCGAGGCGTCGACTAGGGCGTACTCGAAGTCGGCATTGCGTGCCAGCAGCTGCGAGTGCAGGAAGGCGGCATTCTGGACATCCTTGAAGAAGGCAACGTGCAGGGCATGATCGGCGGGCACGTGATCGATGGGGACGGTCTCGATGATGGACATGATGGCGGACTATCTGTGTAGTGAGTGCGAGACGTCGGGTATTCGGAGGTCAGGTAGCTGAAGGATGTAAACGAGGGTGGTTGTCTGTCTGTCGTGGCGAGCGAGAGGGGGATTGAGTTGTGGAAGGTAACTGGCGATGAAACTATCGCGGGGTCGAAAATAAGAAAAAATAGAATTGAATTTTTGGCACGCAGCAAGGAAGGAGCGTCCAATCTTTCCTGCCTTCCCCCTAGCAAAATGGTAGGTAGGTAGGTATTACGTACCTATCGGCGAATAGACTTGGGCGGTGCTGTCAGCGTCCTGTGCTTCCGTTTCTTGGAGGGGCATGGCGGGGTCACGACACGACACCGCACCTGACGGGAGCACCACCACCTCACTCATACACTGCACTGCAACAGTCAACACGCGTCCAGGGTAATGTTGGACGTGAACAGGTCGGGTCGCTGAGGGAGTGGGCACGGCACGGCGGACAGGCCCGCTTTTCCCGCCAGCTGGTTAAAGTTGCCGCCAGCGGTTGCAACTGAAGCTTCCATCATCTGCCGCAAGTCATGATGTTGATCTTGCATACCTAGTTACTTTGCCCAGCTAGCACTCCAAGTAAACTCAAGGTAAGGTAAGGTAGGGTAGGGTAGGGTTGGGTGGGTAGCTGCTCGTGTCTCGGCCGAGGTTGAGAGAAACCCGGATGAAGCTTCACAAGCCTCGTCTAGACACCCGTACGCCGGGTAAAAGACAATAAAGTCTGTTAAAGATCCGACTCTTTGGGGCAGCATCCTTGCACATCGTAGGTTTAAGATAATCTTCACTTGCGCCCAAACCTACGCGGGAAACCCACCCAGACCAGCTTCCGCAATTACCTTACCTGTGCTAGGCACGCAGCTCCCAGGTGGCACGGCGCGTCATCTTGGGTCTCGATTCAGCCCTGTTTGGGAATCGATGGTCCTCAGAGTTTATCTGACGGGACGAGATCGTGGGGTGCCTATCCGTAACGGGAACCTGGGGTTGCCATTTTGACCCTTTGCCGACATGCAATCACTGTGAATGGAACCTCGCACTCGTTAATCATCAGTCTCCCTTCCAGAAAGCCTTCCAGGAAGCCTTCCATGGTGCATCTTCATGTGCATTGCATCCATCTCACCACACCAGTCAGATTGGCTCCCGGAACCCCTCTGGCTATTGGAGCATCCCCCGAGTGCGAGCATGCCGCGTATTATTTCCGGCTTTTTGTCTTTTGTGTCTGCAATCTCCATGTTTGGACCCCCAACTCGGACACAGAAGCTCAGAGACAGGCAGGGAAACAGCAGCAGCAGCAGCAACGGGCGAGGGTTCAGACGGACCAACCTCTCACGAAGTTTACGAGGCGTGCGACAGCCTTGAAATGACGCGGCAACTCGTGGATAGTCAGAAGCCGCGTTTCTAATATTGAATAAGCTGCCCGTCCCCGCGATTCAGCCTCCAATCGTTGGGATAAACGTCGTCGTGTACCTGTCTCTTGGCAGAACCTGACAACCCAAGTCGGCGAACCTACACACAGACGCCCTCGACAAAGCAAATACCAGAATAGAATCCCGGCAGCTGATCTTGTCTTGTCTTGTCTGGTCTGGTCTGGTCTGGTCAGACTAGACTTGCCAGGTCAGGCAGGCTGATGAGTGGCCAGCTCGGTAAATGCATGTGGGATACATGAGTCCTCTGTTGCGAGGTCTACCAACATGAATGCGAATAAGAATCCCAGACAACGGGAATGCGTCGTCCATGTTGAACAAGTCCCTGACGGCCCAGCCTTGCCTCGCCTTGCACTTGTTTCAATGTTTCAATAACTCAATCCGGCAAGATGGACCAGGACTTAAAAATATGCGGCCATGAGTCGCTAACCCGATGGAATTGCCGTGGGCTTAGATGGCCGGTACAGGGCATTGCCGGAACGTTCGCGGCGTGGGGGATGAGGCACTAACAAAGGAGCTTCGAAGGGCTCGACCACGCAGTCGATCCGGCTTAGACGCAGTGCCCCTCCCGCTGGAGAGACATTTCGCTTGCAACCAGAGACACTCTAACCTTGAGCTAGAACATTGGAACCCTTGGGGAGGAGGAGGCGTGTGAGGGTGTTCTTTCTTTGCTGCCACGGGGTTCTTTGAGAGAGGATGACGCCCCCCAACGCCTCCGATGGCTGGCGGCGTTGGTTTTGGAAATGACATGGCGTCGATTTCTTGAGTTTCGGGCAACAACAAGCGCAACACCAACTGTGGCCAATCTGGCTCCCGTCGGCTGCAAGATGGATGGATGGCCGGTGCCAGATGTGAAGGATGATATCGATCTCAGCCTATCTCTTAGTGGAAGGTAAGGAAGGTAGTCAGTTAGTTGCAGTTGGTCAAGGTTTAGTGCTGGCCATCCGTGACCAAGAATTACTCGCTTCCTTCACACCCTCACGGTGGTTGATGGACCAGCAGACTCGACCCAGAAGCGTCAGCTTCTACGGCCCAGCCCTGCTCGAGCCCGGGAACAGGAAGGATCGAGTCTCTCGTGTTTCTCGTTTCTTGCAGGTTGTTTGTAAAGGTGTCCGTAAGGGGTTCGTCGAGGCAAATGACAGGTTTCCGCCGTGTGTGAGGAGCTGAAGTGGCTGGGCCTGTATTAACCCCAGCAGCAGCAGCAAAGATGTCTGCCATTCTTTAACCTGACAACTTCGTCCTTCATCGAGATCCGTCTGGGCGTGGAGGACATTCTTCTAGTCAATCAGAGACAAAGTCCAGGACCCCCAGCTGACCTAGGCCTTCTAGACCCGGGCTTCGACTCAGCTGCATTCCACCAAGCAGCCCCCAGTGCGCATCGAAGGAGGTAGGTTAGCACCCGCACGCCCGCATCCCGACAGGCTGGGACTCGGTTGGCGTGTTCCCGCAGCCGCCGCGTGTTGCGTCCGTCTAGTGTGTGTTGCGTGCTGCGGTGTTGTCTACCTTGACTGACCAGGTGTTGGTTGAGTGTGTGAGTTGTAGGTGGAGTGGATTGGAGTGCCCGATTGCCGGGCTGCCCGCAGCCAGAGACACCTCACTGAAAAGACTCAACAGAGAGACAGCCCAGTGGATGCACCCACCACCCCTGGCGCGTGCCCGCTAAACCAGCGCAGGGCAGCCCGTCAGCCCTCTCTCCCGTCTCCCCCGGACGATTTGCAGCTCGGACCCCCTGCCATCGGAGCGCCTTACTTGGCGTGCTGGCGTGCCTGGGCCCCATACCTAAGGTAGCGTCCCCCCACCCCCCTTGACAGGCACTGGACCTCCCGTCACACATGCAGCGACAGCAGCACCAACAGCAGCAGCTCCCCTAAAAACGCGGCAACCTCCATCTCTCTGCGGAAAACCCCGTCGCGATACCACCGAGCGACCACCGAGAGTCTGCATTGCCGTCGTCTTGTCCCTGCGCCTGCGATTGTTCTTTTTGTTTGTATGCGGCCTCCTTTCGCCAGACCTCGCGACTCTCCTCTCGAAACGAGACCATGCCCGGTCGCCCGCCCAAGCGACCGGCGGAAGCTGGCGATCCTGCCACCACCGACGCCGACACTGCTGCTGCCGCCGCCGCTGTTGCTGCTGGTCATGGCAAGGTGAAGCTGCCGCGTCTCGACAAGGGCGGCCAGGAGGACTTCTCCTCCGTCGTCAAGAACCGTCTGTCGTCTTACACGAGGACCGGCCAGGCCTGCGATAGATGCAAGGTGAGTCCACATGTTCTGTCCTGTCCTTTGCCAGACAAGCGTCGAGCCGTCAAACCGTCCCGTGCTGACGACCTACACCACAGGTCAGAAAGATCCGCTGCGATGCCCTCCCCGAAGGATGCTCCCACTGCGTCAACCAGAATCTCGACTGCTTCGTCACCGATCGCGTCACCGGCCGAACCGAACGTCGAGGGTACCTGCAGGAACTCGAGCGGGAAAAGACCGACATGATGAACCACATACGCGACCTCGAGAAGCTCCTCGAGAACAACGGCATCGAAGTCAAGCCCTGGACCTGGGCCCCCTACGGTATGGCCTACCCTCCACCAGGCGTCACCTACGATCATATGGGCAATGCCGTCGAGGACCCGGCCGAGAAGGATGCCTGGACAAAGGTCGGCTCCGTCTGGGTCAAGAATTACAACTTCAAGCCGCCCGCGAGTCGCTCCTTTCCCCGGTCATCACTCGAGTCGCGTCCTGTTCACAACCACATTGGCGTAGGTGGCGACAGCGCCCTTCTCAGCTCCATCAAGGGCACACGTCTGTCCATCCTCGGCACTACGATAGACGTCACCTCCTTCGACGCCCCTGATATGGACAAGCCCGTCCCCGATGCCAAGATCTCCCAGCCGCTCTACAACAAGTCCCTCCAGTCCTTCCTGCAGTCATGTATGAACATCAACCCGCCCGTCAATATCGAACTACCCTCGCGAAGCGACGCATTTACGTACTCGGAGTGGTATTTCCTCATGATCTGGCCATTCCTGCCCGTCCTTCACAAGCCGACTTTCATGAATATAGTGGGTCGAACCCTTCCTCTGCCTACCTGTGCTTGCTGCTGACCATCCCTTCAAGCTGACTCGCATGTACGACGAACCCGACTTCGAGCCAGAGGTTCCCGATCTAGTCATGGTGCACATGGTCTTTGCCACAATCTACTTCCAGTACGGCGTGAGGAACTGGGAGCAGCAGGAGAGCCGTTCCCAGCTGAATGAGCTGTCTAACAAACACTACCACTTCGCTCTGAGCAAAATGTACGACTTGGCCTCGGCGCAGTCTGTCGCTGCCGTGCAAGCCATGGCCATGATTTCTGCTCACAGCCGCGCCTTCCCAAAGCCTGGATGCGGCTCTATGGTCACCAACTTTGCCTTCCACTGTGCCATTGACCTCAACCTGCACCGCGCTGCCAAGGCGCCGGGTGAGACGACAAATCTGGAAAACGAGATCCGCAAGCGCACTTGGTGGACTATTCTGACCGTGTACGTTACCCTGAACGGGCGCCTCGGACGGCCTATGCCCATCAATGTGGAGGAGTATGATGTCGACTTCCCCGAGCCCATTGCGGACGAGGCGCTGACACCAGAGGGCGTCGACACTTCCGTGACAACGCCCTGCAATTACCACGTCGGTTTGGCTGGATTCAAGATCGTCCCTCTCTTCATGGAGATGTACTCCAACATCTACAGCGTAAAGCGTGATCCGAAGAACTACGCCGACGTCGTAAATGCGTTGGAGGAGCAGCTTCAACTGTGGAAGGACAGCCTACCAGAAAACCTCCAACTCAACCTTGCCGGCCAGACAGAACACGAAGGCAAGATGTACGCACTATACATACAGATGTATGCGCTCGAGTTCCGTCTTTGTTTGCGTCATCCATCTGTGGCCATGACAAGCGACCGCAAGATGCTCCTGGAGAATGCCCGAATCTGCGAGGAGACAGCGGCGCACATGCTCAAGGCCACCAAATGCATTCTGAAGCTGAAATCCTTGGATACGACGTGGTATCAAATCGCGGTCTATGGCGCCGCCATCTTCACAACTTTGGTCGCCCACTGGGAAAGGAGGTTCGAGACGACTCCTAACCAGATCGCCAACATTCGCTCTGACATGAGAGACTGGATGGAAATTATCAACGCCACAGTATCACTAATCGGTGAGTAGTGTCACTGCCCATTAGGAAAATCGTGACTAACTCAACTCTAGGAACGGGATCTGGCATCAGCAACGAAATCAATCTCATCATTGAGAGAACAATCAGTTGGATCGAGCACGACTCCAAGCAAAAGGAAGGATCGCTGCCTCAAACGATTAAGCCCGACCCGGCAGACTCGTCACCGTTCCAGCTTTCGGCACAGCCGCAGTCTACACAGGCCTTGGCCGCGAGCGCTGCCGAGACAGCTGCGAAGGCGTTCTACGCAGAATCGGCCAACCAGAACGGAAACACGCCGTACCCGTCCCTGGCATACGCCGAGCAGCCCGGAAACAATAGTCTGGCTGCCAATGCCGCTTTTGAGGCGAACAACGCCTACTCTTATACGGCTGCAGTGCAGGCGACCGGGGCGGCAGACGAGACCTCGGCTGAGACCAACCCCTTGATTGCGTTTGCTTCACAGGCAACTCAACATGTGGCTGACCCGACCGGCTCCGCTGCCGCTGCCGAGCTTCTGTGGCGACAATCCGCATCTCAGGGCAATACCTGGCACGACTGGACCGCTGCGATGGCCGACAGCCAAGACAGGTATAGCGCCAACGCCCTCTTGACGTTGGGCGGCGGTCCTAGGGACCCGAACGCAGTGTCAGAAGCGGCTACTGTGGCCGAAATGGCCGCTGTCACAGCCGCGCCGGTAGGTCAGTGGCCACTTCTCCTCTTCGATGGCCCGGGAGGTGGTGGTGGCCAATGAGTTTTCAGTTTCTAGTGTCATGATTCAAGCAGCGTGTTCTTTTCATGTCATAGAGCAATGCTAGGCGTTCATCGGGGCTATCATTTAGGGATGGGTTGCTGTGGTTCAGCAACAGGAAAAGGCACCAGGCATGGAAGGGAACACAGGCCGAACGGTTCGGTTGTTCAATCGGGACGAAAGAGCCCGCTGCAATTTGCAATGATCAAGGCTGGCGTTTTTGGGCCGGGCCAGCCTCAAGGCATGGCGTCGCTTTAGCAATATACCTGCCACGTTGTGGGCTTTTGAAGCTTTCAACTGCCTGTTTCTTGTGACTTGGATGTTGTCTCTACTTCCCATTACATGGTCTGCGCGTCAGAGGTTTTTTCTAACCATAGAAAATATCTATCCCCAGGGGAGTTTGTGAATTGAAGGCAGAGGCGGACCTTCAACTAATAGAACCAAGCCGTATTTTCTATCTTCTGACCACAGATATCCCGGGGGGAAAGCCCTTCCCCTAGAAACCAGCAGGAATCTGCACCCCAAAAGCCTGCGCAAAGACATCACCGCAAGTATACCCCTCCGCCGGCATCTGCCCGAGCACGAAGAACGTGTAAAACAGCCCAAACAAGCAATTACTCGCCGCCGCAAAGCTCGTATGTCCCGGCGCCAGGTTCCTCACAAACACGCTCGGCGAGAACCTCGCCGCGACGCCCTTGGCGCCCTCGACGCTGCTCGCGGGGTCGCCCACCCCGTTCAGCACGACAATCTTGCCCTGCGTCCTGACAGGCTCGCTGGAGACGTCTGGGAACCTGTTGGCCGGGTCGATTTTCCACTTGGAGCAGACGAGGCGCCAGTCCGCGAAGATGGGCGCCACGCTGGGCGCGGCGGCGACCATGCTTTTGAGGTAGGCCTTGAAGTCGTTGGTGTTCTTGATGTGCTGTGACTCGTCGATGCAGACGCCGGAGAGGATGCCCTCGAAGGGTGCTTCTTCTGTTAGGAGGGGGAGCGGGGCAGGCGGGACGGTCAGGGAGGATGATACTGCGCCGGCGATGGCTGGCCCTGCTGTCCCGTTTTCGACTTCTGCGAAGACGCCCGCGAGGACGGGGAACCAGCCGGGGGCGTGGAGGGTGGTGGTCGTGAAGGTGTGGAGGGCGGACCAGTCGAATTTGTAGTCGGAGCCCGGGATGCTGAGGGGCTTGGATCTGAGCTTTGCCTCGAGGGCGGTGTAGCGCGCGCGGAGCGCGGCTGTGGTTTTTGAGGTGTTTGCAAACGCGCATATTCCGGGGGCGGAGTTGAGGCATGTGTAGAAGAATGCTTCGAGGCCGCGTTCCGCATCTTGTATTTGGGAGGGTTGGGCTTGGGTTACGGTGTACGCGAGCGATGAGGGTGTCGGACCTTGTGTGCGCGCTTCAGTAAATCATGTTCATGACGTCTGCAAAGGAGGACTTATTGTCAAAGAGGAACTTGTCCACGGCCTCTGGGTATAGCTGGGCGATCGTCTGTCCGAGGTGGGCGCCGGACGAGATACCCCAGAAGCCCATCTTGGTGCGGTTCTCCGCCTTCATGACGGTGTAGTGATCGACGGCGTTGGCGTACGTCCCCATGAACCGGCCGATGTCCTCGCCGTTCTTCTTGCACTTCTTCCCAAACTCCTCGGCGCGCTTCTCGCGGAGAGAGAATGCGGCATCGTCAGCTCCGAGGAGAGGAGGCTCGGAGAGGGCGAATTGTTTGCGGTCGTCTTCGGTGGCAAAGCAGCGGAAGGAGGATGTAGTCCATCCCCAGCCGCGATAGTCTTGGGTTTCTGTCAATATGTGGTTTGTGAGACTGCCAGGGTATGGCGGGCTTACCGATGGCGAGAAGATCATATCCTGCGAATAAAGGGGCGTAGTCTTCTCCGAACCGGACGAGGAAGTTGGTCGACGAGGAACTCCAGCCTCCCAGGGCGACGTGAACTGCGCCTTGGTGAGGGGTGCCCCCTGGAGCAGCAACGTAGGGAAGTTTGACGATGGCAAGGTCGACAGTTGGCTGGCCGCACTTCCCCTTGACCTTCTTTGGTTTGCGAGGGTCATCAATCTTTGCGTGAACCTGTTGGATGTGAGTCGAGAGGGTAGTACAAGAGAGGTAAGGAAAGGGGGCTTTACTTTCAACCGCGCACACTTGAAGACAGAGTAACAGTCATGCCATTCAAGTTCGTTATTCGGTTTGATAACGGCGAAAAGGGTGGGGTCGATGGCATGGTGCGGGTTCTGGGCCTGAACAGCAAGAGTCATGAAAGAGCCCAAGAGGCCGATAGCAGCAAGGAAAGGTCCCATGTTGATGAGGCTAGAAAGAACGCAGTGGTTGTGAAATTACATCAAGACGTGCACTGGTCGAGGTTTCCGTCACTTATACCGTTGGATCTTGGAGATAGCAACATACGCTTATACATATTCTCTCAATCTCCGCATGAAAGCCATATAATTCCAAGAGAATCAAGCATCTTAGAATTGATGATAGTGAGAGTTAGCAGGACTTGGCAAGCAAATCAGACTGGGGACGACGGTGCAACGGCTTTTACATCACCAGGTTTGCACGTGGATGGTAGTCTCTACAATCACCAAGGGAGCATTCATGGCTTGAATAGCAACTCATGGGTCAACGTGAGCCGTCGGTGTTTGGTTGAAACAGGCCTAGCGTCACTTTCTTCCATATCTCTCCGTCCTCATGTCAACTTGGGGCTGAATCATCTGGTATTCAGAATGCGGCTGAGGAAGCGCCACATCACCTGGCTAGTCGTTATACTTGGACCAAAATGATTGAGAGCGGGGAGAGACGAAGTAAGGAACATAAACGACGGACGGCAGAGAAAGACGGCAGTAGAGACGACGCCGCCGCCGCCAGTAGAGGTGAAAAGAGCATATGTTGAATGCAGGTGCCGTGGCACGGTAAAACGACAGATCGACTCGGTTATGTTCATTCTATTTGACACCACACCTAGATCTCTCCAGACCAAAGCCGATCCCACGCATTCTCGATGACTTCCGTCTGAAGCTTCTTCAAGAAGTCATTGAATAGTACGGGCTCTTCGCCATCCAACCTCAACATGCCATTCTTGACGCCCCGCCAGCCTTCGACGGGAAGCTTGACATAGTCGTGCCCGATGCCGTGGAAGTATCGGGCTTTTCCTGTTCCTTCGCCGCGCTTCATAGCGTCGCATTCTGTCTGACACTCTTCGCAAATCATACCCGTCTCAAAAGTGATGTACAAGTACGCCGAGCCATCTCCCCACCGCCGAAAGGGGCGGGCTGGGGAACAGAAGCCTCCGCACGTGTACCATGAGTCACTCAGCAAGTCTCCCTCGTCTTCATGGGAGTTGTCTTCCGACTCATGGTCATCTCCCTCCGTTATATGACTGACTTTTTGCTTCCCACCCGCTGAGTTATCGTCCTCTTGGGACCTGGTAAGTCGTGACAGTAGAGCAGAACCCACGATACGAGCGTAGCGGCGGAGCGTGTCGTCATTTCCCAACGCTCGACTTAGAAGCGCCAGCGCCTGTGTAAGTGTCCACACATACGTACCATCGTTCCATTTAATGTAATCACTCAGACCTTCGAAGCTTTCTTTGAACAATTTTTGCAGCGTTTCTTCGAATGTCGCCTTGGGCCCCATGACCCAGTACATGTAGGACAAGCCGATCCTGTACGATATAGTATCTATCGGGGATATGTGTGGGATATGTAGTGACAATGGGCGTTCCATGAGGCTGGAGAGAGACTGGAGGCGTTCGGCTTTGTAGATCGGATCCCTCGACTGCCGAAAGAGTTCTACCTGAACGTTTGTCATCAGAGTCAATGCCATACGCATCACCCACACTGGAGTGACAGATGTGATGGGGTAAACGAAGACCGTGTCATGGCTATCGAATACCTCGTTCAAGGTAGTCAGAGCCTTCTCGGCATCTTTGCAGGCCTCGAAGTACACGACTGCAAGATCTAGGCGAAGAGGTGTGTCGGCGTCGAGGTTGTCTAAGAAGGCAACCGCCTGTTCGTAAAACTCAACGATGAATTGTTTTTCGCCGGTTTGCACGGCAATGTCACAGAGTAGAGCAAGTCGATCTTCTCCTTCTGTCGCGTAGTTGGACGCCAACCAGGTGATCCTCTCCAAAAGGGTCCAGCTCCTCAAAGCCTTGATATAACCGGCTTGGTCCGCCTTTCGGTAGAAGACACTCAACTCTGCAACAAGATCGGATGCTGGGGTGATGCCATCGGGATCAGATTTCTTGGCCTCGGTGTAGTACTGAAGCGCCGAATCAAAGTTCTGCAATTCTGTTTGAGCTCTGGCGTACGTAGTACACACAGCACGCTTCAGATGCCCAGGAATCTCCTTTATCCAGAGCTGAGAGACTGCACCACCAGCGAACCGGTGAGCATCTTCGTTTTTCTTTGCTTGTAACAATATGTCACACAGAACAGAAGAAGCTCTGTACCACTCAGGATTACTTGGGTTGCAAAGCTGTAGAGCGGTTCTGCAAGTCTTCTCAGCCGGCTCCAAGTAGCCAGTCTTGAGAAGAACTTCAGCTGTCGCACGATGACCGCCTGCATCTGGAGTCACATCTTCTACGAAGAGACCCAAGATACCCAGGCTGGCCATAGCCTCATCAAAGACGACTTCTGTCTCATCGCATGTTTTGACATTTTCGAATTGGTCTGGAAAGTTGAGACGGCCTTGCTCCATCAGGAGGTTACCTTTACCAATCTTTTCGATACGTGTTAGTATGACCACGTCTCTTGTTTGTAGTTTCAATTGCCAAGTTGAGCATTGTGAGGGCGGATTGGGCCTTACCAATTGAATGATGCTCTGGAGACATTCCCATGCCTTCATAGCATCTTGTAAACTCAGTGACTGATACAATTCCTGAAGATAACCCTTGGCCAGGCCTAGACGAAAGGTGGCGGGTTCTTGTTCAACACGGCGCCACCATTCCGCTGCAAAATCACTGAGACTATCCTTGACTTCTGGAATTTTCACAAGCTTTGCCCAGTCTTGAATTCTGAGATCAGTGACGGTGGTTGAGGCGTAGCGATACGTCATTCCAGCCTTGCCCATCATCTTAGAAAACCCAGTCTTGTTGCTGAGTGCCTCGGCAAAAGCCTCAAGGACCTCAACCTGTTCCTGATGGGTATGTTGAGCGACCTGGATATTACTCCAGTGATGTAACAGAAATACAGCGCAATATTTCTGGAGGTTCTTGTCAACGTCCATCCGAGAAGGTTGAAACAGCTTCGTGCTGCTCAAAAAGATCCGACGGTGAGCTTCGGAGGAACCCCAACGCAATGTTGAGGGTGCGTGCGGGCCATCTGTGAAGTAACGCCTCATGGATCGTTCCTGAAACTTCACAGGAAGAGGTCCATCGTCGTATATCGTCATTGTCACCGCCATGCTGCTTCAAGTCTTGGACCATTGTGATTTTACTAGCTTGCGCCTTTGCTCGTAATTCGGCGTCGTAGCCTGTGTCTGCTACTTTGAGAAATTTTGACGTGAATTCAGGTATGTCTTCAAGGCTGAAGTCTGCTGCCTGTGATAGATGCCTCAGAAGAGACTGAACCTCATTTAATGTCAGTCTTCGTTTAGAGAAAGCTATCCAATGAAGTATCGAGGCAGCAATCTGTTGGTGACTGATCGGCGTGCGGCGGCGACAATCTGATAATAAGCCTTCGTAGATGTCATTCAGGTCATCAGGCTTATTCTGATTAAGTGCCTTCAATACGGCGCCCTCGCGGCCAAGACTGTCCAGTTTGGTGAGCATGTGTTCCGCATATAGCATGTCTACCGCGAAACGTCAGCATGTTCGAATCAAAAAGCCAAGTGACCACTTACTTGGTGACGTTTCCTCCACCGCAACGGCAACCCGCTGCTTAACGTATCGGGAGAATTTCTTCAAGCAACCAAGGGAATTGATACGATGCCATATCAACACCTTAAAGTCTTGTCGCTGCTTGTCTTTGGTGGCTTCAATTTGAAGCAGTCTGATGTCCTTCGGAAAGTCTTCCAAGCGTTCAGGTCTAGAGGTAACCACTAGCGACATTCTCAGCCTTTTCTCTGTGACGAACATGGACAGAAACTCCTTGAAGGCATTCCAATCGCGCATCTCATCCAATCCGTCGAGCACGATAAAGAGATTGAACTTGGAGTTTTGCTCGAAGAGAGGCTTGAGCAAAAAGATTGCAAGGTGTTGCCAAAGGCGGTTGTTGATGTTGATGTCATCTCTCGCAAGCTGTGCTTTCAGCTTTTCACAGGCAGCATTGCTAGTCTCTGCAATCTGGATGACAATTGATACCATGCAGCTGAGAAAAGAACAGAACACATCGTCTTCCTCACGAAAGTAGAAGTGAACGACACAGGTGTGTCCCGTTTCATCCTCTCTGGCCCTTTCTTCGAGCTTGTCGTAAAGGGCCACTGCCAGATGACTCTTTCCAATACCAGGCTGGCCAGTAATTGCAAAAACGGGGCGTTCTCCGTCCTTCATTGCCAACCAATCATTCCAGCTTGGCTCTGAAAATACCCAGTTGCAAAAGTCTGGCAGAAGTGTTTCCCTCAGGGCTTTAAATTCCTCCTCGATGTTTCGTCCTAACCCTGGTATAAAATATCGAATGGCCCTGGCAGATAGTGTTTTGTCTCCTGATTCTTGAGCGTCCTGGACGCTCTTTACAGACGATGCGCTGCCTAGCAGGTCACTGTTCGCCTGGCTTTCTTCCGTTTGTCCTCCAAATAACTTGAGTAACTTGGCGACATCGTTCTTAATGTTCTCGGTGTTCTCGTTGATGCTGTCCATAGTGTTTTCGAACCTCTCTAGCATCTGGGTATGAGATCGTTGGTTTTCATCCAACAGTGTGGTCATCTTGAGCGTTTCCTCAGAGTTTCCGAGAATAGCAAACTCCGTGGCTTGTTGGAGATGACCCAATTTCTTGTTCATGAGGGCTCTTGCTCCCCCAAGCTCACTATCTTCTCCCTGAAAGAGGTTGGTGATCCATTTTTTGAAACGACCAAGCTCAATGTACTTGTGCGCGAAGCCGCACATGTTGAGAAGCGAGGTAAATACCTCCATCAGGCAGTTTTGATAGGCCTTTTTCTGGGGAAGTCGTGACTCGAGAATGCTGATACGTTGAAGAAAGCTATTCATGTCTTCGAAGAAAACAATGACAATGTCGTAGTCCGCTGAGACCGAACGACAGGCCTGTAGTATGTAGGTCAAGGCCGTCCCAATAGTCGCGGCCGGGGGAAACGCTGGAGAAGCTGCCTCGATGATCTGGTTGGCGCCCTTTTCCACGTAGTCCAGGTTGGAGGCAAGGAGGGTTCTCAGGCGGTCAATCTTGCCCTTGTCGTGCCTGAACTTGTGGAATTTGTTCATTTGTTCCGTTCCGAAGTCGAGCATGCTCTGAACGTTGTCGAATTTGCGTTCCAGGCTGAACCCGACAATGCCCTGATAGCCTTTCAAGGCTTCCTGCCAGAGGTCTTTGACATCGCGGTCGTCAGTTGACAGCTGTTTCTCGACGTCAGATAACGGTTTCTTTTCGGCACTTGGCATGGTCATCGTCGCGCGAGTCTCGTTTCAGTGGGATGGATGGTGTAGTTTCGAGGGGGCTTCCCGGCTGCGTGCTGGCATATCAGTTGTGGCCGTCAGACCAGATCAATGTAAGTTTAGAGAACCGCCGCTGAGAGATATGGACAGACATTTGCTCCATTTGTTTATGCTGACACTTGGCGTGATGCCGAGCGCTAATTACCAGCTCGTGCCGGACAAAAGATCTTTTGGGGGTCCATTTCGTGGGACGACAACCAACCCCCGATTGTCAGCCCATGCAGGGTTTGACTCCACTGCACAGGAATGATCTGGTCTGCGTCATATTCCACATCTAGACAGAAGTAGGGGCACAAGGAGCAGACGGAGCATCTCGCCAACGTCAAATTTCCTGTCAGGGGCACGAGTTTATTCAAAATTCCATTGAATTGTCATCAAAGGCCAGTGCCGTAGCAGGCTGGATAGGTATCAAAAGCCAACTACATGCGATCATCCTCACTCACTCAAGCTCAGTCTTCTGAACTCAAGCTTCTAAATGCAAATTCGCTTCGCTTACACGCCTCTGTTCATCCGCATCACACATCTTTTCCAACCCATGAAGCCTCCTAAGCAGACTCCTTGCGGACGTGGTTGTACGGGTCGTTGGTGTTGGTCGTCTCGATCTGGACCTGGGCGGGCACCTTGGTGTCGCTGGCGTTGTCGTGGACGAGGTTCTTGTCGGTGTCGTAGTCGGTGACACCAAAGAGCTTGTCCATGTGCTCGAGGGAGACACCCTTGGTCTCGGGGACGAAGAACCAGACGAAGAAGAACATGGAGAAACAGAAGCTGCCGAAGATGAGGTAGGTTCTGGATGGCGTTAGTATCTGACCTCTCATATCAGGATGGGATCATCACTTACCCGTAACCGTGAGAGCCCGCGGTGGCCAGCATGTTGGGAACAGTGCGGGAGACGATCAGGTTGAACAGCCACTGAGTGGCAGCAGCAAGGGCGACGTTGAGGGAACGAAGACGAGCAGTGGGGATTTCAGAGGCGTAAATCCAGCAGGCAGGACCCCAACCAAATTGGAAGAATGCAGCGAAGAGGAAGATAGCCACCAGTGCCATGTATCCGGCACCCGGGACCGGTTCTCCCTCAATGGGCGGTGAGATACGGACGTAGAGACCGATGTAGAACATGCAGAGGCCTTGGGCGATGGATGTCCAGAGCAGCGAGCGGCGACGACCAAGAGAGTCGGCCATAAAGAGGAGGAAGCAGATGCAAGCCAAAACTTTGACGATACCGTAGACACCGGTGGACAGCAGAGGGGTGGAGCGTCCAGAGATACCGAGACCCTTGAAGATGGTCGGGGCGTAGGTGTTGATGGCGTTGGTACCGGTCATTTGCTGGCAGATCATCAAGAAGATGGAAATGAGAGCGCGGTTTCGGTTGCCCTTGATGGTCCACATCTCCTTCTGCATGTTCATGAAGGTAGCCTCGCCGATGAGCTCTCTCTCGTGCTGCAGCTGGTCGACGATCTCTTGGAATTCTTGCTCGAGGTAAGGGTGTGTCTCAGGCAGGTTGCGGAGAACCGACAGGATCTTCTTGGACTCCTCCCACCTATCCTTGCGGGCAAGCCATCTAGGAGACTCATTGCAGAAGAGCATGCAGACGAGAAGCAAAAGACTTGGCAGGCCTTGGATGGCTAGAGGGAAAACGTATTGACTCTTGCCGCTGAGGTTGACCTCGGCACCGTACTGAATAACAAATGGGTCAGTAATGCTGTGTGACCTGATCGCAATGATTGAGCGGTACTCACGTTAATCCAGAAAGCAATCATTCCACCAGTGACGATAAAGAGTTGGTACATTCCGGTCAAAAGACCACGAATGGCACGAGGGGCGTTTTCAGAGACGTAAAGCGGGTTGATACTGGAGGCAGCGCCGACACCGAGACCGGAGATGAAGCGACCGACGAAGATGGGAGCGAGTTTACCGAGAGAAGCAGCTTGCATGGCAACACCGACGAGGATGACGGCGGCAACAGAGACGAGACACCACTTGCGACCGAACTTGTCGGTGAGCTGGGCAGCAGCGAGGGCACCAACCAAACAGCCGGCCTGGAGGGTAGAGACGATGTTGCCCGTCAGGTTGGCGGTGTCGACCTTGGATGCGTTCTCCAAACCGTAGTCACTGTAGATGAATGTTAGCTACTTGTATGAAAAGACCCCCAGCCAGATGCGTCCGCTTACTTCATGAATGGCTTCATGACGACGACACCACCAATGACGGAACTGTCCCAACCGAAGGACATGGCACCGAAACAGGCGGATGCGGCGAGCGCGAACACTCTCCAGCCGTAGATCTCGGCGGGATCGTTCTGCATCGCCTCGTTCTTGACGATCTTCTTGAGAAGACCCTGCATAGTCGACATTTTGGCGGTTGTTTCCTCTGCAACAAGCCAGGCTCTGGCGGATCGGTGTTGCTACTGAGGAGAAAAGGTCGATCGAATACTCGACACCCGTTCGTGATTGAGCCTCTACAAGCCGAGAAGGTCGAGGGGCGCGAGGAGATGGTGGTGAAGGGACGAAGCGGCGAAGAGAGAGGGGACAGCGGATGTGAGGAGCGCGAGATGGCCGCCTTGATATATCGAGAAGCCAGGTCGGTGTTTTCCTTGCTGATCCAAAGTCTCCTCCTCCCCCAGTGTAACCGGGGACCCCTCACAGCTCTAAGCTACCTAGTCAGCAATTTGCCATCCCACCTCACGTTGGATGCGACAGAGGTTCTCCGACGGTACATTGTGTGCGTGAGGAGTACATCTCCGTCCGGAGCAATGGTCACAATCGTTCCTGTGCGTCTCCTCGCCGAGACCCCTGCTCCGTGCCTCTGGTTGGTCTTGTCCGCCCTCCAGCCATCCTTCAATGGAAGCTAGCTGTGCCTCTGGAAACCCCAGAGAATCGAGCCTCACTGAGTACCAAGACGGACGGTGAATTATCCATGGGATTTTCCACCATTCACAAGAGGCAGGAGGACAGCCCGAGGACGCTGGGCCGATGGGGGCGGCAGAGTAACGTCTTGGCTTGGGAAGTCGGTTTTGCGATCAGCCGACCAGGTGGTATAATTGGAGGCTTCGGGGAAGGCGTGGGACATGGCAAGCGGTTTCTGGGGGTGTGCGGTGTAGTGGTGGTCTCCTGTTCTGTTGGGCGGTCGTGGCGGCCGGATGGGATGCATCGACAAGCATGGCCGCGGCCAGGCTAGTCTCAGAGGCTGGGCTGGGCAAGCTAAGGTAGCCGGATGGCACTTCAGTCAGATGCAGACACAAGATGGCAGGCCATGTGGAAGGAGCCAAGGGATCAACATGGGCACGAATAACGCATCGCAGTCTGAGCAACAAGCAAACGGCGATCCGTATGTATGTAGACCTTGACGGCGCAGACCAAGACCCTGTCTGGCGGTTCGTCGTATCCGTGGTACCTGGTTTAAAGTTGCCGGCAAAAGACGTTCGTGAGGAGATTGGAGATTGAAGTGAGAGGCCGGCTGTATGTGGGATAGCTGTCAAGCATCTAGATGATGGATCGGTGATGGCAGGCGGCAAGTTGGCTGCAGAACGGTCTCCATGTACAAACTAGCAGTCAAGCTTAACAGCAATAGACGTGACTATCTGGGGCAGCTCTGGGGACTCTATGGGGCCCCGGGTGCCCCAGATTACGAGGGGCGCACGGCGGGGGAGAGAAATGAGAGTTGAGAGGGCGCATGTGAGCTGACGGGAGACACCAAGACGAGTGACTGAGTGACTGAGGAATGAATGGGTCTTCTTCCCCAGGATCACTGATGGATGTGGCCATTCATTTTGCGGCATGGACCGCCGAGTATGAGCCGTTCCCTGCGATGAAGGCGGCGCGTGATTTGCTGGGGTTTGCGGCCGGGTGTGTGGTTTCAATCACGAATTTAGGCTGCTGGTGGGGGTGGAGAAGGAGACGCAGAGGAGGAGACGAGGCAAAATGGCAAAGAGCAGGGGTTTGCAGGGTTGAACAGGTTGGTGAATGGATGAAGGCAGGGGAGGACAGGTTAGTGTGCTGAACTGAGTTTAGGCCGTATGTATCGTCATGGATGGGACATGTATGCGCCGACAGTCAAACAGGGGACTTTTTGGGAATGGGACGATGACAACGATGAGTGCTGGTTGAAATGAAAGCTCCGAGCTGAGACTCTGGAAAGAATCATAACAGTGAGTCTCTCTAGGACACAGACGACAATGTACATCAAATCACAGCTTTCCGCCTGGAAGACTAGTCCACATATCGACCGATCCCGTCCGGTGGATTGTGCGGAGAACGGGCGCAGGTGAGAGGATTGAGTACCTACATGTGGGATGGAGAGGATGGAGAATTGTTGGAGATCGCGGGGGTGCAAATGAGGGGATGGGGACGGGACAAGGGGGTTGTTAGTATGTATGCACCACCGTGCCAACTGGGGACGAACACCAGCTGTTCGTTCGTACATGTACAAGACCTGGAAGCGAGAGACAGACAAGAAGACGCTACATCTTTGTTCTCAATCTGTCGATGTCGATGAGCGCTTGACTGAATGTATCGACGGTGTCCAACACTCTAGTCTATTCTGGTCTTGTGCGGCCCTTCGTCGAACACGAGTGTCAACCTAAAGTGCGACTCAAAACTCGCCGTTCAGGGCTTTTTGGATGACAGGTCAGCCACGCAAAACTGTCAGTCCCTGAATCGAGGAATCCCCAGACGCCAAAGACGGTGTGCCAAACATCCCTAACCCCAAGCCATCCAACCGTGTTCCAACCACCACCACCCCGACTTCGTGGCGATGAACCAAAAGTCTTGGCCTTGCTCTCGATTTGACGGAAAAATTCATTTGCGCCGCTGACCTGAAGAACTGGATCTCCCCTAGTCTTGTTTGGCATTCACGAACCGAACACATTCCCAAAGCTTCATTCGTATCTCGGCGCCTTCGAAATCAAATTGTCCAGATTGATCTTGTCTCTTTATTCGTCGAGCTAGTCCACGTATACTCAAGCACAAATGAGGCATACAGGGCGCTAGCGAGACATGCACCCAACTCGGCCAACATCATGCGATGCCACATACCACACTGCTCTGCTTCCGGACCCGAGTCCTCGGGCCCTGTCAACAACCGTGCTTGCCTGCCAGACATCTTGCACCGCCTGTGTTGGCGCGCTCCCAACTGCTGATGGTCGTACCGGGGAAACAGTGCGCACTAGTCGATGTCTGTGCCGCATAGCTGGTGACCGACTGTTTGGGCGCGAATGCGCGTTTGTCGCGTCGCTCTCAGCTTGCGCAAACAGACATCCTCAAGATCACGAGACGCGGAATCAAAGAGATCCTTCCCAGGCACGGCCTGTTCTTCCAAGCCATCGCCTAAGTCTTGTGTATTGATAGGACGGAAGAATTACTGTTATTCAAGACTTGACGTTGAAAAGCCATGCAAGCCACCAGAGCCTCTACGCGCCAACCCGCCACGCCTCTTGTCTCTGGAGCTTCGCTGTGCCAACTGTCTTGGTCGATCGAAAGGTTGCATTCTTGGGGTTAAGGCCGCACCCTCCTTCATCAAGTGTTGGGGCCTGGAAGCCTTCCAGCTTGGCGGTGTTGTCTCTCTTCTACTCTCCCTCAGCCCGGCGTCCTGATGAGCCAGGGTTCTGTCAAACCAGCTGCATGGTCTGCAAGGCCCCGAGAATTTTCAAGAAGGGTTAGCGAAACTCGCAGAGTTCCTGTCAGACGTCAAGGCTGTAGCCGTACAGAAAGTTCTCTTTCGCAACATCTTGATTCAAAGGACTCTGCGATATGGAGCCCAGACAAGCCAACAACCTCTTCATGAAATCTTTTCTTGGTTTTGTCATGCACCGGTCTCTGAATCTCATGGAATGACAAGCAGAATATCTCCTTACCAGGGAATCAGTTCAAATGTACGTATTTCGGGGACAAACCTTAGAACCGGGCAGTTTAGTCTGCCAAAGTCTCCCACTTTTCTTCAGCAATGCTCATCACCAACATTTCCCAAAGTGCTAACGTTTCCAGGGATTCCGATGAATCCTGTCGTCTATACTCCATGTTATTGTGAGACAGGCGAAATACTCTTCCCGCAAACCTCTCGATGCGCTTCACGGCGATGGCGTATCCCTCTTCGAGCTTTCGACTGCACATATCAACGGTGGTGACCATCGAAAGTATCCGCGTGTAGGCTAACGCGACATGTAATATACATGCCACGGGTCTTTCGAATCACCCAAACCGATATCACAACGATCGATCCCAGTCGACAGAGAAGGACAGTAGGAATCTGATGACAGAAATCTGATGACAGCAATCAATATTGGATGCAACCGCAGTCGGTAGGCCCGATGTTTCGCATTGTCTGCTACGCTCAACAGCTTCAAGATAGCCACCAGCACTCTGGTCGAGATTCGAGGAAGGGTTGTGCAATTGTCTTCGAATACTTTGCTTTAAAGACCATTACGTGGGCCAGCATCTCACGTCCTCACCTGTCTGGCGGAGGGTCGGTGGAAGATCTCAGGGCACATCAACACAATCTTGAGCCTCCCGGGCGACCCCTATACTCAGTACCTGCTCTCAAATTCTCTTTCTCAATACTTCATCCTCTATTTTCAAATCCAAAGGTCATGAAATTGATCGAATCGACTACTGATTGTAGAATTGTATGTAAGGTATATGATGCCGCTGCACAGGCGAGTTGACCCCGACACGGCCGTCTCACGTGCAACATCCCCACGTCGAATAGCTGGGGGATCTTGTGTTCAATATTTGAGTTGAGGGTCCTGGTGATTGGCTGCTCTCAATCTCACCAACGCAGATGACCATCCTTTGCCTCTTAAATCCGAGATGGGTCTCCTCTCCAGAACATCGATGACGGGGAGAAGAAGCCGATCACCCAGTCCAGTGACCATCTACACCATCCTCCATAGCCCAAGTTGCAGTGGCCGACGTCCAATGTCGCGTGAGATTGTTATCTTGGCCTGATTAGACCGCCGTTCTGCCGAGTCTGGCTCCATCCGCAGTGCCGAAGTCCCATCGCGCGTTTCGACGAGATGATGAACCGATAAGATAGCTCATCCAACAAATCCACCAAACCGGACCCCATCCCGATGCAAAATCGTGCCAAGAGACCAGTGAAAAAAACTCACACCGTCACGCTCGGCAAACATCCATCTCATTGGCGGACTCGGCTGTCGATGAAGCGCAACCATTCCATGCCGCACATCTTCTCCAAAACTTCAAGCCAAGAACACGGTATCAGATTTCCCCGTTGCGCAAGCTCCAGACGCGCCCCGAAGGACCCATGAAGTCTTGGCAAAACATCCCCAGAAAACGACCAGAAGCGCTGGCGACCCCCAAAATCCGATCAGCCATCGCCTGCAGCTCGGTATCCGCAGCCCGACAGCACACCTCTCCCACATTCCTTGGCTGCCACCACCGCAACCCGCGCCGTGCAGCCTAGTGAACGGGGAGAGATTTCTCCTGTTGCCAAGCCTCCTCAGCATCCATCCCGCATGCCAAGAACGCCAATATAAAACAACGTGGTTAGAATTCGGCGCGACGGGAAGAGGTGTGAGTGAATGCAACTTGGGGCTGGAAGCTTGGCAATTCGGAAAAAGACTTGAATAAATGTGCCGCACGGAAAAAAGTCACCACGGAAAACGCACATTAAACTTCTTCAACGTGATTTTTGTATTCTGAGTCATTATATCTCAAAGACTTATCTTGACCTCATTATCTCTCATAATCCACCAAAATATACTAAGATATATGAAATATGTATAAGAAGCAGTGACTGGTGAGACTCGATCGTCTCATCACATGGATTGTCCATAAACAGAGGAGTTGCCCATCAGATGCGCCCTCAATCTTCCGTCCTCAAGGTCCTCATTCCGGAATCCCTCAGGCCATCTCTCTAATGGGCAAATCCCTCTCTAAGTTCTTTCTCTCTCTGTCTCTATATGAGTATTTAAGAGAGGGTCTTGGCGGCCCAGCCAAGACGGTTGGAGGCACCATCGAAGACAACGAAGGCAGCCTTGAGGGCGACATCACCGAAGATGTTGATGCCAATGCCGGAGGAGCTCTGCAGGCCACCGAAGCAAGTGCTGGTGCTGACGGGAGCGTAGTTCATGTAGCTGGCGGGGATGGTGACGCGGGCAGAGCCGACGCCGAAGGTGAAGGAGGGGACGGTGGCGGAGCAGGGGAAGGTGTAGCCTCCCTGGGAAGAGTCGTACTTGGCGCCGGAGATCTTGGCGTAGTAGGCAGTGACGACGGACTGGGGGAGGAGGAGGAGGGTGGTTCCGGTGTCAGCGATGCCGTTGAGGGAGGTGGAGGTGAAGCTGGCGGAGCCGACAGAGTAGCCGGAGGAGGTGAACTGCCACCAGCCGTCGGAGTTGTCGATGCTGACGTAGGTAATGGCGCCGGTGTAGGCAGAGGAGTCGATGTAGCCGAAGTTGTACTTGCCGGCTGATGTGGATGTCAATACATGTTCACTCTTCTCACTCACGAGTGTGATGTGAGACGGGATGTGATAGACTTACGGGTGTTGTGCTTCAGGTCAGCAGTGAAGAGGTAAGCATCCAGCTTGGACTTGGCAGTCTCAAAGAAGGTCTTCTGCTGGGTGGGGGAGACGGTGTTGATGGAGCTGAAGCCGAGACCCAGGAGACCGTCCAGGTCGCTCTCCTCGGAGAAGGAAGAAGAAACCTTGGAGGCGGCCTCGACAGCCTGGCCGGTGACGGACAAGCCGCCGACGGAGACGGTGTCCTTGTAGACGATACCGCTGGAGCTGGAGCCGTCGCCGTAGGAGATGGACCAGGTGGCGCCGCTGAGGCGGGAGGCGGTGCTGGACTTGCTGGGGTCGTAGACGGTCTGGCCGTTGCGCTGGCTGGACGGGGTGGAGGTGGAGAAGACCCAGAGATCGGAAGATCCGGTGTCGAAGTCGAGGGTGAGGGTCTGGGCCGGGGTGCCGATCTGGACGGGGCTCAGGTACTCGACATCGTAGTCCTGGGGGGTGGCGGCGACACTGCCGGTAGCGCGCTTGGTGGCACCGGTGGAGGTGATGTTGGCGACGACGCGGGAGAGGTCCTCGGGAAGAGCCTTGCCGTACTTGCGGTAGGCCTTGGCGAGGGCCAAGGGACCGTTGCGGACGTAGCGAGGGTTCTTGATCTGGTCGACGGTGAAGCGCTTCTCGTTGGCGTTGTTGGTGGGCGCTCCAATGACGGAGGAGGCCAGAGCCAGACCGGCGGTGAGGGCGGTGATGAGAGTCATCTTGACAGACAAGAGGCGGAGCGAGAGACCTGAGGAGGAAGAGGACGGGGAGAGGCAGGAGATGAGAAGATGAGGATGAGGATCGAGGACGGGAGTGAGCCGATGAGGATGAAGAGGAAAAAAGACCAGATGAACGGGGAGATCAACAGAGCCTTATATCCTCATGTTCGACTCCACGATAGAGATCGCCGCCGTGTGTGTTGTTGTGGGAGGAACCCACTCCGGTCGATAGGTAAATCGCAATATCACTCGGAGTCGACCAGCGTTCACGAGGCTCGATAACGCCAAGAGGTGCCAACAAGGGATCGTCAAGTCAAGCTTTCAAGGTGACCGGCACAAGATAGCCGGGAGTTGAATACCACCTTCCAAGAGGGAGCATCGTGCCCATAGTGTCATATCCAGGCTGCCTGTCGCAACTCCATGGACTGTCACCGAAAGGGGGCCACTAGATATGCATCGTGATTCGAGAAGAGGATATGGGCCAGCTTAGATGAGTAGAGAGGTAGTTCAAACAGGAAGGAAAATAAGGACAGCTGCGGCGACCATTAAACGAGCCAAGTCGGACTGACTAGCCATGGTCCATCGGGGGACGCCAAACCAGGGACCTTGACGTAGCTCCATTCCTCCCGAAGAGCCAATTGCAACAACAGCCAGCCTATTCCCGGCTTCTCTGAAGGGGTGGGATGGGAGGAGAAGAGGACTCAAGGGGAGGAGGGTTGGAGGGGTGGGATGGATCATGGGTGAGTGATGTGGTGCAAGGGTGGGCAGAGCGGAACAACAAGATGGTGGTGGTGGTGGTGGGCGCAACCTTGGGCCTAAGCTTTTTCACAAGTTCCCAGCAGCGGGAAACTAGATGAAAAAGAGGCAGGTCGAATTCCCCAGCCAGACCAAACCGCGGCTCTCCGTTCGTCCAAGGCGGGAGATGAGATGAAAAAAGCACAGCGCACGACTGGAGCAGCTGATGATGGGGCCGAGGGCGGGGGAGACGAATGGATTCACTCAGCCATGCATCTCGCAACCAGCCAATGCCAACGCCGGACGGGACCCCTTTTCCTCTCTTCGACAGATAGATCCTTGATCGTCTCTGCCATGTTCCCAGCGCATCTCGCGACAGCCCCGGACCGGTGCTCGAGTCGAACAGACAAGTCTGAGTGCTCGCTCATACTCATACGGATTACGGATACGCAGTACGTAGATGAAGAAGGAAAATAAAAGCACCTACCTACTCGGGACATGGCTCCGGGAGTCGCCAGCCCAAAACCGCACATGGGGCTCCGAGCTGGAACCAGGCCCAACCATGTTTCCCATTGTTAATCGCCAATAACTGAACACAACAGCTGCAGACTGGCATGGCAGATCCCCCGTTCACTTCGCTTTGCCAATTCGCCTCGGCACATGGAAACAAGCTTTACCGCCAAGTCCCCACCCACAGTCCCGTATGCGAGCAAAGACTTGGAATTGCAACTCCAACCCTCCGCCAGCCCTCCGCCAAGTCTGGGGCCGCCCAGGCACGAGATCGAGGCCAAGACGGGAAGGAAGGCAAGGCGGACTGGGGTGCTTCTGCTGATGGTGGTGGTGCAGGTGATGGAAGACGGCGAGATGCGCGCGATGTGGGAGAAGGGATGGATTGCATGCGAGAGACATAGTCACAGACAGACACAGACAGAGCCCGCCCTCTTGCATGCGATGCGCTGCGCTGATGAGATGTCTGGGGGCCTGGACCCAAGTCTCCGTCGTCTCTTCTCTGCGTCAAACACCGGATCCCAAAGAAGCGGAATTGTTCGGCTGTCGTTGCCATCTTGGCGATACGTATGGCCATGAGCTGCCCTGCTCTCATGACGTGCTGGCGGCTGCACCGGCCTGGACCCTGCCCTCCGTCGCATTCAACTCAATACAAGGACCTTCTTCGCGCGTATTATTTGGGGCTGGATGGAGGAGGGATTCATCATTCGGGAAGCTGGGCTGGGTTGCTTTTGCAAAAGTTCGTCCATGTCGTGCCATCGCTCGCACGAGCTGATATTCTGCCCGCGACTCCATGACGGAACATTTCACAAACCTTCGTGACCTTCTCTCTTTCCCGATTGATCTCGTCGCTCCGTCGGTGCGCTGACTTTGCGGATGAGGGGGTGAATCGTGATTTGTTTGAGCTTCCTCAATCGTGCTGGGCGTTTCTTCGAGAAGACTGCCGAGTCAGCCGGTCTCCATGTTTTCTCAAGATAAGGCTCAAGAAGGTACTAGTCGTGTGCTCATCAGTTGAACAAGCGCCAGCCACACAGACTGGTGCAGACCAACAAGTACAGTCCAGTCCAGTCAGTCAGTCCCATTGGATGTTGCAATCTAGACAGTGGCAAGAAACTCTCTCCTCGGGCCCTCAGTCAGAGTCAGTCAGTCTCCTCTCTGCCGACCGCGCGATAAGGACCGTTGGGCGCGGAAAACCCCCGAATAAGCATGATTGAATTAAGATTGCACCGTCGGAGCTCTCTCAGCTCCCCCGACACGGGTCTCCCCTGATCCAATGCTTCCTCACGGCGCAGTAAGGTGCCTGACCCTTGGGGTTCAAATTCAATTACGTACCGTAGACGCCGTTAGGTAATTGCCTGGTCGATTGATTATCGCGGCCCACAACCGCTGAGCAGACCATTGGGGATGTTTGCCCATCGCGGCAAAGCGGAGTGGGCCTTCCTTGGGTCGTTGCCCGTGCCTGTTTGGTGGTGTTGTTTGTTGACTTTCCATCTTTGGGTTATTGATGTTCTTCATCATTGTGGTGGTTGCGGCTGTCATCTGAACTCGACGAGACTCTGCGCTTCTTCCCCAAATCCCGACCGCCGTACCCGAGGTCTGAGGTCATTGCTCTTGAATCAGGGCCCCAGCTCTCGATGTTCGGGGTACTTGTATCCGAAGAGTCATGAAGTCAGTCCGACCATGTTCGTCTTTCCTCTTCACTGATCCCATCGTCGGTCAGGCACACACAGTATCACACACAACACCATACACAGCACGGCTTCTTTCGTCACTGGTGTTTCGTTTGTTGTATTGCATATCCCGCGAATTCCATCATCCGCCGATGCCGATTGTTTCCACTCTGTCCGGACACTGATGATGGTGCGTTCCTCCCAACCAAACCACCATCACAATCCCGCACTGCCGTGCCCGCCCGCTGGAAAAGTCGGCGATGCGAAACTCTGCGCTTTGTGGTGGTGGTTTGGAATCGCGAGCGTCCGCGAGCATCGCGAAGCATGACGTCCCCCGCAGATGCAAGCGAGGTCGAAGTGAAAAACACCAACGGCCGGCTAAGTCGGTAACCACTCAGCTGCGTCAGCTGCAATTCAATGACTAGGTAGCGTGTTTGAACGAGCGGAGGCTGCCAAAAATATCACCAGTTTGCGAAGGAAACTTCGCCAAACTATGAGGCTTCCCGAGATTTAGCAGCTGATGGAAACTCAAAACATGACCTCACCACATGCCGCAGTCCCGCGCGTAAGGTACTGCGTGCTTAGTAGACGGTCATTTTGTGCCCGTTTTGCCGATGCGAACATATGGCTGCAGACGGAGAGCTTCAGATGTACAAAGTGACAGACAGCCACCGTCAGATCCCAGCCACACAAACCACATGGCCACTCGGCCGAACTTTATGTCTGCTTTTCCGCTTTTCTGCTTTTCGGAGATTACACCACGAGGACAGATTCCCACTACTTTCCAAAGAGTTCATGCATTGTCATTATATGAATTGTGAATATGACCAAGCCCGGACCTATTGATACAACAGACAAACAACTTCTTCGACCAGACCCGCCAGACGATGTGTGCAGCCAAAAGAAGCCTTGATGATCTGAACGAACAGTGCCCAAACGCCGTCATGGGGAAGAGAGAAACAACAAAACACCCCCAATACTCCCCCCTTCGCCTCGAGGCGAGTGCAAAATGGGTATGATGAAACAAAAATCAACGCCAGCCAGCCACGCTGGGCCTGGATGCTTTCTCTATTTTTCCGTTGTTGGCCGCGACATTGGCGGCGAGACTGCCGATGGTGATGCGCCTGTTCCCGAACCCGGCCCCGGCAACTCTGTGTTGCTGCGGGCTTCCTCCTTCTACTCTCAAGCTGCCTCCCAGGTGCATGCGTCTGGCCTGTCCTGCGGTGAATGCCCGATCACCCCGCATGTCCGGTGGCGAGCAGGTCATGGGCGGCGATAGCCTTCGCTCAGCACTGGCACGGCGGTGTCTCGAGATGCCGTTTGTGCTACTAGCGACAGGACCTGAGAAGCTGAGCGATTGTCGATGGCCCGAAGAGGTCGAGCTGACGGAAGAGACACGCCTCGCATTGGAAGCCGCAGTGCCCGACATGGAAGAGATGCGACGGTGTTCGCCGCGAACCTTCTTCATGTTCTGCAGCGCCGACCGGATCTTCCGGGGGTCAATGCTCGGGGATTCAGAGTCGGAACCGGAGGCCGTCTGAGACGCCGGCGGGTTGTTCTCATCTACGGAGAGCCCGGAGCCGGACAGCGACGTCCTTGGAGGCGGGCTTGCCCTCGCGATTCTAGAGCGGAAGGCTGGCGGTGAGAGGTTTGAAGAACGATGAACGTCGAGGGCGCGTAGAGGAGCCGAGCGACCACTGTCTGAAAGTGGTGAAGAGCCCAAGTTCGCTGTCATTATCGGGAGGGAGGTAGGTGACCCCGAGCCAACGGATGATACACGGGTGGCCCCCTTGGACAGGAATCCAGCCTGGAACCTGTTAGGCTTGGCCATTGGGATGGACCCAGTCTCTGGGAGCTCCAACGTCGGGCTCGATTCAGAGCTGAACGAAGTTGTGGTATTGTCTTCCTCCTGGAGGTAGGATGGAAGCGCAGGCATCCTCAGGGGAGGGCCAAACTTGTCGGGCGAATTGTTCTGCTCCGGCGTGGAGTCGTACTTCTTGGGTGTCTTCTCGAAATCCGCAAGCCCCGACTCCGTCTCGTCGTCTCTCCAGCGAACGGCACGCTTGAACTCCATCTTCTTCTTGACAGGCGTGAAAGAGACTCCCTTACGAGGACTTCGCGGAGCGCCTGCTTTCTTACGACGGGGTGACGACTTCATAGGGGATGCGTGAGTCTTCTGGGGAGAGGGCTCGGGAGCCGGGACGAAAGCGGGCTGGGGCATGGGTGCGACATTGTTCACAACCGCCTTCTTGCGCTTTGGCGTTCCCTTCTTGGTGGGTGAGAACTTCTCGAGCGGGATCTTCACACCGTCGGGCTTGACAATGTTGGTCGCAGCCGAGAAGCCTACCTCCAGCAGCCGGTTGATGATCTGCTTGGCGTGCTCAACGGCCTCATCCTCGTTCATGGCGAGCGTATCAGCGAGCGATGCAAGCATGTCGAATTGCGCCGTCAGAAGAACCTGGACCATGGCGGCGTCGCCAGCCTTGTCCATCTCCAATACCTCGCGGTTGGCATCCCTGCCAAAGTTGGCCTTGAGAAGCTCGGCCTCGCGTGTCAGACTGTCGACCTCGGGGCCGTCAGCATCCCCGCCAGGCAACTGCTTCAGACTGTGGTGGAGGGCAGTATCAATCGCACGCTCCCAGTTGGTGCTCTCCAACTTTTGGTGGATGTGCTGGCGACTGTGCTCCAACTCCACCATGATTCCCTGCGCCGTCTTGCGAATGGCGACAAGGGGCGGGGGCATCGAGTCCTCGTCTCCTCTGGTATCGCAAACGGTGTCGAACGACGCAATCCACGCAGAGAGCAGACCAATCCTCCTCTCAAAGGCCCGTAGCTTCTTCATGTTGTTGATCTTGTCTTTCCGCTCGGAGGCAGAGTTTTCGTACGCCACACGCAGGCGCTGAATTCCCTCGCGGCCAACCGAGTTCTGCTTCTCCATCTGCTTGCGGAACTTGGCGTAGAAAAGCTTCTCCGCGTCCTTCTGCTGCGCCTTGAGCTCGTTGATCAAGGCCATCTGCTCGTCGATCTTGACCAAGAAGTCCTTGACGTGTCTGTTTACGTTGAAAACGTTGCGGGTAACCTTGGTCTGGATGTTCTTTGCCCGATTGGCGTATCGGAGGGTGTTTTGCGTCTCGTCGAAGTGGACGCTGGAGGGACTGACACAGACAATCATGACAGTCTTGCAGTTTCCGCCGAGGGAAAACTTGAGGAGTCGAGTAAGTTTGCTGTTGCGATATGGTACGTGGTTGCGCTTGTGGGGATCGCACAAGGCGTTGATACAGCTTCCCAGAGCCAAGAGGGATTTGTTGATGTTTGCACCTTCGAGAAGGCGCTCGCCGCGGTTCTTCGTGGCGCTGGCACGCTCGCTACCGGCAAGATCGATGATGCTAAGCGTGGCCATGGTGTGGGGTTCGTTGACGGACGCAGTGCGATCCTTCTGGGCGACGTTGATCTGGAGGACGGCGTGAGATCGCGAGGACGTGGCGTTGGCCGCAGTCGGGGAGACAGTGCGCCACTCATTACCCTGCACAATCATGTCCATGACCTCCTGGACGTCCTTGGGCTGATGGCTGGTAAGGCCTGCGACGGAGACGGCCTGGTTCGAGTCCTCACGGAGCATCAATCCCTGTTTGCTGCCTCCGGGGACCAGCAGGTCGCGGATGGTCTCGTTGTAGATTTCGAGGTACGAGAGAGTGACCTCGGTGGTCTTGTCCTGGCTTCGCTCATTGATCTTCTCGAACAGTTCCTGCATGGTGAGGAAGATGATACCAGGGTGCTGTGATGTGCCGGTAATGGTGTGCGTCTTGCCGCAGCCGGTTGCGCCGTAGGCGAAGACGGTGGCATTGTAGCCGTCGAGGACGCTGTCGATCAGCTGTTTGGTTGTGCCCTCGTATACATCGTTCTGGGTTGCGTTGTCGTCGAAGATTCTGTCGAACATGAAGGTCTGATCCTTGACCTTCTTGCCTTGGGGGACGACGGATCGGCCGAACTTGTGGACGGGGTTGTCTTCTGGGGGGTCGAAGACACTGTGGAGCCTGTGTCAGATGATGTTGCGGCGCATGGGGAGGTGGGGGAGTGTACTCACAGGCACCTGTCGTCGATGACCTTGATCACGGGTCGGATGCCGCCTCTTTGGAGCTTGGGGGGCGCGGCGGCGAGAGAGCCGTCGCCCAAAAAGACGGTGCCCTCATCGTTTCGTGTTCTGCAGACAGTCAGCACCGAGTCGCGGTGGCTCCCCTCTCACATGTGTTGACGTACAATTGCGCAGCTTCGCGAATCGTGAACGGTCGCACTCGAACTGTATGTCACCGACGTCAGCATTCACGGCCACCGGCACAGAGCTTGTGTCGGCGCAACTAACCTGCGACCGTGATGGACGATGCTCCAGGGTCAACGACCATGTTGGCTGATGTGGTGATTCTCTGTCGTCTGGTGTCTCGTGTGGGTGTCTGTACTCGGAGTCGTCCCGTCTATTTGAATCCAAGACCGTAAACAAAAAAGTCAAGGTTCGACAGGTGCAGAAGGCGGGTGCAATCAAGAAATAAACAAAGCCGCTCTGCAGCGCGAGCCGAGCATCAGGAGAGACGAGAAGAGGAGGGGAAAGGCGACAAGAAAAAAAAAGAAGAATTAACGAGATAGCGAAGCAGCTGTTGGGTTAGTGAATGAGGATGCTGCTCTGGTGGGAGTCGGCGGTCGAGGGGAGGAAGAGAGAGGAGAGAGAGAGTGGATGAAGATGCAGATGGATAAGAGATTAGGAATGAGCGTGCGTGAATGTCTCGAAGGGGTCTCGCACTTTCTCCAGCTGCCGTTACGTTACTTACGAACAAGTCCAGGGCCTGTGACTTGCCCGACTGACGTTTGTTGTTTTCTAAGGGCCCTCACCCCCGAGTGCCGCGTTGCCCTTGACGACCGGGAGCCTTTTTAGCGAGGCAGGAGTGGGGCAGCCATGCCTTTTTGGGAGGTTTGACGGGTCCACTTCAGGGCGCCTCTCCGAATGCGGAAAGGCGCCACCTCATCAGCCACGCAACGTTGGGGAGATGTGGCTGGTGACATACCTCAGCCACAAACAACGCTCCAGGAGAGCAGCTTCAAGTGGACAAAGAAGTTGCCAAACTCCAAACAAAACACCACGACCCAGCTTTCCAATGAGGTCTGGTGTGAAAAAAGGTGGGTAGCCTAGTGCCTCAGAATGTGAATAATACGATGACGGTTGAATTTTTCATTTATACTGGAGAATTATGTGACGACTAATTTTTGTCTTTGTTTAAACACTATCTCTTTCTAAGTTATTCATTCATATCCTTCAACATTAGAACATGCTCAAGACAACACCCAAAGCCACAGCAAACACACATGTCACAGCGCTATTGGCCCACGTCCTCGTGCCTATGCTCTTCTTGTCTGCCTTCTGCGCCAGTCGCGTCGCGTCACTTCCCACAACGCCAGGACTGCTGCTGAACGTTGTCTGGTTGTACTTGCCCTGCTCGTCTCGGCCCACGAGGAAGCTCTCCGGGGGTCCGAGATAAGACTTCCGCACGCCGCCGAGGTCAACCACGACCTTCTGCACGATGATGTTTGGCATGAGAGCCCACACACGCAGCGTGTACGCGCCCTCCTGGGTGACGTTGAACGACGTCGTCGTGTAGTTGCCAGTCAGACCCCAGACGGCGTCGCCCACTGCATAGCCCCATCCGTCGGGCATGTTAGCGCCTTCGGTCTTGCCAACCGGCTGGACCCTCTTGGGCTCAGGCTCGCTGCCGCCGGTGGGGTACAGCGAGATCCCATACTCAAGCGGGTTGCCGTCGCCGAGGTAGTTGGCAGACGGCGAGAGGTACAGCGTGACGTTGGCCTTGCTGGTGTTGGTGAAGAGGTACATGTTGTACTCCAGGCCTGGGCCCTCCCCGAGCTTGACCTTCTCCGCGTTGGCAGGGTACAAGCCGACGCCGCCGAGAGTGCGGCCGTAATTCTCAAAGGTGTGGTACTTGAGGCTGCTGTTGCTCGCGTTGTTGCTCGCCGGCACGATGCTCTGGTAATGGGGACCCTCGATGGACACATGCCCATCAGACTCGACGAAACCCTTGGTGAAGTTTGACGGAACGGCGCGGTTGGCAACGGGAACGATGACTCTCTGCCCTTGGCCAGCGTATCTCTCCATCCCGCGACACGGGGTCGTCACGTTGATGTACACCTGCGTGGTGTTGGGGGCCTTGGGTGCGTTCTCCCAGTCGATGGACACAAAGACACGGGCGTCAGTGCCGTTGTCACCGCCGACGGCGCCGCTGTACTGCGAAAGCTTGACCCACGGCTGCCACGGGCTCGCCTTCCACTCGCAAGCTTGGTTGCCGCGGGTGAAGATCTCAAAGTACCGAGTGGCGGCACCGTATGGATCAAGTGGAGGAGTGGAGAGATCGTTGGCGGAGTTGGTGTGCCATTTGTCGTCTCCCTGCACGCTGGCGTTGGATCCTTCGACGCCGACGCCGATCTGGCCGCCCAGAGATGGAAACGCGGTTTGAACGAAACGCATATCCGGAAGAGTGTTTCGCATGGGCTGCTGCCAGTATCCATCGTATCCCAGATGGGTTTCTACCACTCGTCAGTGCCGGTCTCGCATCAGATTTCTAGGCTCACTTACGGTCAAGCATGTGCTGCCACTTGCCGTCGAGCAGGTCATTCCATCTCATGGTCAGATTGGCATCGGCCGCAAGCAGAGCTCTCGACTGGTCAATCACATCGTTGGCCAGGTTTCGCTTCTGCCCGGCATAGAGCTGGTTCTTGGCCCCGTTAATCTGGATCTTGTGAAGAATCTCTCCCGCCATGATGGGATGCAAGATCATCTCAAAGAAGGCGGCCTGGTACTCCTTTTCGAGGGAATCATACACAGACAAGGCCTGCTCGTGCAGGATAGCCCACTGCTCCAAGACAGCGTCCGCCTCGTTGTAGTTGATGATCGAGTACGTCTGAGGCTCCACCAGCTCGTACTTCCTGCGAGCAGCGTACATTCCATATCGGGTCATGATGTCTGTGATGTTCGCCGCGTGGTCAGCCCCAAATTCGCGGTCGGCCCAGGATTTCAGCCATCCTTGCGTGTTGTCAGGGCCCCATTTCTCGGTATCGTATGCAAGGTCGAAGAAGTGGCTGATGGGGATCTCGAGAGGCTTCAGATCGCCCACGTTGACGATCCAGATACGATCGGCCTTACGCGCGTAGGCAAGGTACATCTACTTCAGTCAGTCGAATTCAAACAAGACAATAACGCGGAGAGTCTTACCTGTTCCGCCGTCTTTTCCAACTGGATCGTGTTAATCCACTTGTAGTCGCGCGGATCACCGACATAGTCAAAGTGGTAGTAGACACCAGCACCACCGCTGCGATCAGTCTCGTTGGTCAGAGGCAGTCTTCTGACATTTCCCCAGTTGTCATCGGCCCAAAGAAGAGTGATGTCCTCGGGTACATGAAGACCCTTCTCCTGGTACGACTGCACCTCCTTGTAGAGACACCACAGCGACGGAACAGTCGAGACATCTTGAATGCCGAGGCCATCGGCAATGATCTTGCGCTGGTTAGCAACAAGCTTCTCCAGCATTGTGATGATGCCCTCGACACCCAAGTCGCCCTCGATGGCCGTGTCTCCAGTGCCACGCATGGCCATGGTCCACAGACTGTTGCGAGCATAGGGCTTGGCACGCTCAACACCGTACTTGAAGTACTCGTCAATGGTCTGGTTGTTGAGGTTGTAGGCCCACTGGCCTTGGTAGAACGACTTGAACTCATTCTGAGCACGCATCAGAGGCTCCGTGTGAGAACCGCCGAGCACAACTTCGTATGCATCGAGAAGTGGCTGGTTCAGCGGGTCGTCAACGTAGACCATGCTGCCCCAGAGTGTCGGCCAGAGGTAGTTGGCGCGCAGGCGGAGCAGAAGCTCGCCCACCAGGCTGTAGAACTGGTGGTTGTACCCCGCGGCGTTGTTCCAAGTATCATTCCATTGCGTGCTGTCTCTTCGTTAGCAACCATCGATAGACAACTGGGCCGTTTGTACTTACGAGACCCAGCTGGAAAGTCCCGGCTGCTCGTCATTGAGGAAGAAACCACGGTACTTGACCGACGGCGAACCTTGAACTTTGCGTTCGGGCAGAATGTAAATCTCCTTGGCCTTCTTCGTCGGCACATCGGCCCAGAAGTACCAAGGGCTGACGCCAATCTGCTCGCTTACATCGTAGATGCCGTAGATGGTTCCGCGGGGGTCGCTGCCGGCAACGACGAGCGCGCGGGAGCATCCCGCAATAGGCTCATCGACCAACTGGCTCACGAAAGCCTCCCACTTTCCGTCGACTTCGCTAACATTGAGCTTCTGAGTCTTCACAAGGTCGTCGATGTACTTTGAGTGTCCGATGGTACCGGCAATGATGACGGTGCTGCCCGGGGCCGGGTCGGAGTACTTGGGTCCGTCGAAGGATTGCTTGTCTTGAACACGGTACTAACACAGTCAGTAATTCCATCTTGGGTCAGAGGGTCTTAGTCAAGCCGCTTGCGTCTTTGGACGATTCAGAAGACTTGCTGAAGTTGGTGACAGAACTTACAATGGTGTTGTTGCTCACATCGACAGGAGCGTAGCTGTAGACGGCAGGTTTCGCACCGCCCTCTCCGTTGCTGAGAGTGTAATTCGTGCCGGTGACGCGACCAAAGTCTACCGCCAAATCTCCGGCAGCTCGAATGACGCCCCAGTAGTCATCGCTCGACACGAGAATCTGGCCGGCTTTGACGTTGCCTCCAGCGATTTGGAATGTGTTGTCGCCGCTTGTGAACGACACGATGGCCTGCTGTCCCAAAGCTGACACCAGAGGTGCCAGGGTCGCAAGCGTCGCCCACGAGATGGGCTTCATGATTAAAGCCCGACCGGCCGGTCGCAAAGAAGCTAGCGAAGAGCGGCCTCTCTGCTTGATGAAAGACAACCTCTGCCCACAGCTAGGAGGTCACAAAGGCAGGATGAGAGACGCACGCGAGGCGCAAAGCAGGGTACGGGACAAACCACATCACAGGAGAAACCTGGGGAACAGCTCGAGCTCTTATACGGACGCAGCTGAGTACCCAATTGACCGGCACGATACGACCCTCAGGCCAGGAACGGTTGGAGAACGAGGCCGGGATGATGCTTCCATGGGGAAAAGTAGATTGATCAGGCATGGCCTGGTAGTATCCAAGTGTTCGCGCAACCAATTATGACACCACAGACACAATAAGTCCTCTTGCCACCAATGATGGAGCGGCATTCGCACGCAGGGACATTTGGAGACCTCTTCTTACATGGGATGATCGTGCCTGACCGACGGTTAAAGAGGGCCACAGAGAAGCCAAGCAGCGTCGATGACGGGCCGGAGAGGGGGCGTCTTAGCTTCTTGGCCCCTGTAGGAAGAAAAGCCGTCTTTCCACGAGGACTGGGAAAACCCCAACCTCCAAGATGCTTGAGTCGAGCTTCCCCGCAGGACGGCGCACCGGCTCGAAACGAGACAGGTTACCGGCAATGGATGTTTACCCACGCCTTGGCCAATACAGCTACAGGTGTTCGCCGGTCGAAGTCATTTGTTCTGTGGCATCGGCCATAAGACTCGGTTGGGCTGATCGTGGCTACTTGGATCATTCATCCAGCTAGAAGCCAAGACTCCAGTACAGAACTCAAGAAGCAACAAACATGAGAACGAACGACGACGAGCAAACTACCCCAAAAGCCGTCAATTTGGAGAACGGCGTGGCCCGGACGGCAAAAGCGACTGCGGGGAAAATGCAGTCCCGTGGCACCCAAAGTGGAGAGGTTGCATTTAGCCGCAAAGCGAGCCATCTCCACGAATTTGCCTGATGGCGTGTACGGATACAAGCACGGCGTTCCGAGTACCGACCGCTTATTACCCGGCTCTGGGACATGGCGCCCTGGCACTGGGAAGATGAGGCAATGCGTACGAGCCGTCCAGACATTTGAACTTCGAAACGTTGTCGAACGAACCTTTGAGCTTCTCTGACCTACTGACCTTCCCTCATAATGACTCGCGATATGATGTTGGCAGGGGAATGCTGTCTGAGCTCTGGCCTGGCCACGTGAAGCCCTCACATCCATGTTGCGGCTCTTATCTGCTGTTACTAACCTGCTGGCAAAAAGCTGTGAGCCGTGCGCAAGGGCGTACGAGCCTCAGCCGAGAGAAAGTGATCTCTTTCAGACGTCCATGACATCGAAAACAAAAGTGCTGCGTATGAGTCTCTCCTAAGGTTGGGGATCATCGTCAAGAGTGCCGCGCTCACAGCTATCTAACTGATGTGCCTGTTGATGATGGAGAGAATCGCAAGACTAACCTATGCTCATGCTTCCAATGAAGATGGCCGAGAAAGATTGACTAGAGCGCTCTCCTTCAATTTGTGGCTGTCAAGTCCTGACTGATGCATACCGGAGGCGCGTTCACGAAAAAAGTTATCATCTAAAGCGCCAAATCTGCAATCATGTTCAGCGCCATGGCTTGCGACGAGTACAATGACGGAATTTTCAGTGCATCCCTTACATTTTACGTACAACCTAAATCCAGCTACGCCGTTGAAACTCCGCTCCGATGGGATACCGTCCTTGCCCCGAGTATAGAAATTCGCAATCTCGCATGGAAACATCGTTGGGCCGCAGGTCCAGGTCGGACGTTTTGAGACCGCCGTGTCTTCGGCCGACGTCCAGCTCGAAAAGGGCCATCGATCACGAGGCAACCGGCGTCCAGGCGTATTTGGGTAATTGCGCCATCCGCTCCTCCGGACTGACTTCGGTATCGGCGTAAACCATCCTGACATTCTTTTCCTTGTCCTTCTTCGACTTCTTTTCTCCAGCGGCTTCCTCGTCCTCCGGCTTCGGGGCCTTTATGCCAGACTCGGCCCGGCGAATGAGCTCGTCGATTTCGTCGCCGTGCTGTGCCGCACCCGATACCAGCTCATCGACAGTCGATGCGCCAGGGTATTGAGGCGGAGCGCCCGTACCATTCCAGAACTGGCCGCCGTACTGAGGCGGTCGTTGCGGAAGACCGGCAGCCGCCTGCGGGCCGCTTGATGGCCTCGCCGGCAGCGAAGAGCCATTGTAGTTACCGGACTGGTATCCCTGTTGGGGATATTGGGGAGCGCCAGGTGCAGCTCCAGGCGGATAGGTCTGGTCGGGAGGAGCGCCGTACGGTGCTTGGGGTGGGGGGTAGGGAGAGTTGTTCTGCAAGGTTTGTTAGAACACAGTCTGCCGTCAACAGGATAGTTTCACATACGAATGCACCAGGGCTTGCGCTCGCAGGGGCGCCGTTGGCGGGACTGCCGCTGGTTCCTCCAACTTGCCCAGCGGCCCTCTTTGCTCTGTGCTCAGCGAGACGCGCCTTCAATTCCTCAGGTGTCTCAACCTTGAGCTTCTTGCGCGGCTGCTTTGCTTGTCCAGGCAAAGGGTTGCCAGTGGCAATACGGCGATCCTCCTGGGCCTGGTAGAAGTTCTGGATGATGCGGTTTCGGTGCTGGTCCAGGATGTCCTGGGGGATACCCTCCATGCCGAAGATCTCGACATCGAGTCCCTGGCGGTTGGGCAGCGCGTTCTCGACCTGGGTAAGAGTTTCTTTATGGACTTGGTTCAAATGGACGGAGAGTCCTGGAGAAGAAAAAAAACGTTAGCTTGCGACAGTTTGCAGGCGACGGCGCAAGCTCAACCAACCTCCAGCTGTGTTCAGACGGCGTCCGCATCGGTCGCACTTGAAGTGCTTGGCCTTCTGGTGAGAAATGAGAAGCTTCAGATCTTCAAAATCACGCTCGCCTGGTAACAAGTCAGCATGGGCATCCAGGCAATGGAAGCAAGCATGAGCTGGGCGTACAGTAGTAGCACCACGGTCGAGATAGGACGTCCTCGACGTCGGGGTGGCCGCGCTTCTTGCCCATCGCGGCGATTCGGAATCGATATTCAAATAACGGAAGCTCGAATGGGTCGTCGTTTCGTGAATGCGCGACTTGGCCACGCGAAATGGGATGCGGCTGTTGAGGTGACGTTCGCGAAGAGGTCCGTAAGGCAGGCGCCGAGAAGGGATTTGACGCGCGACGGGAGCTGCTGGCCAGCAATCAATCCGCTGAACCTTCGCAAGCACCGCCGACAGGACTTGAGAGCAATTGAGCGCTAGCCGAATATGGATTAGCCCATCAGCCACATTCTTTCGATCTTGTGGCTGGAGGGGAACTTGTGGCTAGTGAGGAAAGCCACAGATACACAGCCGCGTCCGAAGCTGTGCCACAACCGTTTCAGAGTGTTCGGAGAGTCGATGGCGTGCGGGTACTTTCCAGCGGCAGCAGCGGTCGAGTACCCACACGGCACTCCACGTCGCGGACTTGACCCATCCGCGGGGGGTCAGGCGCGGCGCAGTATCATCCATCCTACGACGACACTTCTTCCAAATACCCGGCTTATCTGCCCTCTTTTTTTCACATTTCTCGTCTTGCTTGCGTGTACATATTGCGGTCGCGAACGAAGACCAAACGGCATAAGGGTAACTTTTACCGCTCAGTTGGTGCTTGATTTCCACAATCTCGACAGTGCATGTCAATCAGGGGCTCCGTTGGCGCAACTTCATAAGACGGACTTCTTTAGCAGAAGAACGACACCGCGCCAAGCCCCGCTCACTTCACATGCTGCCAGCCCCTTCTTTAAATCATTAAGTCTGGCACTTGGTCATTGCATTACTTCTCATACTTCATTTTCTCTTTTTTCTTGACCAAATTTGGAAGTTCCCAAGCTTTGGTTTTCATTATTCTCGGCGGCTCACTAGACTCATCGCAACATCTATCACGGGTTATCTGAGAAACGATGACGGCCGAAACGATGAGAAGCGCACTCCCAGATGAGCTTTGGGTCACTGTGCTCTCCCATCTCCCGGATTTCAGCTCTCTCAGAAATGCAGCCCTTACTTCTCCAACATGGCTTCGTTGCGCCCCTTCAGCTTGTCGTCAGGTCATTCTAAACGAAATCGACCGACGGGTTTTGCCAGACACAATCATGGCCCTCGAATCTTCAAAGTTTGATGCCAAAGACCTCAATCTTGTCGTTGAGTACAGCGATAAATACGTCAAAGAGCGACCGCTCATCCCGCACAAAATTAGCCTCGCCGACGGAGCCGCCTTGTCAGATCTGCATAAATGTGCTCTTCATCTCACAACAAAATTTGAAGACTTTGCATTGCAGCGTCTTACCAAAGAACAAGTAGGCCTCGCAAGCGACCGCCGAGACTGGCCACAACCTCCCCCGGTAGCGGATCAGCCCTCTGCACTAGAAACGGCCCGCTTCCAACGGGCACTCTACCGCTTCGAGGTCTACTGCAACCTGTTCAAGGATCCAGAAGTGGTGCGGTTCAATCTTGACGTCGTCAACTTCCAGAGAGCACACTTCTTTGACTATCTCTCGCCTTGGGAGATGGAGCAGCTCGTCGCAGTGAGAGATTACCTCGCAGCTGCAGTCATCGGACCCCGTAAGCATTATCTCCCCGTCATATCTCCACTATGTCTGACTTGCGCCTCCAGCATTGCATGCTCTCGTGGAGTTAAGAAAGCTGGAAGCGTTGTCAAAGCACCACTGTGGCCCTAGGAACGGAGCCCAAGTGGTCTACTGGACCGGCCCCATCCTCCCACCAAACTTGGAGCGGGGCGACTGCCATATCAAGCAAAACCAAGCCAGACTCCTGTGCTTCGGAATCAAGTTCCTTTACAAAGTCTCCATGACGCCTGCTACCAAGTTCTATCAGCTTCTCGCCTCTCTTCCGCAGCAACCACGCTATGCTAGCTACAACCGAGTCGGCGACATCTACGTCTGGTTCTCCGACGCCGTCGACAAATGCAACGAGCTAAACACTCTCGACCTACCAATCGAGAAAGCCGTGACGGCATGGACGCCCGAAGAGTGGAAAGAACACATGCGGCGATCCATAGTCACCGATGACACCGACAAGGGGCCCGAAGAGGCATGGTTTTGGGCGTACCAGTGGTTCCCCGGGTTCGCCAACAATGACCTGCGCATGACCAACTGCCGGCTCTTTGGGCTTTTCTTCTGGGACTCGGAGCGCCTCAAGAAGCTCAACTTCTTTACGAGAGTGGACTTTTGGTGGTGGAGGTGGGAGGGGGGACGTCAGCCTGACTTTGACTGGGACGTCGGCGCCAGTAGCTTTCACAGCTTCTGACGTGGTGCCGTCTTGATAGAGGAAAGCTATGCAGAAAGCCTGACGTTCGGCTGGCGAGCTGGGGATCATGTTGGGATGACGAGGTAACATTGGCAGAGACGAAGGGGATGCTGAGAGGCCTGATCGACTTCTGATAGCTGGATGGTGGGACATAGGTTCGGGGAGTAGGGCATAGTCTTATCGATAGTGACGGCTGAGAAGGGTTGGAAGGGAGAGAAATGGATTAGGCGAGCAGGAGGGATGAGTATGAAGGATGAGTAGAAGAGGCGAGGACGAGAGGCAAGTGGGGGATGAAAGCTGGGGAGGCAACGGGGCGTTGGCGGGAGGGTGCACGGGGCAGGTTCTGAGGAAGAGTGCAGTGAGAGGGTCACATGACACCACATCTTCCGTATCTACTTCATACGGCATCGCAGAGATCATTCGGGACCACCATCAAATGCAGAAATTGACGAGCATTGCCATCCATTGGATTCCATCACTCGATTTCCCTCGCATGATCCTTCAAGCCAAAAGCAAGAGGTTTGGAATGCTCGCAATGAACCTGCCAGACTTGCAGCTCTTCGAGGACACCAAGACGACAGCCCAAGATCCAGACGAGTGAAAGAAGTGACAGCATGATTAATCTCCCGAGACCACATGAAGGTACTTGGGATGTTATCAAAGACGGGCTTGACAACGGAAAGAAAAAGAAGTCATCACCGTCGCCGGCCTCGACGCACTTGCTCCAAGGCTCACCAATAGCTTCCAGCATCATCCAACGACGTTCCCTGAACCCTGCGAGCAAGTGCATTGATTCGGTGAACTCCAATAGACCGAACTGGTGATGATATCCAACTTGAATACCATCAGAAGGAAGAGGAGGGTAGTGCAGGCCAGGTGTGTCGGGTCGGGACGACGTGCTCAACGGGGGTGAGTGGAATCCTGCAGTCTCATTGGTCCATACCGAGGAGAGTGCGCAGCAGGGACACTCACCACATAAAACCCGCTGGCATCCCACCACCCTCCTTTCCTCAACCTCTCCCTCTTCCTCTGGCTTCTTCACTTTTATCAGAGAACTTTCTCCTGGCACCCAAAACCAACTTTGGCCATCACTTTGCACCTTGCCCAGACCACTCAACACCATCAATCCCCTTCAGCTACCACTTGGAGCTGCCCCTCCTCCTCCACCGGGCTTCCTTCCCACCTCACTGGAGGCCCTCACCACCTCATCTCGACCACTCCTCCTCATACTCCCACATATACCACCAGGTAATCACCATCCATCATGAGAATCAACACTTTCCTCTCTCTACTACACAATGCTCATCAGTAGACAGGACTCACCCAACAATGGCACTCGCACCCGTCACCCTCTCGTCTCGCTCTGAGGCCACAAAATCACCGCACCTCAGATCACCAACTCGCCATTCGCTTCAAATGGACTACAGCATGGCGTCATCGCAGGGCAACACTTCCCCTCACCGTTTCACCACCTCGCCTGCCCTCCTGAGCCCTCGCGGTCAGCTCACACCAACATCGCCCAACCAGCCCTCGCCGCGCGGATTCCACTCAGAACCTTACTCACCCGGCCTTCTTCCGGGTCACATGACCGAGGAGTACTCCCACAGCACCCAGAGAACTCGTAAGAAGCCCCGGACACCCCAGAGGACCAGCAAATCGCACAAACGCGACCGGAGTCAGAGCAACCTCCTCGCAATCGGGTCATGGAGTGACCAAAGCAGCTACCACGACGCCCATCTCCCTCGGGCTCATCGCTTCCATGACGCTCGCCTCTTTGATGATGGACCCGACTCCAAGGACCTCTCGGCTGCACCCGAGGACGACTTCATCCTCTTCCCCGATGACACCCTGGAACCCGCTCTGGTGCCATACGAAGCAGCGCTCCCACCACGGGCACCCCGAATTACCCGTCTTCGCACACCAGACCTCGCTCCCCTCTCAACAGACGTCCAATTCTTCCCCTGTGTGGGCGACGAGAGGGAAGAGGACAGGGTCAACGAGACGTGGTACCTCGCTGGCCGAGAGAGGGTCGACTCACAACGTAAGCACTACCCCGCACCTCACGATCTCACCTGTTGGTGTTCATCAGTAGATCTGCGACTAACCATTACTCTAGTGAACGATGCCTTGGCTTATATGGCTGGGGTGAAGGCAGGAGGAAGACGTTGAGGGATTGAGCGGTGGTTTGGAGTTGGTGACGATGTTGTTTAGCGGATAATCTTGCTGTTTTCCTACTTGTATTGATGAAAATGGCTCAGCCAATGCAAACATGCTGAGCCAATGGCGGTTTGGGCTAATGTGACGATGGTATCGATTTGGCGCTGGGCGTTGGAGATGATGAACCTTGACCAACTCCTTTGAAAGGAACCGTCTGGAAATCGCAAAGTTAACGAATTGAGTATGTTCATACCAAAAGCCTTGATAGTGATGCCTTGGAAATTATCGTGAGTGAAGTCGTCGCTGTCGTCGATGCTCGCAGTGTCCGCACGCATGCAGAGCTACCAATACAGTATCACGACGTTGCTTGTAAGTCAAGGGAGGAATAAACCATTTGGCCCAGAAATGAAATGAATTGAAATGCAAGCGCATCTGCTAGATCGATTATCTGCGCATGCTTGATGTTGAGAGAAGGTATCATGAAGCCCTGCTAGGACTCCAGCAGAGTCCTGTGCCGGGGTGGTCCTACCAGACGAAGAAGAGGAAGAAGAGGGAAGGACGAGGTGACGTTGGAAGAGGGAAGAGCTGGGGGATGCGGGTGGGGAGGTAGACCCTGAACAGCTTAGGTGGTCCGTGCACAGAGACATTCTGCCTGACCGAAGGCAGACTTTCTCACCGAGTCTTACCGAGATCCACCAGTGCTCACCGACGCTCACCTTATATGATCCTGATTCTCTGACCGACACGATGTCTAAATCTCCTGCTGGCTCCCCTCCCCTTACATGCTGGTCTGCCCTTAACATCATTGGATAATAATTAAGACCATGTGCTTGTAATTTATGATCAAACTGGCCCCAGTCGGTGGGGTTGGCGAAGGTGAAGCCAGCTTTCAGCCTGGCTGTCTGGCACAGACCTGGAATAGGCAAATGGGAGCTCTTGAGTATTGGTTTTTTGTTTCATTTTCAGGTAGACGAGCTCGCTGGCTGCTCGGAGTATTATCTTTCCATATAGATTCTCTTCCGTCGACCTTCGGATCTCTCAGGAGGGGAAAAGAGTTATCATAGAAAGATGAGGGAGAATAGACCGCATCAGTCAAAGCGTCTCTTGCATCACGACTCGATGAGCACTGGGGCTGGCTTTTTTCAAAACAGCGATGTAATTCAGCTCATGAGAATCAAACACGTGATAGTCCACATGGGAGAACGGACCGCTGCTCCGAATTTGGCGTGAGAAGCGAGCAATAGCAGCGTAAAAGTCATCTGGGAAGACGAATCACGATCCGCGGCCACCACCACAGATACCAGACTGGTAATCAGCTGTACGATGCAAGGCAATTAAGCTTATTTTGACGCCCATGTGCAGGGTGTTGTTGGCTTATTGCGTCAGTAGTGTCGGCTATCCAACTTGCTGACATCCATTGCGGCTGCAGTGCTTCGCTGCCTTTCCACTTGAAGAAAAGGCAGGCCTCCGATCAGAGAGGTGCTGTTTCCTATCCAGAGGGGTGTCTTGATCCAATTGAAACTGCTGATCTTGTATTCAAGAAAGAAATTGCGGTGCGGAGATGCGTGAGGAAGGACCAAAGCGCAGGATGCCACTGCCTCATTGAGGCCTCAATCAACCCGCAAGGTGGGTGAGGCCAAACGACCTCCACTGTCAGCAGCCGCCTTTCGACTCACACGCCGACAAAACAAACCTTCGGCAAGCGGCCTCAATGTTCTTGTCCCTTATTTAACGTCCACTTCTCTTCGAGCGTCCATTATCCGTCTTCCATCTTCCCCTCAGCAGGCTGTACCCTCCATCCATCAACGAACATCGCCAAAGACATCCCAACCATACTTCCCATAAGAGTTGACGTTCCCTATATACTCGCTTTTATTGTCTTTGTCGTCGTTGGCATTGCCTTCGTTGTCATCGTCTATCGTCGTCGTCCGTCGTCGCTGTCCACTATCTTCGTCTGCTGTCGTCGTTTGCTGTCGTCATGGCGTCCCAGACCCATCTCCGACAACGCCTTCTGCAGGATATCGCCGAGCTTCAGCGCGAACCCTATCCCCGTATTTCTCTTCGAACGAGAGATGAAGATCTTAAAACAGCTTGCCTGGTTGTTCAGGCCGAGGGTTGGATGCCGATCCACATGACCATCGAGTTTGGAGACCGATACCCTCTTGTCGCCCCCAGAATCAAGATGGACACGAAGATGAACCATCCCAACGTCTTCAGCTCGTACATTTGCGCGTCCATTCTCAACACATCCGAGGGGTATACGCCCGCGTACACCCTCAAGGGCATCGCTATTCAGATGCTCAGCTTCTTCAACAGCGAGAACGTCGAGCAGATATATACTGGTGCAAAGTACGGTCTCAAACACTTTCGGCAAGAGAGCTTGGCCATGAAGCAGACTTTCATCTGTTCCCGCTGTGATTTCGACGGCACGCAGACCAAGGCGGATATTAGGAGACTTCGCCGGTATGCCACGAAAGCGCAGCCCCCAACCGAAGACGTCCAGACGGAGCAAGAAAGACACCAGCAACTTCAGTGCACCCTCTCCAAGCTGCCGGACGAGTTGATCTTGGACACTCTCGAGAACCTTGACTTTGAGGAGCTGATTGCGTTCTCCCACGCCTGGCCAAAGGTCGCCAAAATTATCGCAGATTTTGACTTGATTCGCCTGCGAGAGCTTCAGTGCTTCTTTTCCAAAAGGAACTTCCAGAACGCAAAGCTAGGCGTGGGAGTCGAGGTATTAGGCCAGGGAAAACGTTCAATCGAATCCGAATTCGACCTAATCTCTCAAGCAGCCTTCCGCGATCTTGGCATTCGCCTATCCGTCCACAACCTCCGCTTTCAATATTGGCTTCCGCTTCCCATTTCACGCCGGCACTGGAGATCCGTCCAGGAGGAGGTCCCTCCCGTCTTGGATGCCATTGCAGGCAAGGCGAGTCTGCCAAGTCGCTCCTCTGTCGACGTGCTTGCGGCCTTCATGAACGACATCGTGGTGCGACTCAACCAACTTGAGGCAAAGTCAGCGCTGAGAAAGCCGTTACGCGACTATGATAATGATCGGGTGAGCCGAAAAAGCACCCTTCGCCATGCGTCAGAGAAAGCAATAGAGTCCTATTTCCATCTGTACCACCTCCTTGTCTGCCTCGCCACGAGCGACGAATCGCTCGTGAGGGCCGCAAACGCCAAGATCAAGAACTTCATGAAGGGCCAAACCTCCAAGGAAGCCTGCCCAAATCTCGGCCATCTTCTCGTCTATCTACTCATCAGCGATGTAGCAATCACGGAGAAGATTCGCAAGGCCATTATTACGGAAGCCATCACGCGGAACGTTGTCTGGATGCTCGACAAGAGAGGTGCGAACAGGGCGGAACTCAGTTACCTGGAGCCGGACAAGGTCTCAACATTCCGCCTGCGCAAGACCTTCGAGGCAAGCCGGACGTCATATCGCCTGTTGATGTTCTCCGAGCTTTTCCGGCGCATCGCCAGACCATCAAATGAGAAGAGCCTGGTTGAGGTTCGGGATGAGCTGTTCGATCGCCACGGCGCGCCACCACAAGGGGCAGCCCTTCAGTTGTCGACCGATGTCCGTCGCCTGCATGACATCGACAACTTCCACGACTTCTTTGGCGAGATGGGTATCGAGAACAAGCCGAGCGCAGAGTGGTTCACCTCTCATCTGCGAGAGTGTGTGAGGAGCAGCATGGCAAGGGGGTACTCTGTATGGGGTCTGCCGGCGACTACTGCGCTGGCTCTTAGACGTCAACTTGAGCCAAGCGTCGGGCTTTATGGAGATCAGTATGTGAAAGCTCCGCCAACGGCTTCGAAACTCCAAGGCATCACCTTCTTCCCCAAGAAGAAAGGTCAGCAGCGACAGGTAGTTCGAAGATAGGAAGGGGAGCCAGGAGATGGAGGCGCAAGGAGTTGGACGTGATACCCAGGAGATGATCTTTCTTTCGAACCACGTAGTTTTTCAAAAGCTTCGCGAGCCGGATAGTGTCCATCGCACACGCGTGTAAATCGTATATCCTACCAAGTCCCCCTGCTTTTCGTACAGGTGCTAAAGCGACTGCGTTTCCCGTGCGATCACTTTTATTATCTCTATCGTCATCGTTATTATCATCGTCGTCCGTCATCGCCGTTCATCATAGTCCTTTGTCATAGTCCTTTGTCATCGTCCTCTACCATCATCCTTCCTCCTCGTCATCTTTTTCTCTGCTGCTATCGTCTTAATCGAAGTATCAAATATGCCAAGGTTGAAAATCATCGGAGATAATTTCCTGGTGGCTAACTAAAACTTCCCGGCAAGCAAAACTCTTTGTCAATACAGTAAAAATCATCGTCAGTTGGTTCGTCGTCACTAACAGAAGTATTACAATTAAATATAAAAAGATACAAGCAGGGAACTCATTCATTGACGATAAATGTCTGAATATAACTTGACGCGACTGCATCAACTTCGATTTCGCCTCTCCCGCCTTAGCGCCATGCGCTGGAAGGGGGTTCAGCCACCAAATTAGCCAAGAAACGCCCACGACAGACCGTCGACTCGCTGAATCCCTGCATCAACGTGAATTCTGATCTTTAATTAACTTGAAGGATCATTCGGAAGTCGCACCAGACCCAACTAGAGCGTTATCGTGGTGTCATTCCCACCAGCCTTAAGCTGGTGCGGGGTGAACATCCATCGATTAAATCTGCCGCTGAATCCTCTTTCACATCTGTCAAGTTCCAATATTCCAGAACTTCTTTCCCTTTGGTTCCTGATATATCCATTGGCACCAGAAAACAGCTTTCATGATGTTGGCAAGCGGCACTCTAATCGTCGTGGCAGCACTGCACCTGGCCACGGCCCAGCTCCTCTGCTACTTCCCCAACGGCAGACAGAGCACCGATGTGCCATGTAACGTCTCCGCCCCAGTGAGCATGTGCTGCGGCTCATCGAAAGCGTGCCTATCCAACGGCCTCTGCCTCCTCGACGACACGACATCGAGCAGCGGCAACAGCTACGCCCGCGGGACGTGTACCGACCCGCAATGGACCAGCGACCTGTGCCCGAAGCAGTGTCTCCTGAGTAAGAAGCCCTACGCCTTCGCCATCAAGACCTGACGAAGCTGATAGGGACATAGACCAAGATTCGCCAGACAACTCCTCGGCCTACGATTTCCGCAGCAGCGGCGTGCAAGTGTGGGAGTGTGACCGGCAGGGGTACGGCGCGGAGGCGGAATACTGCTGCGAGTCGGACCGGGAAAAGACACGGTGCTGCAGCACTTCGACGGCAGTCTTCAAGCTCCCTGCCGCGACGGTTGGCAACGCCGTGGGCCAGGTTTTGACGACGACGACGACGGCGGCGGCGGCGGCAACAGCTACAACGACAATAAGCTCCGCGAGCCAGGGCGCGACCAGCACGAGTGAAGGATTCGCGACTGCGGCTGCAACCGCGCCGGCAGAGACATCAACTGACAAACCCGATGAACCTTCTTCAGGCCTCAGTGTCGGCGCGATTGCGGGCATCGGGGTTGGAGTAGGTGTATTTGTCGCTGGTTTGGCCCTTTTGGCGGCTGTCTGGTTTTACCGGCGCCACGCAAAGAAACCCAAGGCTGAGGTGCAGGGCGAAGTTACTTCGGAAAAGTACACAGGCGTGAAAGAGCTGGAAGGGCGACATCTGTATGAAATGGATGGGGCGGGGGTGGTCGAGGCACCAGGAGAAGACCACAGACATGAAATGCCACCAGCATTCAGAGTTGCACGGTAGAAGCCAAGAAGACTAGGCGTGAGCAAATTTATGAGGAAGGAATTGTGAGAGGACTTTTGAACCCCTGAAACCGTCCCACCTCACGCAATCTATGGTATCTCTGATAATGAATAGAAGAACGCTTACTCCATCATTGTATGGAATGCAGGTTCGCAGCCCCGGAAAGGTCTGGCAGATCTCCCCTTCCCCATGCGGATAATCGCTGGTGTTTTCATGCCACCAAACCGATGCCGACGACACCCCAAGATAACAAAATGCTCACCGCTAACCCAACGCCGCCAGTATGCAAAAAAGATGCCTTTGTATAGTCTGCTCAGCCCCGAGCAGGGGCTTGTTGCTTCATTTGTATTCTTCTGAGTATCATGTAGGTCGATCTGGGTTCGAACTTTTCCGTCTTGGGATTCCAGTGGCCCCAAACGTCAATAACGACGAAGCCTCTGGGCAGCTCGATCTCGACAAAGCCGGACACCAGGATGCAGCCTCGCGGAGGGTAAGATCGGGTAGGCTTCCATGACTGTGCCAGTTTCTTTCTGAACTCGCGGGCAGGGCCATCTGTGATCTGCTTCATGCCTTCGATGTGAGACATGGCTGTGTCCCTGACGAAGTTGGTCCTGCCGCCACTCTCGGGTTCTCCCGATTGTCGTGAGTCAGAAGTCTTGCTGACATCGTGGGAGGCGTTCTCTGCAGGAGTTCCGTCCGGGGTCTGTCTGTTAGCTGAGGGGAGCGGCCCTTCAGACTTGGTCTGCTGTACATTGCCGCCTGGTAATGACGGGAACGGCGACATCGGCTTGCTAGGCTCGAAGCCGAGCGCGCGAGATATGCCCTCGAAGTGTTGCTTCACCAGGGCCGACGTGAAGGCCCATGTCGAGAGTGTCATGGCTTCTGGCCAGAGAATCTTGCGCAGCCTGTTGACTGTTAAAGAATCAACCGGTTGAGTTGACCAATAAAGTCCGTCGTCCTGCATCAGCAAACTGCGCCATGTTAGTACGGAGCATGTCGGTATGTCTAGGGTACAAGCCATAGCACAACGTACCCAGAAGAGTAGTATACTGGCGGCGGACGGTACGGAAAATCGATGTCCAGCCAGTATCTCCGCAAGTTCACCACATTGCCACACCTCGCCGTCAAGGTAGGGTGCCTCTCGACAGCGCTTCGCACCCAGTGGGCCAGGTCAGCTGTACACCAGAGTCAGCATCTATCGCGATTCTAGTCGGACTATTATCCATACCCCGTATGTGGTTTTGGAGCTCCTTGTCCTTGCTAATCCTCACGTATTGTCGCCACTCCGGGTCGGTGCCCTTGTACGGCGGCTGGCTGACTTGTTTCGTCGTAAACGGGAAGGGAATAAACCAAGGCTCGGTCTCCTCATCCATCTCCTCATCTAGCGCCTTCTTCTCGGCGGCCGAAAGACTCTCGTATTCGCGGTCGACATGTCGGAAGAATGGGTTAAGGACGGTCGACCAGTACATTTGCCAACAGGCGAGCGAGATGCCTGCGCCGAGAAAGAACGACCTGGCAGTAAGTCAGCTGTAGTCCGATGGAGCAACGGAAGTAGCGGGTGCGCACCTGGCCCTGAATCGGGACTTTGTGACCTTGACCCTCTGGACGACGATGGTCTGTTGGCCTTGGACCTTCGGAGCGAGCGCCCGAGCAGCGAGAGTGCTGGCGCGTGGCCTGAAGAAACGCCACATCGTATATTCAGAGGGGCACGCCGAGCGACGGCGGCCGTATTAGGTTCGGTAGCAAAAGGATGTCCCTCTCGTGCAGCGATGGACCGGTCGGGATATCGGAGTTGGGGGAGACGGACGAAGGTTGGTAGGCTGCGATGACTGATGCGAATCGACGTGGGTTGCCCGGCGGAGGTGGGATGGGATGGAAGTGACGGGACGGCAGGCAGATGACCGTGTAGTAATGCGAACAAGAGGATGAAAGAAGTGACACAGACGGCGCGGCACTTCTAACAAGGCTGACGTGGTTTGCCGCGACTCGAATGCAGCTTTTTGCTATTGTTTGTTCCAGAGGCAACGGCAGCCCGAGGCGACTCCAACATCAAACTGAACAACAGCTGCGGCTGCGCTGCGCGGCTCTCTGTGTCTTGCTGCCACCAAGTTGCCGACCCAGTGCAGTGCCTCCGCTCAGGTTCCCGGCCGGAGTTCTAGATGCATGTCGGCGCACAGTGTTTGTTGGTTCCCGCCCCTCACCCCGCCAGTGTATCGGGCCCCCTGAAGGATGCCTGCCGATAGCGCAGCATACAGTGTGGACGCTCAGAATGCACGGGGCACCCTCATCGATGGGTAGCACGACCCCTGCTCCATTTCTCTGGACCCCGGGCAAGGGGTCAAGCCACAGTCGGATAAACGGTTCAGCCGGGTGCACTAGCCACTTTGATCCCGCCACGGGGTCGCCAATGGATCCAGACAGGCACCTGGGACGTGCTGCGACAGCTCCCGTCGACTTACGTGCCGACTCGACGCAGCTTTGGCCTTGGAGATAGCAGCCACCTGCAGCATCAAGCTCGCCCACCCGTCAACAACACCCCATCGTCGATTCCATCCCCGAGCTCCATCCACCGCGTTCGACATCATGAAGGTCTCCGTTGGGCTTGCGACAGCCCTGGCTGGCGTCGCGACCGCGCTGTCCTCCGACCAGCCCGCTGACGTATATCTCCTGCAATCGAAGCAGACCTCAACCTCCAGTTCCGACATCCCATCATTACCACGACAGATTGCCCGCCTCATCCTCCTCCAGCGTCTGTCCCCCGAGGGCCAGCATGGCACCTGGGATCTCCCCGAGACCATGTCCAGCGAGAAGGCAGTCAACTACCTGAACGACTTCGGCCTGTCGCCCCAGGGTCTCTTCAGCAACGCCGCCTCCACCAACCCGTCCCAGCTTGTTGTCATGCTCGAGGGTATCACTGGCGATGATGCCAAGGCGCTTCAAAAGTCCATTGGTGCTGGACCCAGCTTCAGGGTCGGCGACGCACCCTCCGCCGCTGCCAACACCCTGCTGCTGGCCAACGACTTCCAGAACGTCGGCGTCACCCCGAAGGGCTGCAAGTTCGACAAGGCCATCAACCCCTTTGCGGAGGAGTGCTGGAGTGGCAAGTCGTCCGTCGTCAGATACGACGTGAAGAAGGTAATTTAACTATTCAACCGCTATGATGGATGCCCAAATGCTGATGCCAATGGATTCGCAGGACTCCTCCATCATCAACTCCCTTTCCGAGAACGCTTCCCTCCTCCGCCAGCTGGCCCAGAACGGCGAGATGGAGACTATCCTCGTTGCCATGCCCGAGTCCTCCCGCAACTCTCAGATTCGTCACTGGTCTTCCAAGCCTGAGGAGCTTCGCCGCCGCCAGGTCGAGTCCGTCATGAAGACCGAGTCCGACAAGCAGGACAAGCCCGCGCCCACGAGCCCCGCCGAGAGCGCCACCCCCTTCCCCGGCGAGATCAAGCGCGGCAGCATCCCCTCCTGCTTCTCGTCGGCCGACGCCTGTGTCAAGGACACCAGGAACTGCTCGGGCCACGGCGAGTGCGTCAACAAGTACCAGAAGGCCGACGGTCAGTCTACCGGCACTTGCTTTGCCTGTGCCTGCTTGTCCACCAAGTCCAACAAGACTGGCAGCGTCACCCACTGGGGAGGACCTGCTTGCAGCAAGGTTGATGTCAGCGTTCCCTTTTGGCTCTTCACTGGTTTCGGTATCGCTTTGATTGGCACCCTCTACTTCGCCATCTCTCTCCTCTTCAACGTCGGCGAGGAGCCGCTTCCTGGCGTCATTGGTGCTGGTGTCTCCAGATCGAAGTAAAGCCATCGACGATAAGGCTTTGCGAGTTCAAGGTGGATTGGAATGAGTGTAGTGACTGTGCTTATAATTGGCAAGTGGTAGTCTGTACCATAGGTGTATTCTCATGCGGCGTTGGCATTGGCAGGACATTTCTCTCTGTTTATGGAGAGGTTATTTCTTAGACAATCAAAGAATTGAAGCAATGGTTCCATGAAAGCAGTCTATGTTGGGTATCATTAATTTGCTAGGTGCACGTACGTAACCCAACTAACCCAGGTCATCTGGATCCGGGCGCTCACTTGGTGTCGTTCCAAGGCTCTCCAGCCCCCTCTCCACCCTTAATTCACTGGCGCCAGTGTTCGTGATCTGTCTTGCCGGAGACTGTGCAGCAGATTCTGCGGCTGATGATGTGCCGACCGCGCTGGTATACTTCTGTCCAGCCTCGTTGAGAAGCTCCTGCACCTCATCCTTTCTGGTCAGGATGCTTTCCTTCTCCTGTCTCAGTTCCTCCACCCGCTTCGTCTTGTCCGCCAACTCCAGCTCCATGGCCCGCATCGTCATCTGTAACCTCGACAGGCACTCTGACAGGTCCGGCAACGGCGTGATTTTGGGTGGTACCTGCAGAAGGTGCTCGGCCGGGTTGGTCTGAGGCTTCTCCAAACCATCCATGCCGGAACGCGTCTGCGCTGCTTCGAACGCCGCACGCCGCTCCGCCTCCGAAGCGTCCGATTCGTCACCAGAGTCGCCCTCGGCCATCTTGATCTGCTCTGCCATCTCGCGCCGCCGGCGGAGCTTTTCTTCCCTCTCGGCCTTTCTACCTAGTGACAGCCCACCGTCCTCGACAAAGTCGTCGAACCCTTCTCCAAGATCCTCATCCTCAGGCACAAGCCGGGTCTCAGCCTTCTTCTTGCGCAGCGAGGCACCACCCTCATCATCGTCGAAAGAAATGAAGTCGTCGCCAGACTGCTCCTGTGCTAATCGTGCCCTGCGCTCTTTGCGCTCTTGGATCTCGGCATCGGTAAGGATGTTCGTCTGCTGAGGCCGCGAGCCCAGTTCGTCCGAGTTGACAATCAGTGCCCCCTCAAGTTCAGATGCATCCAGGTCCATCTCGTCCTCGTCGTGCATGCGCTGGGATGCAAGGTTCTGTGGCGTGTTGGGCGTCGAGTTTTGCAGCTCGTCCAGGTATTCCTTGCTATACCTCGGCCGGTCTTCTTCCTCGTCGCGGAAGGTGCGCATCGGCAGACGGTTCTTGATCGCGCTGTTCTCCAACGCTGTGTATCCCAGGGTGGCCTTCTTGGGCGTGGTGTACTCCGTCTTTTCCCCATCGTCACCGCCGCCCTGGGCACCACCAAACGACAGTCTCGACGAAGACTGGCGCTTCTTCTGCTTCAGAGACCCGGAACGGCTGACCGTCGGACGGATCACCACGGGGCCGTCATCCTCGTCGTCATCCTGTTGCGTGGAGCCCTTAGACTTGCCCGAGTCGCTGATCGCAGCACCGCCATTGGAGTCGTCGACCTCGCTGAAGTTGATGCTCTTTCGCAGGCCGCTCTGTCGAAATGGTTTCCGCGTGAATTTGACCGCTATCGGCGCACCGTCTGCCACCCCATTAGCCTTGCGAACGGCATCAGCGCATCGTCTCTGGACGGGGACTGCAGACTCACCATCCTTCACCGGCTCCGGCGAGCTTTTTGACGCATCATCATCCTCTTCGTCGTGGACTTTGATCACACGAGCTTTCCTTTTTGGCGTAAAAGAGCTCATCCTGACAGATGATGTAATTTCGGTAGAATTTTGAAGGTGTTGAAGCACCAGTAATTCGAGGCCGCTCAGGTGCCTGGGAACCTCACCTTGAGAACGCGCAGATAAGCTTTCTTATCGCCACGTGACCCACCCAAATTTCGACACCGCCCAGGCCAGGCTCCCCTCGGCAGGCTGCAGACAGAGCATCGATAGCTTCGTCGCGTCGCAAAGCCCATTTCGCGCCTCGATTGACATCACCCATATCCAACCCATCCACACCCCACAGACAGACAGCACAAGATGGCGCCCGCACAGCCCGAGCTGAAGAAGGTACGGAGGCCCATTTTCCTCACGGACATTCCCGAGTCTCCGGACTTGTACGATGTACAACCAGATTAATGGAGAGTGCCTACTTTGGCACCTCCTCTATCGGCTCATCCCCTCCTGTCCTGGATCATGATCGCTAACGTTTATCGCAGTACCTCGACAAGAGACTTTTCGTCCAATTGAACGGCAGCCGCAAGGTTATCGGTGTTCTCCGAGGCTACGATGTGCGACGCTCTTGGTTCTGTCGTTTGGAGTTCCGAGCTAACAAGCTCCATAGGTCTTCCTGAATATTGTTCTGGACGAGGCGGTCGAGGAAAAGGAGGGCGGGGAGAAGGTCAGGCTAGGCATGGTCGTACGTATACCGCCTTTTCCGTCAGATTTACCGTTTCAATGCTAACCTCACCCAGGTCATCCGCGGCAACTCAGTCGTCATGCTGGAGGCGCTGGAGAGAATTGGCGGCGACGACCGCCAGCAGAGAGGCTAGATTGCCAAACGACTCGATGGTCGACTTCCACGAGATGCTTTTGCGGGGCTTTTACACTTCGGCGTTATGACGGCACAAAAAGATGCATTTGGTTCCAAGACAAATGGGCGGGGATGAAGTATGGCTAGATACCAGCAAATGTCACATTCAATGCGAACCACCACGACCGCCGCAGCTGCCATTTGACGAACCACGGATCTCCTGCGTCCATGCGGCAAGGCTCACTTGGCAATATCGGCCCAGGCTTTCTCGTCATACCAATCCATCATGCGGCCGCCGTACTTGCGTACCCAGCCCTTGATGCCGCCCTTGAGGATGACGGCCTGCACAGCGGTCTCGCCAACGTCATCAAAGTAATCCTGCAGCCAGTTCGCAGAGCGTGGGCCGCGTCCGTTGCTGCTACCTGTGCAACGGCTTCAGCAGGGGGGAGGGGTCATTTCGAGTGTGTGGGTTGTTTGTTGTGGACAGAGACGATTAGAGCGGATTGCTACTCACCGCAATAAAATATAACACGCTTGACACCACCCTGCTTACACAACTCATGGATGACGGGCCTTGTCTGGTACAGCGTCTGGGCGGGGAAGTTGATTGATGTTGATATCGTCCCGCCCTCCCAATCGTTCCTGCGTACGTCCACGAGCAGAAAGTCGCGGGGGCTATCTCGTCCATCTGCAGCTCTAGCCTCAAGCAACGCCATCACCTCGTCGGCCTCGACTTCCAAAGACTTGGCTTTGGGGGCAGGAAACGCTGCCCACCAAGGCGGGGTCTCCGTCGCAATTGCACCCGCGGCTTCAGCCATGGTTCACTCAGGCGATCCGCCTCGTCGGGTCGGGTCTTGGCTCAGCTGGACAGACAGAGAGAGCTCTTGCAGCAGTTCCTGCGCCTGCTGTGACGCCCGAGATGCTCACTGGGGGTTGCTTTAAGGGCGCGATCTTGCGGGCGCAGAGTTGCGGGCGTAAGTTACCCCAGAATCTGCGAAGGCAAGTCTGAAAGGGGGTTTGGCGGATGATGTGATTTGAGTTGCAGAGCCGCAAAGCCGTGCTGCAGCAGCTTCTCCTCAGCTCAATCTCCAAATCTCTCGGCACTCTACAGCTGTGGAGAATGCCGCACGGAGACATTTGTCATTCCGGGCCTTCAATTGGCTGCTCATGATGCCATTGAACCCAAAGGCACCTCAGTAACTTTCGACCCTTGCGCCGTCACAACCCTGATGCACTTTAAACACACATTGGCCCCCGACACTCTGGAAAACACCAAACGTCAATGTCATGTCATTTGTGGTGATATCTCAACTTCAAAGCCTCTTCAAGTGAAGCGGTCTTTTTTCCTTGTCTGTTTGCTTCTTCTTCTTGGACCTTCCAACCAGCTGCCGCCCCGCCCACATGCCGAGACTAATTGACGCATCTCTTATCTCTACCCGTGGGATTCGGGACTGGCTATCTCGACCAATTACATGTTCTTGTGGAGTCCGGCACTCACTCCAGCCTGTTGCCAGTGGCTGCCGTCTCTCTCTTTGCCTGCCGTCCAGCAAGTGCGGCATTTGTGCTTATCTACCGTCGCCAAAAGCTTCCTTCAGAGGCATTCTTTCTTGTTTCTGGGTTGCAGCTACGTTGTATTTTTGATTAAATATTGACGACCGGGCCGGCTCAGTCGCAGATGGAGCAGATGGGCATATCCATCGACCTCTAGGATCAGCCGTTACCGGAGAGAATCTGCATCCCGCGGTCAATTGCTCGGAGATGTCACAAGTGTCATCTCGGCGTCCTAGCTGGTTTTTGAACACCGAACGGGACACATGGGATACCGTCTGACGGGCTTCTCGCATTTGCGACAGCAGGATGATGCCAAGAGCATTCTCAGGCTTGTTATGGGTGCTTCGTTCGATGATGTGCGCGCCCTATCTAACAAATGGCATCCATCATGTCTATCAAATCTCAGAGGGCGCACACACGCGGGACAATTTGTGAATTGCTGACCGTCATCATCATGTAACACTTCTTCTCCAGGTCTCTTTGCAGAACCTCGACGAACCGCTGGTCGCCGCTCATCGGCCTTCTTGCTGACATATACCAACATGTTTGTTTGTCTTATCGCAACGTCTCGGAGAGAGCCGGTGAACCAACACTCCGACCCCAGTTTCTCTCCATCGCACGCCGCTGCGTTCCCACAATGAGCGCCGAAAAGGCGAAAGGGCGCAGACGACAACCCGATACCGATGCCCAAGAAACAACTTCTCCATCCCATGTCCACCTTGATTCCCCCACTGCGGCACCCGGAGGCCAAGAGGACGGGTACAGATGGGATATCGCCCCGCCACCGGGGTAAAGAAGGGTAAGGAACCGTTCCTATCTTCCCGCCCTGCGCCGCCTCCACAGATAAGACACCACACCCAATGACTCGGGACCCTCGCGCCCGACGACTGCTCTGTGCAACGTCAAACTGCATGGCCACCACATGGTGAGCCGTGGAGCTCCTTGGGAGAATCGACATGGCATTTCCTTCGCACCTGCTTCTTCAGGTAAAGCTGAACGACCGGGAAACTCTCCGATGGGATGGGTTCTTTCGTCTGTCCGAGGCGACCCTTGGTGATGTTTGCTGTAAGCCTGCGAAGCTGCGCAAGCCGACACCGCCTCACGTAATTGTTCGATGACCAATATTGTGATGTTCATGGATCAGGTCACTTCCAAGGCTGTTGGCCGGTAGTGGTTCGGCGAGTCTTGCGCGTCGGACAGAGACATCCATAGACCGGTCCCGGCCCGGGCATCTGGATCGATGATAGAGCGTCCGTAGGTCTATAAAGACTAGCGGGTGTATCGCCAATATGAAGGTATCCAGAGACTCTTTCTCCTCACGCCAATCTCACCTGGACAGCCTCAACTCGGTCCTCTGATCTCGCAATGTCTCGGTGGCTCCTTTCTTTCGTCGCCGGAAGCGCCCTCGCGGCTGCTTCTGGTCTCCCCCTGAAGCTCGAGACTCGTCACGCCGTCACTTCTCGTGTTTCCAACATTCATCTGACGATCGAAGAGCCCGTCGATGGATCCGTCACCTTCACTTACGGATCCTGCCGCGGCGTCTCTCTTGACGATGCTCATCACACCATCGTCAAGTCCGAGGTCCGCGACTCTCAGCGCCTCGTCTGGGTCCTCCCTGAGGATGCTCACTCCGACGGCTGTATCTCCGCTTGGAGCGTTTCTGGCTCCTTGGTTGGCCGAAGTGAGCCTCAAACCCTTCACCACAGCTGGAAGCGTCGTACTGCCAAGAGATGTAAGTCATAGCCACGACTCTCGATCCCGCTCAAACACTGACACCAGCCCAGCCATCCATATGAGCAACGAGACTGGCTTCGACACCCTCGGCGCCTGGTTCGAGGGTGTCAACCTCCTCAAGGACAAGGAGCCTGCCGCCGTGGACGTTGACGCCGCGAAATCTAAGCAGATCGCAATTGTAGGCGCCGGTATGGCGGGACTCATGTCCTACCTCGTCCTGTCTCAAGCTGGCATGACCAACATCAGCATCATTGAGGCTGGCCAGCGGCTTGGCGGTCGTGTGCACACCGAGTACCTCTCCGGCGGTCCCTTTGACTACTCCTACCAGGAGATGGGTCCCATGCGCTTCCCCGAGACCTACGTCGACCCCAAGACCAACGCCACTTACAACATCTCCGACCACCAGCTCGTCTTCCAGCTCGCCGCCGAGATGAACGAGCTCAACAATCACGACAAGAACCTCAGCGTCGACTTCATCCCCTGGATCCAGTCCAACGTCAACGGCCTGTCTTACAAGAACGGCATCAAGCTCGCCAACGGCCTGCCACCTACCCTCGCCCAGATCTCCGCCAACTCCTCGCTCGCCGTCGCGACCGTCTACGACGATGCCACCAACGCCCTCTCCGCAGAGGAGGAGAAGTACATGCCCGGCAGCGACTTCTCCGTCGCCATGGCGAAGAACATGTACAAGGCCCACGGCGAGTGGGTTCGCAACGGCTTGAATGGCCTGGGCGGCGACACCTGGTCTGAGTACGCCTTCATGGTGAACTACCTCAAGGGCTCCCTCAACTCCACCGACGCCCTCGGCATGTACTCCGCTACCTCTTTCTGGGACACCCTCTACGAGGGCATGTACTTCGAGGCCGCGACCTACAGGACCATTGATGGTGGTCTCAGCCGTCTGCCCCTGTCCTTCCACCCCCTCGTCGACGACGTCACCACCATGGACCGCAAGATCGAGCGCGTGCAGTTCACCGAGGACTCCAAGGTCAACCTCCAGTGGCGCAACAACTTCACCGAGAAGACGTTCCAGAACGCCTCCTACGACTACGCGCTGATGGCTGTCCCCTTCTCCATCATCCGCAAGTGGCGCCTCCCCTCCCTGCCCCTGACCATCTCCAACGCCATCAAGGAGCTCCCCTACACCAGCGCCTGCAAGGTCGCCCTTGAGTTCTCCGAGCGCTTCTGGGAGCACTATGAAAACCCCATCGTCGGCGGCTGCAGCACCACCTCCGACATCCCGGGTATCGGCTCCACCTGCTACCCGTCGTACAACATCAACGGCACCGGCAAGGCGACGATGCTCGCCAGCTACATCTCCGGCGACTGGGGCCACCGCTGGGCGTCCGTCTCCGAGGCGGAGCACGTGCAGTACGTCCTCGACGCCATGGTTGAAATCCACGGCGAGAACACCCGCGAGCTGTACACCGGCAACTACAACCGTCGCTGCTGGGTGCTCGACCCCCTCGAGAGCGGTTCCTGGGTTAGCCCCGTTGCTGGCCAGCACCAGCTGTACATTCCCGAGTACTTCAAGACGTACGACAACGTGAGTGACCAGCCCCTTTTTGAAAACCCTTTGACTTGGACTGACACTGCTGCAGATGATCTTCATCGGCGAGCACACCTCCTACACGCACGCCTGGATCTCCTCGGCTCTCGAGTCTGGCATCCGTGGCTCCGTGCAGCTGCTCCTTGAGCTCGGTCTCGTTGATGAGGCCAAGGCCGCTGTCAACAAGTGGATGGCCAGATGGATCGACATTGTAAGTTGACCAGCCCCTACTCAAACATCCTGTGCCGTAGCTAACATCGCCCTCAGTAATCCGATGTAATGGTAATCAGTGGTGGCAATCACGTCGGATAGGCTAAAATAACACGAGTAATGAGGGGCGTACATACGAGACGCCAGAAACTCGCCGAGGGATGGCGAGAGTTAATTACATAGTGTGACGAACTTATGAATGAAAAGTATATGAACCATCTCATACCCGAAAGATCATGGAATGGTTCTAGAACCGACATGAGTGACATGCACGCTGGCCTTGGCACGAACACTCCAAAGAGTAGATGGACCAGATGCGACGACCCAGTAAACAAAAGACGACAGTTCACAAGCGCCCTGCACAGGAGATCCTTCTCGTTCCACCCACTCCCGGCCCCACGAGGCCGTTTTCTGACAGATGCCGTTGGAGCTGTCGCCCAGCTTGATGGCTGCGCCCGAATCCTACAATCTCAGCCTTGCAGGCGTAGCTCATGGTCCGATCGATCCACCGAGGGGAACAGGGGTTCGGCCGGACCCGGAAGAGGATGGTTCGGCATCTGCTGATGCGCCGCGTTCATGCAGCGCCTGACCGATCCTTTGAAGAGTTTGTCATTAGCAGCCGCGACTTTGTCATCTGCCCCCCCTGGCTGCCACGCAGGTTCATCTCTTCTCCACAGTATGGTAATGTCCGGAAACTGCAAGAGTCGGAAGATCTTCTTGCGACAGGGACCAGATCTGGTAGTCAATTCATGCTGAGAATGTGACTATGCAAGAAGTTCGTTTTCGTCTCGCTGGAGTCTGGCTTCGCTCGTCTCAAACAGCCGCGGAACTCCGGACTGGGAGAAGGGCACGCCGTCTCGAACAATCTTTGCCAGCCCTTTGGCCGTTAGGAGAATAAAGGCCATCCCGTGGCCGTTGAAGCCTGCGGCGATGTACTGCCCGGGTTTGGACGGGACTGCACCAACGTGGGGCAGCTGGTCATTTGTGTACTGCATCTCGTCAGTTCTCGGTCGAATTGCGACGTGATTGAGAAGCGCTTACCCCCATGATTCCCGTCCAGACTTTGTCAACCTTGGCTCCGCTGTTTTCCCAGCCGTGGAAGTTTCTCTGCATGTAACCATCAAAGTACGTAGCAGCAGGCTCGATCAAAGTTGAGTCATCCCAGACATTGTACCATTGATCGAGGCGCTTCGGATAAAACTCTGTCCTGCCGCCGCCAACGATGATACTCCCGTCCGGTCGAGTGACTTGGTAGTCGTACAGGCCGGGACCGTGACGAAGGGAGTAGGTCGAAGGAAGATGCGGAGGACGCGTGCCTTCTGGGACGGCCACATGGCTGCAGATCCCCCGAGCTGGGATGATGCGATCCTTGTACTGTGGAAGCAGCGAGGAGGTGTACGCGTTGGATGCAAAGAGGACGGTTCTGGCTCTAATGGCACCTCTGGGGGTGGTCACCGTCCAGAACCCGTTGTCTTGGGTGTCGGACACTTGAGTGACGGGAGTATGCGTGTGAAGCTGGGCTCCCTTGCTGACGGCTTGTGACAGGAGGGACATGACAAACTTGTAGGGCCTGCAAGGGTCAACATGGTTCTCTCTTGGAGGCGTCTCTGACGGGACCATACCAAATAGAGCCGGCCTCGAAAGCGAACGCTGTGGTGGCGTCTTTGACTCCGGAAAACGTCTCGGCTGCCTTGCCCTCAACAATGTGAACGAGCTTGGCTGTTGGTGATCCTAGCTGAAGCAGCTCATCGATACCTTTCTTGAACGGCAGGGCGTGCTCGTCCTTTCTGAGGACAGCCATGGAGGTAGTTACTCTGAAGTCGCAGTCAATCTTCTTCTCTCGGACAAGGTCTCTGACAGCATGGAGGTTGGCAAGCTCAAACGAGGCCATCTCGTCAGCGGCCTCTTGCCCGTACTTCCTGATCAGACCCGGAAGGCCTTGATAGAGGTCGGGTCTTACGTGACCGCCTGCTTAGTGTTAGTGCGGGGCTATTGCACTTGAGGACGTCACTGACCATTGCGAGCCGTCGCTCCCGAGCAAGCTTGTCTGGCTTCGAGGATGGTGATGGATGGCCGAGGGGAGTCATCAAGGCCGTCGAGGAGGTAGTGGGCTAGAGCTGTCCCTGTGTACCCAGCGCCGATGATGACGATATCCTGCTCTGCTGGCAATGTCTCGGAGCTCTGGGAGCTATCCAGCTCGTGGAGCTGTGATCGCCAGTAGGGCACGGTAGCGTTGGGAACTGGGAATGGAGCCGTGGACATGGTGGAGCTGAATGATGTGATGAGAGATGAGAGGAGTGCGTTAGTAGGAAAGGTTCCGGTTGAACGGAAGCCAATCACGAAGTCTTTTCACGGGCTCGAAGAAATTGCGATTGGCCAAGAAAAAGATGCAAAGTGGCCAGTATCAAACACAAACACTGATGGAGAAGGGAGGTCCGCAAATGGCTCGAAATGGCAACTTGCAGCTCCGAAAACGCGGGGCGGGTGGCTGTTACCTCCGCAGCGCCTCGGAGCCGACCGCCGGCCACCGGAGCCACTATCCGTGCTATGTACCTAAGCGAGTGCCGGCAGGGAGGAAGGAGCGCCCCCCCCCCCCCCCCCCCCCCCCCCCCCAGAACTCGACGCATGGCGCCTTCCATCCGGTAAAGTAGGTGCTTTAGTGCACCTGTCAAGTTTCACCATCTCAACTTCAACTTCAACTTCAACCATCCATCTACACTCTTTTTCAACGTCGACCATGGTTATTCTGTTCAATCTCCACTCAAGTCGGACCCTGGCTTTGCGAGTGCCTGACTCGCGGCATCGTCAGATTCGCTCTCTTCTGCCACGCTAACATCGTTCGCTTATTGCGGAGAGATGGCCTTCAATCACGCTACCGCCAAAACACCATCGCCGGCCCCTGTCCTTGCATCTGTCACTGTGTCGTACCCATTCCTTTGGGTTCATGATGCATGAACGTTAGACACGTGAAGCTGTCAAACTGTCATCTCCGGTGGCAAACTCCCCGCCACGAGGCTCTGGGGTGCTTCGGCGTGGGGTTATCGCGACACGTGCTACGACTTGCAAGGGAGTTAACAGGACGCCTGGTTTCAAGTGAACCTTCTTCACCGCCTTGTCAGTCAGAGTTGGTTTGTGTCGGTGAACGTTTCCCTGGAACGATGGTGGGAGGAACGTTCCCATTTCCTTCGGAGATCCAGTCCGACTCCGACGATCCTCGGCCACCATGCCTTCTGATACCCATCGCACGCCCTGGGAGTCTGGGACCACACCGCGTTTACGCTTCTTCTTGTTGAAGAAGGACCGGTCTCCGCCCATCGAACCATCCAGCTGGAACACAATTGTGCTGTTCTCTCGCCACCGATATCTTATCCGATCCGATAACGAGTACTCCTTTGGAAGCGAGTCATGATTGAAGGGCAGAATTTCGACGCACATTACTACTGGAATTCTCGCGATCGGGTTCGGCATTCTGAGCTGCCACTAAGTACATCCAGCAATTGCCGGCGTTTCTGACTGAGATGATTCGACATCTAATAGCGACCTTTCCGATAGCCGCCGAGACAAGCCTTTGGTGTGTTGCTAGCTCTCCAACGGCAGCTTCTCCAACATAGTCTCACTCAGCCCAAATCTCCTTGAGACTCTGTCGCCTTGAGATACGATGCTGCTGATGGTCCTTCTGAGAAGCAGTAACCGATGTCAGTCACGGTGTTTCCTAAAACGGGCCAGTCATACAAGCTTTTTCCCTTTTTGGGACAGCAAACGTCAAGGATGCAAGGAACACCGGCCACTGCCGACATTGACAACCCAGAGAAACCCCACGTTTATTGCATGAATGGTCGGTTAGCTGCCGAAAGTCGCCTCCCGCGTTTAGGGTATTGGAAGTGGGACAGGCCTTTAACAACTTCATTGTCACGCAGTGCAGCCATCGTCCCCTTCCAACGACCGCTGTTCAACTTCATCTCATCACACGAGACGCGTCCGTACTGCCAACAACGCTTTTACAGAGTTATTTGGTGTGATAACGCGCTCGCGGCCCCTGGTTTCCCCATCCAGGCCGCTCCGATTTCCCCCGAGGTTACTTGCTGCCAGACAGCATTTCTCGTCAGCAACACCAAGGGATCAACCACAGTGGGCGCGCTCCAGAGCAGGCTCGGACCAAATCGAAGGGCCGGTGGCAGATCATAAGCGACAAATAGATGCGGCGGAGCCATCTGCAAGGCACGGATGCCAGCATGACGTGCTTTCGATTGTTCGTATTGTTCGTGCACGAGTGCCTCAGCCCTGGGCACGTTGAATCCACTTCAATGATCAACAAGTGTGCACGGGCACGCTGCCCCGGCCTTTCAGTTGGAAAATTTCAGGCGTGATTTACATTCCTGCTGAAGACAAGTGCCTGAATGATGGATCTTGACCTTGGGCTGACAGCGGGTACGAGCTCAGGATTCCGCATGCGGCCCCGTGGGCCGACGTTGCAATACCTATTGGAATCGACGGACGCAAGATATATCTGGTTGATTGATCACATTTCTTTTTGAGAGTGTCCCACGCGAAAAGTACGGAGGCCGGACGTCCCGTGGGTCGTTCGCCCAGTTCTTCAGATTCGTTCAGCCAGGTTCGTGGAACGGTGGAGCGGGTCGGCATCGTCGGGCCCGGAGAAATCGGCCGAACGGAGGCGCTGAACCGATAGCCGGAGGTTTGACGGCATGCGATTCATTCTGTATCTGTGTGAGGTACAACACTCCTTCTTTACGACCGTACGGTCGGGCGTCACGAGCAAATCTGAGCGAAGCACTACGCTCTTGCAGGCATGGGATAAGACGTCACGAGAACGAAGGCGCGCGGATGTCCTTCCAGGATCCAAGACACAAGACAGACTTATTTGCAGTCCAAATCATGCGGAATGTTTTGGCGATGGTCTGGCTATCGTCATCGACTCAAGAAAATTGGCAGACTGGATATGAAGTTGGCATGGCCATCGCTTTGGAATCAAGACTACGGAATTCGGTCTCGTATACAGTTCCGAGAGATGTGGGCTCTCAAGCTGTGCAGACAACGCGGCTATCTTGTCGCGCGGCTCAAAGATTAGCCCGAAGGGCTAGAAAAGCTCCATGCAAGCTTCGAATGTTAGCTTGGTGGCGATTATGAGCTGTGTGCCTTGCCATCCGCTTCAAGCTCGCGAACTGGATGGATACTTTTGCCTCTTGTTGGCGGTGGCCGCCGAAGATCTCTCCGCGAGAAGCGAAATGTGGGCTTTGGAGGACCATGCCAATGTCAGTACACACCTCAGGACGTCGAGGAAAATCTCAGCCGAGGCAATATCACCTATGATCTAGGGTCGAAGAGGCAGGTATCTGCATGCTCCTATAGTCAGCATTAGCGGGAGTCGCTGTTGCAGTCTTCCAGTGGCCTCCTCCACAGTCGGCCCCACGACATCAACGGTCCCGTCCATGCAGATTCCGGTGCGGGCTCGACAGTATCCGTACTTCCCTCGAGTTGGGACTTCATGATGGGTCCGGTCTGCCGACGAATCATCAAGTCGTTGGCGACATGTTGATGCCTGGCATGTGGAGGTCGTGCAGGATACGGTCCGATATGTGAGCAGCCCTCGTCTCGCTTGACGATTGACTGAGCAAACATGTTTCATGAGCGACGGATCCTGACGAAGTTGGCAGAGATTTTCAATGGTGTCGGCTCGTCAAATGCTTGCCTGCTCGGCATTGACAGGAAAATGGTGACCAGGTCCAGTCAAGGCTACATACATACCGTTGGTGGCTTTGCCGGGGAGAAATCCGTGGTGCCTTCACATTGCTTTTTCTAAGCGTAACATCGTGGGAGCCATGTGGCTTAAGGACCTGGTTTGATGTTGGGAGTCCAAGCGGCTCCAGACCGTAACCGAAAAGTTTGCCTGTCAAATGCCAAATGGCGAACGGGCTTCCCTTTCTTCTTTCCAAGCAGAAGGTGTGTGGCAGAGTCGACGAAACAGGCATGGTTGTCAGCGAGAGACCATGTTTGCTTGTCATCGCAGGTCGCCGCTGCCGCCCATGTGCAACACGACGCACAGCGTAGCTCGGCTGGTATCCCAGCAATGCACTGCGACCCGGCAAAATGGAATAATTGGCATGGACCCGAAATTGATCAAAACCTTGGTCACACTTGCATTGCATCAAGTCTCATCTTCGAGGGCTGCAAAAAGCAATCTAACGGCCGCCACAACGCTGAAGAGCGCCTCGCGTTGATGGGCTGGTGGCGTTGACGCATATGCAACGAGCAAACATTTTCTTCTTTGCTTGAGCTAGCACAGGGGAAAGCACCTCGGAAACGACATGTCATTTTGGACATTTTGAAGAGAAGCCTTTGCGAGTTAGTGCGCCTCGGTTGATTGAGAGCGGTGGTTGGACTTGGGCGCCCGCTAAACCATTCGGAACCTCGCCTACGAGGCGCTACTCCTGAGATGGTCGGTCATCCACCGACCACCGAGAATCCTCGGCTTCGAAGACGATGCGCCATGTTTGCATACGACGCGTGGAGAGAAGCGTCTTATTGCAATGTTTGCGTATCATTTGACACCTGTCACAAATGATGAAAGAGAGGGGGCCGTTCGAGTCTTGCATATCAAGGCCCCCACCCAAAAATCTCGTCTGTTGGTTGGTCCATCGAGATCTTCTCAAGATCTCCATCATTGGAGCTGAAAAGTGGACTTGGCCGGTGGAGGTCACATTGACAATCTGACAATCGCGTGTAGAGAGGACTTTGATCCGCTGAGGGCTGCCAGTTCAAGCCCGGGCAACCAGGCCACCGTCAGGGGGATCATGCGGGGTGATTCGGGGGCGGTTGATGAGCTTTACAATGCAAACCCCGGGGAATCCCGACTTGGGCGCCGGCGACAGGTGATGGCGCTGAACTCTCGTCACCATGGTGTACCGAAGATGAAAGCGACGGAGATGAGGCTGGAAGATCGTGGCGTGACGAAACACTGCAAAAAGTGTCTCGACTTACGGGCTCTGTCCAGAGACCCGGTGTTGGAAACCACTGTGGCCAATGCAGGACCCAACAAACTCTTTCCATCGACCAGTGCTGCATTTCTCTAGCAGAACCAAGCGAACACACAGCATGGATGTCTCTTCGCACATCGCTCGTGCATCAAGTACTTTGTACGAGCAAGTCGGTAATGGATGGAACATTAAGACCACTCCACCCGATCCTTCGGGCTCAAGTTGAAACGCAGGGAAGAAAGGGTGTGTTATTGCAACTCCACCACGTTGTTGGTGAAAGAGTCAGCAAAAGTCTGTTTCTGATGGGCTGTTTGCCGAAGTCGCAATTGAGCGGCAATCTCTGAGATGGGATTCGAGTCGAGCATCATCGCATCCAATACCCGTTTCCAAGATCTGAACGGATACTCATCCCCAATTCAGTGGGCAGAAAATGAACCAGAAAAACACGGCTCGCAGACTTTTACCCGGTCGGAATTGGGGTCTGAACATCCGCCGAACTTCCAACTGAAGGAAAGTCACAGTGTCTGTGGCTCTTTTCCCTCCGACCCCCGGCTGAGTCTCACTCGTCGTTTTCTCTCTGCGTCTTCCCCCAGCAGCTGCAGTACAGAGCCGATGCGTGCTGCAAGCTGCACAGCGTTTTCATGGATTGATATTGAGATAATTGGGCGCGCCGTGGGCCCCAAATTAGGCAATCCGGAAGCCGCAAATCTCATCATACGAGTTTGCAATTGCAACTCGGCAATTCCCTGCTGTGGCGTGTTGTTTTCTCCACTGGACATCGCGTGTCACTGACGTCTGTTAGGGACAAGGGACTAACAAGGGGACCACACAAACCTCTTCCAGTCGCCTCCATCACCGCCCGGGGTTTCCTGTCCGATGGCTCAAAATTTTCTCTGCTCCAACCTCCGGCCAGCGCGCAAGATTGACGCGATGCGAATGGACCAGTGAGAACTGACAGACTGACTGAGCAATACCCACGCCCGGCTATGGCCTCCACGAGCCCAATTCTTTTCGCCCTTCGTGTTCGATCGCGGCTCCATTGATGCTGCTGCAAGTCACAGTAGACCCCATCCGCAATCATCCCCTTCCTCTCGACCGCCGACGATGAGCTTGACCAAAGACCGTTGCAAGCGTGCCTACGGGATATCCACCGTTAACCCGCCTCTTAGCGCACTTCTAGAAGGGGTGCTCCCGACCAACGCCGCCTCGGTATGCTCGGCAGCTCACGGGCGGTGTCCCACTGGAGAGGCTTCGGGGTCATGCTCAGGGTCCAGTCGGCATCCTTGCTGGCGTCTCTTAGCCCTCCTGCGGACCCCTGGTCTCCTGGGACGCTCCTGGGACCCCCCGGCCTTGTACCACCGACCCAGACAGGGCTGACTCTCAACCGCTCTTCGGTTCATCGCGAACCACCGTTTGCCATTGGCGCTGTTCATGGGCAACTGTCAACGGTACGTATGTACAAGCTGCCTTCTCCATGGGCCTCTCACCCTTGGATCCATGCATGGGGGGTCCCTTGAGCTGTCTTCTAATGAGGAGCCCAGCTTTCTTTTTACACTACGGCATACAAATCATACGATGTATATCCATCGAGACGGCGGTGCCTGATTCGAAGCCTGCAAGCCGCGAGGACTTGAACACACGCGGGCCTGCGAGTGCGAGACGAAGGGGACGAGGGGGAGGGGTGAGGCCGGGCGACCTTCCATGAGGTCGGAGTGGTTCTACGGAAACCCAACTGAGACCGCATCAGAGAGAGAGGTTATATATCTTTCGTGGGCGTCCCGAGTCCAGCGCTCTCAAGAGAGTGGCTGCGTGCTTGTTGTTCCAAACCCTTGGATCCGGCTCTTCTTCTATTTGGGATTTCTACCATTGTCTGTGCCATTTTTTGATACCCCCTTCCCATCCGCACCCCTGTTCACGTCGGCGGCCCCAGAGATCCATACTCCATCCCATCTCATCCCGTCCTCCTAGATTTACAAGCAAGCAGCCGCAAGGCTTCCCTTTTTTGGTTCGAGGAACACCGACGATCAGCTGAGGATTCGAACTTCATCTTCAGCGAACTGGGAATCCCGACACCACAAGCTTTTCCTTCGCCTGATATTCCGTCACACAGTCACAGTCATGGCCTTGACATACAAGCAGTCACAACTGGTCAGGGGGACCATCCCCGCCCTCCGTGAGCACGGAGAGACCATCACATCCATCTTCTATGCCAACATGCTGCGCGCTCACCCGGAGCTTCACGACCACTTCAACAAAGTCAACCAGGCCAACGGTCGTCAACCACGCGCCTTGACGGGCGTTATCCTCGCTTTTGCTTCCAACCTCAACCACATCAGCGAGCTCATTCCCAAGCTCGAGCGCATGTGCAACAAGCACTGCTCGCTCGGAATCCAACCCGAACATTATGACATTGTCGGCAAGTATCTCATTCAGGCCTTCGGTCAAGTCCTCGGCCCAGCCATGACGCCTGAGATTCGTGAGGCTTGGACAAAGGCCTACTGGATTCTTGCCAAGATGCTCATCGGCCGTGAGGCCCAAATGTACCGCGAGTTTGACGACGACAAGTGGAAGGGATGGCGCAAGTTCCGTATCGAGCGGAAGGTTGCCGAGACGGACGACATCTTCTCCTTCTACATGGTCCCAGTAGACGGCAAGCGTCTCCCAGACTTCTATCCTGGCCAGTACACCTCCCTCCGCTCGACGATCCCGGGTCTCGGACACCTGCAGTCCCGCCAGTACTCTCTCAGCGACTCTCCTCGGCCCGACTACTACCGCATCACCGTTAAGCGTGATCAAGGTGTCAAGGTCGGCAAGGGCCAGGCTGTCTTCAACCTCAACCCGGGCGTCTTCTCGAACTTTCTCATCGACGAGAAGAAACCTGGCGACATTGTGGAGTTGACACATCCCACAGGCGACTTCTTCTTCGACACGCACGCCGCCGGAACTCTTCCCGTTGTCCTCATCTCTGCCGGTGTTGGTGTCACACCGCTGATGTCTATCTGCAACACCATCATTGAGCGTCAGGCCGTCCGCCCCATCTCATGGATACACTGCTCGGCGCGCAACGCCCCCTTTGAGGAGCACATCCGCAAGATTGCCTACAGCCGCGCCAACTTCATCACCAAGTTCTTCCGCTCCCAGATTGCCGATGTCGAAGACGATGATTCACTGTCTTCGTCCAGCGACTTTGGCCTTCGCATGGACCTTGCTCGGATAGATCCTGCAGAGCTCTACCTTGGCCACGGTGGTGCCGAGTACTATATTTGCGGTCCCGAGATATTCATGGTTGAGATGTCTCAGTACCTGCTTGATCGGGGAGTTGATCCCGCCAGAGTCAAGTTTGAGAGGTTCACTACCGGCGACTTGGAGATGAAGCACTAAAGGCGTAAAAGCGTTGGCTACACAGCACCTTGGCTGACTGTGCATTTGATTTAACGGGAGAACGGAACAGGACACTGAGGATTTTGGTTCAATGAACGTGGCGGAGTTTCATGAGTTGAGAAACGGTCTATCTGGGAAACGGTTCAATGTTTAAGCGGCCACATAATGTCTGGTCAGTCATCAGTTAAAGGAAGACACGGAGGATGGGTGGTATCCATTGATTTTGAAGTATCTGGATCGGAAGGGCCAATCAAGCGTGCTCGTTTGCGCTGTAGAGAAAAAGAATCTTCTTGCCCTCCACTGCCGCTACTCACCTACGATTGTCTCCAAACGCTGCGAGAGCGCACTTGACAAACGCCGTCATGGCTGTTGCCTATTCGCCGCGCAGCAGTGTGCAAAGATGTGATCGCAAAGCGAGTGCTTTGGTGCCGATTCAACACCAAAAGTCGCTCTCTATCCAGCAAATATTCGACATCATACGAGAAAAACTGGATTGGGCGCCGCATAATGCAACCGCCTGACTCGTCCACTATTTATTGACGCCTCTGACCCCCCCAGAGTTCCCTACGGGGTACCTAAACTGGGGGCTTTTGGGGCGGAGAAGAGCTGGGGTTTTGTCCTCCGGTGGGCTTCGGAATTCCCATTGCAACCTGGGTCTTACACACACATATCGCACTCGATTTTGATATCCACGCAACTCATCACGACCGTCTTCCGTTGGTTGGGGGGTTGGTTTTCGTCCACAACATCCCATGATTGCGTCCGACGTCGCTCCGCAAGCGAGAAGGCTTGATGGAGTCTTGCCGATGCGCAGCAAAATGCGATCTCACGCTTCCCCTTGCCTTTCCCATCGGGATCGGGATTTCGATCAAATGCGCCGAACACGTACGGATACACACGCACACAACGCAGCGGCATAAAAGGAGCAAAAACGCTTTGCCGGGTAACCTCCGTGATGACGAGTGAGCATTGCTACCTAGCGTGAGGCACAGCCTACCACAGCCGAAAGTCTCCCCTTACTATTGATGTCTGTCCCCTGCGAGATCGTGGGTCAAGTTACTATCGGACTTCACAGAGAAAAGTCGGATTCCATTTTCTCGACTGTCCCGTTCTGCGGCGACCTCTGCGGCGCGGGCTTGACTCGCTAGGAAGAACCCGCCCATCGAGACTGATCATCGACGATGACGCCAGCTTTTCATGTGTCCTCTGCAGGCTCCCCTCGCTCCCGATGCTGCTCATTTTGTTGCCCTGCAGCGGGATCTAGAGCTAGTGCAGTGCTGGGAATCCGCAATCCGCTCCGTCGGCAAAGACCAACGGCTATGCCGCCGTTTGAATCTTCAACGGCGTCCGTGCCAACCATACTAGATCCCGCTCGCCCGCTGGAAAGGAGCCCGCAACAGATTATCTCCTCATATTAAATCCTCCTCAAAATTCTGCTCTCACCTGCCGGTACTTGGGAGAGTTTTCTCACAGCCAGGGGGGACAACAAGAAAGGAGAAAATACCAAGGAAAAATCCCTCTCGCTTGATTAGACTTTGGGAGTGCACATGGCGGTCAAGAGGAGAAAAATTCCCCGGTGATGTCGCAGTAAATGAAGAAAACGTCAACTGCCAAGGAAACCTTCCCAAGTGAAGGAAGGGGGTGTTGTGTTAGACCGCAGGGGCAGAGGAAACAAGTCCCAGCAAACTCAACTCAGGAGCCAGCTCCGGACACCGCCTGCCTGCTCTAGGGTCTTCGTCCACCCATGCGTGTTATCCGAGACCTCATATAGGGAAACATTCGCCGCGGGACGGCGGGTTCGTCGGAAGACAGGTTGCTCAACAAGGTGTTGTTTCCGGTAGCATTGCGGCGCTGGGGGGCGCTGTCGCTGTCGCAAAACAAAACACGCGCGCGCTGAGCTGAGCCTCCGTATCGGGGGTGTGTCGTCGGTGACTGACCCTGAAAAACCGACCCCCGGCCGCATCAGATGCTCGTCAGGCGCCGACACGACGCTGCAGGGGCTCTTGGAAAAGGGCACTGCAAGGAGCATTTTTTGTTTCTTCTTTTGGTTCGTGCACTGTTATGCGAGTCGGAATAATGGCATGTTTATCGGCAGTGCGTTTCCCTATTTGTGATTTGCGATCAAAGTTTCTTTTTTGTGTTGTCAGAGGTTGAGGTCGAGAGAGCCCAGGCCGCTGGCTTCGGTCGGCAGTTGGGAGGCTCGGTGTAACCCTTCGGCTGGATTAGTGAACTGCGCAACGTGGCGTCGCTGCAACGTGAAGTCGGAGCTGTCACTTTGACAAGCACACCTCACCGCTCATGATGAAAGTATATTTATCACGGGACCAGGGAGTTGAGTATTCCGAGCGTCTCGGGTCATTGATGCATGGCGTGCCCGGACCTCGCTGGATGATGTATTTGATACAATCAGTTGAAAAGACTGGAGCAGCGTAACCAGGCAGCAAATCGCCGGTGACTTGTATGTCACTCGTAACTTGTCATATTTGAACCATTTCGGAGTTTACGTCTTCTAATAAGTCCTTCGATTTAACACCCTACAGGTCCACATGTATGCTACAACGGCAGAATGCCGACCACCTTGGATGGCAAAGCATGAGGTTTCCTTTTGATAATGTTCCTTCAACATGACTGTCAGAGCGCTGTCTTTTATAGTCATATTGGCTATCCAGGCTCACAATTGTACTGTGGTACGGCATAGGTTCGCCGCACTAATGTCCATATGAGCGTCTGATAGGGATGCTGGGTCTGTGTAGTTACGTGGGGTTGGGAAAGGAGTATACGGTGACAGGATATGTTGGTTTCGAAGCGAATGATGCGCACTACAATTTCGGAAAACTTTACTACACATATGTAAACATGCTTGCCCCCAATTCCAAATGACACGATTCGAAATGCCAAACACTAGATCGGCTTATGTTAGTAGCAGGTGCCATCTCTCGGCCAAGTTCAAAGTCTATCTGAACCTCCAGTGAGGTTTGACTATCTTCTTCATGTCTGTATTTGACAGGCTACAAACGAATGATTATCGAAAGATACAAAATGTACATACAGCTGGACTTTGGAACACTTGATCTTTGGTAATGGTCGTTCTCGGGAGTCAGAAACTGGTACACTCTCATCCTGGCATTACAAGAGAAATATCAGTTGTTAGACTGCACGAACTGCTATTTTGACGACTGAAGAAAAGTTTGTGGCACTGCGAACAGCAGAGATGGTATAATATGGCCGACTCGGAGGAGGTCAGTACTCACACGAAGCGGCTTCTACTATTACACAAAATTTCTCGCAGGAAAGATGAGTTATGAAGAAAATACGAGTTACTCAGGACAGAACATCAAAAGCTGGTCAGCAATAATCCTCCTCCATCCTTTTCAAAATTGACGTTTGGCCGCTCAAAGATCATTGGTCGACTGCTTTTTATATCCAAATCCAATTGGTTAGATTTTCCGGTAGTTCACCGGTGCTACTACGAGGCACAGTTGCGGCCTGGAAAGGAATACGATGAAGGATTCGTATGGAGGCCTACGCCGTAATGGCTTTCCCACCGCCAAGCAATTGGGGCTTACTGCACACCGCCGGGGAAGAATACGAATGGTAGGTAAGAAATAAAGTCTTACTTGCAAAAAGACACTACTTTTGGAAGTAGAGCTGCATGTCTTTGTTTTGCAGGACGGAACGATCGGCCCACACGGGTATGCCTTCTGATTTGACCATGTTGCACCACACAAGCTCTGTGAAACGCAAACATATGGTCCGCTACGATGGCATGGCGTTTACTCAGCCATTGACGCGAGTGTAAGGCGCTCTCTGATTCTAAAGCTGAAAATACGAATGTAACGTCGCGCTGGTGCGTGAGTGCAGGATTGCGGTCATCATGACCATTCATAAAAGCCTCTCTCCCTAGCTCTACATTATCTGTGTTGTTATTCAAATCCAGAGTTGCGACTTAGCTCTCGACTTATCTTCGTTCGAGTCCCAATCATCCATCTCAACTCTGATACCCAAAGATGTTTTCCACCAAGCACCTTCTCTCCCTCCTCGCTGTCGGCCTTCATGCCGGAATCGCTGCTTGCGAAGAATACGGATCCTGGCATGTCCAGATCAACCTCTCTGGCGGGGCTCAAGGTCACAGACTGGGAGAGCTTCATGCTGTTCACTCAAGCACACCGAACGAGGAAAGCTACGCAAGATGGCTCTACGACCCCGCGGTGGGATACACTGTCTACACGGCCGAGGACCCTACCTTGAACAACACTTGGATCGACAGCGTTGGTGTCCATAGTATGTATGCCCTAAGCCAGACAAACTCGACGAAGCTTACACTCTTGCAGCTTTTGAGATTCAGCAGGAGGTTCTCGGCGTTTCCCTGAAGGGTTCTGGGCCGATCGAAATCTTTTTCAACACCAACGGGAACGGTAGAAGCGCCTTTGGAAATGCTACTATCCCCTCCCAATTGGACAATTGAGATCTTGATGTGTTGACAGCCTCGAATCCAAGAATGAGTAAAACACAGTCTCGCATAGTGGCAGGTGGTTAAGAAATCACGAAATATTCAAGGGGCATGGAAAGGGTATTTGGTACATGTAGTACTATGCATAGTAATAGGTCTCGAAATCAATAGTTGGCCTAAGAGATTTCACAAGTAATATCGCCAACACATTTGGAGACTCATAGGGTCAGATTATTAAATATTTTGTGATGCGAAAGTCGTCAGTATCACGACATCTGGCAGACCGCAGAGAAGCACACATAGCGGGTTTATCCGCCCATTTACGTGGAGTCTTGCTGGTCTCCATTGCGTTAACACCTCAACACACAAAGGATGTGGGCCGATCGGCCCACGGCCGTCTCCCAGATCTATCCCTCTGGCGTATGTCAGAGGCGTTTGCCCAGAAAGATCTTTGTGCCGTGTAGACGGCTCCGCACCGTTTTCCAACAGAGTCCTCGTGATCTCATGATACCCGTTTATAACCGCAAGGTGGAGTGAGGTTTGGCCACGATCGTCTCGGATGTTAACATCAAGCTTTTTGGAGACATGTCCTTGAACAATGTCTTTACGCCCATACTCAGCCGCAAAATGCAGCAGTGTCTTTCTCTGGGCTCCGTAGTAGCGCTCCCAGTGTGAATCGGGTATGTGGCAACCTTGGTCCACCAGAATCCAAGCAATATGCGGATATCCACACCACAGCGCCGCTTCTAGAACGTCTGTGTTAGACTTCTCGAAGCAGAAGTTGATGTCTGCCCCTTTCTCTATGAGGATCTTGACAATGGTTCCAAATCCAACGCAGGTACTCTGATGCAGACATTCATTGTAGTCCTGCCGTACCCAACGAGCGTCGACCCCATGAACAAACAGCATTTTGACGATGGCCTCAAATCCCTCAACGACATCTTGTTCAAGATCTTGTCCGTATTTGTTACGCATCTCAAAACGGTCCATATCATGGCTGACAATGACAGCCCGGGTTAAGTACTGATACTTTCCCCCCGGAGAAGTGGCATCCGCACCACTTTGTAGCAGCAATTGAGTGATTTCCAGATGCCCAGCCTGCGATGCTGCATGAAGCGCACTGCTATACTTCCACCTCTGCCCTTCCGACGTAACATCGTACTGTTGATTAGGGTTGGCACCAAGCTCAAGCAGGAAGTTTACCACATCGATGTTCCTCTGTGCGGAAGCATTTACCAGTGCTTCATCAAAATTAGGCCTCTCGGCTGTCAGGCTTGCTCCCCGATCCCGTAGACTTTTCACAAGGTCCCGTCTTCCAGCAGCGGCGGCAGCGTGAAGTGGGCCTATGACGGCCTCATCAGTCAAGGTCCCGATCGCGTCGAGGATAACCCCAATGAGGTAATCTACATCCGTATTTATAGCATCTGTGAGGGAAACGCTGTCAAGTGATACATGGCTCTCACAGAGTTCAAGTATGGCCAGGACAGTACGCGTGTGCCCCTCACGAATTGCTGTGGATAAGCCCGTGCCCAAGTCTTCACTGGCTCCGTTGTCGATCAGGATACGAACGATATCCTCGCGGCCTCTACGACAAGCGCTGAGAAGAGCATTCCCATGAATGCCGCCGGGGGAGTTGGCACTTGCTCCGCTTTCCAGGAGTAGCTGTACTATGCTAGCTTTGCCGCCGTAAGAAGTGGCTGCCAGCGCACTGCCGTAACAGCCACCTGGTGCGTTTACGTCTGCGCCGCGGTTGATGAGTAACCACGCCGTGTCCTCATGGCCTTCGTGACAGGCTGCTTGGAGTGCGTTTCCGTAAATAGCGGGAGTGTTGCCATTCTCGTCGGCGGGAGACCATAGCTTTGCAAAGTTTTGGGGCATCTCTGACTCCTTTGGATCTTCATGACTTCCGATGTTGTTGTTTAGGTTGGCGCCCTGATCAAGCAAAGCATGGATGACCTTCTCATGGCCCTTGCTCGATGCTGCTATGAGGGCACTGCCGTAGATCGGAGATGATGCATCGACTGCGACTCCTCTTTCGATAAGGAGGCGTACAACTTCAACATGCCCTCCGTATGAAGCAGCTCCTAAAGGGTCTCCGTACCTGGTGTTGTGTATGCTAATATCGCTGCCGCCGTCAAGCATTACCTCTACAAGGGCTACGTACCCTTGGTAACACGCTACCGGTAGGCCAAGACTGACGTCTACACCTCGATGAAGCAGCATCTCGACGGCGTGCATGTCATTGTCCAGACAAACAATCTCCAAGAAGCTATGGTTCTTGCAAGATTCTCCCGCGACAGTATGGAGACTCGCTCCGTAGTCGAGAAGCATCTGCACCGACTCCCAGTCACGCATCTTATGAGCTCGAAGCAGGGGGTCGTCGAATCTATGACCGATTGGATAATGGCGCTTAGCCACTCTCCCCGTATCGGCGCCCCGTTCAAGCAATAGCCGTACAATATCTCTGTGCCCCTCGTAGACAGCCACCTGTAGAGCCGTGTCATTTGATCTTACAGAATTAACGTCTGCGCCAGTGTCGAGCAGTAGGCACGCAAGGCTTTCTTTCCCATGTCGACAAGCACTGAAAAGGGGACCGCTCCCACTGTTTCCAGGCCTTGATTCACGTGAATTGACGTTGGCTCCTCTGTCAATCAGGAGACGTACGATATCCTCGCGGCCAGCTCGAACCGCACCTTCCAGCGCCGACTCGTCTGCGCTCTCAGAGTCGTTGACATTGAACCCGTGATCGAGCAGCAACTTTATGATCTCTACTTCTTGCTGACCATGAGGGGTGTAGAAACGCTGGAGAATGCCATTATCTTTGGCCCAAGCATTATTCGGTCCCACGCCTGCATCCAAAAGCATCCTGACGGCGCCGACATGGCGGTTCTTGGCTGCTATCCAAAGAGCCGACATTGCATGCCCATCTTGCTCCTCGTCAGCTAATGACACACAAATTTCTCTCTCCATGCTTCTGCCAACGGGCATACCGGCGTCGAGAAGGATCCGCATGATACGTTCGTCACCACGGGCCGCAGCAGATTGCAGGGCATCCCCGATCTGATTTGGCAGCAGCGTCAGACTTGCTCCGTGCTGCAGTAGAAGAGAGACAATCCTCACATCACCATACGAGGCAGCAGACTCGAGTGGTGATTCAGAGTGTTCACCAAGTCCGTGTACGTCAGCGCCCTTGTTGAGAAGAAGGCGAACAATCTCCACGTGGCCGTATGAGCAAGCCAGCTGGAGCACGTTGACTGACATTCCATCTGGAGGGTTCATGACTGCTCCCCGGTCGAGCAACAACCGAACGACCTTCAGATGCCCGCTGCTGCAGGCCCATCCGAGGCTGGTCTCGTACTCAGCAGTCATTGCGTTGACTTCCGCATTGGCGTCCAACAAAAGCTGGACAATTTCGATGTAGCCTCCGCTGGCGGCCATGTGTAGAGCTGTCCGATCGAAAGGGTCCTTCAGGTTTACATCTGCTCCATTTGCGACCAGAAGCTTCACAATCTTGGTGTGGCCTTTGTCTGCAGCTGCCACAATCGGGTAGCCTTGTCTTCCGCCCTGTTCATTGACGCCAACATGTTGCGAAAGCAGGCTCTCGACTTCCGAGACGAGGCCATACAAGCAGGCATAGTACAGACCCGACGCGGGTTTTGTGATTTTGAATGAGGCCTCTGGATCAAACATGATAAACCAATTCTGATAGGCCACGTCGCCAGAAGACAAAAAGTCGAGAATTAGGCCACTGTCTTCAGCTCCCTGATCTAGAGACCTAGATGCAGCTGCGTGGTCCAGCCATGATTGTGCGCTGTAGCTGGCGAATGGAAACGCTTCTTTGATCTGGTGTTTTGTCATTGCAGCCTTGATTTCTGACAGATATGCCACGCAGATGTCAGCAAGGGACGCCCGGGAAATGGCCGGCTCAATTAGTGGTCGCAGCTCTGCATGGAGCCGATCTGAGGTCAGATATTCCTTCACTGAGAAGTGGGCGAGTCGCACTTCTAGCACTTCCTTGTATCCATCGAGCTGGTCCCTTGCGCGCTTACGCGTCCGCGCCAAAAGCACCATACTTGGGCAATAGAGACAAACCTCGGTAGGTCTGGGCATCCTAAATCTCGGGTCAAACTTTGGGCACTCTTCCAAGTTTACCGCAAGAGCGTCGGCGAGCTCTTCAACTGTTAGTGGTCTATGTGAGAAGGCCAGGAAGCGGAGAACGGTGGTGGCATTGGATTTGTTTTCCTCTGGTATGTCTCGGATCATTCGATGATAGGTCTCATCAAGATCCCTGGGCAGAGATGACAGCTCTCTAAGAAGAATCTTAGGATCCAAGCACCTAGCTAACGAACTCAATTGGCATGTTACCCAGCGGAACCTAAACCGAAGTTAGCGCTGCTTTTCGGATGGTTACCAGTCAACCTACATTCCATCAACCTTAGACATTAGTGTAGATTCGATCTCTTTCAATACCCACTCGTATTTCTTCTCGTGCCACCTCTGAAACCTTCCACCTGGTCGAAGCTCATGGCGAATATAGGCCTGGATATCATCTTGTATAAGACTGTGCTGAAGTGAAATGAAACACTCTTTCTGGGCCCATTCGGTAAAAGACCTTTCGATATCTTCCACTGATCGGCTTGTAACGAGAATATGAGTAGATCCTACGGCATCCTGCTTCAGTTGTTTGATGAAAGAGAGAATACCGTCTACATACGATCCGTCTCTGGTTGTACATTCATCAAGGGCGTCAATGATAACCCAAGTCTCGTCTGACTGATTCAAGATTTTAACGAGACAGTCATAAAGCTGCTGGGTTGTCGGCTGCTCATCTCTCCGCGCAGGACGCGACTTCCATAGGTCATGTATACAGGCCTTTGATGACTCGTTCTTCTGAGAACACTGTTGGATCAGAGAACGGAGCAAACTGTCAAGAGTCTGTTTCGAACTGTCGTTGAAATCAAAGTAGAAATAAGCAAGGCAAGCCGATGAATAAGTAGACCGAACGTCTTCAATCAAAGTCGAGCTCAGAACTGTTTTTCCGCAGCCCGGGATTCCAGATACCCAGAGAAATGCACTCCGAGTTGCTTTCCAGTCCCGATATATCGGATCCTCTAGGAGCCAGGACCCGGTTCCCTCGTGGTGACTTTGCATAGCCAATTTGTGGTTGCTTGACTGGTCCGGCGCTCTCAGCCACGAAATCACCTCATCGTCTTCCCGATTACTGAACATTGTCTCTTGGAAATCATGCATGTCTTGCTTTACTAGATTTAACTCAGCGAGACTTCACCTGCCGGGTCTCGACTTTCCACTAACCTGACTCAACGGCATCGGCTAACTTCTTCTCTGCTTCAACCTTGCTCGGCAAGATCTTTCCTAAAAGGTCCTTGGCATAGGCAGCCGCAGTCATTGCGGCGTATCCATGCCAGTTGTCGTTCTTGTGGGTGTCCGAGTAGTCGCAGATACCCCTGACTACCAAACAAGGGAAGTGGTTCATAAGGCCTGCGGCTTCCATCTCGAAGCAAAGCACGCCCTTGTCTGCTGCGAGACGGTCCCGGACTGTGGCATCTTTCATGAGCTGATTCGCAGACGCGATAAGACCGTAATGAACAGCCGGGTCGTCATCGCCCTCATCTTCGTCTCTCTCTTCGCGGAGGACGATGTTATCCGAATCTGCACCGCAATCCGCCGTGCAGTCCCCGGTACCGCTAGTGTGAAGGTAATTCGACTGATAGAGAACATCGGTGCCTGGGTCTGGCCGTCTATACTTCCGGAGTCTCTTGTTCTTCCCCGTGATTTCTGTGACTGCCTCTTGAATATTGTGGCCTTTGCGTTCGTACTGCGCCCTGCAGATTGGTGACCGCAGTTCGGACGACGTTGGGAGGCTGGTTGAGATGTCTTGTGTGCTGGAAAGCTTGCTCTTGAATCGTCTTGCCAAAGTCATATTCAAATACACCGCTATTACCGCCGCGAGGGGCGCTGACGACAACATCACCGAGGCGTATGTCGTCCTTCGAGCTCAGGGCGCCGCCGCCGATGCCAACCATCAGGCCAATCCTGATGTTGGGGAATGAATGAATCATATCCCTGGCAACCGTCGCTGCCGAACTGGTGCCATATTCACCATCTGGAAGCACCGCGATGACCACGCTATGCTGCCCAATCCGACCAAAGGCGTAGCTGTTGTTGTCATGTACAGCAGCGCTGATTCCTTCGGCATCGTGTTCCTCGTCTAGGAATTCCTGTGCGGCGACGAACTCGGGCTTGATGGCGCAATTCCAGCCGACAGTGTACTGTTCGGCAGACATCGTCACTGTCGGGTGAAGAGCGAGAAGGCGAATTCAGAGTCGAGTAGAAAGCGCGCGCATCAAGATGGACATGGCAAAGGAAATCGCGCAGTACTGCCATCGATAATTTGAAAAGGCAGGCAGCGAAGATTGAAGGAAGGACCAGGCTAAGTATGAACTCCGGCCACACTGCCCTTTAGTATGGAGACATGGGATTCTCTCCCTGCTCAACTGGGTCGGGACGTGGCCTGCAGATATGGACCCCGGTTGCTTTGGCGAGGCGAAGCAGGGGCTCGACAGTCAAATCAGAGTCCATGGCTTGCAAGAGAAAGTGGAAGGCCAAGTGTGCACCGAATGACAACGCTTGATGTCCCCTGCGTCTCACTGCATATGCCGGGAATAATACTGTCTACAGTGCTGTACAATAATTAGGCAGGAGAAGTGGTCGTGACTGTCACTGCGCCGCATTCGACATACTTCAGCTGGACAAGCCCAGAGATAGCCTGATTTCAATTTCACAGCTTACGCCAGCCTGATGACCCAGCTCTTGCGTCTTGACACCACCAGGGTCGAGCAACGTTGTAGTTGAATCCTCAGCAATCTGTCAGGCATGTCAGAAGTTGGGTCAGATAAACCGAATGCCAATTTGGAGAGCAGAAGGGCAGATGAGGAATCTCTCAAGAGCCTCCAAGAATCCTTGGGCCACATCTCTTAATATTGGAAATGCTCAAAAATTTGGCTGGAGACGGTCTCAAAGTGGTCTTATTAACCCTCTCCATTCCTGTACATAGAGGACAGGATGCCTCAGTTAGCGATCCCTGTCTATCATTAGGCCAACTGAAGTCAACCTCCTCCATGCAAACATGGTCTAAATCCTGTAAGTGGTAGAATGAAGGTGCGAGTTAGATTAAATGGCTGATCAAGAACGCATCCACAAGGCGTAAGCAATCGCGTCGAACCTGCTCCGTTACACTTCCCATTGAGGCACCCGATCTTCTGGAACAAGAGAAAAAAAGGATTATGTTCATTCATGAGGCCTCTGCGTGTCTATTCGAATAATCTGAAACTGATTAGGGATTACAATATTAGCAGAAAGCCTGGTGATTTTGATGATGAGACTGTAAGGTCGCACCCAGTCGGCGTGCGTGGCCTACTTATCTGAGGGGTCCAGCGGAACTCTGCTGCAGCTGATCGCGGATGCGATGACGTTCACAGGGTTCTAGCGCATTGTTTTTAGTGTTGGTCTCTGTGGAAGACTGAATTCAGAGCAACTGGGGTTCAGGGAAAAGCTTCATGCAGGCTTTTGTTTTAGTGCTGGCGCTTACACTGACAGGCCTGTGAGCTCATGAGCCCACCGCGACTTGCTCTCCCTCATCACAGGCATCTTTCTACTAGGTCAACTCAGCTACACGGATGCGAGCACTTGGGCGAAGCAATTACACTTACGTATTTTACTGCCATCTGCTTCTTATGCATGACTGAGTTGTTGCTTGAGGCGTCTAATATGAACGGCGGGGGGCGGCGGGTGCGGGGAATATTCTAAAGCCCGTGACACTAAGTGCTTCGTGCCATCCAAACACTGATTCTGCGAACGCCGCGGCGTTCACAAAATTTGGCATGCAACATCTCTTTCACCATTCATGTCATGAAATCGCAATGACGAATATCCAGCCCGGGCAAGAAGCGCAACAGGGGAAACCACCCCAGCTGCCAAATTCGGATCCAGAGAATGCCTCCACGCAAGATCGTGCTATGGAGCAAATTGCCAGCAGTTACCGGTCCGGCAAATCGGTGGCGGCCGATAATACAGGCCAATACCGCACTGCGTGCTTTAGCTGTCGGGCAGCGAGACAGCGCTGTGATCGGCGGAAGCCCTGGTAGGATGCCTTGCGCATTGATGGCCTACCTATGCCCTATGCCGATGCTGACACGCTCCGCAGTTCGCGATGTACTTCACAGGGACAGACATGCAGTTACCCTCTTCGATCCAATAGAGGCCGTAAAGAAGGCAGTACCAAGTAAGTTCATAACATCTCATCGATTACAAGCCATGCTTACATCCAGCCAGTAAACCAGACAGTCTCGAGAAGCTCTTAGCTCGCATTAACGAAAGCCCTGTGAAGGATCAAGTCATCGCAGCCATTGTCAAGTCTCTGAACAATGGCTCAGACAACTTGTCTCCGCCCTTGACTGATTCGCCTGGCTTCCAAAATCAAGGGCTTGAAGTGTCCATCGACACGACTACCCGCTCGGAGAGCCCTGAGTTACCAGACACTACTCAAGTACCATGCCCGTGCTTCAAACTTGAGAGGGAGAGTCACGTAGTATCCCCCTTACAAATCATGGCAGCGGCTATCGCTGCGGACCTACCGACAACATCACTATGCCCAAGTCACACATCTCGTTCCAAAGATGGAAATGGCTTGGATGAGCGTCTAGTGGAGTATCTTAGTAAGATGCTCTCAAAGCTTCTACCGTTGGATAACTTGCTGATGCTAGTCGACCTGCAGCTCCTCGATCAACTCATCAGAAAGATTGGCACGTGTTGGCATCTCAGTCCAACAATACGACGTTGAAACTGGAGTCGACAGCATGCGATCCCGTAACCGCTCGTCTTGTCGACCAAAGCGATGTCTCGCTCTATTTTGACTTGTACGTGGGTGTTTTACCAATGCTATCACAAGTACTGATTAAAACTCTCATGCAGGTTTTTCAAAATGCGCAACCCACTAGTAGGACTGCTCGATCCTGTCCTCCACACCCCTGAAAGTGTTTACAATGCATCTTTCACTCTGTTTTCTGTCATTTGTGCTCTCGGTTGCGCAATATCAACTCGGCCTCGTGACCGCATACTGTACCCAACGCTTCTCTCTTTAGCTGAGGCGAGCATGATGTGGTCCATTGCTGCATCTGTGAAATCGCTCGAAATCATTCAAGCGATTATCTGCATGAAGTACTGGGCACCATTGCACCAAAGACAGGCAGACGATCCATATTGGCTTCATCTGGGTCATGTACGTTAACCTCGTGTTCTAGTCGGAGTCTTGATCGATTTGAACTGACAGACTACCAGGCGGCACAGCTTGCGAAAGAACTGGGGATCAATCGACCTTCTGCCGTGACTGAACAAGCCAACGCGCTAGCCCCGGATGCAAGCACCGAATTCAAAGAACGAATGATGCGCAACATTGAAAGAACATGGCTGTATGTTTTCATTGCCGACAAGAGTTTTGGTATTGCGACGGGTCGCTCCCTCATTGTCGGTTGGAACGAGTTGCCTCCATGCCCCTGTCAATGGTGGAAAAAGCCCATGACGAACCCATCAGACCGCATGATCAGTGGGCTCATTGAAATAAGAGTTCAGTTGGTAAGCTTTCACTACTTATGCATTCATCCTAGGAGTGACACTAAACATGCAATTAGCTGGAAGCCTTGAAACAGCTAGGGCGAGGTATCAAAACCCCTGAAGCTGTTCTAAGCTGGCACTCAAAAGCCTTCGAAGCCCTGGAGAGCACTCGAAATAAGGCATGCTCAACACATGACCCCCGAATCGCAACCTCTCTGCCCATTTTGGCTTTCTACATGGACCACAGTATCATGGTCCTGAATGCACAGGCAATGAGAGACCTCAAAAACATTGACGAAGAGGTCAGGTGTGCAGAATTTCTAACAGTATCCCGGCGGGCATTCGATGTGGCGCGGCGCGCGTTGGAGCTTGCGCTCTCAGACTCAACGATGCGAGAACTCAGATTAGGATGGCATAACAACCAATTCATTATGGTCGCGCATGCCATGACGGAGATCCTCCATGTAAGTTGGATTCGAAAAGGAGGAGAACGAATAACCTCCCTCCGGCTATTTGAGAACCTATGGCTGATCATGATGCTCAGGCCATCAAGCGCGGAAATCTTCCTCCGGCTGATGTCGTTGATGCTGCGACCAAAGTACGGTCGGTGCCTAGGTATCTGGAAGATATGGCGCAGGAACTACCAGATACATCTGCTGTTCACTTTTATACCGCATTGTCGCGCGTTTTTGCTTCTCAGGTCGAGAAGTTTGTCAACGTCGAAGACCAGAACACGGATCAAGACGCTGGTATTGACACGAATCTGTTTGTGCCAGAATGGCTCAAAGAGGTGAATGGAGGCTCTTTGGATCCTGCTTTGTGGTTTGATGTAGGGTTTCTGAGCGTAGAACAACCAAGCTTTGGCAATGCAGATCTTGGAGGAGTGGAGGACTTGGACAACTTGACTTTCAATTGATTATCTGGCAGACTAGACGGACACTTTGGAGGACGAAATCAAAACATGAAAATGGTAACTTGATTCAAGACATGTTGAGCCGTCCGTGTAGGTATTCTTTCGAGACTGGTTGTTGAAGGCTAGTGTACTCAATTTCCTTCCACTTTTGTAACACCAACCTAACATTTCTCAACCTTGTCGCAACTTTGAGTATAACCATTACCAGACACATCGTCTACCTTTCGACAATAACAAGAGGCGCGCACATTTACATCTGCCAAGTTGACCGCGAGCTTGAGTGGAAGCTCTAGCAGCCGGGCCTCGTCATTCCGACCGAGACGTATCAGACATTCGTGGTACCCATGCAGTGCCCAGATGTTGTTGGGATGTTGGTGGCCGCGAGGAAGTGAGGTAAGGAATCCCAGATCCTCAGCGTACGCCTTAGCCGCCTCTTCGACGTGGCCTTGTTCTAGAGACAAGGCAGCGTAGGCGTGTCGAGTCGGCTGCATCCATCCCCAAGGCTCACTATACTTGAGGTTGTCATCAAGTTGGATCGACTTCCGCAAGTGCTCAAATGCCGGATCAAAGTTTCCTCGGCGGTACTCCAATTCACCTGCAAGCATAGCCTCGCCAACCTTAAGTGTCTCGACACATTGGTTGGGGTAGTCGTATCGCGATGAGGGCACATTGGCATATGCCTTGGCGAAGAGTTTCTGTTCAATCTCGGCCTCTCGTACACGGCCTGTGGCTGCAAATGCCATTCCCTTTGCGTAGTGAAGTGTTGCGGTTGTGACACAGTACAATGTCTGGTTTTCGGGCATCTTCAGATCCAGAATCGCATCCCAAAGACCAAAGCGGATAAGGACATGGGCGCGAACACCAACGAAAGCCTCAAGCCAGTCGGCCATGGGAGGCGACTCAATAGCCAGCAGCTCTTCGGGAAGGGCCTTCTCCATCAGGTCGCAGTTCTCCAGAGCCACCTTCGATTGGCCGGAGAGCATAGCGGCGTAGATGAGCGAGTGATAGTTGTGAGCGTGGTAAAACGTGTACAGATTCATCCTCCCAATCTTCGCAAAGAACTTGTTGTCTGCCACAACAGCTGCAACGTTGGCGGAGACCGCGCTCCGGTAGTCGCCGATCAAGACATCAATGTGGGATGGCATGTGGTTGAAGTGACCACCATCGGGGACCAGATGTCGAAGCTTGTCCGCAGAAGGTACCGCAAGCTCGGGTGTTCGGGACATTTCCACGAGATGAATGTGAAGATGCAGCAGCCCCGGGTGCTCGTCGGCACCCTCTAGGGTAAAGGCATGCTCAAGAGCTGCCATGGCGTCGAGAGTCCGAGCATTAGCACCGGGTTTCCCGCTGTACGGATCCCACATTCCCCATGGTGTCAGGTTCATGAGTGCGTCAGTGTAGAGAACAGCCACGTCAATGTCGTTGCCAAAGCTTTCGTACACAGATTGCATGGCGCTGGCGTATGCGTCGTTCCAGGCGGAGTAACCCTGCTCGTTTGTCGGCTGAGGCTGAAGGTATCGCTGAGCGATCGCGCGGATCAAGGACTGCTCAACGGGGCTTGCTCCGTCAATCCTCTCTAGAGCTTTGCGAGATGCCTTGTACGTTTCGTTGAGTGCAACTTTGAGCTCATTGGGGTCGAACAACCGCCATGCTTTGTTGTAATAGGGTCCCCGAGTGTACGCCAAGCCCCAATAGCCCATGGCACAATCGGGATCTGCAAGAATGACTTTCTCGAAGCATTCTGAGGCCTCGTTGTTGTTAAACCCATAGGCCCAGATAAGTCCTCGATTGAACCATCGTTGAGCCTCCAAGCTCTTAGTCGTGATAGGACGATGGTACTTTCCAAGATTGAAGTATCCGTCGTCTTTGAGCATGGCTGCTGTCATTTTCGCAAGCGTGGTACTGCTGAGAGTAGATGAAGAAGTATGAAGTTTGAAAAGAGAACGAAGTATGATGTACGACTCAATATGCACTTGGACCTCTCAATGTTGCAAGATGGATGGACTAAGGAATTCGAAAAAGATTAGAACTCTTTAAATGCAGTAATGAGTTGACCAGACCACAATTTAGATTAGTCGGCTACACTTTTGGTTTGTAAGTTGAGTGCGGCGTCTAAACAAGTTGCCGCAAAAGCTTGTGCGCATGGACTCATGCAGACAAAAGTTCTCAGTGAACGGGTGAATATATTTAATTAGGTACTTATCGATCATATAGAAATTCTCATGGAGTTAACCTGGTTTCGGGGATCATTTGACTAGGTGTACAATGTCTGCATTTGGGAAATTGCTTCAGCTGTTCACCACGAATAACTTCAAAATCAATTCAACATCTTTGCTTTTCGTCTTTCATTGTATTGTATCTGGGCAAACCATTGTTATTCAACATGTGGTTTCTAGATTACACAGCCTATCCGCGATTGCATCTCGGACGGGTTATTAGTCCCGCTGCTAGATTCGGGCTCCTTATTATCAACTTCCTCACCGTCCACAGTAACACCAGCTTCGCGCAAGCTACCACTCGCGCCGGTCACGTCTGAACTAGGCAGCAAGACCGCCGTCGACCATCAAGATCTGGCCAGTGATAAAGGATGCCTTCGATGAGGCCAGGAAAGCCACTGCCTCGGCGATTTCGGCAGCCTCTCCCCAGCGCTTAAGCGGCGTCACCGCAGTGGCGCCCTCCAGCAGCGCTCGCGTCGGCGTCTCCATCATCGGCAGCACCATACCGGCGTTGATAACGCCGGGTCCCACGGCATTGGCCCGAATGCCGTGATCAGCTTCCTCGGTGGCGAGTTGGCGCACCATCATGGCCACCGCCGCCTTGGGCGTGGCCGAGAGCGCATCGCACGGCACGGTGCGATTCACTGCGCTGGTGATCAGGGCGACGAACGAGCCACCCTTTGCCTCTCGCAGTACTGGAACGCCGGCCTTGGCGATGTTGTAGAAGCCATAGACGTCGGTCTCGATGACGCCGCGGAAGGACTCCTCCTTGAACTCCGCCAGCGGGCCCGTATCGAACACTAGGCCGCCGGCGGACACTACCGTGTGCACGCGCTTGTATGTGTCCACAGCATGCTTGAAAACGGCCTCGACCGCCTTGAGGTCGGTAACATCGCAGGCTATCGCGCTCGCCTGGCGCCCGAGCTTGCGTAGCTCCTCGACCAGGGACTCGGCTTCGGCGCGGCGCGACCGGTAGGTGACGACAACGTTGGAACCGCGCTCCGCAATCAGGCCAGCGCTCGCGCGGCCGAGGCCGCCCGAGCCGCCGAAGACGACGGCACAGCCTTCGCCAAATTCGGGTTGGGTGACGCCAAAAGTCATTTTATGTTCTCCTCGATGGTTTTTCGGCGTTAGGTAGTTACGTAGATCGAGTGGTTGTTGAGTGGTGTGGATAGGGTCTTAAGGGACGGAATGCTCTTGATTTCATTCAGTATAAATACTTGAACAATCAAAGAAGTGTGTCCAGACCTACACAACTCCATATGACTGACTCATGCCCCATTGATGCCATTGAAGGTATCGTTGGAACTCATGGATACCAGAATCCGCACCACCCCTGCTTTTTCCTCCGATTCGTAGAAGAAAGGGACTTTCGTCGAATATTGAGGGTCAAATGAGAGCCCGACGAGGATAAATCTGGCGATTGACAGGGCTCTTGCCAATCGGCCCCGGTAGTTGAGCGGATTCTGATATTCGTAAGTTCCTACATTAGCTCGTTTTCAATCATTCGACAACACGTGTACTACGTTACCCCATCAAGTCCCTAGAATGCGCACCGCATTTGCGGGACTGGGAATACCACGGCTGAGCTCGCTTGATACGGGAGGCTTACCCGGTGGATGCAGGGCGATAATTGGCTAGATTATTCGACCTCACATTCAGTATTCGATTGAGACGGCTCAGACGGATCGGCTGGTTGGAGCTCAGCTGGCTGTACCTGAACTGTCACATTCTTCTTCTAAGCCGGAAGCTGTAATAGGGACTGCGTGCATGAAGGTGAAGAACAAAGAAAACAACGCAAATAATATTGTGGTCAAACTTTGGTCTCTATATATATAGTGCAAGTCGGATATCTTTCCTAAGCTATGGAGGCGATCCATCGATAGGGATCGTAACCGTCGACTGCAGACACGTGGGGAATCACGTGTCTGGGATTCTGTCTTTACAAGAAAGACTGTGATATGAACGACACGGTGGCGAAAATTGCTCGTGATACAAGCTTGACGGTGAGCTTATGCTGTTGACGTCGAGAGTGTCCCGGATTTTGGGCGCCGATAGCACTGTCGACGATATTCCTTCTTGTTACAAGGTCCAGAACGCTTAGGATGGGGTACAGGGTCCAGCGTTGCGGAGAGAGGCTCCATTCGCCAGGTTGCCAGCTGCCAGCCCGGCACCGCAACTGCTGTTAACCTTGACGGCGTAATTGATAACTCCTTTAGGGGCCGTGGCGTCTCTCATGGATCGAACACCATCGTGGGGAATGCAGACGCTGTCGACAACTTGTTGATTGATGTTCAAAAGTTCAATCTGACATCCCGTGTCCTGAGCCATTGTAACGCCGGCAAAGCACGCCGATAGGATGACAAGCTCTGTGACTCTCATTCTGTAATATGAAGAAGAGGTGTTATGAAGTGTTTGAGGATAATCGATGTGTTTTTTGAAGAGGCAGCGGAAGCGATGGCAGGATTGGAAGGAATGACGAGGAAGAAGAACATCTTGAATATACAGCAATTCTTTGGCGGCTCAGGTGTATTGGATGAGGTCCACAGTCTCTACAACATGACTCAGTGGTATTTAGAAACTGCCTCAATATCAGGAGACTTGACCCTAGAACCTGTCGGGGATGGATACGGACCTCTCCTTTCCTGAGGTGCATGGGACAAGAATGCTTGACACACTTGTGGCTTAGATTATGTGCGTGAAGCAAACTTACTTCAGAGCTAATGAACATCATCTTCATAGCTAAGATAGCCTTGAACTTCAGGATTCCAGTCAACGAATCCAGTCGACACTCCCCATCGACTTCCATACGACGCTCGAAAAGGAAGAGGTTCACCATCGTAGTGGAGGTGTATGGTTCATTGAAAAGCAATTGCAACTGCCGAAATAGGTCATGCCAATCTTACCGTCCTAGATAACACAGATGTTTATTTCTTTTCCAGGGCCTGTTCTCTCTTCACTCTATGGGTCTTCGAAGAAGTCTAGGCTGTATCGATATTGTCTCGAAAGAGTTTGTAGGAAGCCCGAGTCAGGCAAGGTTTAGCTAAAGAGAGCTGCTAAACCGGAGGAAATAGTACGTGTACTAAATACTGCCATTTCAGAGATGATTTTCAAGCCTTCGACCGGCTATATCGCAAGTTCAAAGCACGTTCAGTCAGGTTGTCCCAGGAAAATATGCCATATCAGGTAAATTATCCGGCGTTAATATAGTTCAAAACCTAAAGTCGACGAAGCCGACGACGGCTGGATTACTCCGCGAGGTAAAATTGCCATTTTCGATCCATTTTCGGGTTGCTCCAGCATTCCCGCGGGATACAAAAGCAACTTTCACTGAAATAGGGGCTTCTAGGATTAATTGGGTTTCACAACGAGATTGGTCAACGCTTGTATGATGCCACCGAACACGGCGCTAGTTCAGCCGCCAGGGAGTAAAGCAGAGGCATTTTTGAATACTTCACGCGTCACACGGACTTCTCAAGCTTACTTCAGAAGGCGCGACCGTGATGATAAGCAGCCGATGACCAAGAAACTGTAGCGCCAGTCGGAAATCCGGAGCAGAGAAGAGTTTGGTCTATGTCTTCAAGATCACTCTCGAGAGGGTAAATAGCGAGCTCAGTGCATTTGCTCGTTTCAGACATCGTGGAGCCTGACTGGCTGAATCGATGGATGACAAGGAACCAGGGTGTGAGGTTGGCTGCGCGGTATTCCCAACCGAACCGTCAGAGCAGACGATGCGGACAAGGCATGAAAGGGCGAGTGATTGTTAGAGTCGCTCAATAAGAGCGAATAGATTCTTCGTGATCTGAGTAGTGCCTAACCACAAGTAGGAGTTTGCGATACCAACATGCGTTCTTAGTGGGGAGACGGTGCATGATGCGCGATGATTCATCGCGCGCCAAGCCAGATGCGGAAGGAGATCTCACGGGAACCTCTCGCGGCTGGCTATGGTGCTGGTTGCGTGCTGGTTGCACAACTTGCATCTTCCGCCTACAAATACACATGAACAGCTCTGTATGCCTTCGAATGAAAATTAAACCACCTTGCTTTTCATTCTCTCAACAGGTCACAGACACGGCCCATACTTTGGCTCTGCTGATTCTCGGTTCTCCTGTACCATCTCCATATTTGCCAGACAAATCGCGCTAGCACCGATTACATCGCCGTCAAAGTATCGAGTAATATACCTACTCTTGGAATTACTTCAAATTGTGCGACATAATGACCGTCGATAACGGCACCAATCAAACTTGCGACCCGCCATATCCCATCCCCAAGGGTCTTCGCATAATCCCACTGGACCAGCTCGATCTTCGGTCAGACGCTGAAGTGGACGCGATCATCAAGTCAGCCCCGCCAGTCACATCCACAAAGAATCTCTGGTTCTTTTGGAACTCAGGCTACGACGATTTACATCCATACGCGAAGCGTAATGTTCGCACCTGGCACCGTCGGTTCTCCAGGCAGGGTTGGACAATGCGAGTTGTGGACCTCGAGCCTGAGTCATCTGGATATATCGGGAACTGGATCGACATAAGAAACCCAAAGAACGTGCCCATGGCGTTCACTAATGGCGTCCTGGACGGGGAGTTTGCCACCCAACACTACTCCGATCTCGTTCGCTTTCCCCTACTGCTCAAGTACGGCGGTATCTACACGGACGTGGGGTTCATGCAGATTGGCGACCTTGATAAATTATGGGAAGAAACTATCGCCAACCCACACAGTCCGTTTGAAGTATTGTCTTACAATGCCGGTGGTCCCCGAGACTACAGCCTCCTAAACTACTTCATGGGAAGTCTTCCCGGAAACAAGTTCTGGCAAGCATGTCATGATCTTCTCTTGAAATTGTGGGAGGGGAAAACGAATACGGAGGGTCTACACAGTCATCCACTCCTCAAAGGGCTGCCCTTAATGGGAGAATCGTTCAGCAAATCGGGAGACACGAGTTTGAGCGAAAGATTGACAGACTACATCATCCAAGGACAAGCGATTACGATGGTTATGAGTACAGTCGACGAAGAGAGAGGTTGGAACGGCCCCGCATATGTCACGGAGAAAATATTTGCGCCGGATTACATGGTTGGGAGTCAGTTGATCAATGAGTATACGAACTGGAATGGAGTACAGGCTTTCAACCTCATGAGCCTGAAGGTGGCGCGGCTTGGAGAGCCGGAGTTGGACGATCAACAACTGGCACGGGAAATCGTGGAAGGTTGTTTTACGAGAAGCTTTGGCTTCAAACTAGCACACGGCTTGATTGTTCAAGTACTCGGACCTACGTTGGGAAGCTTGTGGAGGAAACATGAAGGCAGCGATGCGGTGGAAGGAACGTACGCCCACTGGTTGAGGTATGGCATGGAGAGATGGTGCCCAGACCATTTGCCGCAAAGGGAATATTACGAGTTACTGGAACCTGTAAAGTTTGGTCCATTATTGAGAGAGGAATAGACTATTCTAGTATCTAGATAATCGCAATGCTCGCATTTACGATCAATATCACGGATGAGAATATGGGGGCTGATGGATGTTCTTCCCATCAAACTTGACAGACATCTGGTGAAGGAGTTCAAGGTCGATGTCTTCCAGAACTCGAGCATTAACTGGCGTTCCCCCCTTGGACTTTTCATGCCAAAACTTTGCATTTTCAGGCAAGTCATCATGCTCTTCCTTCGACAGGATGTTGTGGTTGTTTGTGAGGAAGACTCCACAAGTTTTGCAAAACGATTTCCAGAGAATATTGTGGCTGAACTTGTATCGCCCAATGTCTTTTTCGTCTCCTACCAAGTCAACGTCTTCGTCATTGGGGTATACCCAGACATAACCGTTCTTCGATCGAGTGAGCAAGCTACATGTACCAAAACAAATTCATTTGCGATGTGAAACTTACCATCTCGCAAACTCTGCAGTTGCATTCTAACACAAGTCCTTCGTAGGCTCTATCCAGAGGGGTGCTACGCAGGCGAAGTGTCAAGGCTCCGCAATGGCAGCCTCCTGTGTAAATATTTGGGCTGTCCAGAGGAGGAGAAGTTTCGGCAGTTTTCAAGATAGAGCGTTGTTGAGAAGAGCTATGCCCAACATAATCAACCCTATCAAAAGTTATTATAAGGAAACTGTTGATTTCGAGGGACTCTTTTCGTACTGTTCCAGCTTCAAATTCTTGACATCAAGGGCTTGAAATGTCCGAGCCTATACAGTCAGATGTCGGAGGTCACCTCGTAGAAGGTACCACTACTTACATTAAAGGCTATCTGTGTATCAGACGAACTGGTCGCCATCACAGAAGTAGCGCAAATACCGCAGAACTGTGAGGTGAGATCGTGTTTGCCGCGGGGGATCATCGCAAACTCTTACCTTGTAAGTGGTATCTTCCGCACCGATGGTGTAGCTCGTCAGAGACCTCTCGTCCCCTTTGACAAAGGTGACCTCACTCCTGCTGGCAGACAACCATAGGTTTGCCTTTTTGACACATAAGTCGCAACCGCACTGTGTGGCTTTCCCGGGTTTTGGAAAGTAGACGACGTACACAACCGCAGTACAGTGGCAGTTGCCACGCAATTTTCGCGCGGGTTCGTGGGGTTCGGTCATGCTGTAAATGAAGGTGAGATGAAGATAGGTAGCTGGAGGGCTTCCGCAGAAGATTTGGTACAACTTTTAAATCAGGCCCATCGGGCTTCATAATGATATCGGACCCGGAATGGAGTTGCTCTTCCGTAGGCTTGAAGATATTTGTTGAGCTGCGGATCCTACGGCCCGCCCACCAAATATGCTGCTCGGTTTCGGTTTCTTTAGTGTTTGTATTGGATGCCAGCTGGATTACCGCGCGCCGTTGTTGGCTCGTGCATTCTAATACTGCATGGTATTGTTGGGCCATACTAAGCGTGTATGGAAAGGAGAGCCCCTCAACTCTGCGGCAACAGCGAAGAATCCCATGCCGAGAACTTGTGACACTGACCTTCATAAAATGAGATTATGCGGCCAGTGACAGTTACGTCCTCCACAGCACAAGTTTTGAGACAGAAGCACCAGTATTATCCGCTAGTAAAAGTCCGGTTTTTCTTGCAGCCATCTAGATTGTTCAGTGACACCGACCAGGTGCATCCTCAGATTACCGTTGAAAGTAATAAACTTTTAGAGAGGCGTGACGGGATTGTTCTACTCCGCTACAGCGGTGGAGATTGCACAAAGCTGATTTCCCGCGCGCTTACACTCCGTTGCGTTGACAGCGTCCGCCCCCCCTTTTTGCCGAAATTACGCACGCATAATCCCTGTATATACATGAAAATTTGCCCAACGCCACGTAGATATTCGTAGTACGGCAATTGACCTATTCTGATGGCTTCAATTGATCTATTTCTATTGAATCTCATTATCTGAGGGCATCGTGATGCCTCCTAAACGCCGCCGCGCGGCTCGGCAGGCGGATGATGACCCTTCTGGGCATCGTCCGTCACCCATCGCCAACGGTACGCGGAAACAACGACGTATACAACAACTGGCACAGGACGCCGCCAGAGATCCTCCTCAACGCTCTGCCTCGCCGTCGATCAGGATCGTTACGCCCGCCGAGAGGGCTCGCCGGGCTGCCGCCGCCGAAGAGGCCGCCGAGGAGGCCGCCGAGGAGGTTATCGTCGCCGAGGCTGGACCCGAGACTAATGATTTGGTGGCGGCTGAGTCTACATCGCGAAGAAAGCGTGTACTTATAGCCCCTCCGTCATCACGAAGAGCTCCAAAAGCGTCCTCTCGCCAAAAAGCAACGACAACGCAGAGGAAGCGAAAGAAGGATCCGCCGCATACGATCCGGCTCCGAAGTACTCTGCCTTCGTCGATGCCACCGTTTCGACCAGACTCGACCCCAGTTAACCCAACCCCTCGTCAAACCACTCGATTTGCGGACGATACGCCTACGGCCCCTCGCCATAGCGCTGATGATACGTTTATGTCGTTCCACGATGTATTTGAAGAGGAGGACGATATGGGTAACGAGGAACCAACTCTGCTACAAATCCAGGTTACCCGTGGCCCAGCGCTCAAGGGTAACGGTTTACCTGTTCTCGATCTAACCATCGAGAGCATCGCGTATAACAGATTCAGTATTGCTCCTGTATTAGATGCGAATAGTAGAGACTGGGAGGCAGACAGCGGCGCCCAACTTGAGGCAGAAGTGGCTCACTCGTATATTGTGAAGAAGGCCAATATCGCTGTTGTCGTTGCTTGGAGGAAGCCCACCAACGCATCTAAACCAACACCAATCTTCACTCGGGTCTATCCGTCTACTGGAGGGGTCACTTGGCCAAGTATTCCATGGGTTGATATTGTCCCCTCTCTTGAACAAGCTGAAGAGAGGGGTGAAGTCCACCTCACCGTCAAGTGGCAATACAGCGCCGTACCAATCTCTGGTGGTATAGTGACTGGCGTACGAACGCCTCGAAAAGGTGGCCGAGCAGGCGTTTCAGCCGGCATGCAAGAGGCGATCGATCGTGAGGCTAACGATCCTGCAAACGTCGAGCGTCGGAAGGAGGGTATGCACAGACAACTTCTCCGTACGCACATCTGCCCAGAGTACCAGAGATGTAAGAATAGTTCGGGCGACGAGAAGTTCAACTGGTGCTATATACTAGGCCAGAAGCACTACAAGATCAAATCTCACCATATAGAGAAGTGGGCGAAGGCTATTATGACTGGACAGGCTGGCGTTGACAATATGGAACCACCTAAAGAACTGCTTGGTGAGATTCTTCACGACCAGTTTATAGAGGATCAGAAACGCCAGGGCAAGAGAAGTAAGAATATCGTGGAGGTTGATGATAACCAGGAGACGACAGTGATGACGGAAGAGAAGGCTGAAAATGCCGCACTTCCATCATCAGGGTCAAGATCTGGCCTAACCAACGCCAACAGCAACGCCATCGTCAATATATACGGCAACGCGGGGGCGCCAGATCGTCATCTTCAATATCCTAACCCATACGTACAGCTGCCGCCGCCGGCGCCGCCGCCGCCGGCATATTGGCCATATGCGAACATCTCACAGTATTCGTTGCCAACTCTTCCGCCATTGAACCTTCCAAGCACTCGTCAACCAAGTATCGCACTCCCGATTCGTTCGTCCTCGCCAGTGGTACCGGATTCGCCTCGAAAAGCTCTAGATCAAGTGGCCAGCTTCATCAAGTGGTTTATATCCGTCCGCGGCAAGCGATATAACGTCGACGAAGGGTTCAGAAAGAAGCTACAGAAACTGCGATCAGTAGACAGTAGCTTGCGGGCAATTCGCAAGTTACCAGATATTTGGTTTACTGAACAGGGTTTTACTCAAGATCTTACCGAAGATGTCAGGAACTCGATCAAATCCTTCATAGACAACAGCGCCTACTACGGAGGGCAGTCTGACGCCCTCTCCGACGTGGTATCTCACTCTGAACTTCATTCAAACCATCGAGAGTCAGAAGGAGATGTTTATACAAGAATATACGCTGGATTGCCAGGAGGGACGGCGGCGGCGCCAGTTGAAAACTCTGCGGCGCTAGTTTCAGGCGAGTTGGGGTCATCCCGACATATCGACGCCCTAGTGCCACGTCAATCCATCGAGCAAGAGATCCGTGGTACGCCAGTTGAAGTTGGTCGACGTGGTGAGTGTATATAGAGCTGTTTACTGTCGAATATGGCTAACTTTGTAGGCGTTTCGGAACTCTTTGGTTTCGTTTCGTCACCACTGCTGTCAGCGTCGCAGATGCTGCCCACGCAGTTACAGATCGAACAAGACGAAATCGAGCAAGGCGATGAGGACAATCAGATTGAAATCTCGAGTGATACGTCGTCAACAGAGACGTATTACTCGGAGGAGGATAACGAAGAAGAGTGATACAGCAAGAGTGGTGTGAAGTTTGACTGTATGCGCGATTTTTTTGCATGACGTGTTCAACCACGGAAAAGTCTACCCATAGCCGTAGATTCAACACTGCCGCTCTATACGTATAAAAGCAATAGAATTACTGTTATTTTGGATCTGCAAACAATACACTTCGGTCCATCCCGATACTGGTTAGGGGCAGTTGAAGTCTCTGACTATGGTTGAAGTCTCTGATCGTGATGACGTGTCATCATCACAAATCATCGTCACAAGCATCAACAACGCGTTTCAGCCGTTATACAGGCAAAATTGATATGTATACGTAGCTACCGACGAAAACAATGGACGACGGTATATTTTTTGTGTTCTGGTGCGCTTGTGGCTAACCTTTTGGCAATCTTGTTGGCTACAATCATGGATTTGATGATTGACCATCATATGACGACACGATTAAGATCTATTGCGCGCGAACGCACGATGAAAATTTGGATTGCTTGCTGATGTTCAATATTGGCAGCAAATCCTCCCTTTTATAGTTCGATATCGTCAAATATATGCTCTGTCCCATCAAAGTTGACGAACGAATGGCGGAAATGGCCCTCGATCTGGGGTAGACGATACCCAATCTCCATAGCGCAGTCACGTAGATATTCCATGAAATCCCGAGTGTCATTCTCATCGTTGTTCCACTTCGAATACGTCTTCCTGATGTATCGCTTTAGATCGCCGAAGTACTCTTCGATGGGGTTGAAGTCTGGTGAATACGGAGGCAGAAACTCGAGATGGACACCTGATACCCGGCATAAACCCTCGATTTCAGGTATACGATGGCAGGAGAGGTTATCCATAACGATGACAGAGTTTGGCTCTGGAAAACGCCCACATTTCGGGATAAGGCACTCCTGTAGCCAACGAAAGAACCCATCGCCGTCAGTCGTACCATAATACGTAGTCAAGTGTAGGATACCGCTCAACGTGAGGGCTGGCAGGATCTGTACGCGAGAGTTCTGAAACCGATCAATCTCTGCAGTTCGAAACGCAGCAAGCCCTTTCGGCGCCCATCCAGTCCTCCGTATCCCAGTATCCTTATTGACGCCGGATTCGTCGACGAATACCAGCTGGTCGGGGCGATATCGTCGTATACGGTACAAGTACTCGTATCGTAGTTCGTCACTTCGCTGAGCAGCAATAATCTTGGACTTCTTGTTCGTCCAGCCAGCTGAGTTTAACTGTCGACTGATTGCAGAACGACTGATCTGGATCTCGAAGGCTTCAAATAGGAAATCTTGCATCTCTTCAAGAGATAGATCGCTGCGGTACTGCAGTAGTTCAAGAAGCTCTGTACGATGCCATATTTCCATCTTTTGTCGACTCTGGCGGCACCTCTTATATCTCTGCACTTCGCCAGTGATATTACGTCGTGATCTATGTCGTCGAATCGTTCGTTCGGTACAGCCAACGATACTTGCCAGCTCGTGGGTCTTTTGGTCTTCGAATGGCAGTATCATCGCGATCGTCGATAGCTGTAGATTCGATATTCTGGGCGCCATTGTATCGTCGTCGTCGCCCGGCGTCTTTCTCGATGTATCTGATATAATAAACCACGGACATGTACTGACCAGCGGCAAACTGTAAGTAACAGGGCACAATCTATACAGCAGTAGACTCTTGCTCAATATCGTGAACAAGCTGAGCTATCAGGAGAGTCATTAATCCTGTTGACTGCCAAAGCATTTGCTCTGAAGAACCGTATCAAGCCCCTTGGTATGCTTATATATTACTCAGAGCCATACAAACCGTATGCTGAGTAGATATATAAAGTCATACAGCAGGTCTCTTCTTCTGTTCCTCAGCAAATGTCATCTTGATCTCTCATGACGAAAATAGACCTTTTGTTGGTCGAATGGTATGGGGATGAGGTGACTAGCTGGGTTGGCAATGCCTCGATGGGTAGATTGACTGCTACGGAAGCATGAAATACACACCTTATGTCTCTATCGTGTAGTTATACGTTTGAATACTACTGGGACTATAGTGATTGACGGCAATTGAGGTGTTGGTGATGACTTTGACGCGTTTTGCGTGCGATGCAGAGAAATGCGCGTCACAGCGTAAAATTGGCTTTTTTTCATGTTTTTGCATAAGCGGGGAAAAAAAAGGGGGGCGGACGCTGTCAACGCAACGGAGTGTATGACTCAGAAAAAGCCGGTGCCTTGATCAATGGGTCAAGGACGTTGACTAATTTTGTTGAACTGCCAGCAAGACCAATCAGGCATTATGATAGCTTAAATCATTATTAAGCCCAGCTATTATACATATATCCCCGGCATACCATCATACTCTCTTGCTTCGTTGCGTCCTAGAGCATATCGGGTAAGTACGATATGGGCTTAGAAGAGCATGGATTGGTCCAAGAAGAATCTATGATGTGCAGTATTCCGTAAGGAGAGTGTTTGAAGCCAGGAAACTCGAAATGTCAGATTGGAGAACGCAATATGGGCTTCGTACACATGAGGAGATGGAATGCTGAGGAGCCCAGGGTTCACAATATTTGGCTAACCGGCCGGTTCTGACTAAGTTGGGTCCTTCTTGACCCTTCGCTTTGCCCGAGCAGCCGCACGATGGGATCAAATGCACGTCTTTCCTGTGCTACGGATACTTGCTCTCATAGGTGCTCTCTAAATCATGATCTATTGTGTTCTGAGATCAGTGTTTGACCGATGCTTTATATCTAGTCTGTTCCACACAACAACGACTCGCTCTGAAGAGAAAACGGAAGTCTAGAATGAGACTGATAAGTGTGTAGTGTAACCAGTCTGGAGGAGACGAACAAAAGTTGCCTATGCCAGGACGCTGCACCGAGGGGACTGGGAATGACACTGTGAGGCTCGAGTCCGCTCCATATTCCTGCCCAGTGTCCGCCTTCTCCGACTCTCTCGTACTGGATTTCGAGCTCTCAACGAGGGGGCGAATGCTAGATCAATGCAAAAGCTGCAGCAAGACCAGCAACCGCGACACCCCACATAGGCTTCATCAGGCTTGCAGAGCTTCCGATCAAATCGTATCCTTCCACCGCGTACTTCTCGCTTGGTTCAAGAGTGGAAGCAGATGTTGAACTGGGCGCATGTCGCTTGATCAAGAAGTAGAACACCTTGTCAGAAGAGAGCGTGTTCTGGTTCTTCGTAAATGATTCCACCTCCGAGGCCGGATTCCAGTTGTAGCCGTATGTCCCGTCGCCCGTAGTCGTGAAATTCTCTTCAATGGCAAATCCGAAATTCCCTCCCCCATTTGAAAATTGGCCGTACCACCAGAGATCGACTTCCGTCCATTCAGCGTTCCCCTCGTTATTGAGCGTCCATTCGATGGTGATTGGTGCGGAGAGGTTGAGCTTGCGGTCGGTGTCGGGCGCTATGAATTCCAGGGCGTTGATGAGTCGCGCTGCCCCGATGAGCGCTGCAAGTGTAGGCGTATGCATAGTTGCTGTGTTGGAAAAGTGAGTGTCGGCTTTGCTTGATTCGGTTGATTGGTGCGCGTTCAGTGGCGTTATGTGCCACGAGACGGTGAGGAAAACAGCTCTTGACCGCAGTAGCTGGAGAGCTGTCGGGGTAATAAATACTTCAATTGCCTCAAGCTGAATTGGGCGACAGACCGTGGCATACTGGGGTTAATACAGGGGCTTGTGTTGGGCCAAGCAAGTTGAGCGCGTGACCGCTCACAGTAATACATGGGTCAAGGGCGGTTTCCCTCATGTTTGCTGCTGTTGGTTCTAATGTTTGGACAATCGTTCACTGCGACAATCACGCCAAGCTTCGGGTCGTGACTAAGAGGCGCAGCAATAGCGAGAGGACTAACCGTGTGTGGACAGGTGTTGTAGGTCATCTCAGCGCCCAATTTGGGGTAGATGTTCGTCCGGAATGCTAATTGATCAAGCTTACATCAACCGCATGTTGAAAAGACGGGAGAACTTCGGTGCCTCTCATCCATCGCTTGTGTCAGCACTAGAAATATAGGACAGTTGTCCGCAGACCAACTTGGTGCTAATCCGTCATCTTGGCTCTTGCCTTCCTTCTTTCAATTTTGAGCGCCATCGCCTCAACTCATACCAGCAAATATGGCGGACCTAGTTGAGCTTGACAGTCTCGAAATATTGGCGATCATCGACAATGAACTCGATCCTATCTCACCCTGTCCCAATCCTCTAATCGAGCAGACCGGTGGCATCAGAGACCTCACCATGCGTGCCATCCGAGAGTCTCCCGAGGAAGGGGGTCCAGTCCCAGAGCTGCGAATGAGCAACATCTGCTGCAGTGCCCACGGGCTTTCGCTGATGATAACGGGAATCAAAGACGGACAAAAGCGCACAATTCTCTTCGATACAGGGCCAGAGGAAGATATATGGGAGCGGAATGCCAAACGCCTCCGAGCTGACGCTGGTCAAATCGAACTGATCACGCTGAGCCATTGGCACAGGGATCACTCCGGCGGAATGCTCAAAGTCCTTGATATGGTATCCGAGGCTCGTCAGCAGAACGGTGGTGATCTGTTACCAGTCACAGTTGACCTTCATCCTGGTCGCCCAGACTATCGGGGGGCGCAGGTTCCCGGCATGCCTGTCATTTCCTTGGAAGCTGACCCGACTTTCGAGGAAGTTGAGGCACATGGTGGCACTGTGACGAAGAATGATCAATCCCATACGGTTTTGGACAACATGTTTCTGATTTCCGGAGAAATTCCACGAGTATCAGGCTACGAGGCCGGCTTTAGGTTTGGAATGAGGTTTGACAAGACCAAGGGCGACTGGGAACAGGACGAGAAAATGCTTGATGAGAGAATCCTGATGTGCCGCCTGAAAAGTGAGTCTCGTCTTGTCTCTATCTAAGTGGACTGGCTAAGAAACGACATCGCTGACGATACTATTAGACAAGGGGATTGTGATGTTCACAGGGTGCGGCCACGCAGGTGTGGTAAACTCGGCGAAGCACGCCATGGATCTTGGTAGCGGTGCGTCACTTTATGCAGTCATCGGCGGTTTTCACCTTGCCGATGCGCAACCCGACATCATCGAGCAGACTGCATCTGACCTGAAAGAATCTGGAGTCAAGGTACTTCTTGCGGGTCACTGCACTGGCTGGAGAGCTAAGGCAGAATTGAACAAGCAAATGCCGGGTATATACGCACCGTGTTTCGTGGGATCGAAGTTCGTGCTGTAGCTACGGCGATCAAGAAACTAACCTATGGGGGACAGATTCTGTTTTCAAGGTCTTCAGAAGAGTAATAGACTTGACACAAATAGGCTGCAACCAAAAATTGAAATTGTTTCCCTAGGCAACGGCCCTAACTCCTTGCTTTTACCTCGCCGTCCAAGTCAAGACACGCTCTTCCGATGGCAGTTTCGGAGACTATTCTCCTTGACAAACATGTAATAGTACAAGGTGTTTTTAATCTCAACATGCGCTGTGAGGTCACAGGCTACAATCCAAATGGCAGGTTGACCGGGAGTCCGTTGACGAAAGGTACATTCACAGGCAATCTGCCACCGCCGTTGTTCCGACCACCGAATGGAAACCCAGAGTCGCCGAAGTTGACAAGTGATGGCCCTGATCCCCCAAAACCCGTACCTCCAAAAGGAGTTCCAATGTTGACATTGGTGCGCTCGCGATCACGGTCGTCGGTACTCCATGTCCAAGAGCGGCCACCATCACCGCCTGTGTCGATGTTGATGTGCACACGCCGGTAGTTGCCGTCAGCATCCCGGCCATCTTGCCGATTTTGCTGATCTCCACGGTCTCGTCTTTCTGAACGACCAGATCTCTCATTTTGCTGGTTCTGACGAGTGGTGTTCGCACGCCTCGGTCCCTCCTCGGGATTGGTGCGAGCCCGGTTCGGGCGTGGCCGTGCCGGCTCGGGATCTGGGCGCCGGGGCACCTCTTCGTCATACGAGTCATCGTCTTCTTGCTGGTACTGCCGTCTTGACTGTTGATTCTGCCGTGGTGGGTCTCTTGGCGTCTTTAAGTCACCGTACATGCCATAGATGCTGTCCTCCCAAGCTCGTCCAGCCTGTTCGCGTTTGGGCTGCTGGCGTGGAGGCGATAGACGCTGTGGCGATCGAGGTGGGATGGTGTAGTCATTGTTCTCCTGACTGTATCTGCTTTCGTCTGTTCTGCCAGTACTGTATCTGGAATTGTTTCTGTCGAAGTTGTTGCTGTATGAGCTCGTATACGGTTGGCTTGACTGGGAGTTTGTGGGGGTTTGTCGGACCAGAGGGCCGGAGTTGGGAAAGGGGGATTGCCCTGGACGGGGGTTGCTTGAGTTCCCTGGCCCGCCGGGGCCAGACTTATTGTTGTTATTCATTGCGAAAGTTTGGGAAATCTGAAAGTATGGCAGGTTGCAGAATGCGACTTGAAAATGGCTGGCAGAAGGAAAATAATGCGAAAACTCAATGGCGATCCAATGTCTTTTATCTTGTGTGATCGGTCATTCACGGACCTCTCGGATGGTGCCATAAGATACCCACATGAATGTCATGCGTTTCAAGCGCGTTTATGGAGTCGAAAGGAGTGCGAGGTTCCCCGGAGTGACGAGTTGCGACCTTACGACCTTGTTGCTGGAAGCGTTTCAAGTCGAGCCCCCGATGGCCTGGAACGTACCGACATCAGACCACAAGAATCCCGACGACGTGGAAGTGTCTCCTTGGCCTGTATCGGCATCGCCCAACAACACGAATCGCCCTCGATGGACCCCAAAAAATCTTTGGATGACCTTTCGGAGATTTCTCAGAGAGATCAACGAGGTGCCCTCCTTCGTCTGAGGGCGTCCGAAGTATCCTTGTCATCGTCAGCCCATCTCAGTATCACGACCCCTGCAAGCGTCGCAAGGAGCCGAACTACAGCGTACCCGCAAGACCGGTCAGTGCTTCAACTGTAGATCATGGGCTGTTAAAAAAGCAAGGTTTCGGCTCTTGTTGTGACTACAATCTGATAATCAGCAGATGTGTCTTGGTGACGATGCTTTGCCACGGTGTTGCAGCTGGGATAACTAGTGAGGAGGTTCCCCGACTGTCTCTGGCTAAGCGCTGGGCACATGCCTACATAACAGTTGCATAGGGGACAGAACGAAAGTGCGTACGAAGATGACGATGTCTTTGAGACAATATAAGTCATCGCTGCAGGCGATCGAGATGATATCCGATTGCGCGGGCCCAGTCTTTCCAAAATCGCCGAGGTCGTAGTCATAAAGCTTCCACATTTCGTGAATGGCGGATAGAGAAAGGTTCCAAATTGGACAACCAAGCCATGAAGGGAAAGATGTTCAGGATTTCACATTACATGATCCTGAAGTTCTATTTCGGAAAATGGCTGTAGTGGGAAATCAAGATCCGAGCGCCCGTCCCATCTCGTGGGCTTGGTATCGGGAGCACGGATTGATCAATCTCCACTGCTGGACTCCCCAGATGAATGAAAGCCTGCTTACTGCATGTCAGAAGGTTATTGACTGTAGTTGCATCGAAGCGGACTTTTTTGCGGAAGCAGTTGTGCCCATACGATGGGGAAATACAAAGGGGCAGGGGGTTCTCCGGATGTTCCGTTAATTCAAGGCTTAAGCAGTCCGGCGGCTTATAAATCACCGTTTGAAGCGGTAGCAGCGTGCGACTTGCGTCTTCATCCGAGCTTGAATTCGAAATCATGTTGGTTGATGATTCGTCGAACTTTCTGGCGTAACTTTGGATATGATGGCATAATCGAGCCTCTGAGCACGACATTAGAGTTACGGGCCATCATAAAAAGCGTTGAAGTGCGCGAACGGTTGATCCGAGTAATAATTCTTCAACTCACATCCCAAACCCAGATCAGCCATACTACCAAGAGTTTTCAATCATTACTATTCACCATGCCTCATTCCGCCGCTGTTATTCCGGCTGCCACGACACCGTTGGTGGTGCAAGATGTCGAGACCCCACAGCCAGGGTCGCACGAGCTTTTGATCAAGAACGAATTCATCGCTCTAGTGCCCATCGACGCGAAACTTGCCAAACTGGGAGTTTTCCCAATTCCTTATCCTGCTATTCTGGGTACATCGTATGGAGGCACAGTCACGGCAGTTGGTCCAAATGTCACCGACTTCAAGGTCGGAGATAAGGTCGCATCAGCTAAGACTGCTGGTGCTGAAGGCAACAAATTCGGCGCGTTCCAGAAGCAAGTCATCGCTCGGGATGTCACCACCAGCAAGCTGCCAGCTTCAGTCGATTTCAGTGGTCCCGTTGGTCTGATTGGAAATTTCAGCACTGTCATCGGCCTGTTTAATGAGCATCTGGGACTTCACAAGCCTGATGCGCATAGCAAAGCCCCGCCGAGTGGCAAGAAGATACTGGTCTACGGTGGTACTTCAAGCTTTGGAAGTCTATCTGTGCAATATCTTGCACAAGCTGGTTACGATGTCGTTACTACCACGTCACCTCGACACAAATCGCTTGTGGCTAAGCTTGGGGCTGTGAAAGTCATCGACCATACACAATCTTCCGATGCGGTCATCAAAGCTTTGAGTGCGGAAGGACCCTACGACTACGTCGTGGACTCCATCTCTCTTCCAGATACCATCAAGATCACCGGCGGGGTTCTTGGTGCTCAGGGCGGTGGTAAGATATATGCACTGCTACCGCCCTTCGGCCCGGACGATCTCCCGGCAGGTGTGACGCGTGAGTTTGGCTCGTGGAGTGCGCCTCTGGGAGAAGAGAAGAACGCAGGTCTTCTGAAGTGGGCGTTCAACACGTACTTTCCCCAAGCAATTGCGGAAAACAAGCTCATTCCGCTTCCAACGCAGAATATTGATGGTGGTCTCGGAGCACTCAACGAAGCCCTTGATATCCTGAATAAGGGGGTCAGCGGTTTGAAGGTGGTTGTAAACCCACAAGAGTAGTTAACTGGAGAAACGAAAGAGAACATTTTGAACAAAATACGTTTATTCCAACCTAATGCACAACTCCTTTGAAACTAGACTTCTGTCATCGTAAAGATTGCCATCTCTCACTGTGTGGGTCGGACCGCCCCACAAAGTGCACTACTGCATAGTAGGTAGGTAGCCCGTAAGGTAGACCCCCGGGCCGGTAGGGCGACTCGTCGGGTGAATGACGCTCCCGCCCCGTTCGCCAAATTAATAAAGCCCTCGGCGTTCGTCAAGACTTAAGCCTCGCTCCTATTGCACCGACACACCCACCATCGTGATGCGATGACGACGCTTGGCGTTGGAGACTATCGCTGCGCGATATGCGGTGGACCTCTCCAGAAGCCTCCAATTGCCTTACAGTCCAAAGTCAAAGATGAGGTGAGTGGGATTGATGCAGGGGATGAAGCCTACCGCGGGCTTGATCCTGCTTACTTCGATGACTGCGACATTAGCTGGGTAGAGGAAGTCCGGTTCCTAGGTTTCAACCCCAATGCTCCATCAAGTACCGAAAAGGCCTTCTTAACTGGTCGTGGCAGGCTAGAGGAGGGGATCATAATGGCCGAGAGAGGGAATGATGTCAACGCCCCTCACTCGGAATTCGGCTTTGGGGAATACAGACTCTATTACGACTCTACCCGGCTCGATGCTGTCTTCCCACTCCACAGCGTCTGCCATTCTGAGATTTGGAGGCATCTGCTTTTACAACATGACATCCAAGATCACAACGACATGCTGTATAATGTCATGTTTGAGCTATCACATGGGCAATCGTCATTGGCCTTAGAGCTTGACTACGGTATAGACATGAGCCCGGCCTTCAAACTAGTGCCTGGGGAGATATTTATACTCATGAACCCCGGTAGCGCCTATTCTGAGTGGCGGCTAATGTCTCTCGGCAATATCGACACTTCGGAGTACAACCACATATGGACACCGAGGCAAAAGACAGAATGTGACTTTCTAAGAAATCTCCCACCGGAAGTTCTCCTAGAAGTAGCATCGCACCTCGATACCACAAGCATTTTTCGCGCGGTTGAAGTGTCTGATCGCCTGCTCTCCATTGTAACCGGCAATTGGTCTTTTTGGAAAGGACATCTTCGCGCACACATGCAGTGGTTTAATCAAGCATATGAGGACGCGAAAGAGGCAGAGTCGAGAGGCGAGAAGCCTGATCTAATGCTGTGGGCTTACATTCTCCAACCAGACAAACCTGGCTCGACGCTCTCGTTGACAATGCATAATCGAAAACGCATCTGGTCAATCTGTGAGGAAATCTCACGGCGATATATGGCAAAGTGGAAACGGGAAGAGAGCGAGTGGTATCAAAACGGCACCGCTACCTCAATCATCAACGCTTCCCATTGCGATCAACTTGTTTCTGTTCAGGGTAACAGTGCAAGCAAAAGCAAAGATCTTCGTACCGTCCCGTATATCCAATCAAACGACGATTTTCACCGACGACGGACAATCCAGGCCTACTTTGACATCAACTCCGGTCTGGTAGGACTATCGTACCAGCCATGTGACGAACCGCCTAGGTATTTCGGCCGTTCTGGGCTCGAAGGTCTTGAAGAAACCGCTTTTATTGCTAGTCCAACAGAGCCAAACCATGACGCTGGGATCTACAAGGAATTAGTTCGCATAGGTGACAAAGCCTCTACTCTTCGACAGGCCGTAGGTCAAGTCAACCCGGGCCAAGGTATCATTGGATTTGTACTGCACACGACGTGTACTGAAGCCAATGCGGTTTCACTCAAATACACCGACTTTCGGTACATCACACTCCCCAACTTTTTCTCTATCTACATCAGTGCGGTCACCGTAAGTAACCCGACTTACTCTGTAGATACGCTCTGCAGCGTTTCTGCAACTAGACAGCTGCACATCAGAATAAAGCGTCCTACGTATGCTTTCAAGCTTTGCTAATCATGCGTAGGCTATCTTTGATGACGGAGAACGCTTGGTTTTTGGCAGCATGGGTGAGGCAGGTGTCCGAAGGCGGGTCTGTCACAGAGCTCTACTTCTTCCCGACCACGCCGATTCTGAGTTTGTTGGCATTCTAGGCCAGACTATCGTATGATTCTCCGGTTAAATTGACAACGAAATGCTAATGAGGATCACAGGGCGAGACAGGGCAAGAGGAGATCTCGCGTCTAGGCCTGCTCCACGCCCTTTTCGAAAGCAAGCAAAGCCTTAAAAGTGCAGATGAAGAGGCTCCAAATTACAATGTGCTTGCGAAACATCTCTGGGCAGAAACCTCGGCAGTCTTTCAGGGACGTTGGATCTGGGAGTGCGATGACTGGCTGAAGCTCGACATGCTGGAGGACCGCGTCATCAACCACGACGTTATCCCCAAAGAAGCGATTCTCTGGAGCAAATATGCTGGCAATGTTTCACTCACGAGGCTGTCTGCATGGCTAGTGGACGCTGGAGATATTTTTCCTGACCCGAACGATGATCGCATGCATAAAGGGGGGGAGTCGATATATACTTTATGCGGGCTACGAGCCGAATTTCAATCAGAATCTCCGAAAACCATTGGAATGACTGATATCAACGGAAAATCGTGGCCTGAAGAAGAGGTTGTTCACTTCGACATTGACTGCGGGCGGAAGGAAGAGGTCGTTGAAGTTGGCGCGTACGTCGATATGGGCCATCGGGATACTCTCTACGTGAGTTACAGATGAGGGCTGCATGATTCGTATGAGTCAGAGATTGACATTTTCAACCCAGGTTCGGACAAACCATGGCCGGGAAAAGCGATTCACAAGGAACTATGATGTTCGTGCCGACGGTCATTGCAAAGTACCCATCGTACCGAAAGGTGAGAGTATTCTTGGTGTAGTGATGGCGTTTGGTCTGCCTTCTGGGTGGACCAGAACCCCTAGCTGTGACGGAACCGACCAGACAAATCCGCCGATCCATGAGCTGCGAGCTGTGAGTTATCATGCCTGCCCTTTATCATGATGTTCCCACGTGGGCGTGCACATCTTCCTGTTCTGAGATTGCTGACTCCATACGGCAGTCTTATGCGAGCGTGACTTCTCTCGGCGTTCTTTCAAATACTTGGAGTCATTCAGAGCAGGAAAATTCGGGGGAGGAATTGGAAGACGAGAGCGCTGTCGCCACTCTCGAAGGAGCTACTGCCATTTAGGTGAGACATAGATTGCTCTGGTGGCATACCACAAGAGCTATCACAGGTCGTGATATGTTTTAGATCTTCTCAGTTGTCAATTCCACGTATCCATTGACACCTTGCTCTCGAATGCGACCCGCGACTAAGAAACGTCCAGCTTGACTTGAAATCCGCTTTGGGCACGCCTCCGGCCCACTCAAGTGCGGCGCCGGACCCCGGAATTCAATTCAGAATTCGCAATAGGAAATTCTCCTCGGTCGGGTCGAATTATGATCCGTGGATACCCCTACCCTTCATCAAACACAGTCTCCTTTCGCGCGTTTCTTGTATCTCGTCGCGTTATTTGGACCGGAGTATTGGACCCCAGCGTAACAACAGTCCTTTTCGAATCTGTCAATATTGTTGGCAACAGCCGACGAGATTACCGCTGTGCGGTCGGCGCTCCTTTTCGACGACCAAAGATCGCCAAAAGTTCAAAGTCTCGAGACAAAGCCGCCGGAACCCAGGCGCCGGAGGAAGAATACGAAGGTCTAGATCCAGCGTTCTTCAGCCATAGGAGCCTCGATTGGCTCTCCGAGGCGAGAGTGATAAGCACCCATTCCCACGAAGGAATCGGCGTGAACAGAGCATTCGTGTCTGACCCTGGCACGGTATCGTCTACCCGGGGCTTTATCATGGGCGAACCGGAGTGAGGGAGGGAAGAAAATGCCGACGTAAATACGCCTCTCAGCAACTTATCAGAATTTCGCTGCTACCTCGATCCGGGCCAACTCGACCGGGTGTTCCCGTTTCACAAGTCCTGTTACAGAATTTTGGACCGCTATGCCGGTTCCTATAACAGTGACGAAAATAGGACAGATGGCATATATGACGCATTGTACGAGCTGTCTCATAATCACGATGCGCTGGCGTTGAATCTCGACTACGACATCAAGATCGACAACACCTTTCAAAATGTCTTTGTGCCGGGTATTATCGCGGCAGACCCGAACGCTAGGCTATTCAGAATGTCTTCTTCCATGGAAGAGAAGATCGAAAAACGATATTGAGACGATCCTTTGCTCTCAACTCTACTGGAACCCGCCGAGGCATCGTCGACGGATGTATTCCACAGTCTACCGCCCGAGATCGTGTTCTACATCATTTCGTTCATGGACTTGCGTTCAATATTTCGCTCACTGAAGGCTTCACCAGCGATCTATGAGCTGATTTCCAATAACTTCAATTTCTGGAAGCGCCAACTGACGAATCATTTTCCGTGGTACAATGACTTGAAATGGTATGACGATGACCTGAGAGAGTACATAGTTTATGGACATCCAGCTCTCAAGGGCTCCGACCTAATGCGGGTCGCATTTCAACTGCAGGAGATTCCAAAACTCGACAACCTTGACATGATAAGCATGGCCAATGAGAGAAGAATTCATCAGGTCTGCAAGCATATCGCCGATAAAATCCAAGTTCGGAGGGAATTCCGGCAACAGCGACAACAGAAGTACATGAAGGACGAAGATGAAGCAGAAGACATTGAGTTCGAAGACGATATGTACGACTGGCCACTTTGCTCAATTAAGGCCGATTCTCATTGTTTTCAGCTTTCAGTTGTTCATGGCATCACAAGCCGGCGAGACAGGGACCTCCGCAGCATTTACTGGGCCAAATCAATCGAGGAATTCCAGCACACGCGAATTTTCGACGCCTATTTCGACGATACGTTGGGTCTAGTTGGACTGTCGTTTGCGCCCTTTGGGGAAAGAAGGTATTTTGGACGACACGGTATGAGCGAGCTTGCCGAAACTCCCCTCAAAACTGAAATGGTAGAAATGGGTGAGAATTCCACCATGTTGAGACGACAGACTCGTTTGGGGGATGAAAAATCTCATCTCCGACTCATTAGCGTCGAGATTGGCCCAGACAAAGACGTCACCGGAATTAGTCTGCACATGACAGGAACAAACCCCAGCGCGTACGCAAACACTTTCAGCGAGCTTGAGATGACCTCTTCTGCGGAAGCGCCGCCTGTAGTGATCCGTGGCTTGACTGTGAGTAGTATACCTTCACCCTCGTTGACATAATTGCAGCCCCATCCACCTTCATTTTGGTTCTCGTGTACAATTGTCCCGGTTTGAAGCATGAACTCATGCGCAGCATCAGGTTTGCTCCAGAGATCACCAGTCCATCACACTGGGCGATGATTGCAAGCGAGATACGTCTGGACGGGCTTGTCATAGACCACTTTTACTTCCCTCACGGCAAGACGAGTGTAAGTTGACTGGTGTTCTCGGACATACACTTGTAAGTATATTCCTTTGATACATGAAAGATGAAATGAGATATTGCGATATCGACCTTAATTGACACGTTCTTAGGGCCGAATTGGCGAAGAAACCATCCTGAGTCTCGGGTTGCTTACGGCCCCTTTCGTCAACAACGAAACTCTTGACGCAGAAGAAGCTGGGTCAATAAACATCAATCCGCTCGCCGAGCTCCTTTGGAAAGATTCGTCGGCTCTTCGCTGGGATCGATGGATCTGGCGATGCAATAGTTTTCTGTGGCTGAACAACTTGATCCCTGAGATCACCCGCGAAGTGGAAAGCAATATTTTCAACAACGACATTGTCCCGAATGAGTTGATCGCCTGGATTGATGCGGTCGGGAATGTCACCCTCAAGCGAGTATCGGGATGGCTTGCACCTACAGGCAGCCCGCTGCCGGCGCCTGAGCATTGCGGTATTCCCGGCAGGAGGGTCCCAGAAAATTCAATCTCTGTGGCCTTCGTGCAGAGTTGAGTTCTGGCGAGGTCGAAACCATCGGTGCGACTGAGATCAATGGCGTCTGTTGGCCAGAAGAGGAACTCGTCCACTTTGACGTTGACGTTGAAAATGGCGAAGAGATCAATGAGATTGGTGTGGCATCGGATGCTGGGGACATGCCGGCAGTCTACGTGCGCATTTACATCGCAATCCTCCTAGAGGAAGGTGATCGTACTGACAGAGACTGATCAGATGCGAACAAACCGGGATCGAGAGATGCTCTTCGCCAGAGGAAGCGATCTTCCGGATCAGTGGAACGTGCGTCAGAAGATCGAAATACATGGTGACCTTATTTACGGTGTTGTCATGGGCTTTGGTCAGCCGAGTGGCTGGGTGATCACACAGGGACTCGGCGGGGCACAAGAGAGCGCTTGAAGGGAATCGCCAAATTCCGAGTTTCGGGCGGCAAGTTGACCCTTCCTCGTATGTTCCATGAGTGTTTGATGTAGTGCACGGTTTCCCTTTTAATGGACGCCATACTGACACATTTGATACCCGCAACAGTCTTTTGCTGGAATGTCTTACATCGGAGCCCTGTCAGGCTTCCTTGAGGATGGCGGTTCGGATGAAGATGAAGCGGGGGAACGGGGTGCTGAGAGAGATAGCAATGATAAAGACGATGGAGATGATGGCCTGGTCGGAAATCTCGAAGAAGCAAATGAGGAGTAGACTTGAGATTTCCTACCTTGATCAAAGTTCGACAGCAGTTGTGCACATGTATGGAGTGTATATCAGGATCTCATCACAAATCCGAATAAGTTGAAATCGTTGAAGTTCAGTTCAGAGCCCAGAATGAGGTCAATTGTCTTCACAGCCATGTAGTATCAGAAGTAGTGCGGTATGAGGCAAGCTCAAGTTATTCTTTCATTGTCGCTAATCAATGCTGAAAACGTTCCAACAACCATCACCCAGTATATACAGCAGCTAGGAAGTCCCTGTATGCAATCTTGGACTAAACTTTCTCTTAGACCCTTAGCAGTAACCCACTCTGCGTAGAGAGTAGCCGTCGGGGATTCTTTGGCTGCCAGAGAAGCTCAGGCCACAGTTGTTGTTGGCATTGACAGTGTATCCTGCACGGGTGATGGAGTCGTAGATGTTGGCGTAGTAGTTCATCTGAACGCAGCCGCTGCCGACTACGGCCTGGTTGATGTTGAGAAGTTCAACTTGGCATCCGGCAGCGGCGGCGAGGCCGGTGTAAGAAGCCAGATGACAGACGGCCACGGTAAACTTCATTTCTAACAGAATATTAGGTCCTGGAGAAACTGTTGAGTGATATCTTAAAGTGCCTTACTGCTAGTCTGAGGGGTTCTCTCTTGAAATTGGGAGTAAGTGTCGAGGTATGGTTCCGGGACAATGCTACTAGAGAGAAGTTCGGTTGTTTTTATAGATGTTCTAGACCATGCAACTGCTCTTGGTTGGGAAGCAGCCGGATCACCCGTTCAATTCGATGCTTGATCGACTCCATTATCTCCACACGATTAGCTGTTCTCAGATGACTCGAGATTGTTCGTATCCAAGAGGGTCAGGTAAGGCGGTATCCCACAGGGGCTGGCGGCCCCTGAAGTGGAACCAAGCAAACAATTGTTCAAAACACTGCTGTTTTCATTGTTTTCCCCCAAATTCAGTGTCCAACCAGCCTACCAGTTAAATCAAATGGCTTCGGAATCTGAGTAGCGTTGTTCAAGACTTCTATCATATCCATGGTGATGTCACGTACGGCCTGCTCGCCGATGTAGACAACAACCATTGATGTCGGACTGAGCCCGAAAGCACGAGTCTAGAACATCCTTGCAAACTCTAATAGAAAAGGTCATCCCCCATTATCCATGTCCATCACATAAACAAAAGAATGCCTGACTCGAGCACGGATCCGGAGGCTCGCATTCACCGTGAAATAATGAAATGGCTTATGCATAGGTAGTTGGGGTAACATAAGATTACTGGATTCTTCGTTATGTTTAGCAGTGTCTAAAAGAGCAGACTTTGAGGCGAGAGTGACAGCAGACTGAATAAATTTGCGGCTTGGCTTGTGAAGATGCCATGTTTTTATACCCTTCAATCAACAATCTCGACTATGCGAACTGTGACAACTCGGAAATGTACATGATTTGCAAGGTTATTCCTTTTCCGGTAACGCAGGATCGACAAAGGTTTGCTGTCACGCCTATAACAAATAAGCTTACTAGTCCGAGTAAAAGTCAAATAGACTGAGAGATAGCTGGTAAGAAGTATCATTTATTTGTGATCGCATTCGCCAATCATCGTATCCCAAACAAGTACCAAACTGGCAAGAATATATCATTGAATTACTTGCCAGGTCAGTTTGCAGCGTGTTGCTGTCATATTGCTATGGTGGAATGTGAGTTCCTTTCGGGCGTCAATGAGACTACCAGAGCAACCGGTCGTACTCTCACATCCGAAAAATATGTGCCCATCCAATCGACTGCGAGTGGAAGGCAGAACAAAGAGGTCTCCGCTTTCACTACTTCTGATCAGATTCATCTTAACTATAATAATCGCTCTTGGGTAGGAAAAAATAAAAGTCTTGTTTTGATTGGCTCGAACATCTCACATCTTGTGCTGTGGTCACTCCGCAGTCGCTGGAATAACACCAAATTGCCTCATTTCCTTCTTGCGTATCACCGTATATAAAGCTTCTGTTGAATACCTAGAACTCTAGTCTATCTTTCAAGTGTTTTCGAGCGCACTGTCTCATGTGCCCGTTCTATAATCGTAATCCATGGAAAAAGTGGCTCCATCCGCCAGAACATTCAATAGTTACGGATAGGTTGTGTAGCTTCTTTAGTAGCCCAGCTTACAAAGCTGCGTGGAAGAGCTTCTCCAAACGGACACCCTCGGTGTCAGCAACCTCAGTGTATATTCTAGGGCCGAAATGAGGGTGGTATGGGTACGGGCTACAAGACATGTTAGTGTTAGACAGGGCTTGAAACATCATAGCTAGGATCTTAGCTCACCCATATTCCGGAGTGAAGGTAACTTGGAAATCATCGCCCCTCGCCTTTACGGCGTTTTGAACAATCTTGACCCACAGCTTCTCGAAGAACTCCCTCTCATCATTGTAAATGGGGTTCGAAGGATCGGGACATTGTGATGATTGAGTTGTACCAATACGAGCGTGAATATGGTGAACCTGCAGATGAAAGGTCAGTCTCATGCTTCAATGCATCATGGAAAGCCAGTGAGAGTCTCTTTCTCGAGCACTTACGTGAGGAATGACGGATTCGAGAACAGCAATATCCTCCTCCGATACATCCAAGAGTCTTTCGCCAACAACTACCCAGTGGGAGATGTCCGCGGTGATTCGAAGGCTTCGAAAGAATTAGCCCAAACCATTTTCGAAAAACCAGCAGTTTCGATATGTGGCAACCTACTTGGGAACTCGATCCAAAACGTACTTCGCAACGTAAGGATGGTAAAGGGAGCGGTTTCTGTGTGTCTCGTGGGTGACTTTCCCAGCGAAGCCCAGCTCCTCATCGATCTTGAAAGTCCCTTGGTAAAACTCAACCGACTGATCCGGTGTCCAGATATCGCTGTGCGATAATGTGTAAGCTACGCGAAGAACATGGTTCGCCTGTCAAACTAGTACGAACCTTCCAGACTGCGCGTTGACCTTGACAGGCTTCAAAACCTTGGCGCGCTCCAGCTGGTTGCGATAGAAATCGAGGTGGTCTTTAGGGGTCAGCCCCGGAGGTCTCGGTCCTTCGTATCCAGGCCATGAAGACATGATTCTACGCGAACGATGTCAGGCGCATTCACAATTCTCCAGTTTAACAATGGTCGGAATGAACTTTAGGCGACATACTGTGCGATAAACTGGAGACCAGACTCATCCAGAAGCTTTCTCAACTCGGGGAGATCCTCGGTCTTCACTGCTCTGTAGTCGATTTCCACTCCGGCTATTGGGCAATTAGAGTAAGCTTCCCTTCCGAATTTCTTTACCGGCAGTCTTCACTCACTGTAGCCCTTGGCCTTGAGTTCTGGAAATAGCTGCCTCCATGTTGCGAAGTTATCGCCAGGGGGAATGCCCCAGGTTGTGCGGAAACGAGTGATGTTCGGCATGGTGGGTATTGTTTCGGTGGCGTAAATCAGAGCGATGACTTCTTGAGAAAAGGAGAAGGAGGTGAGCAACGGTCCACCGGTTACCGATGGAGGGGTGAACAGCCAGCTTTTTAAACCCAACCTTGAATTTCTGACGCTGGGGAAAGCTCTCTGTGTCCATAGCTCCCCCGCGATTCAATGCCCCGCGAAAGTGTCGAGCTTGAATTTCCATCTATAGCCAGCCAATAACATAACGGCAATTGAACAAAAAAAGACCCAGGCGTGGACCCCGAACATGGACCGAGACCCGCCGAGTCAGCGGCGCGTATCTGGGGACAGCTTCGTGTCTAGAATGGATAAGTCCGGCGAAAGATTACCTAGTTGGTCAGCTGAGAGCTGAGAGTCTGAGACAGATGTCCACAAAACGGCGCAAAAGCACGTGGGACGTCAGAGGATATGACAATGGCATCATGTTGATTCCGCGGGTTCAGAATGGACGCTCCACTTTGATTCTCAAAGAGGAAATTATCACCTCGGAATCCGGGGAACGAGGGGAAATGTGGGTACTTCGGCCTGTCTGTTCCCCGGACATAGATTACCCAAAGTGAGGATTTTAGGAAAGACACCACCATCTTTTTGATCTTGCTGGACGACGAATGTTATATTCAAAGCATTTCCAGCTGAAATATGAAAGCCTATTCAAAGAATTGAGTGACTCCAGTCATAGAAGACATCAGGAAGTTTCCATAGCGAGATGATGCACATGTCGGCGCGGATCCAATTAGACCAATACCACAAATTTGCCGGCTGCATGTCTGCGACTGATGCCGATGGGTTGCAAATCATAGCTACGCTGGTTGATAAAATTGAGACATTGTGGTCTTTCGGTTGAAGACGACAATGAAACCCCCCAACTTAAATGAAGCTGATTGTCGTCTGCCTACCTTACACTAGACACAAGATGCTGGTGAAGGCTTCCGCAGCGAGAACCATGCGAAAGGTCTTAGTCTTCACGTAAAATCGCATCTGTCCTCTGGAAATTCTTTTCGAAACTTTGCTGCAGATGAAGAACTCCGGAACGCTGAGGCATTCTGCAACTACGATCACCGTGCGACATCCTGCTAGTTGATCATAAACTGAATGTGTGTCTTCGCAGTCCTCAAACGTTCAGCCTTGCGCAAATTGCCATTGAACTCCAGTTGACCCACAGCCCTACAAGGTATCTGGTATGATATGCATATAATGCTGACTTGAATGTGATGGATGCGGGGTGAGATGGCAGAAAGAGCCTCAAGATCCGCATTTGTTCTGTTGCGAATTAGAAGATGGCAACATTCAAGGAAGCAGACTGCCAATGATGAACAGTTCATCTGATGCCCGGTACAAGTATCATTTAGAGCAGACCCGCATCGTAAGAGACGACTTGGACTATGTTCCGATGATAGCACGTAATGAACGCTGCTCTTCATTTGCCTTACACTGGGAAGTTTCTCTTCCCCGCTCGCACTGAATCATGGGGGTTAACCAAGTCCAGTATTAGCGCATCTCGCCGTAATTTGAGCTGCTCGGAAAGTCCCGGTCATGCTGACTGTGCGTTGACCTTCAATTTGCTTAGCAAGACTCGCCGTCTGGTTTAGTGGCTTTTAGCACTGTCTCACTAGTCAACGCCTTTCCCCTCACTCTTGTTGCCTCCCCCTTCTGGGGATCTTGAGATCGAAATGCAATGAGACATGCAGTGAACCGCAGATTCCAGGATAAAACGACCCTTGTCTTTGGTCTTGGTGATCAGAGTATTTTGGCTTTTCTCTGATCAAAATTTAGTCAACTTTCATGTGTGATGATCGACGTCTTGAGTTGAAAGACTCTTCTGGACAGGGATATGCTGGGGAATGTTCTCCAGCTCGTTGTGTGCAAGGTCAAAACGAATTCCTCGGATCTCGGCTCTGCACTGCACTTGCCCTGCAAGAATCAAAGCTTGTCAGTCTGGTTAATGCTAAGCTTTAGACTTAAAGGCTCAGACCTAGATGTCTCCTGGTGTCATTTAAGCGCGACGCCTGCCATCCTATGGACGGGTAAGCAAGACATGGGTCCGTTCGCCTACCTAGAGCAACACTAGGCAACATCCCAGACCTCGAAATTGAAAGGAGAACATAGTTGATGCTCCGGATCGAACGTCCTCATGTAGTGATCATTTGCTTAGAGCCCGTATAAGATGAAACAACGATTTCCAATTGCCTTATTTCTCATTTGGAAAAAACGCCCCCTCCGGTCGGAGAATTTGAAGCCGGCCGTCCTTCGAAACAGCCAAAGATGCTCTTTTTAGGCTTTTGCCATCAGGAGGATGTGAAGTAAGTGACATAAGGAGACATGAGGGCTCTGTCTTCAGCCACATGAACGTGCAGCAATCAAATCCCAAATGTCGGGGGCGATCCTTCGTGCGTTCTCCTGGTCTAGAACTCGTTGATACAAACTTGGGTTGCGGGGGCTTGTATCCACCACCCGCACCACCCTTAGACGCCGCTTCGATCATCCCGTCGGCGGGGCCCCTCTTCAACGCCCAAGACCACTTTTTAGACATGAGCAACATCTACCAGACACCCAACCCCCTCACTACTGTTCTGACTTGTTCAGATCCGGAATAGTCAGACCTTCTCGCCATTGAAGCGTCCACTTCGACCAGATATTTGGGCCATAGGAGCTACCCGAGCTACCCGTCTTCATGACTCTATTTTGAGAGGATAACCTTGTTAGACCATGATGTTTCGGCGTAATTTGTTTGATTTCTCGTCGAAGCCATCGAAGAGGTCCATGGGTTTTGACAAATCCTTGGTCAGATCATTCGGTCCGCGGTGATCATGCCCAAGAACCTCCAGATATATAAGACGAAGATTCCACCCGCCAAGATGTTCATTTCTCTCTCTTCATCCCATCACATTCCACCACATCCATTCATTCTTCATCACTCTGAAGCAAGTCTTCACTTTCGTTCTCTGAACTCAGCTCTTCATTCATTCATTCACTCACTCAAATCCCAACTATTTCAATCTTTCAACAGACCACTCAGAGTCATCTTAAAACTCTTTCAAAATGAAGGGAACTATTTTCGCTACTGCTCTCATTGCCTTCTCGGCCGGTGCCTTCGCCCACGGCGGAGACTACGACACTCCCACTCAGACCACTCCTTCTGGCGGTCAATCCGGCGGTAGCCAATCTGGCGGCGGCCTCCCCATCAACATCCCTGGTGTCGGTGGCAGTGGCAGCAGCGGCGGCATCGGCGGCCTCCTTGGAGGCGGCGGCGGCAAGGGTAGCGGTGGTGCCCAGGGCAGCGGTGGCGGCAAGGCTGGTGGCGGTCTCGGCGGTGGCCTCGGTGGACTGCTCGGAGGCGGCGGCAAGGGCACCAGCGGCGGCGGCATTGGAGGCATCCTCGGCGGCGGCGGCAGTGGTGGCGGCAAGGGCACCAGTGATGGTGGCATTGGCAGCATCCTTGGCGGCGGCGGCAAGGGCAACATCCTCGGCGGCGGCGGTGCTGATGGTGGCATTGGCAGCATCCTCGGCGGCGGCGGCAAGGGAGGAGGTGGCGCTGAGGGCGGCATTGGCGGACTTCTCGGTGGCGGCGGCAAGGCCGGTGGTGATGGCAAGGCCGCCGGTGGCCTTGGTGGTATCATTCCTACTGGTCTCCCTGGTGGCGGCGAAGGTGGAATCGGAGCCATCCTTGGCGGAAGTGATAAGGGCAGCGTCCTTCCCACCGGCATTCTCGGTGGTGGAGGTGCGGGAGGTATTGGTGGGCTTCTCGGTGGTGGCGGCAGCAGCGGCGGCAGCGGCAGCTACGGCGGCGGCGAAAAGGGTGGAATCAATGGTATTCTCCCCACTGGCCTCCCCGTCGGTGGTGCGGGTGGCATCGGTGGACTCCTCGGAGGTGGTGGTAATGGCGGAGGCAGCGGTGGTATCGGTGCCATCATCCCGACTGCTCTCCCGATCCCGGGAATCGGAGGCGGCAACAAGGCCGGCGGCGACGACGCTCCCTCCACCTTCGAGACTCGTGTCCGCACCACCACTGCCAGCGACGACGGCTCCAGCACTGCTGAGCCTGAGACTGCTGAGCCTACCCCGGCTCCCTACTAAGCCATGTGAGGCTTTTCTCTATGTCACAGACAAATTATAGCACCAAGATTGGTAAATAGTACTCTTGCAAATTACGAACATTCTGTCATATCACCATGTCCCAAACTGAAGTAGTCCGTGCCCAAACAAGTTAAAAATGATTAAGCATCCACGACCGACACCCCTTCATTGGCCTCTTCTGTGAACTCTGATTCTTTCTCCCATTGCGTACTCTCCTGATCATCGTCACCTCCAGCTGAAAGTGAACTACCGCTGTTACTCTGAGGCCTGACAGAGGGCGTGGGAAGCTGAATTGCGAGTTCGCTGACAGATATAGTGTCACTATCTTCATCCGTCCTTGCCAAACCTAGGGGCCGACTCGTGGAAGTCAGTGAGTCATGGGTTCTGCCTACTGGCCTTCTCTCTTCCAAGGTGGTTTTTGCGTCATCTCGGATTCTCTCAGTGATCTGCTGAAGCAAGCGTAGTCTTTTGGCGTCGGGAGCCCCGGAATCTTGGCTCTCGAAGAGCCCTGGGAGCCTCCATTTGGGGTAGAGATTGAAATGAGGCTTCCTCACCGACACTCTATCCGGATGCAAGTCAAAGTAGTAGTGACAGAGCTTGCAGGTAGGCTTGCTGCTGCCGATATACTTCCAACTGTTCCAATACTCTCGTGGATGCTGCAAACCCTCTCCCAGCAGATAGTCGTGAACCAGGATTTCGGCATGGACTAGCGGCTTGAACGACCGCTTGCTGATTTGCGCATATATGATTTCATTGACCCCGAACTTTTGCATTTCGAGGGCCTTCTCCATGAAATCTTCCTTCTCCTCGTCGTCTTCTGGAATCATTTTGTCGACGATAGACACTGCTGTGACGGATCGAGACTTGGCGATTGGCTTTTGCAACAGATCGCTGGAGGGAACCGAGGTGATCTTGAATGATTTCAACATGTCCGGATCCCGATCGTTTGCATCGACTATCACATTGGCTGCCTGTCGGAAAGACAATAGTCGTCCTAGATAGTGTCGAAGTTCACACCAAGAATCGGAAGCACTGATGGACCCATCTTTGGCGTGGTCTTTGATAGCAACCTCAAGTGGACTGCTCTTAATGGCAACAACGCCCTTGATGAGCTTCTCGCAGTCGCTCAGAACTATTCAATAAGTCAGTCTGGCAGCATCCGTAGTTGTAGTGTGCTTGTAAAAGCTCACTCTTATCTTGGACAGCACCCGAATCTCGGGGGAAATCCGCCTTCTCTCTAAGCTTCTCAAGCTCCGATTTGAGAGCTAGTGACCAGTCAGAAACGGAATAATCAAAGAAGACTTGCCAAAGATGAACCTACTACCAGACAACTGCCGCCTGTCGCAATCAGCGATGCACTTGTTGAGATACTTGATGAGTCTGTTCAAGTAGTCATTCAAGCGGAGCATATTGAAGTGCAAGATCTTCCAGAGCACCTGCTTGGTGAGAGGCTTTGGCTTTAGGCCAGCTGGATTCTTGCCCACAAGAGTCAGAAGACTGTGAAGGAAGTCATGGGTCTCGGCCCTCTCATCCTCGTTTCTCTCGTTAGAAGCGAAAATAAACTTCGTGTGGTCGCTACTGCTTAGAACAGCCATCGCAGTGACCCTCTTACCACCACGTTCGTTGTCGCAGACCTGAGCCAACTTGTCAACGAAGCAATGAAACGCTTGCTTCTGGGAGGTGAGAGAGTCATTCTCCATGATGGGAGTCTCATTGAAGACCTCCCGACCGCCTCGACAGGCGATTTGGAGAGCATACTCCAGAACGACTGGCTCATAGAAAAGCCGCTGGTAGTCAACAGCAACAGGCTGCACTGCCAAGTTCGGAGTCTGAGACATATTCGATGTAAGGGTGCTTTTAAGGTGATAGAGTCGTATCGAGTGTTCCTGGGGCGCAGTAGTGTGCAAACAGGTAACAGGAAGAGACTAGAGTATCGATGAAGGAATGAACTTGTGCGTAGGCTTTCGTTATCGACAATCCAACAGAAGATGGTAAGTATGAATAGACCAGGAAGATATCTAGCTCAGACTGAGGCCCGGGCTTTTAAGTCCAAAATACTTGTCTATGTGATGGAGAAGTCCAACACAGCCGACGTCAGACATGTTTCTTTGGGAGTTCTCAAAAGTGGAAAGTCCTTCCGATATTTCGTGTTTTTCCACTTCTGCTGTGAGATCACCAACGTCGATTCTACTCGCATCTCCAGATTTCCACTCCTCAAGACTGCAACTTGGAGGGAACCACTAATTAACCAATGACATACTCCAATTGAAGGGTGCCTAGCTGTCTGGCCCAAACTTTGGCCCAGATTATGCGGTGCAAAGCCACACCGGCTGTGGATACATCACCAACATGGCCGGTCAGGTCGCCATGCAGCACAGCCCGTATCAGCCAACATGGCTGCATGTTGACCGGCCAGCAAGCGGTTGGAACGATCTGCGTAATTGGACTCATTGATTCTGCGATAACACTGGAGGTTCGCGTCCATTGCCGTCATTCAGGAGTCTGCAATGCATGCCGGCATGTCGTCGGGGCCAACCAGCGTGAGAAACGACACCGAGAAAAAGAAATGTTATACTTTGCTGCCATCCAACACAGATGCAAGCCCGTTTTCCAATCGCCCACTCACACCGTCCAGAGCTCCACGATGTCACCACAGCATGCTAATCAGGCTTTTGATGTGGCGTGGAGTGCTCGGGGTCTGCGTGTCAAGATGCCGAGTCGTCGGGGAATAGGCAGAAAGCGGCCCAAGAACTCAACTTGGTTGTATCCCCGGTCCTTTTGGAGGCCCCCTTTTTCCATTTATCTCACCGTTGGTTACATTGTGTTGTAGCACGATCTCTCTGTACCTCTGGTTTGACCAAGATCACGCCTCTGACGTCCCATTAATACACCTACCTTCCGGCCTCCAACATTTCTAGCTGCTGTTAGAGTTCTGACTCCAGCATTACTCGCATACCCGAGAACACGTCTGACTGCTTCTTTGCTTTGGTTATTGATCGGAATCGAAAGTAGGTGGTCATGCACCGGGGGTTCGACCACATATTTCGAGCTGGGGCCCAAGATCCTTTCTTGTGGTCGGGTGAAGAGGACGATGAGAGTGATCTTGGGTACAAACTGGTCCTGGCTTCATTCAGTGACAAGACTGACATCTTTTAGACCCTTCATATACCCATGCACCACTTTGGATGATGAGACGGTGAACCCGGTGTCGTTGCACTCCTCAGATATCACCTCAACCTCATTTCTTGGGACTGACGTGTACCCGCGTTTGTAGACGCCGGGGGACACATCCTTTTCAGGAGACAGTGGTTCAGGAGATTCTGAGGAACCTGTGACGCCTCCTCATCGGGTAGAAAGCCAGCCTGTTCAGGAGAAGACCTATCGCACGAAACGAAGCAAAGGGCCGGTGTTTTGCACCCCTTGCGGCCTCCGCTTCCCCAGGAACACTGAACTAAAGTAACATGACCCCTCCACTCGCTTACATGCCCACCCAAAGCTGACTGGCTGGCCCGTTGCTTTCAGCAAACATAACAAAAGACTTCACGACGAACCCAAAATACCTTGCCCGGTTCCAGGGTGCCACAGCCAATTCTTCTCGGATAAGAAGAACATGTATCGACATGTTCGGAGTGCCCATACAGTGTATGCTGCGAATCCCAAGAACAAGATCCCAAGCGATGGCGGACCATGTCCGTTTATGGGCTGCGTCAAACAATGCACCCGTCGAGACAATCTCATGCGACATATTAGGGAGAAACATCAACACATAGGTCGGGGCAAAGGGGTTATTGGAAGTTCATAGTTAATACAAATGGAAATTTCGGTGCGTTCATACGTTTCATATGGACACGCGATGCTTTTGTACATGCCATCCTTCCTGTCGCGTAGAGAGACTCTGCCAAGGATGACCAGTTTCGGAACTTACCTCGTCTTTGGTCTTGTATTACTTAGATTCTTGTGTCTTCATGTGCTACACACTCGGCCTTTGTTGGGCTCATCAATACTCGACTATCGTCACCGTCGACATCGCCACTTCGTTGGTTGCGAAAGAACAATAACGTATTTCCCCATTCCCTCGAAACCATACGAGCACAGCCACAGCCTCTTTGAAGCAGCCTGGCACAGGATACCTAGATGATCGTCGCGTTGATGCCTAATCTTCATACATGTTTTTTTGCATTTCAAGGCCTTTGATTTGACAACAATTGGATGGTTGGATTCGTCAGACTGCAAGCGAGTGGCTCAGCTTCCTAGTCCCCTCTAACGGGTTCAAGCTATGGCTGACACTTCAAATCCTACGGCGCATGCCACGAGCATAAAGCCTGACACATTACCTCGCTTTAATTGAGGTCTTGCAGCATTAATTTCACTCCAGCATCGGGCCATCTTTGTCTGAACGGCAAAGCTCGTCAGGGCATAATGGTAATGGCGCAAATACTGCACCTACGATCGACATCAGAACTTTGCAGCCAGTTTGTACCGGTCACAGATATTGGAAATCCCGATGTCAGCGGGTTAGGAGTACGTAAAGACTAAGCTTGAGCTTGGATACGGCGCTGATTGTTGCCCAGGTCTTAATCGGATTTGTCGGAACAGGTTGTCTGATAGTCTTGATCTTGATCGGCCATTACATCTTCACCTATGACCCAACACTTGATCCTTTCCGGGGACCAGAGGAACGACACAAAAGGTCTTCGGTCCCCAACGTAGTAGATGTCGTCGTTTTGAAACGACTGCGAGGGGCTATGTCACTTCTAGGCACTAATTTTGAGTGGTTGAACAATCATAATGGCGGAATAAAGATGGAAAAGGCGCTGAATAAGGTGCACTATCCAACATACTCGACATTTTCAATACTAACAAAAGTCAGCTTGTTCTCAACATGAGTGACATTCAGATTGTCACTGGCCTTGCGATTCTCATCAGTGCCTACCACGGCCTACCTCGGTCCCTGTCCCGATACCACTGGTTGATGATTACATATACTGCGTGAGTCCCAATTTAATGCTATGCACGGCTAGGCGTATCAGCACTAGGCTTACCAATGGTGATGGCATAGCTGGTTTTCAACTGTGACTCACTTAGCTGCTCTGTCATATTTGAGAAACTTCTACGTGAATCACATGGTAAGCTGTGTATGGCGGATGGGACTGATGTTCTGCATTATCATCATGCTCCTAGGCGCGGTTATCATCGGAACGCCATTCAAGACGGATGTCGGAAGAATCCAGATCAAATTTCTCTACGCAATATGCGCTTGGCATGATCACTTACCAGGCACTCGTCACTTTCTCGAAACTGTCTTCTCCTGCTGGTTCATTGCTTTCGGATTTATATCTCGCGTGCTGAAAGTTAGTAAAACCGCGTCACGGAAGTTTGCTGCTTCTAGGAACAGCTCCCGGACTAGGCTCGAAAAGATTGTAGAGGGGAAAGACGTTTGGTTGTGTACCAAATTGGGAACATCACTCTACGACTTGATGTTCGCTAAACCGCTTATTGCAATACGAATCTTTGGGCGTCTGTACCTAGAGCTATTTGCGTCCTTTTTAACCGAGGTAAGCGAGCCTGTTGTGTTGGTTAGTAAAAGGTCTCGCTGAAAGTCAATAGGTTGTTTGGCTTTCGATCACAGCTGCCTGGGGCTTGACGCGGCTTTTTGATGTTCGACAGGATCCCCCGGCTAACGAGAATAACTGGACGTTCGGACAGGTAGCATCAGTAGTTCTTTTTGCCGGCCCTCTGTTTGTAGTGGTTCAGAATCTTGCCGCAATATGTGAGTTGACAATGGATCCGTACATCACTTTCATCTGCTGAATGTATTAGTAAGCTAAACTATCCTCATAAAATAGATAACTCTCGAGAACCGCCAGTTCAAAATTCTCAGCAAAATCAGACTGACCAAGACGCCCCAGAATGTACAACACGCGATTATCTTTCAGCTCTGCAGAACAGTCCATTTTGCTGGTCATTATCAACAACTTTTATCACAATTGTCATCAACATTTTGTTTTTCGCTGCCGTGGTTGCTGTGCTCTTTTGCATTTCCCCCCGAAACAGAACAATGTTTTCTCAGGAATTACTATGGCTCATTGGATACTATCTTGGATACCAACCTGCCTTCTCAGTCACTATTCTTTTAGTCGGGCTCAATTTGGAATGCCAGAGGACAAAGAAAACTACAAAACAGTACGTCTTTTGGCCGGGTCTTCTAGTATCCATAGCGGCATGGCTCATGTCAACGTGGGCGTTTCTCACTCTCGGCACGGACGATCTTCCGGGACTAGAACAAGACTTGGACTTGAAGTTCATGTTCTTAGTCTTCGTCCCCGTCGCCATTGGTCTTGTACTCTACATTCTTACCCACCGCTCTCGAGATGGAGTCTTACTTTTTCGCTGGGGAAGAGCTAGAAGCCAACGAGATGTTGAATTAGTCACTCATGTACACATATAAGTCAGAAACACCATGAAAGTCACACATTGCACCTCCTGATGCTACAACCACTTCATCCTGACTTCAAATATGTTGAAATCTAGCTACAAGATAAAAGATGACCGGGCCTTTGGCGTCAATTGATCAAGACAGAATGCGCGACAATGACCGCACAGGCAACTGAGCTATTACAGGAACATGGCTGGTGGGCAGCTTTTGGGCAGAAGATCATTCGCTGAGGCTATGTCGAGTAGGTACATAATGAACAGCCCACTACAGTGGCGTCTCCATGCGCGATAGCATGACAGTGGCGTGCCTGGGTGCTTTAGGTAACCACGGGGCCTTTGGCAGTGGACTTCGAGGGGTCGCTTCCCCGGATCGACGGGTTCCCTGCAGGCGTCCCAAGGCGGCTGCTTTCTTTGCGGGAGAGGGTTCCGAAAGCCAAGTCACAGTTCGGGCAGGACAGGAACATAAATATGGCAGCGGTCCCCTTTGGAGTCTTGGACTACGGATTCAAGAGTTGGAGTATGCATGTCATCGGCATCGATACAGCTTTCAGTTCTTGAAAAGAACCACCATCGATTCGTCCCGAACAGCGAGTTTCCGAACACACCACCAGTCCGAACACGAATCCTACGATACGTTGAGCCGATTCTAGCCCCTCCACTTCTCTCATGTCAGCATGGCCGATTCACAAGAGACACGAACAACATGGATCATAAGGAGGAGGGCAACATGAATTGAAGCACAAAAGAGGACAGCTGGTCTGGGGCCTCAACAGAAAAATAGGGGTTATGGAGCCCGCTAAGACCACCAACACGAGGGAGCAGCAAAAGTTTGCTGCAGCACATGACGGCCGAGTTGGTCTCAAACAACGTGACAGCTGGAAATGAGGTCGACCGAGGAAAGACAGCAGCAGGTGGTGAGAAATGAGCGGTAAGTGGAAAAAGCGTGGGAGAATTGGCAGCATGACCCAAGGGATTTTTCATCCATGTCCCGGTCCAAGTGGTGTCCCCCACTGTCACTGTACAGGCGGTGCAGTGGAGGGCCCCGGATCTATGAGCAGCCCACGCTTGCCACGGCTCACCCCACTGGAACCCAGCTCCCGGATTCAATTGGGAGCTTCCCATTGGGGCGGGTAAAGTGCTGGATAAATAGAGGCAGGACGCTAAAGCCGGGCCAGTGCCGTTGCGCACCTATCCTGTCGGGCCCGGGGTGGCACCTTCCCACCTTCTAGGTTGGTACGTACCCACGTACCTTCCCAGCAGTGGCAGTGGTGCCCCTCCTTCCCTATGACGCGCCCCTCCAAAAAGTTCACGAGACAAGCAACAACGTGGGAGAGAGAAGGAGCTCCCTGGCAGCTTCTTTCCTTCTTTCCAGGTGCTGTTGCCAGTTGTGGTGGCATCCGCACCTGCCTCCCCCGCCACCCCGCCGCGGCGATAGCTCCTTCCCTCCTCCAAGCCGGCGGAAAGCGGGAAGCACGATGCGACAGGCAAGTGCAAGAGTCGAGACCGGGCGACCGCCGCTTAGCATGGCAGAGTTTGGGAAAGAGGCAGGGAGGAAGGTCCGGCGCATGGATAATGTCGTCGATGCAAATTGGAGTATCCCGCTTCTTTTTCTGCCAGACGCGCTTCAATGAGCGAGCAATGAGGGGCACAGCTCGCGGCAGCTGCTGTCACTCACTCACCTCAACACTATCAGCAGCACAAGTCAAGCCAACACCGATACGACACCGACGCCAACGACGGGACACCACCACGCCGGCTGCCGACCGACCGACATCCAATATTGTACCAATTTTTGTTGTTTTCCACTCCCTTTTCCCGCCAGATCCCAGATTCCCCATTTCTATTCCAGTCCATCATCCACTCCGCCATCCCCTCCAAGCTCCCCGTCCAATCCCAGTCAGCAGGCGTCGCGAAGCGGGCCAGGGCCGGTGTCATAGCTATTTAATCCATTGCGCGCCGGGCAACCATCTGGACAGCTGTGCCTTGCTCCTCGCTTCTCTCCTTTCATCCCTCGACATTCGTCTTCCGTGTCTCCTCTCTGTGCTTCCCTTACGATACCCCTCCCGTTCTTCGGATTGTGACCTTTGCGACGGACTGTCTAATCAGCTTCTCCCCTCGGTGAAACGACACCCGACCGCTCCAAAACCACAAACTCAGATCCCCAACGACAACTCCTCCCCGCACAACCGTCACAATGGCCGGCACCGAAGGCAAGAGCGTGAGTTCCCCCTTGGCGACAGCCTCAACTTTCAAGACCACACAGGAACTGACCATTCCAGAACCTTTCCTTCATCCTCAACAAGCCCCACGACGTCGAGTTCGCCGAGCGCCCCGTCCCCAAGCTCTCCGACCCCCACGATGTCCTCGTCGCCGTCAACTACACCGGTATCTGCGGCTCCGACGTCCACTACTGGGAGCACGGTGCCATTGGCCACTTTGTCGTCAAGGACCCCATGGTCCTCGGCCACGAGTCCGCCGGTACCGTCGTCCAGGTTGGTGACGCCGTGAAGACCCTCAAGGCTGGCGACCGCATCGCCCTCGAGCCCGGCTACCCCTGCCGCCGCTGCGAGAACTGCCTCGCTGGCCGCTACAACCTGTGCCCCGAGATGCGCTTCGCCGCTACCCCGCCTTACCACGGCACCCTGACTGGTTTCTGGACCGCTCCCTCCGACTTCTGCTTCAAGCTCCCCGATAATGTCTCCCTGCAGGAGGGCGCTCTCATTGAGCCCCTCGCTGTCGCCGTTCACATTACCAAGCAGGCCGACATCAGCCCCGGCGCCAGCGTTGTCGTGATGGGTGCTGGACCCGTCGGTCTGCTCTGCGCTGCCGTCGCAAAGGCATTCGGTGCCACCAAGGTCGTCAGTGTCGACATTGTCCAGTCCAAGCTGGACTTCGCCAAGGACTTCGCTTCCACCCACACCTACCTCTCCCAGCGCGTCTCCGCCGAGGAGAACGCCAAGGCTTTGATCAAGCAGTGTGATCTCGGTGCTGGCGCTGACGTCGTCATCGACGCTAGCGGTGCTGAGCCCTCCATCCAGACCTCTCTGCACGTTGTCAAGATGGGCGGCAACTACGTCCAGGGCGGTATGGGCAAGGCCGACATCACCTTCCCCATCATGGCCTTGTGCTTGAAGGAGGTCACCGCCCGTGGCAGCTTCCGCTACGGCCCTGGCGACTACAAGCTTGCCATTGACCTTGTCGCCAATGGCAGCGTCAACGTCAAGAAGCTCATCACCGGAATTGTCAGCTTCAAGCAGGCCGAGGAGGCTTTCAAGAAGGTCAAGGAGGGCGAGGTCATCAAGATCCTCATCGCCGGCCCCAACGAGAAGGTCGAGACCGAGCTCAGCACATCTGCCGATCCCAAGAAGGCCGCCGCGAGCGGTGGACAGGGCGGATGCTGCTGAAGATGATATGAAACAAAAGTAATGGCGGAGTCGGCGTGCGGAAGACGAAAAGTGGGCGTATGGGCGGTTGGCGATCTATTTCACGGCGCATGCAGCATGTTGGGTCTGACTGAGGGGCACGTAACTGGCATATATGATTCAAATGACGATTTATTCTACTATCCCACCCTGTCCACAACTGCAATGTCAACGCTTATCATGAATCAGATTGGTCACTCAGCGCCTACGGTCGGGCGTGGTACGACAATCTACGCCCGGCATAGCTAGCGTCGGCTAATGAAACGCACAGCAGGAAAGATTCTCGGCCGGCAAGCAGGCATGTCAAGTTGCAAGACTTGAACGAGGCTGTCGATGCCACAGCCCATGTCGACTCTAGATAACGGATACTGGCAGACCACTTGCAACGGCGAAGCGACACTGGGTACTCACTATCTCGAGCCCCATTTCCCCATACCAGCTAGTGCCCAAAAGACTCAAAAGAAACGAGAAACTGCGCAAGACTCCGCACTCCCCTTCAGCTGAAGACGCCACACCAGACTAACGGCCACAAGCATCAACTCCAGCTCCCGAACCGGCCTAGCTCGGCGCCCCGGGTCCCACTCATTCCGCCCTCTGGCCCCGGTCCCCGCGGAATATGTCTGATATTTCCCAACATGTTCGGCTCTGGCTGCCGTCTAAGACACGAACATCGCGAGTCACAGCACAACATCGCTCCCGCGGACGACTCATCGGCGGGACACCATCCAGCGCGTGCATGTGCAATGAGAAGACCTACCGGCACCGCAGCCCTGCCAAGACGAACCATGTCAAGCCACGCAGAAGCTGAACAACCCCTCCCCTGACCGTTTCTAGCGCTTCAGCCCACAGTTGGGCATTCTCCTTGACGAGCACCACAAAACAAGCCTCTGTCTGCCTGTAGATCTGAGAGCCTCGCGCGGAGGTTAACTCTTTGCAAGCGGCTAAGGAAGGACCCTGCAGGAGCGCCATCAGGCACCCCAGAGAACACGAGCGATAACGGACAGCTTCATTGGGCGTCGACAGATGAGATGGCGTCCCCTCCCTTGACTCGTCTCAAGCCTTCATTCCTCCAAGATCCTCAGCCCATCTCAGCCCATAAGTATGCTCAAACCGCCCAGTCATGGCGTACTCGCATCTCTTGACCCTCAACTCCTTCACTTTAGATCGTGATTCCGTAGGCTCTCATCGAGTCGTGTCATCAACCTCCAAACATACACTGCAGCCGCCATCGTGATGGAAAGCACCCAACAGCCTCACCCGCAGCCGCAGGCTCAAGCGGCTCCGCAGCAGCATCATGTACCACAGCAGCATCATGTTTCGTCCTCTGACACGGCCATCATCACGACCCCAGTATGGCTGACCGTCATCCGCGGGTTCCAGTTCTTCTTTGCAATCATCATCCTCGGCCTCGCAGCGGCCATCATCCACTGGGTCTACATGGACGAGCTTGGTCTCGCCGTAGCAATCGTACGTCAACCCTCTCTCACTTACACACTCAATCAGCTGACACAACCCCCAAGTCGCTCTTCACATGGATCATCGTCGTCTACTCCCTCTTCACAGAAAAGGTCCCCGGCCTCCGCAAGGCGTACCAGATCTACGCCGTCCTCGCCCTGGACCTCTTCCTCTGCATCCTCTGGCTGAGCACCATGGGCGCCGCCGCCGCCCGCCGGAGCACCTTCGTCGTCCCCGTCAACGCGTCCTGCTCCTCGGACGGCTCCGCCGTCAACTCGGGCGTCTGCACCGTCGTCAAGCGCTACATCATCATGGGCAACGGCGCCCTCGCCATGCTCTCCGCCATTGCCGGTCTGTCCGCGCTTGAGCTGATCCTCTTCCTGGTCACCTTCATCTGGACGCTGGTCACCTTCCTCAAGTGGCGCAAGACGAATGCCCCAGCTGCTGCGGCGGGCGCCAGCCAGGGCGAGATCCAGATGGAGACGAAGCAGCCTCTGTACTCGCAGTCGACGTACACTCAGGTCCCGCAGCAACAGCAGCAAGTCCCTCAGCAACAGCAGCAGCAGCAGCAGCAGTATTACCCTCCTCAACAACAGCAGCAATACCAGCAGCCTCCTCAGCAGTATCAACAGCCCCCTCAGCAGTACCAGCAGCAGCCACAGCAGCCGTACCAGGAGATGCCGGCTCAGGGGTACGAGCAGCAGCAGCACCATCAGCAGCCGCAGCAGCCGCAGCAGTACCAGCAGCAACCTCCGTATAACCCCTCTCCCGTCTCGGCGCCGGGGTCCCCGCCGCCCCAGGGACAGAACTACCCCTATCCTCCCCAGCCCCAGGAGCTGCGCTAGACTCACCAAGTAACAAGACCAAAAGAATGATGTGATGGATTATGTTGTGCAGGACGGGATCGATAGTAATACCTTTTTAATCAATGATACCTCAACTCTATCTCTCAGTTAAGCATGCCCAGATACCGTGTCTCAATCTTGGTCCCCTCGCCCGCGCCCGTGACCGCAATCTCAACCACCTCGCCGGGCACAATGTCCACCAGATTATCTCCAAACACCACCGCGTCGTCTTCGCACTCCAACGCGACGCCCTTGACGGGCACCTCAGCGCTGACCTTGACCACGCCCCCGTCAACCACCGCCTTGAGCTCCTTCGGCTTCTGCAGGTGGAGGTACTTGAGCGGCTCGGGCCAGTTGACGTACCGCGCGACCTGCTTCCCGTCCTGGACGAGGTACGCCGCAACAACCGTCCTGGCCTCGTCGCCCTTCTGCCGCGCGGGGACCTTGAACGCCGCGATCTCGGTCGACCTGTTCTCCGGCAGGACGACGCCCCCCGCGACGATCTCCGAGTACGTCTCCTCGCCCGTCTCGACGTCCCACGACTTGACCAGGCAGTCCACCGTCAGATCCGCCAGCTGCAGGTTCGACCCCCAGATCTCAATCTGGTGTGTCACCTCGACGTCGACGCGCGTGTACTTGTCCCTTGCGTGGCGGTGCTCGCGGCGCGTGATGCCGACGGACAGCGGCGCCATCTCGCGCTTGACGGTGAAGTAGGCGTGCTTCGGGCGGAGGTAGTAGTCGCAGATGGCCCACGAGGTGACGGGCCAGCAGTCGTTGATCTGCCAGACGAGGGCGCCGCCGCAGTACTCGCGCCCGGGGCCCTTCCACTGGCGCTTCCACAGGCGGTACGCGGAGGCGAGGCACTCGGCCTGCATCAGCTGCGTGCAGTAGACGAAGTGCTCGAGCGGGTCCGGGGCGTAGCGGAAGTTCTCGACGAGGTAGAGCGCGATGCGCCGCTCGTGGCCGTCGGCTTTGTTGTGGAAGTCGATCGTGGAGGACTGCGGGTATCGGTCTGGGTCGTCGCGGCCGCGGGGGAGGAAGGCGTCGATGGTCTTGACGGAGGGGAAGGCCTCCATGCCGAACTCGGACACGAAGCGGCCGACGAGCTTGTCGAAGTTTTGGTACTTTTCCTGGGTGCCGTGCCAGACGTTCCACTGGTGCAGGTCGCCGGCTGTCGGGTCGCGCGTGTTGTCGCCGGACCAGGGGGAGCCGAAGTGGTAGTAGACATCCGGGATGAGGTCCTTGCAGGCGTCGACGAGGATCTTTTCGTAGATGTAGCGCGCGGGAAAGTCGGTCTTGAGCCAGTTGTCGGGGTCCTTGTCGGCGAGGTCGTAGGTGAGGTTCTCGCTCTCGGCGTACTGGTAGTCCTCGTTGTTGCCGGCCCAGATGACGATGGAGGGGTGGTGGCGGAGCATCTTGACGTTCTCGCGGGCCTCGCGGTCGATGGACTGCAGGAGGGCCGGCCAGGTGGGGTAGTTGCCGCAGCCGAACATGAAGTCCTGCCAGACGAGGATGCCGAGCTCGTCGCAGGCGTCGTAGAAGGCCTGCTCCTCGTAGATGCCGCCGCCCCAGACGCGGACCATGAGCTGGTTGCCGTCGGCGAGGAGGCGGACCCAGTCGCGGTAGCGGTCCGCGGAGATGCGGGGGATGAAGTTGTCGGCGGGGATCCAGTCGCTGCCGCCGCAGAAGATGGGGACGTTGTTGACCTGGAAGAAGAAGGAGGTGCCGGGCTGCTCCTTGACGGGACGCTGGACGAGCTCGACCTTGCGGATGCCCATCTTCTTGGAGAGCGAGTCGACCTCCGCGGCGGAGGCGGAGAGGAGGGTCGCGGTGACGGTGTAGAGGGGCTGCGCGCCGTAGCGGACGGGGTACCACAGCGCCGGGTCCTGGATGTGGAAGGTGGCGGCGATGTCGGCGTCGGGCTGGGCGTCGACGGTCTCGGAGGCGACGGGCTTGTCGTTGAGGGAGACGTCAAAGCGGACCTTGGACGCCTTCCCCTCTGTCGTGGCGTGGGCGACGACTTTGGCGGATTTGAGGGACGGGTCGACGGTTGTCTCGAAGTAGAGGTCGGAGAGGCGGGAGGCGTACACTTCGAGATTGATGGGTCGCCAGGGGCCGCATGTCAGAAGCGTCGGGCCCCAGTCCCAGCCCTGGGTTGGTGTTAGTGAGGATGTCATGAGATTGTTAAGGTGAGGCATACCCAGTGATATTGAGCTTTTCGAACCGCCAGCCGCGAGTTGTCGCCGTTCCAGCAGCCCCATTTGTGGTCGGGATACTTCTCCACGAGCTTCCATCCGCGGAGGTAGGCGCTGTCAAAGGTGATTTCAAGCTCATTCTCACCACCGTCTTTCTTCAGCACGGACGTGACGTCGACGCGCTCGGGGGTGAACATGTTGTCCGACTCGAGGATGGTCTCGCCGTTCAGCACAACGGTGGCAAAGGTATCCAGACCGTCAAAGGCCAACACGGCCTTGGCACCCTCCGGGACGGCGTCCGGGGAGGTGAAGGTGGTCCGGTACAGCCATTGGGCCTCGCCGATCCACTGGACGTCGAGTTCGTTCTTGCCGATGAAGGGGTCAGGGATGACGCCGTGGTGGATGAGGTCGAGGTGGACGTTTGTGGGGAACTGGCTAACAGGGAGGAGTTTGGCGTCTTGATTGTCGGCCTGCTTGAAGTGCCAGTTCTTGTCGATGGGCGTCACGCTCCGGGGGGCTGCCATTGTGCTTTGGGACGTGTTAGCTGCGCTGGAGCGGTGCGGCAGGCTCGCGTGGAGACGCATTGCAAATGGATTAGGGGTGGTAGAGTGCCAATTGAGGGTATAAGAAAGCCCAACTCACGAGGTAGATGCTGGGTGGTGGACTGCTTAAGAGGACGGCGGATGACGAGACGATGTCGGATGGATGCGCACCGAGCGTCGTGCCCCGCGGAGGATGGCGGGGTCGCTGGGGGAAGCTGGGAACGACGACGGGGGTGTCTTCCAGGGGTGAGGGGCAGGTCCCGATTGCTCAATGAGATGAGAAGACAGAGTGCACTTGAGCAAACACTCGCAACAATGATCTCAGGTGTAATGAACTGAGTACGACGTTAATATCGAGTCTGCAACCTATGAGAGTAGCTCAGACACGAAGTAACCTGCTCATCTGAAGATGAAGCAACGGCCGGAGGAGGCGCCGTCTTCATATACTCCCGCAAACACGGTCTCTCCACCTCGTCAGTTCACCTCCAAGACCACCCGCCGGCCGAGGTGCCCAGGATGTAGGATCACCATTGCATTCAATTTCAGGGATCAGGACGTGTTTCTCAGTCTGAACGACGGGACGACACCCGCCGAGATGCATCTCCCTGGCCTTGTTCCCCCACACCGTTTCCCTCCATTGCGAAGGTAGACTCGCCGAGCGGAGAATGAGGGACGCCTCTTTTCTCCAAGATTGAGGCGTGGGAGTGTTACATCCCTTGGGTTGAGGTGCGGCTGGGGGCTGCATTCACGAGCAATCCGTGGCACAGCAACTGATGATCTTTTGCGCATCGTACATAACCCAACTTCATCATGTTTAATGCCCGGTTTCTCATGAACTGCCTTGGCTCTGACTTCCAACACGAATCGAAGGAAATGCGGCAAGTCATCTCATTCGACAACCACAGCGCTGGATCCAACATCTCACCATCGGGAATATAAATCACCACCGACAGTGGAGAAAGTCGTTCATTACCCCAAAAGCCATCTCCAACTCCATCCCCAAACCCCTGCTCACCTCGGTGGGGTCCCATCACGGAGGGAGGCCTTCCGTTTTCCTGATCGGGGCATGGGCTCCATTAAACTCTCCGACGTGATCGCTTCCTTTGGGTGTCTCCGAAGATAGCCTCATGACGACTAACACCGAGGCTTTCCTCCTGCCGTCCGCTTTCTCAGAACTCAAATCATTGGAGATGCGTGCTTCCTTGGTTCGTGGTACCACTCTGCACCTCGCCGTTTCAGTTGTCTGATTTTGTGGATGTCTTCCTCCGTCACAACCACTGGCGCAGAGGCATTCCCGCCGCGGGGGGATTGGCGGACATGAAGATTGGCATCACCTTCGCCATCGGTCCTGGAGGCCGAGACTCCGTCTGTTTACCTGTCATGTTCGGCCTGATTACTGATGCAAAGGAAGTCCTTCGCAAGACTCATACGTAAGTTGAATCACCATCTGGTTCAATCATGCCACCGACCTCGTCTACGGGTGAATGTGTGTCATTATTGTATGTAGCTGTAAACAGGTGTATGTGTGCGGCCGGCCCCGACTTGGGAACGAGGTATCTATCCCGAAACGCCAGCTCAACTCGGTTCATGAAGCGAAATCCGCCGCCTTCTCCAGTCGTCAGGTATATCAGATCCCAGCAACATCTCGTCGTTCGAGCCCCTTCATCACGGCCCGGCAGAAAGTAGCAACACAATCTTCCAGAAACTCCTCGCAAACTCCAAAGCCCACAAAAGAAAAACATATCCATACGAGGTCTGCTGTTCCCTCCTCCATCAGAAAGCGCCGAGCGTGGCCAAGGTCGACCGGCATTAGCAGCACTTCCCGCCTCCGCGTCGGTTGGAAAGCGTAAAGACCTCTTCCCACTCCCGCAGCCCCCAGTTCGCGCCGCTGCGGGTGTTCCGCCTGCCTCTCCGTCTCCGCACGGTGCCGGCATCGTCGAGCGTCGCGCCGGTCATGGAACTCTTGATACTCGCCCCGTCGCTGGCGCCCGCGTTCCAGCCCCCGCCGTAGCCGTCGCCGTACTGGATGCCGCTCATCGGATCGTCCGGATCAATGTCGCCCAGCTCGATCTTGGTCAGAATCATGCGCGCCAGCCTCGCAAAGATCTCGTCCACGTTCTCGCCGTTGAATGCGCTCGCCTCCATCACCACGGGGATCCCGACCTTGCTCGCCCACTGGTTCGCATCGGAGTTGCTGACCTCGCGGCCCTCGGGGGCTTCCGACGCTTTTTGCTGCGTGCCGAGCGTCGGCAGGCTGGTGCCGGCGGAGCCGTTTGTGAAGTAGGACATGGAGCCAACGCTGCTCGGTGTTGGCGGGGGCAGGCTCGTGTCGATGAGGGGGTCGGAGGCGAGATCGAGCTTGTTGCCGACGAGCAGACACGACAGATTCGGAGAAGCTAGGGCGCGGGCATCGTTGAGGAAGGGCTGCAGTCCGCGGAAGCTGGTGTGGGATGTTACATCGTAGACGAGAATAGCGCCGGCGGCGCCTCGATAGTATGATCGCGAGACGGAGCGGAATCGTTCGGTGCCGGCAGTGTCCCAGAGCTGTCGCCGCCGCCGTTAGCTTTCCTTCTCTCGCTGTTCTGATGTCAAAAGTTGCGTCGCGCGTACCTGCAGCTTTATGCGTTTCCGCCGGGATCCGGTGCCGACCTTGATGATCTTGCTCGCGAACTCGACACCGATAGTCTGGGACGATAAGACCCGCCACTCGTTCTTAACGAAGCGGTGCAGCAGGCAGGATCTGTATGCGCGGAGACATCGTCAGCCATGTCTCGACTCCCGTGTGGTTTATCGCAGGTGCTCGCGTGGTGTCCTGGGCGTCACTCACTTTCCTGTCCCGCTAGGTCCCAAGAGGATGATCTTGGCGAGGTAATCGTACATGCTCCCCAGCTCCTGCGCATCCCGTCAGCATATTTGGTCCCTTTTTGGACATCGAATCGAGGTGTCGGAATGTCCTGACCTGCTGGCCAGCGGTGCCATCGCTTTCCTCGCTGGCGGCGCTGGAGCGACGCGGTCTCGTCATAGTGGCGGTGCGGAATGTTGTGTTGCGGTGATCGGATCGGAAAAGTCGGGCAACGGACGGCGCTGCGATAAGGACGGATCGTGGGCGTTTGTTGGTAAGCAAAAGCGAAAAACGAGCAAGGAACCGCGACTGCAGAAAAAGAAAATATCCGAGCAAAAAAAACAAAAATCGTAAGGCGGCGGCCTCTGGCTGGGCGCGACGTTGAGGTCGCAGCGAGCAGTTTGGACCTGCGTTTCGTATCGTGTCGGGCAAGGGAGACGGACTGATTGAGGTGATTGATGTACAGTGCTGGTTGATGCAGCAAAGAGGGAGAAGGTCACTGCAGCCAGCGTAAGGCAAGGTAAGGTATTCTTGGAAACAAGCCCCCCCAGCAAGGGCGATGAGCAACACAATGACGGAAGACGCACCAGGCGACCAAGCAGAGCAGCGCAAAGCACAAGGACCAGGACCCAAAACCCGGAACCCAGGACCCAGGACCTTGAACGGTGCTTGAACTCGTCCTGTGACATGGGATGGCCGCCAAACCACGCACTTTCCGTCCTTCACAGGCTCGGAGCAGCACCACACTGCAGCTGCAGCAGCACCTGGACCGCCTGCTGAGTCCACTGAGTGTGGTCCACGTCGATACGCGGGAGGCTCGAGCGCCGGGCCTTTTTTTTTCTTCCCTCTTTTGTTATTATGAAGGTGGGTGGGCAGCCACACGCGTGGCTCCGATAAGACATTGTCCCAGGTACGTACCGTCTTATCAGTGGGACGGAAAGAACAGGCGGGTACGAATACGTACCGCAATGGGCAGTCTTTCATCACACTCACTGACAGCAGCCGCCAATGGCACACCCAGTCCTCACCCAGCACCTGAGCAGGGGCCACAGCTCACCGGAGACGCACACCGAGGCCCCGTACCGAGGCTTGACATCACCGGACTACCGAGCTTCAGGGGACCGGCTGTAAGCTCACGCCTCCCGCATCAACGACGAGCATTCATCCACTCCTAATTTATGCGACGAAACACGTTTAACTTTCTGTAAAAACATTCAAGCATCATGAAGATTGACGGCCGTACGTTCATTATTTCAGGCGGGTAAGCAAAGCGTCCCTGTCATGTTTATTGAAACCGTGGTATCCCTGATCACATGCCAAACACCAACATCATCAACTCATGCTGACTCTCATCCAATTACAGAGCCTCCGGCTTAGGTCAGGCCTGCGTGGAGGAAATATGCAGAAGCGGCGGCAATGTCTCCATCTTGGACATGAATGAGGACCTGGGCAACGAGCTGGTCGCCAAGCTGGGTTCCTCTGCCAAGTTCTTTGTCTGCGACGTTCTCGACACCAAGAGCATCGAGGCCGCCGTCCAAGGCACCGCTGAGTGGGTGAAGCAAACCGGCAAGCCAGTGGGCGGCGTTATCCCGGCTGCTGGTGTAGGAAACCCGGCAACGGTATGCCAAATCTCTTCACCTCTGTCATGCCTCCATCACTAACCACCTCCAGATCCTCGACCGCGACGGCAACCCCTTCAGCCTCGACCAGTGGGACTTTGTCCTCAACATCAACCTCCGCGGAACCATCGACCTCACCCGCCAGGCCCTCGCCCTCATGGCCAAGAACAAGCCTTCCTCGCCGGACGGTGAGCGGGGCGTCGTCATCATGGTCGCCTCGTCCGCCGCCTTTGACGGGCAGAAGGGCCAGGTTGCCTATGCCGCCAGCAAGGGCGCCGTCACTGCCATGACCCTCCCCATGACGAGAGACCTTGCACGCTTCGGTATCCGTGTCGTGACCATCGCCCCGAGTCTGTTCGAGTCCCGCATGACTGCCGTTATGGGCAAGAAGGTCCGCGCTAGTCTGGAGAAGGCTATGGAGTTCCCCGTCAGAGCCGGAAAGCCAGAGGAGTTTGCGGCACTGGCGAAGCATGCAATTGAGAATGTGATGCTTAACGGGACGGTGCTGCGGCTAGACGGAGGTATGAGGATGCCGAGTAAGATGTAAGATAGTAGTCCGCAGTTCAAAAGAAGAGTTTTGCTATCCTGGCGGATAACTGTTATGTTAGGTCTGATAGTTTGTCTCGTATTAGCAATTCTGTCGTCCCTCATGTTACTGTCGTCGCTATTATCGCAGTCGCCCTGTGGCCGCCGCCCCTCTTTTCAGCTATACCTACTACCCGCCCGGATAGCAAAACTCTGGAACTCGGAAAATATTGGACAGAGCTTGACACACGTTCGAATCACCAGGCAGATTGACGAGGCACAGCATCGGTAGCTATTCGATTGGCAAACTATTGTACACGTTTCTGAGGAGCACTGTCATATCCCAGGTCCGTCTTCGTTCCGGCACGTCTCAATCCTGTTGAAGTACGCGAACGTACTCGGAGATCGTAGGCCAAAGCACCCCTTTCTCCTCTCTAACCTCTTTGAAATCACCAGAGTCGTCCATCACAGGTGTGAAGCGGTGTGCTTGACTACGATTTACGGCCAGGAAGTAAACACTCTCGAGACTCGGGCACATCCGGAAGAGCGCCTTGGCGTTCTCACCCTGGTCCTCTTTCGCGTCGTGATTTTCCTGGGCCAGCTCGTAAGCCTCCCAATAATGATCGTTGCCGCATGCGTCGTTTATCTCAACCCCGTCAATTTCGGCCTCCTCCCCGGCGTTGCAGAGCTCGCAGTCGGCTGAAAGATCATCTTGAATAGCATCCACATTCAAGTCGTCTGGGTGGACTAGGTCCGTGAGTGCCAGAACCTTGAGTTGTCGAAATGGCTCGAAGATTGGGACCAATTCCTGTGATTCTCCGAATCAGCTCTATGACTGTTGAATGACAGGAACTCGTAAATAACAAGGGCAAAAAAAAGGAGATAAAATGAAGAAATGAAAAAAACGTACTGAGATCATAAGCTCGTGGTCAATATTCCCGCTGAGTATCAGCTTGGTGACGTCCGGGAAGAAGTCATAAATTTCAGAAACATGTTCGAATTCCCAGCGTGCCTTTCGGAGGCTGATGGTCTTCAGCTTGAACGATAACAAGCCGAACAAGTCATCCAGAGAATCGTAGTGCGATTGGTGTCCGACGTTCAGGTGGAGGGCGTCCAATTCAGGAAAGACCTTTTGCATGAAGATGACGCCTGGCGTCATCCTGCACAGATCGAATCCGTATTGCATTTTCTTGACGACCGGCAGCACGACGTGTTGCCTGAAAAGCTCAATTCCTAGGCGGTGGCCAAACTCACGATCATGGAGTAGGTTGAGGCACAAGTCGTTGAGACGGGGCATGTGACTTAGAAGTCTCGCAAGACCGGTATAAGTTTCCGTTTTCCATACACGGTTGGGTTCGCTGAAGAGGTTGATTTCCAGGTGCCTAAGTAGAGTCAGCGCTGTTCAATTGTCCCGTCGTCTTCATGATGTAGGGCAAGCGTTTCAGGGAAGACGGGGCAATAGGCGAAGGGTCAGGACTGACTGAACAATGTGCAAAAGTCTGTTGCCCTCGATAGATTGGATTTTGGACAGGAACTCGTGGTACGGGGTACGGATTCGCATGGTCGTGAAGATGAATGGTATGCACATCTCGCGAAGGAACTTGGTAACGAGAGAAAGCCGGACGACATCGCGTTTCTTTCTGGAGATTTGCTCCATGGTTCCCATGCAGTGATTGATGATCTCGAGGACAAGCTCTCTCGGGAGCGTGACAAGATAGGTCTTCGAGTGGAAGGCAGGAACGGTAAGAGATCGATGTGGTTCTCCGACATAAGCGCTGCCAACGCTTATGCCGGGCGACTCCGTGTCGGTGTCCATCGAAATCGAGGACGGCTCAGGCGGGGGGAGGAATTTGTTGCGGGCGATCGGTTGTCCGGAGGTAGATAGGTAAAGAAAGAGATTTCCTGGAGAACGGAAAGAAGAAGGGAATTTGGTTTGCGTGTGCCAAAGGTAGGTAGTTGGCCCGTTTGTGCAGCCGAAAAGTTTGGGAAGGTACGCACCTGCCTTGAGCCAGCTACTTCGCTCCTTCTCGAACAGAACAATGACAGCAGTCTTCGCCTCGTAGATTGGTGGCCACTTCAAGAAAGGGAAAAACGGAGAAAACGAATGGTGGAAAAAGGTCTAGCCACAGAGCCGACTGTAGCGGCGTGATATCAATCAAGATAGCAATAAGAAATTGGCGCATCACATAGTCAGCAATTCCGAAAAGAACTCAAATGAATGTCAAACAGGGAAAGCTTGCGGCTTCCATGAAATAGCATCTATCAAATCATTAGGTATGTCGAGAAGTGACAGTCATGGTAGCAGGTGTCATTCGATTGATCAATTATTTTACATGCTCTGTTGGTACACTTCGCATCCCAGGTCCATCTCGGTGCTAGCAGGCATCTTACGCTGCACTAAGCTCTTTGGAAATTCCAGGCCAGTCTACAAGCTCCTTGTGCCGGAATCGGACGAATAGACCAGAGTCATCTCTCACAGGCTTGTAGCGAGTGGCTTGGGCCCATGTGGTCTGGAAGTACAAGACTTCGAGATCCGGGCATTCCCTAAAGATGTCCCTCACGTTCTCTTTCTGGTCCTCGGCCAAAGGATGGTGCTCTCGGGCCAAATCAAGGGCTTCGCCGTAATGCCCTCCAGTGAAGGAACAATCTTCGCAATCACAGGCCCCTTCTTGGCCCTCATCCCAGACAAGATCCATGTCATCGTTCGTAAAACAGTCTTCGCATTCGCACTCAGCTCGCACTGCCCACAAGTACTCACCCAGATCCTCGTCATCAATGGAAACGAGGTCAGTGACTGCCAAAGACCTAAGATTTCGAAACTTCTTGAAAGTCGGGATCAGCTCCTATTTTTGTTGAAGTCAGCTCCAGAGATGCGAAGAGACAGACGAATGACGTAGACAGAAACATGAAATGAAAGGTGGGCGTTATTACCGAAATCGCAACATCAAATACTTCTCCTCCAACAATCAGGCTTGTAATCTTCGGGAAGAGCTTGTAGATGTCTTTGATAGCCTGGGATGTCCAGAGATAGTTGTGGAGGCTGAGCTTGCGTAGCTTCAGGCGACGCGCGATGGTCGACAAGCCAGCCACAGTCTTCAGAGAAGTAACAGCCCTGAGATCAAGATGAAGGGCCCGCAGTCCCACGAAAACTGACGCAATGAAGCTGACCGAAGGTGATGGGTCTGGGTTTGAAAACGATATGTCGTAGTTGAATCTCTTGACGGTTCGAATGGTGATACATTGCTTCACGAGCTCGTCTTGAACGGCGGTCGCCAATGACTTCTCTCCCGATTGCAGGCACAGGCTCAGATCTTTGAGATTCGGCATGCGGCCTAGAAGCCCTGCTAGACGGGAAGGTGTGTCTCGTTCCCATTGAGGAGTAGCATCGCGCAAGGCGGTTGAAGTTATTTTCAGATGTCTGGTAGAAATTAGTATTGCCCAAATGATGATGTAGATCATTCAAAGCTGGGTGGAGCGGCGAAGGGTCAAGTACGCACTGGACGATTTCGAGAACGCGGCTGTTCTCGAGAACTTGAATATGGCCAAGAAGTTCGACATGGTCGGTGCTCAGCTTCAAGGTCCTGAAGAGTATCGGAACGCACATCTCGCGGAGGCTCTTGTCCACAAGAGAAAGCTGTGAAATAGTGATGGTTCTGTTCACTGTGATTCTGTTGTAGAGCGGTCGTGGAGGTACGCAGAGTTTGATGATATCGAGGATGAGCTCTTGCGGGAGAGTGACGAGGTAGGTTTTGGTCGTGGTAGGAACGGCTTGAGGTAGATCAGGTTCTCCGGCAACAGCGCCGCTTCCAGCAGCGCTTGCGGCGGGAGACTTCACCTCGGCGGCCATCACGATTGTGACCGAGCAGAGTTTCGGATGGAAGCGCTCTGTTGCGCAGCCGGTTATCGTTTGGCAGGTGGTTGAGATGGAACGGGCAAATTCTTCTCTTCATTTCAGGTGTATGGGAAGTGGAAGTAGGTAGGATTTGGTCAAATTCAGGCAGACTTTGCGGCAGAGGTGAAGTGAGTGTGAGCTTCCATGTCAAAGGGGAAAGAACGTCGTGGGGACCCACCCTTGCAGTTGCAACAAAGCCCTCCATTTCAGAGGCAGGCGCGTCCCTCGAGCTTGCTCCTGTCTCGGCCGATCACTCGGGGAACGAGATTCATTGCATGGCTAGTTTCTACCTAAGACACGTGAATTGTAGAAAAAGTCCAACAGCTTTTCTAGCATTATTCAAGAATGGACAGGTGCGTTCGTCAGATATGTGCGAGTTTGCTTATGGGAGCTGTTTGACTAGACTACAGTTTGGTATTTCTTCAGAAGAGACCGCCTATTGACCTTGCTGTCGCCATATTGTTCATCGTCGTCGTCGTCGTCGTCGTCGTCGTCGTTGTTTTTGTCATTGTCGTCGTCGTCGCCGCTGCTATTATCATCGTCGTCGTTGTTACTATCGTCGCCCTCTGAATTTTGACTTCCGTGCCCCTTCCTTTCCTGCCGCATGTCGATGACCACACTTAATCGAGCACCGTCTTCAATAGTAGAATTCTGTGAAGATCTTTGGCCAATCCTCATACTCGTCGATGGTTAGAGTGTCAACGTTGCCGTTGTCATCCTTGATAAGACGGTAGCGTGTAGAGTAGTCATCGTTGCGGAGCTGGAAGTACACCGTCTCAAGTCTAGGACACTCCTCGAAGAGACTGACTGTATTCTTCACTTGGTCCTCCTCCATAGACATGGAGAGACGTTGCTGAGCCATCGCGTGAAAATCCTCGTAGTTCTCGTCATTGTAGTGGCATTCGTCACAACTACAGTTAGTGTCGATGGTACAGGGTTCGTCACCGAGACAACAGTCGCAAACGCAGTCGCCCTCTTCGTCGATCAAGCTCGTCATCACATCTTCAATGGTGAAGTCGAAGATATCAGTGAGCCCAAGAATCTCAAGCTTCTTAAATCGCTCGAAGACCGGCAATACGGTCTGAATTCGCTTTGTCAGTTGCTGTGCAGTTCGAAAACGAAGCGAAGAACTTACAGAGAACTTGAACTTCTGGATCTGACCCCCAATGATCAGCTTGGTAACACCTGGAAAGAGGTCGTAAATCTCGTCGAAGTCTTTCGCTTGCCAACCAAACTTGCAGAGGCTAAGGGTGTGCAGGTTGAGCTTGGAGGCGATGGTAGACAATCCAGGGATTGTCTTTGGAGACTTGCCCATCGTCAAAGTGAGGTGGAGGGCATTTCAGTCCAGTAAAGACAGTAGGAATGAAATGCGTCGTGCTCTCTGCGAAGTGATCGAACTTGGTGACGCTGGGGACCGTAATGCGTTGCTTGAGGAGCTCGTATTGAACAGCCACCATGAGACTCTGGTATCCATCCGCGAAGTAGAGATCCAAGTCTTGAAGGTTCGACATCTGGCCCAGGACGCTCGCAAATTGGGCAGGCGTGTCTCGATACCAAGACTCACTCGCGTTGCCTGAAGTCTCAGCGCGAGGCAGGACAGAAATAATTCTCAGATGACTGTTTCAGATTATTAGAATCATCCAAATACCAGACACTATAGACGCTGCAGCCAGTGTCCAGCGAAACGCCCTGAGCGAAAATCCAGAGGCTGCTGCCGCTGCCGCCGCCCTTGCTCCGGGCCGGCGACTTCCTTCCTGTTGCCCGCGCCCACCCTCTATCTTCGCGATACGTCGATCAATGGTCGAAGGGGCACGGCGGGGGTATGCACGAATCCGCGCTCGGGAGTGTTTTCCCGTGGAGTCTACGGATATCGCTCCGGGCCATTCGAGACATGTTGAAGGGAGCAATAGACGAGTGGAAGAAGAGGCTTGAGACTCACTGGATGGCTCTGAGGACGTCACTGCCTTCAATGCCTCGAACAAGACGAGAGAAACGGTGGTGGTTAGTGCGCATCTGCACAGTGGTGAAGAGCGTTGGAATGCACATCATCCGAAGGCTCTTGTTGACGGCAGAAAGCTGGGCGACATCTTGTTTGAGGTCAGGCCTGTAGGTTGGGATGCAGAGTTGAACGATCTCGAGAATGAGCTCTCTTGGCAGAGTAGCGAAACCTGTGAATTTCTTGATCACAGTGCCGCCTCTGTCGTTGTCTGCTGTCGTCATCGTCCTCTGTTGTCGTCCTCTGTCGCCGCCTCTGTCGCTACCTCTGTCGTTGATGTTGTCATCGTCTGCGCTGGGGGAATCCATCGTGATGACCGTCGGAGTAGTGGGGAATCCAGCCATGTTGAGGGGGAGTCGCGACACGATTGGTTGGTGTTTTTGTTAGGTGCTCTCAAACGAGCGAATCTGGTCTAATTTTCAATCGGTCGGAAGGTGGAAGAGGTGTTTAGTCAAATGAGGTGGGTGTTGTCGCGCCCCCAGCATGGTAAATCCAGCCGTTTGTCAAGGTGAAAGAAAAGCCTGAGGCTCCACTGGTGCAGTTGCAACAAAAAGCCTTTCAGAAGCAGGCACGATGGTGTTTGGTGCTTTACATGTCTCGATCATTCTACTGGAGAAATATCTACTGCATCTCAGAACGTTCAAAGACGCTTGCTGATATGACGAAGGTCGGAGGCTTCAGCAAAGGTTATTTCCAGCGCCATGAAATAATCGCGCATAGATGAGCTATCGTAGACTGCCTTTCTTGCGCATTTCCTTCGTTTGGAAGATCCGCTCAAATGCCTCAATCGCCTATCCTTCGCAATGAGAACATTCTCATCACCCATATTACCAATCGTTTGACCGAGTTTGACTGTGTTAGCTGTGGATCTGAATCTGTTTCAATCTCGTCAAGACCTCTGGTTACTTGATGACAATGACAAATTTGCCTAGGCAGAGCATATAGCCTAGGATCAAACGAGATGGTTTCAACATCAGGGGTTCTTAAGACTCAGACACAGCTGATACAATTCTACTTGTTGAAGTGTGCGTTAATGGACGAAATTTAGACACATATAACGAGTCGAATGGAAGTCTAATAGAAACCGCAGTAATCCCATTTAATGATACAAAAGATTTGAAAGATTGCTAGTGATTTAAAAAAGCGCCTACACCGCGATGAGCTCTGGGTGTTCTGGGGAACAACTGTAAACCGGATAACCGGCACGTTTTCAGGAGTTTGAGGATTCTTAGGCGAAGCACAACATCTAGGATTTTACGTCTTACATCAAAATGTACAAGGTCAGTCGGGAGATATCTCTTAGTGAGGAGATTATCAGTTAGCCTTCCTATTCATTATGTGGTTTAAAAAGTTCTTTTAAGGGACTTATTAATAAGGTCTCCTAAATAGATTTTGGTATTTGATCGCTAAATTGAGATGCATATTTTAAGATCAATGTGTTTTCAACTGTGATCGCGGAGACAGAAGAGTCCCAAACACTGCTACGTTGTCAAAAATAGGTACATCATTCCCATCACACTTGACCGCGAAAGGAGAAGCATTTGACGAAACGAAGGCGCTGTTTGGGCCTAGGAAAGAAGCGACATATGCATGGGACTTTTTCGACATGATTGATGAGCTTTTTGAGTACGTGAACATTTCAATTCGTGGCCAGTGTGCTATCACCCGTTGCTAGAATGCTCGGCAAGGGCAGGGCCACATACTAAGCCCTTGGCAGAGAAAACCGTTCGGCCATGCCGTATGCAGCAAAAGTACGGTCAGATCAGTTTGGAAAGTGCGTAGTTCACATTAGGAAATTAAATCAGCAGCCATTGTTGAGTAGACATATGTGGTCTCATTTGCCCTAGCACATTCGTTTTGAGACCCTTGACTAACGCCTGCGCTTTGCTGTAATGCTCTCCCTAAGTTCGGGCGTTCAGCGGCTGGGCGGAAATGCAAGGAGCAGGCGGGCCGCGCCGGCCCTGAGACCAAGTCGTCAAGACGCAGCTCCACCTCTGTCTTTCTTGAGAGGCACCTTACCATAAACGGGGAAAGGATTGCATAGATCATCACTGGTGACGTGGTTATCCTTTCTATTTCTACGAGGATAAGGTGCCGGAAGGTCCGCCCCGTAAGATCACATTCACAATTTAGATTACATATGAGATGTCAAGTTGAGACGCGCGGGGCAACGACGGCGAGACCCTCAGCCACAGGCTGACCGGATTCTGGCTGTAAGATGCGTCTCTGTAGGATGATCACCCAAGTAAAGATCACTCCGAGGCCTGGGATTCCAGCTCGATGGGCAGGTTTCTCAAAGTGTTCGTGGCTCGATAAGCGTGTTTGTATCCCAGTAAGCATTCCTTTGCATTCAAGTCTTCGTATACATCCAAGTTGTGTTGCTTACTGCTTTCAGATATAGCGAGTATAGATCAGCGGCCAAGGAGTAATCTTACACATACAGTGCTTACAACCCTGGCCTCTTCATTATCATTCACCTTGATGTAGATTGCCTAGCTGTGACACATTTTACGACACTGTGAAGGAAATTCTAATCAACTGAGGTACACCAAATACACGTAAGACGATTCTGTTCCCCTTATCCAAATAGCCACATGAAAGCCAGTATTGGGTGCCGTGATTGTATACCATGCAGGCCACAACTACGAAGGATTCGTATACAGTACCCCTTGACATCAACGGCAATTCAAAGCGCAAATCAGACGCTGATTTGTCGAAACGGTGAAACAATGTGCTCAGACGAAAAGCAGAAACTTCCTGGATATCCTTGGTCCTTGAGATGGTACCCCTAGCTGGCGGTGTAGTCTTTTGAGTTCGAAGAATGCATGGCAACATCTCGAAAAGCCTGATCCCATTTTGCACGCAGAGGCATCCTATGATTGTCTGCCAAGCAGAGATCGTGGTCTTCGAATAGTGGGGAAGAAGTCAACCACCTACAACATGTAGATTTGCAGTGGCTCTATTTGACTATAAATGCCAGCCAGTTTCTCTTCAAACCTCGAATCTGTTCTTCAGTTCATTCTGCTCTTTACATTTTCCTCATTACTCCGTTAGTTATTGACAAATACCCGCTTAACATATCAGTTCAGCACTTGCCAACATGCTCTTCTCCAACCTCGCATCCGCCGCCGTCGCAGTGTCTGCCCTTTTTGTGCCCGCAGCTTTCGCACAGAACGAGAAAGCTGCTCGCGCCGGCGATGTCACCTTGAAGTGGCACATCACGAAGACCTGCGGCGGGCCCGGTCCTGCCCGATCTTATACTCGCAACGAGTGCATCGAACTGTCCGACAGTTCCCGCGCTGTCAAGATGTTGGGTCGCAACGGCCTTTGCCACCGTAAGAGCACTACTCCTTGTGCCTATTATTACCTATCAGGACCTTATGCTGACATTTCTCTCCGCTTCGCAGTGGTCTCCTTCAGCGACCGAAGTTGCCTCAGGAACGCCAAAACTTTGGGAACGGTCAACAAGTGCTACGATCTCAGCGGGAAAGGGTCTGTCAAGATTCAGTGTTAGATAATGACATTTGGATCCAACGTTTCGTACAATCGATGGCGGATTTGAGAGGAATGGTACTGGAATAAAGCTGCGATCATGAAAGTTGATCCGCTGCCATTCGTTTTGCAGAATTGTTTAGCTGCCCAACCCCAGACACTCATTTTCAACATAGGCCTGTCAATGCGCACGTGAGTGTGGCAATATTAGCCAGCACCTCAGATCATGAATAAACAGACTCACTGATATGCCCAATCTTAGAGTGGTGGCTTGTGGTTTGAAGTAAATGTGTATGCAATCCGAACCCGGATTGGTCTTCGCGCTCCAGTAGAAGAATGAGACAAGGGATGACAAAAATGACGCATAATGGGAGATAGACGAACTTAGCTGCCAGATTGTAGTTTGGCCCAAAGAGACTAGCTTGGCTTATAGAGCGTATCTGAGGTAGACACTGGAGTACAGCTATCCATACTCATTAATGAAAAGACCCGGAGCTCTAGCAATAGCAGGATTCAGTAAACAAGGTCCTAAATAACTTCCCTTCTGCCAAAGGTTAGCTTCAACTACCACGGCTCTAGGAACCTTGTATTATTCAAGGCACTCTGACTGCTGTATCCGCTCACACTTTTGAGGAATAAATCAATCCCAGATCCTTACCTTATCATGGGCATGCTGCTGCTGCCTTGGAATAGCCTCATGACAAAACCTCATCTGCAAGTAATTACATTTACAAAATATGTTAACGCAAGGTTCAATTGTTCACATACATTCCCCGGAACTATTATCCTCAGCAACACACCTTTCACTTTGCAATGTGCATCTTGTGGAGAATTCATTGAGAAGAGCAGCGAACCAAATACAAGATATTCTGCTGAAGTCATTTCAAGACCGACACGAAAACAAGCGATCACGTCTACGAAGGCGGTGCGAAGCTTCATACAGGACCATAGCGTTCAGGACATGCGGCAGACCAGACAGTGGATGAGCATCTGGACGTCTTAGAGCAAGAGGAACAGGAACTGAGGTAGACTGTTGCCGATGGAACCGACGTAGGGTCTAGAGAAGAGAACGCTTGATGTTGGAATGCACATGGCTGCTGATGATGCCCTAGACGAAGTCCGCTCAAAATGTTCTGATAGAATGAATATTTTTATTACATGCACCATGTGCACTTTGTCTAGCTAAGATATTGGCAACTGGTCAAAACCAACCACCGGGGAATCATTTGACGCGGGAAATCATTACAACCAAATGAGGTATAAGCATGCCCCGACCCTTTCCAGGACGTTTGGTCCAGAGACGTGGCGAACATTATCGGAAACACGTTTCTCTTTTTTCTTAGACCTTGTCGCTGACGACAGTCTGAGCGTGAGCGTCTTCCTGGGCAGCAGCGGTGGGCTGGTTCTGGCCGAGGAACTTGGTCTTCTTGAGCTGGTTGAGGTGGTCCTCCTCGCTGTCGAGGTGCTTGAAGCAGAACCAGAAGGCGACACCGCCGACGAAGGCGATGATGGCGACAGTGGTGTAGTTCCAGACGAGGAGGGGGTCCTCGGACAGAGGGGTGAAGGCCTGACCGATGGCGGCGGAGACGGCGCTCATGGCCAGGTTGACGGACATGACGAGGGACTTCATGTTCTCGGGGGCCTTGGAGAAGGCGTACTCGTACGAGGTGACATTGGTGAAAATCTCGGCGAGGCCGATGAAGATGTAGGGCAGGCACTGGGCCCAGACGTTGATCTGGGCGGGACCCTCCTCGCAGACGGTGGCGAGGTTGCCGCAGGGGGACATCTGGTAGATGTAGTGCTGCATGACGGCGGCGGCGACCATGGAGGCGGCAGCGAAGAAGAAACCGGTGGTCATGCGCTTGATGGGGGTGAAGTTGAAGCCCATCTTGCGGAACAAGGGGTAGACTCCGTGGTCGAGGATGGGGATCATGATGATGATGGAGAGGGGGTTCAGGTTCTGGATGACGTCGTTGGGGGCGCCGCCGAGAACCATGGAACCGGCCTGGGAGGTCAAGTTGTTGGTCATCTGGTTGTAGGCGAGGAAGAAGACGGGCAGGAAGAGGAAGACCTTGCAGGCCATGAGACCACGTCTGCACTCGTCAACCCAGGCATCATCGTAAGTCAACCAGCTAGGGCGCTCAGCGACGGGGATGTTGCTGGGCTTAGCCATGTCCCAGTTCATCTTGCCGAAGCCGCCGGAGCGCTTGCGGGCGAAGTTGGTCATCTTCAGGAACTTCTCGAGGACGGAGCCGGTGGGGGGCGTGAGGTGGTACTTCTTCTTGTTGGACCAGAGAACAACGGGGCAGATGAGGAAGAGGATGGTAGGGAGCAAGAACGCCAGCCAGAAGCTGTGGTACTTCTCGACGAAGACCATGGAGACCTGTCCGGAGACGGCACCGACGTTGATGCAGAAGTAGAACCACAGGAAGACACGGGTGTTGGTGACGGCGGGGTCGACAATCACACGCTCGCCATTCTGGACAACGACGCGCATGCGGCTGTCAGGGTTCTGCTCAGCGAGAAGAGGGGAGATGTTGGCCTTGAAGAGACCCGTTCCGGTGCAGAGAGTGAAGAGGCCGATGAAGAAGGGGGCGAAGGCGGTCTTGCCCTTGTCGAGCACGTCAGGAGCGGCGGCAACGGTCAGAATAACGTGGGCGAGGGTAGAGACGACGATGGCGATGTGAATGACCACGTAGCGACCAAACTTGGCATCAGCCAACCAGGCGCTGAGTAAGTTAGCCGGTTGTTCTCGCGTGTTTTCTACTTGACAAGTACAACTTACCCGAACAGAGGGGTGATGTAGGCCCAGAACATGTTGACCAGAGACACACCCTGAGAGGCCCTTTGGCCCATGTTCAGAGCACCGGGACTGCGATCATCGTCACTGTATGTGGCACCGGTCCTGGAGCCGGCGGGCATGGGGCGCATGACGAAGTTGGTGTACAGAACGGAAGATCCGTAGTAGGAGAAACGCTCGCAAAGCTCGGCGAAGGCGATGGTGTACATGCTCCACTTGATAGGTCCGGAGACACGGCGGAGGGTGTGAAGCTCCTCCTCGGTAGGCTTGTCCGGGTACTCGTCGTCAGACTTGGAGTCGTAGGCGTCCTCGGTGACGGGGGCGGCGGCGGCGGTCACGTCGAAAGAGCCGCGGCCGGCCTGGATCTCCCTCTCGGTGCCCTGGACGGTGGCCGCGGGGACGTGGGCCTTGGCCAGGACATCGTCCTGGAATCCTCCAAGGTTACTCATGATGAGTTTGCGGGAGCTGTGTTCCTGGTGGGCGTTTGGGTTGAAGAACAACAACGAAGACAGGAAATCCCGATTAACGATATGCGAGAAAGACACGATTTAACGAGTCTTTTCGACAGCAATTGACAGGTAGGGGTCCTGTTGGCCGTAGTTGAAGGGCTGCTGGTCGCAAGGAGAGAAGGGAAGGGGAAGGCTATCGTCTGGGAGGGCGTCTCAAGGGATATGTTTTATATTTCCCAGCGGCGATAATGGCAGGTCGCATCACAGCTGCATTCGGCAGCCGGTAGGTATCCGCAGATAGAGAGACATGGGACATGGGCGGGATGGCTAGCGTGTGGAAGGGTGGAAGCGTGGACTGGGGGTGAAGGGGAAGAGGCCGGGGGGTGTCAAGGACATGGACTCGTCTAGCGCGGAGGGAGTTTGCAAGGATGGCATGGGATGGCAACAGAACTCACGGGGGTGGTTCAACAACAACATGAACTCTGCAAGGTTCCTGTGGGATGGGACAGATGGTCGTGCGTGGGCGTGGGCCGCCCATCTCGCGCATACCGTCGCCACGGGACGGGAGGCAAAGGGCACCCACGCCATGTTTGAGTACATACGACACTGTAGGCAGACGATCACATCGCAAGACACACGACATCGACCTCTGTACTGGCGATGAGGATGGTTACAGCGCCGGGGACCGCGAGGGGTCTGGGGTCGGACAGGGCATCGACCAACCACCAACAGGAACCCAGTGTCCGAGTCGTTCGCTCAGCACCGCTCAGCAGTCGTCGGAGATGGGCGGGCAAGGCGCTTGCAGGATGAGGACGGAGCGATCCAACAGGTGAGAGTCCGCGGCCCAAGACCAGGCTGGACCGAGACAGAAGTCATGGAAATGTGGACAGAGGGAGGAAATGATGGGCCGTGGATGGATCATAGACCTGATGGACCACGATGGGCTCCAGGACAAATGGCCCGATTAGGCAGGTCGAGGATCGGGGGTAATAGATAGGCGGCGGCGTTGTTGTCTGGGGGAGAGAATCAGGGCTCAGCTAAGAGACAGTAGACTCAACGGGACGACATGATTCGTGATTAGTGGTTCGGGTCACACAGCCAGACTGAGCAGCTCAGCAACTCAGCTTGCTGGAGCATATCAGCATCAGCAGCAGCATCGTATCACTATCGACTGTCCTGTCGGTCTTCCTCTGCGGTGGGAGAGGGCTGAAAAAGCCTGCGAGAAAGGTTGGACCGTAAAATGCGACCGCCGAGCCTCTTGGCAGCAACGTTGATCGACCTTGGCATCGACGCCACTCGTAGCCTGGTGAGCCGTCATTGGCGCGCTCCCCGGGCTTTCTGCTGTTTTGGTGCTGGGGGGAGGCGCCCGTTGGTGGCTTCGGTTGCTTTTTTTCTCTTCTTCTCTTCTTGTCCGTCTAACTCGTAGGGGAAGTGGTGCGTCCAACGTGCCAACAAGACTCTCAGAGATGGCGCGGGATGGAGTGCGCCCGTCAGCTGCGATTCCTGCCTTACTGCACGACCAGCTTCTGGCGCGCCTTCGAGAAGAAGTTTGGCCTGCACGATGGGCGGGAGGCGGATCATGGAGGGTGGCTTGCTGATAGCCGAGAGAGTGAGTGCCACACTGCGTCCATGATTTGCTGGCTGGCCACCGGAAGGATTGGTCGTATATTACACCTCCGTTCTGTTCATGGACGGCACAGCAGTAGCGAAGGGCTAAGAGCGGTTGGTGGTGTTGAAGTTCCCCCATTGTCGCGCCCGTCGATGATACGGTTCTGCTTCGCCAAGATAAAGTTATGACAGAGAAAGGAAGGAGGTCATTGTTCCATGGTAGGCCGAATGGGTGTAACCGGCCTTGGCTTAATATTCAGTTGGGCAGCTGAGTGAGGGGAAAGTGGCCGCATCCGTTTACGAAGAGAAGATGAGAGCCGAAGATTGAGGCAAGACGCATTCAGGGCCGAGGATTGCCGCTGAATGACGCTGCCATGGCTACCACCATGCTGTCAGTCTCTCGAAGAAACGTCTCACACCAACTGTTTGCTGTTCTTCACGCTTGTCTCTTATGAAGATAGTCTCTGCAAGTCGCACTCGTAGGCAGACGCGTAGGCAGCTCAGAGATGCGCCTACAAAGTATCCCCAGCATCAACAACAGACAGACTCAGACCAGCTAGGTTTGCCTGTGTCTGCCGTGCCACTAAACCCCCGGCGACCTTCCCAAACGATAAGAGCCGTTTCGGTGGCCCATGAGCTTAATGTCCCTGCGACCCACGGCCTAATCCTGGGGGGTCTTTTGGTTGGTTCCGATTGAGGAGGCTATTCCCAGTCCAGCGAGCCCGCGGCCAGCAGCACCCCGGGGGATTTTTGTCTGCAGTTCTTGGTACTGGCCCTGGCCCCATCCAGAGGGCCTTTTGGATCCCTTCTCTTCGGAGAGATGGCCGACTCGGATTGGCTATTCGTATCGTACTTCCTGTTGTGCTCCACTGAATACCGCCGAAATTTGTGCAGTAGTCCCAGGGGGGTCTTTGGGAATGTGGGAGTGCCCGGTCTCACCTTGCGTTAGCGCTTCAGTGTCAGGTATTAGTGGTCTTAACAGATATCTATCTTGCAGATGCTCCCTTTCTGTTAGTCAAACCGTGCCAGATTCCTGGGCGGCGGGCTAGATAGACGGAAAGATATGGGGCCCAGGGACCAAAACGAAAGGTGGTAGAGGATTCATAAGGAATACGGTCTTGGCTTCATGTTCACATATCCAAGCCTCGAATGGCTCTTCAAAAGTGCCCCCAGTCGCGCTCGCTTTCGTCCAAAGCCAAGACGCCAGTGAGGGCATGTTCCAAGCCGGCAAGCTTCGCCTCATCGCTTGTGTTGCTGTTGGCGCAGCGTTAGTGCCCGCCGAGGCATTGGCATCGAGCAAAAGTTCGAACATACCCTGGAGGCTGGGAGTACCCCGAACCCCACGCAATCAGAGCCCGTCTCAGTGTCGCGTGTCAACTGTCAGTGGGCGTGCCGCGGTACACAGACCAGAGGAGAAGCCCGCCGCCGGGTGGGATGTACAAACTGAACTGACAGATTGTCAGATCCATAGTGGCGCCAGCACATGGCCACACCACCCCAGGGACTGGCTGTTGGACGCGGGATGTTGCCGCTGAGAGCCTACATGTACGCCCGGTTTCTGGCACTCAATAATGCATCTTGATAAGTTAGGAGATGCACATGTACGGCGGTCGAGTTGGGTGGCAGCGTGAAGCGAACGAGAAAACATGATTTCTCGTATCAGACTTCTTGGCCGAAGCCTGAAAGAGACATGTGATTCGAGCAGCTTATCATTGAAGGAAGGCATAATAGTAAGCCTATTCAATCTGCAGACATGAGGAAACAAGTTGCGACGGATTCATGAACTGATGTGATGCTTGATGCTACAGTGATTTACGTACCAGTTCCTCTTTCAAGGCCATCGCTTCTGGTCTTCTCTTCACAAATCGATAATCGTATGTAACCATCGATATAATCGACATCAAGACAACCAGCAAACAGCCAAACTTCAGAGGGTGTACGGCCACCACCGTTTATTGGGACGAACGCCTGCGAAATGATGGAGATGGCGCACTTGCGGGACGGTGGAAGGCCCCTGTGCCCCTGTCTAGCCCACCGCCTAGCACGATGCAGGTGGCGTCCGGGGGGCGCTCCAACAAGTACCTGGGTCCTCTGAAACTCTCCGCGTGCCCCCGAGCAGCTTGCGAACACGGCCCTTTCAGTGGACATGGCGACGAGTCTATCGGGACGTCTGCCTCTCTTGCCCTGTCTTGTCTTGCCTGCCCTGTCGTTTCCCGCCGTCTTGGCTGTTCTTGACTTGGTTTCGCCGAGTCTCTGCCCTAGCGGGAGACACTGATAGCCTCTCACTGCCTTCAAATGAAGAGGAGCGCTGAAAGCACGCAACCACGAGTCAAGGCGACGCCGCGGCGGGATGGACGCCTGGCGCAGCGGCCTCTAGAGATACAAGACATTTCCAAGACCACACAGCAGCGCCGAGAGCAGAGGCTCGGAAAGGGCGCCCGAAAACCACTTGAGAAAGCTTATCATGTCAACAGCACGTTACATTTACTGTAGCCTGATCGGCGGGGGATGAGCGGAAGAACGAGACCCTGGGCTTGTACTCTGTAAGGCAAGCAACATTGTGTCGAGCTTCCCCAGCTTTGGCAAGGCTTGGAGGAAATCCCGACTTGCATTCGCCATGTTGAGGTGACATTCAGTGCGATTGCCCAGCTTTCTGGGTGTTTGATACGGCGAATGCTCGGTGATCGTGATGAGCCAGACCTACGTTCCAAGACACCGAACCGGCCACCCGGGCTTGGGATACTCGTAAAGGAAACTGGACAGCCGGGAACTCAGGTGAGAGGATCTAGTGCATGGATCTTCGAGAGTCGAGGATTCCCAACAGCCTACCAGAGAGAAATCATTTGTCATGGAACGATTATAGTGCTTGGCAGCAGCGAACCGATTTACCGACTTGGGGAGGCGGACGTCTTGTTCTGCGCTTGGCGAGGAACTTCTGCGGGATTTCTCATATTCGGCCTCTGGGCACAATCCAGCAATAAGTCCAACTATCAGGTGGCAGTGACAACTGCATACCTATTACCTCTGTGAGTCCCCCCGTTCGACACGTGAGGACCACTTTCGCGGCCCACGATCTGAATCTGAACGACTGACTGTTTTTCACCGAATATCTGCCCATTCACACGCAAACACAGGAAAGATTAATGAATTTTTACAAACATTTTCTCTTTAGCGCCTCGCCAAAGAATTGCGTCATTGAACGCTCTGCCGATTGGATGAGGAAAACTCCGTCGCGCCAAAGAGTATTCCCACAATTTGTGTCTCGACCGAGTCAACCCCAAATTTGAGCAGAAAAAACGGCCACCAGCGGTCAACGGCCGCCTCAACCAGACGGGCTAGGCGCCGTCCTCCGGTCTGCTGTTTTTGTTGTTCTCTGGTTGCCCGCAGCTGTCAAACTCCACACCGTTCTCCGGGCAATCTCCATCTCAACTCCATCGTCAGCATCATGGGTGTTCCTGGGCTGGTGAAGAGAGACGGCGTGTCACCAGAGCTCGTGGAGTGGCCTGGCCTGACCCTCAGAGAGGGACTGGAGATTGGGGGCCAGGGATGTGGGTGGAAGAGCGCGGGCGTACGTGTGCGCACCGCGTAACCTGTTCATCCTGGGGGGGAAAGAGGGCGATTAGATAGCACACATCAGTCATCAGAATCACCAACATCAACCGTGACATCCCTGCTGTTACAAATGGGGTTGATTGGTCAATCAATTCGGCCCCAACGAAGTGCCGAGGAGGGGAAGCCAACCTTTGTGGACGCCATCCGCCTTGAGCTGCGTCGAACCACATTGCCGCACCAGAAGGAAGTGCGCCGGCAGTGTTAAGTAGTGAGAGCCCAAGTCTGCCAGTCCGGTCGGTATCATCGGCACCGAGTCGGTCTCTGCCGCTCTTCACATCGGAGGAGCTACCGGCGTGCGGTCAGCGATGTTGCGGCGGAAGGCTTTTAGGACTCCGTGACTCCGATCCGGGTCAAGAGAGACAGCCGGCTTAGTTTTTACCCGGCGGTCTGCTTCAACATTGTCGAGATCCCTCTCGCTCTGAAGTGCCATCGTTGGGGAAATAGGGCTGCATGCACATCATTCTCCCGTCGCTGATTAATAGGGACTGCTATTACCGAGCACCGTGCCGACTTCAAGATGCCGAATTGAGTCATCATAGTTCTCGCATACAACTTCCTGTGGAAATAAACATCGCCTTTCAGTCTGTTCAACCTGATCAAGTGACAATACGCTCAGCTTCATATTCCAGTCCCATCATTCTCGCATGAGGCTCTTCCGTCTCCGATCTCGCCTCAGTTGCCTGACAACCCCGCAATCCCGGCCGTCCGTGATCACCTCACCCCGAGCATTCTCAAGCCCGCAACCACCGCGTATCACGAATCTTTCAATCAGAAATTCATACTACGCGTCATTTAGAAACCTTGCAACCATGGTCCAGGTTACCCAGCTCAAGGTCGCTGTCCTCGACGACTACCAAGGCGTCTCCGAACCCCACTTCAGCAAGCTCGACAAGTCGCTCTTCGACGTCACCACGTTCAAGGACACCCTCCTGCCTTACAACCACCCAGAGACTCCCGAGTACGTTAAGGATGCTTTGGTCTCGAGACTGGAGCCGTTTGATGTCATTTGTGAGATTATCCCTCAACTGCTTCCCTTGACATGAAAGAGCATGAGCATGGAAGACTAACATCTGTTAGGCACAATGAGAGAACGAACCCCTTTCCCCAAGGACCTCATCTCGCGCCTCCCAAATCTCAAGCTACTTCTCACCACCGGTCTGCGCAACAACAGCCTTGATCTGCCCGCCTTCAAGGACCGCGGGATCCCGGTTGCCGGCTCCGCCGACAAGGCCACCGGCAAGCAAGTCGGCACCAACTCCACGACGGAGCACTGCGTCACCCTTATCCTCTCCCTGGCACGCAACATCGCCTCATCTGACGTGGCGGTCAAGTCTGGTCTGTGGCAGACCGACCTCGCGATGGGGTTAACCGGCAAGACCTTCGGTGTCCTCGGTCTCGGCCGCCTTGGCGTCTCGACGGCGAAGATCATGCACCTCGCCTTTGGAATGAAGATCATCGCCTGGAGCACGAACCTCACGCAGGAGGCCGCGGATGAGAAGGCCACGAGCGCAGGACTGCCCGTCGAGGGACCCGATGGCGAGAAGACCTTCAAGGTTGTCAGTCGAGAGGAGCTATTCAGCACCGCCGACGTTATCAGCGTGCACCTGGTGCTCTCGGAACGCTCTCGCGGGCTGGTCAACGCGGACGACTTGTCGAAGATTAAGAAGACGGCGCTCTTCATCAACACTTCCCGAGGACCACTCGTGGTTGAGAACGACTTGCTCGAGACGTTGAAGAAGGGCGGTATCCGCGGCTGCGCGCTGGATGTCTTCAATCTGGAGCCTTTGCCGACGGATAGCGAGTGGAGAACGACGGAATGGGGCCAGGACGGACGCAGTAAGGTGCTCTTGACTCCTCACATGGGATACGTGGTCGAGGAGACGTTGAATGCCTGGTACCAGCAGCAGGTGGACAACATCAGGAGGTGGCAGGCGGGAGATGTCCTGGTCAACGTGTTAGCTTAAGTTCAGCCTTTTGCGAGTTAGTTGAGGGAAAAGAGCCAAAACATATAGCTAAAGTTCCGTTTCCATTGCTCATCCAGTACCTAATCGTAAACCAACAAACCCTCATCCAGGGCACAGAGACTTGTACATGTACTGGGAATAGTACCTCAATCCGAGGTCTTGTGACACATAATAAAGAAAAAGCCCTCCCAAAAGCAAATCACATCCCAATACGGTAGGTTCTCAGCTCGAACATCCAGCTGGTCTAGTCCAAAGGCCCGCGAGCCAAGAGCCTGTCCCGACGGTTGTTGATACCGAGGCCGCCATTCTCGTATTCACCCCCCGTAAACTCCAATTGTAGTCGTTGCGATTCGTTGAGAGAAACCTCATTCGAGTGGTTACTCAAGCCGTAATAAAAGATGCCTTCCGAGACTCATCATCTTGCGAAACCGGTTTCCTGATTCAGGCGAGAGCCAGATCGTTGACAATGAGACCATGGGGGTTCCAGTAGCCGCTGCCGGAGCTACGGTTGTACCGTCCCTCAAGCTTGACGTCGACAATCTCATCGTCCTCATCAATGACGGGGACGAAGTTGCGAGCAGTGAAGTCCCGAACAAGGCACACGGACTGCAAGCTGGGGCAGGCCTTGAAGATAGCCAGGGCATTGGCGGGGAGATCCTCGTTGTACTGGTGGCTGTGAAGGAGGCTCTCGACAAAGTCCCAGTTGACCTCACCATTATCATCCACATCTCGCGAGATCTGTTGCTCTGCAGTAAGGGTCAGGTGTCGAAGTTGCTCCAAAGGTGAAAATCGGGAGACGAGCTCCTGCATGTAGATACGATCAGTAAACGACCAGACTGAAATAGTAATTGGCAACTAGTAACTCACGGAGACTCGCACGTTCCTCAGTGATCCCATGATGACGAGGGACTCCAACTTCGGAAGGCCGCCGAGCATGGCAATGAGGGATTGGAGGGTCTTGGGGGTCCAATCAATTTTGCGAATCTCCACCTCACGGAGACGGCTGGCTGTCTTGAAGCAGCGTCCAAGTGACTGAATAGGACGGTCACTCAAGCCGACGTTGAGCACCTGGAGACTAGGGAAAACGCGGACTGCGTGCTCCGGGAGATCCGAGCTGCGGGCGAAGGACGCCTTCTTGACATCGGGAAGCTGGAGCATGCTGTGCTGAATGAAGCTACGCAAGTGCGTGACCAGAGTCTCCTGGCTGGGAAGATCGAGGACAAGCTCCTGGACGTTGACCATCGAATCCAAAGCCTGGCAGAGTGCCATGGCGAGAATGGAGACGTTCGGAGCTTCGCGTCCCGGGTGGATAGTAATTTTGCAATACCTAAGTAGGCTTGTTTAATTGAACTTCTTCTCCCGACGACAGCCCGGGATTTGGGGGATTGCTCACCGTATAGCCCTCTGGATCCTGTCATTCAGAAGCATCGCCTTGAGAGGCTGGATGGCGCGGTATTCAGCGCGGTAGATTCTGACCTTGCGGAACAGAAAGGGAATACATATTTCCCGAAGAGCGCTGCAAGTCATGGACAGCTCCAGAGTGGTGTTGCGGTGCTTGCCAGGGGCGAAGGGGTCGGATCCGTTGTCTCTGTTCTTGTGGCACATCTTGATGACCTCGAGCACAATCTCGACAGGCATGTCCATGAAGCCCGGTCCTTCATCCAAGGCATTGACCGACAGGTTCTGGGAGGCCGCAGATGACATGATGGTGCCGGTTGCAGGGGAGATGACAGGGCGGAAGTGGATTGAGAACGGGATGATGCCGCGGCGGAACTTGAAATCGATTTTGCGCGAGGGAGCCATTTTGAAGCTTGGCAGCCTAGAGAGCAAAAGGAGGAAGAGGGCGTAGTGATTGAAAATTCCAGTATCGACGGGGAGCAGGACAGAAATGAGAGTGACGACGTTCAAACAGTTTGAAACGCTTGCAGCCTTAGAGAGATGACTGGTGAGCGAGGAAAGAGTGGAAAAGAGCGTCGCGAATGGACGAAGTCGGCTCTGCGATGGTGAAGAGAGGAGGAAACTCGCGATATTTGCGGCTTTCGTAGGACAGAAAAAAAGACTGTGGGCAGGCCGACGCGAAGGGGGCGCGTCGAGGCCGAAACAAGCGAAGGAGGCAAAACAAAACCAGTAGGAAACAAATCAAGAAGGAAAGAGCTTCTCTGAAGGCTGTACCCGCCTGTTGTGACTGGTTTCGTTCCTAGTTTGGTCCTTCATGGACGCTGAGAAGATGGGTGAAGAGGCATCGCAAGGCGACTAAGGAAGCCCATGCTTAGTCGTCAACTCCTTGAAGGTTGGCTAACATAGCGAGAACCGTGGAGTGAGCAGACGGTTGGTTGGGAAAGAACTCTACCAAAGAAAAACAACAAAGCCGACATGTCGATGCTGACAACCAATACTCAAAGAAGGGACTGGAAAAAAAAGGGAAGTTGAACTCAGGGGTTATGATGAGTATCTTGTTCATGAACTTCAAAGCCAAGTCCTCACACGACAATCTGCATCGAAGTTGAGTACTTATATCTTACTGTCAGGGATGATCAATGAATCTTTGGATGGTGATATGGTTCTACATGCACAACATGAGCAGAGGTTGCATCGAGTAAACGTAAATGTTGAAACATTATGAGAACATGTCTCCAAGGGGTTGGATATCTTGCTACTAAAACAAAAGAAACCGACGCTTCCTACTTGAACTCCGGCTCTTGGGTATTCATCATACATCTACATCCTCTCTTCAAGAAACAGGACCTCTGGTGCTTTGGGCCTTCTCGCCCATCTTGAAATCCGTCGATGAACGGGCATCGTCTCCAACGTTAGGATTTGATTCGTATGTCAAGTTGACGTTGGTTGTGCGGATGATGCCGTTGTATGTCATGATTTCCTCTTCGGATCCGGAGGGAGAGGTGCTGCGAATCTCGGTATGATGCTGCGAGCGCGTCATGCGCATGTCTTTGAGAGTGATGTTGTCGTTGTCTCGGGCGGTGTTGCGGGGCCGGGAAGAGTTGCCGTAGTATTTGAGAGCACTGGTCTTTCCGGAAGAGATACCGCCGAACAGCTTGGGCCACCACTTGCGGAACATAGGTCGGAGTGCTGGGGCGCACGCGGAGATGATTGCTAGGTTGACTTCGACGACGCTGTAGGTAACACCGATATCGTAGAAGGGATCCTTATTCGGGTCGGGCGGTACGTAGAATAGTCTGTAGATCAGGACTAGACGTATGATGGCAATGACGGTTACACTATTGAGTCATCGTTAGTAGCTTGAAGCTTTGACATACTTGAATGGGCACCCGGCTGGAAAGGGGCATATGATTGACTTACACAGCACCAACGAGAAAGACGCAGATAACGGCGATCTTGGCACCCATCGGCATCTTCAAGCCCAAGAAGATCCAAAACGGAAGAATCAACACCAGGATGTCCATCAACACGTTGAGACAGGAGATTGTTACGTGGAAGGAGTTGCTGACGCATTGTGCTGACGCCCTGATGGTCGGTTCCCAGTTGGCTTCGATCGGCAAGCATTGGAGTAGGGCGACGAGGAAGATGGCTACGGCCATGGAGCCATTGACGAGGTTGAGCCCGTGGATCGTCCATCTGACGCCAGGCTTCTGTCCACCGAGACGCAGAAGGAAAACCAGAACCGACGCTCTCACGAACGCTAGGACTGGGTTGTAAAACATTTGCATCATAAAGAACCACCACATCGCTGGGCGAGTGTCCAACGTCGCGGGTACATCAACAGCTCTGTATCCAAAGTACATGAGCTTGAGGTCTGAAAGCAGGTGGTCAGCATACGGTTTCTGTTGGACAAGGCGTACCAAATGGTAGGGAGTTGGACCAACTTACACATGAAGAATGGCGGCGTCATGCACACTGCACATAGCTGCGGCCACATTGTTAGCTCCCTTTCCTAGCCAGCTGTTTAAGTTCACGGTGATCTGCATACCACTGCCATGCCGCAAAGCCAATCGTCTAAAATCGCGTCAGCATGCCTGCACTTCTCACTTCTGACAAAGTCTACACAACGTACCGATACCCCATTGTCGCGTCGTAAGTCTACTGTACGTTCGTGCCGCGAAGATGAGAACCGACACAGCCGGGAAGAAGAACGTGATGAAGATGGCCGTCGCCTGATGAGGCGGTGTTGGGATCGTCAAGACGTCGACATGCTCGGGACGCCGAGCAACTAGGGTTGCGAACTCCATGTTCGAAATCGAGGTCGGATGGATCGCGAGGGAAATGCCCAGCCTTGCACGGGGCTGGCCGTGGATAAAAAAGAAGGGAGAGATCGGCCCCCAAGGCGAAGCTTTGACTGCGAGTCGTGCGTTGCTTGCGTCCAGTTCCAAGGAGCTGGGTCTGGGTCTCGATCTGAGTGGGCAAGGGCCAAGAAGTCGCACTCGAGCAGACCCAAAGTCGATCCGGAGCAGCAGAAGAGCGGTCAGACCGAAGGGTCGTAATGGGCAAGTAGGCATGCCCTTTCTTTATGTAGATCTTCTTTTCATTATCTCCCTGTGAGAGATTCACGATGTCGCCACGGTAGCCCCTCCTCTTCCCGAGGAGGCGAGCCGCTAAACGAAGGAATCGAACTATATTCTGCTCAACATGATACACGGGAAAATAAGCTTGACAGGCTCTAGAAGATAACTGCTGGAGATATCCGCACTACTAGAGTAGAGTTTTCTGCATCTTCTGGGATGCGGACGGCGTGATCCTGATTCCTCTCGTGTTCCAAGGGGGGACGCTGAGCGAGGCGAGGAAAGGGGGCCGTTTCCTCTGGACTAGGCCCAACGATCCTCCGCCGTCAACTGGGAATATCATTGGTTTCGAGAGCTTCCTTCAACACAAGCGGGCGAACGAGAGCTCAAACTCCAAGGCACTAGCGGAGACCTGAGGAGAAACCGGGAGCCAGGTTGGAGTTGAGTCTAGCCTGTATCCAGATCCTTGCTTCTCAGGACATTTGAAGTCCCGGAGGGAGAAATGCCAGAACGCAGATAGCCCCCACGACCCACGCTAATATAGAGTAGAGTTGACTGCCGTGAGCGGCACGGCAAGTCAGACGGGTTGACGGGCCATTCGTGTTTTGACGTCTGCACCATTTGAGGCTGTCACACCGCGGGTCGGTGCGTAGTATCAACATAGAAGCTATATCTGCCCTAAATGGCAAGTTCCATAGCACTGGATCAGATATCATGCTTTTCAATGAAAGATCAGATGCATTCTGCAAGCTCCGACATTTGGGTGTACCAGCGCCAGGGAACTTTTCTTCATGTCGTGCGTCGCATTTTTCCCTCAGGGGTTGCAGACTTGTTCCTTGTCTGCCAAGCCGCTTAGAGCGCCTGGTCCGGCCAAGAAGATGGCGCGCCTGGGCAACGCAAGGGACGATAGCGGATGGACTGCAACCGAAGGAGCATCCCAGAATCCGTCGAAAAAAAAAACCCCAAGTTCTTCTAGAAGGTTAATTGCAATTTTAGGCCTTCCCGTCAACCAGACCAAAGCCAACGGCGGTTGTTAGTCGCCTTACCCCAAGCATCATCGTCGTTGGTTCGCGTACCGAGCCAACAAGCTTAACTTCAACTTCATCGACTCTCAACCCCAGACCCCAGACGCAATTCGCTGCCAGTACCGTTCTCTTCAGCGCTAGAAGCGGCTGGGCTAGGTCTAAAATCGCTGCGTGATTGTCAAAATTGCCTTATGTCGATCCTTTCCGCGCACGGTATTACTTCCAAAGACCCTTGCTCACCACTCCGCAACCCTTGCAACCGAGAGAGACTAAAGTTTTGGGGCCCCTCTCAGCGACGGGTCCGTTGCGAACCCTGATTCATTTATGCGCAATCTAGCAGTCCTTCAACTGGGTCTTTCATCGTCTTCTCTTTTGTTCGAGGCCGGACATGACTTGTCTTTTATGGAAGCCAAGGCCTAACCGTGGTGGTAGCCGGGGGTACCGAGAGTCTGTTCGTTGGGAACGAGTTTCTTCCGAGACCCGAAGTCCCAACCGCGCGTTGCCAAGAACTCGACTGACAAGGCAGTATGACAATCCAGACCAATCGTGTTCCATGGTGATCTAGCGCCAGCTGAAGTTGAGTTTGACGGTGGTTTCTAGACATTTAAGTGTCGGTTGCCCTCGCCGATTGAGGAAAACCGCCGGCCAACCGGCCGCACAGCAAAGCTGAAGCAAGAGTTCGATTTTCATGTTAGGCAGCAATCAACCAGAAGTGCATTCCGCGTCGGCGGCCCTGATGCCGAGTCTTCGACCGACCTACGCAGCCGAGGAACCCCATGAGTAGCTTCCTGGCCTCCGATCCGCGCCGGGGCTCCGAGTCGTGAACCCTGCCCACATTCCGAAGTACCGGATCCGGTATGGCTCTACACGCTGCCGAAGCTGAGGCAATTTTACTCTGGAAGTGATCAGCTTCAATGGATTTGAAGATCAGTCTATGCTGGAGACTGGCGTTGACGGGTCTAATGCGAACCAGTCCTTTAGTTGAGGTGAAGACATACGTACGCTCTGAGACGCTCAGATCCCTCTCAAAGAATGGGTTTACGTCACGTCATGTTAGTCCGGAAGGCTTCCTTGACGAATTGATTGCCATGAAAGCACGGGCTGGGAACCACAATTCTGTTGAGCGAGAAATCTAGCGGCTAATTCGCGAACATACAAAACTCGTAGGAGTATAAAAGATGGACACTGAAGTAAGCTAGGATTGTTGAATAAGAGGATGACTCTCTTCACCCTTACGACAATGTAGTAAGTTTTCGCAATGACAAAGCCATAATCCTAACACGCATGTATGGTATATTTGTCTTTGCTTACTACAGCCTGCAGCTTGCAGCAAGAATAGAAGCCCAGTAACTTCATTTTCTCCAATAGAGCATGAATATTCAAGTTCAAAGAACCACTTGACATTGGTGAAGTTTCGGAGATAGTCGCATTTTCAGATATTACTTAATTTCTACCCTAGATGCGCAGCCTATCTCGAAGCTTGGGTGTTGGTAAGGTAGGTCATTTATATACTTGTAAGTGTGCATGTTGGCTGAGTATGATGCTTCATCGCTCGATCGTGAAGATGCCAATCTACCTTACCTACGGAAACATGGGCACAAACGGGAGGAAAAAGGAATGAAAGCAGGTACTGAACGGCGCAACTCAACTTTACGAATTTCGTCACTTAACACGTCATTCTATCATCAAGACGCAGGCTTGAAGAGGGATCGCCTTCCACGGCACAGAGGTTGGGGGTTAAAACGTCGCAGCCCAAATCACTGCTCAAGCTACTCGAGTTCACTGCGTTGGTTGAACAGAGCACCAGATTCCAGCGTTAAGATGCCATAAAGTCAGATTTATTTGGGTTAGTACAGTCTTATGCGGCCAAGCTAATCCTATTTTATATCCAACTCATCCAAATGCTCAGTAAACCCCGAGCAGCTTTTGCCAACACAGTCGATGTCCATATTCCCATAACAAACGTCTTATTTACAACTTGGCCGGAAGGCGACCAGACTGCTGGCCAGTCCAGGTAGCAATGAGGTCCATCAGAGGAGGAGAGAGGGTGTCGTATGTCTCAAGTCCAACAGACTTGAACTTCTGGCGAACCTCATCGATGCCCTTGGGGTGGAATCCCTGCTCGATAATGGACGAAACGAAAGCGGCAAACTGCGGCTCCTGCCAGCCCTTGGAGTCTGACAGCTCGGCATGGACAAAGTCCAGACCCTTGAAGGGGTGGTCCTTCTCAATTCGTCCGTACAGGTGTACCCCGCACTCCTTGCATGCGTTACGCAGGATTACTGCGGAGGGGTCGACGACGTGCAGCTTGTTCTCGTTGGCTGTCACCTTGAGCTGATCTCTGGAAATAACACCAACGACGGAAAAGAGGGCGCCCTCAGGCTTCCAGCACTTGGAGCATCCGCAGGCGTGGTTGTGAGCGACATTGCCGCCGAGGGTGACCTCGACGGGGTTGGTCTTGCAAAGACAGCGGAGCTTGCCTCCAGCGAAGTTGGGGTCGCCCTTGGTGAGGCCGTTGTCGATGAGGGGGTGGAGAGAGGGCGCCATGATGGATGGATCAGGTGTGGATGATTAATCGGAGTATTGAATGGATCGTTTACGGAATAGTGTAATGGAGGACCTTGATGAACTAGAACCTTGATGGCGTGCTGAAGATTATATAAAAAGCGAAGGCCATTCACTTTTAACATGGACTGATGCCCGGCCGGGACGGTGACATCTACCGACAGCTTGGCGGCACGGCTTCCCGAAGGATCCCCGAAAGCGCCGGCTCTGATTCGAAACTCCACGCGTTGCCTTACTTGATTCGACGACTTCCCCGCAGTTCGATCTCGTCACTGCACCGGGCCAAACGTTGATTCCGATCACGCAACGGGGATAAACTTGCCATTTCCGCCTAATTTACTCGACTGCACCAGTTCTGTTGCTGTTGTGAGGGCGCCCAGCCCATCGGGTGTGCACCCGATTTGAGCGTGATGGCGATGATACCCCGCAAAGTTTCAGTCGAAGTAAGTTGCTTCGCCGCAACGCCAACCCCGCCCGCCCGACATATCCCCTTACCCCTCTCCGGGACCAACGGATTGGCATATCGGCGATAGGTTCTTCAACGGACTTGGAATTGCTGGCTGGAAAAGCAAATCGGCGTTTAGATTGTCGGCCGGACGTTTACGAGTTTTCCGGGACGGTGAAACTGAGAGGAATAGATAGCCTATCGCGTCATTTTAGCGCGGCGGTGTGCAAATGAGTTGACCTACGGGTCGGCGATAAGCCTGCCGGCATTGCGGTGAGAGAAGCCGACAAACGACAACGGTAAGTCTCTCCGGCTGAAATAATGCGATGAAAGCATCCATGTCAGCTCGAGGAACTACAGACATTCCGAACAAGGTCCGAGGGCTTTGAACTGTCTTCCTTGAGACCAGTTATAAGACTGTCAGCTCATCTCATCCGTTGACAACAATCCGAATATATATTGGTGTTTCCATTGGCCGACGGCTCTTGTCTGTGAGACCGTCAGCAAAAACTACGAATCATATGTTGATCAAGCGATGATTTTTATTCCTAAAGCATGTAATTGATCGCATCGGTTGCTGAAGGGGATGTGAGGATCATGTGACACTATGCAGGCAAGGCGGATCAAATTTGTCCCAAATACAAGGGTAGGAATTGAAAATGGCTCTTACATTAATGGTAGCTGGAACTCACCTTCGTCTCAATTCTTTAAGTAATGTTAGGGTGTCTTTAATCCATGAGCGAACTAAGTCAAAGACACGGCAAAACTTAGCTAAACAGGCATCCATATCGCAAGCAAGGCTAGAAACTAACTTCCAATTGAGACAGACTATCCTGTTTGTTGATTTGCTCAGGTGTCTCTGTAAGATTAAAGCGCAGTGCTCAGCTACATACGCATCCGTCTGAAGTGTAGTAGTAACCGTACCAATTGTCAATAGTGGAGTGGATCTGTTCTCACCCTTTGCGTTCTTGAAACTACAAATAACGTTCCAGACAAGAAAAAAGACTCACAGAACCTCTGCAGGTAATGTCTTGATATAAAGAGGGGCATTAAACACCTGGCTCACAAGACTGGTCAGTGGCCAGAAGCTGGCCAACCTTGCGGCTTTATATCCATCTACAACTGTGGGGGATATTGCTGTGATTACTAGGCAAAAGAAAACCCAAGATACGTACAAGTAGGGGAGTGGTAAAGGCCCATAGTAACTTGTTACTTCTCAATCTAAATGAATGCTTTACTACGCATTATATGAGAATAGACGATAACACTGCGAGTATTGCTGTTAACCCAGTAAACGTGACATGGGCTCTACCGCTATTCTCTTGGTGAAAACGTAATTTTTCACTCGTTGAGTCTATGGAACTCTGATTACCTAGTAGTCTAGCAAATGTCGAGCGAGCGGCAAGCCAATGCTTTGTGTGTCGCCTTGCAATTGTTCCAGAGCCGAGCAGGTGTGCGTCAAATAGTGAATTGCTGCGAAATCTAGCTGTTCAACTCTGAACTTCAACACTGGAAATGAAGACGAAAACAACTGTGATTTCGTCAGAGATGCAACGCAAGAGCTTTAAACAGCTGAACATTAATATGCTCTAAACTTCAGCATAAGGTAGAGTGTATAGCCAAGGTTAGATATCGAGTTGAGATGCGCACTAGAGCGACGCGTCTGCGCATCAATCATCCATGCAAGCAAAATGATGGATGGCACTAGAACCATCTGACAATGCGTCTTGAAAGTTTAGGTATCAATATCTTCAGGAAATCACATGCTGGTCCGACGGGTTCGGTGCCGCGTATGCTTGATCCCGGCTCCGACGGCGCCCCGGACGGATAGATGTGGGGTTTTGCCAACGGAAACACGTTGCCGGGCCGCCAAGAGAGTGCGACGGGCCAACTGTCAACCGAGATGTCTTCACCGATTGAGCTCGTGCATCATCACCGAAACTAGAACTGGTAGTATCTAAAGCTCTCTACCGTCTTCCCCTTAGCCTTGCTAGTGGTAGCGATAGTCTGTGCCATGCGATCTGCAACAACAGCAACGATGGTCACCCACGGTGCCACGTAAAGCCATGCATAACCCAATTGGTGGCCGCCACTGATCATACCGAGGTTGGAGATCTTCCATAGTTCGGGCGATGGTCTAATGCTGTGCGCGCGGCGTGGTAGATGCACAGCATTTTGATAGTATTGCTCTTCTAGAATGATCGTCGGAACTCTTAGTTGAGGGCTCGCCCAATAAGGACAGCTCCAGCAAGAGTATGAACCCTCCCGACCGAGGCACTCTTCTTTCGCTGACGTTTGCCGTTCGCACTCGCATAAGTTAGTTCCTTGATGTGTGGCTCGACTTCATGTTTCGACAGCTCACTGTCAGTCCGGTGTGACCAACCAGCCGCCGACATGAATGAGGAAGAAATTGTTAAGACATGCAAGCCCCTGCATGGCATCCCTACGCCAGCTGCAAGATCTACGCCCGTGGCGCGCACGTCCCACCAGAAATGCCTCGGCAGCAAGCCTCCTCAACAGAAAAAATCCTCTGATCGCATCAACGCAGGCAAGACATAAGAACTTCAAGTCAGCCGGCCTGACCACGCTAGACGCAACTCAGCAAGAAAAGTAATCCAGTCGTGAACATGGCCGAAGAACTCGACATTCTGATCTTGGGCGCTGGCATCTCCGGCGTCAACGCGGCGTACCGCGTGCGTACGGAGCTGCCAGATAGCAGCTTCGCCGTGCTGGAAGCTCGTGACGTCGTCGGTGGCACGTGGTCCTACTGGAAGTACCCTGGCTTCCGCTCCGACTCCAACATGACCAACTTTGGGTTCGGGTGGCACCCGTGGCCTCATGACAAGAAGATCATTGAAGGCGCGCCAATCGCTGCGTACATTGAGGATGCGGTCAAGACCCATGGCCTCGACAACCATATCCGCTACCGCCACAAAGTCAAGTCGTCCAGCTGGGACAGCGATGAAGCGAAATGGACGGTGACCTGCGAGACCCCAGAGGGCGAGAGGCAGATCAAGGCCAAGTTCTTGTTCGTATGCTCTGGCTACTACTCGTACGAGAAGGCACTTGAGACACACATTCCAGGCATCGACAACTTCAAGGGCCAAGTCATCCACCCGCAGTGGTGGCCCGAAGACCTCGACTACACCGGCAAGAGAGTTATTATTATTGGTTCCGGCGCGACAACAATGACATTGTTCCCGAATATTGCGAAGACAGCGGGTTCTACCACGATCCTCCAGCGAAGTCCGTCCTATGTGTTCGCACTTGCGGCTGAGTCAGGCTTCGACAAGTCGCTGAAGAGGTTTTTGCCTCTCTTCCTCGCCAACTGGATGATTTTGTTGAAGGACCTCATTCTCGAGACATTCTTCATCCAGTTTGTCCTAAACTTCCCCGAAGCGGCTAAGAAGTTTCTGAGAATGGATGCGAAGCGTCGCTTACCGAAGGGCTATCCAGTCGACATCCACTTCAAGCCTCGCTACAACCCCTTCCAGCAACGTCTCAATATGTGTCCCGACGGCGATGTCTTCAAGACACTACACCAGCCAAACACCGAGATCGTAACCGACCACATCGACACCGTCACAGCCGACGGCATCCGCACCAAGTCTGGTCGCCATCTCCCTGCCGACATTATCATCACCGCCACGGGTCTGCACGTACAGCTCTTTGGCGGCACCGAAGTCACCGTCGATGGTGTCCCTGTGAAGGTTGGCGAGAAGTACTGCTGGCGCGGATGCATGCTGGACGGAGTACCCAACGCGGCTGCCATTATTGGCTACGTCACCCAGACCTGGACACCCGGTGCTGACACCGTTACGAGAATCTGTATCCGTGTGATCAAGCAGATGCAAAAGACAGGTGCTGTCTCGGCCACACCGGTACTGTCTGAGGAGGAGAAACGTGACGCCCCCCGATTGCCATGCGTGGACGCTACGTCCAATTACTTCAAGAAGGCACATGGCCGGATGCCTGTGGTGACGAACCAGGGTCCTTGGTATGGACGGAAGAATCTTATTGTGGACAAGCTTGCTCTGTGGTTTGGTAGTGTGACAGTAGGCATGGATTACCGGGTGGCGACGAAGTCTAAAGACATCTAATGTATACACCAATGATGATGAATTCGACGCGTTGTTCAGGGTGGCTGCTATTAGGTTGAGCGGAATACATTCGAGGTAGCTTGACAATGAGGCTCAGTTAACCTTCTTACATCAGACCTTGCAGTGCCTCTTGTTCTAGCGTGCTTTTTGTGTCGATCGTGGGGCTGCGCAATACGACTCTCGATCCTTTTGCGGCAATTCGATGTTGACCCCTGGCCTCCGGATGAGCCGTGGTCTTACCCACAGGTGGGTGCTGGCACCCAAGCCAACCCTGGAGGTTTGTTTTGTCGTCAGCACTGGTGTTACTGCAGATCAAGTAAGAATCTGGAACACCTGGGACTTTGGTTGACTTTACTGTGGATGCAGGGACTGTACTGCGGGAGATCTAACCACTTTGGATCCAACGAAGCTGGCTATCCAGCAAAGTTCTGCCAAGCTTGACGGACAAACCTTCAACGGGTTCTCCAGCATGGGAATTGTGTTCCGTTGCTTGGCTTTCGCAGTTCGATGGCAGACGGAATGGCTTTGGGACAGGAGGAACATCCCGTGCACAATCACGTTGGCCTGGCTAATTTTGGGACAAGCCCAGACATAAAACGAAACGTAGCAGCGGGATCGCGGCAAAAACTCCCGACCAAACCAGTCTCAGGAAGTTTCCAGCACTAGCGACGGGATCGACAGTATCCCGGCGGGAATTCTCCTGCAAAGAGACCCATTCAATGCAATGTTATGTAGTAAGCCTATTAATTCTCCGATGAACATCTCAACTACAACCCCTGGTGAGGCACTGGTGAAGATGGTCGTCCTGCCATCTTGCCGCGTTGCCGTCCTCATCCAAACACAGCTGGACACCGCCTCAACCTTTGTCCTGGACCTGGTAGTCTCGTCTATCTTGAGCCAAATCTGACTTTGGACATGTGACGGCCTCCAACCATGTTGCGTCCGAGCATGCAATGCAAGACATGAGGCTCAGGGCACGGAACTCCCAACCCCCGACAAGTATCGCCTCACCCGATCTTTCCTCCTCACATCATTCCCGTTCCGTGCGGGGGATTCCCACTTTCCGTCCGCCCTACGCGTCCAGCTTAAACCAAACGAGCCTCTTCTCCTCGTTGTTTTCCTGGGCCTCAAAAGCCGAGAGCTTTGCCCCTGACCCCGCCGTTCCAACCCCACGCGAAGCCGTGGTTGCGATTCGTCGCCCACATGAAACTGCAACACCAGAACACTCCCAACCAGGTAAGCCTCGAAGCGTTCGCCAGACCGTGATGTTTCGGATGAAAATGCTTGCGTTGCCAAGAGACGTCAGTCGACGCCTGCCATTCGATATCCGCTGAGTCGGCTCTCGCGGCACCAGTGCGGCAAACCCGCCTGGTAAACTTTGCCAGAACTCTCCCACCCCATCCGTCCCGATGCGTCTATCTGGCCTGCCCAGACATTGAAATACCCATGCCTCCTCGATAACCATCTTCATTCTTCGTGCGAACTCCTACTCTGCAGTGTCCAAACTCCGTGTGTGCCGGTCCACTCGATAATCTTCAAATCTTAACTTCCAGAGCTGTGCTCACATCGTTCAATCTACGATCCTTTAATCCTTACAATCACTCACAACCGCCAATATGCGTTTCACCGTCGCCCTCACTACCCTGGCCGCCGCCGCCATCGCTGCGCCCCTCGACTCTCTCGTTGCCCGCCAGGACGACGTCAACGCTATCCTCAACGCCCTCGCTGCCGAGAACCCCGAGGATGCCGAGACCGCAAGGAAGGGTCTGAAGGCTCGTGAGCTCCAGCTCACCAACGATGACGAGCAGGAGGAAATCTTCAAGCGCGAGCTCCAGCTCACCCAGGACGCCGAGGAGGAAGAGATCTTCAAGCGCCAGGATGATGTCAACTCCATCCTCAACGCTCTCGCCGCTGAGAACCCTGAGGACGCCGAGACCGCCAGGAAGGGCTTGAAGGCTCGTGAGCTCCAGCTCACCAACGATGACGAGCAAGAGGAAATCTTCAAGCGCGAGCTTCAGCTCACCAACGACGATGAGCAGGAAGAAATTTTCAAGCGCGACGTTCAGCTCACCAATGATGACGAGCAGGAGGAGATCTTCAAGCGTGACGTCCAACTCACGAATGATGATGAGCAGGAGGAGATTTTTAAGCGTGACGTCCAGCTTACCAACGACGACGAGCAGGAGGAGATCTTCAAGCGCGACGTCCAGCTTACCAACGACGACGAGCAGGAGGAGATTTTCAAGCGCGATGTTCAGCTTACGAACGATGATGAGCAGGAGGAGATCTTCAAGCGTGACGTTCAGCTCACCAACGACGCAGAGGAGGAGGAGATCTTCTAAATCCTTGACTTGGCCAGAAGCCCTGCACTAGAGCGTAGCTTCGCAGTGTGATAGTTTGCATACGCGGTGGAGTCTGTGCCTTTATTCGTAACTATCAGATACGTTGGGATCTGGCAACACGTATTAATTGAGGACCTCAACACTATGTAACGAAGCATGCCACGCTGTGTTATGCCATGAGGATGTGTCAAGTCGTCTAAGTCAAACTACTCCGGGAGTCTGACTGACAATGTCGGGTGGTATCGAATACAAGCTGCAGTTACTATCGCAGCCTTCAATGTTACGGAAGAGTTGGAAAAATACATTGAGATTGGGTATCAGTCCATTTACCAACCGGTGCATGTTCTTGTCACACGTAAATACAAATATGCATCATCAATCGCTACATCAAGTAGTGTTCGTCATTATAAACAGCATGTTCACCACGTCTCGGCGGAGCGACGCGTGAGCCGTACCCAAAAGTCTCGAGCGACAAAGAAGATCGCACTGAGCGTCTTGATGGGCTTTTCGGGGTTCATGACAGTGAAGTCATATCTCCGTAGCAGCTTAAGTCACGTAAGCCACCGTTGATAAAAGTCCACGAATTGGAAACATACCTCGACGAAAACCTTGTTCAGCTCCATCATGGCAATGGACTTTCCCAAGCATGAGTACTTGCCATGGCCGAAGTGTGTGTCAACGGCTGCGTTCATTTGCTTCAGCTCCTCTGCACTCGCCGAAAGCCATCGCTCAGGGCGGAAAACATCGGCGTCAGAGCCCCAAACCCACTGTGACCGACCGACGCCGAAGAAGTTCTGCCCGACTTGTGTGCCTGCGGGAACGTAGTAGCCGTTGAGCACGTCACCGCCTTCAGGTACCTGCTTGAACCCTAGTCCTGTTACTGGGGGATAAAATCGCAGGCCCTCGCGAATGACGGCTTGGAGGTACGGAAGCTTAAGAGCTTCGGAGTTGGTGATGGGAGAGCTGATTGAGCCCGCCGCTATGGCGCCGTCGATTTCCCGCTGGAGTCTGCGGTAGGCGACGGGATTATTTATCAACGATAGTAAAGTCATGCGCATCGCTTGCGCGGCAGAATTGGTGCCAGCAATCCTTTCGAGATGTTAGTTAAGATGCCCTGGGTGTATTTTTGGTTTTGCATTACATATGGATGTAGACGATCTGGATGAGCTCGTTCAGGTCGAGGCCCTGATTGATGAAGGCCTGCATCATATCCTTCTGGGGCTTCGCTCCAGGCTGTAGTCTCATTTCGGCATAGTTCCTAGCGAAACTGCAGCATGTCAGTCAGCGTACATGAGTATGGGAGGTGTGCGACTCACCCCATCAAACGCCCAAAGCCGATTTGATCATTCTCTGTAGGCAACATCAAACGGAATGGCCACTTGTGAACAAGTCGACCTAGCCATGGAAGCACCGAGACGACGTTCATGATGGGCAGTGACGACTCGTTGATCTCGATGTACCGAAACAGATCCCTGTCTTCTGCAAGGAATCCAAACGCGCCGCCAAAAGAAATGTCCCCAATAGCGTCTAACGCAAAGTACTGCGTCTTCTCAGCGAGATCTAGCGGTCGGAACTCGGCATCGATAGAGACATAATGCTGGTCAACCAATTGGACGAAATTCATGAGCTGGCGGTCGATGCCCGTCTCGAAGCCAAAACCCTCGTTTTCCTTTGCAGCATACTATCGATCTTGAGAGTTAGCTACTGACATAACTAGCAGTAGGGTGCAGCGCCCCTGCTTCGCTTCGCTGTAGCATGTTTGAGAGATATCGATAGAAGAGGATGACTTACGGCCGGTGCCATGCGTGCCCTCATGGCCTTATGTTCCTCTTCATCCCGCATCGAGACGACATTATCAACGCCGGGGGTGATGCGGCCGGAATCGTAGAAATCGCCTTTGGTGTATGGCGAGCGGACGGCCGACATCTTGCGCAGTGAGTCGGGGTCAGTGCATAGCAGCTCGTTTGGGCCGATGCGCGCCAGGGGTCCTGTGATTGTGTTGATCAGCGTCTGTTGTCGGTATGGTCTTGTTGCTTGTGTACGTTCCAAGCCATTGAATCAGAGGTCCTATCCTTCGCAAAAGATGTCCATGAAAGGGAAACCAGGAAAGAATGCTTACCATATTTCCTAGCAACGTCATTCAAGTGCTCGTGGTAAGTCCCTCCAACTGCTTTCTTCAACTGCCACAAAACCGAAACCGATGCTAGGAAAGGGCCGGGGATCTTTCTCAGCCGATACCATGATCGGAACTCCCACACCAGAAATGCAACGAGTATTGGCAGTCCAACCAACTTGATCAGTAACCCCGAGGAGTCGGGAAACCACGCGCAGCCGACGGTGGAAGACAGGATGCCGGTCATCTTTCCTCGCTATCCTTCCGATTTCAATCTACCCGCCCTGGTCGTTTCGCCCGTAAGACTCGCTGTGCCGCTTGCTGGCGGGCTTGGCTCGCCGCCGTGGCACGTCGCACGGGGTTCAGCGACACGGGGGAGGCAAGAAGCAAGTGTTTCTGTTGGTGCTGTCAAAAACGCATGTCGCTCGTTCGATCCGCCTCCGATGTTCTCGCTTCGACTCGCCCCGTTCCGCTCCCGTTCTCAATTACCGTCCGGCTGGGATTTGATGTCTCGAAGGCCAACGATGCCGGTCGTCAATTTGCGTCTCTCGGGGTTGTGTCTCTTTCGATATGACCGAGCTGTTGTTTCGTCGCGACGTTGTCCCCCGGTTCTATTTTGTCATTTCTCGTTCTTTCGCTGACCCGACAGGTTGGTAACGAAACGGGGAGTGTGAGGCACAGTTGAGCGGCGGTGAAGAATGGTCCCAGTTCCAGAGCCTCGGGATCAGAAAGCAAACACAAGAAATTGGCCCGTGAGCGAGCTGACGATGACAGCGTCAAGGGACAAACGCTACTGGAAGGTTTTGGGGACGAGCTTCATTTATGACCGCGCACGCAAGATTAACTGTACTTTTAAGACGCAGAATCATGGCTGAGCCGGGGACAAGCCTGGTCCGGCTGGGGATGCCGCTAGGTAACGCTAGGTGAAGGACGTGGTTGTGTGGATGACAGGATGTAGTGCTGGCTAAGGGTCTTCTACCACCTCGGCCTGGTGACTGACTACTGCGTCTAACGCACGCAAGTAAGCTAACATCCTGGAGGTTCAGGTGGTGGTTGGCCGAAGCCAGCTCATGGTTAGGGGAAGGATGAGACGGGACGGCGGCCTGGACCGGCCTGGTCCAAGGATGGCTTTACAGACAGGATATGTTTGGATCAAGCACTGAAATGGTGACTTCAGGCCAGTCATTCCCATCACGTTCTTTGTTCAAGATGATGACTGTCCTGCTGCTCAAAACCAATCATCTGGAACAGAACAGCCAAGTGAGAGAAAGCTAGCCCCAAGTAATCACACAGCCACCAGTCCTTCGTATGCACGTTGACAATGCAAGCCATCGGAAGAGCTCCCATCTACGGCGCCACTTTTCGCTCACCGGCCGTCCCATCTCGTCCCAAAATGTGAATCGGATTTCCCAAAGTGCTTCCTCGGGTCTCACCTTCGGGTTCTAGTCACAGAATTACCATGCTTTCTGCAGACTCGAAGGTTGCAGCGACTCGACTAGTTCATCCCGACCCTAGGCTTGTTCCATGCACTGGTGCATTGACGAGTGCGCTAACGAGTGCGCCGGCGCGCGTCCCATGTCTGCCACCCTCGACTCTCCAATCACGGCGGTTCGGCCAGCGGATTCAGGTGACGGCCGGTCTTTCAGATGCCACCGTGTGTCCCGCTTTGTCACCGACTGCACGGCGTTGCGCCGTGAGCTGTGGGACCTATCTCACTGGAAATCAGGAACGCAATTATTTACAGTTTGTCCAGCTCAATTTTGTGTGGGCTTGATGTTCGGCAAATGTAAACTTCAGACTGTCTCTTTGAGGTTCACATGAGCGATGGCGCCGCACTTTCACATGGTCGATAGAGATATTACAATTGCGAAAGACCCATATTTACCCAGATAACTTTAGTTATGAGCATTAGGGGGAACACAATCCTGGGTTTAGAAGTCGGTGTTAGCCGCCTCAGGGCCAAAAACGAGGGCATCGCCGCCAACCATACGACAACATATCATTAAAAGCTTCACAACAGCAAAAAGATGGACGAACAGGGAATCGAACCCTGGACCACTCACATGCTAAGCGAGTATTATACCACTAAACCATTCGCCCAATAGGATGATTTCGCCCGGACTTGAACCGGAGACCTTCAGTGAGCCAGGCGAGGGTCCAGAGGACCTCGATCTGTTAGACTGACGTGATAACCAACTACACCACGAAACCATGTTGTTTGATGACTCATCTGGAGCGGAAACAACATTTGAAGGTTGCGTGTGGTGAATGGAGGGCATCGTGAAGCGAGGGGCGGAGTGGGACGCTGGGTGGACGATGATGGATCCGGAAACCATCCCGAAGTTGTGGGACTGGGAAATTCTAGATGGGCCCATCTATCCGTAGCAGCGGGTTGCAACCCTGAAACGACACAGGGACCGAGGAGACAAGAAGAGTTCAGAGGCATCGTGTAAATGAATTGAAAACTTTTGGCAGTAATCATCCTCCCATATGTACTAAGCAGTCGTAACACATTGTTCATCAAATAACCGGTCTAGTTCCCACGCCATGTAGCCTCGATGATGACGAAGAAGGACAACGGGATCGCCTCCAACCGAGTAACCTCAAACCTCTCGTCTGCCCTCTTGAACATACCCTTCCATGCGTCAACGTGTCTCTCCTTGGTACCAAAGAGTCCCATCATTCTCAAATCCGTGGAGGTGCCCATCTGTTGGATCGATCTAGGCATCGACGCAGCGACAGCAGCGCTCTCCTCAACGGTGCCCTGCTTGCCGACATAGTCGATAAGCAGAACCTTGGAGCCCGGGCGCAATGCCGGCGTAAGACCCTGGATGATCTTGATGGACTCGGCATCGGGCCAGTCGTGGAGGATCAGCTTGATCATGTACACGTCCGCCTGGAGGGTTTGGGGCTCGAAAAAGCTATGGGGCTGGAAGCTCACACGGCCCTTCAGCTCCTCCGGGATGTTCTTGTCGAAAGAAGACTGGCACTCTGGCAGATCCTGGACCGTAATCTTGAGGTTGGGGAAAGTCTTGGCCAGAACGAAACTGTCGTGACCTCCGGAACCGCCGAGCTAGTGTTGTGTTAGTTGATGCGGTAAGGTGAAAGTTCAAAGAGGCGGCTTACATCAACCACACTGAGGTCGCCAGCGTTACCCCAGTCGTACGCGCCCCTGACCATGCCCTCAAGCTGGAAGATCTCTTTGATGTAGTTCATCCACTTGACGAATGTCCTCATGCGGTACCCCTTCTTCTCGCCCTCGCCGTCCTCCTCCATCATCTCCCAAGAGGTCTTGTAGCCCTTGGAGAACTCGCCTCTCTGCCACATGCCAAAGGCAGTCTCGCTCATATCTTCCTTGAGCTCTTTCTTGCCGCGCTGGTACTTGTCCAGCGCGTAAGGAAGGAACGCCATCGGCGGGCCGGCATCGTTCATGATGTTGAAGACGAGTCCGTGGAGACCCTCATTTTGGGCAACAGCCGCGGACCGCGAAGTGTGTCTCACCCGAGTGGTGAGAGGCTTGCCCGGTTCCGTCTCCTCGAAGATTCGGAGGGTATAGGCATGCTCCAGAAGGCGGTGGACAACCTCCTCGGGCAGGTCGACATGCTTGGCAATATCGGCGTAGGACGCGTCGCCGTTGAGGGGGACGGCCGACCAAAAGTCGAAGTAGTTAATGGCGTTGAGTGCTGCGCCGTCGGGGCCGTACTGTAAAGCAATATGTTATTCATGTTGCTCAAACCTCCAGGAAATGTCTCTCGGGGGTGGCGTGACTTACGTTGTGGGCAAAGTTGAAAACACTCTCACTAGGACCTTCGACCAGATACGACAGGTCCTTCAAAGTATCGATCAACTTCTGTCGAAGCAAGAAAGCCTCTGACGTCAGACCACTATAGCTTCGCACACTATCCGCGGCAAGAGTAGGCTCGGGGATCTTGTTGTCGCCCAGGAATTTGGTGAAGTCGGCTGAGAGCTGGCCAATCTGGGCTGCGAGCTCGTTGATAGTAGGCTGTGGTGACGCCATTTTGGGAAAAGGAAGAACAGGAGGGGTATCTGGAAAAGCAGAGAAATCGAGATGGAACGGGAGATGGATCGTTAGTCCACGGCACTTGAACACAGCCGGGGGATCCGTCCCTTATTTACCCGTCCGTCATCTGTCATGATTTGGCCCAGGCGACATGGCCAAGACGGCCTGCGCCTCTTGTCTACATTGTCTGTACCTGCCCATAAGGGTTCGCCGCTGTCGGACTCAATCACGCCTTTACCCCTCCAGCTCGTTAGGTAATTCCTCCGAGTCTACATGCGGTGATCGAGTCTCAGGTGCCGGCACGTTGTCTTGTGTGACGGGGAATACCACGCATCCTGCAGATCAGATAAGATTATCTTATCCATCTTGAAGACATCTTCACTGAGCTACCCCTCCTCGCCAAGCCTCTAAGTCATTGAGTTGAAGAAAAAGTACCGTCTGACCTTGATGCCATACGAGACACCGAAGTCATCGTATTGGCGGGCCGGCAGGCATCCCGCCGGCTAGCTCCATTTCGGCCCCGTTGGCCCCGTACTGTCTGTATTAGACTCTATGGGGTCGGTGGCCGAGGACCGATGGTCAATGTTACGTTGGCAATGAACCAGTCGCCTGTTCCGGTTTAGCGAAGGGTAAAGGTGGTCCATAGTAACCTTCCCGTAAGACTGGCTGTTCTTGCAACCTGTTGATAGCTTGCGATAGGCTAGGGTGCGTCATTTTCTCCAACGTACTCTATGCAGGTGGCCACTACAGGATGTAAGATGATGTAGGTATCAGGCGCCGAGTCCCTCTGGATTCGCTGAATTTCGGTAGTTTCCGCGCGCTGTGCGTCTAGCTGGAGGCGGGACAGAAGCCGCCGGCTACCGCCCCAGCCCGACTTTGACGTGAGTCGTATGAATGGCACATCTCGAATTTAAACTTAATCATCAATCTTAACCAGATTGTTGGGTGTTCGTTCGGAATGTGGGAGGTCGATTACCCCAGACAGCCGAATTTCGAACTTACCAGCCATGCGTCTTCTTTCGTGGTGTAAAGTGGTTGGCTCATTATGAAGTAAAGGGTTTTTTGTCGCATGAGAATCCCGTAAAGCAACGCCAGATCGGAATGGTGGTCAGCGCTGTCAGTCACCATGAAACAGCAAACTTTGGGCGCTCCTCAACCCAATGCTCCACAAATCTTTTCTTGGCTTATTCGTGTGGATGGGAAATCTTGATGTCGGCGGTAAAGTATCCCAAAGAGTGAAAGAGCGAGAGATATATTCGTTCGTTGGGGCCATTCCCCGCTCAACGTTGCTCCGCCCGTCGCACTCTGACAGAAATCTGTCCATCATCGTTCCAGCAATCCTTTAGACAACACATGGGCGGACTACGGGGGAAGACGGTTGTCCGCCCAATGCCCGAGAGAAAGCGTAACCGCAGCCGCCAGCCCACCAACTGTCATCCGTCCTAATTCCCCGGCAGCTTTGTTGACGGCGGAGCTCCACCTGAAGAACTCCACGACAGGTTCTAGGCGAAAATCTATCGGTGTCACTTTCTACAAGGCAAGTTCTCATCGTGAAAACATGGGGCTGTAATCCGTGTTTGTACCAAACCCACCTCAGGCCCCATTAAAATGTAACGACACCACATGGCCTGACCCTAAATCCGGATAGCATGCGGATAGCAACGGCCAGAAGCTGGGGCTAGAGTTAGTTTACATGCTATCTATCCTATCAGGTATTGCGACAGCCAAGTTATTCAGACATGGTAATCCATCAGAATGGAACATGATTGCTTGCTTTACTGCTCACAGTGCCCACCTGTCAGCAAACATAGCTGGGTCCTTTTGTTATTGCGACATACAAGTTAATTAAACAACATTGTCACGCACACCCGCCAAGTACAAGCTGCCTCAAATAGGTTAGTGTGCTTGCCGCTACAGCCCGCGATCACCTCATCCGGCGGCATCATGTACCTCTGTTACGACTGCGCAGTTGAACCCCTCGTCTAGTAAGAGTCAGCAACGCACAATACGAGGCTTATGCAGTCTACGTAGCAACTGACTGTATTCGTATCTACGATGGAGTGGGGCATTTGTGAAGAACAAAAATGCCATGACAACGTATATGTACGCAGTCAACTTATTTGAATTTTCTTGTTCGTAATCTTCCTTCGTTGCCTTTTGCGGTCGTCAACTTACGAACGACGCCCAAGGAAGATCCTGCACCTCGAATTGGAGGACAGGCAGCCCAAGTCACATGACCGTCGCTCACATCCGGTGATGCGGCATGTCTACTCGTGCCAAGTGGGCAGACATTCCTGGTTGGCGGCCTTTGCCGCTGCCCATCACGGCTCCGACACTGAATGTCACCGGCGAACGATGCGAGCGGATCAAGATTGCCGAGCGCTAACCGCGTGGTTAGCATCGAAGCCCACTGCGACAGCACCGCGTCGGCCCGCACCTCTTCCATGATCGCCCATTTTCGGCATCGCATTTTGGACATATCAAGAAGATGGTGTCGCCGCCACCCGTCCAGTTCTTGCTAATTCTGTACCCCATTTTCTGTCATCTTGGACTGGAGATGGTGCTGAGTGTCAGGTATCGCGGTATCTAGGCCATCCCAGCTTCGGTCAGACAACAATCTGGATAATTTGCCATCTCAATGTTCTGAAACACCCCACGAAACCATGCGAGCTCCAACACGCAGTCTCGCACTCTAATACGAATACCATCCCCCCAATCAGGTGCCCGTGCAGCGAAGCTTTGTGTGCCAGATCCGTCATCTGTGCTGTCGTGGTGATTTGTGTTTGCGTCGTGTCGTTCGCCTCGTGTTCTTCTTGAAAGGTGATTTTTAAATCTATCGCAAGTCCACTTGCGTTGTCGCGAAAACATCACCTCCGGTAGGACTTATATCGCAGCACGCATATCGGCACCTCGACGGTCACATCTGGTCTGGAAACCAGACCTTCATTCGTGCTAGCTGCTTCTTTCGACTTCTCTCCAGCCGACGACATACTCGAAGCCTCGACATGGCGATCGGTAGCACGGGCAAGGCCCTCATCGGGATAGGAGCGCTTCTAGTAGTTCTCAACACTGTTTTCGTTGGCCTGCGCCTCTACACCCGAGTAGCCATCGCAAGGACCTTCAAGCCCAACGATGGGTTGCTATTAACCGCATGGGTGTGTGTCCCAATTCTCTTTGCGCAAAGCTGATCTAACCTCGAGCCCGTTCGCAGGCCGCGTTTGGAGCGCTCTACGGTCTAGCGATTATGGGAGTCTTGGGTGGCATCGGTGGATCACTTGCGGACGCTTTCAGCAATGGCACAAGTGGAATCACGCAAGCGCTCAAGGCGCTGTTCTTCCTGGAAATCATCTATGTTGTCCTCACATCCGCCATGAAGGGCAGCATTGCGATGACGTTCATCCATCTGTCGCGCTCAAAAGTTCTCAACATTCTCTTCTGGACTTCCATCGGCATGGACGTAGCCATCAGTCTCGCCTTCATCATTTACCTGCTTGTCCAATGCAAGCCGATCGACAAGGCGTGGAACTTGCTCGACCCTTCCGTAAAGGGAGAGTGCTTGCCGCTTGTCGGACAGCTGTACATGGGCTACGCATTGTCCATCGTCACAGCAATCTTGGATATCCTCCTTATGGTGTCCCCGTTCATCATGATGAGAGGAAGAGGCCTGAACTCGAGGCTGAAGATGTACATCTACGGCATCTTTGGTTTGGGAATTCTGTAAGTTCTCCCCAACGTTTATGCTCTTGCGCCTGCTAAAATAATGTCCAGCGCGACAATCGCGAACGTCATCCGCTTGATCGCACTCATCAAATTGAAGGGCTCCGATGACCAGCTTCGTATGTGTTCCCCCCCTCTCCCCAAGTCCTCCGAATGAAACTCATGAGTATCACAGTGGATGCGGCGCCTGTATTCACCTGGTCTGCCATTGAGGTCAGCATCGGTATCATCATCGCCGGATTGATCGAGCTCGGCCCGCTTGCCGCCAAGTACGGAGTGAAGGGATTCGAATCATTTGCTCCATCAAAGCCTATCAGTGACGATTACGAAATGTCCACTGGGAAATTGTAAATACGAAAGGACAATCCGGTCGACCGGCGGTAATCGGAGATGCAGGAACAAATGGGCCACTAAAGAACTTGCCCTGGGTGATGTTCTCTGGAAGGACACCCTGTGATGATCACAGTCGCGAAAACACAGGCGCGAGAAAGTCGATCTCCTGTCGAGCATGCATTTTTAGCAATACCACATAGCTGCACCAGTTTGTAGATAGTCATTTGTTGACTGAGTGTAAGAATGTCATTGATGAGCATTGAGAATACTTGCTTACATTTGTTCTCACGAGTGTGCTTGGAATGCAAGATACCGTGAGAATGCCATTAACAAGATGACCTATGTATGAACACCAAACATCCTCATCATTTGCGATCAAGTCCACACAAATGGGAATATAAGTGCAACTAGTCGCGGTAGTATCGATATTCACGGTGGACGTCTACGGCTGGCTTCGCCCGTTGTTTCCATCCGCCAAGTTTTCAGTACTCCGGCCTGCCTTCACTTCCTCTCTCCATGTCAATCGCTCTGTCTTGGTCACTCCAGGGCCCTGGTAAACGCTGCCATAAAGTCCGGAAGCCCAGGCAGCACCATCCTTCGCCTTCTGACTCTTGCTGTTCTTGAACTTCCTTCTATACCACTTGCCATACGAGAGGAGGTAGTACAGCCTGAAACAAAGCAATGCGAACTTGTCATGCTCAAGGTCCTCCGGATAGTCAGCACCCATGTCCACAGCGGCAGCAATGCCAGACATGATGGCGATCTCGTGAGCATTGACCAACGTCCATGAACCTGCAAAGCGAATACGCCTCTTGGCCTGGAGGAACATGATCCAGGGCACGACGAAAGCGTAATGGGTCCATGAGTGGCAGAGCTGGTGCCACCAATCGCTGCGGATGATCTTGTCCTTGTTGATCTGGTCGTCGGTCCAGTGCTTCCGGTCGCGGTTCTTGTTCAGGTAGATCGTCTGGAAAACGTGCTGCTCAAAAGGAACCTTTTCGGGGAACTGAGACTGGTAGTTGGTAGTGTCGAAACACATCTCCAGCTTGGAGAGGTCGTCGTCGTACATGCGGATGTAATACATGGGCCTGAAGTTGTCCTTTGCATACTCCAGACGCGAGGATTGATCAATCTCACGCTTGTTTCCGAGAGCCTTGACCGCCTTGGACTCATCGTAGAAGTTTTCATAGTACTTCTTCATGTAATCGGCATCGTTGTGGGTGACGGTGATGTCGTCGGAGAATGTCGCGGCTCCCAAGACCTTGCGTTCGCGCCAGGATGACGTCTTGCCCAAAATCTTCTTCGCAGTGTCAGCGAGGACGCACATGACGATATCGTCGTAGTGCTCCTCGGACTCAGGTGCATCTGGATCGCCTCCATTGGGATTGTGGCCATCTTTGACTGGAGTGCGAGGCTTCGTCTTAACCAGCACCCCGCGCTTGTTTCGGTGTACGATCTCGGTGAGTTCGGTGGACAGGCGGACAGTGACTCCACGGCTTTCGAGGTCCTTCTTCCAAGTCTGGTAGAAGTCGCTGAAGTTGGGGAAGACGACCATGGGAGGGAGGTTCGAGGCGACGCTGTGCTTGTCGGGAGGGTACCACATGCCGTAGGTTGGCGAAGTGCAGAGTCGTTCTAACATGATGGCAGGCACCTCCGGCGTAGCATTGCCCGTTCCAAGAAACAAGGCCGTCATTGGCAGGCCGATAACATTTGTGAACTCGTCGGAGAAGCGGAACAGCTTGAAGAGAATCTTGAGCGGCATCAAGGCGAAGAAGACTTCGAACCAGCGCATGAACTTGAGCATGAAGGCGAGCCTTTGAACTTCTTTCTGGTGCTTCACCATGAACTCGGTGGGAAACACGTTCGACCAAAATTTCTCATCCTTGCCGAAGGAGACCTGGAGCTTTACTGGGTCTGCGTGATAGCCCTGTCGGGCGAACATGGTCAGCGTATGGTGGAAGATGTAGCTTCCACCCTGGACTCCTTGATTGAACCAGCTCGCGCCATGTCGCTCCTTGTCGAGAGGGATCGAGAAAGCCTGTCCGCCGCAGTAGTCGACCGAGTCGATCAGGGTAACGTCGAACTTGTCGGGGTGGTTCGAAAGATGGTATGCCGTCGACATGCTGCACGCTGTAAACATTCATCCGATCTCGGTCTCGAGCTCGCGGTCACGATCACCTACCCAGCTGCGCCAGCGCCAACAACAAGGACCCTCTTGCGCCCATCTTTGCCAGTGTTTCCGTTCTGCGCCATGTTTTCGGAGCCGTTCTGCTCAAGATCACGGTCGAATGTTTGGGTTGCCATGAAAATGAGGAGAGGAAAGGCTGTGCTCCCTTGCTTTGAATAGCTCCCTCTTCTGCAGCATGGATGCCCCCCGGAATGCTGGAAGCTCAAATATGGGCTGAGACCCGTGTCACTTCGCGTGTCTATGACGCTGTGACATTGAGTTTTGATGAGGTCATCCCCGGCCGACCCTCTTTGTCCACTAAATTAGCTGATGGCCGCCTACAGATTAGCGATTGCGCCGGGAGATCACCCCTCGATGATCGGAACTAGTGGGGGGTTTTCGTCTTAGTGGGGAACTAAAGAGCGCGTCTCTGCAACGCGACGTTCATGACGACTATGATCACTACCGATGTGGCTGTTTTGCGCCGATGGTACATTTCTCGCATCCATTTTGATCCTGTAGATACGTTAATCAACACAATTGACTCTTGATTGTTTCTATTCATCTCCCTGAATGAACAATGGTCAACAGATCCGGCCTAAACTCGCTCTTCATCATTGGCAAAACAAACATAGCTAATGACGCCTATGATAGTATCACAACTTAGCAGCATTCTCGAATTTCACAATCTGACGATCATCCGTCCTCGGATTCCACCAAGGCCAGAATGGCATACTCTCGCGACTGACCGTGTCCGTAAACTTGGGCTTCCTCTTCTCCAAGAAGCTCTTCACGCCCTCAATGTTGTCGTTCGTCCCAGCCATCTGGACAAATATTCTGGAGTCCAAGATATGTGCCTCCTCGGGTGTTGGAGGACAGTACACCATCATGTCATGCATCATCTTTGTGCTAACCAGGGACGTGTTCTCCGCGATGTCCTCCGCTAGCCTGAGTGCGTACTCGACTGTGTCTTGAGGTGTGGGCAGAAGCTTGGAGAACAGCCCGTTGACGAGTGGATCGGCGACGGGGTACACATCTCCAGTGGTCGTGACGTGGCTCGCCTTGGATAGTCCGATGAGTCGGGGGAGGAAGAAGGCGCTGCACGACTCGAGGACCAAGCCACGACGAGCAAAAGGAAAGCCGACTTTGGCACCCTCCCAAGCAACCCGGATGGCGGCAGGAAGAGACATGGTGAGGCCTACACCCACGGCCGATCCATTGAAAGCCACGATCGTGGGCTTCTTGCAGTTTGAGATGGCAAGTGCAAGTCGGCCGCCCCTTTTGCAATTCGTCAATGAACCACGTTTCGCAGCTGATGTCTGACGAGATGCTTACCAGTCTCTAAACTCATTCATGGAGTCCTCAGTCTCTTTCAAAGCGACCATACCCATGAACCCTACATCAGATCTGCTCCAGCAGAGAAGGCTTTACCTTCGCCTGTCAGGACTACCGCACGTACTCTGTCATCCTCGCTGACCGTGTTGAAGAAGGACTCGAGGGTGAGAAACATGTCCAGTGTCATAGCGTTGTACTTCTCGGGACGGTTGAGCGTCACCACGACCAGCTTCGTTGCCGTTGGTGAGTTGGCTGGAACATGAGAGAATGATATGTTGTCATGATTGATAGAAGTGTACGAAGTAGGGGGCTGACTAGCTTTGACGTTCATGTTGATAATAATTTGCTTACAGCATACAAGGTGCAGAGGAAAAGAGAGATGCTAAGGATAAAGCAAACTATGAATGGCATTCCGACCTCAAGCTGTTTCTTGATGTTATGCCTGCTGTAGCTGACCTCGGTACCACCGGAATCGGGGTTGAATAATAATCAGTCTGCGCAACCAGTGTCATCGCATGCCGACGGGACTGAAGACCAACTACCCCGCATCTTGGACTGCATATCAACGTTCGCTTTACGCAGAAGGACCTGGCAAACAATGAATCGGATTTATTCCCGGGATTGTTGGTAGCATAAATTGCCGACTTCCTGTAGTCGAATTATGTGAATAGTAAACACCCCAGCCCCGTGCCTCGGTCTTCGTCCATCTGGCTGTTGAGCAAGCTACATATTCACCTTATTTCAATAACAGCCTTAAACCCTAAGCATCTAATGAGACACCCAGAGCCTTCTACAAAGAAGAATGGAAGTATGCCGTGTCCAAAGTTGCAACTGTGGGATTTGACTTGGGAAGTCGGAAGCGTTACTCCAACAGCGAGTCTGAAATTCCTAATCTCGATGCATCTTTTCGGTGACTTGAAAGGCATCCTAATTCAGGACTCACCAAAACGCAACAGGGAGGTGCACACTCCAGTCCTCCTGATCACCAGCCACGGTGGAAGTAGGATGTTGGCAAGGCTGCGGCTGAAGTTCAGCCAAATATCGCCAAGATAAGCATGACGTAGGCAAGCTCTCCCTTACACGGGCACTCTACGAAGCATCAATTACATGACGCAAATGGATCATGTCTCGTAACAAACAATTGAAGGGGATGTAAGCGTGAAGAAGAAACGTGACAACACGCCTGTCTTAGTCTTACTCATAATCCCGGGAATACCATCCTATCCCCCCTTTCCCTCTCGTAACCTATCTAGAACAACAATCTCTTCATCTGCACATCTCCTGGTAATCATAGGTACAGGTTCATTATTTTCATTGCCCTGTAGAATGGACGCCGCTCAGCTCTTTCGTCGGGAACCTGCCAACCCGAACTGCGTCAAGGGGTGCCTAGAACCTCCCGATGACCTGGAGCCTAATCCAGACGTCGGAGGTGTTGGGGTAAGTTGTGATCAATGTGAAAGAGATCCATGTCCCAAAACTGACGATGGCTCCGTTTTTCAGGTAGTGATTGGATTTCTGGGGACTGCATGGCTTGTGGTGATCCTGGCAACGTTTCGGTACTGCCTTGTCTTTGACCCTGCCACCGATCCGCTTGAAAATCCAGACCGAGGCCTACGATACGGCAAAAAGCATATTTGGAAATCAAATGTTATTGATGTGAAAACGATTGCCATGTTTGCAGGTCTTAGGAAAAGGCTTGGTCACGACTCGCGTTCACGCTGGACAATGGCTTTCAACAAGGTAGTTACACTGTTTAGCCATCCGGTCTCCAATAGTGATGTTCAAGATCGGCGCTAAATGAACTTATTGAACAGATACTTCTCAGCATGTGCGACATACAGCTTCTAACCGGCCTGGGGATTCTCCTCAGCGGTTTCATCAGTCTCTCATGTTATATGTCGGCGTACCACTGGGAACTGATCAGCTACTTGGCCTGGTTTTCGAATCTAACACACGCGGCTTGCCTGTCAGCTCTTCGGGCTCATCTGTATCGTAACCAAACGGAGCGCAACTACAGAATGGTATTGATGGCCGTACTTCTAGCCGCATTGATCACGGCCATGGTACCTACGAGTTATTTCAACTGGGACGCTCCCTGGGAAAGTACAGCAAGCGTGCCATCTTCGAATGCCAGGTGCTTTTTCAGCCACAACACCGCGCAAGCCGTGTGGAATTCTCGTATATGCAAAGATGAACGATACTCAGGTATACCTGCAGATGGCTACCGATGTATTCATCCTAGGGGAGTCGAACCCATCACTGCAACCAACTCGTACGAGTCGTCTATGATATCAATTGGCCTATTGATTTTGAACTTTGTCAGCCGATCTATTAAGATGTTCCGCACACTATCGGAGATCACGAAGGACACGATCAGAGGAAGGGTAGCCCGTTGGTTAGCGCACTGTCTCACTGCCACTGCAAAGGCTCACCGACGCTTTGGAAATACGCCGCCCAAAAGAAGACTGCTGGCAATCTTAAGGCCCTTAGACTTGATGACTTCCTCTTACTTGGTGACGAAGCTATATTTGGAGATAATGTTGTCCGAGTTAGCTGACGTGAGTGGCGCTCATGTTTCCCACTCATGTATATCGCCTAACATGTAAGATGTATAGCTGTTCTGGCTTCTAATATCCTTGCTCTGGGGAACAATCCGCCTATTGATGGCACGCGGTTCAGTTAAGATCAACGACTCTGAAAACCAATGGGGGTTCGGGCAGATCTTACCTGTTTTCCTTCTTTTAGGGCCCTTGGCGACAATCGGCGTGTCCATACTCGTTGCGACACAGACCCAGAAAGAAGTCAAAAAACGAGAACATGGTAGAGGATTAGATTGTCAAGTCATAACCCTGTTAACGGCTTACAGAAATGGTAAGGCCTCACATTTCCTTCTTTCGAGATCACAAGGACAGGCGTTGATGAGAACACAGAGATTTTGACAAGGCAAACGACTGACCCAGCAGTTCCAAGTCGAATATCAAGGATAATACGGGAAATCGAATCGAAAGAAACCGCAAGTGAAGAATCCTCAACATCGAATCAGAACAGCCTGCAAGCAGTCCCACTGAACGACTTGCGGCAATCTCGTGGGGGGGCGGGACCTCAAGAAGTTAATATTTTATTACCTCAGAATGGATCGTTAACCATAAGCGTGGGAAGTGAAGGCGAAATCGTGGCACTTTTGAATCAAGCCACTTTTATGAGATCGGTACATGCGGATGTGCGAAATTCGTTGTCATTCTACTTTTCGCAGTCGCGTTGGCTGACGAGCGTCATGTGGATCGTGTGTCTGCATCTGTTCTTCTTGGTAGTAACGGTTTTTGTGTTGCTGCTCTTCTACAAACCGTCAAACATTCTGAAGCAAGCGGCCATTTGTGCTTTTTTTGTACAGCCTATCAATATTTTTGTTGCGGTAACCTTGGGCCTCAACATCGACGACCGGCGAATTTCAAAGCTTCGTCTGAAACTCGTGGGTATCTTGTTGTTCACAACCCTCTCGGCCTGGAGCATCATCACAGCACTTTCCTTTCTGATGCGGTTTGGATGGAGATGGTACTACGCCACAGCACATTTGGTCGTTATTCTCGTCCAGTTTGTCTATCTGGGTTGGAAATAGTCAAACGTTACCAGTGACATCCCAGTGGGTTTCATTCTCAAAAACCAACCTAGAATACAAGGGTATTTTGGTTGCTGATCTCCGTCGTCAGAGATGCGTGGGGAATATAGGGCCATAAATCTCGTTACCAGTCCCAAGGATGGGAAAGGGTTATGAGTAGGAACGTTCTTGAACAGCCTCGGAAGAACGATTCATCGAGTCATCTCGAGGCACTGAACTTGAACGCGGAGAGATGACATCAAGTTTCCCGGGAATCAACAGTATCGCCGACTCTTCGAAGCCCGTCAAGACGGAAAAAACCCGCAATCATGCGAGACGACATAGCCCCCGCGCAAGTTTTCTCATTCCCAAAGCCTAGATCAGGAAATGATGGACCACGCTCAAAGATAGACACGCACGAATGCAACTTCCTAAGCGAAACATCCGAAAGCACTCTGCATATGCAACGGAACCCCCGACCAAGCCCGCAGATCCGGTCCAGAATGCCCAAGCAGCAACCCGTATTTCCACGTGCGCTCGCCAAACATGGCCTTCTAGAATCCCATAATCCCAAATATCCGGGTCCAAGCAAGCTCACCGCTAGACAGTTCGCGGAATCCGCTCCAGCATCCCCCAACACCACACGGCGCAGCCCCAACAGCCCCCGACAAACATGTCAACGACCCTGGTGTTTGCTACTCGGGGGCGTCTCAGCCGGCTGGTGAACGGCCATGCACAATGCTTTGCCGAGCCTATTCAATGTTGCTATCCTTCCCGATCGGGAAAATGCACCCAGCAACCACCAAGAGCCGTTACCCACCCCCCATTGGCCGGTGACTTTCACCGAACAGACTGCACGGCATGGCTTGATATCACCTCGCTACACAAGCCAATGAAGGCCCCCGGCAGATTTCTTATTCAACTCCTCGACAATGAGAAGGCTCTCTTCAGCTGTTACACAGCACACTCGGGATACAACGCTGTTGGGTGACGGATCTCCCGCCCGTCCTGGACCCTTGTTTCTGAATGCCTATTTCTTGTGCTTTCAAAGAGATCAAAATGTCGCGAGTTCCCGTCTGCCGTGGCCGTCCCATCCCACCATCCATCTAACCTCTCCGATACTCAACCATGGATCATCCCGAGACGAAGAAGCCTCACGACGAGGAAGCCGTCCACGTCCGTGAACATGGGCCCTCCTCCCTCGACTCGGACAGCACCCACCTCGACGAAATCGACCAAGACTGCCTCCCCGATGACTACTTCCGCAGCAAGTTCTTCCTCGGCTCCATGACGGCCATCGGTCTCGGCCTCCTCGCCGGCGTCTGCGGCTTCGCCTACGCAGCCCCGATCCTCACCGTCATCAACGCAGACATCGGACCGGTACGTCCTCTTCCCCTTTACTCCTCTCTTCAACCTCACTAACACCCCGTCAAAGGACCCAAACATCGTCTGGGCAGCCCTTGTCTACACCCTCACCTCGGCCGTCTGCCTGACCATCATCGGCCGCGTGACCGACATCTTCGGCCGGCGCCCCGTCTTCATCGCCGGCGCCGCCCTCGGCGTCGTCGGCAGCATCGTCGCCGCCACCGCAACCTCGGTCAACATGTTCATCGGCGGCACCACCATCATCGGCATCGCCGCCTCCACCCAGCTCTCCTTCTACTACGTCGTCGGCGAGCTCGTCCCCATGAAGCACCGCCTCGCCGCCAACGCCGTCTGCTACGTCTTCTGCATCCCCGGCTCCGGCTTCGCCCCCGTCATCGCCCAGGCCTTCGTCCAGTACCACCCCCACATCGGCTGGCGCGGCTGCTACTACATCCTCATCGCCATCAACGCCGCCTCCCTCGCCTGCTGGGTCCTCTTCTACCACCCGCCCACCTTCAAGATGAAGCACGGCGCCCACGCCCGCATCTGGTCCTACGTCCGCGCCTTCGACTACCCGGGCGCCCTGCTCTACACCGGCGGCCTGCTCGTCCTCATGCTCGGCCTCAACTGGGGCGGCGTCGTCTACCCCTGGTCCTCCGCGAGCGTCATCGCCACCATCGTCGTCGGCGTCGCCGCCCTCGCCGCCTTCGTCGCCTGGGAATCCCTCGCCGCCCTCCGCGAGCCCTTCGTGCCCATGCGCTACTTCCGCAACCTCGGCTGGGTCGCCTCCGCCATCCTCTCCGGCCTCGCCGCCAGCGTCTACTTTGCCTTCGCCCTCGTCTGGCCGCAGATGGTCACCGTCCTCTACGCCGACCCCGTCAACCGCCCCTTCTTCGGGCCCCTGCTCTCCTCCTTCGTCGCCCTCTTCACCCTCGTCGGCCAGATCGTCGGCGGCTTCTCCGGGAAGTACATCGGCCGCCTCAAGTGGCAGTGCGTCATCACCGCCCTCCTCGGCGGCGTCTGCTTCGCCTCCGTCGCGACCTGCGGGCCCGACACGCCCACCCGCGCCACTGTCCTCGTCTGCTTCGGCGTCCTCCTCGTCGGCTGGGTCGAGGGCCTCTCCATCTCCATCACCACGCTCGCCGCGCCGGACCAGCTCAACCTCGGCGGCGCGAGCGGCATGGCCGGCAGCATCCGCTTCCTCATCAGCGCCGTGGGTTCGTCCGTCTACAACGTCATCCTGAGCAACCGCCTCGCCGAGACGGTGCCCGCGCGCGTGCCCGCCGCCGTCGTGGGCGCGGGGCTGCCCGAGGCGAGTGTGGCGGACTTCATCGCCGGGTTCGCGACGGGGGAGTTTGGGGGCGTGAAGGGGCTGACGGATGCGATTCAGGCGGCGGGTACGAGGGCGTACCAGGAGGCTAGCGCGGACGCGTTTAGGACTGTGTTCTTTGCGAATATTGGATTTTCTGTTGTCGCGGTTGCGTGTGCGCTGTGTCTGCCTGATGTGGATAAGTATCTGACGAGCAAGGTTGCGGCGACGCTTCATCAGGGGAGGGACGAGAAGAAGATGGCGGGGGAGAAGGAGGCTTGAGGGAGCTGATTGGATGTCCATCTTTGTTACATCGAGCAGCCTCCGGTAAACCAACAGATAGTAGAAACTGCCATCGAGACTGCGGTTACCACCATGTCCCGGTCTCATCCCGAATCTGCCTTGCTTCACCTTACTCTTGCACTTACTGAACCTCAATCACACCGTAGTTCCACTAAACTGTTGCCTCGTCGCCGCCTTGTTGGTTGTCTCCACGATAAGGCTGACCTAGGACGTACAGACACAAGAACCCCATCAGCCACCCCCATAAGCTGACGACGATCCTCCCGCCCCCATACAGGGTCCATCACATGCCGTTGAACCGAAGTCCTGGGTTCCGCCAGATGTCCACTCGGATGAACACCGATGGCACCCCAAAAGTGCTCGGTACCTGCCTCGTAAGCCGGGAGAGAGAGACGAACCGCAGCCTCAGCAGCTGTCGTAAGCAGGCAGCAGCATGCGAATTGAGTAAGATACCATGTCAGAATGCTCACGAATGAGAATATTCAGAATTTTCAAGCAGTAGTGAGATTTGTGGACATGTCCGACACCGCCACGCTTGGCTGTGATGGAAATTAGTCTCAATTCTCGAGCTGACTCCATCTGATGCAGACGAAGCTGAACATTTGAGACGAAGAGATGTCGAATGACGTGAGTGCCACTCTTTCGATCTATTCCTGATACGAGAAGAATGCAAGTTTACAAATGCTTGAAACATATTCTGCGATGCGTCCCGCATGCACGTCGGCCCTTGGCAGCGCGGGCTGACCCAGCTTGACCGATGCTCGGATGCTCCGACCTCCACCTCCGGCGACCGATAATCTTGGCCCTCCCCCTCTCAAAGCTCCTCAAACACAGGTCCCGTCTCCGAAGCCAACTTGGCAGCAACGGCATTCAACCACGCCCCCAGCCTCACACCCGCGCGCCCGATGACCTCGTCGACGACCTCCCACGTCTGGTCGTAGTACCCCTCGCTCAAGTCGTGCGCCTTGAGCCACTGCAGGCCGGGCTTCAGCACGTGAGAGCATACAAAGGCGTTGGACTCAGTCGCCCAGCCGAGGGCACACGTTCCCGTCGCGAGGTCGACGCACTGCCCGGACGTGGCGTTCACGCCGGAGGCCGCGTGCCGGGAGAAAAGGTCGGCAGCCCAGGAGGCGGCGGCGGCCTTCTCCTGCGGGATGGAGAGGTGCGGGGCTAGGCCGCGGATGCGGTGGGGGATCTGGGTGTCCCAGACGGAGTGGAGGGACATGGGGCCGGTGCAGCGGCCGTTGGAGGGCTGGCGGCGCCAGCAGACGGGGCGGATGTCGTTGCCGCCGCGGAGGAGGCCCGTTGCGTGCAGGGGCTGGTGGATGTCGCCGAGGAAGTGGATGACGAACATTGTGGCGTTCTTGCGGTTGATGAGAGGGAGGGAGGTGTCGAGAATTTGGGCCGTCTGGCGGACTAGTCAGTAGGCGACATAAGACGTAGAGATGAAAGGAGAGACGCACGTAGTTTTGGATGGCGGAGATGACGCAGCCGCTGGAGGGACAGTCTTGGGGGTATTTCATCCCGCATAGGTTGGGAGGATCATCGCGGGGATCTGGTGAGTGTGAGTTGAAGATGTTCAAGCTGGAGCTGGTGATAAGAGGTATCTATCATTGCTCACTGATGTAGTGGTATTTGCTCGCCCAGCCCATGTGGCCTCTTAGGGTATCGGCCCAGGTTGCGGCATCCGAGATGTCGTAGTTGCGGTCGTTGGCGAGGAGCTTGCCGACCAGTGCAGCAGCTTCATCCGTGAGATACTTCTCGGCGAGATAGCCAACTGTGCGGTGGCCAACGTTGCCCCATGAGAGGACCGAGGGAACGGCGCAGGCCAGCAGCGCCGTGGACAGACGCATTTTGATGCAGTGTGAGGATCTGGCCTAGGTGGTGATAGTGTAGACGTTGTTGTTGGTGTTCACGTCGGAGAAGGTGAAGGTGAAGTCGTTGAGGCTGTGAGATTCTTATCAGGAGGCCGTGTTGTACCACGGTTCTGCGACACTCTAACTGTTTGCATCGTGCTTCTGGCGTGTCACTGGCTCACTGGATGAGGCACCTGAGAAAGAGTGGCTGCCATCTGATGTGGCGTCGCGCTCGGGGACTTCCGTAGCTGAGCAACCGCCGAGGCGCTGTGATTGGAGGCTGCACGGCAGGGCTGAGACGTCTTGAGCTGGGGGCCTGCTTGAGGCGTGCTGAAGCTCCAGCTGTGGTGAGCTTGCTCCTTCTGTAAGGATAGCTGAGCTTCACTCGTGAGCTCCAAGCTGAGGGTGCTGTATTGGCATTGCAGCCCTTTGGTGTGCTTGGTTGAGGTGCCCACCATTGAGATTTGAGACCATTCACTCACTTGCAACTTGCCAGCCGCTCACCGAGAATATCGGGATAGACATGACGTCCCGATCGGCGCAGTCGGTGGTAATGATTGTCAGGGTGAGTTCACCGAGCACCTCGAATCTTGATCTTGCCCTGAATTGCTCTGAAACCAACGGCTGCCGACGTCGGATGCCCGTTGATGGATCTTTTCCAACCCTGAGCAATCCCGTACGTAAGGCCAAAACCTGAACGGATTTCGGGATTTATTTTCTCAAAGAAAGATCTTTTGTGCATTGTAGCATCTTGATGAAATGAGGAGGGGTCCAGCTCGACATGGGCTGCTGCAGACCATGTTCATCACATCGGTTGAGCATGATCATGTCTCACAATCCCCATCACAAATGAATCACAAGAGTGAAGCTCGGAATGCGCATGCCGTGCCCTGAGCTGAGAACTCAGAGCTCCCCGCGGGGGGAACGGACGGCCGCCGCGCCAGTGGAGTTTGGCGGCAGCTTAACGGTGCCGTAGAAGCCTTGGCAGTGCTTAGCTGGGTCCTTGCAGCTTCTCCCATATGGTTCAGCTGCCCCAAAGTGGCGCTGCTGTTTGGTGGTGACGTGACGATTCAGGGTTGGCGGCCACACTTTTCCAAAAGTACCCGATACTTGAGAGAACATCATGATTGTCGCGATTTGCAGGATTGGCAGCGCCGTGTCTGCTGCTGTAGGGGGTTCCCTGAGTCCATCAACACCTAAAAAAGAAGGCCAAACAAACAGCGATTGCCCGAGTCAAGCTGTGCGCTCTCCTTGATGAACCAGCCAGTCAATATTGACGCCCAAATTGCGATAAGATAGTGCATCCGAGCCCTCAGATAGTCCGCTTGAGCCTCTTGGGAAATCCAAGGGCAGATCAACCTCGCTGTAATTTGCGGTCCCCAGGGGCTGGCCTTGCCTGTAACCATCCACGGACAGCGCGAGATTCCCCTGCTCACCACGTTGCTGTCTGCCGCCCAACGCGGTAGCGAATGGAACCCGGCAAGCTCCCCACTGAGGTAGATACCTGTCGCGATAAATAGCCGAGGCTTGATAAGGACCCGGGATCAGATAAGGCACCTTTGCGATATGGATACCTTGCTGCTGACACAGCTCGTCTTATCGTGAGAGGCCCGTCAACCTTGCATGCGACTCTGCGACAGTTTGCAATCACCAACTCAAATCGGACTCACTGTCACGAGTCGACGGACCCGTCTGCGCGGATTCAACGCCCTAGAGACAGCCCATCGAATCACACCAATCCGCACAGACACTGTGTTTGTCTGCTGAAGAGTGGCTAAAGATTATGTGCGAGCCAAGCTGAGTGCAAGCAAGCAACGAGCAAACAAACACGACGCCACCAATATGGCCGAGGAACACTTCAGACCGGCGCTAATTGTCGTCGACTTCCAAGAGGATTTCTGCCCACCTGTAAGTAGACAACTTCTTGAAAACCAAACCGTAATCACGGTTCCAGGCCAGGCCGGCAATGATCGCCAAAGGAATGGAAGAATAACCCGCTGGGCATATGACTGACACCATGGAGCATGGCTCACTCGCTGTCACCAACGGCCGCGATATCCATACCGTCGTCAACGCCTTGTTGAAGCTGCCGTTCGTCGCCAAGATAGCCACCAAGGATTGGCACCCCACAGATCACATCTCCTTCGCCTCCAATCACCCAGGAAAGCAGCCGTTTGTTGACTCCATCGCCATCGTCAACCCGCGAAACAGCGCCGAGACGTATGACACCCGCCTGTGGCCGGTGCACTGCGTCCAGGGTACGCCCGGTGCGGAACTGGTACCGGAGCTGGATGCCTCGGCCGTCGACACCGTCATTGAGAAGGGCCAGATGAAGGAGGTGGAGATGTACAGCGCCTTCTACGACCCCTTCCAGTCGTCCAGGGTCGCCGACAGCGGGCTTGCGGGGGCACTGAAAGGAAAGGGCGTCACAGACGTATTCGTTGTCGGATTGGCTGGCGACTACTGCGTCAAATTCACAGCGCTGGATGCGAGCAAGGAAGGCTTCCGGACCTTCATCGTCGAGGAGGGAACCAAGCCGGTGGACGCAGAGAAATGGGACGACTGCAAGAGCGAATTGGAAGCCAGCGGGGTGAGGATTGTCACTGTGGAGGGGCCGGAGGTCCGAAGGGTTGGCACGGCAGGACGGGGATGAGGGGCCGAGAAATTGTCGTTCCTTTGAGCGTCGTCTCATGAGACGAGGCCAGAAGGTGGCATTCCCGCCCCGTCTGTTGGTGCAGGGCGGGCCAAGCGCAATAGTCTCCGTTTCCTGTTCTGCACCTGGAACGCGATCAAAGTATCCTTCCGTACGGGCTCCGCGTGCGGCATCGTGTTTCAAGCACTCTTGTTGGTCTTTGGGTTTCTGACAGTCCGTCAGCATGGTCTGCTAGCGTGTGTTTGCTCTATGCGCTTGCTTGGATGCAGCCCTACCCTGACGAATAGCTGCCTGTAAAGACTCGATCGAGATAGGGTAAACGGCATAGCAAGCTAGTTTGCTGGCCCAAAGATTAACAGTTTCTCCCGCAGTGTGGTTTTGACAGCTGACTCGATGTTCGATGAATATCCTCTCCCAGGTCAGCCCGGCCAGCAGCTCCAAAGCCCCTCTCTGGGAGCATTGGCCAGTGATAGTCGCAGCGAGAGCCCAGAGGGTATCCGTACTGAGGAAAGCAGAAGAGTGGCTTCGACTGGGATTTCACAGCAAACCAGTGACAGTGGACAGGGACCTGCTGCGCCGCAGACGTGGTAAGGTGTGCTTGGGTATCAGCGCATTGCGAGGGTTCCGTGGCCCCGCGACGCTGGAGGTGCGGCAGTGGGAGAGCGAGGGGCCTTTGGCTGGTCCATGCGGTGGATGGAAGAAGACGGGGAAGAAAAATAGGAGATCGCCAGGGGTTGGCTGCAGAGATCTGATGTTGGCGGGCGTCCCATTGGCAGGCGATTGGCAACGGCGACGAATGGAGGCTCACACGGGCTCACCGCCGGGCAGTACCCGCAGTCCCGCAGACGTCGAGAGTCAAGACTCTGCTTCATCGGTGATGCCCTGGTGCGTTGTGGTTGAGGAAAAGGGCCGGGCGGAGGTGTACGGCGTCGGATTGAGTGGGCAATGGACAGCGGAGGTCGACGAAAAGACCAGGGACCCGGCGTGTCAGATCAGGTCTGCGAGGCAAGCGCGGGAGAGCGGGAGAAGCAATCAGTCCTTTTGTGATGTTCCCAGTCCCAGATGGACAGATTGGGACAGAGGGCCATGTCGATGAGGGACATCTGGGGGAGACGGGGCAGGGAGGGCTTGAAGCAGCAAACCGGCCGAAGCAAGTCAGCATGGGACCGCTGGACATGGGTGTAAGCCATGGTGGTGCGTGCAGGCAGGTGCTGAAAGAAAGTCAGCGTCTCATTTCTCGGTGGAGGATTCGTCAGAAGGAGTTGGGGGCGGGAGAATCCGAAATCCGGTGATGATGACTTTTGGTTCAGGACGGGAATGAAGAACTGGAAGCGAGACAGCTGCATGTCAGAAATTATTATGGAAGGACGATGGAAGACGGCACGGCACAGCACAGCAATGGATCGCAGTTGCCATTGCTGTTACAGGTAGTTGCGGATACAATCGCACTTGCCAGCAGAAAAGAAAAAGGCACAGCACAGCGGGTCAGTCCAGGCAGGGCCAGACCCACTGCAATTCCACGAAAGGTCGGCTGGGATTGGCTCAATCACGTCAATGTAACCCCGGTGTAAATCCGGGTGCAATGGGTTCCATTGGCTGCGGGCAGTTCATTCCCAACGTCAGCCAGCACAAGGGAAGAAGCACAGGAAGGAAGGACCCAGAGAACACACCTCAGCAGGGGAATAAGCACTCCACCCGGTACGGACAACAGCTCCTGCAGTCGCAGTCGCAGTTGCAGTTACAGTTGCAGTTGCTGGGCAGGGCAGTCGCAACTTCACCTCCAATGCTCCTGCTGGTTCGCCTGCCGGAGCCGACACCGAAAAGAACCCAGACCAGATTCTGTTTGGGAAAGAATCGAACCGCCCTCTGTTTCTTTCCTCTTCTGCTGCAGAAACGGACCTGCACCCTTGGACCCTTCTCGAAGACCGCCCGTCGTCTCGCCGGATGGGACCCTGCCTTACCGCCGTCCCTGCTGCGTCTGTGGTGTCATGATAACTAACGGACTCCATATCAGATACACGACTGAGAGTTGCCGCACACCGCAGGGCCGCCGACCGACCGCAGCAGGTCCCGTGTCTGTATTTGTGTCTGTGTTCCGTTACGCGGCGTTGGCGGTGCTCTTGGTACCCGTAGTTAGTTCTTGGTTAAAGCAGGTAGTTCTCGGTGGTTTGAGGCTTTGAGCAGTCCAGTGATGCAGGTGCCGAATCATCGAGGTTCCTTATCGGACTGGCACGAGATAAGATAGACGAGCTATCGCCCACGGGTCACCACCAATCCGGCGCCAATGCTCAGGGACCAAGCTACGAAAACATGGAGGAGGGGCAGACACCCTCATCTAAGAGGCCGAGAAGCAAACAGACTACACGATTTAGGCAGGATGCTACAGTGTGGCGGTCCTCGAGCCATTGTGCTAGACCGATTGTTCTTCCATCCACCCGGTACCTAATCCTTTGGTTCGTCCATTTCACAGAGAGGGAGCAATAAAAGTTCATTGGACGAGACGAGACGCGCCATCTGTGCGGCGCTGCAGCTGCGGTAGCCCCCTGTGACACATGCACTACTGTCTGCCCGCCTGTTACCTTAGTCTTTTGGGGGCGCTCCAATATGCTAAGAAGGCACAGTGACGCCTGGCTTCCGCCTGGCCTTTCCAGATAGCGCAAAAGGCACCTTAGCGGGTGACGACAGACCTGTCGGGGCGGATGCGACAGCCCAACGTCTGCCCAGCCGCCCCAGCCCAAGCAAAGACATGAAGGACGCAGTAGGTAATACGCAACAGGAGCATCGGTGTTGTTATCAGCGTCCTTTGCGCTGACTACCTGGATGCTGACTACCTTGCCAAAGGTATTGCGGACTTCTAATGTCAGAAATGGCGGCCAAAGACGAGCTGGGTGGGACCCTTGTTGGCTGAGCTGTTTGCACAGGCTGCGGCGTTGGGGGAAAAAAGTTGACACACAGCCCTTCTTACCGAATGGGGTAAGGCGTCGCAGAGGTACCGCAGTACATGAGGGGCGGACCATGATCGGTAAATTTGCCATTGCTGGGCAATCCACGTCAAATTCTTTTTTTTTTTTTTTCCTGCGTCTCCTTTTTGGGTGAGAGACGAGATCATCATCGGCCACAAACCTGCCTGCTGCTCCCCCCCAAGTGTCCCCGTCCAGCCCAACGCATCTTGCTGGGATTAGCATCACTCAATTTCGTCCCGTGTGGAGCTGCTTGTACTTTGCCTGCCACGGTAAATTCCCGCTGCGAACGGGTACCTCAATTTTGCTCTTCGCGGCCGGTACCAATTCCAGGCCTCTCTCTGGTCCTGGCTCTGGTTCTTGATTCCTTTTCCCTCTCTTCTTTCGGTGTCTCCTGTCTGTTGCAATACAAAAGTACTTCGTACCTTGATACCTTGGACCTAGAAAGACAAGCATCCGGGTGTCAGCAACTCTGTTTTCTTGCTCTGCCGCCTCCTGGCATCTTTAAACGTGCTGCTCCCGCCCTCCTTCGTGAACGTCTTAGTGCTTGCTCCTTTCCTCCAACATCACGACCTATCCTTCCCGCCACCGACAATAACTGGCCTTATATCCCTTGGCCTGTAATCTACATATCTGAAGGGTCAGCATCGGCGTCAGCATCGGCGTCAGCATCATCACCAACGGCACTAAGAGCCTCTCTTAGTCTCTGTGTGTCCCAGTCCAAGACAACCTAGGACTTGAACAACACCATACACGCACCCTGGCCTCCGACCCCCCTCTCGACCCGTTCCGACCCAGCAGCAGGCTCCATATCTACAAGTAAAAAGGTACTTGGCCGCCGTTGCATCGCGAGGGTCTTGTTTCGCTCCTCGTCCTCCCTCCCTCAGCTTTCCCCTACGCTACTCGCAGTCAGTCCCGTCCTCTTCAACAGGAAACCGGCGCTGCGCATAGTAACCCACTCCTCCGAATTTGAGCACTTCAACAGCTCCTTGCGACTTCGGCTCTCCGCAACCACCGACCAGCCTCGATCTCCGACCGGATTCTCGACTAATAATTTTTCAAATTTTCGGCCTGCCCTTTCGCCTTCCTTCTCCCTCCCTCAACATCGACTTTTCTCACGAAAAGTTGTTGTGTGCGCGCATAATCCTTGAGGCACTAAGCTGCACGTTTGAACACGAAAGACGTCAACGGCGCCTCTCTGCTCCGTCGACTGGAACAGGTACGTACGATGCGCAACTCTCGACCCCTCCTCCAACCCAATTGGCATTACAGTTGCAATTGCAGCTGCAGTTGCAGCGCATCCCGCACCGCTCCGTACCGTACCGCAGAGCATACTGTAGTAGTACCTACCTTACCTACACCGCAGGCGATGCTGCACTGCTTAGCACCACATAATCAATAAACCGCGCCGCCAAACCTAGCCCAAAATTTCCTCATTCCAATCCAATCGCTCGCTTCCCGCTTCTTTCCCCAAGCCACCCCTTTCGCGACTTTTTCGCGCACTCAACAACGGCTCAGAGCTCCGTTTCCAACTCTCGTCAAGGCGTCAATTGCTAACTGTCCGACCCAGACTCTTGCTTCAGACCCTCTGATCCGATCTTCGAACCCCAAATGACTTCCTAATCGTTACGGCTGCATTCACCGCTCCATTCGCCATGATATCTTCATCGCTTCTCCCCAGCCGATTCCGGGGCGAGCAGCCTGCCGCCCAGGCCGCTGCTCCCTCTTGGCTCAACAAGAAGCTCACGCCCGGCCTCAAGTTCCTCTCAAAGGTCGCCTGCTCCCACCCGATCCACACCGTCGTCATCGTCGCCGTCCTCGCCAGCACTTCCTACGTAGGACTTCTGCAGGAGAGCTTGTTCGATGCTACAATCAGTGTCCGCTCCGCCGACTGGTCCTCCCTCACCGAGGGCAGCCGCCGTCTGCAAGCCGGCCCCGAGACTGCCTGGAAATGGCAAAACGTCGAGCCCGAGGCCACTGTCGCCAAGGACGTCGACCACCTCGCCCTCCTGACCCTCGTCTTCCCCGAGTCTCAGTCTCCCGAGTCCATCAACACCGCCCCGCGCACTCACGCCGTCCCGATCCCCCAGAACCTGTCCGTCACCTCGCTGCCGCAGACCTCCAACTCCCTGACGAGCTACTCCCAGGACAGCGCCCTCGCCTTCGCTGTCCCCTACTCTCAGGCTCCCGAATTCCTCTCTCTCGCCCAAGAGATCCCCGATGCCTCTAGCGACGAGACCCAGACTACGGTCCACGGCAAGGAGAAGAAGATGTGGATCATGAAGGCCGCCAAGGTCCACACCCGCAACAGCCTCGTCCAGTGGGTTCGCAATGGCTGGACCGAGTTTATCGACCTGCTGAAGAACGCCGAAGCTCTGGACATCATCATCATGGTCCTCGGCTACCTCTCCATGCACCTGACCTTCGTCTCCCTGTTCCTCTCGATGCGTCGCATGGGCTCCAACTTCTGGCTCTTCACCAACGTTCTCTTCTCCTCGGTTTTCGCCTTCCTCTTCGGTCTGTTGGTCACCACCAAGCTCGGCGTTCCCATCACCATGGTTCTGCTGTCCGAGGGTCTGCCTTTCCTGGTTGTCACCATTGGCTTCGAGAAGAACATCGTCCTCACCCGTGCCGTTCTCTCCCACGCCATTGAGCACCGCAAGCCCAAGGACAACAAGGAGGACAAGAAGTCCAAGAAGTCCGAGGTCTCGTCCCCCAACGTCATCCAGTACGCTGTGCAGGCCGCCATCAAGGAGAAGGGCTACGACATTGTCAAGGATTACGCCATTGAGATTGCTGTGCTCATCATCGGCGCCGCCTCTGGTGTCCAGGGTGGTCTCCAGCAGTTCTGCTTCCTCGCTGCCTGGATCCTGTTCTTCGACTGCATTCTGCTCTTCTCCTTCTACACGGCAATTTTGAGCATTAAGCTGGAGATCAACCGCATCAAGCGCCACGTGCAGATGCGCCGCGCTCTCGAGGACGACGGTGTCAGCCGCCGCGTTGCCGAAAACGTGGCCCAGAGCAACGATTGGGCCGATTTCAACGGCAAGGCCCCCAAGGAGGCTTCTTTGTTCGGCAAGCAGATGAAGAGCAGCAACGTCCCCAAGTTCAAGGTCCTCATGGTCACCGGATTCATCCTGATCAACGTCATCAACATCTGCACCATCCCGTTCCGCAGCTCCAGCTCTCTCCCGAGCCTGTCTTCTTTGACCGGTGGTCTTAGCGCCGTTGTGACCGCCCCTCCCGTCGACCCCTTCAAGGTTGCCTCCAACGGTCTTGACGCTATTCTTGAGTCGGCCAAGGCCAATGAGCGCCAGACCGTCGTCACTGTCCTCACCCCCATCAAGTACGAGCTCGAGTACCCCTCTATTCACTATGCCCTCCCTTCTCCCGCCAGCAAGTCCGGCTCCAGAGACGACGACGAGTATGACCACTTTGAGAGCTACGGCGTCGGTGGCCGCATGGTCGGCAGCATTCTGAAGAGTCTGGAGGACCCCGTTCTCTCCAAGTGGATCGTCGTTGCCCTCGCCATGAGTGTTGCGCTCAACGGCTACCTCTTCAACGCCGCTCGCTGGGGCATCAAGGACCCCAATGTCCCCGACCACCAGATCGACCCCAAGGAGCTGGCTAAGGCTGAGAAGTTTAACGATACCGACTCGGCCACCCTGCCCCTTGGCGAGTACATTCCCGAGACGCCCAAGCCCGCAACTCCGGCACTGTCGGACGATGAGTCTGAGCTGTCCATGACCAAGGCCAACAGCCCCGAGCCTCGCACCATTGCCGAGCTGCAGAAGATGATCGACGAGAAGCGTGTCCACGAAATGAGCGACCAGGAGGTCGTCGGCATGTCTCTCCGCGGCAAGATTCCAGGTTACTCTCTCGAGCGCGCTCTCAAGGACCACACCCGTGCTGTCAAGATCCGCCGCAGCATCATCTCCCGTACCAACGCCACTTCCGACCTCACTGGCAGCCTTGAGCGCTCCAAGCTTCCCTACGCCGGCTACAACTGGGAGCGTGTCTTCGGTGCCTGCTGTGAGAACGTCATCGGTTACCTGCCCCTCCCTGTCGGTGTCGCTGGCCCTCTCGTTATTGACGGTCAGAGCTACTTCATCCCCATGGCCACCACTGAGGGCGTCTTGGTCGCCAGTACCAGCCGTGGCTGCAAGGCTATCAACTCTGGCGGCGGTGCTGTTACTGTTCTGACTGCCGACGGCATGACCCGTGGACCCTGTGTTGCTTTCGAGACTCTCGAGCGTGCTGGTGCGGCCAAGATCTGGCTTGACTCTGAGGCTGGTCAGTCCACCATGAAGAAGGCGTTCAACTCTACCAGTAACTTTGCTCGTCTGCAGTCCATGAAGACTGCTCTCGCTGGCACCAACCTGTACATCCGCTTCAAGACCACCACCGGCGATGCCATGGGCATGAACATGATTTCCAAGGGTGTCGAGCACGCTCTCTCCGTCATGGCTTCCGAGGGTTTTGAGGACATGAGCATCGTTTCTGTCTCTGGTAACTACTGCACGGACAAGAAGGCTGCCGCCATTAACTGGATCGACGGACGTGGAAAGAGCGTCGTCGCCGAGGCTATCATCCCTAGCGATGTCGTCAAGAGCGTGCTCAAGAGCGACGTCGACACCCTAGTCGAGCTCAACGTCAACAAGAACCTCATTGGATCCGCCATGGCCGGTTCCATTGGTGGATTTAACGCCCACGCCGCCAACATTGTCGCCGCCATCTTCCTTGCTACCGGTCAGGACCCCGCCCAGGTTGTCGAGAGTGCCAACTGCATTACTGTCATGAAGAAGTAAGTAAAACAGCCACTGCTATTTGTTGCCAGCTACTAACAAGGCCCCAGCCTCCGCGGATCCCTCCAGATCTCTGTCTCCATGCCCTCTCTCGAAGTCGGTACCCTCGGTGGTGGCACTATCCTTGAGCCCCAGAGCGCCATGCTTGACATGCTTGGTGTCCGCGGTCCCCACCCTACGAGCCCCGGCGAGAACGCCCGCCGTCTCGCCCGTGTTATCGCTGCTGGTGTCTTGGCCGGTGAGCTGTCGCTTTGCAGTGCCTTGGCGGCTGGCCACCTGGTCAGGGCTCACATGCAGCACAACCGTTCCGCTCCTCCCACGAGGACTAACACTCCCGCTCCCAGCGGAACGATGACGCCTGTCGGCCTGGCCATGACCAGCGCCGTCGAGAAGGCCAGCAAAGTGAGCGCCGCCGCCGCCGAGCGATCGCGCCGTTAAACACTTGTCTTGCTGTATATACGCAATTAGCATGATATAATTACGGAGTTTTGGGGATAGAGTAACATCACATGGCGACTGATACACCATTTTCGCATTCGCTGCATTGCGTTTCAGTGATTGGAGGAGGAGGAAGCCCAGCACCCGAGTTCGAGGTGCGCTGGTAAGCCCAGCATGTATTTAGAGTCAGATACAAAAGAGTTTTTATGTCTTGTAAGCGTGTTTTTCTGGTTGTGATTTCATCGTTGGCGCCACACTTCTGCCTTGATGTGTGGCTGACGGTAGCTTAGTCATTGTGGCGTTTACATGGCCCGCTCTGAAGGAGTCTACGAACACGAGGTACGATCAACTTCAATTTGTGGTCGTGCAGCTGCGTACAAACTTCAGCAGGTATGTTCATCTCCACAAGGGTGTTTCCAATGTCGTCAAGGTCCAGACCGCCATCGCCAACGGCATCATCCCTCGGCGCCTGAGCCGATCTCCCCGCCCCGGTTCTGCCTAGCCATGTCCTTTTCTCCACGCTCTGATTCGCCGTAGCCGTCTTTCGTCCGATGGCTAGGCCGCAGAAGGTGAGGCTACCGGGCCGCCAGGCTAGGTCGCGGCGAACGGCACGCAGGATTCAAGGCAGCGCAGGCAACAACCGCCCCGTCTCTGGACCGTGCCGCAGAGGTCTGTCCCCGGAACAGGCAGATACCCCAAAGAACGATGTCGGATATCGAATTCTGTTGATCCTTTTGATATCATTTTGAGTCACATCACCCTGGGGCATGGTGTATCTGATGCGGTTCCGGCAGCCGGTGACTCTTTGCTCGTCCGAGCGGGGTACGGCTGCCTGCATCTAGGACTTTTATGCCTAGCCCCTGAGGCTCAACTTTGTTTACCTTGATCTCCCAACTACATGATCAGAAGGTCGTTCGCTGGTCTAAGAATGTCTTCCTTGAACCGCATTAAGGGAAGGAAACACATTGAAAAATCAGCTGCCCTCGATTTCCAGAAAATCTCCGACTGGTATCAATCTAAGCCCTCGGAAACCATGGCTCGCACCAAGCAAACCGCCCGCAGAAGCACCCAAGATGAGCCCATCGACGAGGAGGATCAGAAAGAGATCAACGGCACTCTCACTGAGGAAGAAAAGAAGCGCCGCGAGGAGCTCGAGAAGGCGCCCATGCAGATCGAGCTGAAGCATCTCGAAAAGCGATGGACCAAGAAGGGTCGTGCGTATATCGCCGAGCCCAAGGAGGACGAAGATCTCCCCGAGGAGAAGACCAACTGGTATGAAAAATACGCTCTTTGCGTAAGTATCCATTTCCTTGAAGAGAGAGGCTTGGTGTTGACATGGCCAGATCACCCGCGAGTACAACATGCAAAACGAGTTCGTCTGCCGCACATCCCTCGAAGTCAACTCTCCCTCGCTCAAGACCATCCTCAAGGACGTCATCGGTGGCATATACCCCGGTCAGTCCTACATGACGTCCGACATCTCCGTCGCTTTCCCCCCTCGCAGCCTCTACCACTACCGTGACGACCTCGCCGCCGCGGGCAACGACCTCGACCCCGACTCCGAAAGCGCCCGCCACCTCCCCCTCCTCCTCGCCTTCATCGACGAGCACTTCGCCGACACCATCAAAAACACAGCCAACCTCCTCGGCCAGCGGCTCATCAGCTACGAGTACCTCTGGACCATCTTCCGCCCCGGGTGCCTCGTCTACGCCACCCGCCTCAGCCAGGCCCGCGCCTACAAGCTCCGCTCGTACGACTACGTCTGCGGCCAGAGCCCCGGCCTCCGCCTCGGCGTCGAGTACGTCGACTTTGACGGCGACGACTTCGGTACCCGTTTCGAGTACCTCCAAATCCCCGCATTCCAGGGCGCCGTCGAGGTCGCCGCGCTCAACGCCATGCCGCTCGCGCACCACCCGTCGCCCGAGGCCGTCACGGCGCTGCTCACGCACCGCGGCCGCCGCTTCGAGGCGCTCGCGGGCCAGAACTTCCGCGAGTACAAGGGCGTCGCGCTCGACGAGCGCATGCGGCGGTACAACATCGACGGCCGCGTCATGGTCGACGCGCAGACGCACCACCGCATCAACGCCGACGACGCCTTCACCGTCACCGCGTTCCCCAAGACCGCCGGGCAGAAGCGGAAGCAGGCGCTCGACAGCGACGAGATGGACCTCGTCCCGCGCGAGACGCCCGCCGATAAGTTCGCGCCGCTGACGGACGAGCAGGCGCTGCTGGCTGCCCCGACGGTGCGCGGGTTCAGCTTCGCGGAGAAGCGCTTCTTCGACTTCTTCGTCGATAAGATTCGTGATATCGAGTGGAACACGCAGTGCTTCGAGCAGCTCGTCCTGCCGGAGACGCAGAAGGAGCTGGTGCAGGCGCTCGTGGCGGAGCACACGGCGCGCGCGACCGCGGGGGCCGAGTTCGACGACATCGTCAAGGGGAAGGGCAAGGGCCTGATTCTCGTGCTGCACGGCCCGCCCGGCGTGGGCAAGACGCTGACGGCGGAGTGCGTGGCCGAGTTCAGCCGGCGGCCGCTGTACATCGTGTCCTCTGGCGATCTGGGCACGTCAGCGGAGGCGCTGGATGAGAAGCTGGGGCAGACGCTGGATCTGGCGTCGACGTGGAAGGCGGTGCTGCTCATCGACGAGGCGGATGTGTTCCTCGAGCGGCGCTCGCTGCATGATTTGGGGCGCAACAGCCTTGTGTCGATTTTCCTGCGCACGCTGGAGTATTACTCGGGCATTCTGTTCATGACGACGAACCGCGTGCGGACGTTTGACGATGCGTTCAAGAGCCGGATCCACGTGCCGCTCAAGTATGACGATCTGCCCAAGGAGAGCCGGCTGAAGGTGTGGAAGAACTTCCTGGCGGGAGTGGAAGGCGGCGTGGAGGTGGACGAGGAGGGGTACGAGAGGCTTGCGGAGGGGAACCTGAACGGGCGGCAGATTAAGAATGTGGTGCGCACGGCGAAGAGCCTGGCGGCGCACAAGAAGCGGAAGCTGGATGTCGGGCAGCTGTTGCAGGTTGTGGATATCCAGATGACGTTTGAGAGGGAGCTGGGGGATGGGGGTGTTGATGAGGTTGAGCGGTAGACATGCTTGTAGGTTTCCAAGTCTGTGTGATGCTGTGAGTAAACGAATATCGTCTTCTTTGAACTTTGTATTCGTGATCAAGTCTCGGAGTTGACCTTGCGATATAGGTAATAGGGTCTCCGGTGGATAAGCAGAAAACCCCATGAAGCCCCTCCTCGTCGAAAATGCCTCTGGGACTCAGGCCGAAGAAAATGAGCTGGTCCTAGCGTGGTGGCGTGTGGTAATCTCATGTTTCTTTCCTATATTACCCGTTAATTATTCTGAGTGTATAACCCAGGCATGAAGAGGCCCTTTGATGAGCTCTCAACACCTGAAGCTCACCCTTACAACTCCTGTCAAGTTTCCGTGCTCACACTACACAAATGAGACAGCCTGCGCAACATGTGCGGCACAGCACTTGCAGACGCAAGAATTTCTTAATCTCTAAGTAGGCTAGTTGCAGAGAAACTGGCGCGCTAGATAATGAAACTCAACACAAAATGAGTGAGGGGGTTTGGAAGGAGCCACAGGATGGTACCCTTACCGAGACTGAGGCATCCGAGCTAGCATATGCTCATCATTATCAACTTCATATCAATTTCTTACAGAGATCTGATCTCTCTTTGATGCACCAAGCCTACGTGAGAATATTAGATCTCCATCCCCCAAAAGTTCATTCAGTAGAAAAGGTGCTTGGACATATCTCCCTGCCATTGAGCAAGCCCATCAAACCTCGCCTGGGACACCGGTCTGTTGGAGAATTTCATCGCCCTGAGGTTGGTGCTTAGAACGTTGGGTCCATACGACGTGCTGTGGATCGGCTCGCCATTCGGTCAAAAGCAGCAATTTCTGTGAGATAATTCGGATGCAGAAGCTAAGATAAGTAGCCCGGACTGAGCTGGCCTGTGAAAAGACGACCTGGCGAGAGGAAACGACGGTGTTGCTGTTGCCCTCAGTCACTCAGGCTCCATATTCTAGATTTGGAAACTTGTCGTCAACAGGCAAGATGGCCGAGCGGTCTAAGGCGCTAGCTTCAGGTGCTAGTCAAGAAATTGGCGTGGGTTCGAATCCCACTCTTGTCATGTTTCTTTTGCCTCATTCGGCGATGAATTCTTTGTTTTTTGCTTCATTTTGCAATGAAATGCGTCTGATGATGATTTCGATTGAATGCGTTTCGGTCGGGCGCCGGTCGTGAGTGGGAGCCCCGCTTTTGCCGGGGCGGGGCCGTGGGATGGACTTTGGAGGAAGGAGGAGGCAGGCGCTGCGGCGCAGCTTCCAACCCGAGCTGGGGCGGTAGGTCCACGGGTTCCTTCCAATTTTGAGGCACAAAAATATCATCAAAGGTTCGTTAAAACTCCTGCTGGCTGCTCTGGTTCGCGTCTCCAACACACACACACAACCATCAACTATGGACACAACCGGCTTGTCCGTTGTCAGCAGCATTGAGGGAATCTCGGAAATGATAGAAGAAGCATATCCAAACTCGCATCAGCAGCCAGTAGGCAGCTCTTCTGGACGCTCAACGGCCCTCTGGAGACCGCAATCCAGGTCGCACCCAGTCAGTATTACGAGCCAGGCGACGCCATGGAGCCCTACTTCCGCCCTGCTGCCGCCGCCGGTCTCGAGCATACCTGACACGCCGTGTCGCAAGCTTCTCTGATGGAGCCACAGATCGCAACAATCACAGTCCGGCTCGAGTACTCCAACGAGTGGAAGGACTTTTGGGTCGAGCTTCACCGCGACTGTACCGACACGAGAACTAACCGCCGGCGCCCGCGGGCCAAAGACGTCCAGCTCGAGGTGACGGCCGGCGGCGTCTTTGCCACAATCCAAGGCTACGTCTCCGCCGAGAGAATGTTCGAGGAGACTGCCCGGTCCATCTGAGGTATAACATTGGTCATGCTACGTTTTGACTACCTGATCCTTTCAATACTATGAACAGAAGCCTGATAACGATACTTCTGGGATATAAGTATACTTGCCTGTCAATTACTGAGAATACTCTCCGCCTGGACATGTTTCATTTTTGGGCGTACCTGACAACCCGTAACAGCATGAGGCACATCATGGTTGGCGATAGGCACCTTGTCCGACCCTGACTTGAAGGGATCTCCGCCGTAGCCTATCGAAATGCCAGTCGGCTTTCGAGAATCACGGGGAAGGCATAGCTCAACTTAGACTCCAGAGCCACCACTTAGACAGCAAGATATTTCAAGTCGCACCCCCTTCTCCCAGCCAGTGAAGTCAGTTACGGACACCAGAACAGGAACTTTAAAACTTCTCGAATATGTGTTGTATTATTAGGGCAAAACAAGCTGACTATTCGACGCCAAAAAGAGCCCAAACTCCCCAAGTCAACCGATTACGACGCCATTAACTCCAACGCGTCCGACGAAACAATCCCTAGGAGTACGAAATATACAATCCATTCTCGGCATCATCCTGCATGAACACGCGTCCATCCTGTCCATTATTGAAGTTGACCGCCAGCTCAACGACGATCCTCTCCTGGCACTTGACACTCGGGCCGCCGTGCGTCGCTGGGGCGGAGAATTCGGGCTGGTCCCAGAAGGTGAAGTCCATGCCCGGGACGAACTCGCTGCCCTCCTGGAACGGTGCGATCGTCGTGGGGTTGATCAGCACGTCGCTGCCGCTGGTCCACGTCGGGAAGCCCTCGGACTTCAGCTGGCGCGAGGAGACGAGGCCATTGCCATCGACGCGGAAGACGCGGGTTTCGATCGGGCCCTGGCGCCAACCGAGCGAGCAGGTCTTGGCTGATGGCGGGATGCCGGTGAAGACGACGACCTGGCGGGTAATGTTGGTGTGGAGGTCGAGATGCGGGACGTTGTCGGTGGGGTGGTTCGGTTGGTTGGCGGACTGGTAGACGTTGAAGTGTTGGGGATGGGCGATCAAACCCGGGGTCGCGGTTGACGCGCTGGGCGGAACCGAGGTTTGGGAGCATTCGCGAGGTGCGGAGGGTAGGGACGCAGCAAGAGAGATGATGCTGGTCAGGGCGAGGAGGAGCTTGGAAGTCATCTTGAAGCGGTGAAGAAACTTCGAGGAGGTTGCACTAGGCGGGTTGAAGAAGGATATAATGCGGTGAAACTTCGTGGGACAAGGCGGTACTGTAGCGTGTGTAACGATGAGATGCTGGTGATGGAAAATGTGAATACGTGTCGGAAAACAGCTACCACTTTATGTCTACTGGGCATTGACATGAAAATGGCCGAGACATTCATGCTAGCCCCGGGACTGCTGTACCCAGCGGGGCTGGCGCAAGGCTTCTGTTGGCATCAAAATCTCACGATCGGCCTCAGCTCCGGGCCCAGGCTTAGCACTGACAGCTTTCAGCAGGGCTTGAACAGCCTCGACCCATGACAAGCCCGCCAAGGGTTCCGCAGCATTCAAGACTAAACTAAACTCTCAGTCAAATAAGCATAAACATAGGCGTCCGTCAATGTTACTTGACTCCGCCTCGCAGAAGCTCCAGATGAACCGCACGAGAATCCGACGACTCGCAGCTGAACCCGGTTGTGCACGTGTGGGACAGGAAGCTAAAGGCATGTACGGGGCTCAGCGAGAGTGCCCGGTAAATGAAGTGCGATCAGGATTGGGGTCTAAATTTAGTCGCTGGCATTAGCGGGGGAAGGATCTACAGGACGGCTTGTTGGGAGGCTGAGGCTTACACAGGTTGGTCAGGGTGGATGCAGTCTTGGCTCGAGTCCGAGGTGCGTAAGCAAGACAAACCTGCATGAGTTATATGAATGATCTAGCCTGATACTATGAGCAATCTAAGCTGGGGACAAAATCTTAAGGCCTGCTCACCCTGCTGATCCCAACCTTCACCTAAAACATCACTTCATGTCCTTAGTTCAACTGACGGCCCTCAAATTTGCAATTAAAGTAGACGAGGCACTCGTCAGAAGAATAGAGCGTGCTGTTTCCATATATGCTCTTCTCCTCAACGCTGGCTAGATTCTGCAGACATCACCGCAAGCACTGTATCGGTCCTGTCTCTATTTCCGAGAAGTCATGGTTGGTCCAGGTCTTTTCAGAAACCACACCGACTCGGCACTTGGTGCCCTCGGAAAAGAGTGTTCCCCTTCCTCTTTCCCAAAGGCCTTACTTTTGGACATTTCAGAACATACATCAAGATCATAGAGTTAATGAAACCGTTTCAACGTGCCATGGTGTCCAAAGGAGAGGCTCAGCCGTTGAGCCAATCAGTGGTTCTCGGCATGCCGAGCCTCCACCTCGGGGAGTGTTGACTCCCCGATCCACCAGCAGCACCTCAAGTCTGGTAATTGATGAACATACTTCCACAGACAAGAGGCGTCGGCATGCCCCGATGATTTTCAGGGTGTCGGGGAGCTTCTGCACAATGATACTGGCGAGTATTGATCATCACCTTTCCATGCCGGGAGGCGAAATGCTTGTGCTTCTCAAAAACTAGCTAGTTCCGGTCCTGCGAGCAACGAATTTGTTCAAGTCACGCAATAGCTTCTCTCTCTCTTAAAAATCACATCGTCCATTCTTGTCAACCTCCCTTACGCCCATTTGTTTTTGGTAACGCCACGCAAAAATGAGGCTCCTCTCTCCCAAAACAATACTGCCGAGCCAAGCGGTTGGAACCTTCGTCTTCATTCTTCTCCTCGCATGGCTGGTTCGAAAGTTCGTGAAGGTGATACAGTTCAAGAAGCGATACCGTTTGCCCAACCCGGTTCCCGGATTACCACTCATTGGGAATGCCCATCAAATCCCACGAGACCTTCCATACCTATTCTTCCAAGACTTGGCGAAGAAGTATGGCGAAATGTAAGAAGCTCAAGTGCGACTACTGAGCGATCAGTATCGTTGAACAAGCACTTACAAGAAGTTGCCACTGACCATGGACCCTAAATGTAGGTTCACAATCAACATCGGAGGGACGAACTGGCTATTTCTCAACTCCACACGAACTGTCAACGAGCTCCTGGACAAGAGGGCAGCCATCTACTCCTCAAGAATGAATCTCCCAATGGCTTACGACCTCGTATCCCGCGGCAAACGAACCCTGCTAATGCCCTACGGAGACTTGTGGCGTCGAGAGCGCAAGGTCATGCATCAAATTCTGAATGCTACACAGCGCAATATCTTCGAGCCGTTCCAAGACCTAGAGTCTAAGGCTTTGCTCCTCAACTACCTCGAACGTCCGGATGAATGGTGGAAGAGCCACGGGGCCTTTTCCGGCTCGGTCATTATGAGCGTTGTTTTTGGACGTCGAGCAGGCGTTGACGATGCCAACTTGAGCGACTCTCTTGCCGTGTCCGAAGAGTTTGTCGAGTATCTCATGCCCGGTCGCGGGATCGTCGACCATTTTCCTTTCCTCGCCGACATCCCATGGTTCAAAGCTCTGCAGCCGTGGCGATGGTATGGCGACGACTTGTATAAGCGTACTCGCGCGTGAGACTCCCATCCAGACTCGCCAATTCACAATCACTCATCAACGTACAGGGTATACAAGCGAGAGCTGGATCAACTTCGCGAACGGCGAGCACAGGGCAAACAGCGGGACTGCTTCATGACGGAATTCCTTGAGAAACAGCACGATTCGGACTTCACTGAGGACGAGTTCCTGTTCATGGCAGGCGCCCTCATGGAAGCCGGCACGGACACCACTCGCGCATCCTTGGACCAATGTGTGGCTGCCGCCGCGTTGTGGCCCGATTGGATTGAGCGTGCTCGGAAGCAGCTTGATGAAGTATGCGGTGCTCACGCCGAGCGATTGCCGACCGCACAGGACATGCCGAACTTGCCAATCATCAAGGGCGCAGTGAAGGAGAGTGTTCGATGGAAGTAAGACTCGTGCTCCCGGAAGCCGCCTTATGTGGATCGTGGGAAATGCACGAATTATCGCTGACGGGTCTCGATGCCAGGCCGACGATTGCTGAGACGGGAATCCCGCATGCGTTGATGCGAGACGACGAATTCGAAGGATACAAAATTCCAGCGGGAACGATCGTGACGTATAATCAATGGGCGATTGTCAATTCCACGGATGAGTACGAGCAGCCGGAGAGATTTTGGCCAGAACGATTCATCAACGAAGATCTTGACAAGCCCGCCAAGGGACATCTCGGATTCGGCGCAGGTAAGAAGCCATTTTCATCTTGGCAAAGTCCATCGGCTCCGTCTTGGCTAAATCTTAATTGTCATGCAGGGAGACGACTTTGTGTTGGGTATAATGTAGCCATCTCCAATTTGCACATCTCATTGGCTAGACTTGTCTACTGTTTCGACGTTCTGCCAGTACCTGGCGCGACGATAGACACCTCGCAGTCACCCAAGGTGACGAAGCATGGTCCGTCGTTCCAGGTAAAGATCAACGTCCGAAGTGAGCCCCATCGGCGACTCATCGAAAGAGAGTGCCGCGGAGCAGCTATTTAGAAAACGCTTGATCCAAAACCAGGCACCACTTTGCGCAGGGTGGATAGGGCGTCAGCTTTTCAGCAACTATCAATTCGGGAATCATGGATTTTCGTAGTAGGTCTTCTTGTATGCATTGTTGCTTAGAATCAAGGATAGTGGAACCAAGCCTACACAAGGCCTTTAATAGGATGGCGATCTAGTGTGAGACAGAGAGGCACGCTTGTGGAAACCACAAAAACATGAGCGTGTTCTCGGGCTTGGTTGCTGTCCGCGAAGCCGCTTACAAGACGCTGGTGAGGGGCCGTTCCCCACATCATCGCCAGTGATCGACGAGGAGCGGGCCGCAGCTTCGATTTCCATGTCCGTCCGATTCAGCCCCTTTTTGCCTCAAAGTGTGAAAGTTAACTATCTATTTTGTCCCGGAGGACGCGTTTTGCGTTTCGGTATACATATCCCAGTTTAGTTTATTGCTAAGGCAACTTGGTATTGTGAATCAATCTCCACGGACGCCAACCACCAACCAATGGCCCTTCAGACCCAACGGTGGTCTTCAAGCACGACAAACAACCAACTCACCCAGGCTCTATCTAGCCAGAAATCAAGACCATATCAGAAATGACAATAAGCGTCTTTATGATGGAAGGTCGAAAGCGAATCCTGCCTGGGAAGGACCTGGTTGACGGTGATGGTCGCCCGTCTGCTAAGAGAAGGCAACTATCCCGCCGACCACCCCGGGCATCACAGGCATGTGATTCTTGCGCAACATCTAAAGTCAGATGCGACGATCAAAGGAGTTGCCGAAGGTGTCTACGAAAAGGCATTGAGTGCATCAGAAGCGTTGGGCCATTTTGCGTTGCCGATGATCGGCGTGAGCTTGCACAGGATGACGACTCTCCTCTCGTCCCTTCGAGAACCGTTTCGCCAGCCACGACCGTCGTGGCTGAAAAAGCTTCTTTGGAGTTAGACATCGGGCAGGGATCATGGGCGGACGACTCGTTCCTATTCAATGACTTCCTGTCCTCATTTGGAGCGCCCGATGTCTTTGGGATCGATTCATCCATGCTGTCCTCGCTTGCGCCTATGCTGGCCCCGAGTTCACAGGTAAACCTACAAACAGAAACGCGGCCATCGTTGCTCATTGAATCTAGTGACCAGAGCGTGGTCTCTGATGAGGCGAGCAAAGTCTACGACAACACGCTGGGTAACTGGAAGCCGGCGCAGGGAGCCTCTTCCAGAACCGAGAGTCTTTTCATATCGGTCACGGAACAGGCGTCTATGGTTGGTCAGATGGGGGAACTTGATTTGTCGTTACTAAGTCATCATCTGACCGCGGAGAAACGTGACCAGATTGTGTATCTGGTTCAGAAGCATTCCGCAAATCCCCCCAGTCTGGCGGCAGCAACTTCGTTCCCGTCAGCAGCAATTCTCGGAGAGATGCTCCAGATATTTCTTTCCAGACAGCAGGACGACATTGTTGGAATGATTCATCTTCCCACCTTCAATGTCGCTGAATGCGACCCTCTGCTCCTCGCCGCCATGATTTCGGCTGGCGCTGCCTTTTCAACACATCCTTTGGCAAATGAATTTGGATTTGCGTTGATGGATGTAGTAAGGATGGTTCTGATGGATTCTGTGAGTTGGTCCGAGAACCTCTTCGCTCTTAAATTCTGACGATGCCTTAGGGCGACCGAGACAACGCAATGACTCGCAGCCTGTCATTCATCCAGGCCATGACGTTGGTGTGTGAATGCGCTCTCTGGACTGGAGACCAGCGAAAGACTGAGATGTCAGACGCTACTTCTGCTATTCTTGCGTCGGTACGAAAAAGAACATGTCGATGATGGGCTGCTCTTCAGCTGAGGTGGCTAATGAAACAACATCTAGATACTACGCCATAGCAAACGATTATTTCGCGTATCTTACAGGTCTGTCACGCCACCTGTGAACCGGGACGAAGAAGAACTACGGCTTTCATGGATTGAGTGGGCGAACCAAGAATCCTTCAAGAGGTGACTCAATATCCTTACTGTGACCCGCATCTTTCTCGATCACAAGCATTCGTCTTATTTCAGAGCTGACTTGTAATAGGACCGTCTACCGCTTCTACCTACAATGTGTACAACGGAGTGCCTTCAGAAATACACCCTCTCCATTACCCAGCTACGACATGACAGCTCCTCTCCCGGATGACTCCAAGCTCTGGCTCGCAGATTCTGCCGCGAAATGGAGCATTACATACCACGAGTTTCTTAAAGACGATTTGGAAAACCAGAGAGGCCTCAGCCTGTCAAGATGTCTAGCTGAAATTTCTGTTCTCCAGACCTTGGCGCCATCAGTTGACTTCAACTTTGCGGTCTTGGTTGTTTCATGTTCTCTAACACCAATCCTGGTGGAAGCCCGCACACGCTATCTTACCGTAGACGCCATGAGCGAAGCGGACTGGCCATCCCGTGCCCCGGATTCATGGGGGGTCACCGCACCAGCTTTGAGGCTTCTAGATGATACCCGATTTCTCCTTAAATCGGGGGTGGTCAAATGTCATGCCCTGACAATGTTCTTCTTGGAATACAACGAGTTCTGCACCGCGGCGCCCACGCCGATGATAGATGCCCTACTAGGTAACGAGAACCACTGGTCCTCTCGCGAGGCGTTCGAGCGGTTGAAAGGCTGGACAAGAACCCAACAAGCTAGGCGTGCTGCATGGTACGCCGGGCAAATTCTGGGTGCCGCGAGACGTATTGCACCAAAGGACAGAGCAGATTTTCACGCGTTTGCATGTTACCAGGCCTTGTTGAGTTTGTGGGTCTACGGGTTGTATCAGACGCATCAGCTGCCGATGACAGACCGCGAAGCGCAACCTGAACAGGAAGAGCCAATGGTGCAGCTGGATGGCCAGGAGACGATGGAATCTCAGCGATGGGTCAGCTACGGAAAAGGAAAGCCATACATATCACGGGCCGCCGGAAGGACTGATACTCACTATGGAAGCACTGCCGATATCGTTGCAGTGACGAGAGGCTCCGACAGTGGGGAGGGGTTATTACTATTACCTCCGTTAGAGACGGTGCAGATTACCTTCTCATCGGAAGCAACAGGAAGGCATTTTCCAATTTGGAAGCATACATGTCGGATTCTGCGAGCTTTAGGTGCTTTTAACCAGGAGCAAAAATAAGTTTTCTATTCAGCGGAATCATCATAGACAACTGAGCGATTATTCTGTGACTTTTCCCGTCGCCAAAATTAGTAGATACGTTGAGCCCATGACATCTTGGGACTGTCTGTATGAATAAGCAGCTTTGGTGGCGGGGTGGGCATCGAGGTTTCCGCCCTCGAGATCCCCAATGGCATTATTGTGTCTACGGCAGGTAGCAATGACATTGGAGTTTCGTACTTCCCAAATTGCACTTGGTCGTCAGACTAGAATATCTAGATTGGTGCCTGCTCATTCAAGAGAAGCTCCTACTTTCTTTCAACCTCCAGGGACGGATTTTCTTGTTCCAAGCAGCAGGAGGTGGGTCGGCGACTGCTTTTGACAGTATGCACCTTCCCGTGATGGAAGCATCAAGGCAGAAAGTGCAAGAACGAACGAACAAACGGAGAAGGAGGCAGGCAAGAGCCTGCTCTCGGTATTTATTTCAACCTTTCCTCCCACCGGCCACGTCCTCAAACCTCCCACTTCCAACATCACCCAACCTCAATCAACATCGAACTTGACTCATTGCCATCACTTCTTCCACTATTCTCCCACACAAACGATCCCTGAGACCCAGCAAATTGCGCATCATGGCTGCCACCGACAAGGAGACCATCAAGAACCTCGCCGAGAACGGTCACATCATCACGGCCAAGGAGGTTGCCGACATCGACAAGGCCGAGAAGGCCTTGACCGGCAATGATCAAACCGTCAAGAATGGTCTTGCTGGTAAGATGCCTCCCTTTTGTTGCTAATTGCCTTTTCTAGTTTCTTGCTGACGTCTAATCCCAGCCACTGCTCAAAGCATGCACGACAAGCAGCAGACATTCCTGAAGATGGAGGCCGATCTCAAGAGCAAGCCCGAGTCGGACATCACGAAAGACGATGCTAAGGAGCTTCAGACTGCTGAAGTATGTTTGCATCCCCGAACTTGTCGTCTGGGACCTACTGACGTTGGCTCCAATAGGCTCGCCTTCTTGGCCATCGCCCTCCCGCCGGCTCGGCCGCTGCTACTTTCCAGTCCATCGCGGACAAGAACGAAGCTGCTCATCAACGCGAGGACGCTTCCATCGAAGGCAAGAAGGAGACCGCCGTCAAGGCCGATCAGAATGGCTCGACCGACAAGAAGGAGGATGCCCCTGCCAAGGACTCTGACGTCTCTGAGCAGAAGGAGGGTGCTACTCCCTCTCAAGACGAAGCTGTTCCTGCCAAGTCCGACGCTTCTCCTGCCACGTCAGACACTTCTCCTCCGAAGGTCACCGACGCTTCCGAGAAGAAAGACGATGCCACTATCCTCGATGCTACGGAAATCACCAAGAAGAAGGCCGAAATCATCAAGCAGATGGACGAAATCACCAAGAAGAAGGATGAGATCGTCAAGAAGATGGACGAGGTCGCCAAGAAGAAGGATGAGATCGCCAACAAGAAGGACGAGATCCCTGACTCTCAGGAGCCCGGCTCGCAGGATTCCCACCCTTGAGGGATCATGCATGGATGTCAGGACGTGAGCATATAATATTGGTGGGACGTTTACCGCACTATGTCTTTCGACAATGTCCCCCCCCCCCCCCCCGTCGGAAGACGCAGAGCCTTTTTAGATGTGCACACGTGGACACGTTGGCACAGGTAGTCATAATCAACTCCATTTCAAAGGCTTGCCCTCTCCCCACGCTCTCTCCATGCGAGTGATAGGTGATTCTGACGCACGATGATAGACAGAGTTTCTTCATGCGGTGTTCTAACTTGATACTTGGACCACGAGCTTCTCGCCCTTGACCTCGCCACTTTGCAACATTTCCAGCGCTTTGATGACCCCCTCGAAACCACCACTCACCTCTTTGATGGGCTGCGTCTCTAGCTGCTTGCTTTCCAACAACGACTGCACTTCTCGAGCCCACCGCGCAGCAACATCGTGGAGTTCAAAGTTCGCCTTCCGCGAGTATGTCGGATGGCCCAAGTCAACATCGTACCCAAGTGCCTCAAATCCCATGACCGCCTTCGACTTGACAGCGCGCCTGGTCCGCCATTGTTCGGGGCAATCTTCAAGACATGCGTATCTCGATCCGACCCTGGCCAGCACGCTGTAACAAATAGCGGCAGACTCTGCATCCGTGATGCAATCAAGGGCGTGCTTAATTGGCATCCCACCAGCAAGGGTCTGGATTGATTTGGTGCAGTCTTGTGAGGTGTACGATGCTGTGCCGATGGCACCGTACTTCTTGACGAGTGGTGCTGATTTATCGGAACAAACAGCGATTGGTGCATAGCCCGATCTGTCTGAGGTGAGCTTCTGCCTATCTGCAAGGGACTGATCTTAACCTACTGCTTCAGCATTTGTATAGCCATGATGCCCGTCGCCGTGGCACCGCCGTAAACCAACACAGGACTCGGCTTCTCTGCGGGACGCGACGGCAGTCCCTTCAGATTCAGCGCTTCTGGGTCTGAGATGGCCAGACATGCCGTACACCATCCGATGGACCCTAATGCCGCCGCCTGCGTATCGCTCCACCCGTCCGGCACTCTGATCGTGTGTCGCGAGTCGGCGACAACGTATTGTGCAAAGGCGCCGTTTGATGAGTTTTCAGGTCGGTAAGGGAAGTCGGCGCCGCATACTCGTACACCGGTGGGCACAATGGACGATGAACCTGCGACTTCGACGATCCCGCTAAAGTCGCACCCTATTGTGTTGCCTTCCATGAAGAAGTGGGTGACCATCTTGTAGTCTGTGGGGTTGAGGCCCACGGCGAGGACGCGGACGAGAACATGGTATGGCGTTGGTAGTTCTGGGATGGGCTTGGAGGTGCTAACGGCTAGACGGAGCCCGGACTCTCTGGACGCTGATTGCGACTGGATCACTGCGGTCTGAGTCTTTGGTAGTGCCATCTTGCTGCGGAGGACGTTTTCGTTATGGGTGAGTTCTAGGCCTCGGATTCAAATTGCCAAAATGCCCATCTAACCATATAACCTGCTGGCTGAAATCAATCTCGAACGATAGAGAACGTTGCAACATCGAGTAAGGCGAGAGATCCCTGCTCCCCAGACTTGCGGTGGTTTCCGAATTAGGAAACCGGCACCGAACCCCGCCTCCGAATGACGGCTTGCGACTCGGGGCCGGACATCATCCCACGCAGTAGCCGGAGACGGGTATCTGGAGAATGCGATGTGCGAAGCTTAAGGTTCGGATGGACTACTTGGCTTCTGGCGTGTGTTGCAAAGACTGGTGTTGTGGTTAGCAGACCGAATTTCCTACCATTTTCTGGAAGTCGCTCCCTCCCAGCACTCTGGATCGGCTTGAACCTTCATGCAAGTCATCATTCGGCAAAGTTTCTGTCACTGTCCAGCCTTCAACTTTGCTCTCATCTGAAGTCTTTTGGAGACGGAACTGCGACGAGAAGCCGCAAGAATGCTGGCTGAAGTCACACTCGGGCTCTCATGGCCCATGCTGGGCGCTGTTGTCGCCGGATTAGTGAGCCATCCTACCACGACAGACGCAAGCAAATGCGCTGACACATGAGGCAGACTCTCGTCTACCTTGTGATCCTCCGACCTATCTACAATGTCTACTTCCACCCTCTCCGCAAATACCCAGGCCCGAAACTCTGGGCAGCTTCCGTCCTCCCGTGGGGCTTCTCCTTCATGGCCGGCAACATGCACAACAGCCTGATGGACATCCACACAAAGTACGGCCCCATCGTCCGCGTCGGGCCCAACGAGCTCTCCTACGCGATCCCCGAAGCGTGGGACGACGTCTACGGCCGCTACCGCGCCGGAAAGCGCAAGGAAAACCAGAAACCCTCGTGGTACCTCAGCAAAGACGCCAACGACATCCTCGGCGCCGCGACGGGCGACCACGGGCGCATGCGCAAGATCCTGAGCAACGGCTTCACCACCAACGCCATGCTGGAGCAGGAGCCGGCCATTGCGGGATACGTCGACCTGCTGATCCTGCGTTTGAAAGAACGGGCTGAGGATGGCAAGGCTGCGATCGATCTGTGGCAGTGGTTCGTGTACTGCCTGTTCGACGTCACGGGCGACTTGGCGTTTGGCGAGCCGTTTGGGTGTCTGCGGGAGTCGATGATGCACCCTTGGATCTCGTTTGTGCTGAGCAACATCAAGTTGACATACATTATTTTGCTGTGCACGCGTATCCCGTTCTTCTTCTTCTTTGCCCCTGTGTTGGCGACGATCAAGTTGGTGAGGGAGTATGCGCAGCACCGTAAGGTCTTGAGGGAGACGGTCGATCGGAGGCTCGCGCTCAATGTGGAGAGGCCTGACTTGGTGCAGGTCATGCTTACGCAAAAGGACGGCTTGGTAGGATTAGGCTCCTTTTCGACAACCTTATCCTTCTGTAGACGTGCTAATCCTTTCGTAGAAAATGTCACAGGAAGAGATTTACAGCAACGCTGTCACCTTAACCCTCGCAGGTGCGGAGACGACAGCAAGCGCTCTCTCGGGAATCATGTACATGCTTGCGTCGTACCCGGAAGTCAAGGCCAAGCTCATGAAGGAACTTCAAGACGCGTTCAAGAGCGAAGATGAGATTAACATGCGCAGCGCCATGCAGCTACGTTACCTGGCTGCCGTCATCGACGAGACGTTCCGGTACCACCCTCCCGGCCCGAATGCTTTGTGGCGGACGACGCCTCCCGAGGGAAACTGGATTCTTGGTGACTTTATTCCGGGAAACGTGAGTTGACACAATGTGTAAATCTGAGGTAAGGCTTTCTGCTGACAACTATCGTAGACAATTGTGGGCATCCCGCATCGCGTCATGTACCGCAGCGAAGCCAACTTCAAGCGTGCCGACGAGTTCCTCCCCGAGCGATGGCTCGCCGACAGCAAGACTTCCGAGTTCTCCACCGACCGGCGCGAAGGGTTCCACCCGTTCTCATACGGCCCTCGCAACTGCATTGGGTTGAAGTGAGTATCATCCAACCTTTTCGGGTATGGGACACCTGCTGACAGAATGGTTAGCCTCGCTAACGCTGAGATGCGTTTCATCCTGGCACGTGTTTTGTGGAATTTCGATGTTGAGGCTACGCAGCAGAGCCGAGGTTGGATGGACAAGCAACGGTCGTATCTCATGTGGGAGAAGGGCGGACTGTATATGTACTTGAAGCCGAAGTATTCGGGTTCTGCTGCATCTTCATAGGTTGATAGACTGGATAGAATGTATTCGTGACAGCCTTACTTAATCATGAAACCCTCTATGCTGTTTGCCCTGTGTCATCCGGAGTTAGCCTCATTCGAAACCCGAGGCGAGCTGACTGGACTGGAGTAGTCCGCGCGCCTTCATGCTTGCAAGACAACAGACGAGTTACGGAGGTGTCCGCGTACCCTGCATTCGTTTGGAAAATCGCTATCCGATTGACTTGCATGAAGCCAGTACACTAGTATCCCATCGACTGCTAGGTGGCACCAGCACAACGGCGTGCGGGGAACTAGCTAACTGGACGTTATTCCGAACTATGACCGTTGATTTCCCCGAACCAAAACCTGCGAAGGGGACATAATTCGGAGAAAGCTTGAGAATATATGCACTGACGCCATCTAGCAGTCGATGGGATACGGGGTATATGTAATCAAGTGTTGTCCCTAGTGATCGATACTTTTCTTGAGCAAATAGGAAATTACCATAAGATCAGACTTAGAGAAATTACGGATACTCTATGTACTGGCATCATATAGCAGTCGATGGGATAGCGTAGATGACATGGAGTAGGGAACACAACAAAAGCGGACAACAGACGAGTTGGTGTCTACAACTGGCCAAGCTCGTCCGTCACCCACGCATATGGTTGTACAAGCTTCCGTCTTGTGAACTTTCATGCTGGCTAACATCTCGCTCAGCCCTTCAGTTAAAGATGCGGAGTACCTCGAGAGGCATCGGGAACCACAAAGGTACCGTGAAAGACTAGTCCAAGAACTAACCTCAGCAGGGGGCCGGCGTACCACGTGTTTTTATGGAGGGGGTAAGTGGTGTCGGAGAGGGGTGCATTCGTCTCTGACAGGCGATCACAGGCTTGATATTTCCCAGCGAGAAGTAATGGGAGACCAAATAGACTTTGGTCCAAAGTCAAAGTCAGGCAAACCTGTTCCTACGAAGTGAGGGGCGGTATCCGACGGCTCCGAAGCCGTCGGATTCTTCCTGGCTCTTCCGCGAGTTTTACTTAGGCTAGGAATCCCACAGTCCCATGATCGCCACGGAGGCATTAATCCCTTCAGCCTTCTTCTGGGAACAAATGCTCTGTGCAATGCCTGTTATCAGGGGTATACATGCCGGGTGCGGAGTCGCGAAGTCGCTCCGCAGCGAAATAAACGGAAGATGTCTCCGGTGCAGATCCCGTTCGGACTAATCCCACTCATCCCAAAGTCTGCCCATCGGCATCCCACTCCCACGAGGTTCCCGAACAATTTCTTAACCACTGATACGCATTTTCTGATCCCTAAATTGGGTTATGTCCCCCGCGCCACGTGTTGTAGGTTTGCTACCTTGGAACGACAGACCAATGTTTGTGGTGTAACGACAAAATAAGCTTTTGAGTCGCGTGGATGAGCTGGTGAATTTGTCACAATGTAGAGGAACCGAGTCATTGGCATGCGGACGTGTGCGCCCGGTAGTTGTCTACACATCGAATGAAAGTACGAGTTCCTGACGAGGATGAAACAGTCAGAAGAAGCTGTGAATCACGTGCGCAATGCCCCCCCCCGGATTCTTGGGGGGTATGTTCACTCGACAACTACCCCTCCATTTCATGATAGAAAATCTGCCATGCGACAATGGACGAATCCCCTGCGGTTGCTTGTTGTGGTCGTGAGTCCAGTTTAGTCGTCGGGTTTTCCCTCTCACGACGATGTACGGGAACCTCACCCGTGCTGGCGAATTCCCCTCTCATTACACCAATGAGGGTTTGCCGTTTGAAAATCGCAAAAGCACAATCGTAGGCGTGATTGCGTCTGGATTGGTATGAATGTTCGCAAAGCATGATGTTGTGGCTTGTTGCTGACAGTCAACTATAGGTTGTGGCTTGGTTTTGCGTCGGCCTCAGAATATTTGTGAGAGTGCGGATCGTACGAGCACCTGGTTGGGATGATGCCGTCGTCTTGCTAGCATTAGTACTACTTCTATTCTATCATGGCAATGATGGGTGCTGACAACTACATAGCTTGCCGGTTCAGCCAGCGCGATAGGACTTGCTCTCGGTATTGGATGCGATGTTTGTGCCCTTCAGCAGTACTCGTGACTAACAAAGCAACAGGAACCAACTATGGCATGGGGCATCCTTTCAAAGAAGTCCCTGATAGCGACAGAGAGATGTTTTTTCTCGTGAGCGGTGCCCATTGGTTGCCATGCAGGCGCAATAGAACGACTTAGGGCTCACACTTGGAGCAGTTATTTTACATGTCCAACGCGTCATTTTCCACCTCAAACGCCCTGGTTAAACTGTCGATCCTATTACAGTACCTCCGATTATTCAAAGACCGCATGCGAAATCTTAGAGTTGCAACAACGGTGCTGATTGTCATCGTCTCGATCTGGGGCTTCGCTTTCTCCTTCATGGCATGGTTCCCATGCTTCCCAGTCCAGCAGTTCTATCGCCTAGGCTCAGAATCGAACTGTTACGGATACGGCTCCACCAACTCGATGGAAGTTTACAACGTAGTCGTGTCATCTAATGCGACGAATATGGCTTTGGACTTTATCATTCTTGTCCTGCCTATCCCTCTCTTGTTTAGCGACGATACTATTCGACGGACAAAACTGGGGCTGATGGGGTTATTGTTCATCGGGGCATTGTAAGCGCATGCCAAGAATCCGACTGACTGCCGCCACTGGTGTTGAACAGGACGCGGGTACTAATAGGGCACCTAGAATCAATGTTATAGCAGGAGGACGCATCGTTGCCAACAGATCAACATCAGACCGAGAGTCCGACCCGACGAAATCCTTCCCGACGATCATACTATTGGGAGAAACCGAGAATCGGTTGTCACTGGCGTTGGCGTCAATCCCAGTCTTTTGGCCCGTCGTCACCAAGACATGGAACAACTTTATTTACGTTACGCGCGAGGTCAAGGTTGAGAGTACGTCAAGGGACTTTTCGAATCAATTGGAATTGGGTCGAATCAGCCCGAGAGATTATCACGGTGGGATGGCACGAATTACTACGGAAGACGAGACGACGGAGGCCGGACTTCGACATCCTGGGCGACTTGGAGAAATGGACCGATACGTCAGGCAGCTGATCAGTCCGTTTGCCGAGAATCAGAAGGATGACTCTACTACTCTGACAACGGAACTTAACCGTAGCTTCACAGAGGAGTTGGAAGGGCATAATCTGGACTTTGAGACCATGCCGGAGATGGCTAGATCCAGGGGACCGTCGATGAACGTGGAGTCACGGGGTCCTCCAATAGCGGCTGGTGGACAGAAGGCGGGGCATGACCGGTTCAACGTACATAACACAGAGAATGTTTGAATTCCAGTATTCATTCAAGGACGACTGCCCATTGCATTGGTGGGCGACAACTCGACTCATCTTAGTTGATTTGGGAACAGGACGAACGGCGATGCCTCAAATCCATATAAAGGGATTACCCTAGGTCAAGATCAAAGTGTCTACAGCCATCCAGATGTTTGAGTCTTCAACCACGGAAGCAGAACATCAAGGAGTCCCTGCAGGTTTTCAGGGAACAACGCGTGTGATGCGTCCTCGACGAATACCACTGTAGAACGATCACCCGCCAGCCCAGTGGTGTAGTTCCATTGGTCTTCCGCTCTCCACGGGTCTAACTTTGCAATGACATCCAGGATCTGTGTGTTGTTTCCTCCAAGGGTGCTGACGCCAGTGCCTGAGATAGAGCCGACGGCTTCGGGGAACCATCCCGACAACCAGACTGACGCGTTGTGGCCAGGGGCAAAGTAGCCCAGTTCCAGTGCTGCAAGTCTTTCCTCAACAGGGTTGCTGTAGTTGCTGGCGATCGTCGCCGTGGCAGCGATCGTGGCGTTGGTGTTGATTCCGGTGTTGATGCATGCCAGTACGATCGCGGGCACCTTCTCCGGAAAGGTAGCGGCCATGTGCTTCGTGACCCTCTGGCCAGCGGCGTGACCAAGAACTACGGCCTTTCCGTTGCCGAAGGTGTCGATGACTGAAGCAACATCGGCGCCGAGCTCATCCCAGTTCGTCTTGATAGGGCCGGTGGACTCGCCCATGCCTCGTGGTTGAGGGCGGAGGACTCGGTAGCCGGCTTCAGCAAGTGCGGTGGAGAACTCATGGAAGTCTTCGATACTGTCACGAGCGTATGACGGCCATACAAGCAATGATGGGCCCTTTCCTTCGACGAGAACCTGGATGGTATTGTTCGAGGAGCCGGTGAGATACTCCGTGGTGTACGTGGCTGAGGCCAAGGCCGACAGCGCGGCGAGAGCCAATGTGTTTTTGAAGTACATTGCGAGAGATGTTGTTTCCTGCTAAGTCGGTATTACCAAGCCTTCAGATTTAATGATTGATGAAATGGCTATGTATAGGTAGCCAAAACTGGGGAAACGAGTGTCTGAAGAGTTCAAAGCTCAAGCTGTCGAAATCGGATAGAGGTGTCGTCTGATCCTCTATTGCAGCCGGTTGGCGCGACGATATATACACTTGTTGTCAAAAGGGGACGCCTCCTTTTCCAACGAACGTCTGATCAAGGCCATGAAGCCTCATATGGGCCCTCTAGATGTCTTACGAATCGGATTCGTCCTATGCTGGGAACGCCATAAAACAAAGTTCAGCGATGTCTTGGCATCGTTCCGCGGTGGCGGCACACCCGAACCTGCGGGCCCGGCACTTGGTCGTTTCCTTGGTAGAAACATGCTTTCTAATTGTGACAGGGGCCGTAGTTATTCGACGAACCTGCAATGAAGACTGGTCCTTACCAAGGTTCAGAGCCATTGTGGCAATCAGACCATGTGGCAGGCAGAGAAACCAGCAACACCTGCCGTCTCCCTTTCTCATTTTCAACTACATGTAAGCTCGTAGCAGACGAAAGGGAAGGGAGAATGACAATCATTTAAAAACACAAAGCGTGATGGTTACACCAGATTCCATGTTGCATATGCTCGTGAGCTTGATTGCTGCCACGGCAGCACTTCAAGGACCAACGACATGGTCATTCTATGCCTAAATCAGACGCTATCTGAGGCTCACGCAATCGATGAATAAAATACCCGTCCAAACAGAGTAGAAACATGCTTCTCCTCTATCCCCCACAATCCGGATGGAAGCAATTAAGCTCTCACTGCGTATTTGAACTACGGCCGCCCGCGCGGGCGGCCGGCTTGGCAATCCAACATGGCGGAAATTTCGGCCAAAAAAGGGCGAGGTTCTCCCGAAGCCGTCTTTAGGGGTCGACAGCACGACTCGCACACGCGTATGGTACCTTGAATACAGGGGGCCATACCCCGTGAGTGTAGTGTACCTTAGTCAAAATAATGCCAAACAGCACTACAGCCACTGACATAACCACGACAGCCTAATGATGTGACTTGGAATTGAGATTAGTTAACGAGGGTCGTTCGTAAGCCTCCATCAAAGTTCGGCGGATAGAGTGCGAGATTGTCGAGAAACCTTTCACGGACCTATGTTCGATCCCTCACCTGCAGTTGCAAGTGTCCGGGGCCCAGTGAATCCCAAAATTGCGTTGCGAGATGCTGGTCGCGGAGGCTCCTCCAGCATAATTCTTCAGGCATTGCACGGCGTAGGCATGGTAATGGGTTGCATTGGTCAACTCGTGGCTTGGAAGTTCCGGACATCAGACGTTTGGCGGACTGGTTCTCCGACGAGAGTTGCCGCTTCTTGGGCCAAGGAGCTTGTCGAATTTGGTTCATGACACGAAAAGGACGCGAGTAAAGAAGCAGAAGCATCTGAAAAGAGTAGATCAATGGAATGACTACACACACAAAAGTGAGCCCAGGGTAATCAGAATTCATGGCGGAGAACTTCGATCGGTCTAAAGCCGACTCCCATCCCGTCTCCTGGTTTTTAAGGTTTTGATCCACCGAAGCACCCCGGCCCCGAGGCCGGTCGGTCTCGGTTTCCCAATTGGGTTGCTTTTCCTCGAGCATCAGCATCACCGCCTGGATTATTGAATTGCAATAGAATATGTTTCATTTTGGGGTGAGATTGAAAGAAACTAACAGGACCATCTCCTACGACCCAGTTCAATCGCCATGACGACGAATAAACCCGCTGCCCGTCCGCCTCTGCCTCCCTTTTTATCGTTCTCCAGCATCATAACTCAGACATGGCCACCGAAACCAAGTTTTACTGAAAAAGACATTCCGGATCTGTCAGGCAAGGTAGCTTCCAACAGCATAACCAACTTTAGCCGACATGGAATGGCTCGCTGATTGGTTCAAAGGTCTACATTGTCACCGGCTCTAATACTGGAGTAGGCAAGGAGGTCGCCCAGATCCTTTACTCTAAGAATGCCAAAGTCTACGTTGCTGCTCGATCTGAGGTCAAAGCAACACAAGCCATAGAAGATATCAAGAAGAAATGGCCTGAGAGCAAAGGTGATCTGGTATTCTTGTATTTTGACCTCGCCGACCTTTCCACCATCAAGCCTGCCGTTCAGAAGTTTACCTCCCAAGAGAGCAAGCTTCACGTGCTTTTCAACAATGCCGCAGTTCAAGCACTCAAGAACAGCGACGGCTCGATCAAAACTGCACAAGGCCATGAGCTTCATCTCGGCGTCAACGTCCTTGGGGTGTTCCTTTTCACCAAGCTCTTGACGCCCATTTTAGCCTCCACGGCGAAGGTCGAGCCGCCGAACTCAGTCCGCATAGTCTGGGTTTCTTCGATGGGAACGGAAGTTGTCGGCGAGAGGTCCCATGGAATTTCCCTGGACTACCTCAATTACTGGCCGTCCCTAATGGCTTTGGAAAGGTATGGAATCAGCAAAGCTGGCAACTGGCTGCATGGAGTGGAGTTTGCAAGACGCCACCAGGAGGATGGCATCGTTAGCGTGCCTTGTAATCCTGGGCATCTCAACTCTGACCTTTACCGGGACGGAGGTTTCCTGTTCAAAAGCTTGATCAAGACTTTGGTTCTTCAGCCCCCTATCTTTGGTGCTTACACAGAGTTGTTTTCCGGGCTGTCGCCTAGCATCACGATGAAGGAAAGTGGAAAATGGGGTAAGTTCCCTGAGAAGATGTGAAACTTTACTGCAATGCTGACGTACTTCTAGTAATCCCATGGGGTCGTTTGTATCCAATCCGCCCAGACTTAGAAGATGCAACGAAGACCGAACAGGAAGGGGGCAATGGACACGCGAAAAGGTTTTGGGAATGGACTGAAGAGCAGGTACACGACTTCTATTAGACCATGAGATAATGGTGTATGACTGAAGATAGCCACGAAGTTTTGTCAATGATCATGAATACAGATAATTGTGCGCACGGAAGCTGTGCTCGTGTTCCTATAGTTCCGCCACGCAACTCAAATTGTCGAATAACTACGTTATGTTCCTCTTCACACCATAATGTCTCATCAATTAAGACAGAATCATAAAGTCGTTTAAAAGTATGGTCACAAGACCAGCTTTCATGTTGGAATGATCAATCTTCAATGCGGGAAGAGTAGCGACAATTCTCAGCTGAGGCTTCCAATTCATGTTGAAAGTAGCTGGAGAGCCACACATAAGTTCTAATATGTGGCGTTACGGCGTACCGATCGGTCGGTCCATTGGCTGGTCACCACATGACGACTCAATATTATCGGTGACGGTTTCCTATTCGAGATGTTTCACTAGTAACGTCATGCCGGCCGAAGGAGACCGGAAACTCGGGGACTTTCGGGCAACTGCCATCCATTGGCACCACGGAAGAGCTCCGGAGCGACTAGCAAATCATAGGTCGGCAGCAGGCAGTTCAGCGCCCATCTCCGATTTAGGATTGCTGGATGTATGACCGAACCTCAATACCCTCCATCGTCTCGTCCAAACTCTTTGGATAGAGTTACCACTTCTGCCTCTTGAGTTAGACTTCCCGCTGCTTGACGGGACTTGCACCAAAACCTTCCTGTTCACCGAAAGACTGTTGATACGCACCAACAATGAACTCCAAAACGATACCCAACGAACCAATCGCCATAGTTGGCAGTGCCTGTCACTTTGCTGGAGATGCAAGCTCTCCTTCGAAACTCTGGGAGCTACTCCGAAACCCTCGCGATGCCCGCCGAGAAATCCCAGAGAGCAGGTTTAGCGCTAAAGGCTTTTTCCACGAAAACAACTCTCACCATGGCCGGTCTAACGTTATGCACTCGTACCTTCTTGAGGAAGACCCAAAAGTCTTTGATGCAGAATTCTTCGGTATCAACCCTATCGAAGCTCGGGCTATGGATCCCCAGCAACGAATGCTGCTTGAGACCGTCTACGAAGCTATAGAGTCTGGTGGTATGACGATCGAGGGCTTGAGAGGTAGTGACACAGCTGTTTACGCTGGTGTTATGTGTGGAGATTACGAAGCTATGCTACTCCGCGACCTGGATGAAGCACCAACCTACTTTGCGGTGGGAACCTCGAGGGCGGTGCTTTCTAACCGCATCTCATACTTCTTCGACTGGCATGGTGCTTCGGTCACGACAGACACAGCATGTTCCTCTAGTTTAGTTGCGGTGCACAATGCGGTCCAAATACTTAGGTCAGGAGACTCGCACATGGCTGTGGCTTGCGGTTCGAATCTCATCCTTGGCCCCGAGATGTTTGTGGTCGAGAGCAAGGTCAAGATGTTATCTCCTGATGGTCTTGGTCGGATGTGGGACAAGGACGCTAACGGCTACGCCCGTGGAGATGGCGTAGCGGCCGTCGTTCTCAAAACGCTAAGTGCTGCGCTTGCAGATAATGACCACATCGAAGGCATCATTCGGGAGACCGGCTTAAATCAGGACGGTGCAACAGCTGGCTTGACCATGCCGAGTGCTACTGCCCAGAGAGATTTGATTCAGAAAACCTACGCCAAGGCTGGGCTTGATCTTACCGTCCCCGGAGACAGACCTCAGTATTTTGAAGCTCACGGAACTGGCACTCCGGCTGGCGGTAAGTGCATAATGTTCATTGCTGGCGGATAGTTTTGCTAATAAAGATGATAGATCCTGTCGAAGCCGAAGCTATCAGTTCAGCCTTCTTCCCCGATAGCCCAGACACCGCAAAAACAACTTCAGCCAGCTCTCCGTTATATGTCGGCTCCATCAAAACCGTGCTCGGCCACACGGAGGGCACTGCTGGCGTAGCAGCCATCCTCAAGGCAACACTGGCGCTCCAAAACTCTACGATTCCGCCAAACCTCTTGTTCAACAACTTGAACCCCTCAGTCGCGCCATTCTATGACAACCTTAAAATTGTCAAGACCGCGCAGTCGTGGCCTCAATTGGCCAGCTCCCAACCGAGGCGAACGAGTGTCAACAGCTTCGGTTTTGGAGGCGCCAATGCCCATGCCATTCTTGAGAGCTATCAACATCCGGCGGAAAGATCTGGGATTGTCGCCGCCAGTGGACCCTTCACCCCTTTCACGTTCTCCGCCGCTTCAGAAGAGGCACTGCGTGCCAACCTAGCAGCGTATCTTCATCATCTCGATACCTATTCCGACATTAACCCCCATGACTTGGCATACACACTGAGGGAGCGTCGTTCCGTTTTCCCCCATCGCACTGCCTTTCCCGCAACCTCAATCGCCAATCTCAGGACTAAGATCCAGACCCGGCTAGATGAGAAGGAGACGCCCCTCGGAATCAAGACGCTAGCAAGACCCTATGCTAAATCATCGAAAGTACTCGGTATCTTTACTGGTCAAGGTGCCCAGTACGCTCGCATGGGTGCTACGTTGATCGAACAGTCACCTTACGCCAGACGAATCATTCAAGAGCTGGATACGCATTTGGCCCAGCTTCCAGCCGAAGACCAGCCGGCTTGGTCGCTTGAGAAGGAGCTTCTCGCTGACCCGACGACGTCTCGACTTGTTGAAGCCGCGATCTCTCAGCCACTTTGCACTGCAGTCCAGATCATGCTGGTGGACCTCCTCCGGTCTGGAAATGTCCATTTTGATGCTGTGGTAGGTCACTCCAGCGGCGAGATCGCTGCGGCCTATGCTGCCGGGTTTCTCAGTGCCCGCGACGCCATCTATATCGCGTACTACCGAGGACTGCACTGCAAGCATGCAGCAAGCCCGAATGGAAACATCAAGGGAGCAATGCTCGCAGTAGGCACTTCGATGGAAGATGCCTTGGAGCTGTGCGAGGACCCGGATTTCGACGGCCGCATTACCGTTGCCGCGAGCAATTCTGTGTCAAGCGTTACCATCTCAGGAGACGAAGACGCCATCGAGGAATTGGAGCTTATTCTGAGCGACGAGAAGAAATTCAATCGACGGCTCAGAGTTGACCAAGCATACCACTCGCGACACATGGCTCCATGCTTCGATCCTTATGTGGATTCTCTGCGACGTGCCGGGGTCAAGGCACAGGCTCCATCGTCATCGCAGTGCACTTGGTACTCTAGTGTCCATGATGGCGAACCCGTCGAGCTATCTGCCGACTTGAGTCACGTCTATTGGGCACAGAACATGACAAAACCGGTTCTCTTCTCGCAAGCCATCACAGCCGCAGTCTCAGCAAGCTCAGACGCCATTTTTGATGTTGCGCTTGAAGTCGGACCCCATCCCGCTCTCAAGGGACCCGCTGGACAGAACATCCAAGACGCCTTGCAGCAAGCCATCCCTTATCACGGATCTCTGGGTCGCGGTCAAGATGCCGTCGAGTCCTTCTCAACGTGTCTGGGCTTCTTGTGGTCACGGCTGGGAGGATCAGTGAGCCTTCAACGTTGCGAGATTGCGATGTTGGCAGGGAATCCCCAGTTCAGTGTTCTAAAGGGTCTTCCAACCTATCAGTGGAAGCATGAGACTCAATACTGGCATGAGTCTCGAAGGTCGCGTCGTATTCGCCTTCGCAAAGAGCCGTTACATCCTCTGCTGGGGGACATTTCACCCGACAGCTCTCCGCACACCATGCGCTGGAAGAATATCTTGAAGCCAAGTGAGATCCCCTGGCTTGAAGGTCACCAGGTACAAGGCCAAATCGTGTTTCCCGCCACTGGATACGTGAGCACTGCTCTTGAAGCAGCGAGATCTCTCGCCGGTGACCAGAGCATTCGGCTTATCGAGCTTGAGGATTTCTACATTCGCCAGGGTTTCCCATTTGAGAGCTATGATGCGGGCGTCGAAGTTCACGTTGAACTTTCACGGATTTCTAAATCCCAGCCAGACTTTATCAGTGCTTTCTTCACCTACTCCGCTGCTCTTGGTGGCGAGGAACTCTCGTTGGTAGCTGATGGAGAACTGAAGGTGTTCTTGGGCGAGGCGTCTGGGAGTTTACTGCCCCAGAGGAAGCCAACGCCCCCGCACTTGATCAATGTCGAGTCAACCCGTCTCTACAACTTCATGGAGAGCCTGGAGTACAACTTCAGTGGCCCTTTCCGTTCCCTCATTGGACTCAGAAGGAAGCTCGGGCGAGCTTGCTGCATCGCCAAACGAGCAACGACTCCCGATTCGAAGGCGTTGCTGCTCCACCCGGTCGAGCTGGATGCTGCCATACAGTCCGTCAGTCTTGCTTACAGCTACCCGGGGGACGAACAGTTGCGAATCCTTCATATGCCCACGAGCATCGGCAAAATCAGGGTCAACCCTGCAGTCTTAGCCTCTCAAGAGCATCAGGAGAATGTCGCCATTGACTCGACGTGCAACCGCGAAGATCGGTCTCAGCCAGGGGCTGGATTCTCGGGCAATTTTGACATTTCTTTCGATGGTTCTCCAAATGTTGCAGTCCAGCTTGATCAGGTCAAGTTCAAGCCTGTGAGATCGGCCGCTAGCGACGACCGTAATGTATTCTACAAGACTCATTTCGTCCCGACGGTTCCAGACGGAGACCTTGCCGCCGAGGGCATCCCAGTCACCCAGGCAGACACGGATCTTCTATGGGTTCTTAGCCGGATTGCTGCGTTCTATCTTAGGCGGTTCGATGAGGATGTTCCAGAAGATTCTCCGGCTAGATCAGAGAGTCCATCATGTCACTATCTCAACTATGCTCGGCACATGACGGATCTTCTAAAGAAGGGTGACCACAAATATGGTCGGAAGGAGTGGCTTACCGACACGCGCGAGGACGTGGTAGCCGAGATTGAATCCAAAGGGTATGCAAATCAGTCGCAAATTGTCAGTGAGGTTGCTAACGAAATAACTTTAGCGTCGCTGACAACTCTGTTGTCAAAATCATGCGTCTTGTGGGCGAAACCATGCCCAAGGTCTTCAGGGGAGAGACCACAATGCTTGAGCATTTCCGCGCATCGGGACTATTGGATGAGTATTACGCACACGGCTTTGGCACCATGCAGTCATCGATGTGGCTCAGCGGCATCGTCAAGCAACTCACAGATCGGCGCCCGCATCTGAACCTGCTTGAGATCGGTAAGCCTCCATCTATTCAACCTGATGACGTGACGAAGCTGACAACCAGACTACAGGCGCCGGAACTGGTGGTGCGACCAAGAACATCCTCCGAACTATCGGTCACAGTTTTGGCAGCTACACATTCACAGACATCTCGTCCAGCTTTTTCGAGAACGCGGCCGAGGCATTCGAAGAATGGGGTAACCAGATGATTTTCAAAGTCTGCGATGCCGAGAATGACCCTGTCCAGCAAGGATTTGTCGAAGGCTCTTACGACGTGGTCATCGCATACCTTGTAGTTCACGCCACAGCCAAGCTCGACGAGACCATGCGAAACCTGCGAAAGCTCCTCAAGCCCGGCGGCTTCCTTCTCATCGGCGAGGGAAGCAACGAAGGACCCATGCAAGCCGGTGCCAGTTTCATCTTTGGCCCTCTCTCTGGATGGTGGAGAGGAGTAGATGAAGGCCGAACTCTCACCCCCTTCATCAACATTCCTGAGTGGAGCGATATTCTGAAGCGAACTGGATTCTCCGGCATCGACACCATGTCGCCTCCACTTCTTCTCGATACCTTTGGTACCATCCTCTTTGTATCGCAAGCTGTTGATGACCGCGTTGGTCTCATTAGACAGCCGCTATCCTCCGCACAGGATCTACTGCGAGAGAAGCAACTTATCCTGATTGGCGGCCAGACAGGCCCTGTAGCCCACGTCTCACAAGAGATCAACAATCTTCTCGCACCTCTGTTCGGCATTGTTCGGCATTTCAAGGCCCTGGAGGATCTAGATGACAGTATCTTGGAGCCCAATGCACTCATTTTGAGTTTGACAGAGCTCGATTTCCCTGTCTTCAAGGATATTAGCCCCACGAGATGGACCGCCTTCAGAAGACTCTTCGAGGGAGAGAAGACCATGCTCTGGATCACCAGCGGTCGCCTTGACCACGAGCCCTACACCAACATGACGGTCGGCTTCGGTCGCTCTGCTGTACATGAGGAGGAAGATCTTCGCCTACAGTTCCTGGACATTCCCGATGCTAGCAAGGCCGATCCGCAGGCCATTGCCGAGAATCTCGTTCGCCTCGCTGCGAAGCATTTGGAAAGCGGTGATGTTCTCCATACTATGGAGCCTGAGATCATCATGGATGGCGGGGGTCGTCAGCTTGTTCCGAGATTGCGGCCCATTCACGACGCCAACGATCGACTGAACTCTGTCCAGCGACCCATTCTGCACCAAGTCGATATGGATGACTCGCCGGTTGAGTTGAAGTGGGAGAACGAATACTTCGTCCGCCAATTGTCCAGATTCGAAACCGTCCCTGATCCCACACAGTAAGATTTCCGTGTTGGATTCCCATAATTTCTCAGGCTTAAAGCTAACCTGGAAAACCACAGATCTGGTCTCATCGAGCTCAAGACCACACGTGCTATTCTTTCCGCAGTGAGAGCCCCGATCGACCATCTATTCCTCGCCATTGGCCTTGACGAGGATGGTACTCGGTATCTCACACTCGTGCCATCTTTGACGTCCGTGATGCAAGTTGCGAGGGAGGCGGCGGTGCTCTACAAGTTCCCCGACTTGACAGATGAAGCTGTCCTCACTCTCGCCGCAGCCCATCTCGTCAGCAGAGCAATCATTGACCCTCTCTTTTACGGCCAAAAAGCTCTCACACACAATCCATCTGCGGCCCTCGCCAAGGCCATCTCCAACCAGGCGTCTCAGACTGGCGTGGAGGTGATCTTTACCACGGATGCTGACGACATTGTGCCGATTCCGTCCTCTTGGATCAGATTGCCTCGTTATGTTGGCCGCTCGGAAATCGGCCGTCTGATTCCTAGCGACATTGCCTGCTTTTCCGCCCTCTCTCATCGCGAGTCTGAGAATGAGCGGACGATAGCGTCTGTCCTATCACCCCACTGTCGCAAGGAGAGCACGAAGACGATCTTCTCTCCCAACGCCGTCGACTCAAGTCGTCACCCGCCCGCAGTCTTACAGCAGCTCCTTCAAAAGGCCATTGGTTACGTCCAAAGTCAACAATACGATCACATTGATGACTTGATCAATCTCGACAGCTTGACAAATGGGGAACCCCCCGAGAACCCGTTGTCAATCATTGACTGGCCAGCCAGCACCTCAGTCCCCGCGAGAGTCACTCGGTTCGACGTCAAACCACTTTTCAAAGGCGACAGGACGTACTGGATCTGCGGTCTTTCGGGTGCTCTGGGCATCTCACTATGCGATTGGATGATTGACCGAGGTCTGAAGTACCTCGTCTTGACGAGCCGTAACCCGAGGATTGAGCCGGCTTGGGTCGAAGATCATGCACGAAACGGTGTTACTGTCAAGATTATTTCATGGTAAGTGTTTTTCTTTCTGATGGGAAACATCCGAGATCTCATTGCTGACACTATTTCTAGTGATGTGACCAACGAGAAGGCTCTTCGCGCCGTACACCAAACCATCGTCGACACGCTCCCGCCCATCGTCGGAGTTCTCAACGGAGCCATGGTCCTGAGAGATGTTTCCGTTCGCAACATGGCGTTTGGCCAGGTTACGGATGTGATCAGACCCAAGGTCCTCGGGAGTATCCATCTCGACAACATATTCCACGACGTAAACCTCGACTTTTTCGTGCTCTTGTCCTCGATCAACTGCGTCATTGGCAATGTCGGCCAGGCCAACTATGCTGCCGCCAACATGGGCATGTGTGGCGTTGCTGCCAATCGTAGGAAGCGCGGTCTTGCTTCCACCGTCATTAACGTTGGTGCCGTGATTGGAGCGGGCTACATCACCGAGTCAGACCGTCAACTCGATGTCACAGTCGCGAAGATGGCCATGATCCACTTGTCTGAGGATGACTTCCACCAAATCTTCGCCGAGGCCATCGACGCCGGCAACCCTGACTCGCCCAATGGCCCCGAGATCTCAACTGGTCTTCTTGACATATCTCCAGACGCTGCCAACATCCCCAAGTGGTATTCCAACCCAATGTTTGCCCACTTCATCGTCCACCAGACCACGAGCAATGATGGAAAGAAGCAGCAGACAAAGGCCGCATCGATCCAGGACCGTCTTCAGGAGTGTCAGTCTGATGCTGAAGTCCTTCGAGTAATTCAGGGTAAGTCCATTCACACACTTTGAAACTTACGATAGAACTGACGCAGTGATCCAGAGTCGTTTTCTGCTCAATTGCGTTCCATCTTACAGATATCGACACCCGACGATGACTTAATGGTCATGCGCAGCGTCAATCTCGGCCTAGACTCACTCGTCTCGGTCGATATCCGGTCTTGGTTCTTGAAGAACTTCCAAGTCTCGATCCCGGTGCTGAAGATCATGTCCAACGAATCTGAGATGGGCACGCTGGCGAAGATCGCCGCTGAAGGCATTCCTTCCAACTTGATTCCCCAAGTTGCGCGGGACGGGGCACTCACTCCCAATGATGGGAACACCAGTGACACAAATACCACTATTGCGACACCACCGACCGAGAGCAGTCCTGAGCCTACGTCACCCTCCACTTCGATCACCACACCTGGAAGCATTTCCTCGGACAAGGGCGATGCAACTGTTCAGGGGATCGACTGGGAAGCCGAAATGTCGCCACCATTTGGCATCATCCCATTCCCAAGCATAAATCCTCCGAAAAAGCAACCCAGCGTTGTTCTCCTCACTGGAAGCAGCGGTCTTCTTGGACATCATCTCCTCAATCGGCTTTTGGAACAGCCATCAATCACGAAGATTATCTGCGTCGCAGTCCGTCGGCTGTCAGAACGACTTGAGAAGGGACGATTGCCGCCTGCTTCCGACCGTATCGTCTACTACGAGGGTGACTTACAGCTTCCCCGCTTTGGCCTCACCGAAGAGCACGAGACTTCAATCTTTTGGGAGGTTGACGCCGTGATCCACAACGGCTCCGACACATCCCATCTCAAGTACTACTCAGCTGTCAAGCAAACAAACGTCGAGTCCACCCGGTATTTGGTACGCAAGTGCCTGCCACGCATGATTCCGATCCACTACGTTTCTTCTGTGGGAGTCTGCTTGCTGTACGGCCAAGACGAATTCCCTGAGGTTTCGGCCACAGCAAGTGGAATCAAGCCGTCGCCCGATGGCACCCATGGCTACATGTGCGGCAAATGGGTATGCGAAGGTCTTCTTGAGAAAGTCAATGCCTTGTATGGCCTCAAGGTATGGATCCAGCGGCCTTCGACCATCATACGCGCTGGCGATGACGCCAGTGTCGCGGAGGCAGAGTTCGACTGGGTCAACGCTCTGCTTCACTACTCCCATCGCATCAAAGCCGTACCTAAGGCAAACCACAACAAGGGGGCTTTTGACCTCGTCCGTGTTGAGAGTGTCTGTTCTGACATCATCCGGGAGCTGCTCCGTGCTGAGCCGAGACAAGGTAATGGGGTCTCGTACTTCAACAATGTGGGCGATATTGTTATTCCCATGGACAGGATGAATGAGATTGGGATGCATAATGGTGTTGAAGCATCGTATGAAGTCTTGTCAATGGAGGATTGGGCTCGGAGAGCTATTGCATCAGGACTGCATCCCGCCGTTGCTGCACTGATTGAGACGTTTGATGAGCCAGGGGAAGCACACTACCCTAGGCTGTTGAAGACTAGGGAGTAAGGGTATGGCTCAAGAATAGCTTGAAGATCGGTGGCAGTTGTATGCAAATGCGTCATTCGAAATTAGCACATTTCATCATGTACTTTTCCCTGGATTTGAGCGTCAAAACTGAATCACCTCTGCGATGATTATCGCAATTGCCTTATCATCATAGAAAATTGGATGTGAGGCTTCATTTGATTGAATCAACAAGCCGTTCATTGTGGAAATTTATCGCCTAATTCTGTCACTATGTGTCTAAAATCCGCTTGACATCAACGATAGCTTCCTTCAGCGATGCTAGTGAAGCCGCAAAATGTGTTCTATCCTCAGCGCCCGCTGCCTGATGCATGCCTCCAAAGCAATTCAAAACACTCGATAATGAAGCTTGATCTATACCACCATGCAGTAGACCATCAGGATACTCGTCTTGTTTACCCGAGACCCTCAGCTCGAGAGGTAGGCCAAGTGTCTTCTCAATGGTCTCAAACTGATGCTCAATGGTTTGTACAAGTATCTTCGTCTGTAGTGTGCCTTGTTGGACAACGAAACCTCCAAGCTGAAGCCCTGGTAGAGTTTGGGGATCCCTCGATGTGGCGGATTGTGATGTAGAGGCTGGACCCTTTTTGAGTTGATCGTAGAGATCGAGTAGCAAGGTGTCGAAAACGGCTATGATCCGTGCATAACACGCCAGCAGGTTGAGAATACAGGTAAAACTTGGCGAAAGAAAGGAACTCCCTTGCCCAGCCACGTCGCTCCGTCTGGTGTTACATTGGAAAATGGTGAGGAACTCAGACGTGCTGCACAGAGCATTGCCGAAAGCGTTTGGATCGGCCTGTCGGTTGGTGGAAACAGGCCTGGTCTTGCCGGCGACCGGTTGGTCCTCCTCATGGGGGTGTTGTTCCGCCTTCTTGCACACCTCCATTTGTTTACACAAGTCAACGCTGAGCTGTGACAGTCGAAGATCGCATTGAGCCCAGGATAAGGCCTCAGACTCCTTGCGAAAGTCATTGGGCTCTTCTATAGTAATAGTAGACTCAAGTGCGGCTATGAAATTGCCTTCTTCGTTGTGCGACAGAGCTGGATCATGAATTTGGCCATCTCCGATATCCATGTGATAGTCTAGATTAATTGGCTGCGGGAGTGACAGCAGCGCTTCCGACTCCACGTACGAACTAGCAAGGTCGTCCAAGTCGAAGTGGTGGTTGGCGAGTGAGTGCAAGTCATCAATGTCTTTGGGCAACAGCCCACCAAAGTACGAGGCTCTCGGACTCGGGTCCAGTGACGTGCCGGACCTTGTCTCGGCGGTGGACTGCGATCCGGAGGATCCAGGCGGCGATGGATCGGTCGGTTGGTACCTTATCCCACCGGCGCGGGCCGTCTTAGAAATGCTGCTCCGTCTCCTCAAGACGTCATGACAAGAACGCCCTAGGGGCTGCGTGTAGCCGGTGACGCAAGGAACTCCCGCTCGAACGCATCGATCGCAGTGTTGTGTATCATCAACTCGGACTGGGCAACGTAGTTTCTGTTTTCGGCATCGGTCGCATGCGGAGCGCTTTTGGGTTGAAAAGAAGGAAGCGGACGGGTTCGTAGGGGCCATGGATTCTAATCAACTTCTGCGAAAGTTAGCCTAAGACTCGGTGTGAAGCTGCCTTGCAGCAGGTGATTTGGATCACACTGCATTGTCGACGTACAAGCTGCAAACTTCCAACAAACCAACCATGGAGATTATCCCGAGCCTCAAAGAGGAAACTGGACCCTGATCTACGTTATAAAAATACACTTGGTTGGCAGACCGTTTTCATCCGTACTCCGTTCACTACGAATACCCGAGCACAGCAACGCAACTCGGCAAGATAGCCGTTGTGGGGGCTCTGGGGTCGCTGTGGCAGAGGCCGCTGAAGGAGCGGTGTGTAAGCGAGTTGCGCCATTCATTGAGTCTTTGCTACCGTGGCATCTACAGGCGGGCGGCGAAGCTGTTGAAACCGTTCCATGTAGGATCTGATGGGTCTGCTGCAACTGTACGGCAGGTTTCTCCAGATTGATGCAATAGGCTTATGGTAAATTGAGCAAGTGTAAGTCAACAGCTAGATGGGCACTCATGGTTAACCTTGTTCTCTCAGTCCGTCATCTGCGTCTGATCGTCTTCAAACTTCGGGAGATTATGGAGGATTGTGGTAAACAGCGCATTTGAGAATCCCATGCTTGCAGGCGCGGTTGCATAGAGGTCTCAACGCCAAGTCAAGGGCTGAAAAGCACTGAACAGTTGGCAAAGGGCCCAGTTTCCAGGCCCCATCTCGCCTGTCTGTGGGCAGGGAACATCCCCCGCTCAATGTGACGATGCGCTGAAGATAAGGTTTAGGCCCATTTTGACGGCAACGAGACGACCCGTGTGAGGCGACTTGACCCAATAAGCGCCAGAATGGATATAAGCTGAGTTTGCCATGGAAACTTAAAGCAACACCATGAGTAGCCAGCTTCCGCTCACTAAGCGGACAGTTGCGTTGACGATTGCTGCATTACGCAGAATGAGGCAAGAGAGAGTTCAACGCCGCAGACGAAGACTTGGAAGACGAGATCGCGGACGGAGAAACCCAGGCCTGAGGCGGCTGGTTGACCGCCGTAGGCGCCGAAGCCGCCGATACCTCGGTTTCGTATTTCAGAAATGGGAGATCTGATATCCGTGAAGTCCGTCTTGGCCCCGAGCTCTCACGCATAACTGCTACCACTCTGAAGTTATCTCTTTTCTCAAGTTGTTCTGCAGCTTCCCCCGAGTCTTCATCGTGGCCATGGCTTCAGTTAAGCCGATCATTGGCGGGGGCCTTTTCTTGTCCAAAGACAACTGGACCCCCGCCGCCCTCAAGTCATGCCTCGAAGATCTCGGTGTGAGAGGAGTGACGGAGATAGACGTCGCACAAGGTTATGGTGACAGCGAAGAGCTCCTCGGTGAAGCTCGAGCAGGAGAAAGCTTCAATATCGCCACGAAGATCCCTGGTATCATGGGCCCTGGCTCTTTGCGCAAAGACCAAGTAATTCAGCGAACTCAAGCATCAATGAAGAAGCTCAATATCAAGCAAATCGACATTCTTTACCTCCACTCCCCTGATCCTACTATTCCCATCGAGGAGACTCTCTCAGGCATCCAACAGCTTTTCGAAGATGGAGCTTTTCGGCGCTTCGGCGTTTCCAATCACACGGCCGAAGAGGTGCAGAGAATCTACGACCATCAGAAATCCAAAGGCTGGGTTCTTCCAACCGTCTACCAGGGGAACTATAATCCCTTAACCCGAAGTTTTGAGAGGACCTTGTTTCCAACATTACGCAAACTTGGCATCTCCTTCTACGCTTACAGTCCTACGGCTGGAGGCTTCTTAGCAAAGACGAAGCAACAGATCGTGGACGGTGCTGGACGATTCGGAAAAGAGGGAGGTGCTCAGGGCTTCTTCTACAACGAGATGTACAACAAGCCGTCAATGTTGGAGGCGTTGACAGCTTGGAATGAGATCGCACAGGACGCGGGTGTGTCTGGATATGATCTAGCCACTCGATGGGTAGCTTTCAGTTCTGCTCTCGATCCAGCACATGAAGATGGTATCGTAATGGGTGCAAGCAGTGTACCTCAGTTGGGCGATAATCTCGTCGGCTTGAAGAGAGGGCCCCTGCCCGCGGCAATTGTCAGCCGTATTAACAGGGTTTGGGATAAGGTATCGCATGAGGCACCTGTGGTCGATATTCCTTTCATCACAAGTACAGGCATGAAGTATGCAAGCCAAATCGCGGCATAGTAGGCATTATATAGATTTTACCCGCTCCATATGAAGAGACTTTCATCAAAAGAAAGGCCCAGTAACCTTTTCAAAGAGTCTTGTGTTCAGCGAGTAGCTCCACAAACTGCCCGATTTTGCGTTTTCGTGTCTCTGGTCTCTTTGTCGTCTCGATCCTCCACAGGAATGAGTATCTCTGTGTCTTGTTGAGCGCATCGAAGAATTTCCTAGCATTGTCGTTGACTTCCAACGCCGTCTGAAAATCCAGTGGTACCTCCATCACGCTGGCTGAAGAGTATGCCCTGCCCCAGCGACCGTCCGCTTTCGCCGTATCGATCTGAACCTGTCCTGACTGTTGCATACGACCAGCCTCAGTCAACTTGGCAACCTTATCCACGTTCCTCTTGGACCAAAGACTTTTCTTCCGACGAGGCGTAAACCTCTGGACAAAGTGTCTTTCATCATAAGACTTGCGTTGGCCATCGATCCACCCGAAGCATAGTGCGATATCAAGCGCCTCGTCATAGGTCACTGACGGGATATTCGAGTTCTTCTTGGCAATTTGAACCCACAAGCCAGATGAGGTAGCATAGTTTTCTGCCAGCCATGTTTCCCACTTGGATTGGGTTTCGAAGCGCAAGGTTGGGATAGAGGCTGGAGTCGATGAGATCCTGGACCCGGGTGGACCGGGTGATGATTGATGTGCGTCTTCACTCTGTTTCCCCGTAGACGATCTTGTTTGTCTGCTCATATTCAAGCTGAATTCGGAAGTGAACTGGGTGACGCCTGGTGATCGGACGACGTGGTTGCCGTGAGATAACGTCAACTGAGACGATAGCTTGAGGCAAAAGAACGGGACTTTGAGAAGCACAGACTTCTCGAGGAAAGAATTAGCGGAGACTATCTTCCGAATGCAGCGGTGAGGGCCCATGGACAAGCTCACCCGGACACGGTTGAAGCCAGACGGTGAATCAGGTTGATGTTGTTGACGGTAGGAGCTTGAGATCGCTAGGCAACCGCGGGATCTCCCCCCGGGCCGCGTGAAGGATTGCGCTAATAGTCTGTGTGTGTGTGTGTGTGTGTGTTATTAAGCCTTCTAGAACCCTAAAGGGGTATGCAGCTACTATCTTATACTACTACTTATACATTATATAACTAATTTTTAGTACTTAGAGGGTGCTAAATCCCTCCTATAATATCCCCTACTATCCCTAATAACTTACTACCTATCTAATCTAAAACTACTTAGTTATCTATCCTATATTATATTATATTATATTCTTTATTACTTTTTAGTATCTATACTAAATATAGAGTAGTCTTAGATAGTATATATATTTATAAGATAATATAATATAGGGAGGAAATAAAGGATTACCTTTTCTAGGTCTAATTCTAAGTAATATTAGTTCTAAAGCTAGTTTTTCCCTCTTAATTATTAGTATAGCTCTTTATAAGTAGTATTAAAGATTAAGAAGTAATAATATAGCTATAAATACTATAGTAAGCTAAGTTACTTCTATAGTGAAAGTTTTATTACTAAAATCTAATTCTCTTAATTACTTTAGTAGTAGCTTTATATTATCCTATAGAGGTTAAATACTTAAACTCTTAGGGGATAATAAATAATAATAAGTAATCTTAATAAGTATTATAATATAATAATCTACTATATTCTAAGTATTTTTTACTAATTACTACTAAAAGGTTAAACTATTAGTTATTTTAAGCTCTTAATAGGGAGTTAGTTTAGTTATATTAATATTTATTACTATTAGTAATATCTTTTAAAATAAACTTCTTTTTAATACTAGCTTAGATTAAAGGTTTATTCCTCTTTTAGTTATATATTATTTTAAGGTTTTTAATATCTACTACTTTAAACTACCTTAAGAGGTCTACTTTTAATATTATTTTTGCTATATATCTTACTCTTTTGATTTTATTTAAGAGATTACTAAGAGAAGTATAAGTAGTATTAATATTCTCCTATATATAAGCTTTATAGTTTATAAGATTTAGATAATATAGTAGGATATATTTTTTAGTTTATAGTATCTTCCTACCCTTATTTAAGTAGCTTAAGTAGAAGGGGTTTTTAGCTCTTCTAATTAAATATAAGTAGTAATAAAAGCTTATTTTACTTATATAAAGTTAGATAATAACTAATATAAAGAGCTTATTTAAGTTTTAGAGATATTTAAGGTTTAATTTATATAAGTAAGCTTTAATCTATTTAGAGAGATAGCTATATACTACTTTACTCTATTTAGCTACTTAGGTTTTTATTATTCTATTTATTAACTAATATTTTTATAAAGAAGTAGTAAGAAGATAGCTTTTTAAGTTAAAGTCTAAGGGGCTTATAATATTAAATAGTTTCTTCTTATCTCTCTATTTAATAGCTTCTTTAGTATATAAATCTACTATTTTATTACTCTTAATTCCTAAGTAAGCTAAGATCTATTTTATAGTAATATAATTTAGTAATATTTTATAGAGCTTATAGATTTAAATAAAGAATTACTTCCTTTAGTAAGAGTAAGGTTTACTTAGAGATTAGATAACCCCTTTATTATCTAAGTAGATATAGATTAGCTATAGTATATTAAGTATCTATATATATTTTAGTATTAGTATAATTACCTTTACCTCTCTATAGAAGATAGAGAAACTAGCTATTATACTAAGATAAACTCTCTTTTAGCTCTTAGTCTTAAGGTAAAAGATTATTACTCTTATTATCTCTTTAATTCCTAATCTATTAGTAAAGAGTTATATAGTTTTTAGATTTATATTTTTATTATATCTTAGAGCTATTTAGGTTTTAGGGGAGCTTATTAAAGATATTTAAGATAGGTCCTAATAATTATATAATATGCCTAAAGTAGTAATAGAAATATTTAGTTCTTTATTAAGGGTTTAATTTTATTTTATAGCTAGACCTAAAGATAATTATATAAGACTACTAACTTCTACTTAGAAGTAGTTCTTAATAAGGTTCTTATTTTTAATATCTATAATAGTTAATAGAAAAAAACTTTAAGGAGGATTAATATAAATTAGGCTTTAGTTTATAGTTATAATATTAATCCCTTAGTATTAAGTTTTAGTATAAGTAATAAGTTTTACTAAAGGGCTTTAGAAATAAGCCTTTAGATCAGCTTAATTAACTAATTAGCCCCTAATTAGGTATGCTAATAGCTATACTAAGGTATTTAAGTATTATTATTTAAGATATAGTTTTATAAGTAGAAGGTAAACTTTAATATTTATAGCGTCTTTTAACGTTTTAGTAATAGCCCCTAAAGTATACTTTACTATATCTATTTAGATTTATTTAAGGTGTTTAATAGTAAGTAAGGTTATAAGGTTTAGTTAGTACTATATTAAGTAATTAGTGAGGAAGGATAATAAGATTATAGCTTTATAAGCTGTTCTTATAGCGTTTATACTAGCTTTATAGGTTAAGTTTTTAAGCTTCTCTATAACCTTCTTAATATTATAAAGGGCTATTTTAGTAGTAATAGTGATATAGTGTTAGAACTTAAGCTTATAATTAATAGTAATTCTTAGCACCTTAATATAGTCTTTATATTCTATTAGCTTTAAGTATTAGTAGAAGAAGACTTTTAGCCTCTTAAAATTATTATTTCTTAGGTTTTTTAGGTTAGTGAAGTATATTATATGGAATTTATCCTAGTTAAACTTAGTATTATACTTTTATACCTATATATTATATACTAATAGGGTGAGTTTAATTTTTATTACTAGCTATATTTTAGTCTTAGCTTTAATAATAAGAGTTATATTATTAATTTAAGCGAGAGAAATACTTAGTATCTTTAGGTCCTTAATAAGCTTATTATTAAAAAGGATATATAGAAGAGGTAAAAAGGGAGAGCTTTAGGGAATTCTAACTTAGATATCTTCTTAAGGTATTATATAATCTAGTAAGTATAAGTCTATTATTCTTCCTTTTAGAAAGCTATTAATCTATTAAATTATATTAGAATTAATACCCTTTTTTTATAGATTATAGATAAGTTTAGCATAAGAGATATAGTTAAATATACTAAAGATATCTATAATAATTATTACTGTAAGTATCTTATCGTTCTATATACTATAAACTATCTTAAGAATCTAGTAGAGGGTTATTTTATAAAAGACCTTTCTATAACCTCTTAGATATATAATAGGTAGTATATCTAAGTAAGTACTAAAAATATATTAAAGTTAGTTAGAGATAACTAATTTAAGGAGTTTTCTTAGTAAGTTAAGTAGTATAATAAGCTAATAACTATTTAATTTTTTAGTAGATCTACTTATTTTATAGAAAGTAACTATAGTTATATCTTAAAAGTATTAAAGGTAGTAACTTATTTCTAAGCTTATATTAAAAAGCTACTAAATAGCTTTTACTTAGTTAGAGTTTATTTTTCTTATATAATCCTCTTTTAGAAGGCTATTCTTAATTATTTCGTTAGAGTAAGTATTAAGTTTTAGGGCTTTCTTAGTAGATATATTCTTAGCTATTTAAATAATTTTATAGATTATAATAAGTAGTTATTCTTTTAGGGGTAAGTATTTAGTATAGTTAATATCCTTAAGGTTTATTATACTTTAAAGTAAGAAGAATTTCTCTTTAAATACCTTAGTAATCTCTAGGTTTTCTATAAGGGTTTTGCTTTCTATTTTAAGCTATTTAATTTAGGGGATCTAAAAGTTACTACTACTCTTCTACTATTTAGTAATTTTCTATAAAGTATTCCTATTTATAATTACTTCTATAAAGAAGTCTCTATATATATTCCTTTTCTAAGTTTTTAGAGCTTTCTAGAGGATATAATAAGTTTCTTTAGTGTTTTTAATATTAATTATAGTATTAGTATTCTTAGCTTTTTACTTAAGGTGTTAAAAATTTTAATAGATTTCTGTGAACTTATTAGTCTAGCCTTTATAGTTATAGAGAGTATTAATTCTCTTAGTAGGAATAGTAACTTCTATAGCTAAGTCTATCTAATAGATTAATACCTCTATATAAGTATCTATAGATTTTAATATCTAGAGTTCTTCTAGTTATAGGATCTTAATTATATCTAGAGTTTTTTATAATTTAATTCTCTCTATTTTTATTTAGTCCTTAAAGGTCTTAGTTATATATATACTATATCTTAAAACTAGGATAATAGTTAAGATTAGGAAGTAGTTAAATATTCCCTCCTAAGTTTGAATTATTTTGTAAAAATCTAGTGGGTTACTGCTAAAATATAGATCGATAGTTAATGATTTCTCTTCTGTTCTATTGCTGCGGATATATCTGCCTGGCCTCATAATCGTTGCTGGTGCTAGGCGTTGAGGTGCGCTAATAGTCTCAATGCGGGGCGCTTCGACCGTCCCCGCTAGTCGAGGACTTAATGTTTCTAATTTTAGCGCTGACACCGTGACAGACTTCTACGATCAACAATACTTACCCAACGTCGTTGTTGTTTTGGCCGCTCGAGCTGTGACGAGATTCATATGCGTCCCCTATGCTTATGTCCATTTCTTGAGAGAACCTGCAGACATAGCCAGCTCAAGTCAACTGCGATGCGATATTGCACTGCCAAATGTATTCAAAAATTGCCTTCGGTTGCCAAATCATACACTACAACTATTCTGAAATAAATTATATTAGTCTACAACCGTTAGCCTACATGTCCTATGTTTCGATAAATCTGTTGGGAAATCCCATTCATGGGGAACAATCGTGTTTCCACTTTCCTGTCTGGATATCTTCCTCGCCAGACTGTCGATCCTAAGATACGCCTTCGCTGCTGTTATTCAGCATTGACTTGATTTATTGTGTGCACCACCATAACGCTTTCGTAAATGGCTCTCATGGGAGTCGACGATGCATTCCGATCAGGAACGTGAACGGAGTCTTAATCCGGGGTCTATGCCACCCTCAGGGGGAGAAGGCTTGGTGGTGGGATCGATATCATCGCAAAGGTGTACAGACCTAACACAACCGACAGCCTTGATTTTCTCTACAGCATCTACAGTCATGCAGTGAACTGAGTTCAGCTCGGAGCGTGCGAATCTTGGCAATCGGTATACACATGTAAAGATATGCACTTTCTCTCGACGTAAACAGTCACGGACTCTAGGGAGGACGGAGGCGAAAGTACGCAATGCAACGTGAGTAGTGCGTAAGCTTGGAATGAGGACCTTGAGCGGTCCTAGGTAGACATCCACGAGCAAATAACCAGGTCAACCGGATAGGAATGTCACAAATGTAGCTTGACCACATCGCGCATTGTAGGTTGGAACGAGTTTCTGAAGTTCAGATGCCTTAATTAACGAACCATAAGTCCAGGCCATCTCAATTTGATCATTATCGACATCTAATCATCATCATGTGAAAGAACTATGCAATAAACAGGTCGACATCCGGGTCGGGCGAGGCGCTCTTGACGAACTCAGCATCGCGCCCGCCGTCCGGATTGTCGGGGGGGAATAATCATGCGAAGTAGGGAACCCTGCTGTTGACGGGCCCTCCACATACGCCTTCGCTGTGTCAAAAATTCAAATGCAAACAATCTCATCCCCGCAGAATGTCCTCCACTCAAATCGTCTGGGGCTCCTCCGCAGTCTGGGTCGTGTCGATCTCGCGGGGCTCGTTGGTGGCGTCGACCTTGTCGGTAACTGGGACCTCGGCGACGTCCTTGGAAGCGACAACCTCGGGGACCTCCTCGACAACTTGAGGCACATCGATGGCCTCGACCTTCTCAACGACCTCGGCCAGCTCCACCTTCTCGGCGTTCTGGACCTCCTCGGCATTCTGGACTTCCTCGACGTTCTCACTGCTTTCAATCTGGTGAACGTCTTCGACCTTCTCGGCCTCCACGGTCTTCTCAACATCGTCGACCTTCACGTCGTCAACCTTCTCGACACCCTCAGTCTCCTGGACGCTCTCGGTCTGGGGCTCCTCAACCTCAGCCTTGGGCTCCTCGACCTCAACCTTGGGCTCCTCGACCTTGACGTCAGGGACCTTCTCATCTCCAATCTTCTCCACATCCTCAACCTTCTCGACGTCCTTGGGCTCTTGAGCAGCCTGAACCGTGTCGACGGTTGCCTGCTTGTCTTTCTTGCCGATTGACACAAAGCTGGTCGTAACCTTCTGCAGGGCAGGCTTCTCCTCAGCTTCCTCATCACCCTTACGCCCGGCAACAAGCTCCATCTTCTCACGGAACGTGTCATCGTAGTGCGAGAACACAGATGAAGCGCGGTGGCTGTCTAGTGACGACCGGCTCGTAGCCGCACCTCCATACGAGGAAAAGGTGGTGTCCGCCACCGAGGAATTACGACTCCTGGTGGAGTTCGAGCGAGTGAGTGGTGCCAGCTGTTGCTGCTGCTGCTTCTGCTCGAACCTGGCCAACTTGTCTGCCACACTGCCCTGCACGCTCTTGAGGACAGGGAGATCGCCGTTGATTGATGTCTTCTTCTTGCCCTCCTCCAGCTCCTTGATCCACGCCAGACGATCCGTGGCGAGACGCGGTGAGATGCGTCGGTTGCCAAGTCCGTTACGCCACGGCGCGGACGCAGATGGTGGTGCAGACGGCGTTGAGCTGCCTGAAGGCACTGATGTTGGCGCCGGCTGCCAGGACCTCCTCCGGTCTGATCGGATGGTCTCGGCAGGAACGGAAGTTGGCGCCGCACCCAGTGAAGACAGTCCTGTCGGCGGCGTCGAGTAACGCTTTTCAACGATCTCTGAGGCGATGTCGGCGTTGAGGCGAGGCCTCGACATTGGCGGCATGTTGATGGCGGCGGGACCCGACGGCACAAATGCGGCGCGCCGGGGCTCGCGAAGCTGTATCCTACCGGGCTGTTTTGAGTCCGAAGCCTTGTTTGCTTGTAGGCGATTAGGTGCAGCTGCGCGCGGCTTCTCTGGGGGCGGCCATGGCTTCGCGGTGTGAGGTACTGAGTGAGTGAGGTTGATGACGGTCACATTGGTGGCAGGGTCCGACGTCTGAGCCGCCTGCGATGAGACCATGCTAGAGCGACGGTCCTCGGCCCTGGTGGACTTCTTCAAGGCATCGATGAGTGATGGTGAAGACTTGTTGAGTGAGTAGTTGTTGGCTGGTGAGGGCTCAGTGAGAGGGGTCCTTTTTGCGGAGAACATGTCCGCAATTGGGGTCGTGGATGAGGTCGTCGGTGGAGGCTGTTGTTGCTCCGGTTTCTTTTGTGGCGGCGGCATCGGCACGTCGCGGAAAGCCTCGAGCGAGGTCAAGTCGATCTCGAGACTTGACGTCCCAAAGGCTTGCACCTCAACTCGCGGGAGGGCCTTTTGGCTCTCATCCAGCGATGGCCGCTGGCTGCGCTCTCCGATGAGCGACAGCGTTGACTTCTTGGCCAGGCCGCGGCCTCGCTTCACGAAGCCGGACAGCTTCTCCCTGACGGAGGGAAGCCGTCGCGGGCCTGCCCACTCGCCGGAATCGCGTTTGGTCGCCATGTTGCCTCGATGGAGTGCTGTGAGGCTCTTGTCCCCTTTTCGTGATTTGGTCAGGTCAGTCAGAGTGCGTGAAGTCAGTCTGATGTGGCCTCGAGATCCAGATGAAGGGAAATGGCAGTGGAGATCACGTGAAGTAAACAAAATTGGCCTGGAAATCGCATTGATGCAGGGGCCATATTACCACTCTAATTCCACAGGTTCGTTTCACGGCAACAGCCCCTGACCAGGGTGCGGACTGGAGGAATGGAAGACTGTGGGAACGGTTCGCCCGGGAGCGCCGGCCGCTGCCGGCTGCCAGTAAATGACCGATCAACACCTAAACACATTCCAGTGGTAGCTCCGATGGGGTCACGGACAGCCCGTCGCCCATGGATATGCCTCGCATCGCTGCTATGGAAATGAGCTGTCCGGTTCACGTGCCTCAATGGGGCGCCCCTATTACACAACTCGCGCGCGCAATCCGATCTTGTCTTGCATGCTGGGGGAAATGCCTTTTTATACTTCTCCTCGTACTATTAGCTGTCATTGTCTGTTAATGCATGTCATCCATGTACTAGTATGTATGACATCCATGTATGACAGACATACATGCATAGTACGGTGTGGCTCAACCAGTGTGGCTGATTCACTACAGAGCCTGAGTCCAAGCCTTGTTTGTGGCTGAACACAGCACCAGTCATGTTCCAAATGTTCCAATTGGAGTCATACCCACTTCCAGAATTAGGACACCGAAACCGAGTGATCGTCCCTACGAAGGTGCACTTGTAGGAAACTCACTTTTTCGTCGGAATGTGCCTCTCTTGAAGCGTATCAAGGCCGCGCTGTGACAGCTCCTGTTGCAATCTGACTGGAAAGGACACTCAGGGGCGGCAACGGCGCCTCCTGAGGGGTCGGAGATGACTCGTGGGGAGCCGATAAAGGCCATCCAATAGATAAGCGTCTCTGGGTGGGTTTCTTCATCATATCGGCCATCACCAACTCCGTGAAATTCTGCAGCCAATCCATATTGTTTTTTCACTGAAGAGTGAAACATGCTGCCGATGTAAGATGACATCAACCGAGATTCGCGGGAACGAAAAACCTAGGATGCCACTGCCGATTGATTGGCGTTTTCAAATGAGGACTGCATATACGAAGTAAGCGTATTGACTGGACGGCAGTGGGGTGGTAAAAGGTCCGGAAGTATCAGGCTCTGAAATGTGAAGCTTTGGTTGGCCCATCTGGATGCAGCAGTACCTGGACGAGTCTTCCACGGTAATCGGAGTCAAGCGGGACGATCGGCTTGGCGTTCAAAAGTTTGCTGAAGTATTGTCTTTTGAAGTACGAGATGCGGGGTCTTTTCAGAGTTCAAGGCGGCAAGTCCAATACGATCGCGGTCCGAAGATTGGGTTGAATCATGATGATAGAAGACGAACTTTCAGCGGCGTCGCGTCCAAGAGCTGCGAGATGTTGTAAGAAAGGCTATCAATCAACGATTAATCTTTATAGAAGTGCTAGCCAATCTGAGTTGTCGGATGACTTACCCCGCGACCGAGATCAGGTTGATTTCTGTTCGGCAACACATAAAGGGGAATCGGAAATATGGCAGTCGACAAAGCAATTGAAACGATGGGATAGAGGACTTTGGTCACATAAACTTCTTAGAATCTCCTCTGATAAGAATTCACGAGACGTGCTACGTAGTTGTCACACTCACACACCCTCTCGGCCACGTCGACACGAGAATTCCCTTCACTATTCATTAGCATACAATCCGTCAGAGTTATCAATAAGTCAATTAGATCGCTGCGTTACCTCGGCAATTTTAAAACGTGGCGTTGACCGCAGGCCGTTGTTCAAATTGCCGGAACCGATTGATTGTATCCGGGGGTTGTAAGTCTACGAAAGTCCGAAATAGATATGTTGGCGTAATAATCGACACCAGATACGCATGCTGACTATCACTGACTGCATCGATTCATTCTTGTCGTTTTGGCCAAAATACAGGCCATCATCAGATGACAGAATGGATATAATCTCTCTTTTCCCGAATGCTAGGGATGATCTTTCTCCTGTACAATGACGGCATAGCCTATCTCTGATACGCAGGTAAAAATAGGTCTTCGCATCACGACGCGTCATATGAACCGAGAGACCCTAAGGGCTAGTGCAGCCATTCCCCCTCATTCCCGAACTCAAGGGCCGGCTGTGACATTGCACGGCTCCCACATCCTACGAACAAGTCCAACTTGCTCCCGGTGTTACGGGCTCTCCACATGGAACCCGAAAGTCCATAGAAACGCCGAAATGTTTGTCGAGTTCTGCGGTAGATGCGTTCTTGCTTGACTGGTTCTGCAAAACCTTTTGCCTCTTGTTTCACAACGTGTGACGGCCTTGTCGTATTTTCAGCACACCCAGACACTTCCTAGATGGGCTACGAAACGTCGAGGGAGAAAACTCATAGGTCATAATGACCATGAGGTAGCGACTGGCAGTTACTTGCACCCTATGAGATGGCTTCCTTAAGAAAGGAAGATGCTTAAGTCCCAATTGCCCGGTACAGTTGGGCGCAATGCTCATTGAAATCATTTTCTTTTCGGAAACACCTCATCACACGATCATGAAATATTGTAGTAGCATACCGGGGAGTTACGAATGAGACGTCGCGTACAAAAAGTCCATTGTGAATGCTTTGATGCATATGACGGCAGATGCAGCACGAAAATCTCGTGTCAATGATACCTCAGCATGGTTTGATCAATGTGTTAGAACCGGGGCAGAAATGAGAAAAGTTCTGCACATTCACAGTCATCACAGGCCGAGGTGTCACATCAGTGAGTGTCACCAAGCATTATGAACGCATTTGCAAGGTAAAGAATGACATGCCATTGGCTCCAGAAATTTCGCTTTCCTTTGCAACCTATGTACTTGAATTATTACACCGATTCGACCCCCGTGATTACCATTACAGCTGAGATCTCTAAACACCAGAGTCGTACTGGATCAGGTCGACGCGGGCAACGTAGTTGGACCAGTTGGTGCAGGTCTTGTTAAGCGCGTCACTGTCGTACTCAATCTCGGACTCGCGCTCAATAATTTGCACAGCGAAGCCCTCGGACGTGTGCCAGGCGATGTGGCAATGGCACAACCAAGCCTAGGATACATAATCAGCAAAATCCTCGACAAGTAAAGTGCACGGAATGACTTACACCAGGGTTGTTGGTAGGGAAAGCAATGACCATGTAACCACTAGCAGGCAGCATGGCGACGTCTCTTCTCGGGGCGTTGACAAGAGTCAGACGGTCGGTCTGATCGAGGTCGAAGTTACCATAACCAGCGTCCAGGAGCCAGAAGTCATGGCCGTGAAGATGCATGGGGTGATCCTGCGCGAAGGGGGAGTGGATGACCATGTAGACCCACTCGTTGACCTGAGGGAAGCGGATGGCGTTCTGCTTGGACAGCCAGGTCTCGTTCTTCTGGGAGAGCTGGAGGGCGGTGGGATACTCCCACTGGGTGTGCATGGAAGTCTTGTTCATGGTCCAAAGGAGGGCGTTGTCTTGAACCATGACACCGACGTTCTCATCGGTTGAGATGTACTCGGAAGAAACGTTGATGGCGAGGTGAGGGATGAGGTTTGAGGACAGCTCGTCAGCGCAGGAGTCGTCGTAGCTGTAGGCAGAGGTGGTGGGCTCGGAGGTGGAGGAGTTGGAGTAGCGGAGGATACCCTTGACATCGTCAACAGCATCAGACTCGGAGCAGGCCTCCTGAGCAATAGCGCGGATCCAGAAGTCGCCGTCGGTCAGGTCCTTGCCCTCGACAATGATGTCGTAACGCTGACCCATGCCGATGCTGAGCTGGGTGGCGTTGTAGGGGACAATAGGGACGAAGTCGTTGGCAATGACCTCCATGGTGTGGTTGTCAATCATGAATCGGAAGTGGTTGTCAGCAGCGGCGTTGACAAGACGCAGGCGGTACTTCTTGCCAGCCTCGAAGACAGTCTCGAAACGGGATCCCATGGTGTCGTTGTACGTGTTGGTTCCGTTGATGAGACCGTTGACTGCAGTCGGCGGGCCACCGGTGGCAGCGTGAGAAACGAGCTCATCAGCAGTTTGCTGAGATCGGTTAGTCCATACCCTTGAAAGGAGTCTGACGCCATCAGTTACTTACATGGTACCAGTCGTTCAGGAAGAGATGGCCGAGATCGACATCGTAGTTAGCAGTGGCGGGGCCATTGATAGTGATACCGCCGAAGACGCCGTCCCAAGCCTGAACGTAGAAGTGAGAGTGATACCAGCCGGTGCCATATTCAACAGCCCGCCACTTGTAGGTGTAGGTGTCTCCGGGGGCGATGGGGCATTGGGTAATGCTGGGAACGCCATCCATCTGGTCGGTGTAGTTCTGACGGATGCCGTGGAAGTGAAGACCAGTTCCGTTGGTTTGGAGGGAGTTGGTCAGGTGAACAACTTTTCGCAGACGTCATTAGCCTCCGTAAGATGCAAGTTCTTTGCTATGATTTACTACTTACTGACGGTGTCACCCCAGTCGGCGATGATGGTGGGTCCGGGGAAGGATCCATTGATCAACTGCACGGGCATCTCGTAGCCGTCAGGGGAAGCAGTGGTGTTTTCAATGTTGAACCAGTACTCTCTGACAATACCCGTGTCGGGAACATTCTCGTAGTAGTTGGTCGTCAGATCGTAACCAGGAAGCCAGCACTGGCGACTAGTAGGGCTGTTGACACAGGTGCTGTCATCGCCAGATGAGGCCGCGCCGCTGGTAGAGGTCTGGCCACCGGTGGTAGTCTCACTGCCGGTTGAAGTCTGACCCCCGGTTGTAGTTTGGCCACCGGTAGTGGTTTGACCTCCGTTGGTAGTCTGGCCGTCGGTAGAGGTCTGGTGAGAGGTTGCGGCAACAGGAGCAGTCTCGGCTTGAGACACTGCGTTTCCTTTGCTTCCACAGTCGCGACGGGCGACATGGTGAAGCTCAGAAGGGGCAGCGGCAACGCCAGCAATGGCGGCAACTGCCCAGGTAGCGAATGTTTTGGCGGAAACCATTATGGACTACGAACGATTGGAAGTAAGAAACAAAGTTAAAGACAGACTAATGGCATGAAGCCAAAAACGAATGACAAAGCGTGCCGAAGTAAGCAACAGCAAACACAGGAAAGGGCGCATCAACGGTTGATAAGTAAATGCATCTCACGGGCAACCCGATTTCATTCCACCTCGTGATGTAATGGGAACCGCACTCTGCGATAACTAATGACGGCAACTTCCGCCGGAAACCCTTTCTTCTCCCACAGCATCCCACAACATCGCGGTCAGTTTCCCTGTCTATCAAACGGAATGTGGTGGAAAGATCATGAGGCTGATTGATTCGGTTGCTTTAAAGCCATCGGGAGCGGGAAAATCCCTGTTCACAGCAGTGTTTTGCGCCCGAACACATAGCGATCTAATCTTACAGGTCCCGCTTAGAAACAATGCCTTGCCATTGTTAGTCTAGAACGGCAAAATTAAGCTGGACAACGGCTAACGGCAGGAAGCTTGTCGACCTTGGCGTATGTTTAAGCCTCAAGCAAACCGGGGGCTTAGGGATTAGAGTGCGTTGACAAGCACACTTGCAGGGGTTATCGGTGTTGCATCCACGGAGGTTCATGACGAAAGGGGGTTGCGCGTACTTTAAACTTGGGACGATCGACACGAAGCATAGCACTGCACTATCGCCAGCCCCGAAAGTGGAGGTAGTCCGAAGACGGCTCCAATTATTCAAGGACAACTCCATTCGTCCAGGATTCAGCACTCTAACAAAGGATTCAAATGCAAGATGTTTCCTTAAAAAGACCTTCCAACGGCTTCTCCCGCGTTTTCGGGCCTGTGCTGTATGCTAAATCGCACGAGAAGCTCCATCTTGCTCGCAACTGCCCCTCATCTGGAATTTTAGCGTCGAATCCACCACGGTTGGTAACATCGTATTGTGGGGGATTCAGTAGGGTTGATAGGCTTTGTGGGTTGATTACCGACGCTTATTTTTACATGCAAGTGAGTTGTTGGATAGACTTAAGTTAAGGTATGTAATGGCTCTGATTCCGGACTGGATGGACTCGGTTTGTTTCGGTCAACGGCCATTACCCTCGTTTGCTATTGCTTTCCAGTCGTTCATTCAGTCGTTATTGCGCACCAATAATCACGATGTATCTTTCCAAGACCGCAGTTTTTGGTCTGTTGCAGGCCGGTCTGACCTGTGCCGCTGCCGTTGCCTCCACTATTGAGAAGAGAAAGGCCGAGACTAATGCCACCTTGGTTGCATACGGCACTAAATCTTCGTCGTGGCCTATCGCCTATGGGATTGATGATGGTAAGTACTGCACGCACATAGTTATCCAAGGTTAGACGGTTCCATCGCTAACAGCCGATTCCCAGGATACCTTTACATCACTCAAACTCCCGACAACTCGTCCGCCAACCTTGAGCCCATGCTTTGGAACCTCCCTTCCATCACCGGCCAGAATTGGAAGGTCAACGGAACTTTCGTCAATGGCACTTCTGCTGGATACCTCACTATCACTGACAGCGAGGACCGTGCAATGGGTCTGACCTCTGAGGTTCCTGTGGTTAGCGTCAACCAAAGCACCTACGGTTGGGCATTGTTCGCTACCCAGCTTGTCTACAACAACAACTCGGAGCTTCAGGCTCAGTTCTGGGCCAAGCCAACCGACACCCAAGATATCTACCTTTTGTTCTGGAACGAAGACCAGACTGTCTCTGAAGGCAGCTTCCCCGTGGTGATCAAGGGTGTGGAGGACTCTTGAGTCAGAAAGTTCACATAAAATATTGGTCACGGGTTAAGGGGGATCTTTCTCTTTCGGATTCTGGAGCTTTGGGACAGATACAGACGTAAATGTTGGTTCGCACTAATTCAGATTGCATCTTGTTGGTGGAACCTTTTGGCATTCTTGCATAGCGCGAATGTACCTGGGTGAATGTTTTGCTGAAAAGCGCGCTGGTCCAATTCCTGCATCCAAACTTTCACATGTTGACTAGGAACCGGAAACAGCAGGGTTGCGCACCTTGGCTATAGATGCATGCACTCCGCACAGAATCGAGATGTTATGTGAGGGCTTTTGTAGCTCTGCTACCGCTATGGGTGGCGCGATACCACGGGCCTGCACAATGCGACGTCTAGTTTTCTCCACCTGCTGCCTGAATATTTGGAGACTCAAGGCAACCACTCGCACCAGCCTGGTTTGAGCCTCCAAAAGGTAAGGGTCTTACCATGGGAAGAGTCATTGACGTGAAGCCAATCAGCGTCCACACTTAATCCAATGTATCACCTTGTTGTAAGGAGCTGGGTAATCGCTGAGCTGCTAAACCAGTTACACGGATCCATTGACCATACAGGTTCAAGACTATTGGAGATGAACTTTTCACCAATACTTAAACCGCTTTTCTAGCCCCAGCTCAGCTCTTCCAAACCTCGTTTCCATTCTGTCATCTCAACACCATCTGATTCGGCCTCAACCCAGCAGTATTCACGCCGCAGATCCCATTACGATACAGACTTGAGTGTGCTACTAGTCTTCTAGGCTCACTTCTTCTCCTGCCGACTGACTTTACATTCGGTTAATTTCCCGTTAGTCTCACCCACGTTGCCGGCGTTGTCTAATTGTCATTGTCGTGAACGTCGTCATCGTCGTCTCTAGATAACAACCAATGCCTCGGTTAAGACAAAGATTCATTTGAGGTTTAATCATACTGAAAGTATAGCCGCGCTAACTTAGGAAAAGTAGGCCATCTCATTTCGAAATGCCTGCCGCGGTTACTCTTCGGGCGCTTGCCAAGCAGGTGAAAGCTTCCATCTCTGCCGCAGATCTGGCTGCTGGCACATTTGCTATCGGTGGAGAAATTCCTATCGAGCAGCCGAAGGGACAACCTAGCGCTTCAAGCACCAGCAAGAAGGCAAAGAAGAGCGAGGAGAAGAAGGTCTCGTCGGCTCCTGTTATCCTTCGATGGGACAACCCAGCGGACCACCCCGGACCACATCGAGTTTCTTTCCCCCTCACGTCTGACGAGGACACTGCGGCGTTTGAGCATCTTCTCAAAGCTTCTGAGAAGGCGACATTCGGATTGAACGGACGACATGAGCTTGATGAGACTTACCGCAAGGCCCAGAAGCTTGGTGCTAATGATTTCTGCACCACCTTCTGCCCGTACGAAACAGGTATTATTGATGCTATTTGCCAGGTCCTCCTCCCAAGCTTCGACACAGCCGAAACCAAGCGGTCACTTCGCGCTGAGCTGTACAACATGAATGTGAGTGGTCTCAAGTGTTTATCCTTTTCTTTTTCTACTGAGAAAGACACTTTTTCTGCCTCTGATTTCTCCTTCGTCGAGGCCTCTTGTTTTCACTACCTTATTTTCTTTGCACTCACAGCGTCATCATCATTTTACTCCCTGTCCCAGTCGTCGTTGACCCTTATCGGCGACACCACTCGTCGTCTCTACCTCTCACTACCTCTTTCCTTCCTCATCACCATCCTTAGCCGTCCCTTGTTCAAGTCCACTCGAATGGTAAAGTTGTTATTTACTTGACTGACTTAACCACAGATCTACTCTGGACCTTCGGGCAAGTTCAAAGCACACGTGGACACCCCCCGATCCAGCTACCAGATCGGCTCACTTGTTGTCTGCCTCCCTATGAAGCACGAGGGTGGCGAGCTTGCTGTGAGACATAACGAAATAACCCATTCATTTGACTGGGCCGAAAACTCCGAAAAGCCTTCGATTCAGTGGGCATCATTTTACAGCGATTGTGAACATGAGGTGTTTGAGGTCAAGTCTGGCCACAGAATTACCCTCACATACAACCTGTATGCTACTGCTGGGAGCGGGGCCCTCGCTAGCCAAGCATCTGCTTTCACCCCTACCATGCTGCCGCTCTACCATGAAATGAAAGCAATGGTGACTTCAACGAAGTTCCAGGCTAAAAGCAGACTTCTGGGAATCTATAGCACATACGCTTATCCCCATACTGACAAGGAGCATGGGCTTCCATTCTGCCTCAAGGGTATCGACATGGTGCTCTACGAAATTTTCAAGAACTTGGGACTGAAGGTCCACTTGTGTGCTGTTCTAGAAAACCCCATGAGCAGCCGATGGAGTCGCCGGCAACTGGACGATGGGAATTTTTCCGACGGTGCTGCCGATGCTGACCCCACCAAGAAAACGAATAAGTCAAAGAAGAGGTCGAAGAAGAGCGGTGATTGGACAGAGACCGATTCCGACGACGAAAAGGACGAAGAGTATGACCCACAAAGAGTTGTCGGAGTCCTCAGTAAGCAGTACTGCGGACAGATGATAGAATACGACAACGAAGCCAAGGAAATGTTCGAGACAGCCCTTGATACCAAGAAAATCAGATTCAACACGAACAACATTATCTGGTTGAACAAGAACAACGGCGACTCGAAGCTTCAGGTTTCCTACATAGCCGTGAGTTGACTAGTAGATCAATCATCTCAAGACTCAAGCTAACATACAATTGTGATTAGTACGGAAATGAACCTTCCAAAGCGGAGATATACTCCTACTTTGCGATGATCGTCCAGGCCCCTAAGAAGGCAAATGCTGGCGACAGCGAAGCAGCCCAGAAGCGGGCACGGGAGGAATAACAGTGCGGCTCATCGCACCTCAAAGGGGACAAATGACTCTTTTTGGAGGCTTTCCATCGTTATCATCATCGGTTGTTGTCGTCGTCGTCGATTGTTGTCATCGTAGCGGTCTATTATCTACAGATCTGTCGTTGCCAGACACTATCGTACTTCGCCGTCTGTAGCGTAGGTGTAACTTCAAATTTTGTACGCACACGGGGGACACAGCCCTTCTTATATCAAATAGTAGAGTAAAGCAGTGAAAATATCAAAGTCGTTGTTAACAAAACACAGTAGGCTTTGGATTTTGAAAGAGACGAAGAAGTTGCCTTAAATTTCATGTTGATTCTTACCCTAAGTCACAATCAAAAAATTACATCCGCATCATTCTACTCTTCACAAGTCATGATGAGGCCATTTGTGGTAACACGGGACGCCCTCACAAGTACAGATTTCCAACGTACCAACCCAAGTCCGCCAATGAAAAAAGGGCAAGACGTTACTCCGAGGTGACTGAGAGGTCTTCCGCTATTTTTTCTGGATCTACTTAAATTCAATCTTCCCCCCCACACCGTCCCCTGCAACCAACATGAGTCCTCGTATATGCTCGTGCACCCTCTGCGGGTGGGTCATTCTCGATCCCACGGGCAACATATCCTGGCTGAATCAGTCCCGCGCTCGTAAGTGCATCGTCGCTAGTAATTTTTCTTCGACGGAGGCTAACTTTACTCAAGTATCCAGTAGCCCAAATGGCGTTATTCTTACGGGTGTTGGCTTATATGATGATCCGGGAAGTGGCACCTTCATTGCGCCTGTCGACCCCAACGGCCGGTGGGATGACTCTGGCCATGACAATCCCGTGAACGACCAATTTGGCGCAATGAGCCAGGGTGAAGTTAATGGACGACGTGGATTTGTTTTCCACGAAGCTTGCTGGGATCTCTTGCAGAAGGCTTTTCATCCGGAAGAAGTGCCACTGTCCAGACTATTCCACGTCTGCGAATCGCTTCCATTCCCAGCGAATGGTGTGAGTATCAGCTGGGGCCACGACTACGAGGGGCCGGTTCTCGTTGATAACGAACACCATTTCCCATGGGAGGACCAATTCTCCGATCGAGAGTACATGGAGCCCGATCCTGTCCTCACAATGAACCCATACGACGTCCCAGAGATACAGAATCTGCTGACCGAAGACCCCGAATCGCCTCCAAGCTCAACATTATCGGTCTCTGGATCAACGACACCAGGACGAGACGTCTTTTTTGCACTTCCAGAAGAGCTCCGGTCAGTGATCGCCATGTATCTGCCGACAGTGGATGTCTTGAACCTTCGCTTAGCCTCACGTGCGTTCTGGACCATATTCAATAATCAACAGTTTTGGGCATCGAGATTCAGAGATTCTTCAGACCGCTCATGGCTCTTTGAGGCTCGTCACAGCACGGAGACTCAAAATTGGAGATGGTTGTATCGCCGAACGAACAATCTGCGTAGAGGCTTTGGCCTACAAAACAGAGCTCGTGTTTGGAATCTAGCCCAGACGCTTGTGGATATTCTGGATTTCCGTTGGGTCGAGATTGGCGTCAATTATTCTCCACGCTCTGACCAGCGTTTAGAAGTTTCTGGCGAGTTGTGGGAGCAGCCGGTTGCAGGTTACTCCGTATTCGACAAGGGCTCTCGTCTCTTCGAAAGGCATCGTGTGACTATCCCTGAAGGGTTATCGCGAATTTCTGTCTGTTCCCTTTCTTTGGGGGACATGAGTTACGTCACTGGACTCAAATTTACCAATGCTGCAGGCGATATCTGTCAAGTTGGCTACTGGACCGCGTCTGAGCAATCTGTGGGAACTTCAGATCTCCGTGGCTTCAAGTTGGCCGTGGGATCAAGGGGTATTCAAGCTTTGCAGGGCATTTCTTCAAAATCTCCAACCTCTCCCTGGATTGGCTGTCCGGAAAGGTCACCTAAGACGCTGCGTTTAGACATGGGTGATCGCGTTGCTGATCTGGACATTGGATTCGATGTAAGTGCAACGAATTGCCAAGTTGCTGCCCATATTTGCTAACTTTAAAGGGCTGCAAAATTGTCAGCCTATCTGTCTATCGTCAGTCTCCGTCGCCCAATAGAACGGCACAGGATGGAAACAGGCTGCGAAATTCGGGAATATGGTATCCTGATGTACCGGAACACACCCTTTGCTTGAACGAAGCGTCGTTTCCTCCGAGAGAGCATTATTTGAGCGGATACAAACCTTTATTTTGGACTTCATTCGGTGGCCCAGGTGGCATTTACCTTCGAAATCTCACCCGTCTCAGCGTCATCTGGGGTGGCGGCGGCATACGTCGCATCGACTTCGCATACGACGTTCCAGTCCCTTCGGAACATCGAACATTTGGATGCCAAGCGCCGGGAGATTGGACAAAAGCCATCGACTTCGCGATTGACGGAGCTGGAGGCGAATTCATCAATGCTGTTGAGGGGTTCCAGCATTACCCCGATGAAGGTTATCCTTGGCTGGTCGAAGAAGGGACTGTGGTGGCATTTAAGGTTAGTTACTCACAGTCATCTGGTTGTCACTCTATGAGGACTAACACCGAACGAATGACATGAAGGCGACCACAAATCGAGAGAGATCATGTTTCTTCTCATTCCATTCTGATCCACCCAGCAGTTTACCTTTCCTAGTTACCGCGTCTCCTGGAACAGCAATTACAGGATTCTACGGAAGTCAGGTCAGTAAATATCTAATTATGTCGACCGCCACGTGGGATGCAGTTACTGACAGTCAAACCATGGTAGCGTCCTCATGACGGTAGTGGTATTACAGCCTTAGGGGTCATCTCGGAAGCGATTGAGGGAAAGTAAGGGCTGGTTTATGTGTCCCCACAATCATAGGACTTGTGTTTCCCTCAATGGACTTTCGAAATAACCGACCTTGTGATCGGCTTGGAAGGCATTCACATACCCGGTCTAGGAAGGGCAGAAAGGTGTGCCATCAGAAAATGAACATTGTCTCCATGGAGGTTTCGAGGGTTTCACGGTAGATGTTGGGTGTATTCAGAGTGTCTTCAGAGTCTTGAAATAAGTCTTTACGGTAACATACATCACTAAACTTCTAAAGAGTATACATCCAGCCTTCCATACCCTCATTCTGCCGATGACCTGCCTTGGCAGCTTTGTTGCATCGCCAAAGGTGAATGTCCATGATGATGATCATCAGAATACTCACCATGGAAATAGCGAAGGTTGTCCAAATGCCGGTCTTGATGTAGCAAAGTCAGCAATCTCAAATACTCCGGAGATGTCACGTCATAAGCTTTAACTTACCGTATAATGAGGACTCTCCTTTGCCATGAAGGCTGTGCTGGCGATAATACCACCAACGCCACCACCAATAAGACAGGTCGCTGAAGCAACTGCACGTTTTGAGTGTGACGTGATGTTGTTTGCTTGGAATGTGAGCACACCAGGAACACAAAACTGCAAGAACCCGATGCCTAGAGCAGAGGTTAGATAACACATTACATGTCGGGTGTAGATGACTTACCAAGAAAAGCTCCAAAGTATCGAGCACCATTTGCCTTCCCATAGACAGTTATCAACATGCCGACAGCCGTTAGAGCTTGATGCACTGCAATGATGGGGCCGCGCATCTTATACCGGTCACCGAGCCAGCCCGAAATATAGGCCATGATGGCAGCTAGGACGTACGGTGGGGCAGATAGCAGCTGAGCCTGGGTGCTACTGAAGCCCATGCCGTTGCGGAGAATGATGGGTAGAAAGTAGGAGTAAGCATAACCGGGCAATGTCGAGGCCATGAGGTTGAATGCCCAAAAGTACAACCGCCAGTCCTTGAGATGGTGCAAAATCTTCGCTCCATCAATCTTGTCCTCCTCGGCATCTCCCCGGTCCTGATTGATGCGGGCGATGATGAACTCTTGTTCGGCTGGCTTCAAGAACTTTCCAGCTTGCGTGGGGAAGTCTATGATGATGAACCAGCCGATGGCGCAGACGACGACAGTGATGGCGCCCTCGATGATGAAGATCCCTGGTCAACTCTGTCAGCATTACCCTCAGAATATCGCGCAGGACTGGGACACTAACAGCTCCATCCGTTTAGTCCCCCCTTGCCCTTCAAAAGAGTCAGGACATATGCGAAAATGGCAGAAAAGCCACCTGTGATGACGGACAGAATCCAAAACCCAGATAATCTCTTTCCAACTTCAAACCGGGTGTACCAGCAGGTGATGAGATATGTGCATCCCGGAAGAAAACCAGCTTCTAGAACTCCCAGCAAAGCACGGCAGAGGGCCATCATACCCCAGCTCTTTGCGAAGCCCATGCCGATGAGCACTGCACCAAAGCCGACGCCAAGAAAAGACAGCCAATTTGCTGGACCGGCTTTCGGGAGGACAAGGTTCTGCATGAATCGTCAATGAGGATCGGTTGGGCTTGATTGGGGCCGTGGCATACGCTAGGAATCTCGAAAATACTGTTGAATTTACGTCAGTACAAGTCTTTCCTCTAGTCTTGAAGACCGGAACATGAATTCATTGGGGTGACTTACATGTATGCAACAAAGAAGACCATGACGATTACTGTGTACCGGTTTCCCACCGCCAGTCCTAGATCCTCTTGCATGCCCGCAACAAGTGCTAGACCAAGATTTGTTCGGTCAATGAGCGAGATTGAGTACATAATACCCAGGATCGGGAGAAGTCGCAGGTCGATTCGTCGGCTTCCCTAATGTTACTATTTCCTCTAGAGTTGGGCAGCTGTAACCGACTCACATGATTTTCTTCTGCTCCTCGAGGCTTAGACCGCTAATAGCACCGACATCTTGGCCTTTGATATTCTCAACATGAGCTGAATCGTGGATCTTCTCGTCAAGGCCATAAGTGCCAGACTCCTCTCGACGAAGGTCGTGGGATGCTTCACGATGGTCCATGGTAAGTAACACTTGATGAATTTCGAATCACTCGGCACTGGATTTCGCCGTGTTGCTACGATCCCATCAAACTGCACTCTGTGAAAAGCGTCGATCCCTCTGTTCTTAAATACCCGCAGGGATAGTCATGGGCCAGATGCGCCAAGTCCATCATCTCCAATCAAGAAACCATCATGACATGTTCTCAACAACACACAACAGGCCTAAGACCAAAGCAGCCGCCAAATAAGCGACCATCCATTCCCAATCCCCCGGTGATGTTGCGCTAAGAGGCAAACCGGCATGCGGGGTAATCCGGGGTAGTGCGGGGAGAGGAGTCTCTTTTCCCAGCCCCGAACCCGGCGACCAGGACCTTCGCGTGGCTCTCCCAAGAAGACGGCGAATTGTTGGACGCCCGCGGCGGGAGTGGAGCTCGGACAACGCCACTGAGTCAGGGCGCGAGAGTCAGAGTCGTCGACTCTGGCGCCATGTGTCAGTAGTCTGGCCCCGACTCCAATCCTTTCCCCTCGCGACGTGGGACATCCATCAAGCTGCACTACTACTATTATACGCTAAGGCTCGACGCAGGCCAAGAGTTCGCGAACCTCCTACTCGGTAAAACAAACCCGGAGAATTGGCTGGCCAATTATGAAGGTTATGTGGAAGACCTCTGGATCGTGGGGTTGTGTCTTGAAGGGGCTGGCGTGGAGAGCCGTGTTACGAGCACAGTTATCCGCGTATTTCGACGACCCTATGAAGTGCCATGAAGTATCAATTGGATCCATCTCGGATATGCAGCATGGCGCTGTCAACGTGCATGGTAAGCTCCCCCGCAATGTCACCAAACTCCACACCGTCAGTTGTTGTTATTGTGAATTTGTGGGCATCTCCCCATGGGGCACTATGATCTAGATAGAAGTCGCTGCGTTTAAATATGCATCAGAGGAGCAAAGTAAGATTTTTGATTCGGAAGGGGTAGTTTCCTCATTGTTTCGTATTGGATACGAGTTAAAATGATGCTCCTTTGCTTATTCCTGACCGTAATAGGCCAGACGGTACTTGGTGCCCCGGCAGTCAATCACGATTCTCGCCCCGAGATCGCCTGCGACGAGGTCACGATACCACAACTCGATGGCTTGACAGTGACCTCAGCTCAGAGCGTGGAAGTTCACAACTATACTCTTCCGTCGAACCCATCTGGGACACAGGCCAGCTTTTGCAACTACACTCTTACACTCAACCATGACGGTGCGAACGACGTGGTCTTCGTCAGCATTTGGCTTCCACTCGACAACTGGAACGGTCGCTTCCTCGCAACTGGTGGAGGAGGTCTTGCTGCTGGGACCTTTGCATCTGCCATGACGGATCCGGTGTCCAAAGGTTACGCCGCCGGCTCGACTGATGCGGGTTTGACCCTGAATCACACGATTGATCCTAACTCCGGAGAATGGGCCTTGAACCCCGACCGCAGCATCAACACCGCCCTCATTGAGAACTTCGCGACTCGTTCCATTCATGAGATGACTCTCATAGGCAAGGCGGCCGTCAAGTCGTTCTATGGCACCGATCCTCGGCACTCCTACTACAGTGGCTGCTCTCAAGGTGGCAGGCAAGGCTACTTCGCCGCGCAGTACAGCCCGAAAGACTTTGATGGGATCTTGGCTAACGCGCCTGCGATCAATACGCCCCAAGTATCTCCTGGCGACTTTTGGCCTTCGGTGGTAATGGGAAACATTGCCGCTCCGCCTCAATGCGTTTTCCAGACATATCAAGCGGCGATCATCGCTGAATGCGATCCTTTGGATGGTGCTACGGATGGTCTCATCTCGGCCCCCGAAAAGTGCAACTTCGACACCAGCAAACTTGTCGGACAGGAGATCAACTGCACAGATACGAGCGGAGTTGTCTCGATCACCGAGGCCTACGCCGAGGTTGTCGAAAAGACTCTCGAGGGTGCCACAACCACGTCTGGAGAGTTTTTGTGGTATGGCAACCCTCCCGGCGCGCCATTCAGCGGGCTTGCCAACACCAAGACCGAAAATGGCGTGACTGTTCCCGTCCCATTCGCCCCCGCGGAAGCTTGGATGCGTTACTTCGTCGCCCAGAATCCAGATCTCGACACCGCGTCCCTGACGTTTGCGGAGTTTGAAGACATCTTCCAACAGTCTGTCGACAAGTACATCGAGCCTTTCGGTACTGACGCACCCGACCTGACGGCATTCAAGAAAGCCGGCGGCAAGTTGTTGACGTGGCACGGCATGGCTGATCCGCTCATCGCCCATCCGGGAACGACGCTCTACTGGGACCGACTGCGAAAGAAGATGGGAGGCACGGAAGGCCTCAACGAGTTTTATCGGGTCTTCCTTGCGCCCGGAGCCGGCCATTGCGGTGGCGGATACGGACCCGTCCCCGTTGATCCTTTGTCTATTCTGGTAGGCTGGGTTGAAAAGGGCAAAGTGCCTGACACGTTGTTTGCAACCACGACTCAAGATGGCGTTGACACGACCCGAAATCTGTGTCCCTATCCGCAGTCTCTCAGATACAAAGGAGAAGGGGACTTGGAGGATGCAGCTAGCTTTGTCTGCGAGAAGTGAAAACCCAGTGATTCGACGATAATGTTTAGCTAGTAAACATAAGATTAAGCCTAAACGCTAGTAAGCTCATTCAAATCACGGATGGCACATGCCAAGTCGATCCTTACTCGAAGGCTGCATCGGTATGGCTTCGTTTTCATGAACGTGATACGCTAGGTCGTAACAGGTGGCTAGATGCCCAATCTTGGAAGGTTGTCAAGGCCATCATGTCCATGTCAGAACTTCTCCTGCTCCTTGGCGAACTGCCGACTTCCAGCTCCTCAACCAGTCCGCACTCCCGAGACACATTCACCCTGCCCGCCATCCATCCCAAAGATCTTGGAATTTCTTGGTATGCCGGGATGTCAGCATACATCTCTGGGAAGTGACCGAAGAAATCCGCCGACATGGTCCACGAGTTGATGTCCCTAATCCTGTCTTCGAACTCTGGCGACACGGTGTACCGCCCGGTCTCTACGTTTCGTCTGTAGCAATCGCGGAACTCAAAGGGCCACATGATTCGAAAGCTGTTAGCAAACACCTTCCAGAACAGGTTCGAGCAGTACTGGTGTTGCGCAAACACAAAGCGTTCTCGGACGCCTGGCCTGTTTATGTTTAGAAACACCGACAAGGTTAGCTTTCATTCATGATGCACCAACCCGTGTCCCGAGCTTTAACACTTACCAAACAAAGAAGTCTATTGCTGAAGAATGAGGCAGCGACTGCGATGGCCTTACGATTATTGTTAGGATATTCGTTCATACCGTTGGCAAGAGCAACATTGGACGACGTACCTGCTAAGATACCACGCGGGCAGCTTGGCGCATTGCTCGACTGTAGGCTCTGCTTGATACCGTAGGAGTCGGTGCATGAGTCTCAGGATAGCCAGCCGTTCAGTATCCGCGCAGTTGCGGAACTGGAGGCTGTCGGTCCGCCTCAACTTCTTCCAAAGCGGCGGTAACTTGCCAGACCGCTCAACGGCGTCCCAGCCTTCCAGGATGACGCGTACTGGAATATCGTCGCTCATCTCGTCTTCCATGTCGAGCACATTCCTGGGCAGCATCTCGCGACCGCCAAGAGCCTCGTTTGCACATCGCCAGATACTCGAGCCCGCCGGCAGACCGGGACTTCCAGGATCCTGTCTTGAGGCTAAACACTCACAGGCCGAATCAGGCTCGGGCACAATGACGCCGTCGCCCTGCCCAGCCGAGGGAGCTGGGGGGGAGTCGGGGAAGGTTTCGAGATTGGGGTCCCCTGTCATTGGGAAAGATGTTGGAGCTGAGAGACCGCTGGAGAACTCCGATGCCGTTGTGATGAGGTGACCGGCCGTACCAGACGCCGGGAGGCCCCAGGTCATTGCAGCATCGCCAGGGGGGAACGCGCTCAGGCTACTATCCTCTCCAACGTCCATAGCGAGTGAATCGGAGGCGGCATGGTCCTCAGACCAAGGTTGACAGTTGGAGGTCGCATTAAGCAGTCGGGATGCCTGGTCAGTGGAGGTGGTGCCATCTGCCTTCTCCCCTTCCCTATGGACCTGGATGGACGTTTCAATCGAGGAGAGCACCTTGGCCAGGTTGTCCTTCTGTCTCGTCATGTCGGAAAGTTGATTCATCAGGCTGGCGATCCTACCGCTGGACTCTTGCTCGCTCATGGCCTGAATCGTAGCCTCGAGGTAAGCGATGCGATTCCTATTCCTCTCACGTGCTGCACGCTGAGCGCGTCTGTCGAGTTCCCGCTTCTTTGCACGACGTGACGCAGCATCGTCTATCACGGGGATTGGCGTTGCCGAACTGATCTGTTGTGTGGCCATCGTCTTGATTGCAATAGAGAGTACACGAGGCAGGCTACGAGCATATTACGATGAGGTTACAATGGGACGAAGGTGGTTGGACGACGCAGCCTTAGAGTTGAGAGGATCCCACTTGCGGGGAATCGGGCTTAACGGGGCCACGTTCAATCCGGGGAGACAGGGGGAATGCGGGGAAGACCCCGGCAGATGTTGGGGGTTAGTCATCACGGCACAGGTCAGAGTCTACGAGATGAATTAGTCCCAAGCGAGAAGATGATCTAAGAGGCCATCCAGCTTGGCGCATAGTTGATTTGCTGAAGGCATCAATTTGCGCTAGCCGGTGGTGGGAAGCCAACAGAGCGGGAGCCGACTGTGGCGAGAGGGGAACCGGAACGTGTTGAGTATTTGTATGAAAGCCCAGGGGATTCAGCCAGTCAGTTAATGTGAGTTCCTGACTAGCTGCAGCGAACATATGAGAAGTTTGGAAACGGAGGGTTTTCTATTCACCTAAACGGTACTAGACATTACGTGTCGGATTATGCCAGATCCCTCTGTGCAGGCCACATCCCGTTGGGTTTCCCGGTGGAGGGCGAGGTCTTGTTACTGTTCTCAGGTATAAGGCGGCCTTCCATCAGGGATGGTCCATTCACTTGAGCCCCAAGGTTGCCAGCGTTTACTTTGACTTCAGATGTTCGGACGTCTGTAGGTCTGTCAGTGTCATTTGGGAGAGTGAAACGCAAATAGCATGTCATGTTCGCCCGCAGTTATTTTAAGCTTCAACCTCACAAGTGATCACGCAAGGTGAAAGTTAACGCAGTGCACGCACATGCGGTAGATTTTGGCTAGGAGGAAGGGCCAAGTCTTGCTCTGCTCTTGGTGTCACCAGCAGCATCACAAAAACACATTTTTTGACGATTCAAAAAAGCGAATGATTGTGAAAATTTCCAAGTGGATGCACAATCGCCGTTCCCACTCTGAGCATGACCTTGGCGATGATGCACGGATTCGAATCGCGAAAACGACACACACACCAGCCACACGAGCGGAGGCCACAGGCGGAGTACCGAAGTTTCGCACCAGGTTTCACCAACACCGGCATCACAGGCCCGGATTGATTTCAAAATGCGGTAGGACAGGGCCGTTGGCTGTCGCCTCACCCGGCAGCACCACGAAGAACCCATCGACATGTCAAAACTCCCTGAAGGGCTGACTTCCACGAGCCGAACAGCATATCGCTACCTCGGAACAGCGGCCATCGGTAGTTCTCTCCGTGGTGTTTGAACATGGAATCGTCTGAGAATTGGTGTTCCCTTTCATGAGGCAGTGCAGCCCTGTTTCTGAAGTGAAGCAAGCCATTAATCTGAATCCAAGCCTGGACTCACGACAGGACTTGTGGAAACGGCCGTGTGGCATCGGAGAGAAAGTTCAGCAGAACTAATCCCCCGGGGTTTGATCGTCACCTTATCTCACTTAGACGTGGAGATGAATTACCAGATGAAGACCACGAGAACTTATGATGTGGTCGCAGCTTTGTTCCAACAGGCAGCTACAGACGGCTCAAGGACATGGCGAGGGTTTTAGTTCCGCCGCCACGCCCATGTGTCACTGGACTTTTCCGTGTAAATCAAATACTTCAAATCAGACTCTGTAATATCCCTGTCTATACTCGGGTAGAGCAGATTAGTTGAAGCTGTCTGAGGCTCACGAGAGCATGGCAGCTCCCCGTCGCTCTGCAGGTGTCTCTTCACAAACTGATTTGCCTCAAACCATGTTTCTGTGTAGCATCTGGAGGCACCTCAGGCCCATCTAAATGATTACAAACCGTTCCATCATCACGTTCCATCACCTGGAGCCGCTCCAGTTGAGGCAGTGCACGTCGTCTAACCACCCAGTCTTGGCGACTCATCCCTTTTATTCAGATGCTGTCAATTGTGACTTGTCATGGCGATCCGCAATCCTCCAGATGGGCTTGCAGCGTGACATTGGCACCACAAAAATGTTGGGGAGCCTAGTTTGGCGGCTAGAACTGGAAAGAATAACGTGGGAACAGAACGGAACGTCTAACATATTGCCAGTGGCTGTGGCGATCTTCGACGATGCGCGTGTGAGAACCGGCCAGGTTTGTGAATAAGCATTTCATGGCAGACATGGATGCAGACAATCAAGATAATCTTGTCAATCTCCCTGCCCATCACAAACGGCCGACGGTGATCGCCCGCCTGGCCCATGTGCTGGCAATCGCTGCAGGGGTGGCAGGCACTCATCATTGCACCCGCTGCTATTCGGCATCCCTCGCAAGAGGCCTAGTGAGCCCGACCCAAGGTTTCGCAAAGCTCTTAGCTGTAATGGATTTGTGTGAGGGATTTTCTGTAACTTTCCCATTACTCTCAGAGTGACAGTCCGTGGCGGGAGGCCGGAGGGTGATGTTGTTGGTTTGAAGGACATGGCACCACGAAATATCACTAGGTCGTGTTGGATGCACAGCTTCTTCCTCTGAGACATCAAGAGATAGCCAGTCTACCGGGTCCTCATGAATCGTTCACATTTCTGGATGCGAACCGCTCGCAATTTTGTCATCGTTCGTCACCCACAAACCTTGGGCTACGGTGGTGGTGCACAGAGTTGGCATGCAGAGTTGACAAACTGATCTTTCAGATGATCGCGACGGATGAATCAGGCTCATTCACCCACGAACCTGACTCTAGAGTATTCGGGTTCTCAAACTTCCTGTTCCAGGCATGTGGCCCTGGGGGGCGAGACGATCCGTGTGCTGGGCTAAGACGATAGATCACTAACAGATGATGTGTTTAGACGCCACTGCGATCTGTTAGTGGGGTATTCACACCAAAGAGAAACTAGATGAAACAGGTTTGTCGACTTTTAAAATAATCGTCCGATGACATCTTGGATTTTCTCCCAGGTTCACTGCTGTGCAATGTCACCCTCTCTTGGCACACATCTGCGACTTGGTGTGACAGCGCGCTCAGCCACTCGCGTGGACCACAGTTCGCTCTTCGCTTGCTACAGCAGAGTGAAGCTATTCCGGGTAGACCTGGCTCCGCGTCTGAAACGGTTCCTCCTCCAGCCAACTCTCCTCTTCCCGCCCTCGTCTGTCATTAGTGCTGCAACTGCACGGTCGAGTCCCAGCTGCTCACCGTCGACTGTAAGTCACCGGCACCCCTGTGCCAGGATCAATCATCTTCAAACACCGACCTCGGCACGGGTTCCCTGTCCCTCTCCGATCTACCTACTGCGGTACTCTCATCGAGCGGATACTCCCCTCAGCCCCCAACCAACCATGTCCCGATTTCTCATCATTATCGACATCACAGACAGACAACTCCCCGCACACCTTGTTTGAGAATGGCGCCGTTCTAGTTCACTGCTGCCATCCCTCTGAGGGACGGGACCTGAGCGCATATCCCCGCGGGCCGCCGCAACGCTGACATGAATAAGCTTGTCCACTAGCCCAGGCCTTATCGACCTGTGTCCAGTCTGTGGCCCCTACTAGAATCGGACTATCTTGGCGATCGCTTCCGAGCACTTTTCCATCCCCTCTTCAGTCCGGATCGTCTCGACTTTGTGATCTAATTTTGGACCTGCAGGCTTTTTCGAAGCTTGTCACAGCGCCGTTTCTCTCGCCCGGTCCCAAGTCGTAGAACTCCAACGACGTTATCCGTTTAGCCACCAAGTGGCCTTGCCCCCGTCCCTGACCAGGCTCTGTGAACACCTTTCCCGTCCGCAGTCTCAAGCCTCAACCCCGGCTCGAGATGAGTTTGCCTCCCGTAGCATCGATGCAACTTCCATGTCGCTCATCCATTGCCTTCTCAAACGGGCCCCTGCACGCGATCGCCCAGAGGCCTGGCCTTGTTCTCTCCTCTGCGCATCAAGAGTCCGGTGAGACACAAGTTCAGCCGACTGATCAAGTGGAGCATCACGCAACCACACTTGTCGGGGAGCAATGTATATCTAGACCGAGGCCTTTCGTCCCTTCTCATGATTCGGAACTTTCTCTTCAACCTTTTATTCACTTCTCATCTCGTTCTTTTCTTATTTCAGTCTACAGTGTAGGCTTCCTTTCTTTCTTCTTACTGACAGGCTTGATGCCTCAGAAGAACCTTTTCCTTTACAAATATTAGTATCCGTCTGTTTATATTATAGTTTCTCCACATGCCTAACCCTCTCTCATGGCGGCAAGCCGCCGTGGCAGCACTGCTGTTCAACGCAGCCGTGACTGCTAATTACGATACTCGAAACGCTGAAGCCTCGAAGGATACCAAGCGGGATTTGGATACGGGCTCAGTGAAGCATGGACGCTTCGATGTGAGGAACTTCGTTCAGAAGTTGAACGTTGACAGTGTTCTGTCGGCGCTTGGAAGCAACAAGGCGCAGGGTATGTCTACATACCTCGAACAATTTGAGCGATTCGTTAACTAAGTCAACAAGATGCGTCTCCGAACTTGACTCCGCTGGCCGCCGAGGGTGCTGCTGCTCCTGTGCCGCAACCCCCAGCGAATGGAGCACCCCCAGCTCCTCCGGCCAACGCGCCGCCTCCTCCGGATCCGAACGCTGCTCCTCCTCCACCACCACCGGCTGCGAGCGGTGCTCCTCCTCCTCCTCCAGCTGGAGCACCACCGCCCCCTCCGGATCCGAACGCCGCTCCTCCTCCGCCCCCTCCGGCTAACGGTGCACCACCACCTCCTCCTCCGGCCAACGGTGCGCCGCCACCACCGCCTCCCGGAGCCAGTGGTGCTCCCCCTCCTCCTCCGGCTGGGGCACCGCCTCCGCCTCCCCCAGCTGGGGCACCACCGCCGCCTCCTCCAGATGCGCCTCCGCCGCCTGACCCGAACGCTCCTCCACCACCGCCCCCTGATGGTGGACCGCCGCCGCCTCCCCCCGATGGTGGACCACCACCTCCTCCTGACGGAGGGCCACCACCGCCACCACCCGATGGAGGACCGCCACCACCTCCTCCCGATGGTGGTCCACCACCGCCGCCTCTCGATGGAGCGCCGCCGCCACCTCCTCCTGATGGACTTGGACCTCCTCCTCCCCCTCCCGATGGACTTGGTCCCCCTCCCCCACCTCCTGAAGCTGCTCCGGCGGCAAACGGCGCTGCTCCTCAACCTCTGGCTGTCCCTGCTGTCGGTGCGCCTCCGCCACCCCCGGGTCTTGCTGCCAACGCTACGGCTCCCCCTCCCCCTCCTCCTGGAAAGGGAAAGGACGACGCGGGCAAGAAGGCAAGAGATGACGCCAAGAAGAAGGCCGACGATGCCAAGAAGGCTGCTGATGCTGCGAGAGGAGCTGCTGGTCCCGGCGCTGCCGCGGCTAATGGAACAGCTGTTGGCCCTGACGGGAAGAAGTTGAAGGGAAAGAAGGGCAAGAAGGGCAAGGCTGACCTCGGCCCCGGTGCTCTGGCAGGTAACGGGACTGCCGCAGCTCCTCCGCCTCCTCCTGGAAAGGGCAAGGATGATGCCGGCAAAAAAGCACGAGATGACGCAAAGAAGAAGGCAGATGAAGCGAAGAAGGCGGCCGACGCTGCCAGAGGAGCGGCTGGTCCCGGTGCTGCTGCCGGTAACGGTACAGCCGCAGTGGGTCCTGACGGGAAGAAGAAGAAGGGAAAGAAGGGCAAGAAGGGCAAAGCTGATCTCGCCCCCGGAGCTCTGCTCGGAAACGGTACCGCAGCGGCAGCTCCACCACCTCCCCCGGATGCCGAACTCGACCCCGAGGCCAAGAAAAAGGCAAAGGAGGCCAAGGAGAACGGGCTGGACGCAGCTTCCGGTCCCGCTGAAGAGGCGGCACTGGGAGGACCTCCACCGCCGCCTCCTGAAGGCGAGGAAGACCCTGAAGCTAAGAAGAAGGCCAAGGAGGCGAAGGAGGCGGCTGGAGCTGGGGCAATAGCCGCAGGACTGGAGGCTCGAAAGTTCAATGGAAACGGACGTCTTGGTCGGCGAATCGGTAAAACCGACAACATCGACCGACGCCGGGTTCGCGAGATCAAGCGGCGGAACCTCATGGGCAATTGGGGATGGTGATCACTGCCAGGGATGCTTTGCCTCGCGTGTGCGAGTGTGTGTACCTACGATACACAGATCTACGGATTGCTCTGGGCGGGTAAAATTGTCGAGATTTCTTTTTCATTATCCTGTTTACTTCAAGGGACCTCTCCAATCAACATGACTGTCTGCGACAGCATCACATATTGAAATCCGCTCGCATACGGATTTGACCGACCAAAAGCGTTGAGTTTCCGGCAACCATAAGTAAACAAGTATATCAATTTCAAAAAACAAGAAAAAAACGAAAAGGTAAAAGTTCCGTCCCATCTATGACTTGGAAATGCCGAGAGAAAGGCGTCGGATTCTGTGCATTTCCCGAGACGCAAAAGGTGCGGCATCTGATTTGACAGAGAACTGGTTTATACTTCCCGTCTGATCACGGACGCATGAAACTCTACTATTTCTGGACCACCCCGTTAGCTGCGTCCGGCGCACCGTTTCGCTGAACGGATGGCGCATTCTTCCCGTCATATGACTCGATGACTTTCTCGATTAGGCATTGTTCGAAACGGTAGGCCTACACGATTCTGCCGAGGGACATGATCGCAGTGGCCTGGCCCGCTGGACGATCGGACTGAGCATCTGAGCTCGGCTGTTAATTCCCCGCAGAGCGCATGTTTCTGCGGCCGTCATTCAAATCAAAGCTTTTCATCAGATCATCATGTATCTTGCTCTTAAAATAGTGGTCTGAAGTAGCGATGATACTGTCTGTGTTGATGGTCGGTATTTACTAACATCAACGGAGCCGATGCGCAATGATAAAGGTCGGCAGAAAGGGACGCCGAGAGATTGACAGCCTGTTACTGCGTCGCCCCAGGCTTCGGGCATACTGAAAGAGTTGGCGCACCTGAATCAGTCTTTAGAATGCGCCATGGATTATGCCGCATGAACATCTGTCGGTACCACTTGGAAGCCCATCTACCCTGCTCCTCCCATCGGCTTTGACGTCTACAGCATGTCAGAATACAATCCTCTGTACGATGGTTAAGGTTTGCGAAACTTTGCCGCTGCAAATCATTCGCTTCGGTATTGCCTTTAGTACCGTTGCAGACGGCCAGGCATGGCTATTCAAGCCGTGCGGTGCGAGGTGGTGGGAGGAGTAGCGTCAGCCCTGCCAGGACCGTAACCACTACGAGAACCTACAAAGAAAAGGTTACAGTCGCCGAGTATGCCCTGAAATAATGAACAGGTTCAGAAATTTGAGCGGCATCGACGAGCTGTCATTCTTGTTTCCTTTGGATGTCCAAGCCACGGGACAATAAGCATGCTTGTTCCGAAACAGGCATCACGATCATATTTACTTCCGGACTCAGATTAGCCACGAGAGTTCATCTCATTGTGAAAGTGGTTGTTGGTCGGGGAGGTTCCCCCCAAATAGCCTGCAAGCTACGATCGTGGACAGGACCACTAGCAGTAACTGTTGCGTTTGAGGCTATGGGTATTTCCCCTTTTCGCTTGCAACGGCAGCTCCTCACTGCCTTTAAATGAGTGCCATCAAGGCACTGAACCAGTGGCTTACGGAACGAAGATCTTCATGTAATTCTTTAGCTTGCCTCTTTTTCGGAATGAATGCAAGTACGCGGAGCATGAGAACGATGCCCCGCGACAGCAGCTGCCTGTGGTGATGGTATTGTTTGTAATCCTGCTGCGCCTTCTAGGTCTAACAATACAGGGGATAGAAACGGTCGCATGTTGCAGGACGGTGGCAGGTGTTCTTTTCAGGCCCAAAGCCACTGGGCAGAATCCACTCAGTTGACTGGGTCGGCAAAGAGCCAACAATCGTTCGCCAGCCGAACATACAGCAAGTAACTTATATAGGCTTACATATAACAGAAGATCGATAAGTTAACAAATTAACTTAGATATATATTAACTACATATCCCTAAGCATAGGCAAAAACTCTGCGCGCAGTTTTCATAAGGCCTATCACTTTTATTAAGTAGATTATCTATTTATCTAAGCTACTCCCTAGTAGCTAAGAAGCGCTATTTTAACCTCTATAATTTAATATACCCCTTTAGGGATAATTAGTATAATTATATAGTTATCTTTATAGCTTAATTAAGTGTTTCTAAATAGCTTTAATTACTTCTTATTATTATAGTTTTAATAGTTTTATAAGTTATAAAATAATAGCTTTTCTTACTATAAGTAATTAGAGTAATAAAATAAAGTATCTTCTATTTTATTTAACTAGCTTAAAGCTTCTAATTAGTTATAGTTTTACTAACTATTTTAGCTCTTTTTAAAAGTGAGAAAATAAATAAATAATTTTTTACTATTTATACTTCTTATTATTTTTTTTCTCTTTTTTCTTTAATTTTTAAGATTTTATAAATTATATATTATCTTTATATTACTTTTTTATTACTATATTAATACTTACTTTAAGTAAATTAAATATTTTATAATATCTTTTTATAATACTTTTAATATTAAGTATAAAGTTTATTTTACTACTTCTTATACTAGCTATATATATATATTTAAGACCTCTAAGTATTATTACTTAGCTTACTTCTTCTCTAGCTTCTCTAATAATTCTAAGGAGGATAAGCTAACTTTTCTTATTAATTCTAGTTATTAGTTTATACTTCTTTTATAAGTATTTTTTATTATTAATCTTCTTTTTATAGCTTTTATCCTTATTTTATTTACTTATTTTTTTAGTTATATTAAATACTTTACTATTTAGTTTATTAAAGAGGAGGACTTTAATAATAGCTAAGTTAAAAAAACTTTTATTAAGAAGAAGTATAGCTACTTCTTTAATATTTAATATTAAACTAAGAAAGAAACTAAAGAAAAGAAAGAGATTAAAGAAATTAAAGTTTTTATTTTCTCCTTTACTAAGTAGAAGAAAAAGGATTATACTATTAAGTATTTTACTAAGTATATTACTACTAAGAAAAAGAAGTAAGAAAAAAAAGAAGCTACTTTTTAAGCTATTTATACTAATATAGAGATTATTACTATTATTACTATTAGTAAAGAAGAAGAAAAAGAGGAAAATAAGGTTATTATAAGTATTAATAACCTTTTTAACTTTATAGACTCCTCTTTTAAGTTAGAGGATAAGCTTTATTTTAGCTACTCTCTCTCTTTTAGTAGAAGCTATTTATACTTTAGTTATTACTTCTTTAATAAGAATACTTATTATTACTATTATATAAAAAATAATAGCTACTTTATAAGTATTAAAGAGATTATTACTTTTTATTATAAGTTTTATAAAATAAAAAAATATATTAAAAGTAGTAAGTCTATTTTAATTAAAGTATAAATTATCCCCTATTAAATATTTCTATATAGTTATTAATTTTTTATAGAGAATTAATATTACTTAAGAGGATTTTTAAAATACTATTTATAAAGTTATTATAATTTATAAAGCTACTAAAAAATAAAATATTATTTTTCTTAAGTATATTTTATATATTTACTACTTTACTTTAGCTTTTATACTTCCTATTATTATACTCTTTCTTAGCTTATTTTTTCTTTATTTAGAGATTTTAGTTTATATCTCTTTTATTTTTTTAAGTGTTTTTTCTAGTTCTTACTTTACTTTAAGTTATACTTAGAGTACTATTATAGCTACTTATTATAACTTTAACTATACTTTCCTCTATACTTCTAAGTTTAGCTATATTAACTTTAAGGAGTTTTATAACTAACTTAACGTTTTTAAGTTAGTTATCTTTTTAGCTACTTCTTATAAAGCTATCTTTCTTATTCTTACTCCTAAAAGTATTTAAATATTTTTATTTTATAGTTTCTTAGCGTTTTAAAGGCTTTAGCTTAGAATAGTTCTATTTTTAAGCTATAAACTTATAAATATTTAATTTCTTTAGTAGTTTTCTATTTTAAATAGAAGTTCTTTTATATTTTCTATTCTTTATTTTTATAACTCTTTATATTTATTATATAAAGTTATCCTAAATATTTTCTTTTTCTATTTCTTTTTTCTAGCTCTTTTTATCTCTTTTAAGCTTAGAAGTATAGTTTCTTTTAAAAGTTTCTTTTTAACTAGTTATTTTTAGTTATACTTAGAAGTTTTTAAAAGCTTATTATAAGAGGGATTTTATAAAACTATTTATTATTAGCTATATAAAAAGAGTATATATTACTAATATATACTTCTTATAGATCTCTTAATAAAATTAGTAGTTATAAATATTAATATAATATAATTTTATTTAGAGATAGATAAGCTTCTTAGTAATTAGCTTAACTATCTATTAGTTATTATATTAGATTTATATTATTATAAAAGTACTTTTTATAAATTAAAAAGATATTTTCTATTTTATCTCTCTAGAAAGTTATATTTAGAGAGATATTATAAAATAGTTTATAAATATTATTTTTTAAGCTATAAATAAGAGTAAGAAGAGCTCTACTTTTATAATTAAAGTTATTATAATTATTTATTTACTTACTTTCTATATAATAATACTTTTAAAAAGCTTTATTATAAATCCCTAAAAGCTCTTTTAATTTAAAGTATTATTATTAAAACTTATATTAGAAGTTACTTTAAGAGTATTATATAAGTTTTTAGTTTTAACTTTATACTTAATATATAAGTAGTATATCTTATAGAGATATTATAAAACTTAATTTATAGCTTATTAGTATTTTAGTTTAGGATTTTAATTAAAGTAAGCTAAATAACTTATTATAAATATAAGATCTAATCTTATTATTACTACTATATATAAAATAATTTTTATTTTTCTCTAGTAGAGATTAACTTTACTATTTAAAACTTCTTTTTTATATAGAAGTAGCTTAATATACTTTATAGAGGTTCTATTTTATATCTTTAGAGAGTATTTTAGTAAGAAGAGTTTTTTTACTTTTTCTATATAAACTAATTATAAAAGCTAGAGTTTCTTTATTTTTTAATTATAGAGAACCTTAATACTAAGAAACTATTATAAGCTTTTACTACTTTTAAAGTAGTATTTCTTTTAAAGTTCTTTAACTACTTCTTTAGTTTCTTTTTAAGAAGCTATTAGATAAGTAAGTATATAGTTATCTATATAGAAAAAGAAATATACTTAACTTTTTCTCTAGTAGTAATCCTCTTCTACTATTTATAAAAAGTTTAACTTTTTTAGTCCTTTTTTAAAATAATACTACTATAAAAGAGGAGATTAATAAAGTCTATATAAGGCTTTTTTAAGCTTAAGTACTCTTTTAAGCTTTTTATAGTTAAATAGGAACTTTATATATATTATCTTATTAAGCTTAATATATATAAATATATTTACTATATTATATTAAAGAAGCTTTAAGTTAAAGTAATTTATTATAATTATTAGAGTTTAAAATAATATTCTTATAAGAGTTATAATATAAGTATTTTAAGCGTTTTTTACTTATTAATCTCTTTAAATTATTAGATAAACTTTTAGCTTCATAAGTTTATTATACTTATTAAGTTTATAAGTATATACTTAGTAGTATCTAAGGATTTATTAATCTCTTAAAGTATTTTTTATAATTTTTTCTTATAATTTAGACTTTTTATAACTTTATAAGTGAAATTTCTCTATTTATAAGAAACTTTCTACTAAAAAGTAGTAATTAAGTTCTAAGAGATTATATTTCTTTTTATAGTTTAGCTATTCTTTTTAACTTAAAAGTTATTAATATAATATTAAGAGGGGAGGTAATTCTTACTAATAAGTATTTATAAAGTATAAATATATAAACTAAGCTACTCTTAATAAGAAGAAGTTTCTAAAAAGTATTTTATACTTTTTTAGGCTCTTTCTAGAAGCTTTTAAGCTTCTAATCTCTACCTCCTTACTTTATAGCTTTTCTATTATATCTATAGATTAATCTTCTTTTATAGCTATATAAGGCTAGCTAAGCTATATATATAAGCTATTTAAGCTATTTAGTTTTTAGAGAGTATAAGGATTTTTATATAAATTACTTCTTATTAAGAATATAGTTTTAAATAAAGTTCTAAAGGTTATTTTTATTACTAATAAGCTTATTTCTTACCTCCTTATATTAGAAACTTTTTAAAGAGCTTTACTAAATACTATAAATAAGCTTATTAGTTTTAGAGAGAGAAGTAGTATTAGTTAAAGCTTAAACTATATATTTATATATAATACTATTTTCTCTAGCTATTTTTAATTAATCTCTTCTTTTATAGTAGTTTTAATATAATTAAAGATCTTATTTACTTCTTTATTAGCTTCCTATTTTATAGAAGTATTATAAAACGCTTTAATAAGTTAGGTAATATATTTTTAAATTACTTTAAGGTTTATATAATAGAACTTTTCTGCTATATATATTAGATTTCTACTATAAAACTTCTTTTTATTAAATACTATATTTTATATAGTAAATACTTTACTTTTTAGTAAGTTTTATATATAAAAGGAATTACTTAATATATAATTTAAAAGAAAACTAATAAACACTCTTAGTATAAGTTTCTAATATTTATTTCTTTTAAGTTAAGTATCTCTAATTATTATATATATATAGTATCTATATATTTAAAAATATAAGAGGTTTAGCTATACTAAATATAAGTTTTCTTATAACTAAAAGTAACTATAAAAGAGTTTATATAAAGTCTTCTATCCTTAACTTACTATTAGTATATAGTTATATATATATATAGCTATTTTGCTAATTTCTAGCTAGAATATATTTAGTAACTTTATATTTATTATTATTACTTTTATATACTACTTAATAGCTATAGCTACTCTTTTTACTCTTTTATTTTATACTTATATATATAGAGAGGATAGTTTAATCTTAATATTTCTTATATATAGTTCTTCTCTAACTTATTTATACTTTAATATTTTATTATTTATTTTAATTTCTTTAACTTAAATATTAAATATAGTTTAAAAGTAGTTTAAGAACTTATTTAGAGTATTAAGGAGTAAATCTATCTTTCTACTTCTTAAATAGAAGTTTTAAACTAAGCTTAAAGCTTTATTAATAATAATTATACTTAAAGTATAACTTTTATATCTTTTTTTATAGTTATAAAAGTTTAAAATAATTCTCTTACTTAGAAAAGCTTATATAACTACTTCTTTTAGTATATATTATATTTAGTAATATAACTTCTCTTACTTATATATATTATAGTTAGTAGTTAAGATTCTTAAGTATTTATTTAATATTTAGACCCCTTTTATAAAGTTAAATAGATATTAGAAAGCTTTTAACTTTAAGTATCTAAACCTCTAATATTAAAGCTTTATTAATCCCTTAATAAGTTTATAATATATTAAGGTTATATAATTATATCTTCTTCTTAGTTCTAAAGCTTTATTTTATATAGAGGTTAATAAAAGTATAATTATAATAAAAGCTATCTTACTAAGTAGTTTATAATTAAGAATATATTAGTTATTAATATTCTTAAGTAAGTATAGAAATATATAGTCTAACTTCTATAAATAATTATTATTAAAACTTATATCTTATTATATCTCTCTTTAGTATAACTTTTATAGAGATATTAAGTTATTAGTAAGTTTAAAATATAAAACTATATTAAATAGTTATAGTTTTATTATACTATTTATACTTTTTACTAAGATTTTAGCTATATTATATACCTTAATAAGGATTTTATATATTTTAGTTTATAAGAAGTCTCTTATTAAAATATCTTAGAAAGTAGTAGACTATTTTATATAATTAAATATATATATTATAAAGCTTAAATCTAATATTATAGATCTTATAAGAGAGTATTTTTTTAATATTATAAATACTACTTTAGTATACCTTTTAGCTCTCTTATAAAGTTATACTAACTTTAAGGTATACTTTATTACTTTATAGATATACTTTATAAAAGCTTTATTATTCTCTATTTTTCTATTAAAGATATATTAAATAACTATTTAAAGTATTTATACTTTTAGTTAAATTATAGCGTTAATATAAAAGTATTTAAAGAGAGTATATATATTATAATATAGCTTATAGTATAATTTCTCTATACTTTAAGTATTTAAAAGAGATTCTTTTTACTTTTAGTAAGTTCTTATTATTACTAAAAGTTACTTTAAGTTTTATCCTCTTTAGAAGCCTCTTTTATAATTTATTCTATAGTTAGTTATTTTATTAAATTACTTAGATTTATTTAGTTAAGGTTTTCTATCTTAAACTATAGAGCTAAATATACTTCTACTTACTTTAGACTTCTATAGAGTAGTTTTAAAGTATATAAGATATATTTAAGCATTAGAGATAACTTTATTAATTATAAAGCTCTATTAAGTTACTAAGAGGAGCTTAATTATATAATAAGTAGATATCTATATATTAAGGTAGTTTTAAATAAATATACTAATATATTTAAGAAACTAGATTAAAGAGTTTAAGTTATTTAGAACTTTATAACTCTACTTTTTATAGATTATATTTTCTTATTAAGAGATTTATACCTCTATATCCTTCTTTATTAAGAGGAACTTTTAACTAAGAGCTATAATAGTTATTATATATTTAGAGATTACTTAAATCTTTTATTCTCTTTTACTATAGCTAATATAGGTCTTTAGCTTATAGAGCTACTTATTAATACCTATATTAATAGTATAGTAATATTATAGAAGCTCTATAAATACTATCTCCCTTATAAACTACTAAACCTCTTATATACTTTTTATTATACTATTTTACTCCTTTTTAAAGAAGCTATAATTTACTCTAAGCTTATTATAGAGAGTATAGTTTACTTAAAAGAGATCTATAAATCTTATTACTTAAGAAGTTTTTATATTATTCTTATAGAGAACTATTATAGTTATATTTCTTTATACTAAGTAGTTAGAGATATAGGGGAGTTTTAGAAGTATTATAAACTTCTAGAAAGTAGACTTATAAACTTAAATAGTATTCTTAGAGAACCTCTTAGGGTTTATAATATACTATAACTAATAGGAGTAATAGAAAGCTTAGACTTAGTTAATCTAAAGGACTTAATCTCTTATACTTTTTAGAGGGATTTTTTTACTATTTAGAGGTATTATTATATACTTATAAGCTGTTTTTTAGTACTATAAATAACTTATTAATATATTAGTTAATATAAATCAGACTATTAATTAATAAATTAACTTAGATATATATTAACTATATATCCTTAAGTATAAGTAAAAACTTTATATGTAGTTTTTATAAAGCTTATTACTCTTATTAAGCAGATTATCTATTTATCTAAGCTGCCCTCTAGTAGCTAAGAAGCGCTATTTTAACTCTTGTAATCTAATATAAGTATCCTATCTTATAATAGATTTATCTTCCCTAGCGCCTCTATAAGAGCAAGTAAATTAATAATACATTTAACCTAACTAAGTAAAGTGAGGCTATTATTACTACCTAATTAATTAATTTAATATCTCTTAATTAAATTGAAATATTTAATATTTTATATTATTTATAAATTAACTAATAAGAAGCTATAGATTAGCCCTTATTTTAGTTTTCTAAGTATAATTAGTTACTAAAATATAACGCTATTAATAACTTATTAATTACTATATATAATAATAAAAATATTTAGATAACCCTTATAATACTAGTTAGTATCTAATTAATATAAAACTTTTTAAGGGAGTAGAAGTTATTATAGTAGTTTAAATAGTATAAATAATATTATAATTAGATACTATTTCTAAAAGTTATTTATTATTTTAGCTTATATATATTATTTATACTTCTTATTATTTTTTTTATTTTTAGAGTTAAGATATTAACTACTATTACTACCTCTTTATTAACTAATAATATTTATATATTATTAATTACTATATATTTCTATATCTTAATATAAATTATAATTACTTTACTTATTACTATCCCTCTAAATCTTATAATTAATAACTTACTAATTATTATTATTAATAGTAAATAATATATACTTAAAGTATAACTTTTATATAAGAGAAAGTAGGGTTAATCTAGCTAGATTTAAGATTATAATAACTTCTTTATTAAGGTTATTTAGGGATATATAGTAAGGTCTTATTAGAGTTACTAGTAATATAATATAAAAAGCTAGCTAAAGGTTTTTAGTACTACTATTATATCTATTTTATAAAAGCACTTACTATAATATATTAATCTAAGCTTTCTATCTATAGTAATTACATTTTAATAAAGCTAAAATGCTTATACTATCTATAAGATCTCTTTTTACTTAGATAAGGACTTTAATAGCACTTTAATATTATTATTAATAGCTATATCTATACTACTTTCCCTAAAAAGACTCTAATTTAGCTATATAAATATACTTAAGGCTAAAATAACTACTTTATATAATCTCTATATAGTTTTAATTATTTCTACTAACTTTCTATTTATTTATTTTAAGAACTCCTACTTCTAATAAATACTATAGTATTATAGTATAGAGGTTACTAATAAGGTGTTATAAAGTTATTTATCTATTTAGAACTATTTTAATAATATCTACTACTATAGTAAGAGGTTAATAATTAAAAAACTTTATATAGTAGGATTAAAAATATACTTATTATTTAATCTATAGATATCCTTAAATATTTATATTTTTATAGGGGTTATTAATTATTTTATTAATACTAATAATACTCTATAATCCTATTTTCTAGCTTTCTATTAATATTATAATAATTATAGTAGTACTACTTTTATAGTAACCTTTATTAATATTATTAACTATTATTATATCTAGGACTAAATTAGAGTAACTATCTCTAATAATACTATAAATAATAATATCTACTTCTAGGATTTCTATAGAGAACTAAACTTAGAAATAATAGAGATAGACGTCTAAGCTTAGTATATATAGTATTATAGCTATATCCTTAATCTCTTAGCTTAAATATTCCTATTTAGTACTAATAAAGAGACTTTATATATTAAATTATAGTTTTATAAACTTAAAAGTTATAATAATAATCTAAAGCGTTAGTAGTAGCTTAACTTTATTAGCTAGCTTTATAATATTATTAAGTTTATCTAGTTATCTCTATAATATTATGAATAGTACTAGAAAGCTATAGTAGAGGTTAATAGAGATTTTAACTTTTAGATCTTTTTAGAGTTATACTAAGAAGCCCTCTTTATCCTAAATAATAATACTTATTAGAATAATATATATCTTATAATCTAGAGAGCTATAGAGAAAAAAATAGAGATTTAAGCTTTTATATTTTTAAATAATAATAATAATAATATTAAGTAATATATCCTTAAAGAAGACCTTCTATCCCTAGAAAATTAGAAGGTTTTAGCTAAGATAGGTATAATTTTAAAGCTTTTTTATTAGTAGATAAAGAAGTATAAAAGCTAAAGTATTAGTAATAGTTATAGTTAACTTTAGGAAGTTATAATAAGTATAAAATATCTTCTTTTATATTTTATTAACTAAAAGGATTATTATAATACTATAATCTCTCTATTTATTAATAATAATACTAAGGATTAATTATAATAGTTATAAAGATATTTAAGCTAAGGTTAATATAGCTAATTTTATATATAAGCTTTTTTAACCTATATTTATAAAGACTAAGTATTACTAGTTTTATAATTAACTTTATAATTTAACTCCCTTAATAAGAAGTAGTAGTTCTTTTTTTATATTAATATTAAACTAATATAATAGAAGTTTTTTTTATATTATAATAAAATAAGAGATTTACTACTATTTTCTATAGTATTAATCCTATATTTATTATTAGGTATTTTATACTTATAAGATATATAGTATTATAAATACTAAAAAGGATAGGTTAAGAAGGTTTTTAATAGCTTTAAAGACTTTTTTAATAAGTAGTATTATTAATCTAAGCTAAAAGTAATAATATTAATATTAAATAAGTAATTAGTAGTTATCCTTATTAATATTAAAGCTAAGGATAATAATAATAGTTACTACTAATAGTAAGTTAATAACTAATATTACTATATACTACCTTAAGTTAATAAGTTTAATCTCTATTTCTAGAGGCTTTTTAAAGTTATTAGTAATTTTATTAAGTAGTAATAAAACTACTTAGAGATATATTTAATACTCTATAAACTAGTAATTAATATCTTTACTATTTCTATAATATCTACTAACTATAAGAAAGCTTTTAGCTAAGCTAAGTTAACCTTTATATTATAGAGGCTCTTAATAAAGTTTAATACTATAGAGAGTCTTTAGTTAATAAAAAACTAGCTAAAGAGGGGGGTTATACTACTTAGTAATAACTTTAAACTATTAAGAGTAGTATAAATAGCTTTAAATAGGTATAATATAGTTTTATATAGTAATTGATTTATTTTATTTATAAGTTAGCTAAGTAATTAAAAACACCAAAAAAAAGAGCTAAGTTAATAAGTATAGGGGTCAAAATTGCTTTGATTGCCCTTATGGAGGCGCTGATCCTCCCCCTAATCTAATCATGGCCAGAAAGGTTGCATTCTCATGATAATTGTTAAACTAATGCTTAACAATAGCTGGTGGCGAGTCCTCGCTAGGTAGATCTCTCAGACTAACGTTTCCGCCCCTGTCGTTCAAGACAAAGTTTCGACCCGATGGGAAAGGTGACCACTAGAGTTCTAGGGGGGAATTCTGCTGTTGGTGGCATGGTGCCTTGAAACCGGGAAGAGGGCCCCCATTCCCAAAATGCTAGCGAGGCACCACTTCTAAAGCCCGACAGCAAGCTCGAAAGGCGACAACAAACCGATGACTTTGAACCTTTCCGCTAGACGAGCCACTGTATGATAGCAGTCATTCGCGAAGTCGTAGACATCAAGGCAGGTCAACACCAGGTTCTTCGGTCGCGAGATGAGGTAAATGTGCTTGCTCGATGAAATAAAGACATGATGGCGCACGCTATATAGGTAACTTGATGACATTCCCAGTGTTGGGTTCACGGCGCAGACCGTTTACCTCACAATACAGGAGTGAAAGCACTTCGAGGATGAAATGAATCGAGTTGCAATGGAGTTCCTATCAATATTTTATCCTAATAAGCTACACTATCTCGAGCTCTCAAATACGAGCATCAACTGCCATCCAAAGCATAAGATATGCACCTGGCGATGAGGATAAAAGAGCTAGGCAGCCGCGTGAAAGTCTCCCCGTTCCTTCTCGACTAGTTCGTCGGTGTGGCGCAAAAAAGAGGGGCTACGAAGCTCTAGAGTGTGAGCTTTCCAGCCAAAGTTTCGCCTGGCCCCGGCGCCAATTCCGGAATCCGACCCGAAATGCCGCTCCACTCCGCCGGTTGGCCGGGAAGTGACCCCGGACTTGGCCCCACTCCATCGACACCGGAGTTTAGCCGGATTAGCTCGGGATACTGGATCCACAATGAAGCATGCCGAGGCCGGCGTTTACCCGACCTCATCATGGCCATCACAAACCCCGACGCGTCCATAAAGAAAGATTAAGAACGGAAAATCCTAGGCGATTCATTAGTTGTCGTGGATGCTACATCTTACTGCCAGAAAATATGGCCACTATCACACAGCAAGAACCCGTTGTCACGGAGTCTCACGAGCTCGCAGACTACTCGAAGCAAACCCCCGCGGTTGACGACGCGCCACCAGAGCTGTCCGACGAAGGCAAGCTTGACAATCAGACCCTTCTGAAGCTCATCGCCGCCGGTTTCGCATTCTTTGTATCTGGTGTCAACGATGGCAGCGTCGGACCTCTACTCCCGTACATGATTCGTGACTACAACATCAGCACAGCTGTTGTCTCCATCATGTTTGTCTAACCCCCTCTCCACACTACTTCTTTTCATCAACACCTTCTGAACGATGGTAAACAGCTACGGTGCAAACTTCCTCGGATGGTTCCTTGCGGCGCTTACGAATACCCATCTCCGACAAGTATTCGACCTCGGTGGCCTGCTCGCATTCGGCGCCTTCTTCCAACTTGTGGCACACGCACTCCGCGTATGGAAGCCTCCTTTTCCCTTCTTTGCGGTCACCTTCTGGCTAGTCTGCCTGGGCCAAGCATATCAAGATGCCGGCGCCAACGCATACGTTGCCAGTGTCAAGGCCGCCCATCGATGGCTAGCCTTCATCCATGCTCTCTACATGGCCGGCTGCCTCGTTGCGCCCTTTGTTGCGACTCCCATCGCATCGACCGGAGAGACATCGAAGTGGTACCTCTTCTATAGCTTCCCAATAGGCATAGGTGCACTCAACCTGGCCTTGACCTGCTTCGCCTTTAGGGACACGATTAAGCTCAGCCGGAAGAAAGACGTCCCCCCATCTGGCACCTCAGAAACGCCCCTCAGGTCGGACTCGGAGGAGACAAACACACCTACTCAACTCATGAAGATGGTTCTCTGCACCAAAGCCCTCTGGGCTGTTAGCTTGTTCTTCTTCTTCCTTCTCGGAGCCTCTATCACGGCTGGTGGCTGGATCGTCGAATATCTCGTTGAGATTCGAGATGGCAACATCGGGCAAATGGGCTATGTGCCAGCCGGCTTCAGCGGTGGAGCAATGCTGGGTCGACTGCTGCTAGCAGAGCCGACATACAGGTTTGGAGAGCGAAGAATGATTCTTGTTTATGTGGTTCTATGCATTGCCTTTCAACTGGTCTTCTGGCTGTGAGTAAGCTCGGGCTTTTCCAAGGACCAGGGTGCTGATTTGCATTGTAGTGTTCCTAATATTATTGCCGCCTCTGTAGCCATCTGTTTCTTCGGCTTCTTTTCCGGCCCCTTCTTTGCGACAGTAAGTGTTCATACCCAAACTCTGTTGGTGTTGCTGATATCAACCTTATCTTCCGCAGGGAATTTCCGTCGGCTCCAAGCTCTTCCCGCCCGAACTTCAATCAACAGCACTGTCATTTGTGTTTGTCTTTGGGCAGATTGGCGGCTCTCTCTTCCCCGTCATTACTGGTGTTCTCGCATCTCGCGTAGGGGTAAGTGTTCTACAGCCAGTTCTTGTAGCATTGATTGCCGGAACCGGGGTCAGTTGGCTTTTAGTTCCTAAGCCCAAGGATTCTACCAACACCGCGCTACATCAGGAGTAATAGGGATAAGGAGATCGGACAAAGCTTCCATACCGGTATGCCGAAGAAAGGCGTCACTGAACAAGGCTTTCTGTAGCTTTCGTAGCCCAGGGCCGTTGCCCGCTACAAAGGAAGTCTCAACTAGCTACCGGAATCCAATACCTTGTACAGTCCAGTCTATCGCAAAACACCCACATATGGTCACTCTTACGTTCCGGACTAGAGAAGAAGTAAGATTGACTAGACACGTGTCTTTATATATACGTGTTGAAAGCTACTATCAATGAAAGAAGCCATTTAACATACAATGTGGGTAGCGACAGATATCTTTCACTCGTTACTTGATGAAATCATAAAACATACATCAGTCATCGTTCGTTACATATGGTCCATAGTCCTCAACTTTACTTAGTCTGGCTCCAGTCGAGGTCGTAGTAGATATCAATGTCCTTGATCTTGAAAATAGCATTGGACTTCGGGGGACCAACACTCCATCCCTTGTCACCATTGGACCAGTTGTTGAAGATCCAAGGCCCGGCAGCGCTGGGGACGTCACTCTGCGTCTCCCAGATGAGAGAGCCGTCAATGTAGAACCGGACAAAAACTTCAGTCCAGTCGATGCGATACTCGTGCTCGGTGGTTGTGGGGCTGGCTGGCGGGGTGACGCCTTTGTAGGTGCTTGAGCCATCGCCATTGGCATCCTGGTTGGTGAAGTGGATCTTGCGAACACCGTTGTTGCTCAAGGAGGAAGCGTCAGAGAGCCACTCGATGTCTGTCTCCTGGGTGTCATTGTGATAGAAGAACATTCCTAAGACCAGGTCAGCCATTCTACCCTGGAAGCAAAACTCAACGTGAGTTCTTTGATAGCGAGCACATACCATTGCAAACACCAGCCGGTTCGGAGAGAATCGCAACTGTGCGAACAGAAGCATACAAGATTCTGTCTTCAGTCGTCGCAACCTCTCCACCCGTGTAAGGCATCGATTTCTGTGGTCCAGGGACCTTGAGCTGCAGGTAGCCCCCTGCGACATTGACGTTGCTCGTCGTGTATTGATGGGTCCCCTCGCCCACGGTATAAACGCTGGTGTAAAGCCCATCGGGAAGCTTAGTGGCGCCCGTGAAGTTGAAGAACAAGTTGTAAGCAAATCTGGCGTCTTCATTGATAATATAAGAGTTGTCGACGAAAGTGGGCCTGGGGGAGCGAACAAGACCTAGCACAGGGCTAGCTGCTAGAACGCTGGCAATAAGAACGGAGGAGATCATGATGTGATGTGTGATAGTAGAGGCTATGAGTTGAATTGGGAATGATATGAGAGTCTGAGATGAGGTAGAGGTTAATGAACATGAATTATGCGCAGCGGAAACGCTGGATTTATATTCGTCTATGATGATTCTTAGCTGCCTCCAGCCTCGATATCTAGATCTCCAGCGTCGGGGTCGATCGGCCGAGTCATTCGTGGAAGAAGAGTCTTGACTTTCCATGTCTTGCCCTCACCGTTCTCACTTCGCATGACAGATTCCTGGACACCACCTTTTGAAAGTCGGTTGCGCAAATGATGATGCAAGGGAGAGGCTGTCCAGCTTGAGGGTTGGTCAATGTGGGATCACGCTTGATCATGCTCAGATTTCCGAGTGGCACCATAGCGACTTTGCCAAATCTAGACCTTCCCGTGTGGAGTATTACGTACTTGATGATCACTTCCCAGCTACGCCCGATGTTGTATTGTTTTAGGGGTTCAATCCAAGGGTTGCTAGTCGGGACTTTGGAATCGTGAAATTGTCTCGGGAACGTTGCATCGCGGTAAAACATCTCGGGCTAGACCGTCAACCCCTACAACTGTCCCCGTTCAAGGGAGTGTGAGTGAGTCTAGAACATAAGCATGTACCGTGAAGCTTAACCATTACCGTTGCCACTACCAAGAATTCTTCCACGAAGTGAGACATCGCGACCCCCTTCTCCTCTGACTAAGGTTTACGCAGGGAGGGGGATGACGCATCCCACCAAAATTGTCACCTTCTAGGTTGCTCGTTGTTGGAGAGGGGAAGATTTGACGTCGAATTAATCCCTGTGGACGGGATCTCCGTAGGCTGCACCCTGCTCCCAATATCATAGGAAAGCAGCAAAAGTCTCACATCGTCACGCGGCGGCTTAAAAGGGAACTTACTCTGTGATGATCAGCCACAATGGAGTAATCGACATTCAAAAGAGGTTAATGAACCAATGCAGGTGGTAGCTAAGAATTGAAGTAGAAAAGAAAAGAAACCCTTATGTGAATACACTGACGAAACCTGACCAATTGCTATGACATGTATCCTAAAGTGGCAGACGGTGATTGACGCTGGATCAAAGTGGGCGTCCAAAGTTGTGGTGGCTGCCTTGAGATCCTACGTAGGAAACGCGGAAAGAGGCCTAAGTAAGATGCATTTCGATGCCCTGGGACTGGATTAATATCAGGTCCATGCGATCGGCGTCAGTGACGGGGATTCCCAAGACAATTCAAACCAGGTAGAAGCTTCGCTTTCCGATAACCCGCAGCATTTATTTAAGCCCAAAACCTACGTATAACATTGGGACAATCTCCTATTCATTCATATGGTAAGCCTTGCTGATGTCAGTGGCGTTGAAGGCAACCAACCAGTCTTGCATCGCTCGGAGACTGCTTGACTGTTCTACAAGTGTTGGGTCTGGCAGTGTCTTTCTAGGACGTCATAATAAATCAAGTCCAAGTGGATTGTCCATAGGTTTGCTGACATACACTCTCGGGGTCCATTTGGATGGGTTTCACGCCGTTGGCGGTGTCGCTTGCACTGTTCACGAGCGGCTGCTGGTTGTCGCGATGTTGGCAGCCTAGCATAATTAGGTGCAACAGAACAGCCACCACAAAAGCCCACTTCTCACATGAGACGTACGCACCTGGATCGAATTTGCAGATGCTTGAAAAAGTTTCTCGTCATCTCACGTCCCAAGTGCAAAGTCTTCGGGTGTTTTCGGTGAACGAAGGTGGCAGTAGACAAGGCAACTAGGAGATCCCGAATGTGTAAAAAAGGCATCCATCGCAACCATCAACGTTGAAGGTGAAAGTGTAGAAATTTGGTCCAAGCCACTCTTACAGCTGGACTTGGCGTCGTCGCGAAGCTGATGTTGGAGGGAGCCGGCCAGTCGGCTGACCCCTTTCAGCCAGTAAAAGCCACCAGCACACAAGGCTATAGGATTCAAGGTGTGTTAACTCTTTACACCCACTCTGTCGTCCTTTGCACCATAGCCACCCCGGCTGCGGAAGAAAAACGTGCACATCATTGGTGTAACGCCGCGTTCTTCACCGAGCCACCTTGGATAGGCCTCCGCGTCGAAACCTCGGGGTCTTGATAAATCCACCTTGCCCCTCCGACTGGCTCCTCGACTACCAATCGCTTTATTCAAACATTATTGTTTGTCAAGAAAACGCCAAATCCTTTCCTCGTCAAGAATCTCTTGAATTGACACCACAGCCTAGAAATGGACCACTTCAGGCGTATTAATGGGTATACACGGGGCGGAGGCACCAACGCGACTAGCAACAATACCAAAGAACAACGCCTCAACGTTTCATCGCAAGCCATGTCCGACAATGCAACAGTATACTACAGTGCATCTGAAAGAAGTACGGACGATGAGTCCACTTCTGAATCTGACCTAGACGACGAAGACTTTCGTCTCTTAGGCGAAGGTTCAGCAAGTTTCATAGCCCCTTCTGCAGAGTCCTCCACTGGATCTCGGGTATGGGACACGACGGGCAAAAACACCTCTTTAGAGACTCTTGACACGACATGCACCGAAGCTTCCGAACCGCTCCAGCAAAAGTTTGTCTTGATTCCAGAGAGGTTCGACGTATTTCAATACCAAGTTCCCTCGTCTCAAGGTAATAGTGCACCAGCACTGCCGACTGAGGAACCCCTATTCCCGTGTGCCAATCTAGGCCACAGGAAAGATATACCGCTGCCGCCTTCACTGCAGCCCAAAGAGCCCACCCAAGTGCCTCAAAAACATGGCCCGCCAGCTACGCAACGCCGATCCACCGCAGATAAACGACGACGGCACAGAACATCCTCTCGAAGGGCTTCGAACATTGCCCAGAAGCGCTCGGCCATCAGTCTAGCTCTCAGGACTGCCGGCTCTGAAGTTATCAAAACGGCCTTGGCCAAGGCTTGCAAAAAGCCAAGCCCGAGCTCGACCTTCGTCGAAGCCCTCGTGATACTCGTGACTGAGCGAGGGCTGCAATCAACTTCGTTCTACAAGCAACCGATTTTGGACTGTGTCAAGCTTGCCACCAAGAAGCACAACAAGTGTCTCCGAATAATACTTGAGGCACTGGGGACCGATAAGAAGCGTATGCTCGACAAGATCCAGAGATCAAACGGCAACTTGCTTCGGCTTATCCTTACCAGGACAGACCGGGAGCCTCTAACGATATACAACGTCAAAGCAATGGAGATGATTCTGAACGCAGGTGTTGACCCCAACGACACGGCGAATGGGACTCGACCAGTACCATTGCATCAGGCAGTTGATCTGGGGGTCTCCAGAGCTGTTAGCCTCCTATTGAGTTGGGGCGCCGATCCTCAAATTAGAAATAGCGCAGGACTGAATGCCCTCGACCTTGCCAAGCAGTGTGCTAGGAATGTGGATGGGGCCGAAGACGAATGTCAGAAGATGGATCGCGAGAAAATCTTGGCGCACCTGATGTCTATCACATCGTAGTTGGGGGCTGTCTTCGTGTGGAGACCAGCGGGGCTTGCGGCACAAAGTAAGGGCTGATTGCCAGATACTCGATTAGAATGATTCACAAAACGAAGGTTTAGTAAGCGTAGAGTTGACAGTTTCGTTTAATTACAGTTTTGCTACAGAATTCTCAATCCAATTTGAAAAGACCTGACATCTGGTCCCAAGGGCCTTGTGATCAATGTATTGACCATCTCTTGCCTGCCTCTTACATGACGTTAAGTTTGAAACTGACGCTTCTTGATATGAACTACCAAGGTCGGCTTCTTCCAGATCGTCCACGACTTATGCTCTGAGTACGGCGTTGTCCACTCCAGAGACGATTTGTCAAGGGTCATGTCGAATTCCCAAAGCAACCTAGCCATGATGACTCGCATCTCGTTGTACGCCAGATGTTTGCCCACACAGTTGCGAGGACCGTAAGAAAATGGTTGGATTGCGTCTCGCTTGTCTGCGTGGAATGGAGAGGCAGGATCTTGAGCAACCTCGGGAAGCCATCTTTCTGGAATGAAAGACTCCGGCTGAGCGAAGTTTGACTCGGATAGACCGGCAGATGAATGGTGCACACCAACACAGGTCTATTCGTCCATTGATAATCTTGTTAGATCTGTTCATAAACGTAAATGTCTTCGAGCGAATGACTTACATGGGGAGGAAGATAGTAGTCTTCCACATAGATTCTCTCTCCTGTATCAGGAACCATTCTTTCGTTCACTGACGGGACAGGAGGATACAACCGAAATGTCTCATTGAGCACAGCAAGCAAGTAGGGCAGGCGTGCGGTTGCGTTGGTGAAGTTGATCTCCGCGGCCGATTGAAATGCGCTCCGCACCTCAGTGACAGCTCTCTTGTAAGCTTCAGGGGTTGAAAGAAGGTAGAAGGTAGCAGCTGTCATGAGCGTTGCTGTAGTATCGCTACCAGCCACAAAAATGGTGTTGGCATTGGTGATGATCTCCTCCATGGAGTTGATCAGTTTCTCGTCCTTCCCACGGAGCAAGCCTTGCATAAAGTCTCTGCGGTCCAACTCCCCATCGATGTCGATTCTGCGCTGGACCGCAGACCGTGTGTAGGTAAACATGTCGCGGAAACCCTTCTCGGCATCTCTCGCGATAATCGGCATCACGATCCACCGTAAGGGGCCAAGGAGGCTGTTGAGTTCAAAGAGCTTCTTTGCCCGTTCAATGAACAATAGAACATGTGTTACAACATAGTGGAGCTCGTTGTTATCAAGTCCACCGAGGGACTCGCCGAAGGTCAAGTCCCCAACGATGTCGAACGATGCGATATGGAACCATCTGCCCATCTCAGTTGGCATGCGAGACTCCGCTACATCTGACAACCTCCATACCAACTTGTCCACATATTCGTAGATGAGTGGTTCTTGCTCGGCTAATGCCTTGGGTGAAAAGGCGTGCGAAACTCCGCGGCGGATGCGGGCGTGGTTGGCGTCGTCGGCAAAAAGAATGTTGGATTGGGGCTCAAGTTGCTCCGAGCTGTTGTACTTGGGGAATTGTCCGTGTTTGTGGCCATAAATGGTTTTCCAAGCTTCGCTGGTGGTAAAGGTGATATGGTCTGGGCTCCAGCGAACCGCGTTGCCATACTTGCGATGGAGTTGTCGAAGGTCTTGGTCAATTGTCCCGAGTAAAATCTTGATCTTTGGAATAATCGGTATGATCACCCAAAGCTTGGGCCCCGGCACCCGATGTAGAGGCGAGAAGTAGGCCTGATATATGCCGCGGCCGAGATGGAAAAGTAGCCACAAACAAGTGGCAGATATTAGGATTTGGGGGATGGCACCGATGCCCAGCGGAACGTATGACGCCAATGTCATATTGAAGATAAGGAGTCGTATGATTTATTGATTTAAATCGAGAAACTTCATTGGTCATAACATGAGATGTTTCGGTCACGTCGCTTTATATCTTTAGATATCTTGTACGCAACTGATTTACGGACTTTGAAACGTGCGCGCTTGACCCACCACAGGGACATCGTCAACGTCAACAGGTCTCAAATTTCCAAAAGCGGAAATCGAAATACCGAGACTCACAGCATTTATAAAGTTTTGTTCCCGCTTTCCGGGATATGTTCATGGGCGTACGGCTCAATGTAGGGGGAGACGGAGGTGTCCGCCCTAAGGCGCCGGAACGGTCCGTGACATTTTCTCGGAGTTCCTCGGACTTGATGTAACAGCAAGCGGACGGCGGGTCGATCAGCCGTCCGCCCGCAGGTCATCGAATCGGAGTTAGAACATATCATCCCCCGTAATCCCGATTCGAATAAGCGGCCGGAAAATTGCGACTTGGGAGCGACGTCGATCTGTCTTACTGATCCTTACCGCCTTGGCGTCACGTTCATCTGTGGTAGATGAACGGTGCGGGATCGTACAGCGCAGTTCTTCCTCGGCTGCACACTATCCAAGAGGATATTCTTGGCTAAACGCCTCCCCCTACATTGTACGTGGTAGGCCTGAACGGCGCCTCAATCCACCATATTTCAGCATGACCGACGAAGGGAATTGGGAGAGAGGCATTCTATTAATCGACAGAAGAAAGCTGCACAGACTATGCCGGAATTTAGAAAGACCCTCATCATGCTGACCCCTATAGCTTTTGTAAAGCACCGTCTTTGCCATACACTGGATCTGTGGCGGCACCTGCCCACAGGTGCTACAGGTGGCCTGTGCGGCCCAGGGGCCCTCTAGGCCCTTCTTCCAGCCTCTAGCCTAGCAGATGGCCTACTTAGCTAGATTCATATATATTATATTATTACTACTTGTTTGCGCTTATGCCTCTATAGGTTATGAGCTTAATGCTTAGATTACTAGTATTTATAGCTTTAAATTAAGCGTTTTTCTACCTTTATAATATTTTTCTCGTTTTTATAGTTATTTATATATTTATGCAATCTGATTTAGCTAGTAAATAGTGATATAGCTTTTAATTGCTTTTAATATGTTAAACTGCTACTACTTATGTGAAAATTCACTTTACTAAGTAATATATTAGATAGTAATACTACTTTACTTTCTATAACTCTCTTTAATATGTTAATTAATAATATCTTCTCTCTAGGGCTATCTTATTACTCTGCTTATATCTTTCTAAATGATTAATAATATAGGTAAAGGTATTAAGACCTTTTTGTTTAGTATTCCCTAGCTAAAGGGTGAATCTAATTAATAATCTTAGTTAGTTCTTATTAATATTACTTTATAATTAAATTATATTAAGAAGTATATTAATAAGGATGTTTTTAAGCTTAATAGTGATGCTATTGCTAAGGAGAAGTAGGCTAAGGAGTGTGATATTATTTTTATGCTACTTATTAGCTTATATAATATTCTTATTAATAAATTACTTAATATAGGATAGAAGGATAATAGTAATCTTTTTATGCTTATATAAGTGCTTAAGAAGTATATTCTTAAGGTTTCTAAGGATACTATTAATGCTCTTATTAATAAGTTTGCTAAGGGTTTTACTTAAGACTATAAGACTCTTTATAATGCTTTTAAGTATATTTAGTATTTTTAGACTTATATTATTAACTTTATAGGTGACTTATTTAACTATTTATAGGCTATATTACTCTTAAACTATTTTAAGACCTACTTACTAGATATTTATAAGTATTATACTAATAATAATAAGAAGCTTATATAGACTAATATTATTAAGATTATTTATACTTTTACTTAAGATAAAGAATAGAAGATAGGTTTATTACTCTATAAGGATAGATCTTAGCTTTAGTTATTAAATTTATATACTTTTTATATTAATAATAATAGTAATAATATATTAAATAATAAGAATAAGGCTTTTTATGTTTATTATAATATGAACTACTTATCTAAGAAGTGTTAGATAGCTTATTTAGAGCTAATTCTATTAACTTATAAGAATTAAGTGAGTTTTTTTAAGAGAGCTAATAAGTATAAGTATAATAAGGATTATTAGAGAGATAGTATTAGTATTATACTAACTACTTCTGTCTTTATGAAGGGCTTATTTAGTATTCTTAGTAGCTTAGCTTTTATTAGTATTACTATGTGAGATCGCTATATTACTAGCCTTTTGATTTATGCTGCTGTTAATAGCTGTGTGATCTATTATAATGATATTATTATTAACTTTAGATATTCTAGTTATCTCTTCTATAATATAGAGCACTTTATAAAGTATATTCCTTATAATAACTTACTTCTCTTTATAACTACTAATAGAGATAATATCTATCCTCTTAGTGTTAGTATTATATTTTTTTAGATTTATAATCCTTTTAACCTATTTAAGATGATTAATTAGATTATTAATAATATTAAGTATAGCTTGCTAAGTTCTGCTAACTTACTTAGCCTTAGTAAACTTTATAAAGCTAGTATTAATTATAATTATAAGTTTAATAGCTTTATATATATAAATAATACTTACTTTATTAGTAAAGTTAAATAGATTATAGATATTATAGTTCTTTAGACCTATATAACTGCTGATATACTTATTAATATTGCTATTACTCTTGCTAGCGTTTACTATAACCTTAAGCTAACTCTTAAGATAATATATTATTATTTAATTTATACTTATCTATTTAGAGTTATTAAGGCCTGCTATTATATAGGTATTATGTTCACTAAGGAAGAGATAGAGAACTTTTACTATGAGGTATGCTATCTAGCTAAATTAATAGAGATTATTAGCTGTAATTCTCTTTTACTTCTCACTTAGATTAGAGAAGAGATATATCTTAATCTTATTAAAGTTAAGCTTTTATTAATAACTAATAAGCGTTATACTTTATATTTTCTTAATAAGTATAATAGATATTACTGGTTTGTTCTTATACTTAATTATTATTATGAAGTTATATATAATATTATTAAGAACTTCTATAATATGTTTAATAATATAACTAGCCTTAATATTAAGACTTAGGTTTATAATAATGCTTTAGAGTTTAAGAAGGTTCTTTATGATTTATACTTTGCTAATACTTATATTAACTATATTATTACTAATATACCTTTTATGAATAGCTTTATTAAGCGTATTAGAAGAACTATTATTAAAGTAGCTTATATATAGTTAATTAATACTAACTTATCTGAAGAGCTTTAGGATTACTTATTTAATTTAATTATTTAGATATTTAACTTTCTTCTTTAGGATATTAAGGGTAAAATAAGCTTTTATGAGATTATAGTATATAAACTTAACCTTATTACTAATTATAAACTACTTTATATTAAATATCTTTATATTTTTAGCTATACTACTTATATCTATAAGAAAAGTGTTAACTACCCTCCTCGTTCTAGAAAGATAGAAGCTTATACTATAAAAGGATATTTTATTAGATATATATCTCTCTATAGCTATATCTATTATGTTTATATCTTAGAGAAGAAGAAGGTTATCTATTACTATAATATTTACTTTTATAAAGGTCTAATAAATATAGTTCTTTAACTTATATATAATATACTAATTACTAATAATATAGAGCATAATATGCTATTTAATAAGCTAGATCTCTAGATTTAGCGTAGTATAACTATAAGTATTTCTAACTTTCTTAAGAAGTCTCTAGAGATCTTTACTATAATACTAATATCTTTAAGTGCTAGTAATAACGCTTTTAATATAGCTATAAAAGGATTAAACCTAATAATATTACTTCTAGATAAAATTATGCTTTACTTAACTTTATAATCCCTTCTAGAGGATGATATAGTTACTATAAACTATAATAAGAAGGCTAATAAATATTATAATAGTAATAGTAATTTTAATAAGTCTTTTTATAGTATTATTAATTAAGAACTAGATAATATTAATCTTACTTATAGATAGTAAATTTATAGAGAAGAAAGTATTAAGACTTCTTAAGATAATAAGACTACTTCTTTTAAACCTTATTAAGGTAACCTTAAGCTTCTTAGTTACTATAAGTAGCTCTTTAGTATCTATAGCTATAATAAAAAGGTATATATTACTATTAATATTTAAGTATATGATAATATACTAGAGTACTCTCTTAATATTTTTATAGCTACTGCTATCTTTAGAGCGCTTCTATAGGGCTATAGTATTCTAAAGACTTATAAGTAAGCTAAGGATAACCTTTATTAGCTATAGTAGAAGGAAGCTTATAAATAAGAAATCTAGTAGTTTGTTATAAAAGAGGTTTATGAATTTATCTACCCTCTTTATAATGCTAAGGTCCTTTTTAGCTAATAGGTTTTTAATATTAAAACTATTATTAATAATATTATTACTTAGTTTAAGGCTTATTAGGTTATATATAGTAACTTTAAGCGTAGAGATTAGGCTTCTTAGGAAGTTTATATAGTAGTTACTATAGCTATAGCTCTTTAACTATTCCTTATTATTACTGCTCTTTAAGGACTTAAATATTAGATATATAACTTTAACTTTACTTTTTTTATAGTATTAGTTCTTAATAATATTAAGATTTATATTTATTAACCTATTAGTTTTAGTATTAATAATAGTAGGGTTTAGCTTCTTAAGAAGGTATTTTATAGTTTATATAAAGCTCCTCTTTAGTAGTTTAATCTTATCTATACTGAGATAAATAAGATTAGCTTTATTCTTATTAATAGCAAGCTCTATTTATTTATAAATAAGGATTAATATACTTATATTTTAATATATATTAATAATAACGCTATTACTACGCTTAATAAGTAGTATATTAAGAGTATTTATAATAATCTTAAGAAAGTATATACTTTTAAAAAGCTTAGTGAAGCTATATAGTTCCTTAGCTTTTAGATTAAATATAGCATCTTAATTAGGAAGATCTTTCTCTCTTAATATAAGTATACTAAAGTTATCCTCTATTAATTTAGCTATTAGGATCTGCAGCTTATAAAGACTTTTTTTCCCTCTTATAAAGAGCTTTCTATTTAATAGGATAAAAATAAATATACTATTAAAGAAGCTAAAAAGTATATTAAGAAGATTAGCTATATTAACTAGCTTACTTAAGGTATTTATATTAATATTACTTATTATATTAGTAAGCTTTATTAAGCTAATAGAGGCTTATTTTAGATATATTTATACTTTACTAAGTATCTCTTCTACTACTTCTAAGGAATTATTTATTATAGTATTATTATTAGTAGAACTAATCTAAATTAAACTCTAGCTCTCTATAGTATAATAGATACTTCTTTTACTAATAACTAGCTATTTTATATCTTAACTAGAGGATATATTATCTTCTTTAGTAGTACTCTTATTACTTAGAAGACTAAGAAATAAATATTTATTACTCTTAGTATAACTAAGGTAAAGTTTATAAACTTAATACTTATTAACCTTATTTTTAAATAAATTAAGAGATCTATTAAGTAGATATTTAACGCTAAGATAAATATTTTTATTCTTCTCTTTATAGATAGTACTAATATATACTCTTATATTATAAATCTACTAAACTAAGCTTATATTTACTATATTAATATTTAATATAAATAGATTATTAAGGAGGTATTTATAAATAAAACCTTTATATTTTGCTTTATTAATAACTTTAAGATAGTTACTAATAGTTTTATAAAGTCTCTTAAGATATAGAAATATTATAACTTTATTAGAATACTTAAATTAATAGATAGATTAGAGGATAATATAGATTAATATTAGCTAGCTTTAGGATTAGTTTAATCTAAGGCTTTAAGCTAATTAGAAGATAGGGATTATTTAGTAGTTTAATTAGAGATTAACTAAGTTAATATAAACTTAAAAACTCCTTAGTTTTAAGCTTTTTAGCTTTTAATAAGATTTCTAGCTTTTGCTTACTTTATATATATTAATAGTTACTGCTAGGCTTTAGAGCTTGAGGAGTAGTGTAGTAGCACCTACTTATAGGTGCTATAGGTGGCTTGTGTAGCCTAGGGGCCCTCTAGGCCCTTCTTCCAGCCTCTGGCCTGGCAGACGGCCTACTTAGCTAGATTCACACACATTATATTATTACCACTTGTTTGCGCCTGTGCCTCTATAGGATCAAACTCAGGTAGCGGAATCTGGCTGATTCCCTGTTGGGTTTCCTTATCAACTGGAGTGCTTCCTATCGAACTTCGCCAGTGTGGGGCTCCCTTCAATCCAGTTAGCTAAGCAATTGACGTGTAGGATCGGACATCATATTACCGAAACAAAAAGCGAGATGTAACGGAAGTTCCCATCATGATCCAGAGATGAGTGGCCTGTTCCTGCAGGCTGTACCACGACATCACCAGCAGAAACCCGAAGGCGTAAACCTCTAGTTGACCTGAGGTCAACCCCATTGCAAACAGCAGCCTCAGGAGCGGCTTCGACGTCTGCTTCGCTGTCGCCCATGGCAAGCCCCAACAGAAATGTTGATGTGCCACTCAGAATTGCTGGCGAATTATTGTTAGCACTTGTATTCAATGGCACATTTGAGCGCCAGTAAGTGACTGGACCAACGGTAGATGCTACTCACCATAGCACTCGTGTACGTTGGGATGAAAATGTCTTTTCGACACAGGACCCCAGACCGGGCCCTAGAGATTACAATGTGTTAGTCCCTAATCCACCATTCCTTGGACTCGGAAGACCTTACAAATCGTTCCCATCCTCCATGCTTGGTCAAAAGCTCCGAAGCGATTTGTTCAGTAACATCAGGCGGTAGAACATTTCGGTAAACTAGGTAGGGCAGTTCATTATTTGGACAGAATTTCGTCTGTGCCAGAACGTAACACTCTGGACTCTGAATAGCCATGCCTGCGGACGTATTGAGGGTTTGCAATGCTTCATGAGCGGCGATTTCCTGAAATTCGTCGTCAACTGAATCTCGGCGAAAAGGGTTTGTGCTGACGATCAAATAGTTCGAAGGAGAAAGATCCAGACCTGCAAGAGGTACAGACAGCATCTCTAATGGAGGTCCAGTGAACTGTTTTTGAAAAACGTTCTTATATCCGGTGGGTCGCGTGAACATCGGGGAGTGTCGGCGGACAAGCAATGGCGTCGACCTTGAGTGAGAAATTTCCTATTTTGGACAGAACCCGAACGCTAAAGGCGATACGCCCAGCATGCTGATTCGAGCTCTCGTGTCTACATCATGATTGTCATTTGATTCCTACTTATGAAATTTACATTCTCCAATCGGTCGTGTGATATGCAATGAGGAAAATTGAGTGCTGTAAGTGACATAGCATATTTATGGAAAGGGCAACTACACTGTGAGGAAGCCCCTCAACTGTGATTATGTGGCTTCTGCCTTAGGTCAGTGGCATACTTTCCCCGTCATTGGGTCATTGCGTCGTTCATTCATTCTGGACGTCTTTTGACATGCACGTTAACTGAGGTAAAGAAGCACGAATGGTGGTTACAAACTTCTCTTAAGTTATCGTAAGGGCAAGTAAGTATAGGTTTGTAACATAGTGGAAGGATTTACCAAAACGACTACCCAACTGTAGAAGAAAAAAAATAGAGCAACTGAACAGTCAAGTGGCAAAGAAACCTAGGGTGCAGAGTTATGCATCATGAAATGCTCCACCGGAAAAGAGGATTCCGCCGTGTGTTACTCATGAATACCGAAGGACTTGACCGTGACAGCTCCACCCCGAGCGAGTGTAGCGTAGTTGAAAACTCCGTAGCGATACCCCAAAAAGTGAAGAATGCCGTTATTGACTTGCTGGTGAGGCTCTCCCAATGATTGAAAGGTGACACCGTCGGTGCTATACGAGAACCGGCCTTCTTCGTTGTAGAGCGAGTTGACACCAACTTCGAGGCGAAGCCACACCGACCCACCGCTAATTTCAGCAGCCTCAATCTCCTCTCCTTTGTTGACCGTATGCCAACCGTCATCAGGAACCATCATGATATTGTTTACCATCGCAACCTTCGTTCTGTCACCATCTTTGACAACCCCGATCCACGCGGCTGCGTAGCGGAAAAGTACAAGGCCTGCCCTGTCGCCGTCGGCCATCTGAGAGTAGTCGAGTTCAATGGTGGCTGTTGAGACGGGTCCCAGGACACGATGAGTGAGAGTGTTCCGAGCGCGGAAGAAGTCGTCTGTGACGGTAGCGGTGCGAAGCTCGAGCCCGTTGTTGAGGTCCCATGCCGTGTTGTCCGGGTTGTGATTTCATTCGTACTGGGGTCCTAATGTCTCGAAGTTGTCGGTGCCAGTGATGGGCTTGACTGGACGCTCAGGCAATGGAAGCGGATAGGTGGTCGCCCATTGATTGTCAACGAACTCAACATGGGGTCAGCCCTCCTCATCCCAGTAGATGGGAGCAAGAACTGGAATACGCCCACCGGGGTATGCTTCAAGATGGGCGATGTAGTGCCAAGCATCGTCAGGCGTGCTCACAATGGCGCCTTGGTGGGGGTTCCCGGCGCCAGGAACGGGATTTCCGTTGCTTTGGAGAACCCATCGCCACTCGTAAGGCCCAAACGGTCCAACTGTCGACTTCAGAACGATCTGGCTCGGGACGGGTTTGACGATCCATAGGTACCAAGCTCCGTTCCGCTTGTAGAACCGAGCTCCTTCGATGTATCCCAGTTCCTCGGTTGATTCGAAGACAACTTCATCCCGGACGACTTGAAGACCATCGTCACTCAGTTGGGCCACAGAGATATTCGTATGACCGTGAGCCACATACATCTTGTCGTCATCATCGATCAGCATACCAGCATCGTATATACACTGGTTGATGATAGAACTCTGAGTCCATGGTCCTTCAACTGTAGGAGCTGTGTAGACGTAGGTATTGCCGTCACCCACAATACAGCCACCCCAGTAGAAAGTGTCTGTGCTCTTTCGATAGTTGAAGAATGATGCAAAGATGCCTTGGTTGTAACGTGAGCCGGATTCCAGATTGAAGGCCTCGGTAGCTTGGAAGTCGAGGCTTGGAACCGAGTGAGACAGATATTCCCAATTCACTAGATCGTATGACCGAAGAATAACTGCTCCGGGAGAGTACTGAAAGGTTGAGGCCGAGTAGTAATAAGCATCGCCAATCCGAATGAGGTCAATATCTGGGGGATCCTGCCAGATAATGGGATTGGTTTAATTTGTCTGAGCAAAGACCCGAGAGCAAAAGAGACCGAGAAGCAAGTGCAGCCACATTGTGAGACTATGAAGGAAAATAGCGCTTGTGCCATTCGATACGGACCTCCACATTCAGGGTATCGACTTCATGATTTATACGTGAATGAAAGTTTGGATTTGTCTGTTGCCTAGTCAAATACTCTCGTGATTCCTGTAGCTGGAGGTAAAATTGACAATATCGGGGATGTTACGGAGACTGCTACGGTAGTAGTAGTCGACGTGAAAAATAGGTCCGGTGGAGATGCTATCAATAACGCATAGTACACGCGATCTCGCAGGCCCTATCCGGCGGAGAATTTCTCGGCATACGCAGGCTTCATCAGAAACTCGTCGATCGGTGTTGGAATGATCAAGAAGGTTGCAAGCCTTTTCGCTGATAATTGTGGCGTCATCACCGGGACCCGATCCGACATTGCTCTTCCGGGGGCCGGTTACCCCGGACGGCTGATCGACATTGCTCCGGTGGGGGTGGGCGGCCGGCCGTTGTCATTGAATGCAACAACCGCCACATTGGTATTGGTGCGTTTGACTACGGCCCGGGAGGCTATCGAGAGTCAGCCGACCTTTTGAAAATCTGTCTTTCTCATGATGTCTGGGCCAGGCCATGACTATATTAGCATATTAATGCTGCACGCAACCGCAACATTTTCGAGACTAGCATTGCCACAACAAGTGGCCTGCCAAACGATCCGCTTACGTTTACCAGCATCTCTTCTTGGAATTCAATGCCATGTCTAGACTTTTCTCTCTGGTGGTTACACTGGTGGGCCTCGTCAACTGTGCAGCCGTTGAACGACGATGGTCACCAGATGCAGTTGCCACCGTTGACCTTGCCATTAACAGGGGCTCACCGCAGCATCTCGCAAGCGGAATTATCTATGGAATACCCGATGTCCCAAATCAAATTCCTGACCATTTTTATACTGACATTGGCCTTCACTGGTTCCGCGCTGGTGGTGGTCAAATGACTGAGCCCAACCGTGGCTGGTCCTGGGGCGATGCCGAGATGGAAAAGAGATGGGAATCGACGCTCAGCAACTACGAAACTGTCCGCAAGTACAACGGAAAGTTTCAGCTTCTGCTTCATGACCTCTGGGGCACTGACTTTACTGACGAGTCTATGGAATGGCCCGGTGACAATGGTGACTGGGCCAACTATGACCGCTTTCTGGACACTATCATCAGCAGGATCGTGGCGAACGATATGCTGCCGGGATTGTACATCGACATCTGGAATGAGCCTGAATGGGGCTTCTGGAAGAGACCTCAAGCGCAGTGGCTTGACTTGTTCGGTCGGACTACAAACAGATTTCGGTATGTTAGCACAGATTTTTCAAGTCATTGATTAATAGCTCACACGGAAAGGTCGGATGCCAGTCTTGGAGGAGTCCAAATGATTGGTCCCTCTCTTTCACTGCCACCCACAGAAGAGAACACATGGTGGTCTAACTTCCTATCTTATGTCGCTGCGAACAACTCCGCGCCGGACTTATATACCTGGCACCACATTGAGGCACTTGATAACCCCGCCAATGACCTTCAGAACAGCTTGGTCACTTTCAGCAACATGCGATCTGCCGCCGGTGCTCCAGAGAAACCCATCAACATCAACGAGTACCTCAACCTTGCCGATGAACTCAACCCAGCGGCAACAGTGTGGCATCTGTCTCGATTCGAAAGATACGATACTTCGGGTCTGCGCTCCAATTGGCGTGGAGGTCCAGATGGTTCTCATCTCCGTGATTTCCTAGCCAGTCTCATATGGCGCGACAACGAGAACCTCCCGTACCACCCAAACGGTGACTGGCAGGCACTGAAATACTACAACCTTAATATGAACGGTTATCGAGCCGGTACAACCGGTTCTGAAGACCGAATATTTGATGTTTACGCCACTGTCGGGAATGACAAAGTACGTGCCCTTGCTGGGGTGCGGGTCAAGACGGGCACTTGGGCCCTGACTTTCAAGAACCTCAGTGCTGTGGGCCTGGCCCCGGCCGGGGAACTGAAGATCCAGACCTGGGGGTTCACCTACGAGATCCCCGAAGCCGAGTTGGATGCTCCTACGGACCGCGGCATTGCCACCCACTCTTACACGAACGACGAGATCACCATTGCGATTTACCAGACGGAAGAAGATTGGAAAACTGCGTGGGCATTCGAGTTTCTGGTCTAGCGTGAACTCACAGAGAATATATGTCGGGGTTTAGTGCAGGGAAACCATTCACATTCTTTGATGCAGCAGCAATGTGGGAGTTTAAGTATGAGACGCAAGACAGCAAGTACTGTGTGGGTATGGCGGTGCTAGGCCAAAGTGACTGCGCTATATTAGATACCTTTTCGCTCAAGCCGACCGCCATATATCATGCCTTACAGGCGCGAGTTCAGCGAGTCAGCGGTCGGGCAGGGAGCATCTCATGGCTTTTAGTACCTACAATACCAGCTCAGGGGCTTTTACCTTACTCTCATGGATAATATAATAAGCCTGCGGCTAAAGGCAATACCCACTTAGCTCGTCTTGGATTTCCGAGAACAAATTCAAAACGGCCTCTTTGAAAAGCTTAGTCGGCTTATTTGAGGTAAAAAGTTCTCTTGAGCAGAGCACTGCCGGCTTCAGCCAGATGCGATCAGTTATTTGTTTGTATATTTCATGATCAGAACTCCCATAGCTGCGCGATGTCCGAACTATTATTATCCGTGATTCATTTCTAGATGACATGACTGATTGGTCGCATCGGTGGTAGTGCCACAGATGTTAAGGGGATAACTGCCGCACTACGCTGAAGCTCACTCGGTCAGTTGTGTTGACTCCAATGCGACTTCTGAAGCCAGCATTTGCGCGCCCGCAGGAGATAATCTAGTAGACGTGACCATATCTTTCACGGAAATCTGACGGCAGTTTTGGAAGTCTTTTCCGTCTTCTTCTTTTACTTCTTTCTGGATGTAGATAAATCGGGTGATTGAAGCTTCCGGGAACCTTGACTGTGGAGGGATGAGCCCTCTATTTCAGTGGGCGTAGCACATAAGCCGCAAACGCGCCGTAGTCCACACTATCGGTTAGTTTGTCTCGCTGATTTACTGGCTACGCAAGCATCGCTCAGATCCTCATATGCTGCTTGGGCTGACCCTTGTTTGGCAAGAAAAGTCGTCTTTGCACCAGTGCCAACTGCATAAATAACTGACCATGCTGCTCTTCAGAATCTGCCCTTCGAATCTACTTTTCACTATGCAAGTCTCATTTTCATCTAAGCAAACTCCCTAAAAATCAACTCAATATGCAGCTCCTCTCTGCCTTCGTCGTGGTGGCTTCGTTCGCATCGATGTTCGCACTGGCTACGCCCGCCCCTATCAACATCGATAAGTGCAGTAACATCAAAGTAGCTACATGCTGCGCTGGCTATGCTAAGAGCGGAGACTGTTGCAAGAACCCCGGAGATTTCAACTGCTAAGTGAGCTTTTCATACTGGTCCCCCACCTGACAAACCGCTAACAAAACAAGGCCTTGTAACCCCCCAGAACTCCATCGATAACCACGCGCCTGCTACTTGAAGACCATCTGACATTGTCGCCAATTGTGTACGACGCAAAGAGATGAACATTTCTGGACATCATTTTTGGTAGCTATTTAGGTGGCGACGAGCTTCCTATAGTCAGGTCGGTCAACAGCAATGTTACTTAGTATATTCATTTGTACAACGTCTTGTACATGTATTCAAAGCTGTGGCTCCAGTGATGCGCACTTGTCATTATCACACAGGTTCGTTATCAACATCAACCTCGTATCCACGCTGAACCGATGAGGACGAACCATGTCCCAACTGGAGTTTAGAGACGGAGCACGGAAAACATGGCCATTGGGGACTTTAGCGGCCGTGCATACATGTACTCAACCCAAACTGCTGTTATGGGCCCATGTCAAAGAACAATCACATCATTCGTTACCAGCTTACTTGAACATAGTATCCCGAAGACTGTGATGAAATGTTCTCCAAGCAGTGTACCTCGCATGCATTCTGTTTTAGGCATCTAGATCTTCGCTTATGACAGCAGCGCCAAACCGTGCACTCCGGTCCACGGAGCCGTCTTATCAGCGGGCTGCGGGGTCGCACTTTGGGGCGATCGGTTCTTATCTACTCATATCCAGTAGTTTTCCGTCACTTCTGCTCTGGACATGATCGCGAGTGCTTTTGACGCTTCGTAACCTGTTCAGAAGAGATTCACTGCGCGATGTCGAATCGTGTCTTGCAAGACCCCGGACTCCCGGCGCGTCAACCCACGGCTTCATACTGGCAACAGCCGCTTCACAGCGGCCTCAGCGGCATACAATCCACCTCGCTCCCCACAAACCGAGATGTCGTTATCATCGGGTCCGGCATCACCGCCTGTAGCGTCGCGCGCGAACTACTTCAATCTTGCAGAGATCTGACTTTGACGGTTCTCGAAGCCCGCGAGGTTTGTTCTGGCGCAACGGGTCGCAATGGTGGACGAATTAACTGCGTTGCAGTCTTGGACTATGACAAGTATTACCAGAAGTTCGGCAAGGAAGCCGCGGCGAAGATCGTCCGATTTGAGCTCGCTCACTTTGATGGAATTCTGGCAGCAGCAAAAGAGCTTGGCCTCGAGGACTTCGAAAAGTCTGAGGTCAGGGAAGTCGGAACTTGCGCGGCTGTGTTCGAAGATGAGCAGTTGGCAGATCTCAAGCAGAAGCTGGCCAATTTCGAAGCAGCATTTCCGGATCTTCAAGGGCGATGGAGAATCGCAGAAGAGAAGGAAGCCATAGAGGTGAGATTTCTGTTGTCTATTTTTCATTCCAGTAACAGCACTGCTAAATCCTCGGTAGACGTTTAAAATCCCCAAGGCAAAAGGAGCTCTCGTCGGCCGAGCTGGAGCTGCATGGCCTTACCGGCTTATCACGAGCATCTGGGCGTCTCTCTTGACGAGCCATAGCATCAGCCTGACCATCGAATCCAACACTCCGGCCATGAATATCCGAAGAGTCGAAGCGAACGCGGATTACCCGTACGCCATCAGCACCCCTCGTGGCGTAGTCCGCGCCCGGCACATCTTTCACTGTACCGAAGGCCACGCTAGTCACTTGATACCTGGTCTTCGTGGTATCATTGTTCCGCGTAGAGGGGAGATGACGGTCCAGACTCCCGGCAGCCAATTTCATCAGAAGGACGGAGCCTATTCTTGGAGCTTTTACTTTCCCCATGGTTTCGATTACCTCACCCAAAATGCCCGATCTGGAGAGTTATTCGTGGGCGGCGGCGATGTCGGAGGGGAAGAGGCCTTGATGCAACCTCTTGGTATAGGCTCGGACGCAGAGGAGATCATCACCGCGAAGGCCCATCTTGCAGGCGTTCTTGGTGTTGTGTTTGGCCAGGAGAATACGGGGGATCCGCCAAAGATGCGTGCTTCGTGGACCGGTATAATGGCTAATACGCTGGACGGCGTACCGCTAGTAGGAATGCTTCCTCGGGCGGCTCTGGACCGTACTGCGGGCGATAGAAACTCAGCAGAGTGGATTTGTGCTGGTTACGGAGGATATGGCATGGTCAACGCATGGCTATGTGGACGAACCGTGGTGAAGATGTTCTCAGGCGAGGATGTGCGGGACTGGTTTCCCGGTGAATATGTAATGAGTTCCGAGAGGATGGGACGATTGCAAGAGAAGCTGGAGAAGGTGAAGGGTTCCCAAATGCATCTCAAGGCATTGCTCTGAAAGTTACAAGCATTATTAGTATCATAGGTCATATTGCTGGTCTAGTCTCGGAATTTCAGTTGAGGATTGCGAAGCATTGTTGGTGGCGGTCAGGTGTGCTCGCATAGTTTGTGAAGGACTAGGGTCAAGTGGAAGCAGACCATCGCAGGAGCCGAGTGGAAATTGTACAGAACGCCCCAAGAACTGCAACGGGCATTCAAAAGTTACATAATTGATGTCGTTCTAATACAGCAAATGAACCTTGTTTTGGGTGTGCAGCCATAATATCAGTCCAATATTGACAAGTCATAAGCCGGGAGGAGGATGGCTCTCAATCTTGCCGTTTTTGGTCATTTGCCGAGGTGCGTTATCTGCAGGATACTAGGTCAGGATACCATGCAATCGAATCCACTCCCATGCGACTGTCATCTTGGTGTTTATCAGATATGGACATCCAGTTGCGTCTTCGATTGGTCCGCTACAATGATGTCGATGCGATCTTGACGTTGTATGGGGTCTTGAAGATGGGAAAACCCCGCCATTTTGAGTATCGCTAACCGTCACATTTCACTTGGTTTAACTCGCGCTTGTAGTCGTTCACGGATGATCCTCGCCCGAATCATCTCACATATCGACTGAGATGAGCGTCAATTACTCTCGTATAAGATTTACCCAAATTTCGCATCCGAAGATTCGTTCGGATTTCTCCCTTGACCGCCAGGACCAGAAACCACCTCGTTCCTCTTCAGGGGTTGCGAAGACCTGCAATGGGAAAGGGCAACCGAAAAGTCGATTCGGGTGCCAAGAATGCAAACGACGACATGTCAAATGTGACGAGACCTATCCTGTCTGCCTGCGATGTCAGAACCGAGGCGCGGTGTGTTTGATGCCGACCAGGAAGAAGACATGGACTATGGAGCTCCCTTGGCTCGTCAGACCAAGCAGTTCAAGGGCAGGCGAAATGACTGCGAGCCATTACAGGTCAACAATCTACAGTAACAATCACTCCAGGCAACTTCAATACTGGTTCGAACAGGCTTGCCACATCATGGTGTTGGACCCGGACATGAATCCCATGGGTCTTCCAATCTTGAAATATCTCAATGAGACGCCATCTCTTCTGCACGCCATCCAAAGCCTGAGCGCGGCTCACGAGAACTACTACCGGCCCCAGAGTATGGAAGAGAGTCTCCTGGAACGACAAGCCGCGCTTAGTCTCTTCCAACAAGAACTTCATAGCTCTCAAAGACCTCCAGTTTCCGCCTTCCTGACGGTCTACACACTCGGCATTTCTTCCCCATGGATCGAGAACTGTATGGGAAAGGAACATTTAGCAGGCGGTCGTGCCATGATTGAGATAATGCTAGCTTCAGACGGCTTGAAAGACGAACTATCCCAGTTCGTGTTTGGCGCTTTCATCTACTGGGACATGGCATGTTCGTTCCTCTTGGACCCTCAGGGGCAGCAACCTTTGAATACACCGGAGATATTCAATGGAATCCAATCGCTCGGAGACACATACCATTGTATTGCCGGGTATGCGATCGAGATGTTTTACCTGATAGGAACCTTGGGTCGTTACTGTCGAGGCGTTATCGACGGTCAAGATCGAGATCTCGTTTTAGAGGCCACCTTGGAAGAGCAAATGATCAGTTGGACCCCCAGGCAGGACAGCGCGATGCTATATAGTATGGCGGATGCTTTTAGAAAGCACGCGCTCATAATGCTTTACCGCATTTGCCACCGTCGAGTCATCAGCGCTTGCAACCACGTGGACCAGGAGGCGGATTGCACCGACGAAATTGAGCACACCATTTCCCGTTATGCCTCCGACATCGTGCACAGTCTGGGACAAATGCCCATCACTAATCCTTATCTGAACCTCCAGTCCATCCCGCTGATGACAGCCGGGTCCGAGTTAGGCATGGAGAAGGTGGAGTTACGAAACGAAGTAAAACAACGTTTCAAGGCTATCTACTCGTTAAATCGCATACCAGCTAACTTGAGGGCCATCGAGTTACTGGAGGAGCTGTGGACACTTCGCGCCGCCGGAATAAAGATGTCATGGCTGGCACTTCTGTTGCAGAAGAATTGTGTTCACAAGTTCACCTTAGGATAGTACCTCAGCAGGCAGGATATTTCGCGATACGCAGGATGTCTCATTCGACTGAAAGGCTAGCTCTATATCAATCAAATGATCCTGAAATCTGACAGATTGTCGCTGAAGGACTTTGCCACTTGCTCCCGATATGATTTGAGTCCGCCAAACCAAAATCTAGATGCGACAGGCTTTCCTGGAATGTTCGCACCGAAGATCCAAGAATTGGTCTCTTTGAACAAGCTCCCTTCTGAGACTTCTTCACACTTGAACCCCCACTCATCTTCTGCCTCCTCTTTCACCTCTATGGCCACAGAGCCATCGTTGCCTTTGGCCTTTCTAGGCTCCTCAGCACGCTTGATCACACCAAGCATCAGTTCACCAGACGCTTCTACGGCGGATGGAATATTGCTGAATGGTCCTTGTGGGCCATTGATCATGAACATGTTCGGGAAGTGAGAACAGCAAACGCTCATGTAGCTGTGAGCACCACCGACCCAATGATCCTTCATGGTCCGACCGTTACGGCCACGTATAAGAAGCCTGGTGTAGCTACCATCGATAGCATCGAAACCGGTCGCGAAGACGATCAAATCCACCTCATGTTCGACATCGTCAGATGTAAGAATACCCTTTGGCGTGAGAGCCACAATCTCCGTTTCTCTCAGATCGACCACGTCCACATTCTCACGATTGAATTGTTCGTAATATCCAGAGTCACAAAGCGGCCGTCGAGCGTACCGGTTCGTAGGCGTCAGCTTCCGAGCCTTGACGGGATCCTTGACAATTTCCGCAATCTTCTTCCGTACGAAGCGACACGCTTCCTCGTTTGCCTCAACATTTGTGGTGATGTCACCGAAACCGCCAAACATGAATCGGAAGCCGTTTCCTTGCTGCCAGAGCTTCTCAAAGACCTTCTCGCGATCTTCGGGGCTCACGGACAAACAAGGTACTATCGACTCCTGGAATCCGAAAGCGGTGCTAGACTCTCGCGTCTGCGCCCAGATGTCGTCGTAATTCTGGTTGATGCGTTCGCGGTACTCGGGTGTCACAGGCTTGTTTCCCGCAGGCACAGAATACTGAGGCGTGCGCTGGAATACGGTGAGGGATGCAGCGTGGGGCGCAACAGCGGTTACGATCTGAGTTCCCGTTGATCCAGTCCCAATGACTGCAACACGTTTGTTTCTGTATTCTGCATCGGCATCCCAATCATGGGAATGCACGATACTGCCTTTAAATGTATCGGTTCCAGGGATGTCGGGAAGATTTGGACGGGATAAGAGTCCCAAGGCGGTAACAAGGTAGCGAGCTTCGAACTTCTCGCCGGTGCTGACTTCCACCAGCCAGACATTCTTGGTCTCGTCGAAGGTGGCAGAACGCATTTCGGTGTTGAATTGCATATATTTGCGGAGGTCATGCTTCAAGACGACGTGACGGAGGTACGCTAGGATCTCCGGCTGGGTAACGTAGTGGTTCGGCCAAGGGTACGTCATCAAGTCTTTCTTATCCCATGGGAAGCGATACAAATAGCTTTCTGTATCCGACATGGTGCCAGGGTAGGTGTTGAAATGCCAGGTGCCGCCAACATCGCTGGCAAGATCGATAAGCTTGAGCTTGAGAAGGCCAATGGCGCGCAAATGATAGAGGCTATGAATGCCGCCTAAGCCAGCTCCGATGACAAGCGCATCAAACTGTTGTTTTGCCATGTTGAATTTGAGTTGACTCCTTACGGATCTTGTCACAGCACGCAAAATATGTGGCAGGAAAATGGCAAAGAGGTTATCGGGCACAAAAGCGGTAGTTCAACTTCAACTCGTATGATACCTCGATAACTGCACGCATATTTGTACCCTAGATTCAATGAGTGCCTCGATCCGTACGTCACCCGCCTCAATCATCACATGCGATATGCGATATGCGATATGCTTCCAGCTCCACTGGGTGTCCAGCTCGGTCAACGTTCAGGATCCTGGGAGCTCGTGTCGATGTCGGGTTATCGCAAACGAGCCTAATCTGGATTCCTCGGCCAACCAGTCGAACAGAACAGATAAGCAGGGGTTCACATCTCACAAGACCACCAGTTGAATCAAGTGGCATAAGATGGTGTTGCCCGTTTGGGACAGCACGCGAGATATGCGGGGGTTACACTCGCCCTTTTCGCTGCCGAACCGTTGTGAAAAACAGCTGCAACTTGAGATACAAAGGGGCTTAGACGCGGAGTTTCCAATTTCAGAATGTAGGCGAAGTGCTTCCATTTCTAATGGCAATGTGCATTGCATGTTTACTGAATACTTCTAGCAGGGATAATGGACTGAAGGAATATGCCATCAAAACACTGCCCGCCGCTTGGCTTGGCCTGTGATTGCTATTGTGTTGCGACAGGGACGTCACCGAGCCGGCACGAACTGACATCAAATAAAACACCACTGCCGCTGTCGAGCTGTTACTCTTTTGAAGTTTTGCCGCGGGATGAGTTACGTTAATGAGATGGAATTCGTAATATCGTCGTTTCCTTCACAAATGAATGACCTAAAACGACCCCTTCTACCCTCCAACTAGTTACAAGCGTGAATCACGAGGAACATCTCCAGTCCGCATGATGGTATCCGCCACGATCATCTCCGCCGCTCTCTCCCCCACAGCCAGAACCGTCAACATGAGGTTAATCGTGGGAATAAGCGGGAAAACTCCCGCATCTGCAATCCGGAGCTTCTGAATGCCCTTGACCCTGAGCTCCGAATCAACTACTGCCAACGGATCCGTCTGAATGTTTCCCATCTTGGTCGTGCCACACGGGTGGAAAACCGTGTTTCCCGCCTTTCGACCATACTCCGAAAGTTCCTTGTCGCTCTGAATAGCCGGGCCAGGCGCAAACTCCCGCTTGATCCACCCCTTAAATGGCGACTGCTCCGCAATCTTTCGTGCAGCCTTCAACCCCCACACAACGGACGCCTCATCGTAGCCCTCTGGGTCCGTGAAGTATCGGAAGTCAATAGCCGGCTTCTCCTTCGGATCCGCGGACTTGAGGTAAATCTTACCTCGCGATCGAGACCGCGGAATATTAGGGACGACGCTGAACAGCGTCTTCGGCTGCTCTGAATTGTACCCCAGCCGCTTCAGATTGGTGTCAAAAGGAACGGTAAAGATGTGCATCATCATGTCCGGCAACGTGCCGTCGTCCCCTTCAGCGTTTGCCGGCTCGCGGCGGACAAGAACGGCGGCATCGGAATGCATCGCTGTCTGCGGAGGGATCTCCTCATTCATCTCCCAGGCGATGATCGTCTCCGGGTGGTCCATGAGGTTCTCGCCAACGCCAGGGATATCTCTCACAACGGGGATACCCACCGTTTCTAGGTCCTCCCTTGGCCCAAGGCCAGATAAGAGCATGAGTCTGGGCGTATCGATGCTGCCAGCGCAGAGGATCGTCTCGCCCTTCGCGCAGATGGTGATTCGCTGGCCTGACTGCAGTGTAACATCAACTTCAGCAGCAGTATCCTTCACGACATTGATCTTGTTGACTCATGCATTGGTCAGGATCTTCAAGTTAGGTCGCTTCTCGTCTCCTTTGATAATCGGATGGATGTATGCCACACTCGCGCTGGACCTATGGCCATTGTCGGGGTTGTAAGTGACTGGCAGGTATCCAACAGCGCCGGCGGTCATTCTGGCAGGTGACACAACTTCCGAGTTGAAGTCTTCAGTCACAGGAATGCCCAGGGCCTTTGAGGCGGACTCGATCCAGTCATTGACAAGGGGGTTACGCTGACCGTCCGGGATCCGGTTAATGGTGTTTCGCAGTTTCTTGACAAGTCGCGTGAAAGTCTCGAAAGACCAGCCTTCCACGCCTGCTTCGGCCCATTTTTTGCAATCGTACTCCCAAGGGTGCATTGCGATCCCGCCATTGTGGCTCGAGCAACCGCCCAGGACCTTCGCGCGCGAGTGAACAATGTGACTATTGCCTGTGGAGCGCAAGTCAGAAATCAATTCCTCGTTTTGAGGTTAGCAAGGGGGCATTCTCACCAAACTCTTGTTCCGTCGACGTGTAATTGTAGTCATACTCGCCACCTAGCAGGTTGAGCAGATTCTTGAGTTGCAGGATGTTCTCGTCCTGCCAGTCGCTGGGACCAGCTTCAACAACAAGGATTCGCTTATTGGGGAGCTCCTCTGCGAGTCTGCACGCGATCACACAGCCAGCCGTACCGCCACCGACAACCACAAAATCGAAGTCGACCTCATTTGTGCCTAGTGTGTTCGTGATGACCATTTTGTCGGTGGGTTTAGTGTTTATGATGGAGTCAGAAGTAGCGTGCAATATACGGAATGTTGATAATGAATTAGACCCCGCCTCGATGAAATAGGTTTTGCAGCGCTGCGTACTTATACTCGTGTTTCCAGTTTGTAGAGAAGCGTTCAACAGGAACCCAAGTCTTGCTTGGTTACATCACTGTATTCTTCCACCCAAACCATCTGGCCTCATCATGTTTCCTCCGTCCCGAGATGTCAAAATCCGCCCGTTGAACATGATCTGCATCTAGCAAGCATGAGTGGAAAGCGGTATGCCGGAAAAGCTCGGGTTTCTCGGTCTTCGTCCATTTTGGGCATGGAGTTAAGCGCGTGTTCGATGAACAACATCGGCCGTAACTGACTGTTTCTATCTACCCCACACAAGCTCGGTTTCGCATTCCCGGAACTTGCAACATTATTATCAATGATATGTCCGCGCTTATCACCTCGGAAAAAGTCTGGATCGGGCAAGTGTGGCACAGGATAGGACTACGTATGATATGATAGCCCAGTGGGCAACCCATGGCATTTGATAGCAGACGTTATCACAAGTGATCATGGTAGCTTGATATTGTCGCTGAATTTGTCTCTAGAAAGCGCGGAGTACACCAATAATACTGCGGCAATGTTAAAGCCAAAGCTAAGCCATCTCTCGTTTACTCGGGCTCAAATATTCTCAGACTTCTTTTCCGCACTTTTGATATCACTTTGGTATGGCAAGCCGACCCACAACAACTTCATCACACAAGTTCCCAAGGACGTTTAGGACATCAATACGTCAACCCTAAAAGACATGGAGAAGGCAGCCCGAAGTCAGAGTGGCAATGAGGTAGCCGGAGAGTCGCAGTCCATCGACCTGCCAGTTGCTGAGGTCGGCCACATGGACAGGCCTTTCACGACATGGACCGCTATCGGAATCGCCCATTCAATCACCAACACGGCCATGGGAATACTTCTCACTGTGGGCACAACTATCCCATTTGGTGGCGCTCCGTTGTCCTTCTTCGGCTTCATTCTCATGGCCTTGATAGGATTGAGCACAGCCACCAGTCTAGCGGAGCTTGCTTCCGCCATTTCACATCCTGGTGGGCAGTACGTCTGGGTGGCCCGTCTGTCTCCAGTAGGTCCACGAAGGTTCCTGTCGTATGCGACCGCAATAACAAGCTGGGCCGGCGCGGTCTGCACAGGGGCATCAGTCTGTCTTACTGTACCTCAGGTCACGCTGGCCATGGTAGCGATGACCAGGACTGACTTCGAATACAAGCCGTGGATGGGATTTGTAGGGTACCACATCGTCAACATTCTGACAGCCTCTGTTAACTGTTTCGAGCGGATTCTTCCCCAGCTAGGAAGCGGGTGTCTCATCTTCACGGTCCTCTCGATCCTGGCTATCGTGGTCAGCCTTTTTGCAGGTTCGACGGAACGAGTGACCTCAGAGCAATTCTTCACAGACTACTACAACATTTCTGGCTGGCCTAAAGGCGTTGCATTCCTCATTGGTATCAACGGCCTGAACTGGAGCTTCTCCTGTCTGGACGCAGTTGTGCACATTGCCGAGGAAATCCCTCAGCCAAGCAAAAATATCCCCAAGGCCCTGATGTGGACGATTGTCGTCGGCTTCACTACCGGCATGCTTACAATCCTGGCACTGTACATCAACATCTCCGACATGGAGACCCAAACAGATTTTCTGACAGTCGTGTATTACATCTTTCGGCAGAACAAACACGCCGCATTCGGTCTCCAGTCCCTTGTTCTTGTTTCTACCACAGGGGCCATGTTTGGCGTTCAGACTTGGCAATCCAGGCTGGCCTGGGCTTTCGCACGAAACAGAGGGTTTCCTTTTCAATCTTACCTCCGCAGGGTGGTACCGTCGCCATTCAACACCCCGGTCTGGGCTATCTTGTGGTCAGCATGCTGGACGGCGCTGCTGAGCTTCGTGTACCTTGCGTCCAAAACGGCATTTTCTTCCCTTATTTCGTGCGGAATTTTACTGCAATACCTCAGCTATGCTGTTCCCCTCGTCTTGCTCCTTTGTCATGGGCGGCCAAACTTTGCCCACGGTCCCTTCTGGTTTCCCAAGCTTGGTTGTCTTGCAAACTTCTTTACCCTGGCTTGGACCGCAGTCGCTCTTGTCGTGTACTGTTTCCCTTACTATCTGCCGGTCAGCGCTGCGGAGATGAACTACACTTCTGTCATCTTGGTTCTGATCGGGCTTTACATCATTGCATATTGGGTGCTTTGGGGCAGCAAGGAGTTTGTTTTACCGGGAATGGAGGGTAATTCGTAGCTATTCTGGTAACTCACACATTGTTCTTCTTAGTCGTCTTCATCCCCGCCGTCTCCCCACGCATTACTACCTTCATCATACCATGACTATCCATCTGAATAGCCAGCAGTATCAGTCCTAATAGGAGAGGTTTTGTACTGGGAAGTTTGCACTGTTCCACAGCTCACTATCCAAGCAAATGTAATGCCTGTTACAAGGGGGCTGTCCAAGGCACCAACTCAAACCTTTGTTAGCCCAACAAACAGGCAAGTCACACGAAAGGGATGTCGTAGCTCTTTCAGGTTGTGACATGAACCTATTCAAAGTCTGTTCGATACAGTGAACTCCATCCGCCGAGTATACTTAAAAGGCACTGTCAGCTCAATGACTCGATTCCTGATTGTGTTCTATCCATCGCCCATCTCTGTCCTTTGCAATGTATCTCTCGCTGGCCACCCTGGTTCTAACCCTTAGCGCTACTGTTTCCGCTTCCCCGACCCCGTTGTCATCCGGCTTGGAAGACATCGCCAGACGCGTTCCGTACAGTCAGTTGATTTGTTTCTTTTCTCAAACTCTATCATCAAGATAAATCCGGCACTACATGTATCCCAAGAGGCGTCTCTGCTGCTTCTGGCTATGTCCTAACTATATATCACCCCAAACAGATACCTGCAAGCTCGACATCACGGAGATTAGAACCTGCGAACCGCAAGACCGAAATCTCTACACGCGCTTCAGACTCGAAGGTCCCAACCAAGTCCTCTGGCACGAGACGCCTCAGCTATCGGCTCCAGGCCTATCGATCAACCCCTCAAAGCCCCTCGAGCTGAAGGAGGCAGGCATGGAGTACATCCTGAAAATCACCGGTCGCCATGACAAGGACGACGTTGAGTTCAAATATGGCCTCTTGACCTGGACGACGGACTCGACGTCGGGGTTCGCCAAGTGCAGAGGTGTGACGGCTGATGACTGGAACAAGGGGGGCAGCCACTGCCGAACTGATGTAAGTCGTGGACTCTGAAGGGCCGAAATGACATGGGAGGTGTGCTAACGTTTGGGTATAGTCGAGGCAGTTCCAGTGCGAGTTCGCCTGCTAAACTCTGACATGACCTCGCGGGTGGTCTGGTCGTTGTTCATTTCCTGTTCGGGAGAAGGACTAGCTTTTTTCTCACGTCCTCTTCCACTGCCATGCTGTTTGAGTACCGAGCAGTAGGGCTTTCACAACTACAAGTACGGCTGCAAACGCATGTCTTTTGGTATTACTAGAAATCATACTTTGAATAGTACTGCATTGATTGAAACGCTTCTCGGTTTTCTCGTACTTCCAAATAGGTCTCCCTTTATTTGTGTCTGCAATCCTCAGCTGAGAACGAAAGATAAATGTAGATCAGATGAAATGAAGGGACCAGCGCATGGATATTCAAGCTTCTCCAGACCATGACCCTCTAAGCCGAACCTTGTCGTCCAAAAAGCCGGGGATCCCACCCCTCCTGGCACACTTCCCCGCCGGACCCAATATCCCGAGATGCCGGGTATCTCGTATTCGCGCACTCCTATTGGACATCTCTACCTCAAACACGATTAATCCCGCTCGCGGCTCAGCAGGCTATCTAGGTAATATGGGATCAGGGGTTTCCATTTGGCTAAAACCGCAGCGCGGGTGAAAGGGTACGGCCCAAGCGGACAAGCCGTTCGGACGACTTTGTTCCGTTTCATCATAAAAAGGCCACGATGCTCCCGCTCTTGGCTTTGCGGGAGTTGAGACGAGAGACTCAGTTGCGTGCACGTATGCAATCATGAGGTCTATCTTGCTGGCCACCGTGTGGGCGGCGTCTGCTCTCGCCATCCCGACGGGCGAGGGTTTGCGAGAACGGCAGGATGATAATCACTGGGTCGTGACGTGGACGTCCATGCCGCAGGAGGTTGAGCCAGGCAACCTGCCGCCTTCGCCATTTGTAAGAAGCAAATCATTGCTCTGCGAGCGCTATGGATGTACTGACTAGACCAGAACGGAGGAAGCGCACAGTTCCGCGATGCAACCCTCCGCCAGACCTTTCACACATCCATTGGCGCATCGCGCCTGCGTGTCCAGCTGTCCAACACATTTGGTGGCTCAGACCTCCCCGTCACAGCAGCATCACTCGCCTTACCTCTAGATGGCGCTGCGGGGGTTCCCGGCATCGACACCAAGACGCTTAAAGGTCTGACCTTCTCCGGCTCGCCCGCGGTGACGATCAAGCAAGGAGCGGTGGTCTACTCAGACCCCATCGACTTCACTGTTGCGGCGCAGACTAACATCGCATTGAGCTTGTACACCCAGCAGGGCCAGCCCGGGAGCAAGATCACGGGACATCCGGGCAGCCGCACGACGTCGTGGATGCAGAGCGGGAACCAGGTGAATGCATCGTCTGTGACGGGCGCGAGTACGAAGCACTGGTACTTCGCCAGCGCGGTGGAGGCGTGGGCGCCGAAGAACACGTCGGCCATGATTATTCTCGGAGATAGCATCTCTGATGGACGAGGCAGCGACGACGACAGGAACAATCGGTAACTTACATCCCTTTGAACATGAATGTACGACTGACTGCAGCCCAGATGGCCCGATCTCGTCCTGGCGCGCTTGCAAAAGGAAGGCCTAGCGAACATCGCCGTCGCAAACCAAGCAGCAGGCGGCAACGCGGTGCTCCAAGGCGGTCTGGGGCATCCGCTCCTCACACGCTACAACCGCGACGCCCTCTCCCAGCAAGGGGTGAGGTACGTCTTCATCTTCGAAGGCGTAAACGACATCGGGCCCAGCGCGACGGACTCCGCGACCCAGCAGCGGCTCGGCGACAGCCTGATCAGCGCGTACAAGCAGATTGTCGCCGACTGTAAGAAGGCGGGCCTGGTGACCATCGGTGCGACGATCACGCCGTTTGCGGGTAGCGGGCAGTCGTACTCGAACCCGGCGCGGGAGCAGACGCGGCAGAGGGTCAACGAGTGGATTCTCGAGAACGGGACGTTTGACCATGTCGTGGACTTTGCTTCGTTCATCGGGGACGGTGACCATCTGAAGGCGCAGTTTGATGGAGGCGATCATTTGCATCCTAATGTACCTGGGTACCAAGAGCTGGCCAATAAGTTCCCGGTGGAAATCCTCAGGAAATGAGGCTCGGGTGCCATTTGGAGCTGCCCACGGAGCAGGGCATGCTAGTAGTTTACGTATGGAATAAAGCGGCCAGGCTGAGCGATGCCGTGTCCTCTTCAAACACCAGTCAGTGGAACACGGGCGTCCCGGTCCTAGCTTACGGGTAATTGAATCTTCAGCGCGGGAGCCATTCAACGCAAAGGTCACAGAACGTGAGCGCGGTAGGCGATGCCATACGCCCCGGCTAATGACGGCTACGCGGCTCGGTGAGCACAAGACAAGACGAATTAGTGCATTTGTTGATCGGCAAGGCGGAATCACGCTTGGCGCCTGGCACCTGAGGGGAAGCAGCGCCTGACCTTCACAGTCGGCTGACGAAAATGATGAATAGCCTGCTGTAAGCTTTAAGACAAGTATGAGAGCCATAAAACTTGAAAGTTCTCCGTGAACTTTGGAACAGTTGAGCGTTTATTGGGATATTAAACCTCTGTTGGCACAGAATATGCATCGCTAGGGAGTGGCGTGGACACTCTCCAAGGAATTCGCCGACCGCCGTGTATTCTTTTCACGGCCCCTTCACGGACAGGCACCGACGGGTACATATGAGTGAGAGGGACATCACTTCAAGGGTCGGTGTGATGGACGATGACTGGGATTCGGACCTGGACGGTGGAAAAGGGTATGCCGATGCCCCGCGGGAGAAATGGAGCGTCCAAGATGATTGTGCAGGCGCTCCCAATGCCCTCGATTCCCCGTCTCAATGGGCGGAACAGCTCGAAGCTTCTCTGGACACAATATCCTCCTCCCTACGGGATGCTCGGCGGGCAGTAGTGCCGTCATCGTCATGGCGCATGGTGCAAGGGAGCGATCTCTTTACGTTCGAGGCAGAGACATGTTCAGCCGTCCGAGAGGAGCGGGGGCGAATGCCACACCACCAAAGAATAGGCGATAACATGTTGTTCACCGGTCTTTTGGGCCTGCTAGGGTTCGGGATTGGGTCAGCCGTTCTTTGCGGCGAGGGCGCGAACAGGTTGGAGTCAGTTGACCTGAGCCCCAACGCAAAGGCTGCCGCGTGAGTGATCGAAGCCCGTCTGTCGTAATGGCTGGAGGGGCATATGCTGACAAAAAGGGCAGTCAGATAGCCATGATCATAACCCTGTCGTATGTCTTCGCACTCGTTACAGTCGTGCCGTGTCTGTCAATATGCGTTCCTCATATTTGGGAATTTTTCGTTCTCCTCATCTGCCTGGAAGGATTTGGAAGCGGGGCATATGTCGTTGCAGTAACCAGAACCAACGTGGATAAGGGCTCCTGCGATGAGTACCTCATGTCTGTTGATACCTGTTGGAGCGGATTACGGATGGTGAAGGCAGGCGGTGTATTCCGCATGCTGCTTCTGTGAGTCAACCGCATCCCGATACCGTATGATTTTGCTGATGCCAAGGCAGTCCACTGGGGGTTATCATAGGAACCGGATATTGGATGCGTTTCAAAAAGGAGAGCAGGGGGAGGACGGTAGCGCGAAGCAATTGAGAGTGAGGCCGGTCGTCAGAGAGTTCCTTCACAGTGGAGGTTAAAGTTCCTTGGCTCTGGTAAGGCAACCAGTCTATCAGCGGTGAAGACCCGAAGGTATGGTTGTAGGGACGGGAATATCTGCCAACGTCAGGATTAATGACCCAGCTGGATGGTTCGGAGGAGCGGGCACGACGGGAGGAATCTGGGATCATGATCCCGGCTCCATAGGCGTAAGGGTTACCAACCGAATCGCTGCACAAATCCCGGGCGCAGACTGTTATACCCAGATGCAGCGGTCGGGAACGAGGGAACGAACAGGTTCAAATCCCGAAAGGTGTCTTGGATGAGTTGGCTGTCACCTCGAGCCCAGAAACATGCAGCCGGAAATTAGGGCCCCAATAAATTGTCGGCAGCATGCGTTGTGATAGATGCATGGTGGTCCAGGAAAGGGAAATGATTGCCTGCGAGGTGACACTCGAGCCCCGTCTCCGCATCACTCTGTCAAGTTGCCCTCGAAATGTCTGGTTATTCTTCCCAAAGTTACATCTTCGCGAGCAAGAAGACGCAAGCGAGCAGGTTTCTCGAATGTTTGCTGGGGTCCAGCGGCAGGTAGCCGTGGCACTGGGAGCGATTTCCAGCCAAATGGCACCCTCACGGGCAAGGCAACCGGCCTAAAAATGGACAGAAAGGCTCGCTATGACGAGAAAAGCAAAGAGGCAGCAAAGATACAGCCGGGGTGCCAGGTCTAGTCCTGTAGCCGCTGTTCCGCGATGCAAGCCGCATGGAACCGTAGCTGCATCCTACCGCCCAACAATTGGTTCCGGGCTGTTGGATCCCCAGGGACCCACCCCCGTCGTATCATTGCTGTCTTGCCGAGGGATGCAGGAGGCTCACACCGGATGGCAGATAAAGGAGACAATGTTGCTTTTTCTTCGCTGGTGTCGTTTCTTGCATGCGCCTCCCTGACGCCGGGAAGCGGGATCCCAGAGGTGTGGTTTGGATTTCCCAAGCGTGGTCGCCTTCCTGGGTCGCGGGCGACGGGCTGTTGTGAAAAGCCAGAAGAATGCACAAGATCCTCCCTCGTTCCACAAGATTGTGCCACTGCGGTCTTTGTGCGATTGTTTCTTTTCCTTTCGACCTCGAGCCTCGTGTCCTTGCCCGAGTCTTCTTCGCAACTACCTTCGTGCGGTGATTGTTTCTTCAACATTGTCATTCCTGAGGCTCGGTCGGGCGCAGTTATTCGTGGCTTCAATGGCAACGGCAGTTCCAGACATTCTGCCCAACCCAGACGTCGACCACTGGGGTATCGGAGTATTATTTGAAGAAGATGGGTCGGACTGCCGCCAATGTGGGAGCCGCTCCCCAGGACGGTCAAGCATCAGCCTTGAGACTAAAGAGGAAGTCGTGGCCTCTCCACGGTAGGCCTGGAACTGCCAGATGACTCTACCGACGTGTGCTGATCATGATTCAGCCCCGAAATCGAAGTCAAATCGTCTCCATTCCGTCGGTCAGGGGCACCATCGCCTGAGTCTCCTCGTAGCATTAGGTCGATAACTGACGACATTGCGGGACTGCAGAAGCAGGTGGGCGATACCGAACAAGAGGACGCAGCGATGCCAAGAACACCTCTGGCCGACCCTAGCAGTGATATACCAACATCGCCAACGTGCGCTGGGCCAATGAGCTCGTATTTGACACGACCAGAGGCCCATGAGAAAAGAGCCTTATCCTTGCGTGTAGATGACGACGCTGAGGACGTTTCCGATTGCGAAGGGTCTGTTCTCATAGGATTGAAGACGCTTCCCGGGGTCCATAGAGCACGAAAAAGAAGTCATTCGCCAATATGCGGCATCCCCAGGCCAAAATCACCAGGCATGCCGCATGCCCTGGAACGGTATCTTGCATCAACAGTCTCTGATGAGGGACAGCCAGTCGAAGACCCAACTGAAGTAGCCATACCAATCTCGCAAAAGGGTTTGGTAGATCGCCTGGGTCCATCGGACATCGAAGGGGACTCCTCAGAGCCTCTGCAAACTGTTCCTGCAACAGGGAATGAACCACATCCAGTCGAAAGAGACCCAGCTGAGCCAGCTATAGTCGAGCCACCCATAGTCGAACCAGCCGTAGTGGAACCGGCCGCAGTCGAACCAGCCATCATCGAGCCTGCTCCAGTTGACCTGGTTCCAAACAGTCCGGCGTTAGTTCCCGCACTCTCCGGGGAGGAAGCGATTGCCAATCCACCGGAAGAACAATGGGATCCTTTTGCAGACCGATGGGATAGACCAATATCTGTAGATTCAGATCAAGGTCCAGGCGGTGACTCGGGTGTCGAAGATATGGAGGCGAGCGAGATCTACGCTCGACTGTTAGTTCCCAGTCCTTGGCAACGATTGATCCCGTGCTAACTCTGTGCAGGGCGGCAAACCGAAGGGCCCGAGAGGCGAACATGATTAGATCTCATGAGATGCCCCGAATGCCTAGAGCTCGAGTAGAAAGAAAAAAGAGGTTACGAGCTCGAGAATGACGGGTGGTGACTGGCGAGGAATGGCGGCGGCATTTGGTGCGCGGCGCTGCTCGGGGGTGCCGGCGCTGGAGGCAGCTCCTACTGGAGATATGGTTGATGAAGTTTGATGAAACACCTGGGATGTGAAATTTATCCAGAAGAGATCATGAAAAATTAAGGAATTCAGTGAAGAATGTAACGAACCCAAATCAAACCGACATTAGGAAGAGATGTGAGATGGTGCAAAACGAGAGTTGAAGTTAAACGGTTGTAATTAAGCTGGGGCAGGAGCTTGTTCTTCAGGAGGCCCCTTCCTAGGAAGGCGGTATACAGTCAACCTTAGGTACCCCCCTCCCTACTAACCTAACAGAAAGTGCGTAGGCCTACTACTTCTAGTAGCTATAAGATTAATCGTAGAAAGAGGGGTATATTAGCTTAATAATAAATTATAGACTACTTCCTATATACTTTATTATATATTAAAAACTAACTTAAGTTATCTATAATTAATCTAAGTTTCTTCTATATATAGATAATACTAATCTAATTCTAAATTATACTCTCTATTAAGAAATAACCTCTATTTCCTAGGTTTAATCTAGGAATATCTTAATATCTAAACTATATAACTAATCCTCTATTTTTTAAGATTACTCTTAGTTAAATCTTACTATCTAACTAAATTCCCTTCTCTTTAGCTACTTAAGCTTTTTTTTATACTATTTAAGTTTTACTACTAATAATATTAGTATTATTATTATTTTTTAGATTAATCTTAAATTCTTTTTTTTTAGCGTTATTATTAGCTTTAAATAGTAATATTTTAAATATTTTCTAGATATTATAATAAAGAGATTAAATCTTACTTAGGTAGACTATTTATTTATATTAGCTATAATACTTTAAGATTAATTTATAATTAAACTTATCTTTATTATTAATATAATTATTATAATAAGTTAGTTTAGTTAAAATTTTAAACTTAATATATATCTTTATAATAGAAATCTAGAATATATAAGAATTTATTTAAGATTAATCTATAAATAAATATATTTTAAATAGTTACTTATTATAAGCTTTAGTTTAAAGAATAAGCTTAAAATAATTTAAGAGTATAATATAGTTTAGTTTCTCTTTAAGATACTTAGGTTAAGTTATAAACTTAATAAACTTTTAAAAAATAGAAGTATAGTTTAAAGTAATTTTAACTTTTAATTTAAAAGTAATCTTAGATTTATTATTAAGAGTAAAATACTTCTAAAGCGTAGTTTTAAGCTTTTTAAGATTATTCTAAGATTTAAAGACCTTATTATTAAACTTAAAACTAAGAATAATAATTTTAAATAACTTAATAGTTTTACTTTTCTTACTCTTACTTTTTAAACTTAGATTAATCTTAGAATTAATAGTAGCTTTACTCTAAGTCTTCTAGCTAAACTTCTTAGAAGTAGTAATAATAAGAGATAGTTTCTAGTTAGATTAATCTTACTTTTTAAGAAAAGTAGCTAGCTTAATCTAAGATTAATCTAAGTTTATAGTAGCTTTATATATTATATTAATCTATTTAATAAAATAAAGAATAATAAAGCTAAGGGAACTATAAGGAGTTATAAAGTTATTATATAACTTCTTTATAGTAATAAAAAGCTTATTAAAGTATTTTATAATTATATTAAGAATAATCTAAGAGTAAACTAAGAGTAAATTAGCCCTTAATATTAATTCTATAGCTTAATATAATATCCCTTTAGGAGGATAGAATTAAGCTATACTAATTACTAATATAGTAGTAGAGGTTAAAGTAGCTAAACTAAGAGGCTTAAGAAATAGTTAGTAAGTTTATATTTAGATTAATCTAAAAATATACTATATAGGAATAATTAATAATTATACTTTTACTTAAGATTATATAAGTATAATAGAAGTAGTTATAAGGGGGGATTACTTATTATCTATTAGCTTAAGAGTATAAGTAAGGATTAATCTATAATTAAATTAAGAATAAACTTACTATCTTATTAAACTAAGGGATATTATTAAGGTATTAAGTAAAAGAGGAGTACTCTATAAATATAGGATAATCTATAATTAATTTAGTTATAAGAGTTAAAAAGGTATAACTAATACTAATAGTAGTTTAGAAGCTTAATATTATAGAGGTTAATATAAAGAGGAGGATTAATCTAAGTTTAATTAAAAGTAATATAAAGAAAGAATATAAGAGGATAAAAATATATTTAAAAGTGAAAATTAATCTTAGAAGGAGTAAGATTAATTTAAAACTAAATATAGAAGGGGTAGGGATTAAGTATAGTATAAATAAAGAAAAGGAGAGGTTTAAGTATAGTTTAAGTATAAAAGAAGCTAAGATTAGGTTTAGTTTTATAAGTCTATATAGTATTATATAATTAGCTTAATATAAAATACTCTTATTAAATAAGTAATAAGTAAAAATAAGTAACTAAGTAAAGAAGATTAAGCTATAATTAATCTTATATAAGAGTTTATATATTAACTTATATATAATATTTTATAATTAATATTTAATATTTTATAGTTAATAATTAATAGTTTATATTTAAAAGTTAAATATTTATAATTATAAATTTAATTTAATATATTATAATAATAAATAATATTATATTATTATATATAATATTTAATTATTATATTAAATTTATAGTTATAATATAGTTTTTTTATAAATAAACTATAATAAAATTTATTTTATATATAAATATAATTTTAGAAATATTATATAAGTAATTTAATTTATATTTTATATTAATTAAAAATAATAATATAAAAACTTTATATATTTTTATTAATAAATAAATAAATATATAAAATTAAATATATATTTTAGTTAAATAAATTAATAAAATAATAATAATATTAATTATATAATATAAAGTTAATAATATTATATATAATAAAATTAATTATAATAAAACTAAAAAAAGTTATTAAAATATTTATAATTTAATAATAATTTTACTAAACCTTTTAATAAAATATTATAAATATTATTAAATAAAAATAACTTTTTAATTAAAAAAATTACTATAAAAGGTTTTTATAGCTAAAAATATAAAAAGTTATATTATATATAAAATTTTATTAAATAAATTAAAAATATACTTTTTTTATTAACTTTATATTAAAAAGTTTAAAGTTTTAATACTTTATATTAATATTTAATATTAAGCTATATATTATTAAGAAATTATTTATAAAAAGAAAACTTAAACTATAAATATAATATATAATAAAATAGATAATATATTCTTAATATTATAATTTTATTAACTAAAAGTTATTAGTATTTTATTATATATATAGGTTTTTTAAGAGAAAGATTTATATATATAATAAGTTTTTAACTAATTAAAAGAGAAAAAAAAGGAGTTCTTATAGTTAAAATTAAATTAATATTTATATATTTAAATAATATATAAGTTTACTAAATATATATTATTATATTATATAAATATATATAAAACTTTATATATTTCTTTTTATAATTTATAATAAAATTTAAAATAATTTATATAAAATATATTTTATTTTAAAAATATAATATAAAATATTACTATATAAAATAATATTTATATATTAAATAAAATTCTTAAATTTAATATATATTTTATTTTTAATTAAAAATATTTTATTAAAGTTATATTAAATAAAAATCTTAATAATATTATTTTAAAAAACTTTATTTATTAAACTATTATAAAAATAATAAAACTTAATAATTTTAATATAAATATTATATATATTTTTAATTATTTTAAAAAATAACTTTTTTTTAAATAGATATTTAATAATATTAATATAAATATAATTTAAATTTAAATATAAATTTAATAAAAATTAATAAATATATTTTATATTAAATAAAAAGATTATTATTAATTATAATATAATTATTATTAAATTTATTAATTTACTATATTATTTAATTTATAAATAAAATAATATATATTAAAAGTATTAATAAATTTAATTAAATAAAAAAATATTTAAATTATTTAAGTTAATAATATATTAAATAGCTAATATATAAGATATTATTTATTAATAATAATAATAATTTAATAATATAATAATTATTTAATAATATAATAATAATAATAATATTAATAATATAAATAATATATAAAAAATAAATTAATAATTTAATAATTAATAATTAAATATTTATATAATTATAAATTATATTATTATAAAAATAAAATTAAAAATAATAGATTTATATATATATATATATATAAATAATTAAAATTAAGAGAAATAATTAGAAATTTAAAAAGTTATTAATAATTATATAACTAAAAGTTATATATATTATTAAATAATATAAAATTAAGAGATTTATTATTTTAAATAAATAAAAATTATAATTAATAACTAAAAGTTTTTTTAATTATTATATAATAATATTAATAATAATAAACTTAATATAATTAATATATTATTAAATTTATAATTTTTTTATAATAAATATAACTATAAATTTATAACTTTTAAGTTTATAAATAAAAAAAAGTTTTTAAATATTTAATATTTATATATTAATTAAATCTTTAAATAATTTATTTTATTTTATATTTATAAATATTATTAATTTTTATTTTTTTAATTTTATAATATATATTTATTTATTATTTAATAAATAAATATTATTTTAGTTTTATTTAATTTCTTAAGTTTTTATATTTTTTATTTAAATTATTTTTAACTATATAATTTAAATTTAATTATTTTTATATAAAAGAAATAAAATTTATTTTAAATTAAAAAGTTTTTTTAATATAATAATTAATAATATATAAGAAATATTATTTATAAAATTAATTTTAATAATTTTATTATTATTAATTAAAATATTATTATTTATTTTATATATATTAAAAATAACTTTATATAATATAATAATATATATTTAATAAATATATATATTATTTAAATATATAATTATTAATTTAATTTTAATTATAAAAACTTTTCTTTTTAATTAATTAAAGATTTATTATAAAAAATAAATTTTTCTTTTAAAAGATTTATATATATAATAAAAAATTAATAATTTCTATTTAATTATTATATAATATTATATATATATTATTTACTTAATTATATATTATATTTATAATTTATATTTTTTTTTATAAAATACTTTTTAATAATATATAATTTAATATTAAATATTAATATAAAATATTAAAAATTTTAAATTATTTAATATAATATATATTAAAAAAATATATTAAAATAATATAAAAACTTAATTTTAAGAAATATAAAAAAATATTATTATTATTAATTTTATTTATTTTAAGTATTTAATATTAATATTATTATTTTATATTTTCTAATTAATATTATTATTTATTATTATTATTAATATATTAGTAATTTAGTTAACCTATATAAGTAAGTATTATAGTTTACTCTATACTTTTTTTTATAATATTAAACCTTAATAATAACACTTTAACTTATATTTAATCTTAATAAAGTAAATAAATAAATCTTAATATAACTAGTTATTAATACTTTATTTAATATATTCTTAGCTATATAGAAGAGTATAAATAAATAAGTAGTAAAGTAATAAAATATATTAATAAAAATATTATTTATAATATTATTATTTATAAGTATATTATTTATAATATTATAAAAGTATTATTCTATAATATAGCTAAAGTTTAATAATAGCTTAAACCTATATTTAAAAGTATAAACTTAATAGTATAACTCTTTATATAGCTAAAAAAGTTCTTATAGCTATAGTATAAAAACTTAACTATTTAAATAAAACCTTAAGTTTATTCTTTATATCCTCCTATATATATAATAACTATAATATCTTTCCCCCTTATTATAACTATATATAAACTAAATAAAGCTATACTAAATAATTTAATTTATAAAATTAAAGTTAATAAAATTAAAGGTTTTAAGTATAATAACTTTATTTATATTAATAAAAAGACTTTATTTAAATTTATTTAGAAATACTTACTTAAAATAGTTAATAAGTATAAAATATTAAAGTTATATAGCTTTAAAGTTAATATAGAGATAATTAAAATTATTAATAATAATTTTAATACTTATAACTATTTTATAAACTTCTTTAAAATAACTAAAATAGCTTAAAAACTTAATAAGTTAAGAAAAGTAAATCTAATAGTAAAAATATAGTTAATAGTAATAAAACTATTAAAACTATATAATAAAGTAGAAGATATTATCTAAATAATATAATAATATAGAAATTTTAAAGTTACTATATTTAGTAAAGCTTATAGTATAAATATCTAAATAGTAAAAGAGATAATAAAAGATAAGTATAAATTAAATATAATATAAAAAGTAAGTATAGCTTAGAAGAGTAAGAAATAGAAGAGATTAATAGAGATAGAAATAGCTAGAAGAAGATAGTTAAAGTTTATTATAATAGTTAAAATCCTAAAAGATTAATAGAGAAGTATAGAAATAAAGATAATATCTAAATTTATAGTTATATAACTTAAAAGTTATTAATAGAGGGTAAGAGGATTAATTTAATTTTTATAGTTAATATTAGTTAAATTTTATAATATAAAGCTAGTAGTTTATTATTATTAATATTTATTATCTTTAATTAGTATTATTATTATTATTATTATTATTATTATTATTATTATTATTATTATTATTATTATTATTATTATTATTATTATTATTAATTATATTATATAAATATTTAAAAATATTATTAATTATAATAATATCTTTATTTATAATAAAATTATTATTATATAAAATAAATTAATTAGAAATAAACTTTATAAAATAATAATTTATAATTATTATTATTATTTATATTTATATTAATATTATTATTATTATTATTTATATTATTATTATTAATAAATCTATATAATATAAAAATATATATTTAATAAATTTATATATTATTTAATTATATAAATATTAATTTAAATTTAATTATAAAAACTGTTTTTAATTAATTAAAAACTTATTATATATATAAAATTATTATATTATAAAACTTATATATATAATTAAATATTAATAGTTTTTAGTTTATAAAATTATAATCTTAAATATTTATATTATTTACTTAATTATATATTATATTTATTTTTTATAAAATATTATTTAAAAATATATAATTTAATATTAAAAATTAATATAATATATTAAAACTTTAAGTTTTATAATATAAAATTAATAAAAAAAAATATAAATTATTTTTTTTATTTTTATAAAACTTAAGAAAGTTTTATTAATATTATATAAAATAAGTTATTTTTATATAATAAAAATAATACTTAATAAATCTAATTTAACTTAATAAAATAAACTAATATTTAGTTTAAATATATAATTAATATTCTTTAATATAATATTATTATTATTTATAATTATTTATTATAATATTCTCTTTTATTATAAAATATATATAAATATTATATTTATATACTAATAATAAATATTATTAATAATATAATATTTTAAAAACTTAAATATAGAATAATCTTAGATTAACTAAAACCTAAACTAACTAATTAATTATTCTATATCCTAAATAACTTATTTAATAAACCTAGCTTAAACTAAATATCTATTATTTTGCTACTAAGGTAGATATATTATAATTAATTAGTAATTAATCTTAGAATAATCCCCTTAAAAATATATATATACTTTTACTTAATCTATAAATCCTACTATAAATTAAGCTAAAACTTATTATTACTTTTATTTTAGCTTACTTAAAGTAAATAGAAGCACTTTTCTATAGAATAGTTATTAGAACTACTAAGAGAGGTAAAATACTCTTATATTAAAGTTTATCTTCTACTTCTTCTTAGAGTAATCTTAGAGTATTTCTATCTTATAGTAAGTTTAGTTCTTTATTATTTTTAGAACTTAAGTTTTCTAACTCTTTTTTTAAAAAGAGATATAAGTTACTTTATTTAGAGAAGGATTTATAAGTAATCTTTAAAGATTTAGAGGTAGCTCTATTTATAGATTACCTTTTATTTAGGATTAATTTTAAAGTATTTTAACCTCTTTTTAGATTTAAGGATTTATATTATAAATTAAGATTACTCTTTATATTACTTAATATAGATTTTAAATCCTTTAATATAGTTTCTAAAACTTTTAAACTAAAGCTATTATTTAAGATAGTTATTATATTAATAAATATAGTAGTAGATTTATTACTAGAATTATCTTCTCTATAAGTTAATCTTAAAATACTTTTAACTTTATAGTATAACCTTAATAGTAGTTATATTCTTCTTAGGTTTAATTATAGCTTATATTAAAAACTTAATAAAAAGTTATATTAAGATTTTAGCTATTTTATTAGTATATAATATTATAGTTAACTATAATTTAGATATATAGTTTAACTATATTTATTCTAAGATTAATTTTAGAATATACTTTAATTAATTAAGGCTTTTATAGTATATTATAGCTTATAAGCTTTCTATAGATTAAAGTATTACTCTTAAATCTCAGCTTAAATCTCTAATTATATTAGGTTAGGAGTAAAATATTTAATAATTACTCTTAGATTATACTTTAGGCTTCTATATATTATTCTATACTAAGGTTATTAGTATTCTTACTAATTAGGAGTTTATATATTCTTAATATATACTTCTAGAGATTTAAATTTTATTAGTTATTTAGATCTTAATACTTTTATAAACTATAATTAGTATAGAGAGTAATTATAGATTAAATATTAATTAAGCTTTATTATTTCTAAGTATATAATCTTTCTTTTCTTAGCTTATAATATAATATAGTAGAATATATTACTAAAAAATATAATTACTACTTTATTACTAACTTTAAAAGTAGGTATATTTAGTAGATATATTTAATACTAATAATATTCTTTATAAGTATTATTATTATAATAATTAATAAGTTAAGGTATAATAAATAATAATAGAGGATTAATTAATAATTAAATATAGATTAAGTATAATAAAAGTGATACTTAAGCTTAGCTTAAGTATAGTTTAAGCTTAATTTAAGTATAGATTAATCTAAGATTAAGGGATACTTAAAGTTAGATTAAGAGAGATAGAAAGAAGAAAAAATAGAGGGAGGGAAAGCCTTTTTAAAGAAAGAAACTAATTATATAATTATCTAAAGTAAGGCTACTAATATAAAAATAAAATCTATAGATCTTAAATGTTATATAACTTTCTCTTCTTTTTTTATACTACTTATCCTTAGTTATAGTCTCTATAGCTTATATAAAGATTACTTTAAAATTATTCTCTCTTCCCTCTTAATAACTCTTTACTTATTAGGTATATTAATATTTATACTAATTTAGGAGTAAACTAAGATTAATTATAGTACCTTTTTAGCTTTAATATAACTAAGTTTAAGAATATCTATATTCCTAGCTAGTATAAGCTTAGCTTTATCCTTAGTAAGAACCTCTATAGATTAAGATACTACTATAAATATAATAACTTTATAGATATCTCTAAAGGACCTATTATTCTTACTAAGGATATAAAAAATATAGACTTTTATATTAGCTTAAAGGTTTACTAAAACCTTAATTAATTTAGGATAAATCTTAAAGAGTATTTTAACTATTATATAGCTGCTCTTAATATAATCCTTAAGGTCTTTATTATCTTTAAAGATAATAGAAAAGTATATTTATATTTAGATTAATCTTTAAGGTTATTACTAATTTATCTTTAGGTTAACCTTATAGTTATAAAGTAGTAAGTTTTTAGTAATAAGAAGTATTATTAAAGTATTTATAAGTTTAAGTATAATAAGTACTTTTTAATTAAACCTTAAATAATCTCTAATTATCTATAAAGTGCCCCCCTATAAAATAAGATAACTATTATATTATCTAAGCTACTTATCTTATTATAGATAGTAAGGTAACCCTTTATTATAAAGTAATAGTAATTAGCTATTATAAAAACACTAACTTCTATTAGTTTTATTTTAATCTTCTTAAGGGCTTATATAAGATAGTTAAGGAAGATGTTAAAGATAAAAGTAAGGAGTAAATTTAGATTAATCTAAGTTTTAGTAATAAGAAACTAAAGTAAAGCTTTAGTATTAAATAGCTACTTTTATACTTAAATTACTTTTTAGTATAGCTTATAGGGAATAAATTAATCCTTTAAGAGTTCTTATAAATATTATTCTTAGATTAATCTTAGATCTAACTATATCTTTAACTATACTACTTTAATTTCTTAGAGCTCCTTCTATAACTATATAAACTCCTAGAGTTTTATTAGCTCCTTAGTAGTAGGAATAACTAAGTTAAAGCTTTAAAGTACTTAAGTAGTATTCTATTAAGTATTACTCCTTTATTATTACTATTAACTATTATATATAGACTACTATTATAAAGAATTAGAGATATATATTAGTATTAGAGAGTAAACTTAGAGTAATCTAAGAATATACTTAGATTAAATATAGCTTTTTCTTTATAAAGAAGACTAATAACTTAATAGAACTAAAGGTTTACTATTAAATAAAATTAAGATTAATAACTTAATATTATTAGATTTAACTATTAAATAGATAAATAGAGAGCTTAATAGGATTAGAGCTAAGGATTTACTTATAAGAACTATTAGAAGTAATAATAGTAGTACTAAAAAACTTAAAAGCTAGAAGCTTAAGCTTTATTAAGGAGGTATAAGATATTACTAGAAAATATTATTTCTCTTAGAGTATTAAGAATACTTCTTTTTCTTTAAGAATAATTAGATATTAATTTAAGCTTAATTTAAGCTTAAATATAATATATACTTTAGTAAATAAGTTTTTAAGCCTCTTATATATAAACTAAGGTTTAATAATATATAAAGGATATTTTATACTACTTAAAAATATTACTTTCTTTATATATATAGAGGTTTTAGATTTAAGAACTAAAAATTAAATATTAAATAAACTATCTATAGAGTAAATAAGAAATAAACTACACTTAATCTATATTTAAACTAGACTTAAACTATATTTAAGCTATACTTAAATCTTATTTAAACTACACTTAAACTATATTTAAACTATATTTAGACTAAGATTAAACTATATTTATTTTAAGTTTAAACTATATTAATAATTACTTATTTTTCTTATATTATAATTAGTAGCTTTTATTAGCTACTCTATATATATAATAAGTAGTAGAGGGATTTAATATAATTTATATAAGATATTAACTTATCTTAATTTACTTTTATATTTTTTAACTAGATTAGGTTTAAACTTAGGTAGATATACCTCTAGTTTTTATACTAAGCTTAGTATTTAATCTTTAGATTAGAATAAGCTAAGAGTAATCTAAGATTAAATAAAGCTTACTCTAAGTATAATCTTACTTATATAGTAACTAATTTATTATATTATTTTATTCTTAATATAACTAATAAGTTAGAAGAGATATTATTATATAGAATAATAATCTTAATACCTTACTATATATAGTTCTAAAAATATCTTAAATATTATATTAAAAGTAGATTTTATAATACTAAACTAAATATTCTATATAAACCTACCTCCCCTTTTTATAAAGTAATAAGATTTTATATTATATATAAGTCTTAAAACCTATTTATTATTAGTATAAAGTATAATCTAAGTATAATTAAGGAATATTCTAATATACCTTAAAAAAGCTTTATATCTATATCTATAATAATCCTAAGGAGCTTATAATAATATTAACTAAGTTAAAGCTTAAAAGGTATATAGTACTAGCTAAAGTAGATATATAGGACTCTCCTTCTTAATATTTAGAATAAATATTTAAAGAAAAGGTAATATATTTTAGGGTCCTTAAAGTTTACTATAGTATAAGTAAGTAGAATACCTATTATACCCCTATTAATCTTAGATTATTTTAAGATTATATTAAGAATAAACTTACTTCGCTCTAAATCTAATATATAGTAGCTTAATATAATCTCTTTTTTATTCTTTCTAAAAAGATACTTATAATTTATATTAAGCTAGAAAGTCTTAATAGTTTTCTAAAACTTAGCTTAACTTTACTAAAAACTAATTATTATCTATAAATTAGATATATTATAGTAGAAATACTATAAGTATTAAAGCTTATTAATATATAAAGTAATCTATAATTACTCTAGGAATATACTAAAAGTTTACTAAGAATATTTTTAGAAATAATTTACTTAATTATCTCTTATAATATAATATAATATTTCTTAGAGGTATTATAATCTAAGTATAGAAAAGCCTATTAAGTAGTAGAAGAGGTTTTCCCTCTTAATTAGTATAGCAATCTTATCCTAATTACTTAAGCTTAAGTATATCTTAAGTAATATACTTTTTCTAAATTTATTATATAGATCTTAATAGTATTAACTATTTATATAAGTATTTAGTAAAAATTAATCTTTATTTAAATTAAGTATAATCTATAAATATACTAAAAGTAAGATATAGATTATATATAGACTTAATAGATTATATAAACTTTTAATAGATTATTAATAAGATCTTCTTTACTAATAGTAAGAGGTAAGTATAAAGCCCCTTATAGACTAGAAATATATATAAATATTTTATAATATTATATAGGATAAACTAATAAAACTTAACTTTATAGGAGTACTTCTTTATTTACTTTTACTTTTAGTTATAATTAATCCCTAATTTATTAGAGAGTATTCTGTAATTACTCTAGAATTAAAAGTACTTACTATATTTTAGCTTCTTATATTAAGTAATATCTTAAACTATATAGCTTAGATTATTATTTAGATAATAATAATTTAAGTTCTAAATAATTTATTAAATAACAGTAATATAACTATTAAATTTAGAAAAGACTAAGGATATAATATATATTATAGAATTTATTCTTAACTAGTTTATATATTATATAATAAATTATAGTTAATAATTTATATTTTAGATAGTTTAAGCTATTATTTATCTTAAAGTAATTAAGGATTAAATATACTTATAATATTATAACCTATTATACTTAATATATAAAGTTTTAATCTTAATATATTAACTTTATTTAAGCTTTAAAGGAGTTTTAGGCTATATATGCTTAAGTAATTACCTATTATTATAATATAAAAACTTAGGTATTTTCCTATACTTCTTATATTTATTCCTAGATTATTTTAGGAATAATCTTATATAGTTCTAAGAACTTAAAGTTAAAATATTTATAAATAGTATACTTTATATACTAATAAATAACTTAATAATAATTTTAAATATTTAAGAAAGTATATTATATATTACTTTCTACTTACTTTAACTTATAATAGAATTAAACCTATTAAGTTAGTATAAAGACTAAATATAGAGTAATCTAAAATAAACCTATTTTATCTTAAGGTTTCTTAATTTTAATATCTATAAGTTTTTTTATTAAAATTATATATAGATACCTATTAAAAGATATATTTAGGTAAGTAGGGATATTAATAATAAATATAATATCTTTTATAGTAAGTATAGTTAAATAGAGGATTAATTCTAAATAAGTTACTTATAAAATTAGAGATTAATTATAGATTATATAGCTTTAGTATTTTACTTATTTATCTAAAGGATATAATTATCTATTAATTATAAGGTTTAACTAAGAAGTTATAAACTTACTTTATAGCTTCTAATTACTAGATCTCCTCTTTAGGAATATTAATAAATAGAGGAGTATTTTTAAAATTATTATATATACTTATAACTTATTAAAATAGCTACTTAAATTTATTATCTTTATTATTAATATACTAACTTAGATAGATTAATTTAAAATTAAATACTATTTTTTTAATTTAAGTAGAATTAACTATAATTAGTCTTAGATTATTCTAGGATTTAGTATATAAAGCTATATAGTAAAAAATTATTTTAGGTAAATTAAGTAGTAAATAGGTAGAAACTACTAAATATACCTTTAAAATAGGGTAGTAGTAGGTAAACTAATATACCCCTCTTTCTACGGATAAATATTACACCGCTTATAAGTGGGGCCGAGGCGTACCCTCCGTCAGGTTAGCAGGGAAGGGGGTACCTAAGGTTAACTGCATCGTGCCGGCCGGGAGCACCACCTGGGCGCTGTTCAGGTACCCCACCAACTGAACTTTAAAAGAGCTCGCCTATCGTAGTCGGGCTGCTTATCAACACCTTATCGGCCGAGCAGCGGCTATCTCTTATCGCCTGTCGCTGCCAGCCTAGGGCCATTGGGTTGCCTTGAGGTACCTTCATCACTGGTCAATCGCAGCTTCGTTTCCACCCCACGCAACGAAGCATCGTCGACGGTCGCAAGCCGCCTCCCTCGTCCCCCGATCGCGACACCACCGCCATGCCCATGGCGCCGTGCGAGCTCGAGCTTCATGTATAGCCGCGAAAACAAGATCATGCGCAAACTCCTCGGCAAAGTCACTGCCGACAGCAGCACCGACACGAGCCACACCATCGGCATCACCAGCGCGCCTCAGTTCCAGACCTCCTACCGCCCCAGCGCCTCCCAGAACGCCGTCTACTCCGCCGGCGTGCCCATCCTATGCCTCGATACCTCTCCCGACCATCGGACTGCCATTATCGCCGGCCGACATGTTCTCAAGACCGTCGTCTTGGACGGCCTGTCCATTAGCGAGGGCGTCGATGTCCGCGGCGCCATCACGGCCCAGTCGGCCTCGAGCAAAGGTGCTTCGAGCTCCCTGATGGCCGACCAGCTTTCGATACGAGACGTAAAATGGCATGGCGATTCCACGATATTCACAGCTTGCGCGAACGGCAATATCTTTTCCTACGATCTGGCGCGAATTGCGACGGGCGGCACTCCCCTGGAGTTTGTCCAGACGAGGGAGGATTCACGTCAGGTGAACTCGCTGGACATTAATCCACATCGCCGGACGACTTTACTATCGGGGAGCCAGGATGGAATGGTGCGGTATTTCGACATTCGCGCCCCGGTCCAGAGTCGCTCGGGCGGCTTCACCTACAGTCCCAGAGGCGCCTACAAGTGCAATGCAGACGGTGTTCGCCAGGTCAAGTGGTCGCCCAAGGACGGCTTCTATTTCGCCTGTGGAACAGAGTCTGGTGTGGTTCTGAAGTGGGATGTGCGCAAGATCGCGCAGCCTCTGCTCAAGATTCCTGCACACGACAAGGCCTGCACCTCGATATCCTGGCATCCCGACGGCAACCATCTGATCAGCGGCGGCTGGGACAGCAAATGCACCGTCTGGGACATGTCCAAGAACGCAGACAAGAGACAAAAGCCGCGCTGGCTCATTTATACCCCTGCGCCTGTGTCTGCCGTGGCCTGGAGACCTGGTCTCTGGTCTGCGAGCGCCCAAGGAAAACGCGCCGCTCAAGTCGCTGTGTCATATGATGACGGCAGCCACAAGCGATACGGAATCAGCAGCGTTCACATCTGGGACCTAGCGAGACCCTCAATGCCGTACAAGGAAATCGATCGCTTTGATTACTCGCCATCATGCCTACTGTGGCAGAATCAAGATCTCCTGTGGACTGTCGGTAATGATGGATTATTCAACCAATGCGACGTCGCATTCGCCCCCAAGGTGCTGGACCGACAGTCCGTATCCAGCATGGCTTTGTCTGCGCGAGGCGATGCGGTCATGTTTCTCGACGAGCGACCACATCATCGCCCTCGACCACCAGTCATCCACCATCAACAGCAGAGCATTGTGCCACCGAGAACTTCCTATAGTTCGAGTCCTACCACTCCCATGCTCAGCATCAGTCGCAGCGACTCGGAAGAGGATGTCGTCGGAAGCTTTCTGGGTCCTCGACGAAGGATAGGCAGGAAGCGAAGACACAGCCTCAGGTCAATTCCTGTCCTAAGTACCACGCCGCCCTCGGGTCCAAGCCTGGGCGACGACGCGATCCTGGGCTTGGAAGCAGCGATCAAAGTCACGGGCACCTACAAGACACAGCAGTCAATGGCCGTCGGTCACATTCCGGCAGCAGCCAGAGTTGACGTGTACCAGTTTCTCTCGAGTTACTACCTGGAGACCATTGAGCAGGAGCTTCCTTACGTTACGGGGGGGAAGTCTTTGGCGAGTAGGGTCTCCTCCATCATGGAGCATTATGCCCGTGCAGCAGAGCAAGTCAACCAATTCCGTCTTGCACAAACTTGGAGAATCCTCGCATACTCAGTCAACCTATTATTGAACAGAAGGGCGGAGTATCATCTCCAGCTTCGACTGGGCCATTTCCAGAAGAGGCCATCCCTGCCAAAGATCAAAGATATCCCAAAGGTCAAGGTCCCAAGATCGTTAGGCGTCGTCGTGGAGATGAATGGCGAGGACACGCCCAGACGGCCCTCCAGTGCTGTCATCTCAAATACCGTTGATAGCAGGTCGCTGGGCCCACGATCGTTGCTGTCTGAGGAAATCGAGAGTACATCCAACGTCACTACGCCCATCGCCCGGGCCATTAATGAAGAGAACGCAGAACAGGGGGCGTCTCGATCGGATTCACGTCTACCGCCCGTCATGGAGTCGGATGGCTTTGCTTTGCCCCCTGCTGCTCACAGTACGTTCAACAACAGTCCTCGCAGGCGACTGGATTCGGTCCCTTTGTCTGTCACAAGCCATCACAGCGACCAGACACAGGTCTCTAGCACAGATGGATACGACTTTTATGATACTGACGCCCTCGCTCAAGCCATAGATGTGCCCGAGCCAAAACAAAAGGAGCAAATGCCCTTGGACTACGGCCCCCGCACCCCAAATAGCCGCCGAACCGCCCTGAGGCACAACTCAGACGACAGCTTTGCCCAGATGTTCTCCATGTCTGAGAGTAGCAGGCAGACATCGGGGCTCGCGTCGTCCTCTGAGGGGGGCGTCTCAGCTAGATCTATCACGAGCTACCCTGTGCAAATGCAGAAGCAGACTGTTGACGAGCAGGGCGAATATGAAAGTCGTATCCGTGGCAAGGAGATTGAGGACTCACCAGAACATGGCGCGTTGACAGAGCTAAATGCGCCTGTAGAGAGCACGCCGAAAGACTCGCCAGAGGAGATATTCATGATCTCCCAGACCACGCTGGCATCCGACACCGCTACTGACGACCTATCACAATCCCAAGTCAACTCCCTCCCACCAACATATGAGGACCTCGCCCCTCTCCATGTCGGTGTATCTTCTTCAACCCCGCCAAAACCTAATTCAACTCTCCAACACGACCCGACCCCGTCGATCCTCGAATCTGACTACCTCCCCTGGCCAGAGGACCCTTCGTATCCGCACCCTCTCCCCTCCAAAGAAACCCCCGAAACCTCACCGCCCCTCAACCCCTACACACTCCTCACCCGCGCGCTCGACTTCGAAACCCGCACATCAGCCCTGAACGCGTCGGCAATGGTTCTCCTCCTCAAGCCTCTCATGCCAGACTCCGTCATCGACCCCTTCCGCGCAACCGCGATCCTCCGCCAACACCACTCCCGCCTCATGGGCATGCAGCTCTTCATCGAAGCAGCCCTCCTCCGCAAACTCTGCGTCCGGGGCTGGCCCGAAGGCATACCGGACTGGGGCGCAAACTACACCTCCATCTTCGGCACCGCCCAGCAGGGCGTCAAAGGCGGCTTCATCTGCCCCTCGTGCCGCAAGCCCCGCGAACTCGACCCCAAGCTCGGCTCCAAGGCCCTCTGGAAATGCGAGCGCTGCCGCGTCGCCATGGCCCCCTGCGCCGTCTGCGGCCACCGCGAGACCACCGCCACCGTCCTCCCCATCCCCGGCGGCGTCTCCCCCCAGAAGCAGCAGGATCCCGTCATGAGCACGTGGTGGTACTGCCCCGGCTGCGCCCACGGCGGCCATGCCACATGCCTCCAGTCCTGGCACGCGCCCTCGGACGACGGTAGCATCCGCTACGAGCTCAGCGACGGCTGCTGCCCCCTCGACGGCTGCGGCCACGCCTGCCTCCCCGGAAAATGGGGCGACGAAAAGTCCGCTGCGCGCGCGGACGAGGTTGGTCGCGCGGCCGTCGAGAAGGCGCGGCTAGGCGGCGTCGGAGGTGGGGGCGGAGGCAGCGTGGCCGGGAGTAAACCGCAGAGCCCCGTGATCCAGCCCAACGTGCGCGGAGACAAGGACGATGTGCCGCAGAGCCGGGCCGTCGAGAGTGTGCGCGAGGCGTTGGCGGGGGGCCCGCCTGGCGCCGGCATTTTGAGCTCGAGCCCCGGGACGAGGCAGGGCGAGAGGGAGAGGCGGAAGAGCGTCAAATTCGTCCCGACGGAGCGCTAGTGGCGCGTCGATCTGCGAGCTTTTCGCTCTTTGTAGGAAGTCATGTGAAGATACTGTACGATGGTGTGTTTAGCGAGGTATTTTCAGAGCTACAGCGATGTGCGTTTCGGAGCACTGGCGTCGGGGTCCCATCTTTGGAAACGGGACGATGAAAGAAGATGATTTGCCGCAGACGTAGAAGAGGGCCATGTACGAGTATTAAACATATTATTAAGGCGAACGTCGCCGGGTATCTCGACAATTGAAACTACGTAATTATCCCACCCTCCTTTCTGTTCTGGTGTTGTAACTTTTGGTTTCCTCCATCATTTCAAGTCCCAACGTTTTCTCTCAGACCCTTGGTACGAAGTGACAATTTCATCTGTCCCTCATCAAACGGCAGACCTGCAGGTGAAAAAGAGGGAAGCTCCGGCGAGGCGGCGTCATCCCTCGCAGCCAGTGCCTTCCGAAGCTCGTCGCGTTGGCGGCTGAGGTACTCGCTGTCGTTGCTACCGCGGCGACTCCCGTCGCCAATGCTGCTCGTGTCCCCGTCGCCTTCCCTGACAGAGGACGCCGTGCGTCTTGAAAAGCGGCCCGCCCAGAGGCCACGGACACCGCCGACTTTGCGGCCGGGGAGCTCGTCGGTGCCGGCGCTGCAGACGTAGAGGAGGTATTTGAGGTTGGGCAGCGTCTGGCGTATGTCTGGGACTTTGAGGCCCTGGCTGGCGCAGAGGGCTTCGATGTTCTTGTTGAGGAGGAACCAGCCGTAGTCGAAACGGTAGTGTGCAGCTGTTGACCCTCCGCGCGGGATGTAGAGTGGGAAGTCGCGCTGTCGGGCGGCTTGGGCGGAGTTGAGGTCGGTCAGGAGGGAGATGTCGTCTCGGATGGAGGAGCGCGAGGCGAAGGGTGTGATGGGATACGGCAGAGGGACGCAGAGGTAGTACTGCAAGTGGTCTGTGAGGCTTGCAACGTAGCCAAGGGCGGCGGACAAAAGATCGTCATCCGCGCCCCGGGACGCAGATGTGTCGTACTCTGAATTAGGGAGCGGCAAGCCCGCGACTTGAAAGTTGAGAGGACCGCCGGAGGTGGTTGGAAGGATCTGATAGATGTGTGCCAGGTCGGAGCATATGCGACGTCGCTGCCCGCGTATCTGGCCTTGGGTGTCAGACAGCAGGGCCTTGGAGGCGGCAAGGTGCTCCGTCGCGTTGGCCACGTCCTTCTCTGCCTTGTCCTGGAGGGAACGCCCGTTGGCAATGGCTTCTCTGCGCGCCTTTAGCGACTCCCGCAGCTCTTCGCGACGCTTCTCGGACGCTTTGAGGGCACGCTGCTCTGCCGCCACGTATTTGCGCGCCAATTTCACCTTCTCTTCGGCCGCGGGAGCCTCATCGTGGGGTATTGTTTCGAGTATATCGTTAATCTGGGAGGTGATCTGTTCCTGAGTGGCAATAGCATCCTGGATGGAGTTGTCGAGCGTCGCGAGCTTCATGAGGGCATTGTAGGAAGACGTATGGAGCGGCGGCAGGTCTTTGGGATGCGCCGGCTTTCCCAAGACATCCAACGAGTACACGCCGTCGGCCAGGTGAAAGATAAGGGCATTGGGAGGGAATTTGTGGTTCTGAAGGCTGCCGATGAAGTGTAGACTTCGGAGGTCGATAATATCTTCGAGAAGCAACGTCCACGAGGTTCGCTTGGCCCAAATCTTTATCGTAAAGACTGGTGCTCTGGTCACAGAGGCTCCGTGGTGGTTGAGATCGAAGAATTGAAAGTTGAAGTTCTGCGTTATCAGGTTAGCTTGACCAAGTAGGCGTGGTTCCGGAGCTGCTCACAGTCGCGTGCTCCTTCAGCTCGGAGATGTAGACTGGCTCCTCCTCGTCCTCGCAGTGCAGGGAAAAGAACACGTCGGCAGCTCTACCGTCGACAGTCAATTGCAGCATGCGCTGCCTCGTCAGAGGACTGGCCTGGGCGAGGGCGGTGCTCCTGCGCCGTGGCGCCTTGGGACGGATGTTGTCGCTCGAGAGAGCATGGTGGAGATGAGGGGTATCGCGAAGAGCTTCGATCTTGGCGGGCGTCGCATTTAGAAGGGTGTCGTCGATGGTACGGCCACGGGGTCGGACGAAGCTGAGATTTCGGAGATAGATACCGCGGAGGTGACGAAGCTTGCGGTTCTGGGAGAGGAGGAGGGGGCGAGATTCGGGCGGAGGCATCGTGAGGGAACGGCTTGGCTCAATTCATGGCGCTTCTTTGAGGAGGCGGGGGTGGGCGTGGTTTCTTTGGCGAGCTCATGTGTCGCAGGGATACTTGGAATAGTCGCCAGACAAGGTTGTGCTGTGAACAAAGGTAAGCCGTGCTCACCGAAGGTATCGTGACGTGGTGATTGTTTGGAGATTTTAGGTGAACTGACGACACTGGAGGTTACAGAGAGCTAGCTGCCCGCGGTCACTGCTGACAACACAAACGGGTAGCAGCAGGAGCAGCAGGAGCAGGAGCACGGGCACCTGCTTCAGTTGGGTGCAGGAGCTCCTGACGTTTGGACTCAAATTGGCTTCGTCCCCCGCCCCACCTCAGCATCGTCATCGCTCAGGAACCGGATTATGTAATCGAAAAGCTCAGCAGAACGAGCAGTATGATATCCAAACCACTGATCATTCGGTTTTGATCATGTCGAATTCTCATACAACTTAACTTGTAAGTGTCAGGGCTTTCAAATTTTCATTTCTGTTTCTGAGATAAGTTCAGGTCCCAAACTGAAACTCACCCACCAGCAAAATGAAACGCCTCATAAACACATTTTCGATATCCAACGTAGTTGAGTAGAAGCTGACACATTTTCTAAATGTCGAGGTCGGATACAGGTTTTGATATTTTCAACGTAAATACATTTACTATCGCTCTTATCAACTTCGTGGGAAATAAGGACCTAGACTGTAGACACTCTAGGTACAGGTATAATAGTGAAAATGAAAGAGATGTTGAAAATATCAAGTTCTTGACCCTCGTCATTGGCTCGTCAGGGAAGGAGCCGTCGATTGAGAGGGAGTAGTCGGCGTCGATGACTCGATTGAGGGGCTGCTTGTGTTTGAAAAAAGTAAAGTCGTGCCAAAGGTGGGAAATCTGACAGAAGACGTAGTAGGACTCGCAGACGTTGAATCGATCGCGTCAGTGCTTGATATGGCTAGAGTGCTGCTCGCTGGCGTAATTAGGGATTGTTCGTTAACTGACTCCGTTATGCTTGACGATGCATCGGCTTCAGTGGTCGGGGTTGGCATGGAGGTAGCAGGACTGGTGAATGATAGCACGTCCGTCGACGACGAAGGCGCGTTTGATTATGGCAACAGAGACGAGGTGATTGTACCAGTGATCGTATTACTGAAGCTTGTTGAATCGATGTCCGTGGAGAGGAGAAGGGAGCTATCACTCGAAGCTGGAATTGATCCTTCTGATTGTGAATCTGAAGTGAGACTTGGTGACGGTGTTTCGGACGAAATGAACGACGTCGAGGTAGCTATTATCGAAATTGTCGAGGAAGAAAAGGTCTCTAGGTCATCAAGCGGCACTGTGGGTGAAGACGAGGAATCCGTTGACAATGTTGATAAGTCTGTAGTCGTCGATGGGTCTGTTGTAGATATCAATGTTTCATCTGAGGAAAATGGTAGAGTAGAGGGCAAGTCAGAGATGTTCGAGGATGTCGATGTGAAAATGTCATTAAACGGAGTAGATGCTAACTCAGGTGTATAACGGAAGCCACGGTAGTCGATTCTACGGTAGACAATTCCACAGAAGACGGTTTTTTCGTCAGAGAATTCCATAGTTGGGGATACCTCAGATGAAGAGAAGTCCGACGAAGTATGCTCTTCAGATACGGTGGAGGATATTTCAATTCAGGGGACGAGGTCGAGGCAGATGACATTTACGATACTGTAGTCACGGACAAGATTGACGATATTTCGGATGATGGGAATGCCTCAAATAAGGTAGGCGAAACTTCGGATGAGATCTGTGAGGATTCCGGTGAGGGAGTCACGGCTTCCGGTGTGGCTGCTGGAGTTTCCGACAAGGTGTTTGAGATATTTGATGAAGAAGGGGAGGTTTCGGCCGCAGTAGATGAAGTTTCCGTCAGGATAGCTGAAACCTCCGATGTAGTCGATGGAATCTCTGACGAAGTAGAGGAGTCTTCAGTAGAGGGAGGCAATATCCCCGGCATAGTAGATGAAGTTTCTGATGAAGCAGAACATTCCTCAACTGAAGTGATCATGTCGGATACAGACGAGGGCGTTTCCAATGAAGTAACGGCAGAGAGCTCCCCCAGAAAGCGGGTGCCGGCGCATATGGTCTCCGCAACCTGGAGGTGTTCCAAAGGACGGAAACTTACAGTTGAAAACTATTATTTAGATCCTGTAGTGCTCCATGCAGAGCATCGAAGTCCTGATGAAAGGGAGAACAAGCTTTCACCATACATCAACTCAACTCAACCACGGAGGGTTGAAATTTTGAAGGTCTACTGTGTAAAGATAAGACCACGAAGACAAAACTGATCTCCGGTCGTTTGGCTCCGTCCTGCATCTAATCCCCGCTCCGGACCCCAACAAGTCGGCTGATCCCTGGCCAAGCGGCCCCGTCAACCTCCGCCTCCGATCACCCCGCCCGGAGCTTGAAAGTGTCTGAGCGTCGCAGTTGGGGTGTCCTTGTTGTTTCACTAGCTTATGTGCGAAGAAAACAAGCTATCCCAATTCCACGTCATCGATAAACCTTACTGCTCAACCATTCGGGGAAAAGAAGATGCGCCAAGGGTCTTTTCTCCGTTGGGATGGCAAGCAGGCAAATAGACATTAATTCGCTGGTCCGTCTCACCATTGAGCCGCAACACCCTAGATGAACCGTCTCGTATGGCTCGCGTCGTCCCGTCTTCGGTCTAGAGGATTCTTGAAGGGGCTGAGTGAATCGCCGAGCCACTTACAACTAAGCTTCTGGGGCGCAGAACACCTCGCTGGCGTACGTCACTGAACATGAAAGCTGTGATTCCGCGGGCGTTTGACTACATGCCGGGGAAAATTAAAGCTCCCCATCTTCCCCTCGCGCGTGACAAAGAACTTCCCCGCTGGACTATCGATCATGCCTGGAACATCAAGTTGTTGAACGTCAAAGACAATTGGTTGCCGAAGGAGAGCAATGGAACCGACGACAGAGCCTCAGCACTTCCTCCTGCTCGACCGGGACCATGCAGAAGATGCCATCATAGTCAATCTCGCAAAACGGAGTGATATAACCCCGCTCTACAGCATCAGCCACAACTCCAAAATGACAAAGATGGAGATTCGGAGAATAAAATGCGACGCCATCTCCACCGAGCACCGACCCATCGGCGCCGTTAAGCTTCGCACGATACCACCTCGAATCGACCTCACCGTCCGTGGCGTCGCCTTCAAAATGGCCCGCAAACACCCCCTGTCAAGCACGCTCGGGTTCCGCTTCCTGGGCGCCGGCGAGATGCGCTGGGAGCAGAACAAGAAGGGCAGGGGCATGCGGCTCGTCGACTTCAACGGCAAAATCCAGGCCCATTTCCGTCCGAGAATGCACGTGGCCAGCCACGTTAATACCGCCGCAGCCGCCGGCGGTGGGGGCGGGGGCGGGGAAGACGAGAAGAGCGGCCGGAGTAGTCCGGGGCACAAGCCCGGGTGGGGACCCGGCTTCGAGCTGCACGCGACGAAGCTTGCGGACCTGGACCTGGACCTGATAGTCACGACGGGCTTGGCGGCGGCAGAGCATCGTCGGCAGTTGGATGACGACTGGGACCAGGCTGCGGGCGAGGAGCTGGACAAGGCGCGAGGCGGAAGCTGAGACTTCGTGGGGTCAAGTTCATTACTCATTAACTCTTTTTGAGTTTTCGTTGATGTTGTTTCTATAATACGCCAAAGCTGAAACAACTGGTATTTGACGGATTGGGCTGATATTGCCGCCCAGATCCAATGAAGTCCCGATTCGCCGACGCTTACATGCCTATCAGAGTCAAGAATGATGTTACGATATACTCTCATGATCCGTAGCAGCCAATTATATCCTGCCATTCACGTTCTTCTGCCACTTTTTCTTCACACATTTTACGTTTTGTAGTTCCACGTCAGCCCGTACGTCCACCTCGTTCCCCCTCGTTATTAGGAATGGGCGCTTCCCGTCGGCCTGTGCGGCCATTTCGTCTTCGATGGCGATGGGCGTTGACGGAAGCTCCGGCCCCATCGGTGTTTCGGGAATTTCGTGGAACTTGTCTTTGTTGTGGTGCAAGATGGATCGCTTCGAGGGCGAAGTGCTGATGGTCTTCGTAGTAGCCCTGTTCGTGGTGAAGAGTCGTGGCACCTTCTGTAATAACGGCCGGAGTGCTGGGAGACTCGCGCAAAGAATGGCGCAGAATTCTTCAATGATGGACCAAATGACGATGTCGACATTGTCCCAAGTGGTATCAAATGTGCTGGAAAACATGACGAGATATTTGAGTCTAACCATGGTCGTGATGCATGCACTGTGCGTTGTTAGTCGGCGTTCAGCTTCCAACTTGGTGTCCTCTCAACTTACAAAGAGCCCAGACTGAACATTAAGCCTAATGCAATCTTCTTGCGAATATTGAGCTGAAGCTTGTACAGCTCGGGTATCGGTAACACCAAAATTACGAGATCCTCCACGATGCTAAATACCGCCCCAGCGTACCCAATGGCTGTGACGTCCAAGCATTTGCGGTTCGAGTTGCTTCTATCCCATATGGAAGAGATTGGCGTGCATTGAAAGACGATAGTGAGCAAGAAGATCAGGCCGTGCAGTAGCAGAAACATGATGAAGTACCGGACCGTGAGTTGGAACCATTTCGCCGGGAAGATGCGCGAGAAGAAGAGAAGGATCGAGATCTTCGCAAAGACCTGGATGAGGATATAGATCTGCTGGACGGCGTAGAACAGCTTGATGAGTTTCTCGCCGGAGACGGGGTCGACGTTCCAGTAATGGGTTCCGAACCCTAGATCGGCGCTCGCAATCTCGATCCCTGCTAGGGCAGCTAGAAGAATCTGACCCCTCGTCAGTTTCAAGTTCGTCCAGTTAATGATGAATTCTTGTACCAACTTACCGTTGCGAATATCGCCGTCCAGTCGTCCCACCACAGGCGACGAGTGATCGTCCATCTCGAAAAGCATCGTAGCGCAACAGCTGGGAAGGTAATAACCGACAGGGCGATGGCGATGGTCTTGACTTCTTGACTTCTCGACTCTTTCGGGTACGCGGCGCAGAGACTGCCCAGAAGTTCCGCAGCGGCTAAGCAAGTTAATTCATCCTTCATGTACAGATCATCTCTTGAGCCGGGTTAACTAACATATCTGGTCCTTGAAGTTGCAGCTAAGTTGCACGCACGTCGATAAATCCGACTGAAGATCAACATTCGGACATAGGCACTCCGAGACGGTCGCAACCGAAGTCAAGTTGCAATTTCCCTTCGTGATGGTTTGGGTGAGGCATGGAAGCTATCGTGGTTCTGGTCAGCCCTACCACTTGATCGGAGAATATTGGTCGTGGTCCACGGTGGGAATGCAGGGAACGATGCAGGGAAGCAAGCAAACAGGCACTTACAGAACAACTGGGGACCTGGGAGAGCAAACCCGTAATGCTCTGCGCCTCAACCGCCGAGATCAAGAACCACAAAAGAGACAGTGACAGCAGCAGCCATCGGCCATGCTGCCGCTGTCTCGCATTCCTGATCATCGCCTAGATATCTCGAGTGAAAGCATGCGCGAAGAACAACAAATCGACATGGGGAAACATCAAAAACCGCGAAAGGTTCAGAGTGAAGAGACGGGGGGGGATGGCAGTCAAGAAGTAATGGAATCCACTTCCCACGACGACGGCCCAGGGGGGTCGAAATTCCGCCCGCAACGACCCTGCTTGAAATGAACGAACCACACCTTGTCTGCCCGGCTGCCGCTGAACGACGAAGAAGAAACGCAACGCAGTGGGCAGCATTGTGCCCCTCCGACTTGGTCTATGGTGTCCATGGTGTGTAGCCAAGACCGTAGGCAAGTAGACGAGACGCACCGCCCACCGGCGCAATGTGCAGCAGCTGTGTGATATGGCACACACACAGGCATACCGCATTCCACAATTACCCACACACACACTTACACCAACCAGCTGCCAGCATCGTGCTGTGCGTCTTCTCTGCTCCTGCAGTGCACCATCTAACACCGACGCGGCAGACTTCCGGGCGATATTAGCCAACAGGGCTAGTCGGCCGAAGGACCACCAGGAGGAACATGCAGGGAATCCACATGGCGCCAGCTCTCCCTGACACACGCTTCTGCATGAACCCTGTACCGGCGATGGTTTAGGACCAAGAAGCAAGCTGTCAATGCGTCTAGAAACAGCTGTGTTCTATTGGATGTGGGACGCTGCTCGACTGGTGGTGTCCCCCTCCCGCATGTCGACCTGCTCTAATTGTCTGTAGGCGAGGAAGACCAGCCGAAGAGACTGCTTCAAACGACCTCAACTGCAACCTTGGGATACGAAAATGTGTCGGCTAAGGGACGGGAGGTGGTATTGGGGTCGGGTTGGGGGCGATGAATCGGGAAGATGTTCCCGGTGATGGGCGGGAATAGGGCCCTGTCAGTGCGGGGGGCCGATCAATCACTAACGACATGCCAAAATAGGCGTTCCACACTTCTCTATCTCTCTTTTTCTCCGCCCTCCCTGCTCTGCTCTGCTTCCTGGTCAGTGTGGTGCTGGAAGAAGAGCGATCTGCTCGGGTCCTAGCGCATTTGCTATCTCATCTCAGCCAGGGGCAGCTCGTTGCTGACTGGCCGCCGACTTGAGACTAGAACCATCAACGCCACATCGGCAACGGCTACGGATCGAGCCAAGTCTGAACTGCACGAGGTCTGACCGAGGTGCTGAAGAACAATCCACATGACTCGGAGGCCAGGGGGGGAGGGCAAAATACCCAGGTCTGGAGCGACAGCCTGGTCTGTCATTGTCATGTTGGGTCAAAAAGAGGAAACAAAAGGCGCGTAGGATCGTCCATCAAACCCCTTCAGGATTCGGATCCCTGGACTTGATTCTCCATGTTCTACATGCGTTGGATGATGCAAAATCCATTATCAAGCAGCGCAGCCCAGGCCATGGACAATGCAGAAAATGGGCTTTTCGAAGGTTTCCCGCGAGGACGGGAAGGGCTGCCCTCCTCTACGTGTTCCATTCATTCCAGAAACCCCCCTTGGGCATAAAGTCAAACAAGAGCGCAAGCGAGGCGCGCATCTTCTCTGCGTGGCTCTCTCCCCGACCCTCCAAGACGCCCTAAAAATGAGCCGAACGACATCAAACCATGGCCGAACTCTGTTCGTTCGACGGCACGCCGGCGCTACAAAACTACTAGCGTAAGGGTCTCCCGCCGCCTGGATCAGCCGACGACGCAATGGTCGTTGAAGAATTTCCGGAATTAGTCCTGAGGCGGTTCACCATCCGCATTGTGCCTGCATGTTCCATCCGCGCGCTAGAATGCCCAGGTGTCGCAGGAACACTGAGAGACAAACGGCAGGATAGAGTTTTTCTCTGCTTCCAAGAAGCTTCTCCCGTTCCGTGTTTTTCGCCCCCTCAAAGTGCAGCATACCTTGATCCTTCGAGTCGTCATTCCCGTCGTGCCGGGCGCAAATGCACGTCACGACAGGAGGATCGGATACCGGGTTGTCTCCTCGAGGGCATTCGCAGCCGAAAAAGGCTGAATAGTAATCCGTCCGCGCTTCGACTGTCCATTTACATCCTCTCTTTAGCTGAACCGGTCCATTTAACCTTTGACCAGTGTGATAGATGAAGCATGGGGTTTCAGAAACCTCCCATAACGAGGCGGCGGAAACTCCGCGTCTGACGGAAGATGTCTCTGTCAGCGAGGTCCAGGCCGGTCTTATTCCCAGAATCTTCCCCACGCAGCTGAGCTTCTTCGTAAATAAGCTGCGGACTCCTTGCTACGAGATTGTTTGATCGTCGAGCGGGTGCGGAAATCTTTCCGGGCTGGGAGAAACGAGGGACTTCCTGCTTGCTTAACACCACAAATGCTGTATCAGCAGTATTCCATCATGCGGCTTGAACGAAGCGGCACCAAAGATTGCTTCAAGCCGGTCTCGCGAAATGGTTTTTGAGCTATCAACATGCCATACTGTACTTTTGCCAATTTCTTTCACCTCGCCTGCAGCCTTAGTTTCAGCCGCAGCCCTACCGATCACGTCTGGCGATTCAAGATACTCAGATGACCCTCGTTTCTCAACCTGTCAAATGTCTTCAGACAATTCTTGCTAGTCGGAGTCCGCGGATCCGCAACGGTTAAGCAGGCAACAGAGTCATCGCAAACTCAAGCTTGTTCGTCCGCTATCCCTATCCCTACTCCTATCCCGCCTGACATTCCGCGGTTCAGCATCACCCGCAAACGCCCCGACCACAAGATGGTCAGACACACGACCCAAAAAGGCCGGGCGTTGGACCACTTCAGCAGGAGGCCAGACCGCGCGTGGGAACGTGCCGCCTCCCTCAAGATCGAGAAGCTTCGAAGATCACCCCACGACTGATCTCAGGCCTGATCTGAGAAGCAAACTTTGACGTCCTCGGGGTCCTGAAGCGCCCGATGGGTTTTGTTCGGAAACGTGTCGCCCTTCACGGACTACTTCCGTTGGCACGCGGATAAAGCGGGTGAATTTTTACCAACGGATGCATAGAAGGCCATACCGTGTTCCACCGGACGTCCCACCGGAACTTTCCCCGGCTCATAGACATTCATGGTGTGGTCCGTGAGCTCCACAATGGGAAGTCTTCGGCGCCGGTTGCCTCTCGGCCGGCGAGCCGATCACCTACATGGAAGCGCCCGGATGTATACCACGGCGAGACAAGGTCTGCAGTGCTATCTGACTCATTTTATTGCTGATGTTGCACCCAAAGCTCGATCGATGAGGCCGTTGGAAGTGGTATTTGTTTTCTAGTATCCCATTCTAAACATTCCGCTTCGTTCATCCATCTGGACTTGCATGTTCGTCCATTACCGACATTCCTTTAAACTCCATCGCTAAATCATTCGGAAATCTAATACCGCGCGGAAACGTAGGAAATAGGCCCACACCATGATCACATGGCGATTCCGAGAACTTGATCTGCCTTGGACGACTGTGGGCCCCTATTAAAAGTACGCCCATACATGTCAACGCGGGGGCTGTTGAAACTCATGTCATGGCGCCGATGGTATTGTTTGACGGCGGGTGGCGGCATGAAGCCCGGCATGCTGAAAGGCAACGGACCGGGCGGGGCAACGGGAAGGCGGGCTTGACTCTGGCGTTCGTGGCGTTCCTTCTTCTCCCTGAGGCCGCGTTCGGCCTGCTCGAGCTTGAGCCAGTGGAATTCCGATACCGTCGTCGTCTCTACAGGCTGGTCCTTCCACGGCGTGGCCATCGGCCGGATGACTCGGGGAGCCACGGCACGGTTGTGGGTGGGCTTTCCGGGCCACACGGTATATCTCGCCGACCTTCCGCGTTTCTTGCGAGGCTTTACGAGGTCATCGTCGAAGTTCTTCCTTCGATGGGCGCATCTCGTGAAGAGAGGGACGATCGGCGGTATCGAAATACAGACGATGGCGATGGTGCACTCGGCAATGGAGCACAGAACCCAGCTGACCCAATTGTCTATGAGGATTCGGAGTCAGTATCTGGACGTGTAATGCAGTTGACTCAGAGTCTAGGCAAAGCACTTACACGTGACATCCACCTCGTTGAGAGTTTGTAAGAAAACAAGCTTAACTATAATGGCAGCACACGCACTGAGAGCCCGTCAGCGTCTATCACATTAAGGTTTGCGATGAGCAACTTACAGTCCAGCAAAGACAAAGAGAATAGTGAGCGCAATTTTCATCGTCGTTGACAATTTTTTCAACCTCCAGAAATACGGCAAAGGTGCCGTGCAAAGCAAAACATCAATGGCAATACCGATCGCCGTGCTGACTTTCAAGAAGTCGAAGAAGGGGTAGCAAGACGCGCCGCCGATTGTCGTGTCCCAAGCCGCTGAGACCGGCTTGCACTGAAAGATTACGGCAAACACGGACGCGACAGCGAAGCCACCAGTGAGAGCTGCGGCGCCGTGCATCGCGTATCGCATGGTGTTGTTGGTGATGTATCTGAGAAAGGAACATATAGCTGAAAGTCTGGCGAAAGCGATTGCACAAGGGTACAGCGTGTTCTCGATGTACATGATCTAAGACAGGGTCAGAATCGTGAGCTCGTCGATATCGATAGCTGCGTCGATTCACTTACCATCGTGAGATTTCTTGTGTTTTCGGAAAGAGCCTCGAGATCGAGATTCCAGTAGTGTTGTCCCAATCCCCAATCCATTGCTGACAGTGTCATCATTAGCGCTGAAGGTTTCCAATGATACACTAGCAACATACCTATGGGTAAAAGCGAGCAAATGCCAAAGGTGAAAAGTGCCGCGATAATAACCAGCACATCGTCGCTGAAGAAGTTCCTAGTCACCGTACAGCGGACGATGACTCGAACAGGTAGAAACAAGCCAACAAGAACAAACGCCGTCAAGTTCACTGCCCATATTACCGTTACCAAATTCGACTTGTCAGTAACCTCCCCATTCGTGTTGATCGGCGTGGTGCCGTTGAAAGTGATGTTCGATAAGTGGACCAGCTGCGGCCCGTTTCCGTATTCGAGTTTCATGATGGGCATAGGCAAATGTTCATCGTCGTGTAAGCCAAATCGTCTGTACAGGTGAATAGTAATCGATAGTCAATATCTGTTAGTAATAGTGAAAGGGAATGGAATAGAATTACGAAACAAAAGAAGATTCCAGAGTCAAGGAAAACGTGTTCACCGAGCGAAAGTGCGCCGCGTGACGGGAGGGCGCCGGCATTTCTAGACTTCTTGTTTTCTCGGGTTTCGTTATGACATCAAACAACAGAAGCCACGCGGTTTCACGAGTGATGAAAAAGTGTATGTGCTCCTTTACGCGCCATGAAGGACATTCCGCCGAGTCGCCGCGTCAACGGGAGCTAGTCGTAGCACTGAAGCTATGATTCCGAACAGCTGCAGATGCGCGTGCGTTCTCGTGAATCCTTCGCGCCATGTGAGCTTTCCGAATGCCCTCAGATTGGTCTGGGCTCTTATCTTTCCATGGTTTGGTACTTCCTTGCGTTTGCGAGCTCGTTATGCAAGATGCAAACGCGAGATCGCGATGATGGCCGCTGCATCTCGCCCCGACAGATGCCAGCGCAAGCGATGACCGTTCACATCGTGGAAGACGCCAGTCAGCTCAGATGAAGTGCCACAGAGAGACTCGGTCTGAAATTAGCAATTTTAAAGAAACGGCTGCTTGTAGCTCGGCGAGATTGAACTCTAAAATCACTTAGTCGTGGGGGATCCTAGGCTAGTACCTGGCTAAGGCGCGTGCATTGATGGTTTAGCTCGCATTTCTTCTCCAAGTACGGCTCACCTGACGACGCCAGAGCGTCTAAAAGTGGTGTTTGGAGACGAAATTTGCACGTGGAAGGCCCGTTTCCATGAGCCTTGGCTGGTAACGAAGTGCCGCGGAGGATGATGATCTACACGGGCGCGCTTTTGACGCGTCGGCAATTCATGCTCGTAGGGCTCTGACTGCATAGGGATAGTTCATGGTGTCTGGTGGATGCAAGGTGTAGTGCTGAAATTCCCGATGAGACGATGAAACTTGCCATTTAGAAGCAACTATCCTTGAAACGAAGATCTCATGATAAGGCCGAGAAGGAAATGTCCAGGGGTTGGATGAAAGTCTCCAGACTGGCCTAGGTACCATTGACGTGTTTTTAGTGCCCTAAATGCACACCGATTCTGACGATGATCAGGAAAGCTTCCATAGCCGGGTTAGCTTCTGACGCAGCGATGTTGAATACTTCGAGCCAGTCTGGTCCTGCACATTGAAAGATCTCCTATTCAGAAGTCATCAGAGTTACGATGAATTTCGAAACATGTCAATTTATCAATCTAATCATACTCTGTAATATCTAGCCTCATTGCTGGCTAACGATCACCGGACTGTCTCATCAAACTCCAGAGAGGCTGGTCAAAAGACGTCGGTGGTTATTTGTCAAATAAAGACGCACATGAGCAAAAAGAGACATCACTACCAGTCCTCCAGCGGAGAAAGCCCAACATCGGCGAGATACTTGTTCACTTCGCTGGTTGTGTTGACCCACATTCCCTTGATTTGCTTTTCGTCCTTTGACACTGGATGAGGCTTCACAATTTCTCCAAAAGGCTCCAGGTATTTCCCCTTGAAGCTTTGAGCGTTATCGCGGACCGTCTTTGCAGTAGCTGCGAACAACGGTGTCACGGTACCTTGATCAACCGTCAGGAATGATGAGATTCTGACAAGTGAGAACACGAAACCGCCAATCTCCTTGCAGCCGTCGCTGTCCACGCCACCGGGGTGGACTGAAATGGAGAGGATGGGCACCCCCTGCTCATCCATTAAACACTGCAGCTCCTGCGCGAACAGCAGGTTGGCAACCTTGGCAGCCCCATATCGAATCATGTCCACCTTGAAGATGTGCCGGCTAGCGAGTCTCCAGTGCAGTGGGTAGTAGGGGACGGGCTCCTTCAGGAAAGACGAAGAGTCGAAGACAAATTTGTAGTTCTGCGGAAACATGGCATAGTTGACGTTGGAGCTGAGGGTTATGATTCGTACGTCGGAATTCTTTTCCTTCGTGGCGTTCTTGAGGAGCGGGAGTATGCTGTTCGTGAAGACGAAATGGCCAACATGGCTTGAAGGGTGTCAGTGTATGGTTACGGCAAAGATGACCTGTCGCTTGTTGCTTACCAGACCGCCATGTGCCATTCCCAACCAGGGCCCGCCGTCTCCGTTGAAGCAGTGCAAACGCCAGCATTATTAACTGTGAAAACGCTGTCAGATTAGGCATATGCCCGGCCACGCGAGGGGAGGAGGGTCAGCCCACTCAAGATATCCACCTTGTTCTCCTTCTGTTTCAATTCTTCAGCGGCTGCTCTAACGCTTTTCAAGTTTGACAGGTCAAGGGGTAGCCATATCACTTGATCCTGGTCGAGTTCCGGGTTGCTGATTCGGATGGCTTGCCGGGCCTGCTCCGCCTTGTCCTCCGTCCTTGCCGTGAAGTACACTCTCGCACCGTGGAGAGCCAGGTACTTGACGGACGAAAGACCAATGCCTGAACTGGGACAAGTCAGATCCCGTGACGCTCAATGACACGCATGAGTCGACCAACTTACTTCGCGCCAGTCACCACTACGACCTTTCCCTGAAGGTCCGGCATGTCAGTCGACGGGCTCCACGTGTCAGGCATGTTGACGGTCAAAATGAATCAGGTTAGCCCAGGAATTTCGAGTGTGGGGGTGGAGTGAGGTAGGAAACGTGGAATAAGGTGATCCGAAGATCGAGACTATTGAGCAAAGTAAAATCATTTGTATTTATTTCTTCTGGTACGGCGTACTTGTAACCTCAATGCCATTGATACCGCGCAGCTTGACCCATCGTGAGTCGGGATTCTTGAAGATGCATTTTCAATCTCGGAGAGAAAGGCACAAAGTCATTCCGATATCAGGTAATCAGTCAAGCCGGCCAGACCAGAACAAGAGGCCCAGTCAAACCCCTTGTCGTCAAATAGTGACTATGCCTTTCTAGGATACTGCTTTGGACCAATGAATCACCCTTGTCGTCATCCAACAGTACTAGTTTGCCAAGACCGTCCGGAGTCGGGATGATTGCACAAAGAACCGACAAAAGACGCCAATTGGCCAGCCTGATGTTTTCGTCTCCGCTGAGTCCACATGCCGCCCCGTTCCGTCGGACACGGCGCCTGAGAGCAAGGGAGGGGCAACAATTGAGGGGATGTAAGGGATGTGGATGCTCGTCGTTGGTTTCCACCGACCACCAGCAACACCAGGCAACGCAGCAAGCTTCGTGTTTTTGCTTTCCCAACAGTGTGAGCTCAATTTGCCGCAGAAGTCCCCCTTTTTTGTTTCTCCTCTCGACCATCATCTCAGTCTTTCGCCGCACGCCCCCTCCTCACCGGTTCTATCGTGTTGGGCTTGTTGGAACTTGGATTTTGTTTTTTTTTACCCGTACCTCGAAGGCCAAGCAAGCAAGGACCTCTGTGCCACCACACACATTGTCCCGAATAGGCATATGCGCTGCTAGCAGTCGCCTGATTCTTCCAACAGCGTGTCACTTTCCAACTGTCGTCCTCTCACGGAAGCACTCACGTTATCCTGAACCCGCTCCCTCGGGTCCCCAAGGAAGCTGACCGTTACCGGGACCCCTCTTTCGTCCACCTCTCGTCCAGTCAGGTGGCCTCAAATCTCTCATTGCCGAGGGGACGCCTCTGTGAACGAGGTCGTGCGCACGGAGGAAGGAGAGTCAGAAGAGCCAGGGTCTGCTCCAAGGGGCGTGTGTTTGTTTTGTTTCCTCGGAATACTGGGACCGGCCCTCATCGTTACGCCGGACATGTCGCCGAAGCAGAAGGCCAGCGACGCGGCGCCGGGGAAGCCGTTCATTTTTTGCCAGATATCGCACCCTGATGAGCAGAACTCGTCCACCTGGAAAAGGAAGGTCAGGTCCCATGCGGCCAAGAACCCTCAGGCCAGGCGTCTCTCACGAAGCAGCAACGGCTACCTCTATAATGGAACCCAGGTCCTCAGAGCACTGGAGCCACGACATGCCATGTTGGCCTCTCGGTCAGGACCATCGGCCGGCCCATTTTGGGCACCGGGACCCGTCACGCTGCTGGACGCTGGGGACAGAGACCCCTTCAACGTGTCCAAGGTAAAGAGCAGTAGCTTCGAAAAGGAGCTGTGCAAAATTTGTAAGTGATTGGTTACCGACAGTCCGGGTCCAGGGGTGTTCTCACACACACGCGAGAGGTGTCTGTACTTTTTCAGATGCACCTTATCCATCATCCCACATATTACACACCCTGGATGCCTGTCTTACATCCCATTCATGCAAGGACAGAATGCTAACTCACACTGTTCAGTCATAGAAGAAAACGTATTAAGCCGGATAGGACAAGCACCTGGCATGGGCCTTGACATTTCCCCTGCAAAGGCCAAGCGGTTTTGGACTGCCGTATCTCAGCACTGGATCCGGCAGGCAAACACAGACATTGGCATGTTTGCCAGTGTGTGCCTCTTCTCATGTCGGCATATTTACCTCAAAATGGGTGCTACACACCCTGAAATATTGGAGACTCACGCAGAGATGTATAAAATTGCGCTTCGCGAGAATCTCACGAGGTGTATGGCGGTGAACATGAGGGATAAGAACATCCCCGACGACACGATAACCAAGATGATGGCGCTAATATCCGACGACGTAAGTCTTTCCGACATGTCAGTTATCACATGCGGTGCCACTGACAGTGATATGCAAGACATTATTAGGGAACATGGAACAGGCTCTCCAGGATATGGAGTCCGCAGCAGACCTCGTGAACCTGCGAGTTGGGTGGGTAGATGACACACAGCGGCCAGAGCGCGACCGTACTTTGGGGGGCCTGGAGATAGTATTTTCGAACACAAGTGATGCGGAGGGGGCTCTGGGTGGCGTTGTCTTTGGAAGCGATGGCCAACCATCTACCCGGAAGTCCGCATCGAAGTCGAGACAGAAGCAATTGGTTTTTCACGTTGGTAGGCAAGGATGATGAGATATGGATGTCAAAGTATCTGATTATGTTTATAATGATATATGTCTATGAGTTTTCAACTGTTCAATCCCGCAAAACTTCATCCGCTATCTCTGCCCCCTGCACTGCCGTTATGAGCTCACACCCTGTGGGTATGTGAACAGACCCTTGGGGTCGTATTGAGCCTTGATAGACTTCAAGCGAGGCAGGTTGGCTCCGTAGTACTGGTTCTGCGCGTCGGCGTTGCTGAGCTGGGAATCGGCGTAATTGGCGTAGCGGCCCCAGCTGCCGGCGGCAAGCTTATTTGAGACGGCGGCCATCCAGTTCTGCATAAAGCCAACGCCCTGAGCGGTGTTGGTTGGGTATGCAGAGCCGGACGACGAGTCGTAGAACTGCCACAAGAGCAACTTATCCCGATGAGGGTAAGCTGTCGAGGACGCATCGATCTGAGCAGTCTTGGAGTTCTTGCCGCCGTGGACGTCAATCAAGATGAACCAGCCGCGGTTGACCGACTTAGCCTTGCTAGACAGGTAGTCGACGAAGGCCTTGAATCCGTCCTTTGGTACCTCCTTGGTGATTAGGCTTGATGCATAGAAGGTGTCGGTCTATCCAATGAAGATGGGTTAGCACACTGTGCCTTAAAAGGAAGCATAAGACATGCAACGCCGAACTTACAGCACTTTGTGGACCCGTAACGTCAAGGGGGTCGCCGCCGTAGTGCTCCAACTGGCCAATCCAGTCCGTCTGCTGGATGTCGGCGGTGTCAATGTCGATGTTGACAGGATTGAGCAAGACTGACAGTGCGTCGCGGGTCTGGTCCTCGTCGCCGAAGTAGAGGCCGTTGATGTGCACGCCGTCGAGGTTCACGGCGGCCTGCATGTTCATCTCGGCGGGCATGTCGTTGGCGGCGTACTTTTGGAAGGCGACAAGGATGTTGACGAGCTGGTTGTTCTTGTTGTAGGGGACAGGGACCGAGAAGGTGGTGACGACATCGGGCGCCTGGAAGGTGTTGAACTTGAACTCGGTCACGATGCCGAAGGACGACCCGGCTCCGCGTAGGGCCCAGAACAGATCGGCGTTCTGCGTGGTCGAGGCCTTTACGATCTTGCCGCTGGCAACAACAACGGTCGCTTCGATGATCCAATCAAGGGCCAAACCATATCCATGCGAAGACAGACCTGATCGCCCCAATTAGCGAATGTCGAAATATGACGTAGGGGAGAAGCAATGTTTGCGACTTACCGTATCCGCCGTGCAGAGCGTGCCCGGAAACTCCGACTCTGACCGGGATAGTCTTTCATCAGCTTTCTTTTTCCTCTTTCAACGGGGCCTTTGTGTGTGGAGAAACTTACCCGGGGCAACTGCCGTGAGAGATCGCGCGTCCACCTTGGTTGAACAGTTCGGTCGCGACGTGACCGAGACGGGCACCAGCCTGGACGACGGCGGTGTTATCGGATTGAAGGGTGACGGCGTACATCATGTCGAGCTGCACCACGACGTGGCCGTTCTCGCCGCCGAACCCGGACGACGAGTAGCTGTGGCCGCCGCCCCTGCCGGTGACCTTGTACCCGTACTGAGATCCACATTTCACGGCCGCCTGGACGTGGCTCGGATCGGTCGCGACCACGATGATGGCCGGGGTGAAGGCGATGCGGGTGTTGTACGGTGAAGACTGGGTAGACCAATCCCCGGAAGATTGGGTGCTGATTGGTGCCTTGGCGGCGTTGAGACACCCTTGGAGGGTGTTTTTCGATACTTTGCTACTGGTGCTGACATCTTGAGGCAGCGGGTTGGCTGCGCACAAGGGAATGGCGGCGGTCGCCAAGTAGAGAAAGACTGAGGACCGCATGATGGATTAGTAGATTAAAGATAGTATATAGGGTTTTAAAGAATGGACCCTATTAGACTTGATTGATTGATAGAAAGAAAGCCCAACATATTGATGATTCTCCACGTTGTTTATATTGTTCCCATTCATCCCGCGGAACGAGCTGTCGGGTCGCCTGTCTGTTCGCTGTTGCCCGGAGCCGGTTGCTTTCCAGCCGCCATCCTCCGGAGATTCCTAGCATGACCGCCACTTTGTCTTTCAAAAATTCGTAGTGAAAGAGTGATCGACCCCGGCTGTGTAATCCACATGCGCCCAGTAAACGAGGTTTGGGCTGACCCGTGCTCAAAGGCGCAGAGACTAGGGCCCAGTTGTGAGTCGGTGGCTCAAGATCGTGTGTTCGAGGTTTGGACGCGAAGGGCTTAGCTCGGTCGGGGATCTACGAGCGAGCCCAAAAACACACTACGGCCGGACCAAACCGCTGGTAAAAGACCCCTTATTCAACCGCAACAGGATTCAGACTTCTTTTGAGGCGGACATCCAAGCTTTCCAGGCTTGAGATCACCCTTCAGCCGTAGTCTATGCCAAGCAAGCTTAAACAAAGCTCGTCCAAGTGATGACTGCTTTCGCCAAACACCACGACCATTACCTTCCTGATCGCGACCAGAGCGCAAGACGTTTCTAGAGTAGCCGGGAAATGTGTCTGACAAGTAAACTAAATCTTTTGCGAGAATTTCTGAAACAAGGGAAAGCTTCTGCCAGCAAGCCATAAGCAGGGGCGGAGAGGTCTCGCCAATCATTGTAGTATCGTTCCTGCAGAACGATAAAGCCCGCAGGAGAGGTGTAAGACTCGGCTCATTGAATTGAGTGAGCTCCAGGGTTTGGTCTTTCTGAGCCCAGTTATGAACGACACGTTGTACGAGAACGCCATAAGCGGAAGGAGGGCCTATCATGATAACGGGATTCCACACTTCTCGTATAACACGTTGCTTACATGCAGAGCAGTATCAGGCTCATATTCGAGCTAACTGAGCATAGCCAGCAACTACGTAGTCAGCCACTTGCTTATGCCTTTCCGACCGGTTACGTCACCTGTCAATATATCGAATACGAACCAGATCATTTTACGTTAATACGACAGCCGCATTCTTTGTCAGCGAATCATCTCTTCAACAAGACTTCGCAATAATTTCAGTCTTCAGCGGCCTACCTGCAATCAATAAACGTACCCTCTGCCCATTCGGGGAATATGACCTATGATAACATGACATCATGAATACTCATAGTGGGCACGAGTTGTGTATGAGCATTTATTCTTGTCTCGTAATGCCGCTCTTTGTAGCCCAAGCGTATCGTTTGATTGATCATGACTCTACATTCTATTCGGCTTGAACATCTTTTACCTCCTCATTGAAGTCTCTCTTAATCGTATTCTAACCGCCAGCTAAGGGATATACGTTGCGTAATTAGTGAACGTTTCGTCGGCCCTCAACTTCTCCATGTCCTCGTCTCGTATACAAATAGCCAGCGCAACATCCCCATCCGGCGTCTTCGGCATCAAGTACATGAGGCTCTCCACGGGCGTGAACTGCGGCCTCTTCACACACTCGGGTTTGCCGAGGCCGAGGCCAAAATCGTTCTTGTACAAGTCCATCTTGACCCACGAGCTGAAGAAGATGTCCTTGTAAGGTTCAGATGACCCCGTGAAGGAGAAGACAGTCTTGTCCGCGGATCGGTCCAGCACCGTTGCGAAGGCACGAAATTTATTGACCACCATCTGTGGGTCGGCGGAAGATCGGAAGGCGGATGCAACCTCGCCTAATGGTGCTTCTATAAGCTTCTTGAGATTGAAAGAGTTGTAGGTCATGCTTTGGCAGAGCCCAGGAAAGGTCTGCGGCACATTGAGGAACTTGCGAATGTCGATGGCCCGCGCAAACTTGACTTCATCCTCGTCATTGAGACGAGGAGCGCGAATTCGTGATACCGATTGCCAAATGAAGGCGGTGACTGCATCGTCAGTGCTGACGAATCCTGACTTGATCGTCTTCATAGCGAGGCTCTTGAGAGATGAGAGCGAGCTGGCTGGGAAATTGAAGTAGGCCCATCCACACTTTGGCGGGTCCGCGGGAGCTCCCGCGATGGGTTCAGTTTTACGGAAGGCTGCAACTTCGGAATCGGGGATGTCGTGGTCAAACAAGGGAATGATGTTGTGCTTCGGCATGTTGCCGGTGGTGATCTCCTCGGCGGTGAAAGGCTCATTGCGGCATGCCTTCGATAGCAAGTGAATGATCTGAGTCTGACCGATACCATCTAATGTCTGATGCTGACCCAGAAACGTGAGAATAACGCCACCGCGGATGAATGTGGCTTGCGTGATGAAGACAGGTTCTGGCTCTGACGCTAGCGCGGGGTCGATGGGCAGGGTCGGCCGGGGCGCAACGACGCTCTCATCGAGCATTCTGAAGGGAAAGTTGGCTTCCTTGAGACCCTGCATGGTTGGTGCTGAAGGGTCGCTCCGAAGGTCTTTGATGACCAGGGGTGGTGTTTCCTTCAACGGTCGAATCTTGAAGACACCGGTGTTGCCTTCGCTGGCGCCTTCGTTGACGACCTGGCCTGCGATCCATGGGAAGTTCTCGGCCAGTCTCTTGAGTCCATCTTCAAGAGTTCCGGTGATTTTTGGGTACAGAGAGCCGTCGTCGACTGCAAAGCAGATTGCGATTTGGGTGTAGATGTTGAGCCCTGACTGCTGACCCTCGACCGGCTGGTCCATGATTGGGGACTTGGTTTGGGTGGTGGTCGTGGTTGTAATTAGGACGGCTTCTGCCAATTCAAAGGAATCTGCCAAGACCTCGGACGATGTTGGCGTTCCTAGAGCCGATGCGCGTCGGAAGTAGACAGATGGTTGGATGTTGAAAGAAGTGAAGTCGTTTTGTATTGAGTCCAGTTGAGATGTCAACTGGAAGGCGCTACCACATCAAGCAGGGTCGACCCTGGAAAATGGGCCTAACGCTGTAAAAGGCAGCTGCAGCCCAGCCATCCAAGCTTATGATTGACTCACTTGTCAGCTTGTTCATGATGACTCATAATTGCTCACCCCAATCTGACATACACCGGTTGATATGGGGCAAAAGCGCATGTGCATAATTGGAAAATGAACATCTCAATTTGCAAAGGCCAAGAAGAGATGTCTTCGTCGACTCGGGTCGGGATGAAGGTGATACGCTCAGGAACAGCACCGTGAGCTGAACAGCTGTGCCGCATTAATCCATGAACCGCTCCGGGGTTCGAATCCTTCTGTAAGACAAAAGACTCGCCCTGCGAAAATTCAACGGAAGGCTGCTACGCTAAGCCTGCCCAGTCGTCTTAGCCCCAAGTTCCACGGTGCGTTGGAGCCCCGGCGCCGATGTGGGCGAGCCTTCTGGCTTCCGGGCGGCGGTGCATCGGTGTCAAAACCGCCGATGTCTTTTTGAGATTACGGCCGGCGAGTTAAGAGTCTTTCCGGGTTGAGTCTACAAGTTCTCGTATTTAGATCTCAAGCCTCTGCACATTGTGCATCTACCAAGAGCACACATCGACACACACTGCGAATGCAAGCCATCGCTTCTTTGAAAACTTCATTCTAGAACAGTTAATTCTGGCATACGAAACCAAAAACTCGACATAACAGACGCTGTTAACGACACAAAAATCATCAAATGGCTGAAATACAGGGCACTTGCGATCCCAGATTCGAAGAACTTCGCGCTCATCTGAAACAACTCGTTGACTCTGGAGAAGAAGTCGGCGCCGCGATCGCCGTCAACCTCGACGGCCAAGATGTTGTGGATATTTGGGGTGGTTACGCCGACAAGGAGAACAATCAACCCTGGAACAGGGACACCATCGTCAACATCTTCTCCACCACGAAGAACGTCCTGAGTCTCGCCATTCTCATCCTCATCGACCGCAAAGTCTTCTCAATCTACGACAAAGTCTGCAAATTCTGGCCAGAGTTCGCCGCTAATGGCAAAGAGAACATCGAGATCCGCCATATCCTCTCGCACACATCTGGAGTCTCAGGCTGGGACGCCGACCGTCCACTTTCATTTGAGGAGATCTCCAACTTGGACGAGGCCAACGCCAAGCTTGCCGCACAAGCGCCTTGGTGGACACCGGGCTCGGCTTCCGGCTATCATACCTGGACTTTCGGCCATCTTCTCGGCGAAATTGTACGTAGTGCAACCGGGAAAGCACTCCAGGAATTTGTGATGGAGGAGATTGTGGCGCCTCTTGGGGCGGACTTCCAGTTCGGTGTTGCGGAGCGCGACCTGCCACGAACATCGGACGTCATCCCGGCTCCTCTTCCCAAGCTTCCTCCCGGTGTTGGCCCTCAACCTGGCTCAATAACCTTCAGAACAATGAATCCAATGCCTTTCCCGTCAAACTTTGCCAATGGTGCATCATGGCGTCAAGGCCATGTTCTGTCAGCGAGTGGACACACCAATGCCCGAGCTCTTGCGCGGATTCTTTCAGCCATCGGTCTTGGCGGGAGCGTCAACGGGAAGAAGTTTTTGTCGGAAGAGACGATTGACAAAATATTCGACGAGCAGTCGAATGGAGTTGATTTAGTTACAAACATGCCTCTCCGATTCGGTATTGGGTACGGAATCACTGGTGACGGCAACACAGCCGTAACCGAGTGGCTGCCGAACGGACGTGTCTGCTTCTGGGGAGGAATGGGCGGCTCTTTCGCTGTCATGGACCTGGACAGGAAACTGACCATTACATATGTCATGAACAAGATGTCAATGACGGGACTAGGCAATGACGCGTTCAAGGAATATGCGAAGATCATCTACAAGGCGCTGGATCAGGCCTAAGTGATGAAAGCCAATGGGTTGCTCATTGTTTAAAATTAACCATGCCCTCATATTTTTTAATAAGCCTTCTACTTGCTTTTCTACCAAGCGCACTGGAAAATTGATCAAAATAATTTATCGTCTGTATGAAATGAGTCATTTCCCCATGGAAGGCTTTTCCCATTATATATGCGTATTTCTCTGCGTATGTATCGCCGGGGGCTCTGAAAGTAGAAAAAAGAAAAGCGTGAAGCTCAGAGGCGGTCCTCCCCATGCCATATCTCAAGATGCATCCCGCCAATGGTAGGAGGCGCGATGCTTTCCAGATGGTGAAACTGCAACTCCAACCACAGCTCAATGAAGCGGTTCGATCTCATCTTGAACCAGCCAAAGTACTGCTGGGGCACACAGCTGCGGTCTCGACCGACGTGTCGCGAGGCCACATAGTCTGCCTCGACGCATTTGATCCAAAAGTCCCCGCTGGCGACGTCGGTCAGCACCTCGCCGTCGGCGACGAAGAAAATCTGTCTTAGAGCCCAGCACGCGTTCGAAAGTGCCTTGCCCGTGCGGACATTCTCGGCGTGGACTTAACGGAGATGATCCAAGTCGGCTCCCTGGAGCGTTTCGGCGTCAGAGTGAACGCTGACATGGAATAGCGACATCAGCTTCTTTGCGGCCTCGACTTCTTCCTCGTTCTCATCGGTGTATCGGCCTTGGATCTGGAGGCGTACGTGGGTACGGACATCTTCCACGAGTGCCTCCCACGCCCTGTCCACGTCGGGGCCGCCGTAGGCGGTGCGGTAAATGTTGAATCCCCATTCCTTGTAGTCATGGTCTAGATTCTCGTCTGGGTCGTCGATCTGGTCATCTGGAATTTCGAGCAGGGAAGTGAGCAGGTCTGGGAAGAGGGGAGGGTCATCCATAGTCGAAGATACCAGGACAACTTTTTTTTAAAGAAAGGTTATAATAGCAAACAGCGCAGCACCCCATTTAATCCTATTCAATTAATTCAACTAATCAGCTAATTAAAAAAGAGCTTTTTTCGCAGTTAATTAGCTAAAACGATAATACCCTCGTTTTAGACGTTTTAATTAATCTAAAGTTAGCTAAAAGAAAGAAAATCTAATTTTTAGACTAATTAGGATTTTTAAAAAATTTAATAAAAAAATAAAAAAGTTAACTAGATATTCTTTTCTAACTACTTAAAGTTATAACTTTTTAAACTTTTATATTATAATTAATAACTTAAGTTAGTTTTAAATTAATATTTCTATAATTCTCTATATAGTAGACTTATTATTAGCTTATTAGGTTTTATTATAATATATCTCTAAAAAAAAAAAAGGTAAATAGTTATAAATATTAGTTTAATAATACTTTTAAACTAATAAATACTAAAATAGAGCTAAATACTTCTTATTAATAAGATTAATATTATTAAGAAGTACTAAAAGTACTAGAAATATGCTTTTTACTATATTAACTTAATTAATATATTTTTAGCTTCTTTATTAAGGTTTAAAAAAAGTTTATTTTTAACCTCTTTATTAATTTTTAAAAATAACCCTTTTTTAATATTACTAATAATACTACTACTATTATTACTACTATATCTACCTCTATATTTTAAAGCTCTACTTATATATACCTCTTAGTATCTTTTTTAACCTCTTACTTATTATTATAATATTTATATTAGTTTATAATTAATACTTTAATTACTTTATTAACTATAATATATTAACTCTTTATAGGATTACTATTTAGATCTATACTTTATTAATTATTAGTAATATATTAACTATTAATTTTACTACTTATAGTAGTCTTAAAGCTTTATTTTATACTATATAGAAAGGTTAACGCTTTATTAATATTAAGTATATCTTAAGGAAAAGTAGCTAAAGCTATACTTCTTAGATTAAGAATAAAAGCTTTTTTATTTATAAGATCTTTTAAAGTAGTACTTAAAGTATATTACTTCTTTACTCTACTTTTAACTATATTAATAATATATCTAAGTAATATTTATTAGATTTATTAATATTATAATAAAGCTAAATATCTTAATATACTTTAGAAAGTTTCTATTATATTTAATACTAAAGTATACCTTAAGACTATCTATTATATCTTTTAAAATTAATCTTATACTAAGAGTATATTTAATAATAATTCTAATAATAATAAGCTTCTATCTAAGTATTAACGTTTTATTCTTATTACTATACTTTAAAGTAAGGTTTTATAGATTAAAAAGCTAGCTTTTAAGTTTATTATTAATATTAATAACTTTTTCTTAATATTTAGTAATTAATATATATAGTATATATTTAGCTTTTTTAATTATAATATTTTTAACTAAATATATTAGTTAAAGTTAAGTTAGAAAACTTTACTTAACTAACTTTATACCTCTAAAAAAGTATAGATCTAAGTAGAGATATAAAAAGCACTTACTAAAGTTTATATATTATTTAATCTATAGACCTCACTTAATTAATATATAATTATTATTATTTTTAGCTACTTTATTAATAAAGTAGGTAAGTAGATATAATACCTCTTAGCTTTTTATTATTAACTTAGTGCTTACTTTAGTAAGAATATTACTATTATTATTTATATTATTCTTAGTAACTAAAGTTTATTTAATAAGGTTAATATAGCTATTTCTAATAATACTATAAATAATAACTCTTATTTTAAAGCTCTTTTCCCTTCTCTTTTACCTATATATATAGAAATTAACGCTAAATAATATTAAATTTAATATTATAATTATATCCTTAACTTTATTAGTTATACTATTATTTATAATATTAATAATAAGGTATTTAAGGAGGAGTCTAACTTCTTTTTTAGTCTTAATAAAACCTAAAAAAACCTAACTTATTAGAGGTAAAAAAGCTTTATTAGTAAGTTTTAGAATATTATTAAGTATATTAGATTATTACTATAATAATCTAAAAGCTTTTTATTTATTAATAATAAAGTTAATAATAATAATAAGACCTTTACTTTATAAGAAGAGTTATTATAAGAGCTAAACTTAATACTAAATAATACTACTTAATAGAACTTAATATATATAATAGTTAAGTATATCCTATTTAAATATAGCTAAATTAATAGTTATATACTTTATACTTAAAGCTTTAAATATACTATAGATTATATTTTTAATAAAGATACTTTTACTAATAAGGATTAATAGATCTTTATAAAGTTAAATAATATATTTAAGCTACTTTATAAATAGATTAAAAAATATAAGAACTAAAGTAAAAGTAATAAGTATAATTAACTTTAAAAGGTTTTAATAAGTATAGAGTACTTTTTAGATTAACTTAAGAACTAATATAAGCTTTATAATACTCCTACTAATAAGGAAATTAACTTTATAGCTACTTAACTTACTTAGAGTTAGTTATAATAACTATTTTAACCTATAAAGGTATTATAATACTCTTTAAAAGCTTTAATAGTAGCTTTATAAGTCTTATTAATTAATAGTATCCTAACTTATATTTAGTCTAATTATATACCTTTATAATACCCTTAGCATAATATTTTTAACTCTTATAGCTATTTATACTTATTAATTATTAATAGCTAATAAGTACTTAATAAATACTATACTAAGCTTATAAAGTCTCCCCTCTATATTACTATAGTGATTTTATATCTTAGCTAAAACTTATAATAACTTAAAAAATACTAAAATATACTAGAGATTTATAAATAGCTTTATAATACTTAAGAAAGACTTTAAAAGTACTAAAAATAATAATATACTAAGGGATCTAACCTTATTAATTATTAACTTTATCTAAAGCCTTAATAAGCTACTTTTTTATTATTTATTATTACTTTAAAAGCTAAGGACTTTAAATATTATTAATAATTAAATAGTAAAGTTTATAATACTACTATTAATAAAACTAATAAACTAAAATAATACTTTAACTTCTTAATTATTAAGCTTATTAATAACCTTATTTAGTAGTAGATTTTATATTAATAGACTTTCTTAATATTTAATAAACTTACTCTTAATATCTTTATTATCCTAATAATAATAATAAATTATAAAAGAGTATTTAACTTTATTAAGTTAGTTCTAATATTATAGAAGCTATTAATAAAGCTTTTATAGTTTAAGAAAACTTAATATTTCTAGAACTAGATTTAAAGTAATAGTATTACTATTAGTAGCTACTACTTTAAATAGAGGGGTTAATAGAAAGCTATATAACTTTAGATTATTATATAATATAAGTTTAAACTTTCTAAAAATATTATAAGAGCTTTACTAATTTCCTATTTAGGTAATTTAAATTAAATTAAATTAAATTAGTTAAAATAATTAAAAGTATTGCGAAAAGTTATTTAATTAGCTAATCTTAAGCCTCAGTTTTAACTTAATTAATTAGTATGCTGCGCTGATGGCAAAAGGAGTGGGCTGATGATGCGTTTCCCCCCCTTTTTTTCTTTAGGTATGTTGAGTAGTGGATGTTAGAAGTCGGATGTAGGAATGCACCGCTGGGGTGTATGTATCTTGTATCTTGGCCCTTGAGGAAACAATTTAGAGTAAGGCGAGCCGCTGTAGGAATTAGGATTTGAATCACATATTAGATAGTCACTATCTTGGTCCAATTTTGGTCTCCCAGCCCTCTCCGTGAAATCATCAATAACCTCATGGTGGGGTGAATACGCCGAAATCTCAAGGAATTCCGGTGTCATGCATAAGGTCACATGATTGAACACAACCATTGCCAGCGCACGCTGATTTGATGGGTCGCTTTGATAATCCTATCAAACACAACCCACCGCAGCCTTAACTCTATTGACTGCACATCAACTCCCAGTCTCCGAAACCACTTGATCATAGTATTTATCATACAGCAAGGATGCCAGTGTCCGAAGAAGTCACAAAACAACTGCTTGACGGCATCCCGTCCCGCGTGCGGGGGCCGGGCGGCGCAATCGCCGTGCTCAAAGACGGCAAGCTCATCGGGCAACGGGTCTGGGGCTACGCCGACCTCGTCCGCAAGATCCCCATGACCGCCGAAACTCTGCTGCCAATCTGCTCAATCTCAAAGCAGATGCTATGCGCTCTCATGTACGATTTGGAGCACAATCCGCCCGCCAGCTTGGCCGACAAGGGTGACGTCAAAGCGAAGTTCTCGGACAAGATGACAGCACTTCTGCATCCAAACCTGACCCGTGACGGAGCCCTGACGATTGACCATTTGGCCAACAACCAGTCAGGCATCCGGGATTACTGGGCTCTAAGCGTGCTATGGGGAGCCCAGCCGGAGGACCGCTTCTCGATAGCGGACCACAGCAAGCTCATGATCGAGCGACTCCAGTCGTTCCACTTCGAGCCCGGTATGGAGTACTCATATGCCAACACAAATTTCCACATCTTGGGCCGAATCGTGGAACAAGTGGCTGGAGATTCGATCGCCTCGTTGCTTGAACAACGCATCTTTGGCCCGGCAAAGATGAAGACCGCACGGCTTGCGGCCGATACTGCACAGCTGCCGCCTCCGTGTGTCGGATACGAAGGAGATGAGCAGCGCGGATTCTTCCCTGCCGATAACAAGATCGAGTGGGCTGGCGATGCCGGCGTTGTTGCCTCCCTTAACGATATGATTGCTTATGAGCAATACCTGGACCGCATCTCGACCGAGCGGGGTAGTTGGTATGAAGCGGCCTTGAAGCAGCCGTTGTACAAAGACGGGACACCGGCTGGTTATGCCCAAGGGCTGGGCCACGGCAAGATTGAAAACGTGAAAGTAGTCGGCCACAGCGGCGCATTGCGCGGTTTCCGTCTCTACCGAGTCCATGCTCCCGAAGAACGGATCTCCGTTGTCGTCTTGCTCAACCACGAGGGCGGCTCAGCAGCGCCAGCCGAGGAAATCATCCGAGGCCTGCTTGATTTGAAGAAATCAGAACCTGCCCCGGTTGACGCAGACTCGAGCTGGTTCGGCACGTTCCTCGACGAACAGACGCAGCTCGCCATCACCGTGTCCCAAGGCGCGAAGGGCAAGGTCAACATTTCCTACGCCGGGTCCGCGGAGGCGATTAACCTCAAGGATCCGAAGCACGCCGAGTCGCCTGGGATGGTGGCCAAGATCGATGGGAATCAGCTCAAGATTCATCGTGTGAAGGAGAATCGGGCCCTGAAAGCGTCCCGCATCTTGCAAGCAGGGACGGTTAATTACTCTGCGTTTGGTGGCGACTTTCACTGCGCTGAGATTGATTCGACGTTCTATTGCCGAAACGAAGGCGGGATGCTTTTTGGTTCATTCAACGGCTATCTGGGACACGGTCCAGCTCATCTTATGAAATACATCGGACAGGACGTCTGGTTGATGTCGTGTCCGCGCGGGATGGATGCACCGGCCCCCGGCGATTGGACTGTCGTGTTCCATCGAGGAGACGGTGGTTCTGTATCAGGTGCTACCTTCGATTGCTGGTTAGCTAGGAAGCTGGTGTTTACCAAGTCTGTAGATATTCCGCGGAGATAACAAGTCTTTGTTTTCTTCTCTCTGGCTCTGGACAATGTGCATGCAAAGCACCTTGACGAGTGGTCTCTTTGTGTGAAGTCATTGCGTCCCTTTGCAGAACTCTATGATTACACGATCAATACTTAATCGATGTCCATAAACAAAGACTTTGAGACATATGGTTCTTTGTGCGCTTTGCTCGTCTTTTCCAAAGTCTTGTTGTCTCGCAACTGATTCTCTGTTCTTTCTCAAGTATTACGATGGAAAGATACATGCTTTATCTTTCAGTTGCTTGCATACCCAAACAACTTTTATAAAACTTGGATGAACCTAGATGCATCGCCTTTTGACAGGAAGCTTCTGACCATTACCAACTAGCTGACAGACTACAGATTTACATATTCGAGTAGCACGAAGATCATCAGACTAACAAATATCTAGAACCAGACAAAACCTGAAATCATCAACGACCATGTGCCAACAGCTAGAAGAGCTCCTCGTCTGCTGCTCCTCGGCCTGCCGCTCGGAGGAGCACGGTATCCGCCTACCCCTCCTCCGCCTCATCCCAACACCGAATCCGTTCTACGTCCTCTGTCAAAAGGCCAGCCAGATGGGCTACCGCCCAGACGCCAACTGCCTAGGCCGCCTGGTGTTGAGCCAGCGTCCCGATCAATGCCCCGATTATCGCGCAGCCCCCGACGCCAAGACTAACAACATCCTCTCATGGACCGCATCGCGAGACATTATGACACGATCCAACTTCCCAACCCACATCCACTGCGCCGCCTGCTTAGGTATCGGTCACGGCGGCGTGGTAAACATCCAGCCAGCCTACATGCAACCAATTGGCCAGACAGGTGCGATGCCGCTTCATATCACCATGAACGTCACTGGGGTCCGCAATCGTTGGATCCGAGGTGAGTGGACTTGTTGCTCCAAGGGCGAGTGTCAGCCCGGAAACCTCTGTGAGTATCGTGCCGCCGCTGTTATCGCGGCTATGCAACAGAATGAACTCGCTCAAGAGCGCGCACGAGCCGAAGAGCAGGCTCGGCAGGAAGCTGCTCTCGCTCTCTTGAGCTTAAGTCAAACTGGTATTATTTTTCCTACCCAAGCACCTCATCCTCCCCAAGCCCCTCAGCCCACCCCTTCAGAGCCGGCAGTTGATCCAGAGGATGGCATGGATTTTGAATATGACATTCCGCGCGCGGATTCTCCATCGCCTGCTAATGATGTAGTTGATGATGATGCTAACCAAACACAGGCTGACAACGGCGAGGGATCTTCTTCAGATGCACAGCCCAAACCATTTGGTGTCGCAGAGAATGGCGAGGTTATTTACGATTGCATTGTGGTTCGAGACCCTTGCATGAATGGTTGTGAGAAGTGTAATTTTGGGAGAAATAAGCGTCGCCGTCAATAATTCATGTTGGCAACTTATTTCGGTGCTGGACATAAGCCTCGTGGGCAAGTAGACCATGGAAAGGTTTGTATCTTTGCGTTCTTTAATCGATTCAATAAGTTCATCTCAATTCCATCTGAATAAGAAGAAATTTTCATGTCTGCGGAGTAGCTTCGGGGAGATAAGGACCGGACGCTTAACGCGCGTTGCAGTGCTAGAGAACTCAAAAGATTAAACGGGCGTCTGAACTATCGCGGTTGCAAAATATTAACCATGTCTGTAGCTTTGACATTTACTAGGTCTGGTCCCCTCTAAATTGGGGGCATCCTGAGATCGAGGAGGCGGTTGAGGTGACATCGGCGTTGCATGCGACGGTTCTCCCCATTGTGTTTGATTCGAGAAGTAGGGGCTTTTGTTTCATGGCGACGACGCCGATGACGACGCTTGCGATCGGCAATACCAGGTGTGAAGCACGTATGAGAATTGAGTACGCGGACTTCTAATCGAGCGGTCTGGTGGTCTCAAAGATGCATGTTGATGTTGAAAATAGGCCCTCACGAGATGCCATCGCAACTCATGGCCAAGAAATCATCATTAAACCGTCACCCGCGTGTTTGACGTCAGATGACCGGGAGGGCCGGATAGAGGGTGCCGATGGTGGACCGGTACCGATGCGCTGGCGGGGCCCTGGTCGGTTTTTTTCTGCGGAGGACATGAGCTTGATCGCGGCGATCACTGAATGACGGCTTCTTAGGCGACGTCAGTATGTCTCTACGTTGCGGTCCAGGGTTGATCGCCCTTAGCGGCAGATCTGATGATGTCAAGGCCCGAAAATGGTTTCTTGCAGTCTGCAGAGTTGGAAGAGAGAAAGTCATGGGACAGATTGAGGATGTCATCAGGAAAAGCTCTTCCTTTCCGAACTGCAGTTCATCTGGTCAACCCTGAACAAACGAGACCCAAGCTTTCATGCGCTGGGACGCTAGAATAAACATGCAGTGCTGACAGCTGAGCCCCCTTTTCTCGGCAAATGCTCTTGTGGGTGCATGGTTTGTGCCTGCTGCCTGGCTGATGAAATGTAAAAAAAGACAGAGGCAACAGTCCCCATTAAGGGAGCAGGAATGAACAAGGGACTGTCCTGTAGAGGGCTGCTCTGCTGCATTTCCATCTCATGTCGGGGTGTTCATGCGCCATATTGTGGCAGCGGCAGCGGCTTCGGGCGGCGCACAGAAATGGTGTTCGCGTGGGCGCAGGGGCACTCAGGGAGCGGGCCGAGTGAACTCACGCACGCTGGACATTCTGCTCTTAGCATTGCGCTTAATGTTAAGTTTTGCCATCAACTATTCCCGATGGCCGATATCACTGGAGCGGCAAGTTGCGAGAAGGCTCCATCATCCCCCATGTTCTCCTTTACGCCCGGCTACACCGACTCTCGTCCGCAGCCTCGTGACGAAGAGACGAGAAGGCAGTCGCGGGATTAAACTGCGCTTCCTGTGCCTCCTGGGCGCCTCGGTCCAGCCACCTTGGCAAACTGCCGGCAGCCCGCTACGCGGCCCGTCGCAGCCATTGGCACCGTTACCTGCTTAGGGTTGTTCTGCAGGTATCATCGCTAGCTACGGCGGACGACGCGGTAAGGGAGAGACTAGGAGAATAAGCCCGCCCAACGGCTTTTGATCGTCCTGATCACGTTGGCCGACGCAGCATTTGCTTCATCGTGGTGGTGTGGGAGCGAGGAGCAGTTCCATTCATGACAGGCCTTGTCCTTGAACTCCTTGGCACGTCGGTGGGGCCAAGAAGATGGGGTCATTTTTCTCTGTCCCTCGCGGACTTTTCGTTCGTTCAATGCGACCAATCGACTCCGTTCCAGCTGGATCCGTTGTCTCCCATTGGCGGTTTGCCCTCAGCATGTCAGCATTTCCCACGAGGAAGCTGATGTCTGCCTGGCATTGACCCTTTGGAAATTGCCCGTTCATGTTGGTTACGAGTGGGGAGAGCGACTGGGCTGAGTATGAGCCCGAGGCATGCCCTGGGCTAGACTGGGCTGTCATGACCTTGTCACTCCGTTGGCGTTCGGCCTTCGTGGGCGTATCCGCACCCGTCCATTCGAAATGGCGAGCGCAACAGCTCCGACGCTATATGAAGCTGCCACCCACCCCTCTTGAGGCGCCTGTTGCCATGATGTCTCTCTCGTGTTGTTGTGTGTCTGTCTTTCGTCCTGCTCCCGGCTGTCATTATGAGGTTCTCCATCGCCAGTGCCGTCGCCTTCGCTGCCCCGCTGGCCCTCGCGGCTGACTCTCTCAATTACACGGGGGCCGCCGCGGGGCAGGTCATCAAGGACGGCGTCGAGCTGCGCATCCTGCCCGTCGGCGACTCTGTCACCGTGGGGTATCTCAGCACCGATGGAAATGGCTACAGGTTGAAATTGCAAGAAAACCTGTCTGGTGAGTTCAATTCTCTTCACTCACTCACATGAGAGCGGTATCTAACATTTCCCAGCCAATGACGTCGTCTTCGCCGGAACTGAATCCTCTGGCAACATGACCGATCCGTACTTTGTAAGTCAGCAGTGCATCTCCCGCTTCACCGATATTTCATATTTGCTTACCATATTCAAGGCTGCTTGGTCTGGAAAAACGATCCAGTACATTGCGGATAACGTCCCTCCATCCCTGACGCAGCGCCCAAACGTCATTCTGCTCCACGCCGGCACCAATGACATGAACCCGAACCCCGACATCTCCACCGAAGGCAACGACCCTGCCGCCGCCGCCGCACGGCTCGGGGCCCTGATCGACCAGATGCTCGAGGCCTGCCCGGATGCCACCGTCCTTGTCGCGCAGATCATCAACACCTGCGTTGCAGACCAGCGGCCCCAGACCGAGGTCTTCCAGGGACTCATCCCGGATATTGTGGAGCAGCGACAAAATGCTAGCAAGCACGTTCTTGCTGTTGATTTTGCGGCGCTAGGCGACGGCATCCTACGTTCAGACTGCATCCATCCATCTGACGAGGGATATCGCACCATGGGAGACTATTGGTACGATTTCATTACGCAAATCCCCAAGGATTGGATCACTCAGCCGGTCGGAGACGACCCTGACAGATCCGCCGATGCAGCGTCAGCCAAGAACGTCACAAGCTCCAGCGGCGCCAATGGCATTTTCCAGGATAATTGGATGCTTGTTTTAATAGCTCAAGTATTATTAACTATAAACGTAATATATAATTGAGTTAAACTTGACATGAAATTGGCCCAACAATTGTGCGATGAAGATGGTGAAGTCGTGAGCCGCTAGCAATCCGTGTCCCGCCGCATCAGTTGTCAATGAGTGCATTGATTGTTGAGGTAGACATAGTGATAGAGAAGACTTTAACGTGTCAGAATGAGTCCGCATGTTTAATAATTCAAAAAGTTTCATTTGCACTATGCGTCGTTATCTCACCAACTAACAACAGCGCCTTCGTCTTAGGCCCTTCTCTCACTAACATGAGGCATCATCAGATATATCACAATGAAGATCACCGCGATCAAAGACTTAATTATGCCTTCCAACAACATATCTTGGCATCATTAATGATAATTCTAAGAACAAACCAGCATTGCTACGCACCTAGCATTTTGTGTCATTACCAGGGGGTGACTCAATCAAACGCAAACATACGCCTAAGGGACCTTCTCTAATTGAAGCTTCTCCTCATACCCCTCCAGCTACAAGCCGAGTCTACGTAAACCCCTCCTCTCATCCAATCCGAAAGTGAACGCAGACTCGTGGTTTAAGGCAATAAGCCAGGCCTGGATCAAGTCGCGATGGTTCCGACCCCGCCTTTCCAATCGTTCAGATGCGACTGTTGTTGTCTGGTAATCCTTGCCACAACGGTTCGGCGGACATCATCGATGCGGGGCTGCTCACCGTGCCCTTGGTGATGGTGTCCCTGAGACTTTCGCCGGCGACCGTGAACCCCTCAGTCGGGCATTCGGATGACGTTGGACTGTCACATGCCCCTCAAATTATGAAAACTCAATGAGAATATATCAGCTGAGGTTCGCCCACTATCCAGCCTTGCCACAGTGAGTGCGCCTGTCGTTCAGTAAGACTTCTGACGCTCACACTACTACCATCAGCTATAATCAAGAATACCGTCGTTGAAAATTTTACAATGTCGAACAGGAAGGATCACGGTCTGAAGCAGCATGGACTGTCGGATGACGCTGTGGAGGCTGGACATGACTTCATCCACGATGCTGAGGTCGAGGAGGAGAGGGTGAGTTTGATTCTGTGTGTCTTCCCTGTGGCGACAGCATGCTGAATGTGCTTGTCCAGAGACACAGTGGTGATGCGGCCACGATGCCTTCCATGGCCTCCACCATGGAGCAGGCCAAGAAGAAGGTCGGATTGGAGGCGTCAAAAATTGCAGAGCACCTTCCTGGCAAAGATAAACTGGACAAGAAAGCTTGACCGACCATGGCCATGTCGTGTTCATGCAGCTGCTCTTTTTGGATATGTCGCAAAAGGCGTTCCGTCACAAAAACCAAATTGGCCAAGGACGAGTCCGTTCATGCCGCGCGGGAATTTTATGGGAAACGCTTCTTTTTCAAATGGTCTAGGTTTGTAATTGGAAGTCCTTGAATTTGATATTATTGGTATCTCGGGTGAATATAATTATCATACGCTTGGCCACTTGTAGTTCAGCCACGTCTCTAGGGTCGAGTTCCACGCTCCGCTGCCGAGTTGAACGTGAACCCACGCGTCCACAAAGTGTTTCCACACAATGTCCCTCGGGATGGCATATCCAAGCTCTTCAAAGTTGAACGGCGCATCCGGGTTGGCAATGCAGAGCTGGCCCTCGTGGAGCTTGACCTGCAACTCGACCTCGATGAGATCCGAAATCATCGCGTCCGCCGTGCCATCCAGCACGGCCTGGTAGACCGCGTTGTTGTCCTCCACTAGCACGATCTCGGCGTTCTTCAGGTTCGCGCGGTCAAAGGCCTCGTTGGTGCCGCCAGGGTTGACGGCGACCTTGACACCGGCCTGGTCCAGAGTCGCGAGGTCGGTGAACTTGTCCGCGTCGGCGCAGCGGATGCAAGCCGTCTTGCCGACGCGCTGGATCGCCGTTGAGAAGAAGGCCGTCTTGGCTCGTGCGAGGGTGAGGCTGACGCCGCCCATTGCGATGTCGAATTTGCCTGCGGCCAGGTCGGACGTGATGTTGGCCCACACAGTCTTGATCAGGCGAGGCGGACTGGGGAGACCGAGGGCGTTGGAGAGAGACTGCGCTGCGTCGATGTCGGCGCCGATGTACGTTGTGTTGATTGCGGTGGTATTTGGCAGAGTGGTCTGGTTTGTGACAAGATACGTGAAGGGCTTGTAGTCTCCTGTTGTCCCGACGTTGATGTATCCACGGGCCAGGATGGTGTCGAGCAGAGACGTGATGTTGCCGTAGGCAAGTGGCTCAGTGAGCTGTTGCGCACCGGCGCAGACGCCGAGGGCCGTTGCGAGCAGGACGGGTGTCTTCATGATGACTTTCGTGATGCTTGACCAGATGAGAAAGTATGAACCATCCGCCGAAGAGTGAGATTCCATCGCGGGCTCGTCTCTTTTTATTGTTCTGTCTCCAGGCCGATCCCGGGGCCCCGCAACCTCATTTCCCGGCAGTGGACCCTTATCATGGAATTGGACTCTGCTCTCGATATCGGGGATTCTTCCATTGGTCAATTGGATATGTCAATTGGCGCCAAGGTCGCTAGCTGAACTGGCGTACGAGTCCCGGGCGTGACTGAATCATGAAAGTTTGCCGTTCAGTGAGCTTGCGATGAACGATTATCCGGGGCAACGGGAACGTCACTGAGATGCTGCACGTGTTGTTGCATTCGTCACACTCCTTGCTTTGAGACTCACATGCGTCTTGTCAATCAAGGGCCCACTATTCAGCAAGGGTTTCCAGATTGTCGGGTCTGTTCCATTTCGAGATGAACATCATCGGTCTTAGACTAAGTGAGTCATCATCAGTCCACGGGTGCGTATTTTTGTCGTTGCTTATCGTGATCAGGTAAAGATCTGGCTTGTGTCGGCTCTTTTGTCTTGCTGCGACGATTGTTGTTTCTGCAGCCAAGGGGCGCATAAGCCCTGGTCTTTGATACTAGTCGTCCCAACTCGCGCGGACCTGCTGAATTTGGCCATGGCGACATCCTGACTGCCACACTCCGTCAGTTCTGGGCACGCTGTTGCCTAATCACAGACACACGGATCGGCTACACTTCCTACCGAAACTCACCATCAACACTTACTTAAGAACACAAGTCCGCAAAGAAGTCAACGGAATCGTGAGAATTACATTCTCGGCTGAATAGTCAATATCTTGACCATCACGCTCACTTAAAATGTCGGACCAAACGCACGTAGTTGTTGGCCTTTCCCTGGGGCCTGATAACTATGAGTCTTACATAAAAGAGATTCTGTGCTTGCAGTACAACCGTGAAGTGAGTACACGTCTGATCACGCACCTACGAAGGGCAATGCTGACGAGAAAAGGTCACTGAAGTTGTGCCTCTCCGCCATAATAATGCCAGAGTCTACAGAATCAGTCTAAACAAAGCGCAACAAGCTCTGACGCCATTCAATAAACGCTTCGGTGCCTGTCCCCTGCCCCCCTGTGCTACAAAGATCATCATGCGCTTCTCCGATCCAGCGTCGATGTTGAACGAGGAGATCCGCGTGCAGAACGAAGTCGCGGTAATGTCTCTTGCAAGAGAGGCTTTGAAGCACCATGATCCTTCCCTCGTACCCGAAGTCTATGGCTGGCGCCCCTTTTCCGAAGGGGTTGGATGGACTCTCATCGAATTCAAACAAGGTGTTCCTCTAGGCGATAAGTTCCCCACGCTTGACAGCGAGAAAAAGAGAGATCTGTTGCGACAAATTGCCCAAGTCTTCAAGCATTTTCAGAAATACAAGCCACCTGAGTTTTCCAGAACCTTCGGTGGCCTCAACTTTGGCCCTGATGGAAGCTTGATTGGTGGTCCCACACCTATTGCAGGTGGCGGACCCTGCACGACACTGTCTGATCTCTACCAAGAGTACTTCAAGACTCAGATTGGGTTTGCCGATAAGTGTGACGTTGTCCGGGGTTGGAGAGACTCAGATCTGAGAACCCGATTGCATCAGTTTGGCGCCAACGGTCTGACATCTCTTGTTAGCAGAGTGGAAGCACGACCTACCTTGGTTCATGGTGATTTTGGTACGTGACTTCTTCCCCGTCCAGATGGAGTGACTCGATCATTTTGCTGATTTTCTATTTAAGACGGAAACAATATCTTATTCGACGAGGCCACAAACAAACTGACTGCTTTGCTGGACTACGACTTTGGCCACATTGGCTCACAGGCAGATGAATACTTCTACTCATTCCATAGTATCCACGGACTTATGATTCCCCCTTTCACTGGAGATCCGGAAGAAGAACACCTTCGAGACTGTCTTCTGACCGGTTTCACCCAAGAGGACGTGCAGCGAAAATCAGAATCCATTGACTGGATGACCGCCACCATGAGAGACGAAGAATTTACCCAAGCTGGCGTGGAGCCACCGTCTGACATCCAAGGCATCGATTATCTTTCTGCTGTGTATTGGTTCATTCAAAACATCAGCCCTCCCATGTTCTTCCTCGAACGATGGAGGGCCAAGGCTACCCCTGAACGCATTGAAATGATCAAGCGAGAGGCCCGAAATAACCTGGAGAAGAACCTTGATCTATGGGGATATTGAAGCCCGCACAAATATGCTGGCCTCTAGAAATATGATCTTCATTGCTAGCAGTCAGTCATGTTAGCATTCCTCTTCTGTGGGATCACGGGGACCACGAAGCAGCCGTCACTCTCTATGGCCTAGGTAAATAAACAAATTTACATGTCATGCCTGTGGCCCTTCCCACTTGTAGCCTTGAAGTGTTCTCTGCACCATGCCCTGCATCTTGGTGGAATTCCCCTTGTTACGTTGCCCTTAACTTAGCAAGACTGTGTCGTATTCGATAGGAGAAGGTCCAAACCTCCGGCAACTCTTCCAATCCAGATTCCACAGTTGTGTTGAACATAAGTTCCTATCCCTCCGTAGTTTCATCTCGGTGGACTCAATGGAGAAACATCCCTTTCTCTTTTTTGCTCCTCAGTTGCATCAAGCTCGTAGGTCGGTTTTACCCCATTCATCTCAAGTCGTGGCTCTACTGTTTCCAGCTCACTGGGTCGCCTCCCATGAGAGTTAGTGCGACGCTGTTGAGACCACTGTTGTCCTTCTTGGACAGGAACTTCTGTTGAAGGCTGCTCTTCCGGGTCCACCTTTTTCTTCTTCTTCAAGAAGTATATTCCGACAACCACAAGTGCAATTGCGGCGACACCGCCAACAACACCGCCAGCTATAGCTCCTGCAGGGACACCCGCCGGTGAATCTTCCTCGCCAGAGGCGTTGGCGCTGGTGGATGCGGTAGTAGAGGTGCTGGCAGAGATGCTGGTAGGCGTGCTAGTCATCGAGCACTGAGACAAAAGAGTGGCCGAGGAAAGAGTCGTGGCCAGAGCTGTCACCTCAGTTCCCGTACATAGAAACACCAGCCCATTTACTTCCCCGGTATTCTTGTAAACACCCACATCTTCGGAGGCACAACACCAAAGGCCGTCGTCTCTGTCATTGGTTCCCCACAGGCTCATAGTTGGATCTGGACACTAAATTTCATGGATTAAGCTCGGGTTCCGAAAACTTAGGTAAATGCTCTCAAGAAGATATACCTTTGGATCGTTGATTGCCTGTTTCGTGCAACTATTTTTGTCTATTTCGGAGTAGAGATTAGCAAACCCCATTAGATGCTTATTAGAGAAGGATATTGAGAAATCTAGGTGCCATTTGGAATCTTACTAACCTTTGCAGCAGTACTGATTCTCAAAATCATCTTCGCCACTGCACACGTAATCATCAGGACAACACAGAACTTGCGAACCGTCCCAAGTGGAACTGCAACGTTTTGATGCAATAGTCGAACAGCTAGACTCGCGCCGCATCGACCAACCACCATCGTAATTACAAACATCGGCGTATGCGACGTTTCTGGTGAGAATAATGAGCGCAAAAACAACAAAAAATGCCCACGTTGTGGAAGAACGAAGGCCTCCTAGATGTGTACCCGGCGACATTGTAATTGCGCGCTCTGGATCCGCTTCATGCACCACACTATAGAGAGTTGAAGAGAAAAGAGTGAAATAAGAAGGATCTATTGCGATGGAAAAAAAAGAGCGACCGGTCACATAGAAAATGCAACGGAAGTAGCACAGGACACAAGGAATGGCGGGGCGGCCGCCAACTTGCCCAACCTCGCATGTCAGCCCTGCGGTGAACAGCATATAACGCCAGTTTGGTATTGATTGGCTGCATTATCACACGTCCTATCTGCTGTCGCGTGCCAGAATGCGACAATATTGCTTCTTCTGTGCCGTTCAACGCTGAAAGAGAGCACGCCAGTTTGTGCAAGCCGTAACGTCGACCAGTACAACGCCAGAACCACGCTGAATTGATAACCTAGCGTCTCGGCTCGGACCAGGGAAATGGAAATGCAGCAAGCGGTCAGCATTTAGCGCAGGCAGCGGGCGCTAGGTATGCGTGGGGGCTGTGGCGTCCTAGGCAGCCGCCACTGTCATACTCTTGTTGGTTGAGGTTGGGACGATGGAGGATCCAGGCTGAATTCCACATCCTTTTGTTTTGCTAGGGGGTGGTGAGGCTCCTCGAATGTGACATAGATTGACGTCTGACACTGCGGGTCTCGACAACCTAATATGTACTTCAATACTCCCCAGCCTTGTTTTACGAGGAGGATTCGGTGTGTGTGTGGCCCATCTGACCCCAACTGGCCTCCGAGTCCGAAGTTGCCACATGTAGTGTCATCTGATAATGGAAGCTAACATGCCAAGTACACTCGAAACTCAAGGATTATGGGATATGATTAGGGTTATCTGTATTGCTGCGAGCGCCTTTGTCTTCGGTAAGACAATAAACATTGGGTACAATCTTTCGGAGTGACGTTCCACATGCACATTGAATTGTGTGGCGTCAAGAAACTCAAGCAATCTTACACGTGCGCGCCAGTTCTAAAATGCCCAGGTTCATGGCATTGAGCAGTCTCTTTCTCGCCAGGCTGCTTGTACAATCTTGGAGCATTTAACCCGATGCGGTACGGAAGAGCCAATTTGTTTGTTGCCTCTCACATTGTTCAATGATAAGAGACTGATATCTCGCCCCCTACATGTACGCGTAGGGGGTCTAGGTTTGCATCCCTGTTTCTTGGCAACAAAGCACAAACAGGCCGTCGCTATGATCTATTCGTCCACCATGTGTGTGGTATTCATTCATCTCTCTTATTCATCTGATTTGCTTCTTCCACACTCTTCACCGAATTCGGCATGAACCATTCTGCTCGTCAACGGGTTTGGTCACGTGTACATGTCGAACATCGGGATTGCACACGTATTTGAAGACAACGACGCTGAATTTTAAGACCCGCTAACTAAAGTGCTAAAGTGCTGACTTCTGTTTCTGTGTCATACTTTCAACTGGAAAGTAATCAATCGCAACATCCAATTCTTGCCACCCGACCCAGTTTCGTTCTCCATCGCGGCCAACACGGCTCTCGTCTCGTCATACAAGTCTCGAATTACTACCCTTGTATGCTCCAAGCTGCCTGCCTCCTCCAGCATCTCGCGAATCAGCAGTTTCGTCTCAACCGACAATTTTCCATCATTGTTCGATGCCGAGGCAGAACGCGATGCCCGTGCGCTTTGAAGAATGCTGTGCAGCTGGACCTCACCCTGTTCTTCCTCGCGGTGAAGGGCGTGGATCAGCGGCAGTGTGAAACTCCCCTCATCCAGATCGTCGTATGTCGAGAGGCATTCCGACGTGATATCCTGGTAGTCGTCACGCAGCTGGTAGAGCCTGCCAAGAAGACTCATCAGTTTGCAGGCGTCAAGATGCTTGTTCTGGGTCGCTGAGGCGCGCATCATACGGGAGGCCATGCGAAAGAGCCCGCCAGTCTTTTGCTCTAGATGGCTGTAGTACTCGGGTATCGAGGGCGCCTTGCAATGGAAAGTCCATGCTAGGTCGTGGCTTTGGCCGAGGTGCAGCTGGCCAAGTTCGGACAAGAGGCACGACAAGGCCTCGTCGCCCAGCGGCCGAGCCAGCTCCACGCACTTGATCATGAGATAGCTTGCCGAATTTGTGGTCTGAGCCGTGCCGAAGACGACATGCGCACTCGGACTGCCCCTTCTCACGGGCGAATTGTCTTGGACGTCGTCGAGCATTAGACTGGCGTTGTGCATGATTCGAATAATGGTGCGGATTGTAGCCAGGGCGTCGGGAGGAACGCGGTACCAATTGTCAAGCGCGTCCATCAGCTTGTCACGGGCGCCGCTTGCAGGCCTTGCGGCCGTGTAAAGGTAGGCCGCCAGAATGTCCTTCTCGTCCGACTCGGCAGGCCAAGCGCAGGGCGAGACGGTCAGTAGATCGGCTCTTGTCTCGTGTGAAGCCTTGGCCTTCTTCTTCTGGTCGGAACTGGTATCGGCGGGAGTCATGGTGGTATACTCGGTCCGCTGGTTATCCCAGAATGGTTTGAGTCTTCGTGTGCCCAGACAGCTCGAGACCGGAGTGAGAATAATGCCGTCCGACTCAGGGCCATCTACAGGTCTGCTGACCTCGGAAACATCAAGCGGACGTTGGTTCACCTTTCCAATGTCTTCTCGTCTGGGAAGGGGAGCTGCCGGGTCATATCGGCGCGAGGAAAGGTGCCACAGCGTGTTCCCGGCCATGCACATTTCTATCAGACCGATGTAGTGTGTGATGTGAGGTGCTGGCGAGTACTCAACCATGTAGCTCGCCTTCCTCTCGCAGTACTCGTCCTCGATTCTCGTGATCTCAGACAGCAGGAAGTCCTTGGCGGCATGTTGGTCGAGATCGTACATGGCCATGTAGACCTGCACGGCGCTCATGTTGGATCCGCCTTCTTCGCGCTCCAGGTACGTGGCTGCTTCTTTATCCCACGAACAGTAATCGTGCCACAGAATCATCTGCGTGAAGGCCAGCCAGGTGAGGGGCTCCAGACCTGTGAGCTCCTCGTCGGTGAGGCTGATGTCGCAGCAGAATAGGATTTGCGACCAAACGGAGTAGGCTCCGGCGTCGTAGTGCCGCACGTGCATGTACGAGTCCAATGTCTTGTGCTCCATGAAGGCGTCCTGCCCGCGAACACTAACAATTCCCTTCCACTTCTCGATGACGAGCTTTCCCAGCTGTTCGTTCTGTTCGAGGGTCTCGATGGCGACGCGAGCCTGCATTGTGTTCATTGCGTTGTGCTTGGTGGTATGATCGCTCTGCTTTGACTCAGAACCAAGGAATCGCGCCAATGGTCCGTGGACCTCATCGAACTGTAATAAACAGACATGTTAGTTTTTGGGCCACAAGGAAGGCATTCAGCGAGATTTGGATCTCGACGTACCTGCTCTGGTGTTACAGCATCGTCGGTAAGGTCTGCATGCATTGAGTTAGCGGACCTCGGAAGCATGTCGAGAAAGGTTTGGACCCCTCAGAATCATAAATACTGACCGTCATGACGAAAGAGAAGTTCAGAAAGGTAGGAAATGATATGAAGTCTCTCCGGTATGGCCTCTGGAAACCACAATGCGTTGACATTGCCGCCGATGGGGTTGATGCATCCAACGCTGTCGGCCTTCAACTTCAACCCAGTGGCGTTTTCAAAGTCGTCGCACGCCTCCCAGCACGCCTTGTCGGCCACGTCCACGTGTTTGCTGATTCTCGGACGGAATTTGGAGGGGTAGGCAGTGTTCTCATACAAAGATGCAGGTACCGGAACCGAGGACTTGTACCGCATCGGACCGCAGTCTTGGTAGTTCATGATTGTTGAGGCCATGGCGGGGAGAGACAAGATGTCGCGAGGCGCATACCACGAAAAATGTCAAAGTTGACGGGTGAGGAGGCTGAGGTACAATATGATACAGCAAGGTACCGGAATGGAAAAGGACCACGCAACCCGAATGGATATAACCCAACAGGTGAACAGGGGAGTAGTATACTCAATAATGAAAAGACACAGAGGTCTGCAGAGAGGCGTGAGACGAGATCAACAAGACACTGATAACCTCCCCTGATTGCGAAGGAGAAGACATCGTGGTTTCTAGGTCTCTTGAAGACATATCGGTTTCGATCGACAGACCCCTGGAGTTCATGCTTCAGAGATAAGCAAGCCTGATTGAAGCTCGAGTCATACCGTCTTGAAGGGTTCGCCAAAGCGAAAATTAACACGACGGCAATGCTTCGGAACGCCCGAGATTGACCGTTTCCACCGGCAATACCGTCGTGACTCGTGAACGCGTGACTCGTGAACCGTGCTGGTTCGGTGGGTGCTTTTGGACGAGAAGGAGGCAAATGGAACCAATTGCAGGCCATGGTTTATTAAACAATGACTTCTACTCTGCCATTATCTGTAGTTTCAATCAGGTCGACGGGCATCTTGAAGTTTGTCCAGACATCAACAACATAACCCACCATGACAGTCCTCGGGCTTCTGAGTGAGCGGCTGGTGTCGCTGCCCATGTCAGTCTGGACAGCTGCACTTATTATTCTAGCCTTGATATCCAAGGCGATATACAACCTCTTCTTCCACCCACTTCGCTCCTACCCGGGACCTCTTTTGTGGCGAGCCTCGAGGTTTCCTTATGTTATCCGCTACACCCAGGGCCAAATTCCCTACGACTTGAAGCGCCTGCACGCCAAGTATGGGCCCGTGGTACGAATTGCGCCCGATGAGTTGACATACAACTGCGCTGAGGCCTTTAGGGACATCTACGGGCGCAACAAGCAAGCCAACGGCGAGACCACGCTCTTCAACAAGGACCCCATCTTATACTCAGCTGTCTTTGCCGAACACAAGGCACTGATTGATTCGGACGGCGACGAGCACCGGCCGCAGAAGCGGACGCTTGCGTATGCCTTCTCGCATCAGGCTTTGGTTGAACGGGGCCACATCATCACGGGATGCATTGACAGGATGATCGAGGGCCTGAACGCCCATATTCGGTCGCCCTCGCTCTCGGATGATGGCAGTTCGGCCGTGGTTGACATCGGGGCGTGGACCGAGAATGCGCTCTTCGATCTCGGCGGACAACTCACGGTGGGACGCGACCTCAACGCCATCATGTCGCAGGGAACCGTTCACCCTTCACTGGCCCTCTTCAAAAGGCTTTTTGACTGGGTTCAGTGCTATTATCTGCAGTTCCGCCGAAGCCCCAAGATCCTAGTCAACGCCATCGAGGGCATGCCTGGATTCACGGGCTACGACTGCGTGTTGCCGGTCAAGGAGGTCCACGACATGGTCCTCAAGCGAATGGCCGATGAGAAGCATGCTGGCGGAGACAACTCTGGCGATTTTGCTTCCTACCTGATGAGCAGGGCAAAGAGCGAAGGCTTGCAAGACGACAAGGTCTGGATCAACTGTGTGCACTTGATCCTCGGAACCCCAGAAGCTATGCCGTCTTCCATCATCAGCACCATCTACCACTTGTTGACAACGCCCTACGCATACGCCGAAGCCGTGAAAGAGATCCGGGCGGCCTTCAAGTCATCGGATGAAATCACGGCTCAGGATGTTCAGAACCTGCCCTACCTGCTTGCTTGCTTCCGAGAGACGCTGCGCAGACGTCCAACCATCCCAGGAACTCTCACTCGCCAGGTCCCTCCAGCTGGCGCCCAAATTGTAGGTTTCTTGTGTCCTCATCTCTCTCTCTCTCTCTTTTCATCTGTGTGTCTAACCAAAACCCCCAGTGCGGCGAGTTCGTCCGAGGAGGCACAATTGTTGGCGTCAACCAGTTCGCAACCTCACGATCAGCCTCCAACTTCTACGACGCCGACTCTTATCGGCCCGAGCGATGGCTTGATGACAGACCAGCTGAGTTTGAGAGCGACGACCGCGATGCCTTCAACCCCTTCGGCTACGGCCCCAGGAAGTGCATTGCGAGAAATCTAGCCCATCTCACCACCCAGACCTTCCTCGCTAAGTTGCTTTGGGAGTTCGACATGGAGCTCGATGAGTCGTGTCGGAACTGGGATGACCAGGGGCTTTATGTTCTTGCACGGCGGGGTCCGCTGCTGGTAAATTTGAGGAAGGCGGCCCATTGATTGCTGGTGAATGCGTTGCTGGACAGGTTGGAAAGTCACTGGTTGGACAGAAATAGTGCTCCAGACAGTTAAAGGCGGAAATTGGAGATGGTATTTGGGGTTCACCGTAAGCAGAGCAGTTCTTGTTTCGGGCTCAACGTGTGGTCCTTCCACACAATCCCTCCAGATCATCTGGCAAATGGGGGGAAATTAAAGTAACATGAATTAAAAAAAGATGAGAAACGGGGAGAATCAAAGAAAGAACAAAGTGATATTCCCACAGATCCATCACAGCGTGTAGACCCCTGTTGATCACAACATGTCTCTCGACGTGCCGCCCCACTCTCGAGCAACCTTTCTACTACCTCCTACGAAGTAGCACTGCATGCATTTAATCTAATCAGACAGCGCCCATCATTTGATCTACCCGTCGGGTGGTGATCTCGGCCGGGAATGAAGCGGAAGCCTAAATAACGTTGAGCTAAACAAGTGGGTAGTTGCCCTGAAGCGGAACCGGCGGCGAATGGTAGCGAGTTGCAGGAAAACTTGAGTAAGTGATTTAACCGCTCGTAACTGATGTCTTTCATTTAGCCCACGTTGTATGAGTGCCAGTTGTGGGTCAGTCGAGCAGCTCCGGGGGAAAGTTCTCAATAACCCGAGGACGTCGGAAGCCTTCGGTTGCTGAGTTGCAAGAGAACTTGCCAGCGCCGATGCTCTCAATGACGATGCGGCCACAAAGACTGGCGGACCATGAGGATGCAATGAGTTTGTATATTAAAAGTCTTGCACAGTAGATGAGTGGTGAAGAGCACACAATGATTCAATACTTGTTGCAACAAACAGCCCGACATGCGACCAACCATCAGTATACGACGGTCAATCATCCTCGACCCTTGAACAAGCCCCCAGGCTCCAGACCGGGGCCCGCTCAAAGTCGGTCCAATACCCGCCGAGTATCATCGACCGAACGCATCGATAAGACCATTGCAAGCCTAGTCATACGTAGGATAGATGCGTCCCGATTTCTGCAATGCCTACTTCCAAAGCCAGCCCTTACCATTGGGAGCATACGCACGGGAACCCATATCTTTAACATTTTCCTTCACGACTTCCCAAAACCCTTTCACGACATCAGTTCTCGCCCATCGCTCCATCGAATCTCGATCACGAAACCGCGCAAAGATTCTCGCACTGATCTCGTCGTCCTGCCCCCGCAGCGCCAAGAACGTGAACACGTCGTCATCATCCTTCGCTGCGCGACACAGCATCTTCAAAGCTCCGAGGACTTCTGCACGCGCTGCAGAGTCTGTGCATCGTATCTGGGTGTCTTCCATGATGCCGCACTCCGCCTTTCGGCCGCTGCGGTCGAGGAAGCCGCCCGCGACGTCGTAGTGCACGAGGTCCAGGCCCGTCGCCATAACAGGGAGCGCGGCTGGGAGGAATGATGTTGCCATCGTTTCGGACTTCAGGTGCACATCGTAAAGGTCCTCTCGTGAGGAGTATATCTCGAAGGCGAAGAGGTAAGGTGTCCGTGATGGGTTGTCAGCGTACTCGAGGGGGAGCCCAAAGTAATACGTTATAGTGTTGGGCTCTTTGGCGAAAACGTAAGTCGCCAGATCATCGTATGCTGCTTGCCACTGCAGTCGTCAGTACATGGGCAAGATAGAGGAGAAATGAGGGCCACACGTCGTCATAGTGGTCAGGAACGATGTTCACGTTCCCGAAGAGAATCAATTTGCCATCCAGTGATGGAACTCGAGGGCTGATTGAGGACTCAGAAGCCATGCTCCGCAATGAAACCAAGAAGAATGGTATTCTAGCGACTACTTATTTCTCGTAGTATGCGTTTAGTGAGCTATTTGTTGCCATACAAGTTCGCAAGAGGCCGCGTCGCCTTATCTAGGACTATCCTACACCTGAGACCTGATGTGGTCTCTCATTCAAGATTGAATGTACCTCAACACGCCACTACTGCTTACACTGCATCAAGCACAAGTCTCAGCTATACAGTCGCTGCCGGTAACCCCGCAGCCGAGAATATGATCTTTGGTCGCAGGTCAAGGTCGCTCGGAATAACATAACCGAAATGATATTCATTTCCTGACCAATGCGATGCGTATCAGTCACAGCCTCTTTCACGGGGAGGGTCGAGCAGAAGGATTTGAACAAGATGAAAGGCGAAAGAGTGGAATGGCGTCAACAGCAAACTACTGCTACCAAGCTACGAGAAACCTTGTCCATCTCCGACCGGCAGCTCTTTGGATGATCCAGCATGTTGAGAGCCGCGGTACGCTTCTGGCAGCGCCAGAGCAACATCCGACATTCAACCCCTCAGCGCACCCAACTCGACCTCAATAGGTTGCCCATCGATTGTGTCGATGCCATCGGGGTGCTCTCTGGTATGCACAAGAGCGAAGAAGTCCATGTCTTCGATCTCTTCGTCGGTGAAGTTGGTCAACTGTGTGTGGGATCTCACATCCAGATAGTTCTGGCAGTTCTCGCAGCTGTCGACTTCCCATCGGCTCAGTATAGGCTTGATGTCAATAACCTTCTCAGGCCCCCCGTTCTGTCCTTTCACCCATGTGGAGACGATAAAGGATCCACGAATCTTCGACCGATTGATTCCGCTTACAGTCAGCTTCGGGGCGTTGACCGCGTCGGCTTCCCGAATGGTTGCATGAACCTTCTGCCACTGGGGCTTTGCGTAGTTATAGCCAAGCTTGACAGTGTCGATGACATCCTGATCTTGTTAGTCATCTACACAGACCGGACCAAGTATTGATTTATTCACCTTCGAGGTCATCCATCGCTCGGTTCCCGTATTGGGATCTTTCATGGTGAATGGTTCAAGTGGCGTGTCGATGTCAGCCCCCTTGCTACCCTGCATGCCGGGGATAATGTCGAGATGATCCTTCTGGCCGTGCTGGTCCTGCCACTTCCAGAACATGTAGTCAATGAAGCAATGGTGGAAGTAAAAGACGGGGTCGAAGGCTGCCGTCTCATTCTCTCCCATGTCGCCTTGCGAAGCTGAATGAACAGATGGGGCACCAGGGACTTGGAAGCCACCAATGGCCAGATGCATAGAGTTGTGAGGCAACTCAAGTGGGACAACAGTGGGGACTTGAGGGTTTCCCGCATTCATCGTATTCCATTCCTGGGCGGAAGCTATGTTGGAGAACACCGTGTAACTCGGTGCGTCCAGGGACTGGTGGTAGTTCTCTGCCACGCCAGGAAAAGACCCAGGTGCGAGCCACTTCCTGATGTTCTCATCCAAAGCTCCGGTGATCGTCTTATGAGGCAGCGCTTCGAGGCTGCTGTTGCGGGATTTGACCTCCGCAACCTCCTCAGAAGCCACCCTTCCGGAGTAAGGATAACGAACAGTGGTGTAACCAACAGGCTTCGAGTGTGTGGCGTTACTGCTGTACTTGAGGCCATCCACGGCCTTCTGCATGGTGTAGGAGTACAACGGGTTGTTGATGGTGTCACCGGTTGCAAAGGTGTAGCTCTTGTCTGTGAAAATGGACGGAAGTCCACCTTTCAGAGAGCTCTTAGATGTCTGGTTCCAGTAGGGCAAAGCGAGATGCCCACATCCTGGAGCACTTTGCAGAGCTTTCTCCACGCGCAAAAGGTAGGCTCTGTGCCAAGTTGGGAAAAGTACATTCCCATGAGGGCAGTACATTTTCTGCGAGTTTCCCTCAGGCCCAGGCAAGCCATGGTAGCTGGCGAGAGCGAAGAACGAGTTGGGATCTTCCGGGCTGAGCTTGCCGATGTAGTCGAAAGCTCGAATCAGAGTATCACGCTCCGATTGAGATAGCGTCTCAATATCCTTTCTGACGTGTGACTTAAACATGGTGGTGACAGTTACAGTTGTAGGTAGGTAATTGAGACGAGGATACGTGAATTAAAGACTAGCTAGTGACAATGAAGTGAATGGAACTGATAGATTTCTGCTTCGCTTTATATCATGGACTTGCGAAGATAAGATCGAGATCTTGGTCTTATCATCCCCTCCGCTGATGACCCATTACACCTGTGCACAGCAGATATCTCTTAGACATCTAAGGTACGTTTCAGCGGGAAGCTGATAAGCGGCTGGAAGTTATGCAGGATATCATTCCTCAAAGATGTATATGAGGGTACTTTCACCCATAAAAGGTCGACGGTGCTAGGTGTTTGCGTCTAGCATCCATGTTGGAAGATCTAGATGTGAAATGGAAATCTTGTGTGTGTTTCCGATAAGAAAAGCCACTGTCTCAAACGATCGCGGTCATACAGCCGGTGTCGGCGTGCACATGTCGAACCTCACTGTGGTGGTGAGCGAGCGTCATAACCCGATGTCTTAGAATTTCATCGTGCGCAACGTCTTTAACGGTAGAAAACGTGCCGGTTCCTAACGACAGCGAAAAAGTCCCTTTTTAGACGAATTCAGAATTACAGGGCATGGGAATGATGCTTCACCACAGAGAACTCCTGATGTCCCAACTCGTGACATTTCTTTCCAAACACCCATGTACTGTACTTTGGCCTGGGTGTTTCTGGTGAAAGCTAGGTTGAGTTGAATGTCTCGGGAACTAACAGAGAATCGTTCCGAGATGCCTTGGCAGACATGCGATCAACCGTTCGATATGTGACCGGTTCCCCCTCTTCTGCTTCGGAAACCAATGAGAGTAAGGGATTCACGTTCGTCGAGCAGCTTCCTCACAAAATGCCTCTTGAACCCCTCATTTTTTACGTCATCTTGAGCTCTCACTGATATATTCACGTAGCGTGTTCCGCATTGCGGTGAGGTCAAAAGTGTAACCTTGGAGCCTGGGCTTTCAATAGATCTTGGTGAAATAGAATGCATTTCCACGCCACCGTACGTTCTCAATGCATTACATGTGTCACTGGCCACTGAAAAACGGAGGGTCGCTTAGGCGGAAGTATTGAGAGGTTCCAGAAATCTTTGAGGGCATTCTTCGAGTTACATTGCCCAATTCGACGTGCGTAGTCTAAAGGCTTTGCGATGAGCATCTACAGAAGAACTCATCTAAACGAGCACTGATTCCTTCTTGAAGGGCAATTGAACGAGAACAACATAAGCTTCACGGTGTCATCGATCACTGACGTTCACGCATCAATATGAGAGTCCGGCTATCCTCGGCTGGGACAAACATCTTGCCATGGGAACACCATGCATGATTTTCCCCACTATTCAGATCTCTTAGACTGGCTGTTTTCAGGTGTAGTGAGCGTCGCTGTTGCTTCGTTGCCCATGTCACTATGTTTCGCCAAGCTGTCGCTTCTCACCGAGGCAGTCTGGCATTGCTCAGCGTCCCACTTCGCCTCGCCAGAAAGCCAATGAGCTGATGCTGGCATTTCAGAGCTTAACCTCCATTTGCTTCTTGGTACCTGGCTTGGACACGGGCCGAACGCTCTTCTGTAAACCGGTCAATATTGTGGAGGCTTGGACGCGTGGACTTCTGAACGGGCTGGGAAGCTGTCTCAGATCGTGCTCGGTGTAGATCTCTAGCATCCGCCCTGAGCAATGAGTACCTGCGCGAATTAAATACTTATCCCAGCCCATCCTGATAGGTCTTCCATTCACCATGCACTTGTACTGAAGTAGATGCCTCATGCATATTTCCCTTAGCTCAATAATTAAAAGCCTCCAGTCGCGTAGACCAGTGGGGTGCATCTGAATCCCCCACGTATGAGGAAGGCACAGTGACGCATCGTCTTTCAGCTCTGTCCGCGTCTAACCAAATTAGTCACACGTTTGCACTGCTTAATGATAGTTTTCGTTGTCTTACACAAAACCGGTTACCGGTGTGCCACTGTGCCAACGAAGTCGGTTCGAGTGCTGTCTCCACATTGATCATCGGTCCAACTGAACACTACATGAGACACCCTGGAGATCGCTGAATCCTATTAGCCAATGCTTCTTTTCCTAACCCTGTACCCCTTTAGGCTCTGCGGCTGTACCCGTGCGGTAGGTCGCCCGACATGCGGCCATATGCATTTTATTGTCAAATGGCATGATCTTTGCTGCCCTACACATATTGCCACAGCGACACCGATTGCCCTCAACCACTGCTGGCATCTGTTTTCACGACTGTCTACGTCTTGGCCTCCGAGAGTCACGGAAAACCGTTTCGATCTAATTCTGTTCCAAGCGGGGTTGTCAACTAACATCGGCAAGGTACGCGCTAGTGGTGCGACAGTATGCAGAGCACCTGAGGTAGGTCGTTCTGAACTATGTGTCCATGCCCGTTCAAGGTTCGAAGATGCAAGTATGGAAACGGTTGAAGTCAATTATAGGTGAGAATCGTAATTGAGGAGCTCTCAGATCAGAGATGAGCTGCAACACTAGCCTGAACTAATGTGAGCATTGCCAGATTGGTACCACATTGTCTCAAGGCTGTTGTTGTGAGTGGTACTGCGTATCCATACAGCCCGGCCGTTGATCTGCAGGTTCTTACGACATGACGTGGTGGAAGCTGGCGAGAATGGACTGAGAATGGACGCGGTGGCTTTGAGGCGGCATGCCACGGCAGACGGAAATACCATCAGCGAGCTATAGCATTTGTAAAATACGGAAAAGAAGGACGTATCAGGATTTGGATGAATTCTTTATACTTAGAGCTGCATCCCTCACTTCAGCTGCTCTCCCGTGAAAGCCCCATCAACCAGTCTCATCCTTCTGACAAACCTTCATCATGGCATCTTTCAAGACCACCGCTGCGAACGGGTCGTATCCTTACCTCAAAGAAACCCTCAAGGGTTCCAGCAACGGATTCAAGAATCCCACACGTGATGCAGCCACAGTCCCCGAGGATGAATCTCATCAGATCATCTCATCATACTTCATTGGGCCTCGGGCAGAGAACCTGCCATACTTCAAGGAGAACATCGACATCATCTTGAACAACCTCAAGCAAGCCAGATTGGACTATCGCTTTGACAATGACGCAGTCAGTCTGATCTCCAATTCACCCCCTTTCGTACTTTATCTGATACAGGACAGGAATTCATCGACGAGAAAACGCAGGAATCTGCAGCTTTCAAGAGGTCCAAGGACAAGCTCAAAAATGCTGTCGACAAGGCCTCGGAGATTCTTGGCCGATCAAGCATTCCTTTCTGGTCACCTCGGTACCAGGCGCATATGTGAGTAACCATCCATTCGCCCGCCACTTGGATGATTCTCAACAGATTTTACCAGGTGCACTGATATGAGCATGTCCTCACTGCTCGGCTACTTTATGACGATGCTCTACAACCCGAACAATGTCGCGCTTGAAGCAAGCCCTCTCACGACAGTCGCTGAAATTGAGGTCGGAGAGCAGCTCTGCGATCTTTTTGGCTACAACATCAACGAAGATGACACTGAGTCCCCCACAGGCTGGGGTCACGTCACATGCGATGGCACGGTAGCTAATCTCGAATCCATGTGGTAAGAACCCCGTTGATTATTGAATTTAACAAGCTAACATGCGTGGTCTAGGGTCGGTAAGTCATGAATAGTATCTGCCCAACACCTGGCTCATTGACCAACCGCGTCCAAGCTCGAAATCTCAAGTTCTACCCGCTGTCGCTTCGCAAGGCATTTGACGAAGGTCAGAAGCTGGAATTTCTCAAGGATAGCTTCCATGTCGAGACCTGCCAAGGGGAGCGAAAGCTTTTCACCCATCTTTCAACTTGGGAGTTGCTGAACCTCAAGCCGTCTGACGTCCTTGACCTCCCTGATAGACTTTACCAGGAACATGGAATCTCCAACAAGTTCCTCTCTGATCTCATGAACGACTTAACCATTCAGTCCACAGGCAAGGACGATCTGGAAAGGGAGTTTGGTATCGAGAAGCCAGGTCAATACATGCTGTCCAACACTCGACACTACTCATGGCCCAAAGGAGCTGGTAAGTCTTGAATGAAGGAGAAGAACGCTGTGGATACTAATGTGTCTGGACTCTTACAGCTATCTGCGGCCTGGGTTCCAAGAACGTCGTCGGTATTCCGGTAGATCTGGGAGCACGCCTCGATATTAGCGAGCTCGAGAACCAGCTTTGGGAGAGTCTTGAAAACAAGCAGCCGGTCTACGCAGTTGTGGGAATCATAGGATCGACTGAAGGTATGCTCCCGAAGACCATCTCTTTTCTAATAAACCAGATACTAATCTGTCTCATGCAGAGGGTGCCGTTGATAGCCTCAGCAGCATTCTCGCTCTGCGAAAGCAGTTTCAGTCACGAGGCCTCTCATTCCTCGTCCATGCTGATGCCGCGTGGGGTGGATACTTCTGCTCCATGCTGCCGAAAGACTACCGCCCTGGCGATGTCATCAACCTTCCCACTGAGATGGGCGCTACTGATGGGTTCGTGCCTGACGCCAGCCTACGCGCTGAAACTCAGGAAGATTTGTACGCCATGCGCTTTGCTGACTCCATTACTGTTGACCCTCACAAGGCCGGTTACATTCCTTACCCCGCAGGTGGTCTCTGCTATCGCGACAATCGCATGCGTTTCTTGGTGACATGGACAAGTCCCTACCTATCGCGTGGATCGGTCACTAGCATCGGCATCTATGGTGTTGAGGGAAGGTTTGTGGCTTTCCAAAACAACGACACCTTTCTTCGAAAGAAGCTAAGACACGGACAGTAAGCCTGGAGCTTCGGCTATGTCAGCCTGGCTCTCCAACAAGACCATTGGTCTTACCCAGGAGGGATACGGCGCCTTGTTGGGAGAGGTCACTTGGACCTGCACTCGGGTATGATCTGCCCTGCCTCCGTGTTTGACGTCGTTCAATGTACTAACTACAATATTTGTGATGCAGCTTTCCGCGGAGTGGGCATCCCTGACCGACGCTTCCAGCCCTTTCATCTGTGTACCCTTCAACATGCTTCCGTCTGAGCTTGAGGAGAATGCCACGGAAGACAGAGTTGAGGCCGAGAAGAAGCGCATCCGCAATGACATCGTCCTGAAGAGCAACGCAAGCATTATGAACGATGACCAGCACCGACCTGACGACCAAAAGGCTATTAAGCTTATGCGAGCGCTTGGATCTGATTTGAACATCAACGCTTTCTCGTTGAACTTTCGATACGCGGATGGATGCCTCAACGACGACATCGAAGAAGCCAACTACCTCATGCAGAGAGTCGTGGAGACATTCTCAGTCGACAGCCCCACTGATGATCCCACCAAGATTCCTCTGTACCTCACTTCTACCGAGTTCTCAGATGAACTCTACGGGAAGTGCAAGGCAAACTTCGTGAAGCGACTTGGCCTGTCACCGAGCACGCAAGATCTCATGGTCCTGCGGAACGTCGTCATGTCTCCGTTCCCAAGTGACGGCAACTTCACCAACGATCTTGCCGAGGAGTTCAAGAAAGTGGTTGAAATTGAGACCGAGGTGGGTCGACCTTTGTTGACATCAGTACTTGTCTTTGGCTAATATCTCTTCCCAGGTCGTTCGCAAGCGCAACACATTGGCCCCGGACTTCCACAAATTCCTTATCCAGGGAACAGAGAAGATCTACCTAATCCATAGGCCCATGTTCCACGTCGCAAACCACCGACAGCAACTCATCATGTCCGCCAAGTTTGATGATCGATCTGAGGCAAAATACGCCGACATGAAGCATTCAAACCCCTCGGAACCCCTGATTCTCGTGACGAAGCGGAAGGTCATGCTCAAAGACATTGCGGAGCGGGGCGGAAAGTTCGAAGGACAGATTATGACAGCAGACTCGTACGTCTTTCCTAGCGCTTCATTGATGAAGGCACATCTTGGTTTGGGACAGTTGCTGATAAAAACAACAGAGGTATCGTCATCCAGGATGTCACAGTGACGCTTGGGAAGACGGTTGTGAGTCGGCCCTTGAACTCCAAGTGGCGGCTTGAGGAGTACCCGAGCACCTTCATGCCATTCTATCTCTACGGAACCCGTGAGTCTCTCCTATCAGATTGCATGCGTTCAGTTCGCTGATAACTACCAAAGCAACGGAGGCAAACATCGACCACGTGATCGTCCGCGCTCCGAACACGCAGCTTTCGGCAGGCCGGTGTGACCTCAAGTTCTACAATGAGAATGACATGGACCCCGGAATCTGGAACAAGCCCTTGGTCTTGCTCATCGAAGATGTTCGCGAGGCCCCCATGCAGCCTTTCCCGCCGAACAATGAGATCGGCAGCAAGAATGGCGCGATCGTTGCCCAGGACGACTATCATCGCCAAAATGCTTCGAAGAGTGGTTCTACGGAGGCCAAAGCTACCCAAAAGAACAGCCCAAGAGATTGGTACCAGAACGGTCGCAGCAACTGGTACGGCAATGGCAACAACAATTTTGCAAAGAATGTCGTGAATGAAGCACAGAAGAAATATCTGTCCAACATTACTTGTTCGCGGTGCCCAAAGAAGGATGCAAATGGAAACAGCGATGGCGAGGCGAAGGGACACAACATGGACGACACCCCTGAGCCACACACTAAGGCGAAGGTCCTTACCACAGAGACGCGCAGTGGTGCTGCCAGGGGATCGAATTTCTTCTTCCGTCCGGGGGCGACTTTCAAGGTCGGGGTATGGGAAGACAAGAACAGATCCGACGAGAGTTCGAAGTGGGCTTGCTATGAGCTGGGCAAGTTTGTCGGCCGTGGAACCCTTACTCTTGGCGACAGCGTGTTCGTCGACAGCGAGGCAATGAACTTTGACCCCTTCAAGAGAGTCGAGAAGGTTACGGAGTGGCGCCGGGAGTTCGATCAGATTGGCAAGGAATTGGCTTAGTTACCAAGCGTCGATTGATCTCAGTCTACCATGTAGAGTCGGTCACTAGTCTAGGCATCAATGCATAAGCAATGTGCCTTATCAATACTTTGCATCCTTACAATTTGCAACTCCTACTCTGAAAGTTCAGTATCGTCAACTTGGCATCGGCTTTGTCCGCAACTTGTTTAAACGGCAGTAACTGCAAGCAGATCTTTGAATGTTTGTTGGTCCATGCTAGAAACACGAGTTCATGTGTAGAAGTCCATTCCTTGTGCTCTGACGAATATGCCGTTGGTTGCAGTGGAGTTGAATAGGTATTGCTGACTTAACGACAGGGCAGTATTTGACTATGATCTGCCGGCATAAGGTAGCATATGTTGGAGTCAGGGGTAACGGGGAGGGCGATGGAGCCAGGCTAGTTGGTAGCTTGGGGGCCGAACTAAGTAACAATGCACGACAATGCAAGCTGTCCAGCACCGATAGACACTGGACATTTGTCGATATTGCTCAGTGTGGTGACCTTGTCATTTGAGCGAATTGAATCATGCTGATGCTACGGAAGTCGATAGTTCATCTGCTTTGCTGGACTAGTTCTTCCTTACATGTGTTGTCCAAGTCTACGGTATTATCGTTGATGCTGAGATTTGAAGAGTTATCAATGAGGCTACAGTCGGTCCAATCGACACTTTTCCGGGACACGAACTCTTCTTTTCACCTGAATTTGTGATTTTGAGCTATAGCTAGCAGTGCGGCATTTCACTTTCTTCTCCAAGGCACTTCGGAGTAGCCTATCTGGCTTATTAGTGTTCGTTGAATGTGGAGGCATTGCATTCAATTTTCCCTTACCCATCCCGGTTCCCACAATGTGGTTTGTGGGGAAGGGGGTACTATTCTACGAAGTAGCCCAGCACTGCGGCAGTTGGTTTCGGGGTCGCCGTCACCGCGAGATTTTCTGCTGCTTGAATCATGAGATCTTAACATGACATCCTTGCACAACCCAAGAAATAGAGTTTCGATTGTATTAGGGGCTGTCAATCACATCTGATTTGAGCTTTCACCCCTGGATCAACTGAATCGTCCCGCAAACCACACTTCGGTCGCGTAATGCGAGCAAACAGAGGTGAACTATAAAACCATCTCAACCTTTGACAGCCATAGTCGAGAACTTAGTGCAGCCCACAGACACTCGTTTCCCTCGTTTCGAACAATTCAGTCGCTTACGACCAGTCACTCGCTTACAACAACCCAAAAGTCATTCACTACCACCTTCATCATGCAGCTCCCTACTCTTGCCGCTGCTGGCACCCTTATGCTCGTCGCTCTCTCCAAGAGCGTGCTTGCTTGCGATGGCTACCTCTTCTGCCACTGCTACAACTCTGATGGCAAGCCCAACGACGCCGCAACTCAGACAGTCTGCAACCGATACGACACAAAGTTGGCGAAAATGATTGATGCCAACGCCTGGTCTGATGGTGCCAAGGAGTGCCAGTACATCGGACCCGAGGGTGCGAGGATCGGCAAGTACTGGCATCCCTACGGCTACAGCAACTGCCAATGGCGCGAGATGTGCCAGGCTGCTGGAGCCACTGGCACAGACTCTAGCTGCAGGGACACTCCCCCTGTTGGCGGTAAGAGCTACAGCGCCGGAGTTGCCTTCGTCCCGCACAGCTAGATAGGCGACGTTGGATGCTATTCTTGGGCACACTTCTAGACCCTCAAATCGAGTACGGGTCAAGTTTGTGGAGGGAATTTACATTAGAAAAGCTGGTTCTCACATCTGAGGACGGGATTGATACCAAAATAAAAGCGATCTGTTTGTTTCCATATCAACTATTTAAAGTACCACATGACCCAGACGTGATAAGTGACAGCTCCAGTATCATTCGTTCCTTGTAGCAATGTTCTTGCTTCTGCCTTTAAACCCCCCAACCAAGACTATTGGCCTGTCCTTGTGAGCGAGTCAAGTATTTGAATTACTGTTATACAGCATCGTCGCATGACTTGCGTGTCTGGGTTTTCTTACGCTTAATTGGGCACGTGATGTTAATTGGTGAGTTCATAAGCATGGAGACGCTACTTCCTGCTTGCTGATGATCAAGGCATACATACGTAAGTACGTAGAATCCAGTTGTACATGCTTGTTGCCTCATTCCATCTGCATCAGCCTCCTTGTTAGGCCTCCGCTAGTATGCCTTGATCCCAGCAAGTCTCAGCAGATCATCGCTTAACTCTGGCTTCTCAAGAGGTTCGGACCTCCTCTTATCAACGGTTCCATCAGGGAGAGTGGGCTGGTTTGTTCTCAGAACGATATTGTCGTGGGGCCAATGCGTGGTAGCGAGCCAACGGTTGAAGGCCTCTGCTTTTGCAGCCAGTACTTCTTCTGTCGCAAATGAGGCCGGCGCGTATGAAACATAGACTATGGTCCGAATTCTGTCACTTGATGCCGTAGGTTCCGCGCCAAAGTGGATCAGTCGTGAATCCCAGATGATAAGGTCCCCTGGCTTTGCAATGACTTTGTGCTCACGATAACCTCGCTTCTCAAACCAAGCAATCTGATCAGGTGAATATCTGAAAAAGTCTTTTCGCGTCCACTCAGATCGCTCTGTATTCTCTCGGAAGAACTGTTCCGTCACCTTATGTGAACCGGGGTACACGGTCAAGCCTCCATCTTCTGGTCCAGACTCCGATAAGTTCACGATGCCCTGCACACACTGTAGGCCATTTCGGTACGGGCTTTGGTCAACGTGGGGCCACTTCTCACGAGGGACATGGCCGGCCCTTCTCGGGAGTGTGATGTTCAGGGCGTCGAAGGAGACAATAAGCTCGTTGGTTTTCCATATCTTAGAGAAGATGTCGACTACTCCGGGCTCGAGGCGGATGTCCCACATAAACTTTTCGTGAACAACTCCATAGTGATTGAAAGTGTTGATCCCGGAAACGAAGGGCAGATTTTCTGGCGTCCATGTAGAAGGGGATTGTAAGTCGAGTGAGGGGTTGTCGAATGATCTGAGCCAGCCGAAAGCGCGATTTTGGTATTCGACTGCCTTTTCTTGACTTATGATGTCGGGAATGACAGCGAATCCATCTTCTTCGAAACCTTTACGCCACGATTCTTGACCCATTTCGTGTGTGAATGCTGAACACCAAGGTGACGTTCGTCGATAAGTCTCTGTCGTTGATGTGTTGTTGAGTTGAACGCCAGGTGGGAGTCAAGTAGAAGGAACAAAGCTTGACATTTCATGGAACTTCGCCATAGGAGGCTTTGAGGCATATGGCATCATCCGGTGGCTCGCATCACGGAACATGTACCCTCAATTGTGTGCTCCGATAGCCCCCACAAATGATTGCATCGGCACGTATCATCGCTTTGCAAGATCACGACACTGCGAGGTCGGCATCGGTTGCGGTCTGATACGGGTCCCTTAATTATCTGGACTTTCCCGGCATTTTCTAATCTCGCATGACCAATACGGGTAGGTCATCCTGTTTGGGTCAACTACATGTATAGATGGGTTATCCAAGGCCACACATTCTTTCTGATTGATCAGTCTAACGCGCATCGCGCTTACATAGATTATGAGATATCTCTTGCAGCGATTGATCGTGAGATACACACGCACGTCCTGAGAAGCTTGGATGGGATGGGTTCAATACTCCATCATTGTCCCACCAGCGGCTACTCATGTTTCCATACCTCCGTATTTACTGCAGGCCTGTTACTTCCATAGCCTTAGGGTTCCCCTATACTTTTGCTACCCTCATCTTCATCACGCGATGTCTCATATTTGATGTTGAGAGACCTGACGACTATGTAGGTAGGGATAAGTGCCAACCCCCACAGCCCAAAATTGACTCCAACAGCGGCGAGCAAAGGCGCGTGCGTGGAGCTGATGCCAGATGCCACGGCACCCCCTGCTGCCTCAACAGCGCGAACAGTTGAAGTGAAACGGATAACCTCAGCAGGACCTCGGGCCATGTATCCAGCTAGCCAATAGCCGTAGTTGTATGCGAGAGCACTGATGATTTACTTAGTTTGAGTGTCGCTGACAGGCTGTACTAAATGAAATACTCACAAGTTCACTTGAAGCAGAATGTAAAGACCCCAGCCTCGGCCGAAGCCATGATCAGCCCAGTCCAACGCGGGGGCACGTTGACCATACTCACGCTGAATCACAGTCGCCCAAATCCAGGTGCCACCAAACAGGGCCATCATACCGAAGTAAGCAAATCTGGCTCTCTGGTTGATAGTGAATCTGTTCCAGTCAAGAAAGTGCCCGAAGAAGAAGTTGGCCGTGATCTGTGCCAATGCTGAGATCAAGGAAGCAAGAGCTCTTGATCTGACTGAGAAGTAGAGCGAGAGATACGATCCTGCGTATGATAGTAGAAATGTGGCGTAAAAGAAGAAAGGGAAGCTAACATTTAGTCAGTGCTTCCGTTGTAGGTGAGATATCGAGTGAGGGATTGGTAGCCTACACAAGAAGAAAGTCTTTCCGGACCAAAATCTTAGCAACGGCCTTCAGCTCAGCAGTCGTCGGAATTTGCTCGGCCTTGGAGACTTTTCTGCCATCTTGACGCTGGACCTTCTCAGGGGGTGAAAGCAGCATGGCAACGAAGGGGCCAAGGCATTCTGTTAGAAGAGTTCAAGTCAGAAGATCCTCCAAGACGTATGCATCAATGAACCGGCCGACTCACGCAAGGCCACGAAAACAACATATGTTCTCCAATCTAACTTTCCCGTTGTTTTCCCAGTGGAATCTGAATCCAGTCAGTATCAAGTTTCAATGTGTTGGCGCAGTGCATACTGAAAGCGAGGTTGATGGCACCACCGACGATTGAACCGCCCTAGCATTCGTCAGCAACGAGGTTCGCCATTGAGTTGAAATCCTTGGTAAACTCACATTACGGTAGGCAAGCCAATACGCAAGATATCTTCCACGCTTCTGATCTTCAGGGTCTGACGCAAGATGAGTCAGTCAAGACACAGGTTGTAGCACTTTGTGATCGCAACTTACAGCTTATCATGATTGCGCCTTCAGCTGCCCAGAAGATACCTTATTTCTTCGTCAGATTCACAATACATTAAAAGGTGTGCGTCCACAGCCGGCAAACTGTGAAAAGAAGGTCGGCAGGGAAGAAGATACCTGCTGTGATGCCACAGGCTGCAGAGCCTAGATACACAAACCATTCCGTGCCGTATCTGTTGTTCGTGTACAACGACGCTGAGTAGATGGCACTGACTTTCGTCAGCAGCCTTCCAAAACATGAAGTAGTTGACATTTTACTCACTATCCTGTTGTGCCGAAAATCAAAGCATTTTTCAATCCAATCTTGTTAGCTATTACGCTTCCCATTGAGCAAGTGACAACCATCATAACCCCCAGAACAGCGTTGGCCGACCTGTCATTAAGTCAGATCATAACTCCATACAGTATATTCGCTGAAATACGGACATAACAAGGTATGGTGTCTGTTGCCCGCCAGCTCCAGTAGACTGCATGGCATTATACAGCCCAGGCGCAAAGAAGGCACAGAGTCCAATGACTGTGGCCTGGAAGAATACCGTTCTATACCATGTCCGCTTCGTGTGGCTTTTTTCCTCGATGGTGGCGACTTCAGCGTCAGGTGTCGTCTGTGAGGTCTCCTCATGAGGGAGTTGTTTAGGACTACTCATGATGTTCGGATAGCTGGTCTACCCTTTGAGCTTTTTTGGTAGACTTGATGAATCGATTGTACGAACCTACGATGCCAGGCGCTGGTCATTGAGAACAAATAAGACTTCCGATTTGTTTTTACAGAGTCTCCAGTCCCCTATCCCGATAGCGGCGCTTTCAACGTGTCGCGATATCCGGTATCATGACGTGCTCAGAAAATCTCCACCACAGCCCTGTCAAAGGATCGCGGTCGCGCTAGAGGAACATTACGGGCTTACAGGGTCGATAAAACTATTCAGAATGGTCCATATTTCCCGGACGACGAAGATGAAAGATGAGTGAGCGGTTGCAAGACAGTCAACAAACTACGGCCACCGGCGTGAATGACCATATGCTGGAGAGAGCTTATTAACTGAAGACTCAAGAGTCATGATCTAAGCCAAAAACGCCAAATGGATAGGTTCTATGTACATCAACGGCCTTCAGCGGCCCAACAGAGACCTGATCGAGTCGACCACACTGTTGTTTAGAGAGCGGTACTTCACACCCAAAATGTCCTTCGACAACCCGGCATCAATACTAGCGTCGGCGGCGGTCACGTCGCTCTCGATGTTGGCAGGGACCTTATCAGCCAGCTCTGGGAAATCATCTCGGGCAATGCGAGCAATCTCAGCGTTGCTGAAGTCACCCGCGTAGAGGAGGAACCGCTTGCCAGCAGCTTCGGGCACAATCAGTGCCTGGACATGAGCGAACGCAGCATCCCGCACATCGACCCACTGAGGAGACCCCGTGGGAGGAATGGAATCCTTCCATTTGCCATCAATGATATCGACGAACGCCGAGTTGGAAGTGTTGATCGAACCGAGGTTATCAAGATGGTGCACAACCGGTCCGAGGATGAGAGGCGGCAAAATCGTCGACAGGGCGAAGTGTGGCTTCTTATCATTGACAAAATCCCAGGCTGCCTTCTCTGCGAATGTCTTGCTGGCAAGATATGCGAAGAATGGGTTTGAAGAGGCTTCTTCTCGAGTGATCGGGTTCCACATCTCAGGGGTCAAGACCGGAGGGGGCGCCTTGATGTTGACCGCTGCGGCGACGGACGAGGTAATCACAACCCTCTTCACGTTTGGTGCATAGGCAGCGACGGCGCTAAGAAGAGATTTGGTGTCTCTTATGGCCGGATTGAGCATCTCGGTTTCGGCATCCTTAGACTGGAAGTGGAAAGGGCTTGCGGTGTGGATGACAGCCTCCAGGGTTGGCTCTGCTTGAATAGCCTTGTCGAAAGCTCCATTCACTGTCATGTCTGGAATGACAATGTACGAAAGCTGAAGTCCTGAGTCGGGATGAAGAGCGAGGATATCGCGGCCCTTCGAGTCCGATCTGACCGCGACAACGACATCGTGACTACGCAAAAGATGTGTCAGTATTCCATCTTTGGCTTTCATACCAAGAGAAGTGACTAAAACTAACCCGCCATCCAAAAGTAGTGACAGACAGTGAGCTCCCAAAAAGCCGCTGGCGCCCGTTAGGAAGACCTTCATTTCTTCGAAAGTTCAGAGGAATTTGGATGTGTGATTATGGTGATGAGACTGAGACTTTTGTGATACAATCCCGACGGGAGGTTTTTATAGTTTTGTGTCTGACGGTCATTTGCAATATTCCTGGTGTCATACATCTTTATTCGACGGGGTCCGGACTTAAGTCGCGTCGGGCCCTGGGCAAGTCAACGAAGCTGACGGTTTTGATGGGCCGATATCAGCTTCTGCACTCCATGGGTGGATGTCCGAAAGAACCTAAGACAACATCGACCCTTATTGGATACTCTGTTCCCTTGAAACAGGGCAGTCCCGATGCCACACCTATCATCAAGACCATGACCCATTGTTGAAGGCATATTTCATCCCACCGGCTGCAAGTCGCTGACACCCACGGACCAAGTAACTGATAGTCTCAAGACTGTGGATAACAAACGCCAAATTAGCCCCCTCTCAAAACGTTTCCTCGGCTTTTGCTGGAAGTTGAGGCGAGTGCTTAGGAGGTGGGCGATTCTCCAGGATGAGAGGCAATGGTCCGCCCTCCATCAGACACATTTCAGGAGGACAGAAGCAAAATCGTTTTTGAAAACAAGGTAGACTTAGATGATACCGCCAGGAATCATTTCATATTTAAGTACAAGTCAGGGTGTATGCGGACTAGGCTCGTCCACCGCCTCTGCAGCCTGCCTTGTAGATCGGTTTGGACTGCCCTCGAGACTCCTGCCATGGATGGGTTCGGAATATAAGCTAGCTGATCCATCAGGCCTTCCAAAAATAAAGACGCGGAGGAACTGTCGGGTAGTCGGTCTGCATGCCGTGAAAACACCCACGCAAAGCTCAATGTCCGACCATATACAAATTTGCAGGGAATCCACTGTTATTCAATTTAGCAAGGAGAGTGACGAACTGCTCGTTTGAATGAATTACCTGTGAAATTGTGTGTTCCCTGATGGTAGTCGACAAGAAGTTTCAGCCTGATGGTGCTAGCTGCTGTGAGACTGCGGTGGGAGGATAGCAGTTAGCCAAGACCAGTTGACTTTGGAGACTTCACTCGAGCCACTTACAAAAGCCCCAAGCTGAACATAAACATAAGCCCAAACTTCTTGCTCCACTTCATGTTCAAACCCAGAGTCTGCGTGAGAGGTAGTATGAGCATCCAAATGTCCAGTCCAACCTGGATCGCCGAGTAGACCATCGCAATGATGACGACATCCATACATGTGCCCTGGCTTTCGGAGTCACCTCTCCAAGCCGTCCAAGCCAGGTGGATGGGTCGACACTGGAATATTCCGAGAAGAACAAACGTGACACAGATTGCCAGGTTGAACGCTTGTGTGCCCCAAAGGACTGTCCGAAACCGCTCGCCAGGGAAGATTCGTAGGTACATGAAGAGAATGGACGCCTTTAGGAAAGCTATGGTGCTGTAATATAGCGCTTGTATGACATAAAAACTCCGTGATTTGATCAACAGTCAAAGTCCACATGTCTTGGCCGGCACCACTTCTTCCCGCTAGAAGCAAATGTTAGCTATTGAGAACACCAAAGCAGTGTTCCGAGGTTATGTCTACTTACCATTTGCGTTCAACGGCACGAACGCGATTAGAAAACCCTGCGGCCAAGAGTCAGATAAGGTAAGACTTCTGATCGGGCTTACTCACAAAGGTTATCAGGATCATCAAATCGTCGGCACCCCATGAGGATACACGTGAAAACTTGACGACCAACCGTAAGATTATTGACAGAGTAGGCAGCACGAAAAACATGACCAGCCGAGGAACTGCTGTCGAGGTGAAATCATTTTCCAGTGGAAACCCACACGTGGACCATGTATAGTTCTGCGTGGCTATCGGGGCTTATTAATGACTTCTAGCTGAGGAGGAGATTTCCTTACCTAGGGCGTCGATTGGCAAGCAGTGATCGAGAACGCAATCTTCCACAAAATCGATGTAGTTCGAATCTTGGCACAGACACGTCTGATTCGACGTAGGACAGGCTGTCCTGTTCAAACCTTCGGCGATGCATGGTTGCTATCTTTCAGTCAGTTACAGGTGAAGGTCGAAGGGTGGAGTCGCGTAGGCTTTCATACAGCACATGTCGGGACGGTTTCGATCGACGATGCCTGGGTAGCTACGACCCCGAGGAACAGGAAGAGCCATGTGATGATGCGCGTGGAACACATCGCTATGACTGGGGAGTCGTGGCCTAGAAGCTTTAGCTCAAAGACCGCGTCGATCAAGAAAGAGTTAACGCTTTATTTAATCAGCGAAAGCACAGTGACAGGCCGAGTGCGAAGTTCGCGGTGGACTGAAATGCAATGAAGAGGTGGTTAGATGACCGGGCCGAAACTGTTTTGATGCCGATTACTTTCAAGTTCTGGCCAGACCGATGATGTCTCAAGTAGCTGACATGGGAGGCGCCTGAAATTAGCGGAATTCTTTGAAGGGAAAAAGGGTTGGAGGACCGGAGAGGGCCTAGCGCCTATTAATGTCCTGCAATGAAATTTCTGTTTGCGGTCAGCAGACTTCTCCGAAATGGCTGAATTCTATGTCTTAGATCAAAGAGGTCGCGATTGAAATGCCATCAGGGTCCATGTCCCATAGCTTGTTCAATGCCCGGTGTTCAGATCAGGCCGAGGCCCACTTTCCCGGGATATCCACTTTGGAACCGGACAGGACCCGATCTCCGGCCGGAACAGATTTGTACGTACTCGTATCCAGCCGGTGCTGCTCTAGAAGACTCGCAATTTGGGACTGCGTGGAAACTAAGAGAACTTTCTACGTATACTTACTGGGTGGCTTATGCTCTGCCGAGTAAGCCAAGCCGCGCATCGATAAGTGCTCGCTGAGACGGTCGTCTCCTCCAGGCAACGAGCTGACAAGAAACTCGTCATACCATGATCTTCGCATCGCGCTTCTCCTGCTACTTCTTTTTCTATTTCGTACTTGAGGTTTGAGACGGCGGTGAAGAATACGGTGCTCGTGGTCTCTCCAACCCGACGATGTGGCTTAGGAAGTTGGGGCATCTAGCGGTGGCTTCTGCCACGTCGGTTGTGCTGGGGCGCTGTCCGATGACGCGAAGCAGTCAGTGAAAACACCGCGCGAAAACCATGCCTCTGCATCATTTGATCAAGTTCTGCCGAAAAAAACTTGCAGAAAAAATCTTCAAGCTACACAGAAAGTGCAAAATTGCGGAAAAGTCTGCAAGCTCGAGAGAGGCAACCGGAAGCCTTAATAGCTGAGGTCCAAAAAGTAGATTTAATCGTGCTAAGCCTTGTTCTAGGATAGCTTGGCACCATGAATTCTATTGGTCATGGAGGGTGGCAGCCAGTCGGGTGACCTTTTAAGTGAGCAAAACTCAACCAGCGGATAAGGCTGCAGGATCCAAGGTGTGCCATTCCCCTACACCATCTTTCTCTCAACTGGCGGCCCCCAAAGCCAGGTGAAGGCAACTCTGTAGCTAATTGGGGTTTCACAGCATTCTCACCGAGAAATTGTGGAAGGCCTCCCAGTAAGTGTGATTCCGCTGCTCCGCCGTCCAACAGTTGTAGATGTGGAGAGCACATATAATGGACATGTTTTCCTCTAAGTGGTCGAGGAACCTACCAATCACTCGAAATACGCCAAAACCACATCTCATTGGCAATCATATAGTCTTCTAAACAAATCACTTGTCATTATTTTTCTTACGAAATTGATTGATGACCTCCAACTGGTTATCTGAATGGCTCTTCGGCCGCGGGGGTGGAGGCCCGGCCCGTCCTGACAGAAACCAAGCCGAAGGCCAACATCATCCGCACAACCCACTCAATTATCCTGTTCAGAATGACCGTCGACCAGATTCGATTAACCGGGACGATCAAGACTTTGCCGACAACCTCAGTTATCATCGACTTAGACCTGACGAAGGCCATTCTCCCCACCGTCCGAGAAGAGTTCATTACAACGGTAGGCGAGATCTTCCAGGAACCTACCCAGACTCTCAATCTAGTGACTACCGACATGGCCACAGCTCAGACGAAGATTTGGACTCTCTAGCATTATTTGGGAGCTCCAGAAGCACCAGTTCCCACTTGCCGTCGACTATCTCAACGGGCTGGTCGCACAAAGGAAACTCGGACGTTGGTCTAACACCAACAACGAGTGACGACGGATCTGTGCCATTTAACAACATAGTTCCAGTCAGCAGAGCTCACAGAGGGGGCAGATACATCGTACAGTACCGGCCGTCGTCTGCGCATCCGCACACGGCTGGCCGGGAGATCGGTAGCCGGCTGTTCTACCCCGAGCTCGAAGCCTCTGAAGTTCCAGCTGTGCTGCTTGGTCCTGTAGAGCTTTCTGCTGCGGAGCGACAGCCAGCTCATTGGCGCTCTCAACCTCAGGAACCGAGTCCAGAACCTCCCATTAACTTCGATCTAACGCCGCCGCCACTTCCGACGCCCCGGGTCTATGAGCTGCCGGCAAATCCATACATCCCAGGGCATTGCAATCCACTCCCTCCGCCAATCGTGCCTCCAAGACCAACCCAACGTGGCCCTATCCCCCAACCGGCAGACCTTTCTTGGGAAAGCTTGTCATCGGACGAGAAGCCCGAAGCCGATCTCGCGCTTGGGTTCAAAATCTGGTCACAAGGTTCTCGAGGGAAGCTGGAGAAACAATTGAAGAAGGGTTGCAAGAATGAGAAGGTCAAAGAGGTTCTTGATATACTCAAGAACAGCGCCTCAAAGTTCAAGCAACACTCTTCGCTCTTCGAGTCGCCTATTCTGGAGTGTCTGAAAGCCCCGAGCGATAAGCGCAACAAGTGCCTCCTCGGTCTCGTTAGTGCGATGCAAGAGGAGGGCCATAAACTCAAATCAATCGGCAAATCAACCGGAGACAACGTCTTGACGAAGCTTCTATGCATCCGCAGAACATCGACTTTTCAGCAGCAGATCAACGCTCTGAATTTCCTTCTGAAGCAGGGAGCTAGATCTCTGGTCAAAAAACGCGACGCCCAGGGCTGCAGTCCTCTCGACTACGCTGTTTTGTCCGGGAATGCCGGAGCAGTCGCGCTTCTGCTTCAGTATCAAGCCGATCCTATGAGCCAAAACCGGTCGCAGAAAAGTGCGCGCGACATCGCCATGGAGAGTGCTTCTCGCCTAACCCAGGGTGGTAGCGAACTCATGATCAACAACCACGCACACATCATGAATCTCCTATTCAGGGATGGGCAGCCTTGCACGAGAGCTCGTGCGGACTAAAGCAGGATGGAGCCGTTCCCCAAGACCTTTTCGCTTTGTTTGTTGCGTTTGGATGTTACGTTTAGCCAGAGAGGTACAGTTGTTGAAATGGCCTTGAGGTGGGGTTAGGCATTAGACGCGGATAAAAGGGTGTTTTCATTGGCTTGTGTAGATCGCAACGTGATCGATAAATCCTAGATAGACTGTCATTTTCTATAGAACTGTATAGCTGATAGACCATTGTTCATTAAGAACCATGTCCTTCCCACGTTTCAACGGGATAATGTTTGGAAAGAGGATGGCGTAAAGAGTGAGGTGAAGTGGAACACCTCTCGCAATGCAGGCCATGAGGCTGTGTTGCTTTATGAGGTCAGTTTATTTCAAGTACGGAAACAAGTCTGCTGATTCTTTTCCCAGATAGGCGACGGAAAAGGCAAAGACGGATAGACTGGTAATCCTGTTCCATCCTTGCGTTGGAGTCACATCGGCAGGCAGATTCCGGGGAAGGATTCGCGGGGTGCGGGGGCAACGCGGAGTTACAAGCGAAGATCTGGGGAAGTTGCACCAGCGGAGAGCAGTATTAGACTGCCATGGCAGACTCAAATGAATACGAACGTTCTCAACATCGTCATTCACGAACTTCTTCCGAAGTAACACGGGCCGTGTAAAGTTGGAAACTCACGTCTACACACATGGGAGGTCCCAAGGCACTCCGCGGCCACCATGGCAATACAAAACAGGCTCTTCTTGCCTCCATTGGTATTAGTATGGGAGGGTCAGTGATTCCTGGGCCATTCTGAAATCCCGTCTAGCTCACGTAACAGTTTACTCTACGGCCTTGACACCGGCATCATAGCGACAACAATCGGCCAGTCCACCTTCAAAGCGTACATGTACGGAGGCTCTCAAGGCCCTCCCGCGCTCGTCGGCGGCATCGTAGCTTCATACTATGCCGGCGGATGCATCGGCGGCTTGCAGTCCGGCTGGCTGATGGACAAATGGAGCCGACGCTACACCGTCCTCATTGGCGCCGTGGTTAGTATTCTCGGCGCGGCTTTGCAGGCGGCTGCCGTAAACCCAGGCATGATGATCGCGGGACGCATCTTCAGCGGGTGGTCGACGGGCGTCCTGTACTCCGTCACGCCAATCTACCTCGCCGAGATATCTCCGCCTGAGAACCGTGGCTTCTTGGTCGGGCTGAAGGGCCTCACGAACGCCGGCGGTTTTTTCGTCGCCAACTGGATTGGGTACGCGGGGTCATTCGCGAGTGGGAATGGGCAGTGGAGAATCCCACTAGCAATGCAAGCACCGCCGGCTGTTGGGCTTGGGTTGCTGGTCTTTGCAATGCCGTTCAGTCCCCGATGGTGTGAGTGGCACCCATCCGCTGGTCATAGCCCTTGCTAATGAGGCATCAAAGTGGTCAAACAAGAGCGGCATGAAGATGCGGTAAAGGTTCTTCGGAGACTCCACGGTGCCCGCGGCGAAGACTTTGTCCAGCACCAGTACGTCGAGATTCGAGACCAGCTCGCACTCGAAGCGGACTTGCGTCGCCAATCGTCGTTGAAGATTCTTTTTACTCGACAGTACGCAAGGCGGATGCTGTTGGCATGTCTCATTGTGAACATGACGAAATTATCGGGATCTCAAGTCATCCAGAACTACCAGAGCTTGATGTACACCGCCCTTGGCTTCAAAGGTCAGACGGTTCTTCTCATCGCTGGATGTTATGGTACCATGGGTATCCTGGGGCAGATATTCAATCTGATCTGGGTGTCTGATACCTGGTCCCGTCGAAAGACCATGTGTAAGTCATGCGGCAAAGGTGACTCAAAGATGTAACTGACAAGCCCAATAGGTACGGGAACAGCTTCACTCGCGGCCACTCTCGCAATTCTGTTGGCCCTATCAAAGTCCTACCCCGACGACCGAAACTTGGCAGGGAGTTCAGCCGGTGTAGCCTTCATCTTCATCTTCTCCTTCTTGTATGCCGTCTTTTTCAACAGCACGAACTGGGTGCTGGTCTCGGAAATCTTCCCGCTGCATCTGCGAGGCACTGGGGTTGGATTTGCCATCTTCACTCAGGCTATTACTGCCATCTGGCTGAGCCAGGTCTCACCCACAGCCTTTGAGGCGCTAGAGTGGAAGTTTTACTTCATCTTCATCGCCACGAATGTCTCAGCTGGCCTAGTCTACTACTTCTTTCTGCCTGAGACGAATCAACTTAGTCTGGAGCAGATCGCAGCTGTCTTTGGTGACGCGGCGGTGGAGGGAAACCTGGGGCACAAGGATATTGATGACAAGGCGGAGGCTGTCGAACTTGAGGAACAGAGATAAGGAGCTTGGCGGGTAATTTGGTGCACACTGAAAATAAGCGTTAGATAATATGGAAATGCCGTAGGACCTCAATTCTTTTACAATCCGTACCCCGATACAACGTCTGGCGTTCTTATCCAATTAGACACACAAATCTTTAGAAGTTTGCAGAACGACACTAGACAAGAGGAAGGCACATGGCATTCTCTATTACCAGTGTTCTAGCTAAATTTCACTCATAGCCAGAGAATCAATTACAGAAGAGACGAGAGCCTACAGTATATTCTATCTCAATCAGCGTTAACACATTTGAAGGCTGGTACGACTTGACCCCTGGGAAGTACTTATCTTCACATCGCAGAATTTCAATCAGAGCTGAAATCAAGAATGCAAACATAAAATCTTGCTTTGAGTTGTTCCGCCCAACAGAAATTCTGATCCACGGTCTGCATCGTCCGTTTCGTGCCGCTTCAACTTTTGGCCGCCCGCACAAAGTATGCCACGCAAAAATCCCTCAACTCCTTCGCCTGATAGGTCTCTTGGCTATATGTGTGCATGCACCAGGCCCATGGATATTTTCCGTTCTGCCAATCATTCGCCAGTGAACCTCGACGTTCGTGATTGGATGCTCCCGATAGCCCGCGAGTTATACTGCTTAGCTGCATTGTAGCGTTGCCTCCCTAATCTCCCTGATGTGTCAACTGCATAGTAGGACGAATGGGGCTGAATGAAAATCAGGCTGTGCTTACTTTTCATTTATTGTCACGAACATCCCCTCTTTTCTAGTCACGCAAGGATCAGGTTGGGACTATTTGCAGCTCTCGTTTGAGCCGCAACAGCGTTCGCCAATCATGTCGGATCCGTTTTCCATTGCCTCGGGAGTTGTGGGTATCGTTTCGCTTGGACTTGAAGTCGTCAAAGGTCTTCATGAGTACTGCAGCACTCTGAAGGACCAGAGTGCCGATATCGCTCGCGTCCACGATAGCCTGCTGCGCCTTCACGATCTGCTCGGCAATCTGAGGAAGCAGCTTGATGCCCGAAGGTTTCGTTCCGACGACGTCATCATCTTGGCTTGTATCGAAGGCCGCATACTTCAATGCAAAGAATGCATCGAGGAGCTGAAGAAAGTGGCCGACAAGTTTAATCAGTCCCACAACAATGGTTTTAGAGCTGCTCTGAAAGCAAAAGTGCGACGAGCTACATACCCTTTTCAACGGAGCACGCTACAGAAGCTTGAGGGAAACGTCGACAGCATCTTTCAGCAGGTTTTTTTCTCGATGCAGCTCCTGCAGAGCGGGGATACCAGCAGCATTCGCAACCATGTCGAGGACACAAGAGATCTGCTTAAATTGCACCGGGCAAATAACGTGGCCCAGGACATCATCAAATGGCTCAACGCACCAGATGCCACTACGGACTTCTACATGGCTCATGAAAAGTCACAGCCTGGGACGGGCGCTTGGTTCACCAATGGCAAGCTTTTCAATACTTGGCTCGAACAAGATAACTCGCTTCTGTGGCTTTACGGCTTCGCTGGCTGTGGCAAATCGATATTGTGCTCCACAGTCATCCAACACATTCTCCAACGACAGATTTCCGGCCAAGATATCGGTGTGGCCTTCTTCTTCTTCGCTTTTGACGATACTGGGAAACAAAATGCATCCGCTCTTTTACGTGCTCTGATTCTACAATTATCTGGACAACAAAGCAACATTTCGCCTTCCTCGCACCTCTCGTGCCTGTACGACAGCTGCCACAACTCGGTCCCAAGAAATCAAGCACTACTTGACTGTCTGCACCGTTTGTCCCGGTCATTCAAGCATACATACATTGTTATAGATGCCCTTGACGAAAGTCCACGGAACGAGCATCGCCAGGATGTACTGGATGTTTTGACCACGATGCGTGGGTGGGTGGAGCCCATGATCCATCTCCTGGCCACCAGCCGGGACGAAGTCGACATCCGGGACACTCTTAATCCCTCGCGAGACGAATCTGTTGCGGTCAGAAATGAGGCCTCCGATAAAGACATTGCGCTGTATATCACGCAGAGTCTTCGGAATAAACCACAACTACGCAAGTGGAAAGGGTTCCATGGACGGATTGAGACCACTTTAACAACCCAAGCAGATGGAGTGTAGGTAATGAAAGTTCTGAGGATTTCCATTGCTAACACCATCCAGTTTCAGGTGGGTTGAATGTCAGCTCCGAGAAATTGCCGTCTGCCCTAGAACTGAAGAACATCTTGATAAGCTGCTCACTTCGCTTCCACGAACATTGGACGAGACCTATGAGAAGATGCTTCTTGCAATAACACCAGGCTTCCAAGATTACGCGCGGCAGATGTTGATGTTGTTATGCTGTGCCAAAAGACCTTTGACCGTAGAAGAGCTCATCTACGGGATGGCAGTGGATCTCGGTTCAGTTGGGTCAAGATCTGAAGACACCGACTCAGAAGATGTCGACTCAGACCATGTCGGTTCAGATGATCACTTTTCAGATTATCACTGCCAGGTGGCAGTTTTCAAAGACAAACGGATGCTGCATGATGCGGATGCTGTTCTAGAAGTTTGCCCTGGCTTCATTGAACTCTATGATGGCCGTGATGCGAACCAGCACAAGACTGGTTGCGTACGCATCGCTCACTTTTCTGTCCAGGAGTACCTCAAATCGAATCGCATTAAGAAGCGGGAACGCTTCGCTCAATACCACATGCGAGAACAAGACATGAACACCCAAGCAACACGGATTTGCTTGGCCATCTTGAATAAGTTTGACGACTCAGATGCGCTGCAATTTGACGACTCAGATGCGCTGCAAGTACCAGGTCGAACTCACATGGATTGGGAGATTTTTGCCCGTGACATTATGCTAGTCTTACCTTGGGCGGCTTATGCGCTGGAATTCTGGCCAGAGCACTTCAGAGAGAGCAAACGGATACCGCCGGAAGCTATAAGCCAAATGCTTCGGTTTTGCCCGTACGCTTTGAAATTCTCCACTTGGATTTCATGTAGAGACCGATACGGAGACTTCGTTGAGTATAATCCTCTTCAGTACTCAACTTATTACGGGCTCTCCTCGGTGGTGTCTGTACTACTTCACGAGCCCACCACAAACATCAACGAAATTACTGGCACGACGTCTTTGATTGTCGCGGCAAAAGTGGGAAACACAGACCTTGTGCGGCTTTTGCTCGAGCGTGATGTTGATGTCAATACCTCCGACGGAGGTGCACTCACGACAGCAGCATCAACAGGCCATGTAAAGATAGCAAAGCTTCTTCTCGACCACGGTGCAGAAGTCAATGCACGCAGCGGAAAGGCATTAGACGCGGCAGTGGAGGGGGGCCATTTAGAGATGGCGAAACTTCTCTTCGATTACAGCGCCGAAGTCAATGCCAGCGGTGGAAAGTCACTGGAACAGGCAGTGTGGCAAGGCAATTTGGAGATAGTGAAGCTTCTTGTCGGGCGCGGTGCCGAAATTAATGCCGGGGGTGGAATAGCACTAACATCCGCAGCAAACGGTAATCATTTAGAAATCGCGAGACTTCTTATCGAAGGCGGTGCCGAAATCAACAGCAGCGATGGAGAGGCACTGTGGCACGCAGCTGCAGAAGGCCACTTCGAAATGGCGAAACTTCTTCTCGAATGTGGTGCTGATGCAAATCTTAGAGGGAAGTTTGGGAAGGTAACCGCTTTGGGGACAGCCAAGTCGTCCAAGAAGCTTAATTTCATCCGTCTGCTTCTCAGCCACGGTGCTGAGGTCAACAATGGGGGCAACGGACTCCTTCTGCACGAGGCTGTGGTAGGTGAGGATGAGGATTGCTTGCGACTTCTCCTGGAACATGGCGCCGAGGTAGATGTTGCCAGCTACGATGGTAAGACTGCGTTTCTCAGAGCTGTAGAAGTGGGCAACGAGGGGTTTGCACGGCTTCTTTTGGAAAAGGGGGCGGATCCAAACGCCGTTGATAAGTTTGGTAACACTGCCCTGCTACTAGCGGCCCAGGGCGGTTATCAGGATTTGGTCACCTTTCTCTCGGATCCGTCTACCGGAAAATAGTAGAATAGTCTTGTTTGGCGGCAGATAGGGAGGTTGCCCTCGCACCATGTAATTATTCATAGCAACTCTAGTAATGCAACTGCTTGTTTACAACGTTGATCAAAGGCTTTCCCTCATGCATCCTTCCCAGGTTGGTCTCCAAGACGCCCAGGACTCTTTCCCAGTATCCGTTTGTCCTCCAGCTCACATGAGGGGTGATGAAAACATTCGGCGCCTTCCACAGGGGGTGGTCCTTCGGCAGCGGCTCGGGATCCGTCACATCCAAAGCGGCAGCCCTGATCTTGCCAGTCTCAAGCGCCTCGATTAAGGCATCTGTCTGGATAAGAGGCCCTCTGGCGATGTTCGAAACAAAAGTCTTCTTCTTAGACAAAATCTCAAATTGCTCCTTTCCAATGAGCCCAGTCGTTTCTGAAGTTAGGGGCATGCCAATGACCAAAAGGTCGAGCTCTTGCGCAAGGAAGTTGTTGACAGCCTCCTTGGAAGCGCCGTGGAACCACTTTGAGGGGACAAGACCATCGGGATCTCCAGTGCCGGGGACGACGTAGCTGTCATCTTTACGGGATTCGGGGGTCGCCTTTTCGCTGCGCGTGAAGGCGTACACCTCCATGCCCATGGCCTGCGCAATCTTTCCACACTGGCGGCCAATGGCCCCGTAGCCGAGGATGCCCATGCGCAGGCTGACTGAATCCTCAAAGTCGACGGCCATCGGCCCCTCCCAGAAGCCTTGCTTTTGGTTCTCTGCGTAGCGCAGGAAGTGGTGCTGGCTGGCGAGCCAACTGCCGATCACCCATTCGGCGATTTGAGGACTATTCACATCGTGTTAGCTTACATGGTCTTTGGTTCCAGCGACGACGCGGGTCGGGACTTACGGGTGGCATCCATTGGTCGTGCAAAACGGAATGTCTGGGTTCTTGTACACCGGGTGATCGCGCCACTTGTCAGCGCCCGCAGAGGTCAACTGCACGAAGCGGACGTTCTTGAGTCTCTCGAGCGACGGGGGGTTGAAGCTGATGATCATGGTGACGCCATCCCAAACCTCATCGGGAAGCTCATCCGGCAACAGGAAGCGGCCGTCCGGTAGATGGTTGTTGGCCCAGCGGACCTGGAGGCCGGGGTAGTTTGACTCGACTCTGCTGGTCCATTCCTCGTTGCGCGGTGATGAGAGGAAGACGAGGAGGATATCGTTGGCCAACGGGCTCTTTTGGGGTGCGAGGTCGCCCATTGTGAAAAAAAGGCTGTTTGCGGAGAAGTCTGTTGCGGGGTTCACGAATGGTTTGTTGCCAAGCTGGAGTTGAGGGGGACTTAATGAATATCACCAACTGACCGGGCCGGGTCGACGTTGGAGTTGACGAGACTGAGTTAATAGACCGGGCCGGCGGGCGTCTGCTTATCGTGGTAGCACGGCTTGACAGACGCGATTCGAGCCATTTGCCGAAGAAGGTTGCGATAACAAATTGACGCAGTCCGATAGGTGGAGTCGGGCGAGATGACAGGGATCTGGCTGTCCGGTTGCTTCTCCGCGTGGGTCCGTTTACTCCGCGTCCGTCCCGAGATCGGGAACGATTCCATTGATTGATAAGCCGATCCGGCCTGGGCAACTCGCTCGCATATTCGCTTCAACTCTGGGATGGATTTGTTGAACGGGCTAGAATGCTTATGTTAGTCAACATGGAACCCATAAAGACGACATTTCATGCCCAAATCCAGCCAACTACCGTTCATCGCGCTACTGAGAGCTGTATTGCCAGTTCAGTCTAGTTCAGTCGTGCTGAATGAATTAAATATTCACACAAATGGTTTTTGGTTTTTAGACGGAGAAGATGATTGCGCCAGGGGTGTACAGAGAGAAGTTATCCCATTGATCAATACCGTCACGGGCGACAGGGCATGACTGTCAGCTGGTTGATGTTTGCTAACAACAGGGTCCCGTTCAGCAGTTTAACCGACCTTCTCCTTCATTGTCTCTGCTGTAGAATTTCCATTCTTGCGCCAACATGCAACCCAAGACAGAAACAAACAGTTGCGGCAATTGACGTAGCAAGTCCTCTCCTCATTGGATAACGCTGCGCACGTTTGGTTGTGAGTCGTCATACATGAAAGGCGGTCGGAAGTTGTATTGGAAATCTGACCGCCGCTATTTGAAAGGAACTGTTTTAAATACAGCCTCCTGTCCGCTCGCTTATTTGAGTCTGTAACTTGGATATTCTCAGACTTGATACAATGCTTCTTCGGCCTTGTACCGTTGGTCGTGTGGCCAGGCTCGCAACGAGGGCATTGCCAACTCAGGCACCTGCAGCTCGCCAGCTTCGATACATCCATCATGACAAGACACCAAGGAGATTCCAGCTTTCCAAGACATCGACGATCGGTCTGAGAGGAAAAGCCGATGTTGCCCCACTAAGGAGGTCGGACAGGAAGGTTGCGATCGTGACTGGGGCATCCGTAAGAAGATTCTGCAATTTTTCTCATTCCAGTTTGTCGAAGAAACTGACATTATTCGCAGTCAGGGATAGGCGAGGCATTAAGCAGGGATCTAGTGAAGCAGGGTTGGCAGGTCGCAATGGCCGACATCAACACCAATGAGAAACTGTTACAGGAGCTCGGCAACAATGCCAGCTTCCACAAGACGGATGTCTCCAGCTACGACGAACAAGCGAAGACTTTCCAGGAAGTGTGGAATCGGCACGGCAGGATCGATGCACTGCTAGCCAACGCGGGCGTTCCCGACAGAGGCTCAATCTATATTCTCAACCACAGAGGGTCGGAAAAAGTGCCGCCAAAGCCCAACATGGTGTGTACCGATATTAGCTTTAAGGGGCTGGTGTACGGCACGCAGCTGGCCATCCATTTCATGCGGAAGAACGAGACCCCTGGAGGTAACATCATTGCGACATCGAGCAATGCGGCTGTCAACCCCCACGAAGCTTCTCCGGAGTATTGCGGCGCCAAAGCTGGCATGATCGGCTTCGTACGCGGGGCATCCCGAGTGCTCAAGATTGTATGTTAGAGACTGGTGTGGATCACAGGAACCGTTGACACATCTAACATGACGACAGAAAGACAACATTCGGATCAACGTCGTCTTGCCTGGCGTCATTCGGACGCCTTTGGTGCCCGCTGGGATGATCGCCGCAGTTCATCCTGAGTGGTAATCATTAACCTCACAATACGTCCTCAAGTGCTTTGCTGACAGCACTTTCTAGCATCACTCAACTCTCGACTGTCGTGTCCGCATTCAATAAGTTCTTAGACGATGAGAGTCTCAACGGAGAAGCCCTCGAATGCTCGGCCGAAAACGTGGTCCCCTTGGTGTACGGCAAGTCGACAATGAGCCCAGTGACTGTCTGGGATCCGCTCTTCAAGATGATGCATCATGAGGACTCTGGTCTTCCAGAGGCTGTTGCTTAGGCTGCCTATGTCCATTGAGAGGTGATCATCTTACATACTCAGACGCGGGGCTATTGCTGGTACTGCTTGGGCTAGGTGCACATTTCCATTGCCAAGATTCTTGGGTATCCATGCCCAGCACCATAGCTTTGGTTCACAAGGAAGACCAAGACTTGGTATCCGGAATCGAGGGCCACATCGCCGTCAGTGTTAGCACAAGTTTCTTATTTCTATCGTCCAAAACATGGGTTCGCGTTCCCACAAAAACCGCACGGCATCGCGAGCGTCCCGTGCACAGCTATGAACGTGTCGATCATGGAGGGTAAAATGTGGGCTTAGTGCCCGTCCGAACGGATGGACGATCCGATGATGTTGAATAAGAAATAAGACGACGGCAGTCTGATGGGCTGCATCATTCATTTCCCCGACATTCACTCGATAATTAGCGCTTTCAATCGCATGCTGCGGCTCATGACTTCAGCCAAACCATCAGCAGACCTCCCCCCTGAAATCGCATCAGACTGCACCTTTTAGCAATTACTTGGCAAATCAGACTTCATCCATCCGTCTCGGAAATACAGTTCGCGTCGCTATTGACTCGAGATTCTCCTATGGGCCTCCGGTCCCCCACTTCCAGAGCATTCTCAAAACACATTGCGCTCTTTCGAGTTTCCCCCTCACTCTATTCCATCGAAACTAAGGTTTTCCCCAACTTTCAGAGTTACACCACCGCGGACAAGGACACCCATACGAAACAGCCCAGCGTGCCTGGACTGCAATTCTCCCCTTAATCAATCTGGCGGCCCCCAAATTGCCATTCACGCTGGGCAGTTTTCTTCTGGTCGAATGTTGTCATCCGAACTCGGTGGGCCCGGGGTAGCTAATAAGGCGGGCAGCACTGCCGAAGAATCCCTGGGGTTAACATGCGCTCACGTGGATTTTTCGGAGGCAGCGGCTCCGTACCACGTTAAATGGCCAAGAACAGCTGTCCAAACCCCCGAACTTCCCCAAAACAGCATCGTCCCAGGCACAGGACGGCTCGGCGCCAATGCCACTCGGCCGTGTTCCCAGCATCATCCCCGCCGGCAGAGCCCCGGCCGCATTGTATCTCACACGGCCGAAAAAGTAACCTCAGGACGCTGGGCGACGGTAAACCGCAGAGATCGTCCCGCCATCCTTGGGGATGCCGTCTAAGATGAAGGACCGGCGTGTTTAACCCCGGGACGACCCTTGAGACCTTGTTTGACGGCTGCGGCGGAGTTGAGTGTTCGGAATCAGGGCCTTCTCTCCAGCTTGGCGGGATGCGAAGTGTTGTATAAGAGGACGAGGTTGTCCGGCTCTGAGACACATGGCCAAAACAGCTCCATCGCGCAAAAGCCAGTAACCGATCGCAGGCACGACACTCGTTTTCTCTTCTTCGATACCCAGCCTTATCTTGTCTTGAACCTTTCAACATGCTCGCCCACTTCCTCCTCGCCGCGGCTCTGGCGCCGGCCGCGCTCGCTGGACCCGTCAAGGCCCGCCAGGTTGCTTCCTACGACGGAAACCCCCTCGCCGACAGGCAGCTGTTTCCCAACCCTTACTACGCCGATGAGATCAAGAACCTGGCTATTCCCAAGATGACCGGCGACCTCGCTACGAAGGCGGCCAAGGTCGCTGAGGTTCCCTCCTTCGCCTGGCTGTACGTTCTCGCGGTGCTGTGTGAATCATCTGGACAAGTCCACTGACACCCACACAGCGACACTCGCGAGAAGATCAGCTTGATGAACAGCACTCTAGCTGAGATCCGCAAGCTGAACCAAGGCGGCGCGAACCCTCCTTACGCAGGCACCTATGTTGTCTACAATTTCCCTGACCGTGACTGCTCGGCCAAGGCTTCGGCTGGAGAGCTTGCCATCGCTGATGGTGGTCTGGACAAGTACAAGACGGAGTACATTGACCCCATCGCTGCTCTCGCCAAGGAGTACTCTGACACCCGTATTGTGTTTGTCTATGGTAGGTTTCTACCCATAAGTATTTTCACAGAGTATACACTAACGAATTGAGCAGAACCCGACGGACTTGCCAACCTCATCACCAACATGGGCGTGCAAAAGTGCTCCCAGGCAGCGGACACCTACAAGGCCGCCACCGACTACGCCTTCAAGACGCTAAACCTCGACAACGTCGCCATCTACGTCGACGCCGGCCACGCCGGCTGGCTCGGCTGGGAAGCCAACCTTCAGCCCACGGCAACCCTCTACGCCGACGTGTACAAGAAGGCCGGCTCCCCCAAGGCGGTCCGCGGCCTTGTGACCAACGTCTCCAACTTCAACGGCTGGAACCTGACCTCCGCGCCCTCGTACACGACGCCCAACAACAACTACGACGAGAGCAAGTTCCACGCGGCGCTCACGCCGATGCTCAAGACGGCCGGGTACCCCGCCAACTACCTCGTCGACCAGGGCCGCAGCGGCAAGCAGCCCACGGGTCAGCAGATCTGGGGCGACTGGTGCAACGTCAAGGACGCGGGCTTCGGGGCGCGGCCGACGGTGAAGACGGGGATTGACACGCTGGATGCGATTGTGTGGGTTAAGCCTGGCGGCGAGAGTGACGGTACGAGCAACTCTTCAGCGACGCGGTACGATGAGAAGTGCAGCTCGGGGTCTTCGTTTACTCCCGCGCCGGAGGCTGGTACTTGGTTCCAGGAGTACTTTGAGATGCTGATCAAGAACGCCGATCCCGCCTTCTAAGTTGGTTGTAGGGAAGTGGTTTATGGTTTTTCAATTGTAGATATTTTATTCCATTCTTGGTACATAGATATGAGAAAGATATGAAGCGGATTTTATGACCACGCTGAAAGGCACCGTCGTTGTGAGTAACTATTGTCATCCATGGATAGGTGTTTAGAGCACAAGTCCCCCACAACCAAGTCTCAGTAAATGCACATAATCAACCATTCAAACACAGGCTCTGAAGTGCTGAATGTTCCTGTAAACAGGCCACCATAACACAAGTTGACTCGACACTTGCCCGGTTTGCCGGGTCTCTTCAGATCTGGTGTTGCAGTCGGCATGTTCGGATGATGCCCATCAACTCTATCGTAAACTCCTAAAGAGCCTCCAAAAGACGAAAATCTCCAAAACTGGAAACTTCCTATTCGAGAACCCAGCAGGCTCTTTCGGGCCACAAGCAGACAGAAGCATCGCTGGGAACGGCTCTCCACGCGCCGCGATCTGCTCATCTGTCGACATCGGCTGCGCAAAAAAGGGAGACGGCGGCCCCGCACGCCCCAGCGGAGCGCCTGCAATCTCGCCCCTTTTGGGGGTTGCACCGCCCAAGCCCGGGCCACGGGCGACTCTTCCACCAATCACGGCGAATAGTGGCGCGCCCGTGGATGGAGTCCTCAATGTACTGCAAACGAGCCGTGACGAAGACCTTTTTCCTCCCTGTTTGCTTGGTGTGATTTTTGGCCTTTCGGTCTGTCTAGGTTTTGGGATGGGGGGGATGGACGGGCTTCATATAATATGTATGTCGCGCCGGCGCCATCCCACTTGGACCGTCTCTTTTTGGCTCTTGTTCTGGATATTGTCCGAGTCTCTCGTTGGTCTGACTATCGTTTCTCTTCACGTTCTTTCTTCAATTCTACGTTTCTTGTTGATATTCATTTGCTGGTACATATCATTTCAACTGGACCCCTCTTGACAAAATGAAGTCTTTCGCAACTGCTCTCTCTTTCGCAGCCGGCCTGTCCCTGTCCTTTGCCAGCCCTACCTGGCACGTCAGCCGCGGCGCCGCCGTCACCCCGAGACAGGCCAACAGCTCCTCCAAGAGCCTGATCGTCTTGTAAGACACCACCATGATCATAACACTCTGCATGCCGGCACACAGCTGACCCCAGATCCAGCGGCGACTCCTACTCCACCGTCGGCTTCTGGCCCGGCGGCACCCTCCCCGCCGCCGGCAACCCGCTCGGCAACCCGGCGCTGCCCGGCCAGACCACCTCGAGCGGCCTCAACTGGGTCGGCCACCTCACCAGCACCCTCAACACCAGCCAGATCCTCACCTACGACTTCGCCGTCACGGGCGCCACCACCGACAAGGACATCGTCGACACCTACGCGCAGTACTGCGTCGACGACCAGGTCGACCAGTACAAGCAGTACGTCTCCGCCGCCGTGACCGACAAGGCCAACGCGCTCGTCGCCGTGTGGATCGGCATCAACGACGTCGGCGAGCCCTTCTGGGACAAGGAGTCCGCGCCCGTGGCCAAGATCATGGACCGCTACTTCGAGCTGCTCCAGACGCTCGCCGACGACGGGCTGAAGAACTTTGTGCTGCTCTCCGTCCCGCCCTTCTCCGACCAGATCCCCGCCATGATCGGCCAGAGCGAGACCGATTTGCAGCGCCTGCGCGACGACATCAGCTCCTACAACTCCGAGCTCACCACCCGCCTAGCCACGTTCAAGAGTGCCAACAGTGGCGTCAAGGGTCTTGTTTTCGACACCAAGCCTTCTTTTGATACTGTTGTCGAGAACTTTGCGCAGTACGGTGCCAAGGACGCGACTTGCTACGGCTCCAGCGACTGCATCTGGGCCGACAACTACCACGCCGGTCTTGCTATCCACAAGCTGCTTGCGCAGAACCTGGTCAAGGGCGTTGCTGAGAACTTTGTCTTCTAAAGGACGATGGGAATGGAATGAAGGTAGCTGTAAGAGGAAGGACAGGATAAAAAAGACGGTTGAATTACAACTTGACGGTGCCTACCTATCTCTTGCAACGTGAAAAGTGGTTCAGCTGTCTGTTTCTGAAACCAATAACGCTCATGATGTTGCACGCATTGTGACACTGGCTGGGCGCCATCTCGGTAAGACGGGCAGGATGAATACGCACAATGAATGACCTTTGCCAATCACGATGTTAAGAGCTCACCGACCCAGGGACCAGAAGCAGTCAAGGGGCCTCAAAACGACCCAACCCTGCAGTCGCCTGACCCCCGTAATCCGGAGAAGCGGCACCCTTGCGTATGAGCGATAAAAGAGTCCGAGATGCCACTCCAACACGCTTACGAGCTACCCGATTGCTTACCTCCCGCAACCCTGCCGATTGGCCAATGGACCTCGTGAAGGATGGGTGACTTCGCCCGAAATGAACCATCTCGACGGGTCCTCGAAGCTTTGTGGTGGCGGGCGCTAAGCTGCTTTCCGCCCGCCAAGAGGGAATATCTGGGGTGTGGTGTTGCTGTGCCGTAGTTCACGAGTCTGCCTAGTCGCCCAAGACATGTTTACCAGCTGATCTGCTGACGGTCCCACGAATGAATCCACGATAAGGAACGAGGCGCTTATTACAGGACACGTCAGAAAGGTCTCAGGTGGTGGGCAAGGCATTTTTCTTCCTCGGTTCTTCTGGAAGCCCTGGGGTTTATGCTTAAAAGCAATCGCGTGTCTCCATGAAGTTCATCTGATGTCCGTCAAAACGGTTGGACTTTAAGAATCATCATTCGACGTCTCACAGCCCCAATCCAACCCCGCATTCCCCAATCCTCATTTCCCCCATACGTCGTCAGCCCACCAGAGAGGTCCCACTGTTAAGCAAAGCGGCGATGCCCTCCTTCTTCAAGAGATCCAAGAAGGAGAAGGAGAAAGAGGCAGAGGCAGCGGCCGAAAAGGCCAAGGCGGAGCGCGCCGCCACGCCGCCTCCCACCTACGAGGATGCACAGACCGAGCCGCCCGCGTTCGAAGACCAGCCGCCGTCGTTTGAGTCCATCAACGGGTCCAAGGGAGGTGCGCGGCCGCCGCCCACCGAGGCCGAGGTCGCGAACTTGACGACTGCGTTTTCGTCGCTAAGGCTGGGCACGCAGCGCGATCCGGACGTCGACTCGTGTCTGGCTCATTTGAAACTTCTGTTTGCAATCCAGACGCTGAAGGAGGAGATTGGGTACACAGATGGGCTGTGGGAGATCTGGGATACGAGGGCCGGACCGAAGCCGGAAAGCGAGGAGGCCAGGTCCAGCAAGAAGTCGGAGGATTATGTCAAGGATGTGCTCTCGAAGTTACGCGAGAAGCGGTGGGCGGTGTTCTTGGCGCGCGCGGTTGATCGGTACGAGAATTGGTGGATGACGTTGGCGGGGGAGCGGTTGAAAGAGGAGGACATGAAAATCAAGTCGGAGAAGTATCTTGAGTTTCCGGATGGCGGGAATGATTTCCCATGGACTGTGGATATCCTTCCCCCGTTGGGTGAGTTGGATCGCTTTCCTCCTAAACGATATCGTGACTCACAGGTGCAGATGTTCTCATGATCTGGCACGCGCACATGCTCAACCCCAGAGCTTTCCTCGAGGATACGATGCGCTACGGGATGAAGACTTTCTGGACAACGGGCATGCCATGGGCTCAAGTCAACGAGATCATCGACGCCAAGTTCAACTACATCGCCACGGATGCAGCCAAAGCGAACTGGGAAGCCAGCACTGGGCGAGCATGGGATAACGTCGCAGAGCCCATGGCGAAGTACATGGAATGCCCCGTCTGCAAGGAGACCATAGAAGTCCCATGGACCACCTGCGGCCTACCGGAGCTCTACAAGGGCGAAGCGTAAGTCCTCCTCAACTCACCCCATTCATCGCCTGCTAACGACAACCAGAAAACCAGGCCTCGTCGGCAAGGGCTATGGCGACGGAGACTTCTTCCAGCTCTGCACGGCAGGCTGCAACACCATCATCACGCGGCGCTTCCTCTCCGTGGCCAAGATGCTCAGCGACGCAGAGCACTACCTCTCCGACAACTACACTGTCCCCAGCGCCGTTCTCGAGCCCAAGGTCGGCATGCCCATCCCGCAGGCCGACGGGCACGCGCCCCAGGGCCAGACCTTCAGAGAGGCGACATTCCCCAACCGCCTGCTGGGCTTCGGGGTGATTGAGGAGCTGAGGAAACTTGTGCGGCCGGGGCTGCAGAAACCGCCGACCATGGAGAATGTTCGTGATATTATTGCGGCGGCGTTGGAGGACAACGACGCGTACGGACGAATCCAGGAGCTGGACAAGAAGCCGTATAACAAGGTCCTCTCGCGCACGGAGAGAGTTCAGAGCAAGAAGATGATGTCGCGGTACTGGGATAATTACTCCATCTTCGCGCTGGATCTTGTTGGAGCCACGGTGCGGCAGGGTGTGTTTGTGGAGAAGATGTACAATGTGAGTTGAACCCCTGACTGAGTTAGCACAAGAGTATTATTTACTGACCATCCTTTTCAGATCGACTGGCTCCACGGCCCCAACCAGCGCGGCACCATGGACCGCCTCCTCCAGAAATACAGCCGCTTCATGCTCATCATGACCGAGAACCCCTACTCCCTCTGCGTCCCGACCCTCGACGTCGATCTCGCGTGGCACACGCACCAGCTGGTCCCGCGGGCGTACTACAAGTTCAGCATTTTCAACTCCGCGACCACGGGGACCAAGGAGGCCAGGTTCATCGACCACAACGACAAGATCGACGAGGAGCGGCTTACGGAGGCGTTTGAGTGGAGCAGCAGGACATATCTGGACAAGTTCGGGGAGGTGTACTCCGAGTGTGTTTGTGGGTGGTGTGATAGTATGTCAAGGATTCCCCCCTTTTCTTTGGCAGGCCGCTTTGAAGTTGACACTTGACAGTTATTCGCACAAACCACACCATCAACGACTCGAGCATCTTTGGGCGCACAAAGCAGCAGAAAAGTAACCTCCACCCATCTCCCCCTTTCTTGGTCTCCATGAACTGAAAGTCTAACTTTACCCAGCGATCGACAACTTCAACGCCTCCGCGAAGCCCTCCGCTCCAGGCGCGGAAGTCCACATCTCCGCCCACAACGCCGTCCTCTCCAAAGAGAACGGCGGCCGCAAGGCCCTGCGCTACCAGCAGCGCCAGATTTGCAAGCACCGCATGGACGGCGCGTACGAGCGGGCCGCCAAGCGCGCGTCGAAGAAGGGCGTCAAGCTGCCCAAGCCCGAGGAGTACTACAACCACTGGGGCAGCACGTATCACCGCTACGGGCCGAACATGTACCCGGCGCACCTCACGGCGGGCATCTACGTCGCGGCAGACCCGGGTATCATGCATGCCGGGACGGGGAGCTGGGCGGGCTGCGCTCAGGGGTTGTGTGGGAGCAACGACATCGCGGCCGGGGGGTGCGGCGGGCCGGGTGGGTGTTCCACCTCGGATGTAAGTTTCGCAGCCATGGATGGACTTGGAGATTTACTGACTGGGTCTTAGGGAGTATGGGCTGGGAGAACTCCGAACCAGATGGGAGGAGGTACGTCGAGATCTTTTCGAGGAATGTCTGTTGCTGTTGCTAACGAGATGTGCAGGTTGCGGAGCATATGCAGGATCAGTTGTTATGATAAGTGGAGGCGGTTGCGGAGGAGGAGGAGGAGGGTGCGGCGGAGGATCGTAATCGTCGTATGTGTCGGCATGTCAATCAGTTTTATGTTCAATTCGAAGTTGTTGATTTTCATTGTCGCGTTTAGGCATGAAGTGTCAATTCACTTATCAATCGCGCGAAGACACATCGCTACACACGTCTAAAATGATCACGTCAAAAGTCAGAACGATTGAACAAAATGCAAAAAAAAAGAATTTCTGAATTGATCAGAGGAAGGTTTTCAAAGAATTTCCAGGCTCGTAGCACCGAAACCGGGTCCCCAGCGCCCGCAGCATCAAAGGCTTTGGAACACAAGAGACCACTATCCAAAGATGCACATTAGACGGAGGCTCTCACCACATCCGACGTACACCAGTGGTTAAGGTGGTTTTTGCGCAGCGACCGGGAATCGAACAGGAAGAGTCCAATATCTTGGTGAGAGATAACCTGAGGGTATCACCCCCCAGGCCACCCGGCCGCTCTGGTGACAATCAGGCATCACTGTTTGGATAAAGAAGGGTGAGGGGGGGCAGCCTCAGGTTGAGAGTGGAGGGTGAAGGTGAAGTCGAAGGTGAGAAAGGAAGGAAGGTGCCTCCTTCTCCTTTGAGAAGACTCGACGCGTTTCTGTCTTGACGCGTCGTTGTCGTCTCCGTCGTCCTTGTCCACCCGTCGGGAGTTACCCAACGCTTCACCTACCTAGTCCCTGACGCCGGCTCACCTCCATCTCACCTCTTGCTAGCCTTTGACGCCGTTCTTTCCTACCTTTAAAATATCAGACGAGCAGCAGTTAAAAGCTTTCAGATCTTCTCACTTCCCATCGCGTCCACCCACCTACAGCAAACTTCACCCCTGACAACCACACAACCTACTTCGTCGCCTCACGACTTCACAACGCAATTAACCCACTTACCATCTTGCCTCATCGCCTCAAACACGTAAGTTGACGCCCGTATTTCTCTTGTCCGTCCTTTCCTCCAGCTTATTCAGCTTTGTGATCAACGCCTCTTTTCGACCGCAAGGTGACGTTCATCCGCAAGCGATCCGACTCTTCCCCTTTTCCCTCTTCAACTCACCTTCTCTAACCCGAAACTACAACTTCCCTACAACTTCTCTCATTCTGTTTCACTCTCCATAACCGGCATCGCCTGACGAGACAGCAGAATCATACACGATGCCTCAGGCTCAAGAGCTCCCTCCCGTCGTCTCTGGCGTCCCCGCCGTCGCCGCCGACAATACCCAGAAGACGGCACCCAAGAAGACCAAGTCCAAGTCCAAGACGCTCAAGAAGATCCTTCCTTCCGGCGCCGGCTTCGAGATGTACCGCGATCACACCAACCAGGAGGTGAAGTACCTTGACGACGAGAACGAGACCATTGCCTTCAAGAACGCTCTGCGCGCCGTCACTCCCAACCTCGACACCCGCGCCGTCGACGCCGCCATGGCCGAGCTCTTCGAGAAGGCCACCAAGCTTGCGCCTCACATGGCGGCTACTGATGGCACTGCCGGAACCTTCATCGCCGCCGCCCGCAAGGCCAACTGGACCAAGACCGCTCTGAGATACATGAAGCCCACCGTCCCGGCCAAGGTCATGATGCGCCTTTACGAGGCGCGCCGCCTCGCCATCAAGTTCTCGGGATACCGCCAGCATCCCATCGCCTACGACGAGGAGACTCATACTGCAAAGGCCATCGACGCTCTCCTTGGGGAGAAGCCTGAGGAGAAGCCTGACACCTTCTTCGCCGACTGGACCAACGAGCAACTTGAGAAGATGATGGGCAAAATCCGCCGTAAGGACCGCGCCGACTGGGTAAAGGGCAAGGAGGATGATAAGGAGGGTGAGCTCATGAGCCCCAAGGAGGCTAGAGAGTTCGCCGAGGCCCAGAAGGCTGCTCAGGCGGAGCTCGAGGATGCCCTTGCCATGAAGATGCGTGAGCTGGGCATTAAGAGTGGTGGTGCTGGCTTTCTTTCGCACTAGACAGGGCGCCTTTTCCTCGGAGACGACCTCCTAATGGCAATAAACGACGAACGGTGAACAAGGGCATGGATACGCACAAGGAAATGGTGTTGGTCGGCTTTTCTCAGTAATGAAGATATCACAAAGAATGGCAGCAGGTATTTATGACTTACCACATTCTTATACACTCTTCTCCATTGTTCTTCGTGCCAACAATGAATCTCACTTACTGCCCCTATAAGTCAACAGCACAGGTCAAAAGAGCTAACATGTCGTTCAAGTAGTATGTATTGAAAAGCTCCAAGTATCAGCCATGAAGGTGTACACGTAATCATCATCATATTTCCCACAGCTCAACTGAGAATCTCAGTTGGCTCCCAAACAAAGCAGCCCGAAAGGGAAACGTCACCACTCAACGCCAACTCCAAGGGGTATCGAAATGGATTCTGTTGCTCTCATGTGTCGTCGGAGACTCATCCGATATCGAGGTTGTGTGTAGCCTCGGAGAACTTGCTTCCACATGCATGAATCTCAGGATTCCTCCGTCTATTGCGACGGCTGCGGAGGGGGAGGCGGGGGTGGTTGAGGGTTCAAGAGTCGATCTTGAACATTAGTCGTGTCCTTGAGATAGATGTCAAGCATGTTCGCTTCGCCACTGCTATAGCATGGTCAGACGCCGAGGCGATATTTGGCAAGGAACCTTTACTTACCCATTTACGAAGACGTCATAGTAAGTGTTCTTGTTCATAGTGACAGCTGATGACACGAGGTCTGAGACAAGCAAAATCGATAGATGTAGAGGGCGAAGAATGCTTGACATGCGATTAATCGGCGACGGGCTTCTTCAACTTTCAGTTACCTTTTCATAATCTCAATATGAGGTTGAGGGGGTATTTATACCCAAAACTTCCATGATCAGAAACTTTCTCTCGGATATCGTACCCTGCCACGTTCCTCGCTCCATCCCGCGCAGCTCCCCGCTGGTCACCTGCTCCATCGGAACGCAACTGACACCATTCCCACTTTCACAGCAAAATCCCGACCCCGTATCCGTACCCAATACCACGCCGGAGATCCATTATCAGACCCAGAGGCGAGCCGAGCGGCCACCACCCCCAAAGCGGGCCAAACCTCATGAGACCCGGCACAATCCACGACAACCCGAAGGCCAAAACAACGAAGCCGACCAACCGGACGCAAATCCCACCCCAAACATGAGGCTCTGCCTGCGGTCATCCTCGCGACTCGGTCGGGCTTCGTCCAGTCGCCGTGACGGACGATTCACCCCGTGCCGTTTTTCGTCTCTCAGCGGGGCCGACGACGACGCGCGCGCACGGCGGGCTCGTCCAACGACATTCAAAGTTCAGGCTCTATGACACGCCCCCCCTCCCGGGATTCTTCATCGAGAAAGGATGGGCCAGAAATTAAACCGTTTCGTTTTGACTTCTGCCAGACGAAGGTGTGTAGAAACCACCCCTCTCGCTCTCTCGATGAGGACTTTCTCCCCGGTCTTTCTCCCTGGTCAATTTACATGCAGGCTTTGCAGCCAACAGCGCAACATACATACGCCCCTCACCAACGCCCAATCACCCCCACATCCATGCCTCTCTTGCATATGAGACTGCATAAAGACTTCGTGGCACCGCTCAGATTTTGCAGTGAAAGTAGAGGCAAGGTTGCTCGCATTGAGGGATGCGGTGTGCGAGCGACTCGCTTGTCGGGGGGATGCAGACAATAGTTTCCAGCACATGTGCGTATCATGGAGGTAGCCCGCCGGTCTAGGGTACAACCATGCCCATCTCTGCGTTCTGCGTGAGATTACAGGTTGAGTGATGCTCGAGAGGAGCTGACGGGGTGGTGTGGTGATGTACATGTAGCTGAAGCTCGCGAGGGAGCTCGTCATTTCTTCAGTGATTTGCGGCAATGCGTGTTGATCAATGTGTGTGATCGAGAGTCCCGCAATGTGGCGTAGTGATCTTCGTCTCGGGAGTTGTTCGCGAAATACTGTTATTCGGGAGCTCGCGATTGATCCCCGAGGTCGCTTCCAGCATTGAGGAGGGTTTGTGCCGTGTTGTTGCTAGATGCGAGTTTGGTTTTGTGGATAGCATCAATTGCCAAGCATGGCACGGGTAGCAGACCCGAGCTTGGCGGCTCGACGCGGGGAAACAAGCAGCGAACTCCAAGTCAAAGCTTCAGCTTAACACGCCAAGATTCGTGGGTTGGGTAGTTGCTGTACGTTTGAAGTCTTTGTACCTCCCATTACCGTTTTGGGTAACGCTTTCCAGGCGTTCAGGTGTAACTAGTTGACCGAAGAAACGTCAGGATGGCATGATACGAATCATCCTAGACCACGACATGTCGTAAATACCAACATGCCGCAAGCCACGTAACAACAGCGGCATCAAGATGAACCAAGCGATTGGAAGAGTACAGAAGCTACGGCCGGACGATGGGGCAGATGATCGCGTACAGGTTTGACGTACAGGTCCGACGAGGATCAGGGGTTGAGCAATTGGCAGAAACGTGCATATTTTATACTACACTACACGCCTTGATTCCTGCAGAGCCTCAGGAGGGTCGTTCTGCATAAGCCTTACCAATGATCTGTGAGCTCGCTTCTATCGTACATGCACTCGCCACAGCTAGCTTGTCAGCTAAAGCTTCAAATTTGCAGAGGTTGGGTCAAACGTATATTTCTCTCACACAGAGAACACAGCTTAAGTATTCATACAAAGATACTTTGCATTTCAATGTATTGTTGAAGCTGTGTGCTCTTAGCACAGCGATTGAAAGAGCGTATCCGAGTTAATGCTGTGAGCATTGCAACTCATCCAAGTGCAAACCAGCAGCTAGTCTTTGTGTCCTGAATCCAGCCCTAGCTTTCCAGCTAAAGGAGACAATACTATGATAAAAAGACACTTGTCCAGAAGCAATCAACAGTATTACTTGAAGATATCCAACCTTCAAAGTAGGGTATCAAACAAGCCCTCTGTGTCTCCCCCAAATCTTAAAAACACTCCCAGGCGCATTCAATGCGCCATCCGTCTCACAGGAGAGATGCGGAGATACAGTATGTTGACTACCAGCGAACGTATGTTCACTTTTGACCGCCACCCTGAAGTCTGTCAGGGACATTGTCGGTGTCGTTGATGAAGATGTCGAGGACTGGGTTAGGTGAACTACAACTCGGTTAGTCCGTTTTACTCATCACTCCTGTTAGAGCGACCCACCTCATGATGAATGTTTAAAGGGGTAGTAATGATAAGAATTTTCTTCTCAAGTAAAGTTTTTATCGTGATTGTTTTGCAATATGTGTTCGCAGAAGCCCAGCTTCGATGGTGCATGTGTCGAAAGCTCCATTTTCTCATGGTTACTATTCCGGGGTATTTATAATTTCTGCCCAGAGGATGTAAACAACATCTGCCGATGCATATTAGTGAACATCTTGTTGTCCCTCTCGGCTACTGCTCCCATCTTCACCCATCCATGAGATAGTATCCTCGCTCGTGGGGTCAGCTGGCATGCGCTAGAGTTAGGGTCCCCCTTCACAGCAATCCGACCGCATACTCTAGCCCAACACCCTTGGAAGCCGATACTCCCTTCCGACCGTTCAGGGATCCCATATCATCTGCCATGAGAATCTACCCAACCACAGACGATGACAGAGCTCGAGTCTCCAATTATTGAGGCTCTGGGTGGAAATCCCCTTTGTTGGCATGTGAGGTGGCACTCCGCTATCACCTCGGTGTCAACCTTCTTCTTTTGCTTGTCGCCTTCCGTCTGATTTCCGACACCCATCCGTTGTCCGTCGTCTGCTCACCCCTGCCTCCCGGATGTGGCCACGATGCGCGGGATGGCACTCGGGACGGTATGGGACGGCATGGGACGGCACGTCCACGACAATGGCGCTTAAGCTGTCTAATGTAGACTGTCTCTGATAATCAGGCTCTCGTCACTGTGAATTTTGTTCAGTCCTCGGGTTCGTATACCCATCATACATAGGAACATGGCCCACATCCATCCCAGGGATCCTGGCTGGCGACCGTTTTAGCCAAAGATGTCGAATACATAGTACATGCTGCTCTTGCATGAAGCAACCCCATGGGCCCATATAGATGCATCGAGGTCAAACAAGCCCTCCAATCAGGACCACGTGTGATATAACATTGCAGCTTCCCCGCTCCGCGATGTCTACACACATAGGAGATACTCCGTCCGCCACAAGTCTTGCAGCATTGGCACATTGTACTTGAGGTGGTCGGCGATAGCCTTACAGGGTAGGAGTTACGGTGTCGGTATCCCCTAGAGCATCGAAACGGTGACCCTGGCGTGGCATCGGTCCCCGTTGAGTTCCTTCGGCAGGTGATTGTTTCCGGTTTCGAGCATTCGTCATTTTTGCACTTTGCTGAAGAAAAATGATCGGTATGGGTACCCGAGTGTTCTCTCCCTGTAAAGTAACCTTGATTCGCTTCTTTCGGTCATGCTCGGGGCCGTGTTTCCGTCCGTGACGTCGTCCTCGTCGTGGCCGTCGCGAGAATAGCGACGAGGCTTCACCGCCAAAGCTATTGCGTCCCAACCCGAGCTCCATGAGATAGTCCCCCACGGGGATAAATGCACCGGCTGGATTGGTCATCAATTGTCATCAGATGAGGGGTTCCAGGGACGGGAGATTGGCTTCAAGATAGGCACGGATGTCAAAATTGGAGCTGTTCATGTCGAGAGAGCGCCGCACACCGTCTCCCGTCGGCAGGAGGCGTCATCATGGTCTGATAAACTGTCCACGAGACTATATTTGAGTCGGGATAACACTCAAGTCCGATGCCACGTACGTGGTGATGCGGGACGGGCTGCAAATTGTGTCGACGTGGTGAAGTCTTCCGGACGAGGATCAGGGATAAAGAGAGTCATGTACACCGGCGTCAAAGACACTGTTCAACCCATGGGCGCCCTCCCCTAACGGTGAGAAGAGCCTCAAGCCACGCCAGTCAGGAAACGAGAAAGAAGTGCTCTTATGCGAAAGGTTTCTGACACGTGGGGGGAATAGAGGGGGTTGTTGCCAAGGTACAATATACAGCAAGGTACAGATATGGAAAAGGACCAAGCAACCCTAATAGATATAACCCAAGGTGTGAACACAGAAGTACTATACTCAGTACTGGAAGACACAGAGGTCTCGAGAGAGACGAAGACGAGGTAAACAAGGTACGATAACTTTTCCTCTGCCATAGCAGCCTCGGCCACCAAGGTTACAGGAACCTTGCCTTATATAAGGAAAGCAGCAGTGAGGTAAGTAGCCAGTACTCTGCATCCATCAAACAACACAATGGCAAACCAACAACTTAGCAACTTCAACAACAACTTCGACCCAGAGGGGGTTGTTGCTTCAAGATAGCCAGGAAACATCAAAACTTCGCCCGAAATAACCTCGTGGATAGCGCCCATCAGATTCGTCTAACCAACCAAACCCCGCGCGGGTGGCTTTCAGTGTCAGATCATCACGACTCGCCATATCTAAGGCCAATGGTTCATCGGCTGCGGGAACGGGATCGAAGCCGAGAAGGGCAAGCAGAACGAACGGTGTGGAGGGATGGGAGATTTGACGAGTGGAGGAAGTGGGTTGGGTGATGAGAGAAAGAAGAAGTGAGTGGCCGCCCGGGGTGGATTGGTGTGGAATCACACTCTACATCCGTACACCACCAACACCACCCAAGGCCGGCCCAGGACGCGGCCACGGAGACGTCTGCATCCATGTCCGGTTAGCTGCTGCGTGGCTGCTTCTGAAGAGGCCGCTCCAACAAGATGTGAGTCCAGCGCACACTTTCTCTGTGACCTTCCCAGAATCCCTAGGCCTCCTCCTCTTCGCCTTTCGTCTCTATAGCCACGGCCCACCAGTCCCAGAGCAGAGCCGCACAGCCGCATCTTTCAGGGTTGAGCGGACACCCCAGATCCTGAAGCTCCTCGAAGTTCGAGGAGCTTAGTTTGCTGTGAAAGTGCAGTCCTTTTGGTGGTGGGTGTGAGGGGGGAGGACCACGAGTCATACCCGGAAAGCAAGGTCGCTTTTGAATAGTACTGTGCAGGAGGCAGTTCGCCTTTTTTTGCACATTCGGTTCCTATTTACTGTCGGTCACATCTCATCCTTCCGATCGTTCGGTTTTCAGGTCTTTAATTCAGGAGGAGAGAAGAGAAAAACGTGGAAAGGCGAACGGCAACTGTGTGTTGGGGGCGGTGTCGATGCGTAGGGCTGGGCTAGGCTGGAACTGCTGACAGTATCGTTGGTTTCTCCAGGCTGTCAGCAAGATTGCACTTTCGAGAGACTACATCTCTTGAGGAGAACCTCCATCTATTCATCTTTGTCTGTTGAATCTCTAACGTCTGCAAGACAGGAACAACAACCGATTAGCACGCGTCCGAAGCCCGTCAGCTCAGATCTTCGACTTCTCCGACTCCTCCCTCGCCCTCTTCTCCTCCTTCTCCTCCCTCAAGACCTCCTCCCGCCCCCGAACTTCGACCTTCCGCGGGCCCTCGCGCGTGAACTTGACCAGCACGACCCTCTCCCAGTCGCCCCCGCGCCCCGAGCCCTTGAGCTCCGGCCCCGGCTAATCGATCCCGAGCACGACGCGGTTGTCCTCCTCGCGGATGAACAGGTTATGCGGGCTCATGACCTTGTCCGCCCAGGGGATCTCCGACGTGGGTTGCTTCCTCGCTGCCTGCGACTCGGCCGTTGGAATCCGCTTCAGGAACTCCTTCAGCTGCTCCCGCTGCGCCGCGAAGTGCTCGACACCGGCCCCGCTTGACGAGCCCTTGCAGAACTGCGCGACGAGGAAGAGGAGGTAATACTGCGGCGGAAAGAGGATGATCTCGCCCTTGTCGGCGCGGGAGAGCCATACGGAGGCGTCGTCGAACTTGGCGGCCGTGTGCTCCACGCCCCCGTCCGGCGTCGGGACGATGATCTCGTGCTCCGCGGCCTCGGCGCCTGTTGAGGCTGAGTGCGGGAGCATGTAGATGTACATCTGCGTTGTGAAGCGTTTGGGAACGTTGGTTGGGGTGACCCATCTCGTGAAGGGCATCAAGCGATCTGTTGCGCTTGTCAGTGAGCTGTTGCATCATCCATTTGCCAGTCAAAGATGGCGATGCTACACTGGCGCATTGCCAGCGTATACTTCAGCATGACGATGATGCTTCCAGTTAAGAGGTTGCAGGCCACAGCCTTGCAGGATTTGTCGATGTGAGATGAATTGACAGGAAACAGGACCACATACCAACGTCCGGAACACCCCCGACACTCTCAACCCACTCCCCAAACCTCACCTCATTCCCATGAATCCGCTTCCTCGCAACGTCCCTATCCGCAGACGATAAGTTCACCAGCGCAGACTCATCCCCCACCGCCGCGCCCTTCCTCGTCGCAAGCAGAATCCCCGTCTCCTCAAAACACTCCCGGATCGCACCAAGCCGATACGCCGGCCCGTCCTCATGCCTCCCCCGCGCCTCGGGCGCAGGCACCTCCCCGTCGTGGAACGCGTCCAGGTTCCCGCCGGGAAAGACGTGCGCGGAGGCGAACGAAGTGGACGTCTTCACCCGGTGGAGCAGCAGGACCTGGTTCGTCGGCGAGAGGAGGAGGATGCTGGTGCCCGGTTAGCGCGCGCCTGTTGGATCGGTTTGCGAGGGATGCGGCGTTACCTTGAGCTGGGCCGCGGCGCCTGGACTTCCTTCTTCTCCTTTGATGAAGAGGATGCCCGCTTTTGTGACATGATTGCTATGCCCGTCGCCCCTTCGAAATGAAATGTGGCTGTTGTGAGTGGTGGCGTTTTCGGACTCGTCGGCCTTCGATTCGAGCTTCCGGTCGCAATTGAGCGCGAAATCGTGAATCGGATTGAGAGTATTGATGATTTTGACCGCGCGCGAATGCACCGTGAAAATATGAATGTAGACATTAGAAGATCCCCGGGAAATAGCCTGTCCGGCTAGCTCAAAGTCATGAGGTGTGTTGCGGACTAGATCATCGCAGCGGGGTTGTTTGATGTTTTGCCGAGGTTCGGTGAGCGCCCTGTGACCGCGCCCTGCGCCGGTTGAGGAATGCCGTGCGGCGAGCAACGATCGACATCCGGACCTCTTATTTTCAAAGCTTGATGAATAGTTTGAGTCGAGAGGCACTGAGATCAATATATCAACGTATAAAAGTTTGGTATTGCGCATGTCAAGTGAATGCTAGGCCTCTCCAAAGCTGTGCCTGTGCCTACCCAAGTTACGCCGTGATGAATGCATAAACATGCAGAGGGTATCCTTGCCTCAACTCCAAATCAATATCTCTTCCTCTCGCCTCCTCGCAAGCTCTCGCGCCAAAGACAGCAAACACTCTTGGACTCACACCATTGCTTCACTTCAACCGCGGAGACCTCGCCGTCGTAGCCAACTCTGGACAGCTGACCTGTGTTCAGCCAAGTGGCAAGGTCCTCCAGCACAATAGGGTCATACATCAACATCATCTCATGAAAGGTGGGCTTCTTCGGGTCCGTGGTTGGGGGTGCCGTCGTCACGGCTTCGGTGATGCACTCAAACAGAGCCGCAGACTCCTGGCTCTTTGGCGACGCAGCGAGCGACATCTCCGTATCTTCCGTGATTGATAAGGAAGCATCCACCGGCGGCGGTGACGAGAACATTGGTTCCGGAGATGAGTAGGGCGACGGCGACAGTGACCCTTCAGAGGCCGAATCAGGAATCTCGATAATGTTCTGCGACGCAAGCTTCCTCGCGCGTGACGCCGCCGGCGAGGCTACATCTGGGGTATCTGCAGCTGCCTTGGATTTACCCTTGCTGCTTATCGTGCCGCCGGTGGTTCGTGTCGGCTCAGCGGTTTTCCTCGGCCGTCCGGGACGCCGTTTGGGAGATGGCGGCGGAGGCTGAGCTGACGGCGGCGGCTCACTGGACGGGATCTCGATGCTACTCTTTCTCGGGCGACCCCGCGGGCGTTTGGGCGACGACAGGAGTTCGATGCTGGGGGTCTTCCTGGGCCGTCCCGGCCCACGTCTAGGTGACACCTCCTGGGACGCTGGCGCAACGTCACTGTTCTTTCTCGGACGGCCCCGCGGGCGTTTGGGTGACACAGCAGCTGCAGCCCTCTGCACCTTGGCAGCTGTCTGTGACTCAGATATCGTTGAGATCATCGGATGGTTCGTGGGGAGGGAAGAAAGAGCTGGTCGCTGCTTACTTTCCCAGCACTGGTCCAATAGAGCAAGCATAGCCGTGCGTCTTTTGACTGGCTTGAACCCGTACGAGGAGATTTCACGTGCGAGCTGGACGTCAGTGTATAGGTCGAATTTGGGTTTGCTGGGTTCTTGGACAGGTTTGGCTTTGGCAGCAGGCTGTCGTGTTCCTCTGCCAGTCACTGACGGCAACCGCGGCGGCGGCAGGTCAATGTCATCCTCGGAGATGTCCTTTTCGGCTGGGCACGCGGCTTCATGTTCGGGCGCAGGGCTTGGTTCCTTCGGGGCGGGTTGAGCTGCCGCGGGTTGGAAGTTTGGTGCCTCCTCTTGGATGCTAGGCAGCTCCCCCGCAATCGCTTTTCCGAGAAGATCGTCAATATCAGGAAACGAGTCATCTGATGGGAAGTGATTCGGTAGTGGTGGCGCCTGCTTGTCCGCGGCCACGTATCCAAATGGATTGGGCCCTTCAGATGTGCCTTCGTTTCCCTGTGGCGTGTCTGCCAAGTTGATGACTTCGAGGTCCAAGACTCGTCCATCTTCGTCTCTTGCACCGACACCCCATAGCTTCTGTCGCGGTTCTGGCTCTACCGCGTCACTGTTGATGGGCGTGACGAAGGGGTCGTCCTCCTTTCCTCGCGAGTTTGAGGCTTGGAGAGCTGATTGGAGGTCTCGTAGGAACGTTGGCGAGTGTTCCCGAGCCAGCTGGCTCGAGGTGCCAAAGACATAGTCCTGGTTTGCGGCCTGTCTCAAAGCTGCGGTCGGTGAAAGGAGGACAGGTTCTGGCGGTGGCATCTTTTTCGGCTTCTTGGCCTTAGATGCCCTCTTCTTTCCCTTGCCCTTTGCCTCCTCTGCTTCGACGGCGTTGCTCTCTGGTGCAAGTGCAGACAGTTCCTGCTGCTCAGTAGCTTCTGGAACCTTATAAGCGGCTGTGGCTAGCTCAGTGATAGTTCGAGGCTTCTTCCTGGGTGCCTTGGCCTTCGGGGCCGCTCTCTCGGATGGGCCCGTCTTGGCCGTTTCGTTGATAGATACAGTCTCGATCAACTTCCTCTTCCCTAAGACCTGACGCTCATTGTCGGGTGGCTCGACGGAGGGCCGTGCCGGCTCCTCCTCCGGGTGCGCATAGTTCTTGAAAAGATTATCGAAAGTCTCTTTTGAGGCGACAAGACTTGAGGTCTTATCGGTTGACGAGAGCAAATCCACGACCTGTTGATTTGAGCTAGCAGCAGTATCGGCAGGTGGTGGTGTCCAATCTTTGCGACGGCACATGGCCGCCTCCAAATCCAAAGGCTCCTCCGCATCTTTCTTGGTCTTCTTTGGCGGCTTAGGCGCCTCGGCCTCCTCCTCCTGGTCCTGGTCCTCGTCTTTCGGTTTGGCAAAGTGGCGACTGACAGTTTCCTCCTTCTTCTTCCTCGTCGTTCTAGCTTTGGCCGCAGGTTTGGCCTTTGTAGACTTGGCTTTCTTCTCTTCTTTTTCAGCAGCGTCCTTCAAGTACTTCTTCCACGGTTGGTCGGCCTCGGTTTCCTCCTTCTCCTTGGCGGCCTTCCCAGCCTTGGCTGGTTTTGGAGGCGGTTGGCCTGGCTTCTTCTCCAACACCTTGACACCTCTCTTCCGCTTCGGTTTCGACACCGTCGCGAGGCACACAACAACTGGCTCCTCCTCTTCGGGTAACGGTGGCGGGGGCATGCCAGAGTTTTCGATCGGGGGTTTAGACGGAGTCGTCAGATCGATCGTGGAGTGCTCGTGGCGGAGGAAGCTGGATACGCTACTGAAGCTATGGCCTGCATTGTCGGGAATGGGCATCGCCGCGCTACCGCTTCGTAGTGGAGGTCGTGAAGGGTTCTTTGATTTGATCTGGTCGAGAGACGGAAGTCCTGGCGAAGAGGATGAGAGGCTGTAGGGGTCATGAGGAATGGTCCCGAACGGAGACCCCATCGTGAATCTCGGCAAGCCCAGGGTGATGCGCCGGGCGCATGGTTTCAACACAAGCCGCAGCAGGGTGTTTGGTGGGGGTCTGCAGGAGACTATCGTAGTGACTGCAAGGCGTGCGTAGACATCGAAGTCGCCCGTAGTGTCTCAGATGTATTGGTGGTGGCAATGGCGCTTCGAGTTGTCATTCACGCCCTCCTTCAAGAAGCAAAACACACTACGCGCGACACCACTAACACCACTTAACGGGACCAAACCTCACCTCAGCGGAGCACGTACCAGCGCTGTAGCGGGGTGGAGGCCCAAGCGTCACAAGCGCCGTCGACACCCGCGTCATTGCCGCGCAGTCACCTGACTCAAGCGACACGTGACCGCAGCCCTGCCGCCGGCTCGGCAGGCGCAACCCACCGGACTTTTTGGCAGGAGGCGCCCACACAGTTTTTTGGCAAAATTAAGAAGTCACCCCCACCACGCCTCAGTCTCTTCCCGACGACCACTTCCGCGTAACGCAAAATCACCAACAACTTCTCTAGACAACCCCCCGAACGCCAACCGCAGCAATGGAGAACGACAAGGGCGAGATCGTCGATCTGTAAGCGAACACCAAACCACCCGTCCTCGAGACGCCACGTCACGATGCACCCGCGCGCCGGCAGCCGAATTCTCGTTCTGGAGGAAAGGAGTTCGAGAGGGAAATGAGAGCAGAAGAAGGCGGCATTTTTTTTGCGTGGAATCTCTCTCGGTTCCCCTCTCGGACCTCTGCTTCACGATTGAGAATTGGGAGGAAGGCCAGGGATCGCAATGCGATGGAGGGTGAATAGGCACAGAGGAACGGATTTGCTAACATGTTTGCTCCTCCAGCTACGTTCCGCGCAAGTGCAGCGCCACCAACCGCATCATCAAGGCCAAGGACCACGCCTCCGTCCAGATCTCCGTCGCCAAGGTTGACGAGAACGGCCGCGCTGTCCCCGGCGAGAACCACGTCTACGCCCTCTGCGGTTTCGTCCGTGCCATGGGTGAGAGCGACGACGCTTTCAACCGCCTTGCCCAGCGCGATGGCCTCGTCAAGGCCGTCTGGTCCGCCCAGCGATAAATGCTGAGGCTTCGTCCTCGGGGGAGGAAAGGAAATGGTACGTTGTGGACGGGGCTTTGCAAAAGGCTCTCGAGGGATTTTATTGGCGTCCAAAAAGCGAAGCCCGACTCGGACACGGTGACTGACTCTTTTCTCTCAAAAGGTCTAGTCGTTCGGTTCGGTCGGTCTACATGGATCTAGAGTTGGTTGCATGGGACAAAAAATCGCCAATTCGAGGCGTCCGGCTCTCTGAGGAGAGGAAAATGGCATAGGAATGGTTCACGACTACCCAACACAATGAGATTTTCCGCGTTCGAGACAAACAAGAACAAGCCTCTCCCGTCCAGTGACTCTCGTCCTCGTCCTCGTCCTCGTCTACCGCCCCTCGACTGCGAAGCTCCTCCCCCGTACCCAATTCCTCGTTCCCGGCTAGCGAAGGATTCTCGTGCCACCCTCGATGGTCTCCTATGGCCGAGGATTCTGGGGCTACCTCGATAGCCTCCATGCCGCAGATCAAAGTATGAGGCCTTGAAAAAGCCGTGGCGGTTAAGGTGTTCGCCATAGTACAGATACGGGTCTCACATGTCTAGGCACTAATTGCTTCAATACGATGCCTATTTCTCACCTCGAGTTCGCCATCTTCTTTGCTTTTGAAATGTTGCAGGGCTGTGTTGGTGAATGTTCACCCGCCTGCTGCCATTCGAATCTTGACGTTTTCCAAACCCCAGTCCACAGCTTCCTGAGGGAGGAGGCAGCTGGGTGCTTCTCACCTCAACCACTGAGCCAGACTTAACTACAGATATGCAAAGTCATCGCAAAAGTGAAGCGCATGTAATGCGTGTAATCATTGATCGCTGTGACGCTAACTTCAAACAACATGATCATAACTCTAAACAGCTCATCTACCCGATCTCTACCATCACCGCCGCCATCTACAACACATAACGGAAGTTGGGGTTCTCCATATCAGTCAAATCAACACCCTCATCCTCATGCTGAGCGTCAGGCGTCACCGCAGCCGCAGCAGCCGCCTCGTCCCTCTGCTTGTTCCTACGCATCAACATCACCCGCAACGAGATGGCGATGCACATCTGCGCAACCGAGCACGCGAGAATGACCTTGCACCCCGTCGGGTACAGCGGCGCCTCCTTGGCCAGGAAAGCATGGGGCCCAATAACGTTTCCGACGCAGTACGCCGTGAAGACGATGGCCGAGGCCGTAATGCGCTTCGTGTAGCCACCCAAATTCGTCGCCGGCATCTGCAGCGCGAGCACCAGCGACGCGACGAACGAGCCGACAAGGTAGTACCCGAACAGCACGCCGACCTTGTAGTGCGCCCTGTCCAGCTTCCAGATCATGACGCAACCCAGGATGGTCGGGATCAGCCACAGCGCCATCACCGTGGTGCGCTGGTTCTTCAGCTTCGTGGCCGTGTACGCGCCGGACAGGATCCAGAAGACCTGGAACGCGCCCTGCGGGATGCCGAGCGCGGTCGTGAGCAGCGGGTCCGAGACGAGCCCCTTGATGATGAGCTTGCCAAAGTTGGCGACGCCGCCGTTGATGACCTCGTTGAGCAGCACGAAGAGCGTCAGCAGCCAGACCTGCGGGTCGAGCACGGCCTCCTTGATCTGGTACCACTGGACCGTCTTGTTGAGCACGCCGGTGCGGGCGAGGCGCGCGCGGCCGACGAGCAGGGCGCGCTCCTCGAGCGAGAAGCGCTTGGCGGTGAGGATGCTGTCGGGCAGGCAGAAGAGCAGCAGGATGCCCCAGAGGACGGTGATGCCGCCGCAGATGAGGAAGACGGCCTTCCAGACGGGGAAGGAGTCGATCTGGCCGATGCCGTAGCTGAGGATGCCGCCTAGCATGGAGCCGACGCCGTTGCAGCAGTAGAAGATGCCTGCGCGGAAGGGTTGTTCCGATCGGACGTACCTTGAGTTACGTGTTAGCTTGGTGTGCTCTGAGCTCAGGTGAGACGGAGGTGACTTACCACATGGAAACCATCATCATGAAGCAGGTGGTAATCGGGGCCTCAAAGACTCCCAGGAAGAATCTACACGCCGCCAGGCCGGGGAAGTTGGAGCACGCGGCCGTGATCATCAACACGGAGCCCCACGAGAGCACGCACCCGGCCACGACCTTGCCCATCTGCGTCTTCTGCGCGAGGTAGACCCATGGGTACTCAGCAACCAAGTACGCCAGGTAGAAGATGCTCGCGAACCACGAGTACTGCGTCTGCGTGACGCTGGTGCTGGTGAAGAGGTCGAAGACGGCGGCGTACGAGAGCGCCTGCTTGTCGATGTACTGCAGCACGTAGGTGCCGGCGAGCAGGGGCAGGACGATGAGGTCGATCTTGCGGACGAGCTTGCGGTTCTTCTCCTTGTCGTTGACGAGCTCGGCGAGGTACTCCTCGGTGATGTTGTTCTGGTAGAGGAACTCGGCGGAGGCGTCGAGGTGCTGGACCTCGCCGGCGGTCAGCGACTTGGTCGGCTCGAGGCCGTCCTCGGCGGCCTTGATGTCCTTGTCGACGACGTGCGTGTTGTCCGCCATCTTTGCTGTTGTTGTCTGTCTCAAAGGACCGATGTGTCTAGCAACAGGAACAACAAGAGGCGTTGAAGTTGACGACTCAAACTCCGTGGCTTCACGGGGAGGGGAGAGGACATGATGTTTTAATGCCCCGTTGCCAATTGGCCATTATCTCGACCCCCCGCAGGCTCACGAGGCCTGGTCTCCGGGGTGCAGTTGATAGACGAGCCCTCTCCCAGATAGTGCAGATAGCCCGGGGAACTGTCAGTCCTACTCTGCCAGTTGAGTAAACCAAACAAGCATCTTATCAGGAACCGGACCCATGCCCACGAAACCCCATAACGGGCTACTTTATCCGCAGTCCTGGGTCTGCCAATGGCTGGTCTGGCTATCGCGGGGAACACGGCCGGGGGGCGCATGAGTCGAGAGGAGGTCGGGGTCTTGCCGACCGGCTCTGATAAACATGATAAGCCCGAAGATCAGAGAGTGCTTCGGACGACAGATCTGGGCCCGAAAGCGCACGTCTTGAGCCGATATCGCTCGGCCGCCCGATCCCCGCGGGAAAACATGGCTTCTCTCTACCAAACGTCGCGGCTTTCCCTACTCATTTAACAATGCTAGTCAACTCGATTCGGAGGGCCTGTCTGCCGTGCGATAGCTGCTGCAACGGCGATCCGGTACACCCATCCGCCGATACCTGAACTAATCATCAACCACACCCACCCCAAGCTCTACCAAGCCCCCGGTTCACCACTCACCTCTCACCCTTGCCCCAACCAAGACACCCATCCAAGACATACACATACACACACATTCCCAAGATGGGCTCCAAGGTTGAGGACCGCCCCTCGGTGACCATCGCGCAGGGCACGGTGGTCGGCACCGTCGTGACGGAAGCCATCCCGCGGCCGGTCGAGGCCTTCCGCGGCATCCCGTACGCGCAGCCGCCGACCGGCGACCGCCGGTTCCGGCCCCCGGTGAAGGTGGAACCGTCCACGGCGACGATCGACGCCTCCAAGTTCGGCGCCGTCGCCCCGGGCAAGCAGCTCTTCCCCGGCGGCCCCAAGTTCGAGTACAGCGAGGACTGCCTCACGGCCAACGTCTTCCGGCCCCAGGGCGCAGGCAAGAAGGACCTGCTCCCCGTCGGCGTGTACATCCACGGCGGCGCCTTCAACCGCGGCACCGCCATGATGCACAACACGCCCTCGTTCCTCGCCAACTCCGGCCAGGACCTGGTCGCCGTGTCCTTCAACTACCGCATCGGCGCCCTCGGCTTCCTCCCCTCGACGATGAGCTACGAGCAGGGCGCACTGAACCTCGGCCTCAAGGACCAGCTCCTCCTCCTCGAATGGGTGCGCGACAACATCGCCGCCTTTGGAGGTGACCCCAATAACGTCACCCTCTTTGGTATCTCCGCCGGAGCACACTCCGTAAGCTTCTTGTCTCTCCCCCAACTCCCCCAAAACTGACACCCCTTTCCCGGCAGATCGGCCACATCCTCATGCACGACGAAGGCCAATCCGCCCCCCTCTTCCACAAAGTCATCCTCGAATCCGGCGCGCCCACCTCCCGCGCCGTCCGTCCCTACAGCGCCCCCATCCACGAGGCCCAGTTCGCCGACTTCCTCGCCGCCTGCGCCTGCCCGCCCGGCCTCTCCTCCGCCGACACCTTCGCCTTCCTCCGCGCCGCCCCCACCGAGACCGTCCAGGCCGCCCAGATCGCCGTCTTCGACAAGTACAACCCCTCCCTCCGCTGGGCATTCCAGCCCGTCGTCGACGGCGACATCATCCCCCGCGCGCCCATGGAGTCCTGGCGCCTGAACAAGTGGCGCAAGGTCCCCATCATGACCGGCTTCAACCGCAACGAGGGCTCCATCTACATCAGCAAAAAGGTCGCCCGCTCCGACGAGTTCACCTCCTTCTTCGCCGACCTGCTGCCCCTCCTTTCCGCCGACGACGTCGCCACCATCGACGCGCTCTACCCGGACCCCCTCACCGTCGCGGACTCGCCGTACAAGGAGCAGCTCGAGGGCACCGGCGCGCAGTACCGCCGGCTCGAGGTCGCGTACGGGCAGTACGCCTACGTCGCCCCCGTGCGCCAAACAGCAGAGCTCGCGAGCAAGGCCACCAACGAGCCGGTGTACCTCTACCAGTGGGGGCTCGAGAGCTCGCTGCTGGACCGCGCGCGGCACGGCGAGAACATGTACTACGAGACGTGCGAGCCGAACCGCACGGGCATCTCGGCGGCGCAGAAGGAGCTGTGCCTGACGTACAACGCGTACATCACGAGCTTCATCGCGACGGGGGATCCGAACGCGGTGCGGGGGTCTGCGCCGGAGAGGCCTGCATGGGAGCGGTATAGTGCGGAGGGTACGTCGAAGGCGATGGTGTTTGGGGAGGAGAACAAGGAGCTGATTGGGGGTGCGGCGGGCGTGCCGGCGAGGTTGCATGATGATACCTGGGCGAGGAAGGAGTCTGAGTTTTGGTGGAGTAAGGTGGATGTCTCGCAGCAGTAGGCTGTAGAAGTATAGAAAGAATCAAATCAGTTAAATATGCTTGCTTGGATTTTTGTGTATGTGAAATTGATCTTCATCGTTTTGATGTTACCATGGCATTATGTCATGAGAAAGAAGGCTCCGGTGGCCTTTGCGCCTTTGAATCATTCAGTGTCAGTAGTAGTTTTCATTTCACTGATACATGTATTGCAGTCCAACGTCACCTTTCCAAATCTCAAAAGAGGCTTCGAATCTCAATGCCATCCACCACCTCAACCCTACCTCCTCACCACACGATCCCTCCCAAACAACCGCCCCAAATACCCAACCTTGACCAAAAACGTACCCAACGGCACAAAAGCCAACATCCTCATCTCCCCCCTCCACTTCCCAACCTCCCACAACACCCCCTCCCTGCCTAACGCCACCGCCAGCGCCCCCCAGTGCGGAAAGTCCATCAGCGCGCTCACCAGCACGTACCCCCTGACGACCTTCCTGTCATTGCTGTGCAGCATGATCACCCAGGTGAGCAGGGCGAACCCGAACAGCAGCACAGCGTTCTGCAGCGCCCAGAGGGTCTCTGTGGGAGTGGGCTCGCGCGGGCTGGAGGTCAGCGGCGCGGTGATGGATGAGGGGCTGAGAAGGGGCTGGAGGGCGCCGAAGAGGCAGAGGAGAGGCTCGATGTAGGTGAAGAAGATGCGTGGGATTGGGGGCATGATTTGAGACATTTTGGACTTTTTTCGGTTTTTTTTTTTTTGGCTGATTGGGTGTTTGGTGTGGTAGAAATTGCGTGGTTATTTCAGCTGAGCGGTAATTATCTGACGAAAGATGTATTTCAGAAGTGAGAGAATTTAATGCGTATTTGTATGGATTCTACGTCAAAGAAGAAAACCAGAGTGATTATCGTTGCCCAAGATGGCAAATGAGTGAAAGGAAGCCGATACTATGACGTAGAAGGAGCCTGTAGTAGCATATACTGACCTCACGCTTACACTCCTTGTTTTGACCTGATCAGGACATCCGTTTACGTTTTGTAGTTTGAAATGTCCTTTGATGTTTCCTGAAATAAGTGATACGCTTCCGTAGTTAATTGCACGCATAATGGCTTGGAGCATCCTTCTAATGCTATTCGTATGTATTTATATCTATAGTATTAAAAAATAGAATTTATTCAAGAGACTTAAAATGTTGCTTACCTGTTTTTTTTTTTTTTTTTTTGTATATAAATTTGGATAATCTTAAGTTATAAAATATGGAAATATTTCATTTATTATCATAGATGCTGTCGTTATTATTTAACGATTTCTTATAGAATTGAAATAGCTACCCTCTTATTATGTCATTTAATTAGTGCAATTCCAATCTTACATCAGCAACATTTGTATAGCTTTGATAACCCATCACTATCTTGACTTGTCCTTTTCTATCGTTATATTTGTCTGTTTGAGTAAGTGAATGAAGACTGTTGACCTTACTATGCCTGTTGGTCACTTGCAGCTTTTGCACTTGAATCCCACGTAAAGCACAGTTGTGGACTTAGTATCCAGTCTAACCAACCATTAGATTACAAAATCTAAACGTCTCATGAAATAGTAGATTAGACATCCAAAGAACCAGACTCCCCTTCCAACCGTCTACCCATCTACCAACTCCCAGGCTTGCTAAAACTCCCCGCAACACCCATCTCCCCCTTCGCCTCCCTGCTCGCCCCCTCCATGCCCACAAGCTTCAACGGCCTATACTCCGCCGTCCACATCTGCTCCCTCACCCACTCGTCCAACTCCCCGTCCTCCTCGGGGATCCCCTCCTCCGTAGCCACCCCCTCCGCCACCGCCGCCTTGATCACGTTCCTTGCCACCCGCACACTCACATCTCTCACTACCTCCACCCCCGGGAGCAGCGGCGCCGTCTGGTCCTCCAGCGCGGGACTCAGCGCCGCCACGCCCTCCACCGCCGCCACGAGCATCTTGTCCGTGACCAGCCGCGCGCGGGACAGCACCGCGCCGAGCCCGATGCCGGGGAACACGACGCTGTTGTTGCACTCCGCGACCTCGATCTCGATCTCTTTCCCGTCGGGGCCCCAGGGGCCTTTGACGGGCTTGAAGGGGGATCCTGTGGCGACGAGGGCTTTGCCGTCGGTCCAGTTGAGGATGTCCTCAGGCACGGCCTCGTGGAGGCGGGTGGGGTTGGAGAGGGGGAGGATGACGGGGCGCTCGACGCCGGCGGCCATGGCACGGACGATTTCTTCGGTGAAGGCTTTGGGCTTGGTGGACGTGCCGATGAGGACATTGGGTTTGACCTTCTTGATGACAGACAGAAGGTCGGCGGAGGCGTCGTCCCACTCGGCTGCGTCGCGCGCGAAGCCCTTCTGCGCGGAGGAGAGCTCGCTCGAGGTGATTAGGAGCCCGGGCTTGTCAATCAGCCTGGAACTTGGTCAGTATTGATCCCGTAATGACGAAAGCATGAAAGGAGGCCTACCAGATCTGCTTGGCGGCGTCCTCCTTGCTGATGCCCCCCTCCGCGGCAATCGCATCCCGCACCTGGTCCGCGATGCCCACGCCCGCCGAGCCGGCCCCGAAGATGACCAGCTTCAGGTCGGAGAGCTTCTGCTTGCTGACGTGCAGCGCCGCCATGATGGCCGCGAGGGTGACGCAGCCGGTCCCCTGCACGTCGTCGTTAAAGCAGGGGATATGCGGGCGGTACTGGTCCAAGATGCGTCTTGCTGTTCACATCGTTAGCCAAATCTCAGAGGGAAAGAAAGAGGAGGAAGCAAAGACACACCATTCGTCAACCCGAAATCCTCAAAGTGGATATACGCCCTCGGATACAGCCTCCGCGCCGCCTTGACGAACTCGTCCACGAAGCGGTCGTACTTGTGCCCGCGCACCCGCTTCTGGCGCAGGCCGAGGTACAGCTCGTCGTCGAGCAGCTCCTGGTTGTCGGTGCCGCAGTCCAGCACGACGGGCAGCGTGCGGTTGGGGTGGATGCCGGCGCAGAGCGTCGTGAGGACGAGCTTGGCGACGGAGATGAGCACGCCGCCGACGCCCTGGTCGCCGATCCCGAGTATCTCCTCGCCGTCTGCCGTCTTCGTTAGCAAACACACCCCCCTTGCGAGTCTCGGGTCAGGAGTTACCAGTGACGACGATGTAGTCTATGTCTTCCGGCCTCCCCCACTGCGCCAGGTCATGATACACCCTGTCCACATCATTCACGTTCAAAAAGCACCCATCCGGCCGCCGAAACAGCCGCGAGAAGTTCTGGATCGCGTCGCCTTCAGTCGGCGTGTACACGATGCTGAACATCTCGGGGAGGTGCTCCTGCAGCAGGCGGTAGTACAGCACCTCGTTCTGCTCCTTGAGGGAGGTGAGGAAGGTGTTCTTGGCGAGGTCGTCGTGGCGGCTGGCGTACTGCTCGTAGGCGCGCTTGAGCTGCTGGTCCAGCGTGTGGATGCTCTGCGGGAGCAGGCCGGTGAGGTTGAACTCGCGGCGCTCGTCGTGCGGGAAGGCGGTTCCCTTGTTGAGGTAGGGCGTGTTGAGCAGGGCGGCGCCGGTGACGGCGCAGGGGATGGGGCCCGAGGTGCTGAGGGGGAGGTGGGAGAACTTTGAGGGCGGCATTTTGGATGTTTTGTTATTGTGATTTGGTATCGTGGATGGGAGATTGGAATCAGACGAGCAGCGTCCTCTTGGGGTCAAGTTGTATTTCAAGACACAGAACAGAAACACCACGAGCACATGCAAAGGTTGCGCGATGTACGACGACGTCGAGAAGGATGGAAGCCATCTATTTTCCTTGGCAGGGAACACACGCTAGCTGCTAATCAAGCTACGTACTGCAGAAACGTGGAGGGTAAGGTGAGTGTATGTGTTTGGTTCATGAGAGGTGCGGTTTTTGGGCTGACTGCCAAGTGACGTCAAGGCAAGTTCGGTGGTGACATTTCAGCGCCAGCCAGGCGGGAAGTCGGGGCCGGCGCGCGCGACGAATCAGCGGCGCCTGCGTCGAACTGGGTCCGTCAAAGATTGGACGGCATCATCTTGCCGAACGGCGCTTCCCTCGCATTCGATATCAAGGACATGATCATAAAAAGAAGACACTCATCACCAAACACGCAATCACTTCACGCATGATATGTCGGTACGCCTGGAGCCTCGCCCATGTAGGAAACAAGATGGGCATGGACTATGATGGTCCTTTGTTCTGGCAGCGGTTTCAACCAGACGACAAGAACGACACCCCTTTCCCAAGAGACCAACCGAAGCTGGCCCCGTAGGTCGAGACGACGTCCCTGCCGCCCGCAAAATCCCCGTCCTCTTCAAATCTGCTCCGCAAAACGCGGCGCGGGTAGAAGACCCTCGCAAAAGCGAGGACTCGTAGCGGTGCCCTGGTGTAGGCGCGAGTGACTGGTATGACGCTGCTGTTTTGTGTATGTGTGTTTGTGTTCCCATGCGCGATGGAAAGACGTGTTCATGTATAGCAGTGAGCCGCAGGCAATAAACATTAATGCCTGTGCTCGTTGATGCTCACTTGAGCTGCGCGAGATGCGCGATGCCAAAAGTTGTTGGTGGTTGCGATGGACGAGAAGGAGCAAATGGGTGGAAATTTTCTTCGGGATTGATTTTACGGTGGGTAGATTCTGATTATGTAAGACCGGGAAGGGTCTTCGCTGTGAACGGAAGGGAAGGGCGGCAGGATGGCTGCCCCAGCTGGCAGCACTTGGCCACGTCAAACCGTGTTAGTCGGAGCTGGGGTATCCATGAAACTCTAGCCACATGATTTGCACCACGATCTTCAGGAGGGATCATGCAGGGCAGATCAGATAATTAATATCGACAGGCCAAGTTCGAACACGCCTTCTCAACGATGACACAAATCACAAGTTCATCTCCGGGTGAGACCAGACAATTGGAGGAAAACCCTTGAAGCCATTAAAGATATCGTGAAATACGTCGTCTCGATAACATCCGTGATATTCAAAATCCAAACCCCGACAATGTGTCCTGGGAAGAGGCATATATATGCCACCGTTCCCCAATAGTAGAACTTCGCTTCTAGTTTGTGACCAGCAAACAGAATGCCGGTTGGGCTGATGGATAGGAAAACAGGTATACCCGAACTCCCAAGCAAACAAAATCATACACTCTGGCTCTCAACCTCCAACTCAAATCAGTCCGGCACGGGCAGCCTCGCCGCCGCCATCCTCAACGAGCTCATCCATGCGCCTCTTGCCCTTGCCAATGCCGCCCTCACCAACGCCCATTCTCCTGGCGACGTATCTCTGGGCAACAACGCCGACCGCAAGGCCAAGAAGCTCCTCGATCCACTCGGCAACCCACTCGCGGGGGTCGACACCGCCGCCCTCGACAATCTCACGGATTTCGTCAGGAATCGACTGGTTCAAAGACGCCTGGCCGTCCTCGCCGCTGGCGGGCGTCAACGGGTTAGACGCATCCAACCACTGGATCCACCTTGCGGGGATAGACTGGCTGATGGCCGAGTACTCAATCTCGTGGACAGGGTCCAGGCAGAAGACCGCAAAGCAGACCATCTCATCCGCCTCGTCCACATCAGCCACAGCAGACGCCTCCTTCTCCTTCTCAACAGCCGCAGTTCGCGCGAAGAGGGCAGAGTCTGAGGTCGTGCCAACAGCCTGGATGGCAAGGAACAGGTCGGAGCTGCGCACCGGGTTCTCCTCGCTCAGAGGCTCGGTGGCACGAATCCTGGCCTGCTCCAGACCGCCGTGGGCTCCAAAGTACTCGTTGGCGTAGCCCTCAGCGCCGGCGCGGCAGAGCTTGGTGCCCTCAGTGAGACCCTTGATCATACCGAGGTCACGCGGGGAATCGGCCTGCCTCCACCAGGGACCATCTCGCCAGCCGGCGCCGCCGTCGTTGGAGTATCTCCTGCTGGTGTTCTCCTGGCCGCGCTGGATGACCATGAGCTCGCCGCCCTCGACCTGGGACATGACGCGAGAGAAGGTGCCGTAGATCAAGGGGTCGAGGGAGGGGTACCCGACCATGTCGTGGGTGATGTGGATGAGCAGACGTTCGTGGGAGCTGATCGGGGGCGCGAGGGTGTGGAGGATGTTTGTAAACGTCGGCATGGCCTGCTGGCGAAGGTTGTCACCTGTGCATACGTTGTCAGTAAAATGGACCAGGCCGATCGAGAACGCCTCTACACATGCAATGATGCTTCAATACTTACCCAATGCCCTGAGGCCGCCAACGTTTCCGCGCACCTGTTCAGCCCACTTCTTGGCCTCTTCGTTCTTCTGAATCTCCTTGACAGCGGCTTCGGCCTGCTTCATGGCGGCAGAGGCAGTAGAGAAGACACTTCCCCACCAGCCACCACCGGCAGCGGGAGCGGCGGTGGCAGCAGCAGAGGAAGATGCAGTCGTCTTCTCCGTCTCTTGGAGATCAGAGCTCGTAGCGCTGGGGGTGAAGCTCGCGCGCAGAGAGCGGGCGCTGTCGGTGGACTTGCGAGGGGCAGCAGCCTTGTCGTCAATGGTCGGGGTGGCAGAGCGTCGAGGAGGGCCCTTGGCAGCCGTCTCCTTAATACGGGGCGTGTGCGGGCGGGAAGGCTGCTCGAGGTCCTTTTCGAGCTCGGCGAGGATGTCCTGGTCGGCCATGGCCTTGGAGGCAGCGGTGGTGGGCTTGGGCTTCTTCTCGAGGGACTTCTTGGGAGCGGGAGCCTCACCGCCGATGCCCTCGAAGAGATCGTCGATGTCGTCGCCGCCAGCGGCAGCCTTGGTCTTCTTGGGAGGCATGTTGGTGGTGGTAGTGGTGGCTGTTGGTGTTGTTGTTGATGGAGAGGTGATGTTGCGGGGCAGACGTCACAAGCTATCTGGTACACTACCGCAGGCAGGTAAGACGATTGGCGGTGCTGTGTAAGGCAGTGGAAGGCCCTGGCCCTGGCCCGGAAAGGGCAGGTCGGGGAGCTCGTCCAAGGGATGGATGGATGCTCGGGAAGCTGAGTCAGGGGCCGTATGAAAGGTGAAAAGCTTGAAACAACAGCTCAAGGCAATTGATCTTTGACTAGAAAAAACTCCGAGACTCTTAGCAGCTGAATGAGCTGAATATGGCGTTGCTATTGACTGGTATCAAGGCCAATTCGCTGGTTCGTTGGAGTGAGGAGACTGAGGTGGACGCTGGACCCGACCGACGCCCAGCCAGGCACGTCCATCTGGCAGCTGGAGACGTGCATCATCAGGGACAGGACATGCGGATGCGCTAGTCCGTATGTGGCATAAAGTCGTTTGGCGAGAGCTTATTGGCCCAGGGCCCCTGCCCAGGATGAAAAGCGCGTCCGGCGGGTCCTGCCTCGACAAACACGCTGCCTGCTGGGTGCAAGTCATACCTTAGTGGACGAAGGCGCTAAGAGTTATTATCTTACAGCGCTGATGCCGCCTGAGGAGATGCGATGGTGCTGGAAGATGCCCTGCTCACTGAGCATGATAACTCTCTCTGCCCAGCGGGATATGATGATTCAATGTGAAGACCATCCTCACCTCCGACCTGTTGATGTATGATTACTAAACCAGCTTGTTGTGTCGCTGCTTAATGAGAGAGAGAGAGAGACATATGAAAGTCTGTATCATTAAACCAGCTACTCATTCTAAGAGACCAGTGTCCACCATCGTCATCAGCAGTGAGCACGAGGACAGTGAGGTGTCAGGAGGAGAAAAGATACGTACCGCGCATGTACCGTTTTTCGCATGGCCCAGCCGTGGCTTGCTCGGGATCGCATCACCCAATGAGGCAGCTTACCCCATCCCCAGCCAGCCGCGGGCACTCCTTTCCCCAGCAGAGCACTGTCAAAGGGAGTGGCAGACGGTGGCGCCAGTTGCAGCCAGGGTCGGGGCTGCTGGCAAATTTGGATTTTTGCAAGTGAATGACTGACTGACAGAGACTGAGTCCCAGTCCCAGTCCCGACTGAGAAAGAGCAGGCCGCCTCACCTCAGAAGGCTGCCGTACCTTCCATGCCGTGTTAAGGTAAGGTACAAGGCCTATGTACCTTTGCCTGGTAGAACTCTCTGGCGTGAGAGCAGCGCACCTCAGCCGGCAAAAGCATCGCATCAACAAGAAGGGGGTCAGCCATATTCTTCACTTTGGCGTCCCTGATATCCCCCATCTGCAATCTCGTCGCCTTCTCAAAAACACAATCGCCGGATTCTGCGTCTCAGCATCTTTACTTGAGAGGCACTCATTTTTAGCTCAGCGACGCGGACGCAGAGCTTTCAGGGCCCGAATTATTCGACCCTTATTACCATTTACTGGCTCAAACCACCTGCCTAAGACCAGCAACAGCAATAGCAGCAAGGCCCAGGCACACACAACCTGACCTTAAGGTACGCACAGCTCACTCCTGTCGCTGTTAGCACTCCTGCCTCGCCTGGCCACCACCACTACCACTACAACTCAACGAGGTACCTCGCCCGACCACTGACTCTCCGCCGTCAGCAAGGTACCGCTCCTCACCCGTGCCAACAACCCAGCCAGCCAGCCAGTCGGTCCAGCCAAATCAAGCAGCAAGGGCCCGTCAGTCAAACCACATCACCACTTGCACATCAATCCTGGTTTACCATATTTTTCACCACCGCTGCCGGCCCTTACACCACCGGCAAATCGCCCTCAGACTTATCACCGACACCATCGGGACATTGCGAGACTTCTGCTCGTCTCCGTGAATGGTTTCTTGCCATTCCCCAGCGTCCTGTCGGCTTGCTCTGACCATTTCGCCTACACCCACCCTTTCTCCGCCTGCAACTTAATTCCCCGTCTTATTTTGATTCTACCCACCCCCGTCACTCCATCATCAACCCTTCTCCCTTCACAAGAACATGGAGCAGCGACCTCGTGGCGGACGCCCGAATCGGAGAAAGACACTGCCAAATTCAAGTTTTCAATCAGACACCAGCGCCGCCGGCGATTCTCCTTCCACCACAATGACGCGCTCTCCTCCCGCAGTCACTTCTCGCACTCCTCAGACAGCACCTCCCAATCGTCGGGGTGCCAAGCCCATTCCGATGAACAATCCCTTCTCAAGCGTTCGCTCCTCACCAAGTACCGGCCCTGCTGGCCCAGGCAAGGCTCTTAGAAAGAGATCTCGCACCAGCGGATATGACGGCAATGGCGATGAAGAGGATGAGGCCTATCGTAAGGGTCCTCACACTTTGCGGAAACGGACAAAGATCGACTACTCGGCTGCAGACTTTGAGGACGAGCTGCCCGAGATTGGACATCCGGCACCGAGAACTGCCACTCGCAAGAAACGAGCTGACAGTGAGGTCGCCGACGATGAGTACTTCACCCCGGCTTCTCAAAAGCGTCGCGCCACCTCCAGAGATTTTTCCGTCGCCAGTCTGCCCGCCGCTCGCCGCCGGACCCCGGCCCGGAAGACTGTCGTCGAGCCTCAGTCTTTTTACTCACACCAGTCAGACGAGGACATCGTCAAGGACACTATCGAGGTCGTCGGCGACTCATCCGATCTTGTGAGCTCCGATGATCATTCGGACCACGATGAGGATGAGAATGACACCTCCGGCCGCATCTCGTTGCCCGAGAACCACGATCCTTCCTCACCAATTCAGCGGAAAACTCAGGAGCCTCGCCACATCGCTCCCCCAGTCGAGCAGCACATTCTCAACCAAGATGAGCCGCAGCCTGTACAGACGCCGAATCACTCTGCCGTCTCATTTACTGAGGAGATGGACTCGGGCCCGATAATTGCTCACCCTCAACCTATCCGAGTCAACCATGTCTCCATTTTTAACAACACAAGCCCGGCCCAAGAGCCGCAGTCGACTTCTACACGCCGCGACGAGCCTGCCGAAGATTTTTCATTCTACCCAAAGAGAGAAGCCAGCTCTCCCGTCCGGCCAACAGCCACCGCTCCTCACACGGCGGTCGAGCCGGAAGCGGATGAGGCGGCTGCCGGGCCACAGCTGGTTCTCGGCCCCCAGGAAAACTCCGCACCTGCCGTTGTTGCTGACAATTCCGAAACGACCACCAATCCCGTCGTCACCATCAACGATGCTGCCGTCATTGAACAGTCCCCAGAGCCAATTTCTGAGCCTGCTAATGAGCCTACCGTTAATGGCGAAATTGTCAACGGCCATGTCGACGCTGTCGATGATGTTCCGCAGGAGAAGCCTCAAACCCCGGAACCTGCAGCCGAGCCTGAAGTCAAGGTTTCCGAGTCTTTCGCTGCCCAGCCAGTTGAGGATGTGCCAATTCATGACGAGATGGAGGTCGACGCCCCCGAGCAGGAGGCCACCGAAGAGGCGGCCGAGGCAACTGAACCGCAAGAGGATGCCCCAGCTGACGAGCCCGACGTCGCCCCAAGTCCCGAGGATGTCCCCGAAGAGCCTGAGATCAAGGAGCCGGAGTTCAAGAAGCCCCGCTACCCATGGTCCTACCTAACACCATACATTGAAGGCGAATACGTGACTCACTCAATTTACCCGGTGACCGTCGAAGCCTCTGCGCCAACGTCCAACGCTGATGGACCAGATGCCAATGGTGACGCCGACGCGGATGAGAGCGCAGAGCAAGTCGATGCCCAGCACGCTGATGGCGACGCAGACTATGATGCTACTGCAGATGCCGATGTCGATGCCGAAGAGACCAATCGCGATGCTGACCATGAAGACGAGCATCAGCCCGACGGCCAAGGTCCTCAACTATCCCAGGAATCCAGGTACAACTCGGAAGCCCCCACACCTGCGCTTACTCCCCGTCAGGGATCGCCAGCTTTGCCCTCGACGGCCGCCACCGGCTCCAACACGCCAGCTCTTGCTGGACCCAGGCAGCGACTCAGGAAGCAATACCCATTCAAGAAAGTGCGCGACCCTGCCGAGTACATCGAGTTTCTCAAGGACACGAAGAAGCTGTCTTATGAGGAATTGTGGGACCTCTTGGACCAAGTCAATTACAACCTCTACGCTTGGCAAGAGGAGTACAAGGAATGCACCAAGGTTGTCGACGACCAAGAAAACGCGCAACGTCGTGCGATTCAAGATGCCGCCTTCGAAAAGAAGACTGCCGACCTGGACGCCTTTTCCAAGGTGGAGTCATACATCGAAAAGGACTTTGATGTGCAGGGCTACAGAGCGGGCATTAAAGAGAAGGACGCAGGTGTCCTCGAGCAGCGTTGGCAAGACCGTGTCATGGCCTCCGCATTTGGATTTGAGTACGACCCTCATCCCAACAAGGTTGGAAACCAAGACCCAGACGCTCAAAGAGACGGCGGCGGAGAGGGCAGGCAACTCAGAAGCCAGCCCCAAGCTAGTGCAAAGGCTGCCGAAGGCGACGGTGTCATTGTCTCCGGCAAGCGAACCCGCAACCCACCAAAGTTGTTCGACGGCGTGTTACAGGATGACCGCTCAGCAACTCCTGGAGGGAACAAACCCGGCCCGAAGAGAAGAGGCAGGGCTGCCGCCGCCGACAAGTATTCCAGCTCATTCCAAGAAGAGCCCGAGCCCGAGCCTGAACCCCAGACAATTTCACCAGCGAAGCCCGGTCGTAAGAGAGGTCCTAGAGGCAAGAGGGCAGTCGTTGTCGAGTCCGAACCCAGCACGCCTGTGCCGGAGCAAGAAGCCATCGCGCCGCCGCCTCCCGAGCCCGAGACGCAAGATCCTCCCAAGCGCAAGCGTGGCCGTCAACCCAAGCCAAAGCCCGTCGTTGAGGAGCCCGAGCCGGTGGTCGAGGAAGTTACGCCCAAGCGAGGCCGCAAGAGAAAGTCCAACGGCCATGTGCCTATTCCAGAGACTACGGACGAGTCCCGCCCGACATCGTCGTCCTCCAATGCTACCATTTCAGACGACGGATCCACCTACGGTCTGCGCCAAAACAAGCGACCGCGCAACTGGAAAGAGGAGGCCGATGTCGACGAGGAAGCTGAGGAAGTGGTTCAACCGCAGAAGCGCCCTAGAATTCGCCTTAACAGGAAGCAGAGCGCGCCCGAGCTGGCGCCCAAGAAGACCGCGTCGGAGACTATTCTCGAGCACATGCACGACTTCCAGACCCCAACCACGCCCGACACTCCGCAGCTCATCATGTCTTTTAAGCACATTGGCAAAGACAAGTGGACTGTCAAGGGCGCATCCACACCCCGCCAGACTTCTACAGACGTGAGCGAGTACAACGTGTCGACTCCCCGACCTGCGCCGGTATCTGCCCCCGCCTCGGCCAAGTCGTCCGCTCCGCCAAGCCAGGCCGGCGGCGAAGAGAAGGACTACTCCACCATGACCAAGTCGGAGAAGATGTCGGCATCCATGAAGAGTGAGTACACACCACGATGTCAATGTGTCGCAATGGCTAATAGTATTCCAGAACGCTGGCTCAACGGAAGTATGCAGGGGGCCGTCAACAAGAGAAAGGCCACCTTGGCAGCCAAAAAGGCCGCCGCCGCGGCCGCGGAAGCCGCGCAGGCTGCCCAGGCCCAAGTCGCGCAGCAAAAGCAAATGCAGTTCCAGCACCACGCCGGCATCCTGCCCATGCCGCCGCATCACGGCCAGCAGCAGTAAACGAATACAACGAAATACATGACACCGTCGCAAAGACGACGACGACGAACACCCGAGAAGGGCAACGGCAACAAATGCCGCGCATACATCAACAGCATTTGCTTTTAAGAGCATCATTTCCTACATTTCCCGCCCCTTTCCTATTCCTTCCTCGAGAATCAGCATTTTTTATATACCCATTCGCCTGACGACTTTTCATCGCATCCGGATGGGGCGTGTGGGTCGGGCGGGCCTTTTTGCAACAAAAACACGGTACCTGCATCAATCACCACAAAACCATCGATTTAATCAGCCTTTCGTCACTAGTGTATTTGTGTGTGTATAGCGACGACGGAGGGCAGGGGTGGACAGCGTCTATTTCCTTATCAGAAGCATGGGAAAGCGAGGGCATCCGACTTTTCTTACTGTCGCGTTGGAAAAGAGGGACGAGAAAAAAAGTGATCGGAATTTTATTTTTTATTTTTTTAGTTTTGCATTGCGGACATGGTCGGTGTCCCCACACTTGGGAGGAGGTCACGTCACGTCACGTCACGCGTGCCGTCGTTTCGGGTTTCTTCCATAGTGTTATTCAAATGCCTTCTTGTCGTTATTCGTTGGATCAGTGATCTTGATGGTGCTGTGACTTGAGTTCGAGATTGAAATCACACAGATGAAGAGGGCCAGGTCGTCTGCTCTTGGCATCAAAGAGGACAACGGAGTAGGAGATTACGCGATTCTGTATTGCCGAGGTACCACTCCAAAGCTCGGTGCTGGCCTTTAATACCTGTAGATCTGTATGGTCGTCGAAGATGACCTTGAAGCTCTCGTGACGTCTGCAAGCCCTGAGCCGTGGTGGTTGTGGAGACTTGACCTCCATCTCTTGCGGGCTGAATATAAAGCACGTGATGGGCAACACTGATGTTGACGATCACCGATACTCGTCCTAGTCATTGGTCTGGTTCAACACATTTAGAATGGACAGTGTCGCATCGTGTTGAGCCTGCCGAACACCGAGGCGCCGGCGCCCATGTTCTTGGACGACCCCAACCTTGTGGGCGGCGCTCTCCGGCATCCGACCAGATGTTATTCGCCTTTCAATCATCACTGAGCTTGTGACTTTTGGTCCCTGCCTACATGGATGGCGTCTTGGGGCAAGGATCGTGCGTGCATGGCCTTGAGCTGCTGGATGAAGCCATGGCCGGCATTCCGCTGATTCGGCGTGCGGATGTGATGACCGTCGCGCACTTTTTGTCCTGGTTTAGCTTAGCTTACGGACTTCATGTGCTTCTTATATACGAGTTAATAAGTGCGAAATTCAAGGAGGTAGGCGCGTGACGTGTGCCGTGGGGAATATAAAGCCTCGCAGCCGGGCCAGATGTTCGCAAAGCCACGGCAATAATGCATCATGCCTCCAATTTCCAATTGTTGTTGGCACGGTATGCTCTGGTGACAGACCGGTCATGGTGCTCACGGCGTTTGTGAAGAAGACTTGGGCGAGCGAGCTTTTTGCTGTGAGTGAAGCTGAACTGAGATAGTCTCTTGGAGCGAATACGGGGGAGACGACGGCGCTCGGGGGCGTGGCGGATGTGTACCGTCGGAGGCCTTGTAGTAGCTAGCCTCGTTTTCTTGGGGTCTTTTGGTTGTGGGGGACATACTGCGGTGTCCAACTAACCATTTGGAACATGGTAGATTGCATTCGCTGGTGGTGTGATAAACATCATCGGCCACGAAGGGGTGCTTTATACCTCTGAGTGAGGACTCTGCCGGATCACGCCGATTCCAAGTAATTGATTGAGTATAAATTCTCTTCATTCGATGAATGAAATATCCATGTAGCAATACGACTGGTGATTTCTTCTAGGTTATTGGTTCTTGAACGTACCTCCACCTAGGAACGCACTTCGCCATATCGACGATGGTTGATATGTCGTTTCCATCTCATGCCCACTCGTCATGTGATTATTCATTGATACATAAGCAGAAGACAGTCCGAACACAGGCCGGCGATATGCTCAGGGCAAGGCGCGGCGACGTAGAAGTAGAGAGGTACCTTCGTAGACGTCTCTGACCTCACCGAGACAGGAAACGCCCTGACGAGGAACTCCTCTTACGGGTCACCCCAGAAACGATTCAGGAAGTCATGGCCTTCTTACATTCTTACAGAACTGGCAGTGTGATGGGTTCAGCAAGCTTTTATAGCAGCAATGGCGAGTCCGACTAGAAACCGGATGGTTGTCGTCGTGCCGTAGCACATCGATGTGGACGGGAAATTACTCTCGGGTGTAGGTCACCATGTTGTCGTGAACTTCACGGAGATAGGTAGGCTCGGCGATGTGTGTAAGGGTAGGTATAAAGTCTCATGGATGGCCGGATGCTTACACTCCCTACCAGGCAATGCACTCTGCCTGTTCTTCGGACGGGGAACACGACGCCTCAAAGACTACATCACTCTTTATGAGGCATAATGATGTCCCTCTTCCTTGATTGGATAGGTGTATATGACCATTACGCCCACGATCGCGGTTCGTCTTCGTATTATCGAGTGCGGATACGCAGGAGACAGCGGCACCTGGAGGGAGGGTCACGACTGTCCGCAGCCAAAGCCCTGACATGATTTCTTGGTCTTGGATGAAGCACTGCAACACTTATGCAACTCTTCGTAATCCTTCAATCGAACGACGGCCCGCTACCATTGGCGTGCGGAGAAGACCGCATCCCCAGCCAGAGGGCTCATTTTATACCCTTTTCAAACGAGGGTTTGCTAGGAAACTTACTCCCGTGGATGAATAATTCTGGTATAAGAATGAGCCGTCATGCTCATGAAGGCTGATACAGCGACAATCACTTGATTGTGATATCTGGGATTTCCAGATCTGCGAAGGTGTACAGACGTCTGAGCATGCACCCCCTGGGATGCAGATGATGGCTTCGGCGGCGCATACGTAGTGAAGTCACCTTTTGTCTGATTATTCGCCATGGAATGACTTGGGGATAGAACTGCCGCGGACCGACGCTGTCGTTGGGTAGATAGTGGCGAGGTAGAAGGACCCTCTCCATAGGTCTCTCCCATCGCAATGAGGCGGCACAAATTCGTGCGTCACTTACCGCGTTATCAATGCCGAGGCACATTGTCTCCTTTGAAATGTTGCATTGCGTCGGATGTTGGAGGCTTATATAGAAGCTCCGGCAAGATCCACGCGGAAACCCGGGTGGTTGTCGCCGTTCGTGTCCTACAACACTACAGGTCAGGCGGGAAGAACCCATGAGTGATGCGTCTGGAGCGTTTCTTGCTTATATAACCATATCTCGGCAGGATTGGTGTCAACTGAGCAATATTAGGCTTGGAACTCCGCGTCCTCCGAAGACATGCTATGTCCGTAGTGCGCCATAACTAGACCTACGAAGCACGCCCTTCCGCAAGAATCATGCTGACAGTGTCCAAAACTAACTATGATGTATGTTTTATAAATACACAGCAGCAGAGGACGGCGGCGGATGATTCCATGCATCCATGTTGGAGAGCCCCGCCACGCGACGCGCAGAGATCATGCGGTTCTTCGTGAACAAGTGTCTCCGAGGCAATCCAGGCACTTGGCTCTACTTAGGATTTTGTGCAAGATCACCACTTTGAATCGGAAATCAGTGACAGCTAACGAAATGCGCTGTTGATACTCGCACCATGAGGTATCATGGCGAGCGTCGACGGTAGAGGCCCAGTCTGGGTCAACGACCCGTCTTCGCAGCCCGGGCCGCGGCCACAGGCATGCTTCCCTATAAAAGAATTGTCGATGAGCTGGTAACCTATCTCCGGGCGTCACGACAAATTTGAGCTTTATCTAGCGGAAGCGTTATGCGACTTGTACACTACACGCAAGACGCGCACCGTGATGAAGTGCGCCGGGCCACAGGAAGGGAGCTGGCCAAGCTCAGCCCATAGAAGTAGTGCGTCTTGTGAATGACGGCGGACGACGAATAGATAAGAGAATACACAAGGAAATGAAGGAAGATGAAGAATGAGCCGCATGTGAGTTGCGTCATTGGGGCAGGCTGGTGAAGGGAGCCCAACTCCAGTTCACCACGACGTATGTCGCAATGAGGTCATGGCAAGTTTGTCTGATTCCTGATTGGTCCCATTGCCTGTCGTATTAACATGAAGCTTCATGCTGCTTATACCTAGTACTCGGCAGCTGTTGATCTGCTTTGCTTTGAGAGAACCATTCAAAGACGCCCACACCGGGGAGCGCATTGTCGTTGACGTCTCTCTTCTCAGAGACCCCGTTGAGTCTCAGGATGAGCTACGCATCAGATTGCGTCGTCTCCAAGAGATGTTCGAACCTCGCAGGTTCTCATTGGATCCTTTTGTGGTACGAATAGATCGACAGAGACGGTGGTGAGGGAAGGGCCCTGACTTCGGTCAGAGTTGACCCTACTTTGGGGTCACTCTCCGTCGATAACTGAAATAGAGAAAGAAACAGTGGCGTTTATATTTCTGAAAAGGCCCCGGATCAGCCAATTGCATTGTTCCTTTGTGGAATTCTTGAAATGGCTGACGCAGAATTGCTTTATACGCCCACAGGGACGCAACCATGAGCCCTCAGCCGGGGCGAAGACACTGGGCAACGTGGAAGCATTCACAACGGAGTTGGTAACCAGTCTAGGCTCAAGCCTTGACGAGCTGTTGGAACTTATTGAGATGAGAATCAGCCTCGCGCCATAATTGTGATACATGTCAATGTTCACTTGGAAGAGCAACGCAGGACGCAAACCAATGCAGTGCTCGGTGCGACTTTTGACATGAACAGGTATACAAGAAATACACTACCAAGCCATAATTAGCTCGTCCAAGCATCACCACGATCACCAAATGATGTGCCTCTTCGGCGTCGCTTCTCGGTCTTCTCGTCGGTTGGGTGTACATCCTATTCAACGGTACCTTCCTCGTCTTGTATTCCATATGTCCTCAAAACCAGACCTAGGAGTTGGTAATTGTAGAATTACGTTCTTTCCGGATGATTTAAATGTTCACTAGATTGTACCCTCAGCGTTATTGCTTGAGGAAATTAAGCAAGCCTTTGGAGACGCACTATATATGTACACTTACCCCAGACTGGTGCCAGGCATGAGATTCCTTTGCTGATACGATCCCGTCCATCAACAACGCTCTTTCAAGTCTAATGAGCACGCTTAAGCTAGGTTCAGGAACCCAGGGCATAGCAGACACATAATGTTCAGCTGGAAGGGGCGTCAGAAACGGCGCCCTGTCAAAAGGTATTTATATCTACCCATCTCATAGATTTATTTCCAACCCCCCAAGGCAAATGGAGTCGAAAGACGTGTGCGAATGATACATTTAGGTTTCAGTATCCATGGCATATGCGCTGCTTCGTACCAATGGATGTCGTGCTCACCTGGCCCAAGTATTGATGTTTCTCTACACTGTCGTCTGCTAGGTATTCAGTTGGTTGACCGCAACAAGCAAAGATGAATGGTTGGCTTGTTTACCACGGCCCCTCGCACTTGGGAGACTAGGCTTTTGGATGTCTCTAATATGTCGAGCTGGGTTAGAACATCGAGAATGCTCCGTTTCACTTCCAATCAACATCATTGAGAAATTGCAGCCAAGCTTACTCTTCCTTTTGTCCGTTTTCGTGAGCTCGCAAGCGCATGCATGACGGGGACCTTAGATCGAAGAGGTATAAATACTTCGAGTGGTCAGTGGTTGAGAAGCTTCTCTCACCAAGATTGTATCGAACTACTTGCTCGTTGCGAAGTCTATCCATCCATTGTGACCCAGATACCACTGGGTTAATACAGCAATTATTACGACAGAGAATACGCAAGGGATGTGATTCTCGTGTCCATCATCTGGCTTGAACATCAGGGACGTATTCGAATGTTAGGCACACATGCATGTCGGCATCACCTATTGAGAAGACAAGCTCGCGCCTCAACCGGCGTCTACCTTAGTCGGTTTGGGGCAAGTGTACGATTGGACATCTAAGCCACTGCTACAGACAACGAAATTGCGCTTGGTTCATAGCACATGATGCTGAGAAGTGTCCTATTTGAACAAGAGATCCGCGAGAGCGAAGCCACAAGAGAGGATATCGACTAACTTGCTGATCAAGTTGCAGAGGCCGGCTCTGTAGGATACATTAATGCAATTAAACCCAATCCATTATCTTATGAGAAGCTCCTGTGAACCAAGAGTAAATGTATCTCATCGGGTGGCTTTTGGCGGAAGCCGTGAGCGTGCCGGCTTCTCGGAGGACGCCGAACCGGGGCCGGGGAACCGTCGGAACAGCTGCAGGCAGGCGGCCCGCAATCCTAGCCCATAAGCGACAGCAGAGCTGCTCATGACAGTCGCGAAGCCGTACGAGGACCGAATATAAGCCTGCAAAGGGTCTTCCAAGGGAGGGGGCTGATCTCACTCATCTGACTGGCTGGTTCAACTCTTGGGTTGTTGAAATCAGCCCTACCTAGGTGTAGGTGCACTTGCATCAACGCCAAGACAGTTACGTGAGGCCAATCAGGACAATTTCACTGCATTTTGATCACCTCTGCAGGCTTTGCTCGTTCAGAAACGCATGGCTATTTCCCGGTCGGACATCTTAGATTATCGTGCGATCTCAAGAGTAAAAGCTCTGATTAGAGCATTTGGTCGCAGTTCAGCCACCACCTCAACGCTGCCTTAGTACGACGCCCTCGGAGGCACCCTGTTAGACTAGATTTACGGTTGCGAACTCCCCTCGAGCGTCAATCAAGCATGTACCAATGCTGCTGGCCTGTTCATGACATCCAATTGTGTGCTTTCGACGAGGCTGGAGCTGCATGACATGGTGGCGTGACAGGATAAGACGACACCTGACCTACATGTTGGAGGGGCGCTTGCATGTCTTTTTTCACTGCGTTTTTAACCTCCCCCGGAGGGATCACGCCAAGGCTACCCGGCGCCAAACTCCACGTCTCCTCACACTCAGTCAACATGAGAAAGCATATGTAACGTGCGCAAAGAATCGGATTTTTGTATCTCTCCTGTATGCGAAATGCCTGGTATGAATTTCTTTCCCTGTACACGCCACAGCCGAAATGCAGAGCCCAGCGAGGAAACAAAAATAGAAAAACCAGGCCCATCAACCCTCTTTCTTCATTCATTGACCTAATCTTCCCCATAGTCGGGAGTGGTATGTGTGGTGTACGCCGCGACGGGAGGGGGAACAAAAAGGCAGGGGTGGGTAAAAATCATTTGTTTTCCCATGGTGGTTCGCACCGGTTGACCTAATCCGTAGCCATAACGTCGTCCTTTTCGCCCTTTTTTATGCTTGAAAAAACTTCCCTTACATAACGACACCGGAGTTGGAGGCAATACGCTGTTGAGACACATGTCAGCGGGGTTGTGACCTTGACGGGTGCATGGGGACGTGACTTACGGGCCAAAGCTCGGCCGCCTCCTTTCCGACGGGGCCGGTGATGGCAGAGCCCTTCATCTCACCCTTGGGGTTGACGATCTGTGATGGCGTTGTTAGCCGTGTTCGTGTCTTCCGCCAGCACTGCCGCAGCAGTAGACGGGAGTACTTACGACACCAGCGTTGTCCTCGAAGTACAGGAAGACACCGTCGAAGCGCTTCCAGGGCTTGGACTGGCGGACGATGACGGCGGGGTGGACCTTCTTGCGGAGCTCAGGCTTGCCCTTCTTGACGGTGGCCATGACCATGTCACCGACACCACCGGCAGGCAGTCTGTTGAGGCGGGCACCGATACCCTTGACGGAGATGATGTACAGGTTGCGAGCACCCGAGTTGTCCGCGCAGTTCATGACGGCACCGCTGTGCACCAAGTCAGTCTTTCGTTCTCCGGACGCGCGCCCCGCCATCTTCAAGACAGAACAGGACGCGTGGGAGGTGGGAGTTCGTACACGGGAAGACCGAGGGTCATCTTAAGCTTGCCACCAGGGGCACCACGGCTGTAGAACTCCAGTCAGCATTCCTGCGTTCAAGGTCGGTTGAGTCCTCCTTCGACATTCGCGGCATTCGGTCTCGGCGGTCGGCGGGCGGATCGCAGGATATATTTGTCTCCAAGTTCAGATGTCGCATTCGTGATTCCGTCGCAGTCGAGTCCCTGAAAAATTTTCCTCCACGTTTGCCCTGCCAATCGAGACCCAAAGTCGGTGATGCCCTCCTCTTTCCCTGCGTAGTGGTTGCATGTCGTATCGTTGCTTCGTCCGCCCGCCTGGATCGCCGAGTACCTCACGCCGCTTCCCCGGGGGAAAACGACGGCGCCGAAAAATGCAGAGTCGGTGGTTCGAGAGCAGCAGTGTCGACTTACGAGAGTTTGGCCATTGTGTCGGTTGGGGGGTGTCGAGTTCAACAACGGGTGGCTCGTGAAAGGATGGATGGGCGTCGGGTCGAATTGGAGTCGTGCTGCAGCTGGAAATTTTCCCTCTACTGAGATTGTTTTTTCGCCCGTGGGGTCACCAAACCCTACCAAAATTCACAGAAGCGAGCGTCACGTGGAGATAAGATTGCTGATGGGACGTGCACGGCTCAGCCGGGAAGGTGGGGTCGTCGCGCTCACTTTCACATTCGGCGGGAGGACACCGGCTGCACCGACCGAATGCTCCACACGGTCAGACTGCCCTCGGGGGCAGAAGAAATTGCAGTGAACAAGGACCTTTTCAAATCTTCGGTGGTTGAGGATGAGGATATGCCAATGCTAAAACTCCTCATAATAACCCCTAAGTTGTCAACCGCAATGAGTCATGGATAGATCACTCTCCGCTCTAGGGATTTGGACACGCTCTTTCGCCCAAACACCCACCTGGTTTCTTAGATGACAAAGTCGTGGCCGCAATTAAAATCTCATTGCATTACTTTCCTTTCTCTTTTCCACAACTTTATAGCAACTGCTGGTTCATGTCTTCAACAGTTCGTTTCATTTCAACCACTCGTATCTTTTCGGTCGGTTATCGGGGAGAGAGGCACAGACTTTGCCAGCCAAGAGCCGCGCACCTCAAGCTCCCCCTCATCCCCTTGGGAGAGGAGTAAATTCCACTGAAATGCTGACCCCTTCAGATGCTGTTCCTGTGTTCACTCCGAACCAAGTTTTGCATCAATGGAATCAGAGGTTTCTTCCACCCGAAACTTCAGGTAGCACCGGCTGCACCGACGAAGAGCCCCACCTCCCTCTCGGGCCAACATCTCCCTCCATACCTAGTAAGGAGAACAGATTGCAGTGAAATGACAAACGATGAGTACACGCGGTGCTAAAGCCCGTGAGCTTAGATAAGCAATTTCGCACCCAGCTTTCAGAATCTCACGGGCTGCACTGACCAAGAGCTCCACACTCTCAGGCTCATCCCCTCGGGAGGGGAATAAATCGCAGTGAAAAAAAAAGCCATGATTTGGGGGCCAAACAGGTAGACCTACTACTGCGGGGACAAGCCCAGGCATATTGGAAGCCATCATCACGCCCTCGAACAGGCATTCGGGCGGGAAACAAACTCCAATCCAGGCAACCTCGCCCCCTTACTGCCTATATGGTACTTGTAAGCCGTCCATTTCGCCCGAACCCCCCGGCCACTCTCCTCATTCGTAGACAGGCCATAATTAGTTAAGCTCTAAAGCTACCCAAAGCTGACACAAGTCACAAAGTCTGGGGTTTTTAAGAGTCCAACAATCGTTCTACAGATTACTATCATCGCATAGGCAGTGACCGGGATGCAGCGACCAATAGTTACGAAACTCATTTCCTGTTTATTTCACGAAGTGTTTGTTCAGCCTCGATTTCTTGTAAGTTTGCTGCTGGCGATTGCGCTCACCGAGAGCTCCGTCCAGTTCACCCGGGCAAGAAAATACAGTGAACCGGCCGCCCCCGCCGTTAGCAGTAGTGTAGAACCCGCTGAGGCACCCGCGAGGCACCGGCTGCACCGACAGAGAGCTCCACACCCTCCGGCTCATTCCCCTCTGGAAGCTCTCAGTCTTGCAGTTTGTTAGTAGCTTAATGCTTCAATCGTTATTGCCACAGTGTGAGGTCTCACTGACCTTGATTACTGAATTCCCTCACTTTCTTCTAAAGGCTGGAGAGCCTTTGGCTCAGGCGGGAGCTTGGGGTCCTCGAGCTCACTTTTTGGCCGGAAGCCAGCACCGACTGCACCGATCGAGAGCTCTGCCTTCCCTCTTGGTGAGGGAATGAATTGCAGTGTAGAGGTACCATAGTACCCTTCTTCCCTCCCAACGTTCCTTCCGCAGGTCGCCGCCTGGAGGCGCACGTTGTTGACTGCCGTATGACTCTGACGGGGCATAGCACATGCACAAGCAGAGCCTCATGACCAGCTTTTTAGTCGTTCCCCAACCCAACGAACCTTCTTCTTCGCAGAGACCCTAATTGCAGTGAAATGTGGCATTACTATGATCTGCCTTACAATGATATTGCGCATTAGTCAACTCATGTTGCGAGACCTTTCCCGGTTCAGTCAGCATCTCTCATCGACACGCTTCCCTTCAAGCCTTTCGGCAAGTAATCGCCAGATCAGACTCCAGCCCCGGCCGTTTGGACATCTCATGCAATCCCAACACCGCCCATTCACACAGGGTGTCCGCGGATTTAAGAGTCCCGCTCATTTCGAGTTATCCAAGGCTGAGTGAGCCTGAATTTCCATTTTTCATCCCGATCGCTTGCGTAGATTCCAACATAGCGGCCGCGCCGTAACTCGTGTCTCGATTTCCCTTTCTCCTTCCGCAACATTCATGACAACCGGTCCTGAATTTTTTTTTCAATTAATCATGCACCTTCAATGTCTGGTAGGTTTGTTGTTGCGAGTACGGAAGACACCGACTGCGCCGATTGCATCCCCTCGGGAGGGGAAAAGATTGTAGTGCAGAAGGAAGGTCTTGGCTAGAAGTCGCACGGGTCGGAGACGGCCACCGAGTCCCCTAGTTCAATGAAATGTCACCAACATTCCCCTACATCTTCAAAACAACTAAAATTGTGCGTCATTGTCTGCTACAAAGATGTTCATGAGGCAGCATCGATCACGTGGATTTCACAAGATTCGATGATGCCACTATTGTCTTGAGGCGAACGAATTTGGTGAGTGAAAAGGGCGGCTTCTCCAACTCTGCAATAAAGTTCGTGGTTGGATTATCCAAGAAGGCCCAGCACCCTATTCATAAGCTCTGAACGCCCTCCAACGCAGTGAACTGAGCGACTCTTATTGAACGCAACGCCATTTTAGCTACTACTCTAATAGTGCTTACGTGTTCAGGAGTCAAATCTACTTGCTAAAATGAGGCGCCGTATGAGCGTTGTCTGGCGTAGGTGGTGATTACATCACAATTATCTGTAAATTTGATGAAATTGTGAGTATCATAAATGAAGTCTTCGTGATGCATGCGCTTTGGCTGATCAGGCTACAGCTGAAGAACGAAGAACAGTCTGCGGGCCTGGCACTTCCGTCAGCGACCGAAGGTGGAAACGGTACCATACCGGTGACTGACGGCCGATACCTTAGGTCCGCGTCTTGCAAGCCCGTCCCCTTTAAAGAGGAACTAATTGCATTGTGAGAGCAAGCAAGAGAGTCGGAAAACAACCAAACTGATGGAGACCGCATTTTCTAATCTAGTCATCTTCCCTCTGAGGCAGCCCGAGGCATTGGCTGCCAGCCACAGTATAAGGGTACTTCACACCTCAGGCTCATGCTCATGCCCTGGGACGGGCATGTCCTCTTGATTTCTCTAGTAGTTCGCCCAGCTTCGATCTCTATAGGTTTCCTTTCAGCTACCCAAACTTATCCTCTCAAAGGGAGAGCGAATTACAATGAATCGAGAATATCAAAGTGGAAAAATGATTTACTAGGTAGGCAGACTGCGAGACAAGGCAGATTTTGGGCAGAAGTTTTCAGCGAGAGGCTGCACCGACTGAGCGCTCCCCACCTTCAAACTCGTCCCCTCGGGAGGGGAATAGATTGCAGTGAAGGTTCACAGTTTCCATAAGTATGACCCACAAATGTGTATTTTAGCGCCGTCTTCTGCTCCAGTTGTCCTCAGTTTTCTGCGTAGGTAAGCAAACGGAGCCTACGCAGCATCTGATTTGCTCAAACTTGCCTCCGTTGGATAATGTGATTGGGCGTCAAAAACGGCGCCAAAATACACATTTGGCGCCTGTAACACACCCGACCGCAGTTATTACACGCCTGAGGCTCATCAACGATATCCTCGGGACGGTAATTAATGCTTTGAACGCAACGGCAACTCGGCCCAATCAAGATTTAGGACAGAGAAAGCTGTAAATGGCAACGAACTGACGAACCATTCAGGCCCCATCGCTCCGCCGCCTGTCCTCAGACCCCATCCTGAACCGTCATCGTAGAACCAACCTCATCGCAGAGCCAACCTCATCCCACCCCAAGCATGCAGTTTCGCCCAAACAACCATCTCTTATCAGAATCTCACAGGGCACATCTAGGCTTCTACTTGCAGCTATGTCATCAGGCTTATACCACACAGGACACACAACACCGTAGGTTCACACACTAGTAGGCACATACTGGCTTTTCGCTGTCAGGCGCTGTGCCCTTTTCACATCTTTACATACTCATGCTCTCAACTTTGCATCTGTACGGTCGTCAGCGTAAAAGGACCTATCCAAGACGCCTGCACTTCAGTCATCAGTGAGAACCTGCACACTGCAAAGATGCTCCTGGCCAGTGTGTTAGAGCCCTTGTAACAGCGCCTAGGCTGAGGGTTATTGACTGCACGGAACGTAACGACAGCTCCAGTTTAGCACACTTTTGGCACACTCCCTTGGGCGGGGAAAGGATTGCAGTGAAGCTCTGGCAAGTCCCGTCGCAGCGGCAAATTCCCCCCGGATCGTAGTGGGGCTGCGACGGACCTGCGCCGGCCAACAGCTCCACACGTGAAGGCTAGTCCTCGGAGGGAGACGACAATGTGTAAGAGCCTTAAATGTGAGATGAAACGGTCTTGCAATGACCGACAGATTTACAGGAGCTCAGTCTCTCGGTCACAGTGTGGGTTGAAGAGCAATGTGCTCGTGAAAGCCAAGTTGCGGATTCATTACTCCGAAAGACTCGTTATCTGGCCTTCCACCCCCATTCATACCCTCCATGTGTCTTCGTGCAAATATATCGAGCGTTGGTGTATGCTTATAGGATACGGCGCATAATCATTTTCTCCCCCTCTTCTCGGGGCAATCAGAGGAGTTCGAACTCGACCGTGAACTCGGAACTGATCACCACCAATTCGGGCAGACTCACCTACATAATCCTATTTAACTTAGATATATAAAATATATAAGATGATATCGTCAGTCGAGTTGAAAGCGAAGACAAAACAATTTGTTGGAATCCTCATCGCGAGTTCATCAAAGACAGCAAGCGGCAGGGATCGAATCACAAGAGGAGGGCCACGACCTGGTGCTGGCCTCACATCAGTAAACCTGATTTCAAAGATCTGATCACTTCTATGTATTGCATCTGAATACGTGGACGAGAACAGGAACGATGATGAGAGACGGTGCATGATGTGCTCCCCGTTCCCAAGCATCCATTCAGACTCCGCTGCAAGTATAAGAGCCCGGTATGGATCGAAGGTGAGCTGGTCGAGAATAAGCTCATTCAGAACGGCGGATTGCGGAGGGAGCCTTAGATTGTTACTCGCTATCGCCGTTTGAATTGTTCCCATGCCTTGTCTCCCTCGACCCTGGGGTTCGAGCTGTCACCCGACGCGGCAGGGCGTTGTTTTGTTCATCTGTGAGAATCAATCTTCTTCGCTTTTAGCATGCTTCCGGCCATGTGAAAAGATGATTTAGACTATCTGGTTGGTGCTATGTCGTAAGCTTGACGATTATGTCAAATTATTCTTGGTCGGAAATCAGTTTAGACGAGCCCGCAATAATGTTGTCAAAAGTATTCGTCGAAAAATTAAATATCCGTGATGAAACTGAAAAACTCCATCAACGACCTTCAACTACTCCTTAAAACCGCTTTATCAATCCCTTAGACACTCTTATATCGCTCTCCTGTCCTCATACCTTATCACCTCCCCTCTCCCCTATACATCCTCAGCCCCCCTTCACCCCCTATCAACCTCCTGAGTAACAACAACCCGGCCGCCCATCCAAGCACACTCTCTACAGTCATGGAAGTAATCGAAAAAGCTCCAACTAAAACGTCCACCAAAACACGGGCGTCCATTCCGTCGCCGTCGCCCTCATCATAGCGGAAATCCACCCTGCCGCGCCTGCTTTGCCGACTACCTAGAAGTGGACGGCGGCTTCGAGTTGACACCACATCATAAACACCAGTAACGCGATGATGAGAATCTCACGAAGGCGAATGCAAATGCGGTTGTGGGTGAGGTATTGGGAGCGCGGGATGAAGGGCTTCGCCGGCCAGGTCTGCTCGCTGTGCTTCGGCCGCAGCCTCGGCCTTGTTCTAGTTGGTTTCCGGTATCATGCTGTAGAAAACAATGTATTTTAGAATAACTTTCTAGCTGTTCGAAAGAATTGATATGCTGATCGTCAAGGGCGTTGTGGTTTGGCGATGGGGAGCGACTCGATACGTCGAGCAGGTGATGAACGTGAGTCTTCAATCGAGGAAAAGCCGAAAGAATGTTCTTCAAGACCAAGGACCCATCAACGTAATCTTTGAACCAAACGACCGGGATATTCATTTTAGGGCAAAGGCAAATCACCGTTCCAAACTCCCATCACAACCCTCATCCAACTCCTCCTAACCCACAACCTATCTCCCCCTCCACCACCTCCCCCCCTCCTCCACACAAAACACACCCACAACCACAACGCACCCCCACGCAAACACCTCCTCCCCCCAAGCCATAACCCTCCTCCACACCAATCCTCTCAACAACCTCCCCATCAGCCCCCACCCCATCGTCCACCCCTCCGGCGGCGGTCCCCACTCCGGCCGCGGCTCCGTCCACCGCCGCCGTCCCTCGGCGTCGAAGAGAATGTACGCGATGCTCCGCAGGGTGAAGTATGTGACGCGCGATATGTAGATGATGTAAGCGGCCCAGACGACGTCGCGGAGGGTGAGGATGGAGGGGTGGAGGAGGGGGTGGAGGGCGCGGATGAGGCGCTCGGGCGGTGTAGCGCCGGTCGGGGGCGAGGTAGCCGTTTACTATGGTTGGCATCTTTGAAGATTGGAGTCGTTTATAGGTGTCTCGATTGAGGATGGTGAGTTTTGGAAGCGATTTTGGGACGCGGTGAGAGTGCGTTGATATGAGGTTGGTGTTTGTTGGTTTGACATGTCTCAGCCCTGCGCCGCTGGACGACGACCAGGATAGTGGCCACGGGTGCCTGGGAGTTGTTGACCGACGGACCCATGGACAAAAGCGCATTGATGCCTGCGCTTTAACGCAATCATACGCGTAAAACCACACGAATATTTAATTTGAAAGGATATAATGATGCCTGCATTGAGGAAGATACGGGTATCCGAGAAGAGAAGGAAGCCGTCGCAGATCGACTGAACGGGCTTGAATGCGTATCACGTAAAGACTACCAAAATGCCAATGACCCATATAAGGAAAACCGAAAATGCAAGCCCCGAAAAATCAACTGTGCGCCGAAAACTCCCGCTTTCTTCCTAGGGTGATGAGGGTTCAGAATTGTTCGCAGGCGCGACATCCTTCGCGTTGGCGTCGGGCCGCACGCTCTGGGGATTTGAAAAGAGGTCCTTGGGGTCCCACGCGGCCTTGATGCGTTGGAGAGCAGGCAGATTGGAACCCCAGTACTTCTCTTGCGCGTCCTCCAGCGTCGGGTCGACGTAGCCTGCATACGTGCTCAGGTCATTCGGGCTTGCCTTTCGGATCGTCGACGCGATGCCTGACATGAAGTCCTTGGTCTTTTGGCTGAGCGTCGGCAGGCCGACGCCGTAGCCTTGGCAGAACATGATCTTGTCGCGATGGCGATAGGCAGTCGCATTCATGGCAATGTCGTTGATGGCGCCGCCCGTGACGTCAAAGATGAGGAACCAGATCAGGGTGCCGCGGTCGGCGCCGTCAATGTAGTTCATGAGGTCCTGGATGCCCGCCTCGGGAAGAAGGTCGTCGCGAGTAAAGGCCAAGCTCTTCGCCGTAAATGGCGACTGAACCTCGCTAAGCCAAAGAGCTGCGTCCTGGGCCTTTTGCGCAACGTCCCCAAGCCAGTCATTCACTACAACAGAGACCTTCCCAGCTGGAATGCGGTCGGGGATGCCCGTCTTCTTGAATTCCTCCTCGGTGCCGTAAAAGGTTGCCGAAATGATGACTCCGAGTTCCTGCATGACAAACTCGCTACTGAAGCGGCGATCCAACTCTGGGTCGGTGATGAGGTCCTGCCATTGCTTGAAAATCGGGGCGAGGTCGCGGTGGCGGGTGAAGGTGATGGCGTAGGAGTATTGTACGACATCGCCGGGCTCGGGATGGGTCTTGACGACGAACTCGGTGATGACGCCGAAGCCGGCGCCGGCGCCCTTGAGAGCGAAGAACAGATCCGAGTTCTGGGTCTCGCTTGCGCGCTGGATCTTGCCGTCTGCGGTGACGACTTCAACCTCGAGAACGTGGTCGAGGCAGCTTCCCCACATTCGTGAACTAGGACCAAGGCCGCCCTGTTGTTGCATATTGCATTAGCACAGCGCAGATGCAAAGGTGAGACTGATGGCCACCTGATGCAGCCAGACAGACATCTGCGGGGGTCTCTTACGATTGTTGCATGGCCGCCGATGCCCACGCCGGGACATGTGCCGTGGGACATTGCACGCTTGCCGTTGTCGTGCAGCTTCTCGGTCACGTCGTGCAGCCTGTGGCCTCCGCCGATGGTCGCTTGCCAGGTATCTGTGTCCATGGAAAAGTGTTGCATGTTGGCAAGGTCGATGACGAGAGCGCCGTCAGTGCCACCCAGGCCAAAGTTGCTGCGACGAACGTGTCAGAGAGAAGCCAGACAGCGACGGGTATGCCAACTCACGCGTATGAATGCCCGCCTGACTTTGGCTGTACCTTGACATTGTTGTCTGCGGCACACTTGACGAAACCTGCGACATCCTCCTTGGTGGAGGGCTTGGTGACGGCGATGGGCTTGACAGGGATGTCCAGGTTGTACGGCTTCACCCAGTTGATCTGGTAGAGAGGGTCGTTTGGGTATCCAACACAGGAGGATCGGCCGTCGCAGACCTTGTCGAGGCAGGTTGCCAACGGGCTGCTGGGCTTATTTCCCATGATGTTGCCCAGTTTCGAGATGCGAAGACTGGCAATGCGAAGAAAAGAGATAGAGACGGCCAGATGGGATCGACAGAAGGAGGGAGTGGGATTTCCAGCATAGGTCGTGTTTATACATCCGAGATGTGGCTGTCGCCCCAGGTATCCCGCCAAACCAGTTTCCCCAACAGCGAATCGTCGTCAAGAAAGGTTCATGTCCCTGGAATGACAGGCCCGCTGGGCATGACCAGCAGGCGCCGATGTTTGGGGTAGCAGCGGCGGGCCACGGGTTCCGTCACCGTAGCTTCCCATGTTGATCATCCCATCGAACGTGGGCGGCGCCACCATTTCGCTGTGGCTGTTTCCCGACTGCTTGCCGCTGCTGCGCTGGGCATAAGGTTAACCTTGACGGCCAAGGAAGGGAGAGGCGAGGATGCTGCGTGGCACGCTGGGGAACATGTCCAATGGGTAGTCGCCAAGGGGCATGGCATATCGCCACCGGTTTGTCGAACCGAGCAGGAAGGAGTAAGTCGAAATCTCCTCATTATGGACGTCATGGGCCATGGGGGACACCCTGCTGTCTGTGCCTGGCAAGCATGGTGACAGTCATCTCCAGCGGCCAGCCAGTCAGGGAGCCGGACGTCGTTGGCGAGAATCGAGAAACAAGCTTGTTTGGCGGGGGTGGGGTGGTATTGCAAGATGCCAAATGAAGTTAATAGGCCTAAGAGAGATCTTGGCAGGTCGAGGGCCTCTCATGCGAAGCATGGAGACCTGTGCTGGGAGTGCAGTTGGAAGTGCGAGGAGGGGGGGAAAGTGGCGCATCAACGCATCCAGAGGTATGGCGGTCCAGCTTCCAGCCAATGGGAGCCAGCATAAGGCCTGAAGCAGCGGATTTCCAGGGGCTTGGGCGGGTGACTGGCAGGGCCTAGCCCGTCGGCCAGGTGGTAGCTTTGCAACGGTTTGTCTCACTTTTCGATGTTGGCTGTGGTTCTCGAGGTGGCGAGTGGATGACGGCGTGCAATATCGATACCAGTTATTGCGATAATTGATGGCTTCGGCGGCTTAGACTTTGCCAACAAATGCTGAGCTGGAGGGCTCCTGCTCCTTCTTTCAAATCTGCCCTACCCAAGAGCTCTAGCCTGGACTTGAATAAGGATCTCGGCGGTACGTACCTACTTAGCCCCCAAGACGAGGAGCTTGGGCCACCCTTTCCGAGGGCCTTGACGGCCTTCACTGAGGTGAGCAGTAACGCATTACAAGCTTTACGATGCAGTCAAGCAGTATTCACATGAAGTTGCTGAATAACTATCAGCTGAGGCAGACGGAGGCTGAATGATCACCGGCTGAATGCGAAACTCAATTGTTTATGACAAGAATGGGCAACCTGGCTTGTGTTCAGAACTCTATCTCAACTATCAGCGCCAGATATGTCAGGTGACCGACCATCCCGCGCCTCGCGCCGCCCCTCACAGTTCACTGGTTTGTGAGACACGTCAGATCATGGCTCACAGCTTAATTGAACGTGAGGCAGTGGGATAGGTAAAATGCAGCACGGAATATTTCCGTACTGCGCGAGGCGTGGTGCAAGATTCTCTACACTGCGCGTGTGTAATGCACTTGAGACGCTCTACAGACATCCGTTGAGCACCGCAGGTGCGGACGGCACAGTACGAACAGCCGTATGAGCTGACCAAAAGCCCCACTTGTCTGCCTCAGAGCCAAGATTTCACCAATTGTAGCCCTCAGTCGCGACTTTTCACAGTGCCAATAATGTCGCCCACACCCGTGCCCTCTTTTCTTTTTCGCCTGGCACAGTGCCCTCCTGCCTCCTACTGTACGTGGCTGCCTGAAGCGGTATCTCGACGTGCAACAACATCGCGCCAAGCGCTTCGTGATACCTCCCCGACTCGCATTTTAGGCACTTGCCAACCTTCAGTCACCTTACACTGGGAAAATTCTCTGCCATAACAGTCGCCCGCGTGTCATCACCGTCCCCAACGCGATTCCACGAGGCGGGAAAGAGTGCCACATGGTCTACTGGCCACATTTTCCCAACTTCATCTCACCTATATCGCCCAGCCCGTCTGGTTTTTGAACACAACATCCCACACCTTTCCTTGAGCTACAATCTTTGAAACGGCCCAGAATAGCACCTATTCGTCACACACGACACCGCAGAGTCGTACCGTCAGCCTCGTTCACGCTTCAACTCGCTGCAATAGATCGCTTTCATCCCCCTTGACTGCTTTCGTCTGCATCGACCCCCTTCAGGAAACCCAACGCTGCTCCAAAGACATTCCCTCAGAAGCTTCGCTCGGTCTATTCCCAGCGTACCACCCATACACAGCCCCTCCTTCGGCCCGTCAGACCGGCGGCGGCACCATGGCAACACCACCGGTATGGAGACCACTGCCTCCGGCAGCTGGCCTGCCCAACCTCCTAGTCTCAACGGCCTTCTCCACCGCGGAATACACCGTCCATGTAACCGACTTGGCCAATATCTGGGTCGAATCACTGGACCGCAGAGGCATCTTGATGCGCAGCCTCGCCAATTCGACCACGATCGATCCCACGGAGAGCACCAGGAACATGCGGGCGTTCTTGTCCAAAATCAGATCCGTCTTTGACCCCACCCATCCAGACCATGACAAGGCGACTCTGAACTTGTCAACCGCCCCCCAGAAAGATGCTGGGGAAGGCGGCTTGACCATGCACATTTCATGCGAGTTGGACAACATGAAGCCTTTGGTCTGGCCCATGTACCTGCAAAAGTGTCCCCAGTCGACGCTTGCAACCGAGTTGACCATACCGTTGACCCAGGTCAACTCCGCCAAGACCCGTCAGGTTGACTCGCTCCTCGCAATCATGAAGCAGAAGGACACTGTCATAATGAAACTTCTCGACAAGCTCGAGGCTACTGGAACCCGCCTAGAGAACGTGTTCACCGTTCTGTCGGCCAAGCAGAAGCCAACGAGGAAGATGGCCGAGGAAAAGGTCAAAGGACTGGCACCATTCAGCCACGATGACTGGAAGGCTCAGCTTGACGGTGACGACGCCGACATCGCCAACCTGATCCGGCACGTCTTCGGTTCAAATGGTCTCGAGTACCAACATCAAGATGCCTCATTGGACCCATCATTGGATGACTGGTGGACCAAGAACGAGTCGTCGACTTTCCCAATTGTAGGACCGAACTCCAGCCAGCGCCAGAAGAGGAACTCTCCCGAACCCGACGATTCTCGACGTGACGACAAAGAGACTGGAAGAGACCCAGTTGATGATGATGATTTCCAGGTTCAGTCAACACCGCCACATCTCATGTCCAACCGCAACCGGTCCGTTCGTGCGACAAACGTGGCAAACGATGATGACAGCACTGAAGATGAGGATACCTCGCAGATACCAGACAGTGTACCCGTGCCTCCACAAGACCCAAAGAGACACCCCGTTCGCCTAGGAACCATTGGGAGGAAGCAACAACCCACCCCTTCACCACCGCCCGCCCCTGAAGAGCCCAAGCCAGATGGCTCGGAAACCGAAACAGAGTCTGATGACGATGCTACCGCATCAGTGGCAGAACCCTCTTCTCCACCTCGTCAACCCGAGCCAGAGGACACGAAACCTACCAAGGTTGGACTCGGACGGATCGGCGGTGTAAAGCGACGTTCAAATACCCCCGAACCTTCCAAGGATACCGATTCACCAAAGAAAGGGGTACTCGGTCGTATCGGCGGGTCCGCGAATCGCTCAAAGTCCCCCGAGCCACTGAAAAAGCCTGGGCTTGGTCGCATCGGCGGCAGAGCTCCTGCGTCAAAGGACCCTGAGACTTCTGCTACCGAGGCAGAAGATAGAGGTCGTGATCGGACCGAATCCAAGCCGCAGGCGAGGACTCGAGAAACCTCGCAGGAGAGAGCAAATAGGAAGCGAGACGAGCTGCAGCAGGAGCTACAGCGGAAGGCCGCCGCAGGACCAGCACGGAAGAAGCGAAAGTTCTGATCGACTCGAATTGCAGATACCCAAAATCGAACCACTGTTTTCTCAATACAAGCGTAACATACTCCTTCTGTTCAGCCTTTTCTCGGCCGACATGCGTGACGGCGAATACAAAGACCGAGAGCCACAGTATCAGTCTGCTCATTGTGCAGCAAGCTTCTTCCTTGTACTCCCCCAGATACCCCAGAGACGCGACTTCCCGAACCTGGAGGTCGGTCACGCAGACATCGCAGATCCAAGGATCAAAGGGGTCCGGAACCGAACCGGACGGGCCGCGCATGAAATCACCGGCATGAAACCGACATCGACCGCTCCATGATGCGGTCTCAGATGCGGCTCTTACCCAAATTAACCCGATTTGGCCGATACTAAAGGGTCGTCTTCATGTAGTGCAAGATGTCTGGAAGCACTACAGCAACATTCTTCACCAGGGGTTTCTCCTAACGGCCCGACACGCTCTTCACGTTGACACCCCGCTTGTCCGACACTGGATGCTGTTGTCCGAACCCCCGACGTTGAACACGAAGCAGCTACTTACCTTTCTGGGGCTTCCACTTCTCGAATCGCACTTGGCTGTGCATTATGCAGTGTTACCGAAAGCTGGAGGGATGACAGTAGCTACTATCTCGCAGCGGCATGGAGAAGCTGGATAACGATGTGTCTGTCCAGCGGTTTCAGAAGTCCGAGGGACTAGACCAATACTTCGAATTCAAAATCACTCATCGGCTTCGCGTCACCGCAATGGCGGAAGCATGCCGTAACTCGATGCGATGTCGCCGATTCGCGAGCCTTCCTACGGTCTTCCGCAACTACGCCTTTATAGGAAAAGCTCGTTGCTGCCTAGGAACCTTTGAGACATATTCTGCGAAGAAATGGACGGTCATCACAACTCCAGATGCGACATAGTTCCTTGATCGCCTTGCGGAAGTTCGAGGACCTCTGGACGCGAGCGCTCCACGTACACCTGTCAAACTCTAGCTTTGTCACGCAATTCCTACATCTGCATCAAGATGGCGACTGGTACTATCAGATCTCGCTCGGAAAACCCGTGTTCCCTGTCGTGTTCTTACGGGACGACCCATTTGGAGGGACCTCGGAGACAGTGTCTCGCACGGCAAAGAAGCGCTCGTTTGTCTCGTCTATCAGCACCGCGCAGCGTTGAAACTCGCGTCTATTCGTCGTCTTCGTCGCCTGCAGCACACATTGCTTTTGCAGACGACGTAGGATACGCCCAAGGATCTACGGCGTGTCATCGGCCAGAATTTTGACCGGAGAAGAAGTTAAATGCACAACCCGCATCCCGCCTCGTTTCCAGGTGCCGGCCCGCGATGGAACCATGCAGCATTGCGCTGGAAACAGAAATGACTCGCATCCCGATGCAACGGGGAGCAATCCGGTCCGTACATTGTCATCTAAAGCCTTGACAACGCAACATTGCATACGCAGAAAAGGATACAGCCGGCGGGCCAAGCCACTCCGGTCTTTCAAATACGGTGATGATGTCGACTTCATTCTGCACCGGATGTCATCCCGTTGACTTTCGGCGTCGTCTTGTCTTGTCTACCCTGCACGACACCGGCATGCATACATGTCACAGAACACCCTTTCCGCAGGTGGATAGCTGCTCTAACGAAGAAAGCTGTCCAGCTCAGCCCGCACCTGATCTTAGGAAACAATTGGCAACGAAACATCAATCTTTCTCGGGCCAGCGGATGCATTCCCATTGCCTGCGGCGCAAACGGGCGAGAGATGGCGTTCCATACGCGATAGAGCATGCATGAAAGGACCAGTATCAAGTCATAGGATGGTCCAGCAACCCCTTAGCTACCAGAAGTTCGGCAGGGCAGTGAGATGCTGTCTTTGCAATCTGACCGCGAAAGTTAGAGAATGTTTCAAATAAGGCATGATTGAGAGGCTGTTCAGGACGTGTCCCATTGCGTGCTTGTCGGCGAGGGAAAGGCAACAGCAATAGCGAAAAGCTCTCAGACTTCTGCCAACATCAAGGACCGATGCCATCGGCTTTCTGAGGTTCTTCTGCATGGGCTCTGCGTTCGCGCATTGTCGGTAACCGAGCCCAGTCGTATGCTCGCGCCTCAAGTCTTCTATTGCAAACGGTGGATGACCATCGGCCCCTCCATCATCTGCAATGTATTGGGTCCTGGGCTCGTGGGTATCTTCTCGAATCTCTCAATTCTCACAATGACGTCTCGTCATTTTGTCACAATGCCGGGCGGAGCGAATACATCTATGGGTGCGCCGAGCACTGCCCCCATCCGACTTCCTGGCCTGTGGTGATGCATTCTTGGTCGGCCACCGGCTTCGAGACATCGCAATCAAGGTATTGGTGGCTAATTCGACGGAGAGATTTGTTGTCTGATCAAACGGTGTGAGCAACCTCCCTCTGGATTCGGTATTAATGATGCATACATTCATCGACGATACGAGACCCGACTGTGGCTTACCTACGTCGTCCCTCGATCCCATGCCGTGCTACACGATTAGGCATAACGATGGAAAGTACACGGGTTCGTATATATCGTGCTTTGAGCTCACAACCGTGATCATCGTGACTTTCAGGGGGTTGCGTTCCGCCTGACAGGATATGCGGCCTGGGTCGGCTTGAGAAGGCGATTAACGGCTGGCAACGTCGAAGTCGTATTGTCTACAGCAAGTTGTCCAATTACCTCCCATCAACACGGGAGAGGAAGGATACAGAGAGCAAAAGGCGTTGGGCACGGCTGACGGACACCAGCCACGCCCAGTCCAGACAGTGCCGAGCGTTGTGCAACCAACCTGTACTGGCATTTGTCCATACGGATATGGGGAGACGGTGAAGACACGGCCCCCAACGACAGAGAAAATCTCGATAACCAGCGATCCAAATTATATCACAAATTATCGCCATCGAGAAGCAGCGAAGGCACATCTGATGTGACGAGGGCACAGCCGTAGGCCAAATTGCTGACCGCCATGTCTACTGAATGGTGTGGCTGTCTCCAACTTGATGTCTGAATATGGCATCCTGCATTTGGACCAAGGAACGAACGCTCGTTGGGCCTGTATTCTCACGGCAATGACATGCCAGCTTCCAACAGGCGCAGGCGCCGTCAGAAAGGAGGCTAAACCCCTGTTGGGCTGCTACATATTGTTCGATGAACAATCCAAGGCGCACAGAACAGAGTAGCAGCGGCCGTTAGAGCTACTCCGGGCAAAGGTGAGTTGGGTGGCACACTCTGCCTTGACATGACTGCTCTACGGCCGCTGTCAAAGTGTCAATGCCAACACCGCAATCTCTGCCGCATATATCCTTCCCGATTAGGAAAACGCTTTTAAGTGGAGCTTCCGCGAATGAGAATGACAGAAAAACGCCTTTGGCTGGGGTTGCCGTTTGAAATGTGCTCCTTTGGTGCCCTTGATCAGCCCATGAGCTTCCTCTGATCAGTAATCTGTCTTTTCTGGAACCTATGGGCGTCGAGGCTTTTTTTGGGCCACTGCCTCGTCGAGACCACTGCCTCATTTGTTGCTTTGAGCAGGTTCCGCGAGGACTCGGAGCCTCCAAGGCACCAACAAGGGTGGTCGCTGGCAGATGCCTGACTAAGAGGAGAGCTCCCCTGCAAGCGGGATCGAGTCGAGGGATCTTGCACCGTTGGCCCTAGGCTAGGCTAGTTTTCTCGCTCCAACGGCTTCGGAAAATACGTCAACGGCCAGCTGTACGATCGAAGTCTAAAGGCCCAAAACACACGATGCGCTGAACTGAGCGATTGCAGAAGGCGGACCGGACGAGGGTTGACAGCCAGCGCTGAGAGCAGTGCAACAGCGGATAGAGGCACGCGCAAGCCGAAGGCCAAGAGGGTTTCATTCAAAGAGGAGGAGAAGAGAGAAGGGGCCTCGGAGTCACCAATACGGCTGAGAGTAGATTGGCTTCAGCGTCATTGCCAGGCTCTGAGAGGACGGCCGGGGCCGTCAGACAGGGGCCCCTGCCGCAAGAGTGGGACGCCATCGGCGTACGGGCCCGGCTCCGCACGGCGCCAGGAGGGAAGGGAAAAGGACCCCCAACAAGTGCGAGATCAAGTCTTTTTCGACGTCGAGTGCTGATGCGCCCGAACTGACTTGTGAGGAGTCGGCTGTCATAACAGCCATCAACAAACGAACGCAGCCCGCACGACTTGCGCGCTTCCCACCACTATGTTGCCGACAGACAGACCAATTGACAATTGTCAGTTACGACATATCTGCGGCATATCGCGTTGTACAAGATGGTATCCGTACCAAAGATGGGACCTCCATCAACCCCGGCCAAATCGAGCAAGCTACCCACGCCCGCCCTCCTCGTCCCAAATGATGGCCAATCTCGAGCTTCATTTTCTTGCCAACCGCTCCCAGCCGCACCATCGCAGACACTCGTTTGTGCCACTGTGCCATGTACCTTCCCCGCTGGCGATACAGCCTGGGTACTGCAGCCTCCTCGGACTTGGAGATCCCTGACTGTGCGGGTTCCGCTCTCCTTTGTCATCGCCAGGTCCAATCACAGCCTCGCATCCCCTCCGGAGGCCAGGATCTCATCCGGCACACCACTCAGCGGCAAGTTCTCGTAACATACGCGGCCTCTTGGCTCAGCGAAAGCCCGCGGGTACGACAAGGCTGGGGACAGATAGCATACGTACGGATGTACTCACAGACGCTCTGCATCTGTGCTGTGCCCCTCGCGTTTACTGACTATCCCACTTACCGCCGTGACTCTTGGCCAAACCCGGGTCAAACCCGGACTCGGGTCAGGACCAGGTTGGCATCAGAAACAGTTCTCTGCATTACCGTACCAAGAATCGCGCACTGAGATGTCGGTAACTGTCCAACAGTGCCGCCTACAGAGACTTGCGGCGCCCGTCTGAGCTAGTCCTTGTGTCGGTATATGAGCACCGATGCGGAAGGGCAGTCGCATCTATCGCCTGTTTGAAGCTAGATTCCTCCCACAACTCACATTGTTGGGCCTTCCTCGGACTCTGAAAGCCAGGGGGGACGGCGCGCCTCCAACCTCAAGCGCACGTAGGAGCCTGGCGACCTGGCTAGCCCCCACCTACTTGGCCTACTACTACCGCAACCTCCGCCCAACGCCAACGGGCTGCGAGCTAAGTTGGGATACGCAATGCCAGGAGAAAGATGACCCTCCCTGGTCTGTCCCGACAGTCTGGCACCCAATGGCAGACTACGTAGGTTGGAGAGAATATGGGGCGCCTCATCACCCTGAATGGGCGATGAGCAAGGGAGGTGTCTCCAACCACGGAAGTGCAATGATGGTTCTCCATGCCTGCATGGCAAAAATTCCCGGCAAGGTCATCTGCGGTCCTCGCGGAAGTCGGATCTGGGTCACGGGATGCTGTTTGCAATCCTACCTTTCGCTCCATCAGACCCAACCGCACGCACCCGACTGCAGAGAGACATGGCTTGCAGTTGGTGCCGCTTCCACGTCAAAGGAACACTTGCGAGCTTGTCGAAGACTCCCCGCACTCAAACGGCCTACATACTCGATGCGCCAGGAAAAAGAAAGCTGCACATCTGACGCTGATACTCGACCCGAGGAGGTGTCTGTTGGTGCAGGTGGACCTCATTCACCGCTCGGATATCCTCTCTGACTTACCGGCTCCCTGTCGCCCAGCCTCGCTGCCCAGGCTTTGTAACTTCGCCATCAGACGATCCTCTTCCTCGTCCTTCACTCAACCCCAGCGGATCCTCGTCTTGACTTTCAGCTCGTAAGCACTCAAATGCTCCCATCGCTTCTCACGTCAAGGTACCTTCACCTCGCAGCTGGGGTGTACGTCTCAACGGAGTGCGAATAGACGATACGGCTACTGGGCGGCAAGCTTCCTCACGCGCAATGTTGTTCATCCTCCACTGCCCTCAATGTCTGTGCCACCTCCAGCAAAGACCCCGGCACTCGTCGCGAAGGTTCATCTCCATTCTGCGCAATCTCAAATCTTGTCACCACCAGGCCGCCCCGCATACATGGTTTTGGGTCTCAGCTCCCAAGGAGGCATGCCAAGACCCTGGCAGGCCACGAGGGAGCAGCAATTCGCTCGGAACATCGAGAAAAGCTTCCTCTGGACTCCTACCCCCTCTGATCTGGGCCCCACTGTCGACGTCCTTGCCTCTTTCGATAGGAAATCCTTTCCAATTCTCTCCAGCCCTGCGGCGTAGAGCCCGAACTCGGGGACCTGAGGCGAGAACCAGTGGTCTGGTCGATATCTCACCGACTGGTCGAGTGCCTCATGCGTCCCCTCCTGCAAGATTACCTACCCTCGGTTGGGCTGGTCTCATCTCAACCTCCAACGGACGGTCTTTCTCATACACATTGACACCGCCAGCCGAAGGCGTCGCGGACTGACCAAGGTCATTCATGTATGTTCCTATTGTCCCTTGCCGATCCTCCAAGTCCTCCAGCATCTTGTACACCCACACCCCGATGCAGCTCCCCACCCCCTCCCACGCTGCCCGTGGGAGATGACAGGCGTGTCTGTACCTCACCACCCGTTGCTCTTTGTTCCTGCCTCCTCCCCTGGTCCACCCCGTCTTCTCTACCCCGGCTCTCATCCTCCCAGATCACTCACCCTCCGAGTGCTCCCAAAGCCCCATCAACCCGTGTGGCGGGTATCGGATCTGGCAAAGCCTAACCAGCAGCCCACGACACCAACTGGTGGTTCTGATCACCTCCTCTGCCCTGTACAGGAGCCCTTGCCCTGCCCTGCCCTGCTGATACTTCCAGCCCACGCCCCCCAACCGTACGTACGCCAACACCCGTGCCGGGGGGCACTCGACTTGCGGCCGTCACGATAGCACTAAGGCCTCCTCTGGCCTCTAGGGCTCTTTGCCAAATCCTTCGGTTCCGTTCTGTCGGTAAATTATACTGGGTCCATCTAGGGTTTGAATGGCACGAAGAGAACAGGATCGGGGACCTGGCCTTGGAGGGCACCATGAGAGGTGATGCAACAGCAGATATCGTATGGGCTAGAACCGGCGAAGATGCGCGCCCGCTGCCCGCTGGCACATCCATCACCAGACGTCAACGCCCAGGTAGCCATGGTTTTACCGTTTGTACCATCGTGGTCCTTGCAACGCGGTGAGGAGACTGCTACGATGGGTGTGACTAACATGAACGGCGCACTATAGGCATGGGGCAGGCAGGCAGGAGTTGACTGCGTCACCCACGCGCGATTGACATTTACAGGCAAGTTTCATCAAGCATTGGTAGCAGATCATTTTTGGTCATTCATTAGATTCTTTTTCGGAAAAAATACAGACGTGCCTCTCATCCCATATCAGTACAGACGTCGTGGAGGCTGTGATGGACTATGAAACATTTGAAAAAGCAGAACAGACCGAACCGAACCAAAAAGGATAACATGAGAAGAGGAGATGGGAGGGGGTATTTCTGCAGCAGCGGCTGCACGCGCTCTATGGATGGTGATGTGTGTATGTTGTTTTTTTTGTTCGACTGATGCCCCCCCACGGAAGAAAAAACAGAAAAAGCCAAGTCGTGAAACACAGAATCTTTTTGCGGGTGTGTGTGTGGAAGGAGAAAAAAAAAGATCGGAAAAAGAAGAAAGACCACCATCATCTCGTCATCTTTTTTGCATCATCGCAGATTCGCAGAGAAAAGTGAAAAGAAACAGAAAACCAAGATCAGAAAAGCAAGTACCGGTTGTGTTTTTTCGCCACCCCTTCCCTCATCCCTCTCTCCCCTCCCCTCCCATCTCTCTCCTCTCTTCTCGCGTTCTAGCATGGAATGGCACACTTGTATGTGCGATCAACATTGCCTTGTTAGTCCCAACAGCTCCATCTGCTCTGCTCTCTGCTCTCTCTCTCGAGGACAGACAGACACCACACCCGCCAATCCCTGCAGGTGTCAAAACGCGGACACTGTACCCCCCTCCCCTCCCCCTCCCCCTCCTGTACATGGCTGTGTGGAGAAAGGAAGTGCGAGGCGCCAACCACACGCCCCCCCTCCATCTTCTTCCCCCTTCCCCCCAAACGCTCCGGGTCCGATCTTGGCGGGAGGTGTTCGTTCGCCCTTTTCTTTTCCTCAGGGCAGCAGGGCAGAAGAAGGAGAGAGGATGTGTGTGTGGACTGGGTTGAATGGATGGATGGTAGGTAGGTAGGTCTGACGAATGGAACGTCGACTGGGAGCTGCAACCCGACAACCAGGACCGACGTACGCTGTTCGTCGTGGCACAAACGATACAGAACGAGCAGAAAGCAGACATACTCGTTTCTTAGAAAGTTGCCAGCGGAGGGTACGGCCGATCCGGGATCGGCTGCGCCGTCCGCATCTTCCCACACACACACACTCATCCCAGACCGCCATCTCTCTCAACGTCTGTCCTCGTCCGTGCCGCAGGAGGAGAAAATGTGAAGACGAGATTTGTGATTGTGATTTGTCCAGAAAGATACCCATGCCCGCCCCCCATGGAGAGAGAAGAGGGAAACACACACACACACCCATACATGAAAAAAAAAAGCAACACCCACCCAACCCAAACACCCCTGTTGTCCCCCAAACGCCGCCCAAAGAGGAAGTGGTAGCAGTCCGCAGGGTCCCAACCGCCGCGGTGACATCAAGAAGGAAAAAGAAACCATGAATGAGGGAGACGAACGCAGCAGTAGAAGCAGTGACGGGCCAAAGGACCCTGCTTCACATCGCGCGGCGAGCTCATGCATGTTGGAAGAAGCAACGAGGGGAGGTAAGTGCTCGCTCACATCCCCTGGTTGGCGTTGCTGCCTCCCCAGCCGTAGAGGACGCTGTCGCTCTGCCCCGGCTGGGACTGCTGCTGGGGCTGGGAAGAGTGCTGCGGGGCGGCGGCGTGTTGGGGGTGCTGGTAGACGCCGGCGATGTTGTTCATGGCGTAGTGCGCGGCTGCGAAGTTGTAAGGCGGCTGGTGTTGCTGGTACTGGTGCTGGTGGTGTTGGTGTTGCTGCTGCGCTGCCAGCTCGGCCTCGCGCTCAGCGGCGTGCATGTGGAACCGGGCCGAGGCGTCGCGGTTGCGCCGTCTCTTCTCTTCCGCCTGTTGGTTCACAATCTCAATCTGCGCGGCGGCGAAGCTGTGACCGGGAACCCAGGGGCCCTGAGCGTGCTCTGCGAGCCTGGTGTTGATGCGGAGGTCCCTGGCGGCGGCGCGGGCGCTGGTCGTCGCGCGGCCACCGCGGCGTCCTGAGAGGGCGCGGCCGGGCATCGTGCGGTCTGGGAATTCCGGGGAGGAGTGGTAGGTGGCGGTCCTGGCGACGCGGCGGCGATTGGGGTCGGTGTTGCGGCGCCTAGCACCGCCGTTGGGGTTGCGGGGGTGCTCGCGGTAGTGCGTGGTTGGCCTGACGCCGTTTTCAAAGTCGGGCTTGAGATGCCACTTTGAAGGGATGCGTTCGCTTGAGGAGCCGGTGAGTTCGTGCGTGGGCAGCTCTTCCATTCTCTCAAAGGCCTGGATGACGTGTTAGTCTATGCAGTGGTCCTTTTTTGCAAAGGATCGATAAGGTGGGCCTTGATGCAGCGCTACTTGGAGAACACCCCTGCATGCAGATGAGAGAGAAGGAGAGAACTTACAAAGTTCATGCTGAGGTTGTGCCGAATGCTGTTGTGCCAGCCGTCGCCGCCGGCCTTCTCTGGCTTGTCGGTGTTCTTGAGGAACCACTGGTAGAGCTGTTGAAGAGTCATGCAGCGATCGGGCTGGGACTTGAGAGCCTTCCAGATAAGCTGGGCATAGGGCTCGTTGGTCTCGCGCTTTTCGTTCAACTTTGCGTCGCTGTCAACATCGCCGCAGCCGCTGTTGGGAGGGGTTCTCGCAGCTTGGGTTCTTTGACCCGAGACCGAAGGCGTTGGGCTCGGACTCATGCTTGGGTGGTTTTCTGTCTTGAACTGGTCCTGGAGGGAAGCCGGGGACGCAACAAAGGGAGCGCAGGTCGTGGTCATCGGGGGAGGTGAGCCGTACTTCATCGGTGTGATGTCGTGGGGTCCTGTGAGGGTCTGTTGGAAGCAGCTGTTGTTCCCGTAGTCAACGGCAATGTTGAGGGAGGAGTCGCGAAGTGCCTCAGGGGACATGCCCATGTGGCCGTTGGGGAGGCCGTCATATTGCTCCTGGTGGTGGAAGGGAACCTCGTACTGAGGAGGAGGCGTCTGCACGGAGTCGGGCCAGGTGCGCGGCGAGAGAGAGGCGGCCTGGTAGTTGGATGTAGGAGCCGGAGCGCGGTAGGAGTAGTTGTCAAAGTCGTCCACGGAGGAACGAGGAGAAGCCCACATCGTAGGTTGGCTCATGGCTGGTGAGTGAAAGTGCTGGTTGAGGGCTGAGAGCTGCGGTTGGGGGTAGTATGATTGTGGAGGACCGTTGATTGTGGGCTTGGGAATCATGGGGTAATAATTCCCAGCGATGTCTGTCCTGATAGACAGAGGCTCTGGAGACTGGCCGGGGTGGTTGAGGCCCTCATGAACGGACATGGCTTCCATCTGCGCGGTGGGAGCGTTCGTCGCCGTCATTGCAGAGACGGTGAGAGCGATGAACTGAAACGAGAAGGGTTGTTTGCCGCGATGAAGTTTCAAGGAGTGGACGGAAGGGTAGAAGACGTTGCAGAAACAGGTCGTTGTTGTACTGGTGAAGGAGCGAGGTCGAGGTGTCTAATAACAATGACGAGGGCACGCAACGATGTGCTGAGGTATGATATCAGATAAAGAATGCTGTCGAGGTTGCGGTGCCGATGTAGAGGGAGACGACGAGAGGTATTAATGCTATGAGACTAGTGATGTTGGTCTTGGAGGTGTAGGCATTGACAGTTGATGAGAGAGGGCCTCGACATGGGTCGCTGACCCTTCTTGATAAAACTGAGCCTAGAGGGAGATGTTCGTCCAAATGCCCACGGTCGTGTTGTGCAGACGAATGTAGGTCGCTCTTTTGGCAATGTCGACCAGGTACAAGGACAAAGCTAGGTACACGATAGAGGTACCGAAGTAGAGGGGGGCGTGGAGGAATAAGAACAGGGGTTGGACAGGGGTGCCAGCATCCAACAGCCATGTGGATATCGGGGGGATAGCAGCCCGCCTGCCAGCTCATGGCTTGGTCTGGATTAGCGTCCCTTCCCGTTGCCGCGGCCATGTGTGTGTGTCTATGTGTGTGGTGCCTGTATGCTTGTGTGCGTCGATGTTGATGTAGTGTGTGCTCTTCTTGCTGCTCATGTCTGCTTGCTCCCTTTTGCCTGCGTGTAGTGTGCGTATGGCTGTATGTGTGTCAACTAGACGAGAGGCCCCATCAAGGTCTGCGAGCTGCACTGATCCGCCGCAGCCAATCTGCGTCTCTGTGACTGATACAAACGGAGAATCGGGGCTTGGTTGTGGCTGCTGCTGTCGCTGCCGCTTCTGCGACTTCTTGTTGTTAGTGACATCGAGCAGGGATGGTCGAACTTCATTATTCTTTGGCTGCTGGAGCCTGGTGCCGGTTGGAGAGGCTCGGCTACGTCTGGGGAGCTGGGCGAGTCTCGCCGCCTGCCCTGCCTGCCATGGCAGCCATGTCAAGGTTAGGTATCTCCTGGCTAGCAGAGACATGCCTGGCAGAGCTCTTCTGGGCACTTCATTCCTTCTTTGTCTTTTCTCCTCTCTCCATATACTCTCCCGCGAGGGTCTCCTCCGGCCGTTGGGGCTAACAACGCCACCAAGTGTAAGCCCATTCGTTAGCTTATCGACCCATGATCCAGGGTGTCTGCGTGCAACGCCAAATTTGATAGCAGGAGCGGAGGTCTACTCCAGTGACCACAATGATGCACACGGCGGGCAGAGCATTTGGCCTTCGCACGCAACTTGGATGCGAGTGGAGAATGCCGCGAAAGACCAACGGCAAGTTACTGACATGCCGCGGGCTCTGGCTCTGGCTAACACCAGGCGAGGGCCGTCAGAGAGATTGTTGCACACATCCACCCTAGGCCGATGTGAGTAGCTACCAGAAGATGACAAGAGCATTGTACACCGGTACAGTTTGACCAGACGATGCATGTCATTGCCAAAACTGGAGTGAGGCCAGCCAACTAGCCAGCCAAATGTGAGCATCCAGGAGAAGGGCAGTAGGCCGGAAGGCAGCATTTCCCCTTCGGAAGCGTGCATGGTCTTTGGCGAGACGGCCAATCACTGCCATTGTGCCATGGGCGATGCCTCACAATGGTGAGCGTGCCAGCCCAGAAGGGGTTGCAAGGCGACCGCAAGATCGCTCCTCTGACACTGACCCGCATCCTGTAGATCATTCACACATTCTAGAAGTCCGCGGGGAGAGCGGAATCGAAACAGATTTAGAACAGACGATATGAAGCCGTGGACGCCAATCCCGCGTGGGCCGAGATGCCGCCGCTCGTGCTGTGAGATTTGTTTCGAGTTTTCTTGCCTTCACATTGTGCATCACAGGGTTGACCGATCGTTGCAGGCACTTACGGACGTGTAGCCAACGCCATGTTGGCCATGCTGTTCTTCATGATACCCCAACCTCAGCCCTTCCACTAGTCGGTGAAGGGGTTGAGCCACTAACTCTGATGAGGGGGCAGGCGTGGCAGGGTGACGGTGGATTCATCTGCGATGGTGTGGAGATCAGCAACTGCTGCAGCCATTGTACTCCGACTTCAGACCGGGTATGCCCCATATCAGCGTGCTTCAGATTCTATCAGGTCGTCCAGGATGTCAGCACTTAGTATCTTGGGGAGGCCCAGCAGTCAGGCCAGGAGACGGGCACAGCAAGCTTGACCGGGGCAGCATGATGCCCCAGTTCCGGAGGTAACACGAGGAGGTGAGAAGCAGATAATTGATTAGTTGAAGGCGAGAGCTATGGTCGCCTGGACGTTTGTGCGTCATTGTGTGTTTTCCAGAGGTCGGCCCGCAGCGGTCAGTCGCGGTCGTCGGCGTGAGTATGTAAGGCAGCGCGTGCGGCGGGAGTACATGGTACCAGCGAGAGTGGGAGCGCCAACGGATACGTGAAAGGTGAGGCGGATGTTTTCTCCTGATGCCAGATAGATCTCTTTCCTTCCGGCCGGCCAAGAGCCCCGGTCCAAACGCTTTTCCAGAGCACCAGCCCGGATGATTCTGATGATATCTGATATGCGGCCTGATGGCAGGAGCAGAAGCCCGCGTTTGAGGGCGTCTACTTCCGATAGAAGATCTGCGCGAAGCCTGTTAGTACATGACAATCGCAAATGGAGTGGGACCTGTCCCTTACCTTCTTGAATTGAAAGTGAAGCTGCAAGATGCCCTGTAGGGAGGATAAGATTAGCTCAGGCCAAGAATGGGGTGGATGGGGTTGCAATGTGATGAAATAATGGAATGGTGACAGGGGCGCAAAGAGGCGCGCGTCAGATAGTCGCGGCTGGTATGGTGTTGTTGTGGTGGTGTTGACACTGGGCGGAGATGGCGGTCTGGCGGAAAACTGTCGCTCCTCGCGCCTCCCGACATTGGAGGAGGACGCTCAAGGAGGGTCGGTTCCTCCAACTGCATGGAGGTTGGGGGCCAGAAGGGAAAGAAGAGGAGTTGGAAAAAGAAACGCCGTCCTGCGGGCGCTCTTTGGCAGCATCCCCTCCCCCTTCTCCCCTTTCTCATCCCCCCTTGTGGCTCTCTCGCATATGCAAGACGACTCCGCCACGAGTGAAAGGGCGCCTGGGACACCACGTGTAGACAGTGTAGGGAACGCCACAACACTCACCTTGTCGAAAGAGCTCTTGAAGCCGCGATCCTTCTTTGCACTGTAATCCCACTCTCTGTCCACGATTCGGAATGCAATGTCTTCGTACGGAGGTCCCGCAATGAAACGGATGAGGCACGTGTCCTCCTCCCCTGCAGCTGCAAAGGACTCTCCCCTTTTCCGGCCGTGTTCTCGAATAATCTTGAAGGTGGGTGCCTTGGTCTTGTCGATCAGCTCAGGGTAGAAGATGTTGAACTTGTAGCCCTGAACGACCTTGGGCGGCGGGTTGTCGTGGTCGTAGTGAGTCTGGTTGTACTTGTTCCATTCGTAGCCCATCTGAACACGGTTGAAGTACTTGGGCTTTCTCGGCCGGTGCTTGTCTGCCCACTGGGGCTTCGAGCCACTCGGCACAGTCTCCTCGGCCGTGAAAATCTCTTCGTCTTCGCCGATGCCACGGGCGACCTCGCGGTCATAGAGAGCCTTGGTAGCCTGGGAGAAGTCTTCGTTGCCGGTCTGCGCAAAGCGAGCCGTTCCTGGTGGCGCGCCACCCTGGAGTCCTGATGAAACAGACACTGCCTTTGTTTCGGCCCTAACAGGCTCAGATGACATGTTCCTGACTGCTGCAGGTCCGGAAATAGACTCGGCTTGCAGGGCCTGCTGCCCCAGAGCCTTTGCCTTGTCAGGATCCTGCAGCTTGAGCATGTCGGCCTTGCTCTCGCTGATTGCTTCGCACACCTTCCTGAGCTTCGCCTTGGCCTTCCAGACAAGCAGGCTGCGCAGAAGCTGCTCCCAGTAGTCGACATCGATGTCGTCGTTGGAGCGAAGCTTGGCCTTGATCTGGGCCTCGAGGGCCTCAAGCTGCTCGTAGGTCTTGGGGCGCAGGATCTTGTCGACGTCGTCTGACACTGTGCTGACGACCCGAGCGTCTGGGCCCTGGGGTTTCAGTTTCTGCCGCCTGTCTGCACAGATTGTTTGCAACGACTTCCAATATTCGCGGTTACGGCCGTTGGTCTCGAGGGTGTGGTAGGACGTGATGTCAGAATCCAGCTCTTTCAGCTGTGATTCGTCGAGGCCCTGCAAGACGTTCTCTGGGGAGGGGACGCTGAGATGCAGGTCGGCATCGTCGTCGTCGAATACGTCGCGATCGGTATCGATAAAGCGCAGATTGAATGCGAGGAGATCAATGGGCTTGGCACGGCCTTCCCGAACCCGAATGTCTGCCTTCTTCTTGGCCTGTTTCAAGACGAACTTGTCTTCGTCGGCTACAAACTGGCGGGACTGCTCGTCCTGGGTCATGTAGCTCGAGCTCGTGTGGTTGTTGTTGTTGTTGTTGTTGTTGTTGTTTTGACGTGACCTCGAAGACGGGGGAGGGTTGGAGGGCTTTGAGATGCGGTTGTTGGAGTCGCGCCGGGGGGAGGTGATGCTTCTTTCGCGTTCGCGGTCTCTGCGACTGGGGGATCTGCGCCCAGAGTTAATCATAGCTCTGCGGCCCGGGTCCATGTTTGCGTCGATCGTAAGGTTGAGGCGTTGAGGTGAGTTGTCAAGTAAGGAGGATGTTCGTTGTCGTTAAAGTTGAAAATGGGCAAAGATGAGATGAATGGAAGCAGCAACACATCGTCGGCGCCTGCTTCGCCGCGAAAGAAGCTTATCGGGGGTGCTCACAGACGTCAGCGCGGCTTATCAGCACGTGATGTTCACCGAGGTTGACCGGGACCCACTGGCTTCTTGTCACCCAGACCGGACCTTACCGAGAATCTGAGATCCCTCACCGAGCAGCCCCCCAGACGCCCTCTGCCGAACCAGTCACAGCGCTGTTTCCGACGATGCCCCGCTAAAAGATCGGAATCTGGTCCCAAAGCCCCACTAGTCCAGGGTCTCGGGACGCTAAAGCTCGACGGGAGCGCAGATGCACGTCCAGATGTGCCGATTTCAGGAACATGATGACGCACAAGACATCGGCCGATCGCAAGCTCTTCCCCAGCTTAATGGCATCGCCCTCTCGTGGAGCTCCCAGCGAGCTCAGGGAAGTTTATTGCAATGTAACGAACACACTTGCCTGACCTTAGGTAGAATTGATCGCGTTTCACCCACTGGTTGTCTCTCGTCATTCCACCTCCATGCTCCTCTGTCGCGTCTTGCTGCCCAGCAACACGCGTCTGACAACCACTGCATTTTCTGCTTCTATTACTTCTCGCCTTTACTCTACACCATTGGCTACCTGTGTTACTACCAGATACAGGCATTTGTTCACGACAATGCCGCCCAAACAGAAGCGCAAGTCCGCGGCTACGGCCGAGCCCAGCGACTCGGGTCGCAAGAGGACAAAGACGGAGCAGAACGGCAGCGCATCTTCCGACCCGTTACGCCAGCCGCATCCTTTCCACAAGGACGCCGAGAAGCATGGAATCGTTCTTCGAAAGTTCTATCCTCACGAGATGAGCAACGACCGGGCCCGCGCCTACATCAACGACGAGATCCCACGGCCTATCGAGGAGCTGACCGCCGCCCTCGAGGAGACGTCCAAGGCGCGCAAAGCCGTCAAGCCAAAAGATGCCGTGGTACATTGGTTCAAGATGGATCTCCGCACGACGGACAACCGATCACTGTCTCTTGCCAGCGAGAAAGCGAAGGAGACCGGGGTCCCGCTGATCGCTATGTACATCATCAGCCCGCAAGACTTCGAGGCTCACCTCACAGCCCCTATCCGCGTCGACTTCATGCTGAGGACCCTGCATGTCCTGAGGGAGGACCTTGCCAAACTCGACATCCCACTCTACGTCGAGACCGTTGAAAAGAGAAAGAGAATCCCCGACAGAATCGCCGAGCTTATGGGCCAATGGGGAGCCAGCCACTTGTTTGCCAACATGGAGTACGAAGTGGACGAGCTCAGACGGGAGGCAAAGATGGTCCGCATGTTTGCGGACAAGGGCCTCTCATACGAGGTCTTGCACGATACGTGCGTAGTCCCGCCAGGGCAGTTGACGAGCGGATCCGGCAAACAGTACGCCGTTTACTCTCCCTGGTTCCGCGCCTGGGTGCGCCACGTCCACGAGAACTTGGACCTTTTAGAGCTCTACGACCCCCCCGCGAAGAACCCAGCTAGCGCGCGAAAGAAGTTTGGGGAGCTGTTCGACACGGAGATCCCGGAAGAGGTGGAGGGCAGGACCTTGAAAGACGATGACAAGAAACGGTTTAGAGCCTTCTTCCCGCCCGGGGAGCACGAGGCACGGAGCCGTCTGGAGAAGTTCTGTGAGGAAAAGGTTGGCCAGTATCACAACAAGCGCAACATCCCCTATGACGCCGGGACCTCGACTCTCTCAGTGCACCTGGCCAGTGGAACCATCAGCTCGAGGACGTGTGTGCGCTACGCGCGAGACCGGAACAAGACCAAGAAGCTGGACGCCGGCAACGAGGGCATTCGAGTGTGGATCAGCGAAGTGGCGTGGCGAGACTTTTACAAGCACGTCCTGGTGAACTGGCCCTTCGTGTGGTACGTTGAGTATCCTCCCTTTGAACAGAGACGTCATGATCGCTGACCGGCTGCCTCCAGCATGAACAAGCCCTTCAAGCCCGAGTACGCAAACATCGAGTGGTCTTACGACATGGATGACTTCAAGGCATGGTGCGATGGCAAGACGGGCTTCCCCATCGTCGACGCCGCGATGCGCCAGATGCACGAGATGGGCTGGATGCATAACCGATGTCGCATGATCGTCGCCTGCTTCCTCGCGAAAGACCTCCTCATCGACTGGCGCATGGGCGAGCGCCACTTCATGGAGAACCTGATTGACGGCGACTTTGCCTCGAACAACGGCGGCTGGGGCTTCTCCGCGAGCGTGGGCGTCGACCCGCAGCCGTACTTCCGCATCTTCAACCCACTACTACAGAGCGAGAAGTTTGACCCTAACGGCGACTATATCCGGAAGTGGGTGCCTGAGCTCAAGGGGGTCAAAGGAAAGGCTATCCACGATCCGTACGGTCGCGGCGCTGGAGCGCAGGCGAAGAAGGCCGGTTACCCTGAGCAGATGGTAGAGCACAAGGGGTGTCGCGAGCGGGCGTTATCAGCTTACAAGCGCGGGCTGGATAGAGACGACTTGTAGAATACAGGCCCACGGGACTTGATTACGGTGTGTATTTGAACTATTACTGGCGACAGCTGGCAGGCATCAGGACAAGAATGCGACTGATTGTGTGGCATGAGGCTCATATCTCCAGTTACGGGGAATATCACCTGCATTCTTTTGGCTCGACAACTGTGCGGGCCTTTTGAACTTAAAGTCATTCGTCGAGTGGAGCCTTCATGTCGGACTCGTTCGACTACATGGTAGACAGTGAGTCACTGGCAGAACCATACGACATCTTTATTATGGTCTTCAAATATCCGCAACTTGTCGATTGACCTATTGCCAAACGTTGAAAGGCGTGACTACGAGCGACTACCCAGACACCCCGCCACAGCAGCCTACATGATCCAGGTCGCCACGCTTTGAAGACGTTAACCAGGTCCAACGCTCACAGCCTCAAATTCTGCTTTGCTGCACCTCGGGGAGACTGTTTCCGGCATCTGCTTTCAGGGTGGTAGCACCAGACGCGCCCATCAACTGCAGCCCCAGGCGCCAAGAAATGAAGTCTCCGATGGCTTGCATTTTCAACGTCGAGTCACCGTGAAGCCAAATCATCTCAGTCCAAGCGGTTCAGACTGTGGTCTTTGAGTGAGTCTCGTGACATTCACCTCGCCTCTGCTCACTCATGCTCCATCCGACCAGAATCGCGCCAGGAACCAAAGGCCCTTGATGCCGAAAATTGCCCTTCTTGACAACACTGCGATTTCATTTCGCCCATACACGTAACTGGTGGAAACGCCAACAAAGCCCAATCAAAAAATCTTCGGTACCGAGTGATGCTCGAGTCGTAGTCATGTGTCCCCCGACGTGCCGTCCGATGGCCCGATGCAACCTCGGAGGCTCACACTCCGGCACGCACCAACATCCTTAAAAACGCCCTGTTAAAGTTCTTCACCCCAAAAGCTGCCCCGTTCGACCGCTCTCGGAAATGACCTCCCCGCCCATTGGTCGCATTCGCCAGCGGTCACCTGCTTGCCGGCCCCGGCACATGGGCTAATCCCAGCGAACCGGTCCGATGTTGCCTGCTCGCTCATCCACGCCAGCAACGACAAGTGCGGCTCCAGATATCCCGGGACTCGAAAGAGAAATTCTACCGGGGGGTGATCCCTGATCGTGACCGTGGTTCAACGGCTTCAACAGCCGACAGGATGGAGTACATACCCCTGGGACGTTCATATTGGGACGGTTCTTGCCGAACCGGCGGCCAACCGGAAGGCATCTGCGACCCCACGGGGCTTCAGAGAGGATGATGGTAGAATAGGAATGGCGCCACGGAATGGAGGGTTCCATGAGACTGCGCGGCCAGAGGGGAAGGGGGATCTTGGCGACGTACCCCAGATATATATAAACAACCATAGCCAAGGCTAGCTGCCGAGACATTGCCCTCTCTGCATCCCTCAAGTTCCAACCACGAAACCAAGCCCAATATGAGGTCCATCATCGCCCTTGGCGCTCTTGTCAGCGGAGCAGCCGCGCAAGCCGGCGCCTACGCCCAGTGCGGCGGCTCTGGCTGGACCGGCGCAACCACCTGCGTCTCCGGGTACACCTGCACCGTCTCCAACCAGTGGTACAGCCAGTGCCTTCCCGGCTCCGGCTCTAGCAACCCGCCGGCCTCGACGACCCTGGCTACCTCCGTCAAGCCCACTTCCACTGCGGCCCCCGGTGCCGGCAGTTGGAGGTGGTTCGGCACCAACGAGGCCGGCGGCGAGTTTGGCGAGAAGACGCTGCCCGGCACATGGGGCAAGGAGTTCATCTTCCCTGACCCTGCCACCATTACCGTAAGCAGTCCCCAACTTTCAGACCAGCCACTTCCATATACTGACAAAGCGAGTAGACCCTCCGCGGGCAGGGCTACAACACCTTCCGCGTGCAGTTCAAGATGGAGCGCCTGACCCCATCCGGCCTGACCGGCGCCTTCAACACCGCCTACCTCGCGAACTTCACCGCCGTGATCAACCACATCACCTCCAGCGGGGGCTGGGCGGTGCTGGACCCGCACAACTACGGGCGCTTCAACGACGCCATCATCACCGACACGGCGGGCTTCCAGACGTGGTGGAAGAACTTCGCGACGCAGTTCAAGGGCAACGACCACGTGATCTTTGACACGAACAACGAGTACAACACGATGGACCAGACGCTGGTGCTCAACCTCAACCAGGCGGCGATCAACGGCATCCGCGCCGCGGGGGCGACGCAGTACATCTTTGTCGAGGGGAACCAGTGGTCCGGGGCGTGGTCGTGGACGACTGTCAACGATAACATGAAGGCGTTGACGGATCCGCAGAATAAGATCGTGTACGAGATGCATCAGTACCTTGATTCGGATAGCTCTGGGACGTCGGATGCTTGTGTGTCGACTACGATTGGGGTTGAAAGGGTCACTGCGGCGACGACCTGGCTGAGACAGAACGGAAAGATTGGTATCCTGGGAGAGTTTGCTGGTGGCGCGAACACGCAGTGCCAGACTGCTGTGAAGGGCATGCTGGATTACCTCAAGGCTAACAGCGACGTGTGGACTGGTGAGTCTGGCTTCTTTCGAACCCTCATGAATACGAGACTGACGAAGCAGGCGCCCTTTGGTGGTCTGCCGGCCCTTGGTGGGGCGACTACATCTATTCCTTCGAGCCTCCCAGCGGCACGGGATACAAGTACTACAACAGCTTGCTCAAGACGTACGCTCCTTGAGCGGTTGGCGATAGGGGCGGGTTTTGGTGAGGCTCTGGCCAATACGGTAGTCTCAGTGATGCAAGAGATAAGGGAAAGAAGTTCAAGCTTCATGGATATTCAATTCAATACTTCAGTGTACATATTCAACCGTATATACTCAACTTGCTTTCATGGAGAGTCTCTCGTCCGTAAAAACTGTGACTATGACCATCGATTACCCAGGCACGAAAGCTGTGCAGGCTGGATTGGTTTGGGAAGAGAGAGCTGTGTTGATTGCAGAACAAATCAGGCGTTGGATGTAGGCATAAGTGGTCGAGTTGGAGTCACCGGCAGTGCGCCTGGTTGATCGGAGATGATCCACTTATTCCGGAGCCGGCACCGGGAGGATGACGGGGCATCGGGTAGGTGCACCTGCACGCCCGCCATCATCAAATAACCGATGCAGGAAAGGACTATATGGCCGGGCATAAGGACTTTGGAACCGTGGCAATGTCCAGCGATGGCCACGCTCTAAGTTTGACCTCGAACAAGCAAGGTCCGCTCAGTAGAGTAACAGCGCAACATACTCACCAATCCCAAGGTCACCCACTAAGTAATTATGAACGGCTACAGTTCCATTCCGTATAGCAATAAACACAAATTCAAGGCAGAGCATGCGCCATTGAATGATGTGGCTGAACCGAATCGCATCAGCCAAGCTTTTTTTGCTGGCCTCCAGTGGCTTCACCTCGTCAAGGGCATTTCTTGGCATCCCGTAAGCGAGCAGAGACAAGCGTTGCGTGCCTGTCGACAGTTGCACCGGCCGATCGTGACTGACGTCACAGCACCAACACTTGGCACAGCGCGTGCTGTCGCGACTGTCTCTTGTCGTCAGGTACGACCTTACCTAGGCAGAATGAGCAGGATGACTGTGATTGCCAAGACTTGGGCGACGGCCTGGGAATGAGGACATGATCAAAGGCTTCGGCCTTTATCATCTGTGTCTGCCTTCTCGCTGTATGCTCCTATCGGTATCCCAAACCACTCTGTCGACCTGCGCATTCTCACTTCCTAGTAGCTGCCTGCAGCACTCTCCCCCGAACGTCGCCAGGTGCGTCAGCGATTCTGATTGACTGCCCGAGGATCTCCATATCCAACAAGATGGCGGGCTTCAACTTGTTTGGTCGTCGGCGACACGACCCTGAGACCCCTCTTCCCACCCATCGCCGCCGAAGCAGTGACGAGACCAAGATCAACGAGCGCTGGCACCGCGGTGAGCCGTATTCTATGGCTCACCGACCTCCTTTCATGCTATGGCTCAAAGTGACGTGGCTCGATATCTTGACGATGATAGCTATGGGCGCCATCGCTTTAGGTGTCAGTACCGCACGCGACCCCAACATCTCCAATGACGGCTAACATGTGAAATGCAGGTATTTCGAGCCCATCCGCCTGCGCACCGGCTGTTCCCTGTCACTTTCGAAGACGGCGAAGTGGTGTATCCTCAGTTCGCCTACCCTGCCATTCCGCAATATATCCCCAGCCATGCTGCAACTGCGCTTGGCGTCGGCGTCCCAATACTGGTCATACTCCTCTGCCAGATTCGCATTCGCTCGTTCTGGGACATCAACAACGGTATCATCGGTGTGCTCTATGCTCAACTGGGATCGGCCGTGTTCCAGGTCATGATTAAATGGTTGATTGGTGGTCTCCGCCCCAATTTCCTCGAGGTTTGCAAACCCGACATCAGCAAAGCCTCCCAACCAGGTGGCAATGCGACTGGTCTCGACGGCACAGGCTATGGCGGTATCATGTATACCTACGACATTTGCACCGCCGAGATGGGAGGTTCCCTTTCCAACGCATTGGAATCATTTCCATCGGGCCACACAACATCCATGTTTGCCGGCATGGTCTATCTGTACCTCTACCTCAACGCCAAGCTCAAGGTGTGGTCCAACTACCACCCATCCATGTGGAAGCTGATCCTTACCTACGCCCCCATCCTCGGCGCCACACTTGTGGGAGGCTCCTTGACCGTCGACCAGTCCCACAACTGGTACGACATCTTGGCCGGCGGCTTGATCGGTACGATGTTCGGTTTCTCGTCATACCGAATGGTGTATGCCTCGATCTGGGACTGGCGTTTCAACCATATTCCTCTCCACCGCAAGATGCCCCTCGAATACGATCTCGACTCTTTCGGCGACGGTCTGGTCGCCACCCGTAAGGCAGGCTGGGGCAAAGGACGGGAAGGAAAGCCCTACGGTACCGACAAGACGGTTAGGACCCGGTACAGCACTAGCAGGGACGGCCGTGGAGTTGGTGTTCCCCGTAAGGCGGTGACATCGCATCATGATAGGGCAAATCGTCGTTCTTCAGCCGGTGAGATGGTATAATGGGTCCGAAGTATGGAGTTTTGGTCGACACAGCTGCGATACCCGTACGAAGTTACAGCATGTTTTCATTGGATACCACATGTCGCGAACGAAAACGAAAGAGCTCGGGACTCGTCTCAATCTTACTTAATACTTGCTCAATTAATGTTATTCGAAATATGTTTTATTCAAAGCGTTGACCGCCGGCAGTCTCGAGTCCTGATCGTCAAACTCTGATGAGTTTCTCTTGGCTCGAGACCTAAGCTTCAGGTACAGACATAGGCTTTCGGCGCACGCTCATAGAATGTACTGCTATCATATGCGTGGGATACTATGGAATACGGTGCCTTCGGCTTCCGAAGCGAAGAGTTGCCTCATCGTCGACTTTCGGTCTGATGCCCGATGGGTCTCTGTGCTCCACATCCAGCACTGCCTTGTGTGTGAAAAGTCCATTATGAAAGTTAAAAAATAACTATAGCTTTATCTCAAACATGCTGCCCGCATGGCTTTCGCCCAGGAAACGTCGAAACAACAGACCCAGCACGTCAAGTTGCCGTTCTAGTCTGAAGTCTGTGGCAGCTGTCACGAAAGGCCAAGCGACGTTCGTATGAAGAGATTTGACAGCATCTTTGGCGCCAAACCTTGGGGTCTGAATCGTTGTCAAGACATGTGCGCTCTTGGTGCGAGGAGCGTCTCGTAGTAATTGAACGCCTTCGCGAGTCAATCCTGAGGCGGCTGCATGAAGACAGACGATTCTTGGCGTGCACAGCAATTCTTGGCACTGAACTTTATGAAGATCAGTCAGCGTTGCGGTGCGCACCCCCTGAGATGATGAGCATCGGTCAACTGATGGTTTGAGAGTCAGACTTTTGGCTGCCCGAAAACTCTAATAGGGGCCAAACAAACAGGACTCAAAATCTCCTTGCTCAGAGTTCACGGGAGTTAACCGCAACTTTCGACAGAGATATCAACAATCCTCCCACCTGTCGTTGAACCAGACTTATTTCTTGTTCACTTTTAGCTTAAAATAAGGTGTCTTTTAGTCGGACGGAGACAGGACGAAGGCCGCCTGTAGAAGTCTCCAGTCCGGAGCCCCGGATCCATCAAGATCCATCATCTCCACGCCGCCCGCCTCGTCTGTAGCGAAAAGAACGGCGAGAGCGCCGCACGGTCAGCCCCCAACCCCGTGCGACCCGAGAACTCCGGGATCCGAGAACCAACAACAACCCTGTCCCGAATTCCCGAGTAGATGAACGGGCTGCTCCAAGCTTTTTTCTTTTCCCCCTTCCAGAAAACCCGCCAGTACGGTCATTGCACCGATAGAGATTGAGGGACTGCCAAGAGCGTACGACTCGAAAAGTATGTCGTGCCCAGGCCATTAGCTGGTTTGACTTATGATGTGCAGAAGCCGCACGGCATCCCTTATATGAAAATCATCTTATGCCCCTCCGGCAGGTGGGATGAACTGCGTGGGCCTTTTGGTCCATGTCGTCGGATGGCGCTCCCGCTCGAGCTGTCATCCTGGGGAGGACCAACATATACCAGACTGCCCCATATGAGCGACTGGAGGTGCTTCTTTGGGGCAGTCCCACCGTCGAACGCGGATTAGCCCAGCGTGACACTCGCAATTGGGTTTAGAGTAGTTGCTACCATGCCCACGGAGAAGTCTTGTTTCCCCGTGGGCCAATGAATCTGACGCTGGAACACATGTCGGCGGTGGATATCCCACAGATTGTAGCGAGGCCAATTTCGCAGGCCGTTGATCCATCATATACACCAGATAGTGGAGAGGCTGGGCAGTCATCGATATACTAACCCGCGTTCGGTGGGATGCCGCTGGGGGTTTCGTAGATGGGAAGTCCGAAGTTCACCTCTTGCAGGGGACTCTCAGATGCGATGAACGGATAGCACTACTCTAATCTCAGTAGACTACAAGAAATCATGGTTATATATAAGCCTGCTTCATCACCCTCCATCTCATCATGTTTCTTTTCGGCAGGCCTCATCGCCAAACAGTTTCTTTCATTCAACCTTCAACACCTTTTTCCTTTCTCCTTTTCACAACTTCCCCCCCCTTTCTTTCACCAACCTCAAGTTACCAGTTCCAATAACCACACGTTACCGCCATTCAACACAAACTTCACAATGGCTTCCAGGCTGGTCCTTTTCACCCTTGCCGCACTGGGTGCTGCGAACCCCATCAACCCTGGTGGTCGTGACGCCGAGCGGCCGGCCCGCAGACACATCGGCGGCGTCGGACACCTTGCCCGTGCCGTGATGGCGCCCCAGCAGGCCAAGGTCGAGGTCCGCTTCGCCGGGCCCGGCGGCGGCGGCCCGGGCAACAACGGCTCTTGCGAGGACGACGGCAGCGACGTCGGCTCCAAAGCCGACCCCTCCACGGATAAGTCCAAGGATAAGTCCAAGGACAAGACGAAGGACAAGAGCAAGGACAAGAGCAAAGATAAGAGCAAAGACAAGAGCAAGGATAAGAACAAGGACAAAGGCAGCGGCTCCGGCTCTGGCTCTGGATCTGGATCTGGATCTGGGTCTGGTTCTGGTGGCAGCAAGTCAGGCGGCAGCAGCGGCGGCGGCGGTTCGAGCTCCGGAGGCGGCGGCGCCTACCTTGGGGGAGGCGGATCTTCGGCGAACAACGGCACAACTCCGGGAGGTGGTGGCGGCAGCAGCGGCGGTGGCGGCGGACTCCAAAAGACCTTCCCCACACCCGCCGGCACCGAGAACCTCTCCGCAGTCAAGAAGATCACCGGCGCTTTTGACGGAGGCATGAAGCTGTACGACCGCGTCCCGAGTACCTGCACCGGCGGCGAAGGAAACCGCAACGACGCCGCTTTCATCCTCGAGGACGGCGCGACCTTGAGCAATGCCATCATCGGAGGCGGTGCCGGTGAAGGTGTCCAGTGTGTTGGCAGCTGCACGCTCGAGAACGTGTAAGTAACCCACGATATACACCCCCATCCTCCTGACCTGTTAGACTGACATGATCCTGCAGCTGGTGGGACAAGGTCTGCGAAGACGCAGCCACCTTCCGACAGACGGGCGGCAAGTCGACGGTCCGCGGCGGCGGCGCGCGCGGCGGCTCGGACAAGGTCTTCCAGCACAACGGCGGCGGCGAGGTCGAGGTCATCGACTTCTACGCGCAGAACATCGGCCAGCTGTACCGCTCCTGCGGCAACTGCAAGGAGCAGACGGCGCGCACGTCGACCTTCACCAACATCTACGTCGACGGGGCCAAGACCATCGTCCACGTCAACGGAAACCTGGGCGACAAGGCGACTGTCAACGGAGCCTGCATTCTGGGCGGTGCGACCGTGTGCAAGAACTCCAAGGGTGTGACTGGCGGCGGCGAGCCTGGGGATGCGCCTAACGACCCCAATGTCTGCTCCGAGACCAATGTCAAGACTTCTGGCTGTTAATCAGCTCGCTTCATGAGGTAGCAGAACGCATCTGCTAGGTTCGGTTATGTATTGGGTACATGGTATATAGGGAGGGCACTGGCTCGCTGGATGTAGACTGGGTTTCTTGGGTCAGGGTTCTTCTAGCTGTACATACTTGGGCGACTGCTCTGTATATTGTCCAATCAAGCACATATGTTTCTTCGAATATCTTGGGAGTATGGGTTTCAGAATGTCGTCTCAAGAGACAGTGTCCTCAAGCAATGACAGTAAACCTCCGACAAGGTAAAAGCTCCCAGTAACCAAGACGTTAGTCTCTGGACCCCCGCCGCCAATGTTCTGTATGAAGTCGGTAGAATCCTCAACGGTAGGAACCACAAGCACCCTAGCAACAGGATCGAGGCGTCTCCATGTTTCTGCCATCTCCTTCTGCGCCTGGAGAGTTTTGAGCTCTGCGGGGTTGACGTTGAAGTTGGTGAGATCTTCATCATCAGTGTCGGCGGCAAAGACCAAAGAAGTATTAAACGGGGTCACGTACCAGATTTGGACTGTCGGGTTTTGAAAGTGACGTTGGTGCAAAACACAACATATCGAAACTTAGACTTGTTGGCCTTATACAGGCTCTCGTGCACCACTTTCAGCAAAGCATGGGCGTCTCTCGTGGACTGTTGGTTGAAAATCAGTGCACACGGAAGATTCCTACAGCAAATGATTAAAATTGGCAGCAGATGGAAAGAGGAACAGTGCAACTCACGAGTTCCGGGTGGCCGTGTCAAACCACCGACAAGCGACTTGGAGGCTTTGCTCATTATGAGCCCCATCTAGATGCCAGCGAATATTTCCCGTAATCTTTCTTTCGCATCTGCCTCTCCATACCATGGTCTCCAATCCACGTTTAACCTGGCTTGGGAGATAATCAAGGCCCCATGAAATAGGTGCTCCCCATCTCTGAAGAATGGCCCCTGCCAGGTGAATAGCAAGGGAGGCGTTCCTCTTTTGGAAAGATTCGTCTGGGTAAATGCTGATCTCTCCAAGGGCCGGTACCGGGTTGATCTTCATCAGGTTTGCCCCTTTCTCGGTTGCTCTGTCACTCAAAACCTTCATCGCTGCAGCGTCTTGACCTACGGTGAAAGCAGGGCACCCCCTTTTCATTATCCCCGCCTTGTGCCATGCGATTTGCTCAATCGCGGTACCGAGAGTCTGGACGTGGTCTATACCCAGCGTCGTGATGGCAACTGCAACCGGCTGATCGATGATATTTGTCGAGTCAAGCTCACCGCCAACCCCGACCTCGTAGATGGCTGCGTCAACTTTCTCCTGCATGAAGACGTGGAATGACATAAGAGTCAAGAATCGGAAGTAAGTCGGCTTTTCTTCATAACCCAGTTCCTGTTTTGCAGATAGAGCATCCCATACTTCGAAAAAGTATTGAGTGAAGAGCTCCTCTGAGATAGGCTTTGAGTCGAGTCTTATTCGCTCTCGTACTGATACGAGATGCGGAGATGTGTATAGACCAATCTTTCGTGGTACGCTTGACTCGTTGTGGAAGCTTTGAAGTATGGAATTCGTGTATGCGCACGTAGTCCCTTTACCTTTGGTCCCTGCGACGTGGACGATGTTCATGCGGTTCAGATCGCGAGGCTCGATAGTCAGTCAGGATTCATTGACGGGGCTCTGGGATGATCACAGTATAGCCAAGGCATCCAAGCCAGTACTTCATCTGCTTCAATGCGCCTCCATCTAGCTTCTGACCATGACGCCGCCTTTCTTCCAGGGCCTTGTGACCTGACTGCGTCGAGTTCAACAGATTGATGGCATCCTTCAAACAGTCAGTCTTTCTACGCCTACTAGTGTTGGGCTGGGAATTCTGGGGTAAATACCTCGTAGCTGCGCCTTGTAGCTTCCCTCACTGCCGGCATTTCCGAAGTTTAGAATGATGCAATAGTAGATTTTGATGAATAGCAAGGCACCAGCAACGCAACGGGAAGTATCTATATCAATCGTTTTTAGTGTCTGGTAGCGTTTACTCTCATATACGACCCAAAGATCCGGTTCGCTCAAGAGGCCATTCACTCTATGGAAATACGATTGAAGTTGTCGTTAGTGATGAGGTAAGTGCCTCGTGTCGTCCGATGTACGCAACCTTGCGAACAGGGAACTTGTGCTTGTAGCACGGCAAGATAAGCCGTGCCCCTGGCACGTTCTCATATCTACACAACGAATCTCGGAGTTTCGGGCGTGAATCCGCTTACAAACCGGTTTGATACAGGATTCTCGGTCCCAGCTCGCATCGTGCGCGTCGGGGATCAATGACCTACACCCAACATGCCGCGACTCGGTGCCACACTCGCTCTTCAAATCCCCGTCCTCCGGCCGAGATCCCCCAGCCACCATTCCGGCCCCCGAGACACCCCGGAAGACCCGTTTCGTTAACCCGGGACAGTGCATAGTCGCAACACCGCAACCGCACCTTCATCTGATCCACATCTCCGGTTTCACTCACCACTGGATGCCGGATCTTCCCCAAACACCCATCCGAGCTATTACACAATCATCAACGTGAACTTAAAGGATGGATGCAGCTGCAAGATGAACGACTCCTGGTGACTGCGGTTCTCAGCTCTGCAGCCTTCAAGTCAAAAACCTACTGCCCAAGACACCACAAACTCGACGCCAAACCACCAATCTCACGTGCCAAACCTCCCCCATCTCAAAATGACCGACCTCAAAAACCTCCCCGAGATATACTGCCGCGCCTGGGCCTCGCGCGACCCAGCCCCGCTCCTCGCCCTCTTCGCGCCCGACTCCGTCATGACCGACCACGGCGCGCAGATCCACGTGCCCTTCGCCTTCCTCGAGCGGCACCATAAGCACTGGAACGGCGCGCACGACGACTTCGCGGTGTGGCTCGACCCGCAGTACCCCGTCTACTGGGCGCAGCTCGACGACCGGGGCAACGGGTACTGCAGCTTCCGGACGGTCAACAAGGGCGTCTTCGTCAACGACCTCGGGCGGCGCAAGGCGACGGGGCTGCCGTTTCAGTACTCGGGCGTGATCGATCTGAAGCTGCGGGAGGGCAAGATCGTGCAGGCGGACGAGTGGTTGAGGGTGCCGTTTGAGGATAGCGTGGCGCCGGAGAAGTATATTACGATTTCGGAGGACAGTTTGAAGGGGGTTATGAGGAAGGATCTGCATCAGGAATGAGGGCAGTTGCGTTGGTGTAATGAGAGTCAATCTCATTTTTATATGAAGAATCATGTGCAACGCAGCGACCGATGTTGTGTGTTCAATTTGGTGACTTTCAACCTGCCCTTCTCATTATATACAGTGCCCTTTGCTAAGCGTCGCCTTACCACAATGACACTTGCACATGCAACTCATACAAATACATGATTACATTAATCTCATACCATCGTAACCCATTCTCATCCATCCACTCATTTCTTCTTCTCCTGGTTTCCTCCCCTACGACGTCGTCAGTGTCAACTCACCTCATCTCAACGGATCCAGCACTCACAGTATCGATAATGTCAAATCGCCCTGGATCTTAGCCTTCAGCTCAATATCGACATCAAGATCCATATCAAGCCGCACCGAAGGCGCCCCCTTGCCTTTGCCCTGCACCTGCTGCCCGTTCTGCGGCGCAACCTGCTGCGCGGTGGACCCGTCTTCTCCCTGCTGGTACTCGTACACCTGCCGCTGCCGCCCCTCCCGACGACGAACTCCCTGCTGTTGCTGCTGCGCCGCGACCTGGTTCCTCAAGTCTTGGGAGCTGCTTTCCGTCTCGGAGGCAGAGCTCTCGGTGGGTGCAGCGGGGTTCTTCGAGGGCCCGGGCTCCTGCGCCGTCATTGCGGGGTTCGCTGCCGGCGGCGCCGTTGGTTGCGTTGCGCGCTCTTCCGCGTGCGACGCCATTAGGTGTATGTTTAAAGTTTTGCTAAACCGTATGCGTGGTAGATCGTGCGACGTTAAACAAGGCAGTGTCTCTTGTTAGGTGCGACACGATAATTATTAGGTTGTTGACGTTGGAATGGGTATCGATAAGGACAGAAATGCTTCAGATCCAATGCTGCAGGGACTTGTGCGTTTTTCCACGCGCGCCCACTAAACAGAAATAAAACGCCTCAATTCAAAGTTCTAGAACGTGCCTGAATGACGTAGCGATGTGAATCATGCTGATGTCCTAGCCGCCGCGTGGAGAACCGTGTCTTGCTCCCTTTCGGGACGAAAAGGAGCAAGTGAGGATCATGTCGGGATGACATCATCCGCCGCCCCCCTCTGATCCCGTAGCGGGGTGGTTTGACCCACGAAACAATGTCGATAACTCGCGACCGAGAACGTTCGAAAAAGGATCAACGGGAATGACTAAGATCGTTTAAAAGATGATGCGGAGTCCGAAGGATAAGATTTGGGATGAACTCAGTTGCGGATGAATTATTTTGCACGTTGGTGAGTTGTGGGCCTCACTAAAGACTTGCATTATTATGTTGTTGTCTCTGAAGCTGCTGCATGAAGCCAATATGGTCCAAAGTGATTCTGTAATTCTTCTAGATATCTACAGAATATAATACAAGCTCACATGCTGTCCATTACTCAGAGCAGGTTCTCTAGCTACGCCTTATTCGAAGACACACTGGCGTCATTCAGCAGTCGGACCTCGCGTCTGGCCTAGAGAAGCTCCTCCTCGATAGCAGCAAACAAAAACGCCCCAGACCCTCTAGCATCATTCTCGACGAGCGGGATACTCGTGTAGTACTGCGCGAACACTCATTAGCAACATTCCCAACAGCCAAGTCAGGCACAGAAGCGAAAAGCGAATAACTTACCTCAAAGCTCGCATTCGAGTTCAGACTCCCAACCTGCACCGTCCCCAAGAAACTAATCGTCCCGTTCCCGTCCTCCCTCACGAACTCATCCACCAACAACTCATACGCCTTCAGCCCGACCGCTTTATACCTCTCCTCCAGCAACCCGTCCCTCACGCCGCGCAACAGCCCATACGCAAACATGGCCGTCGCGCTCGCCTCAATGTAATTCCCCTTACGTGTCTCGTACCCCTCGTTCATGATCAACCACCACCCGCCCCCGGCGTCCTGGCTGCGTTCCAGCCCGTCCGCTAACGTCACCAAGTACCCCAGCAGCCGCGCATACCCGGGTAGACTGGTCGGGTACACCTGCAGCGTGTCGATGAGCGCCATGAAGTACCATCCCACCGCGCGGTTCCACACCAGCGGGCTCGCGCCGGTGACGGGATCCGCCCACACGGCATCCTTCGCCTCGTCGTACCCGTGCACGAGGAGGTTGCTCGTGTGGTTGCGGCAGTGCTCCTCAATCAGGTCGAACTGCAGCGCAATCTCCTCCCACGCGGTGACATTCTCCCTCTCAAACAGGCTGACGTACGTCGCGTAGAACGTGTCCGCCATGTATATCCCGTCCAGCCACATCTGGTCCTCGTAGATGGGCGCGCGGTGCCAGAACCCGCCGCTCGGAGTGCGCGGCCAGCGGTTCAACTGCTGCCGCAGCCCGTCCGCCGCGGTCTTGAGCTTCGCGTCGCCGGAGCGCTGGTAGAAGTACAGCAGGTTGTTGCCAATCCGGATGTCGTCGAGGGAGTACCACTCCGGGTCCCAGCCGTCGAGCGTACCGTCCGCGCTGACGAGCGACGAGACCTTGGCCTCGGCGGCTTTGAGAAGGGGCGAGGTCGGGGAGATGTGGGCGCCCGCGCGGGCGATGCCTTCCCAGAGGACGGCGGGGCCGTAGCCTGCGTCGATGGGGGTTTGGCGGTCGATGAAGGAGGAGGCGAGCCATTCCGAGTAGGCGCGGGCTGCGTTGGTGAGGGCGAGGCTGCTCGTGAGAGCGAGGATGGAGAGGGAAGTACGCATCGTGTGAGAGGTGAGGACCAACTCCGGGAATGGGTTAACGGGAGAGAGTAGACAAGCCGCCGCTGATAATCAAGCCAAAGACGGTGGAGAAGGAGAATGGAAGTCTCATATTAATACCGTGGCAATACCCTCGTTATCTTGCCCTCGGTGAGCCGCCATTCGGCCGGGTTCATGGGCTGGAATGGCATAGCCTACTCCAAAGCCGTGCTGTTCTTGTGTGCAACTACATATCAATAATGAAGGCGTAATCGATCCACTCCCAATTCGCCATGTCAATGGAGGAAATTCTTTCTCTTGCAGAATTGCATGCGCTGGATGCTGGTAATCGCGGGGGATTGAGCGCGTGCCAAGACGGTGAAATAGGGCCTGGGTAGCATTGGTCCTGTTTGGGGTAAAGATGGTCGACGTTCGTGCCGAAATTGTCCCTCTCGCTCGAAAAGTGACGGCATTGGAAAAGTGTCTTTGCGCCATGCGAGAATTCTATATCATCCGTTGAGGTAACGACGTAGACGTGAAGGACAGGCAGAACGCCTTTGATCAACTTGGATCCTCACGCTGTCGCCATGTGCCAGCCCCTTGTTCGCCAAGCCAGTCGCCGCGTGGCCGGAAGTGATACCCCGGTAGCACCGGCTCGCTGGATGAATGCAGCCCACGCGGCCGATCTTCCAAAGGAATCGTCGACTGCCCTCATTGTGGAAGATTTCTGTCAGGGAGACATCATAGGCGAAGACAACGGGACAAGCGAGCACTAGAGTAATGTTCGGTAAACTGTCATCCACATCCCATCAATTAAATAAGATATATAGTATGGAAGTCCGTTGAGATATGTAGTCTCAACTTAGGGACTTGTTTTCTTCGTGATGCGAACGGCTTCCGCCATACAAAAGGGGTATCATATGCCGCACCATTCCACTTAAACAACGTTTCCGCGCACCTGCTTCACCTTCTTGACGTTGATGTCTCTCCACATGGCGACGGAGCCAAGTGCACCAACCAACAGGCACACACTGGTGATGAGCATGATGCGCTGCGAGTCGCCGTAAGCACGCTGGATTCCGATGCGCTCAGGAGATCCGACAGGATAGCCGAGCTGCGAGTAGATATCTCCGTAGATCTGGTCAACAGGAGTTCCTGCGGGCGTGTACTTCGCAATATTCTTCTTGAAGGTTCCGGTCCAAATGGCTGATGCGACGGTGTATCCAACCGTGGAGCCAATGCTGCCAAACAGATCGAGAACGGCGAAGATGACTGCCACATGCTGATGGTCGGAGGGAGAAAGCATGGCCATCTCTCCGCAAATGACGGAAGGGCCACCCGCAAAAGCAACAACTGAATAAGTTAGTAAGATAAGATGCTTGCGACGCAACGGGCAACTTACAGATCTGGGTCATGATAACGTATCCAATGTCCTTGTCCGGCTGACGGAAATAGATCATGAGGCCAACACCAAGCATCATAAGAGGGATGCAGAAGAAGAGAGCGAATGGCTTGAAACGACCGGTCTTGTAGATCAAGCCAGAAATGATCAGGGAGAAACCGCAGGATCCGGTGCGGTAGATGTTGCCGATGTAGGTAGACTGTGAGACAGAGGTGTTCCAGACGACCATAAGCATGGAGGTGAAGTAAGAACCCCAAACAGCCGAGTTGAAGAACAGGAAGACAAACATCAATCCGCCGAAGAAGACGGTTCGGTCCATCAGCAGGGAGAAAGGAATGAAGGTGACTGGGGCCCAGAACTTCTCATAGACAGCAAAGAGAATGATCAGGAGGAAACCGATGATGATGAAAGAGATGATCATGGGGGAGCGCCAGCCGTCGGCCTGGTAGGAGTACAAGCTGAATGGCAGGAGGAAAAGAGCCATGCCGGTAGCAAGAATGAGGATGCCCAAAGCATCCACCTCAATGAGGAACGCCTTGACTTTGGCAAGAGAGATGTTTTTGATGGCGCCGCGGTCCTGAATGACGCCCTGCTTGATAGCCTTGCGTTGGTTCCAGAGAAAGAGACCGACCAGAGGGCAAATCACGACGGGTGCAACGATGGACCAGATGCCCAGACCCCAGCGCCAGCCAATACCGCCCTCCTTGAGAAGACTCTCGGTAATCGGCCCAGCGGCCCAAGTCAGGAAGATGTAAGGCGACGTGGCAAATGACAGCATAAGGGCTCTGCTCTTCAGCGTTGAGGTATCGGCGATGAAAATGGTGATGCAGTAGCTGAGGCCCTGGGCTCTGTGATGTGCAAGTTAGCCGCTGATTCGGCTGATGGAAAGATGGTATCTTACCCTGTGGAGTAGAAGACCTGTGCGGCGGCATAAGTCTGGACATTGTTGCATGCCGCCATCATGATGAAACCGAGCATCCAGCATACAAGCATCAAGGAGAGACCTTGAGGACGGCCCCAGGTGTCGAGAATCTTGGCCAAGGGCAGCTTGATGAGGCCAGCGATCAGAGTTGACATGATGCTCGTTGCTGCTGTCAGAGAGTGCAGCGAGAAGCTGCTGGTGACGAAAGGCGTCAACACACGGATGGAAACTTCCTGGATGGCGGTGACGACGTAGAAGAGCCAGATGCTGAATGGATTGTTAGTAATAGGTTACCAAGAGCCTCCACTCGAGCTACTCACAAGACGTAGGCAATGATCAGGTCACGCTTCGTCCAGACGGCCGTCATACCCTCAACCTTGGCAACACCAGCTTGAACATCTTTGCCCACGAGGTCCTCCTCGCTGGACTTCTCGGCTGTGTTTCTCAGCGACTTTTCATCGCCGGCCGGCAGGGGCTCGGCTGGCTCAACGGCCACCTGCTCCTCGGCGGGAGCCTTCTTGGAGAACAAGCCCATTATCGCTGTGTTGTCTAATCGATTGGTTGTCTAATCGGAAGCCGGCTTCGTTTGATGGTAAAATGTGCGAGGACCAGGCTCAGCGGCGCAGTAGAGCAACAAGGAGCCCCGTTTCTTGCTGTCGTGGGAAGGGATGCAGCTGAGAGAGACACAGGCTGCCCGATGGAGGGCAGCGCGGCAAGCTGTTTATATACAGCATGGTACGGGACCCTCCGGCAAGCCCATGCAAGGACATCGGCTCGGCGATGCGATGTTGAAGGTTGATCTTGACGGATGTCAACGCTAAGGCAGAGGCGAGAGCCACCCACACCTCCACCACGCCCAGGACTAGCACCAACAGGCTCGTGTGCCTGGATGTCCAGCTCTCGCCCGCGCAAAAGAACCGTCTGGCGGTTTTGGGTGGTGGGGAAGGGTCCACGGGATGGCTAGGATCAGCGGTGGCAGACGGACGGTTCTGGGTTGTGGTAAGCAAGCCAGACCACGCCGGTGTTCCACTCTGACGACTCGGGCTGCAGTGGTGCCATTCATTGTCTTCTGGTACGGACGGCCGCAGCATTACGAAATCAAGTCAAGGGAGATGGACTTGACCGGTCCAGGTCGTTGGGCGCGTTCCGACGGAGTGGAGAGACATGTCGCAGGCGGCAGTCGATGTACAAGGAAGCCCTCCGAGAGCATGAGATTCTTGGAGGATGCTTCGGATGGACAGCTGAAGAGTGGAAAGAGGTTCTAGTTGCTTGGCGTTGCAATGGTGAATCGTGCGTGCAGATGCGTGAAGGGTGGAAGCCTGCCGTTAGGAGCCGATGCGCCGAAAGAAGCCCTAGCTGCAGCTCGGTTACCAGTGTCGGGTCACTCGTTGGTGGCATCGATCCGTGGCCTCACATGTCAGATTGGTCAGAAAAGAGCTCGCTGCCACTTGTCTCGGGCGTTGGCGAGTGGATTGCTGTAAGAAGCTGGCCTGATTCGAGCTCAGGGGATCGCCGGTTCATGTGGCCTTGGCTACCCTTTCCCAGCCTTAAGCTATGGACGATGATTCTGTGGCGAGAGACGGAGGATGACCAGGTGTTGACGCCCTCTGGTCGCAAGATGTTTGCATTCCTGACGCAGCCGAAGCCATTCGAGTAGTCTCGAAATCGTCAAGCCTCGCTCAAGATGTCCCTAGCAGAGGCGGCCGACCGGACGGAGCCATCGCCCTCAACGGCGGAGCTTGCTGGACAGAAGTTCTTTCGAGTTGCGGGTCTTTGCGAGGATCCGGAGTCCGAAAGTACCCCAGCCGAGGCACCAAATAAAGACAGAAAAAAGCTTGACTTGAAGGTTGACCAGGGTTTAGTGGAGGAGGGAAATGCGACGTGAACTTGGCCGGGCACGAGAGGCCACAGTTCATGGCGACTGCCAATTGGCAGGTGAGGGGGGGGCAGGTCGTGCTTGCCATTTGGAAAATGGAAGCTGCCTTCCCAGAACAAGCAGAACATCGGGAAGGAAGGATCGAACTGGAAAACTGGAAGGAGCGATCAGTGGTGAACGCACCCCACCCACTCTTGCAGGGAAGGAGGTCCCCCAACGGCGGCCATTGGTTGGTCCATCGCCTTTAGTGTCACTTTAGGCGGTGGGGCCGTTCCAATGGCGCTGATGCAAAATTTTTATCTGATTCGGCCCCGCTTTTAGCAATCTTATCAGATCATCAGGCTCGCTGACTGGCCGACACCATCCGCCACTTCCACCTCGCCTCTCTGTGATTCCATCTCGAATCTCAATCGTTCATCCATCCCGATCCCCAGACCCAGGAAAGGCCCCCACGAAGACCGCTTTTCTACGAGTGTCTTCCGCGTGCCGAGCAGCGTTACACTGGCGCCAAGTACATATCTGCATACGAAGTCACTGCTACCAGAGAATCGTGGACATCATGGACTCAAGGACAACGTCGCAGCTTTTGGCATTGATAATGGAAAACCCATTCGACAGCCGTACTGACTCCGAATAGTTCCGCATGCCACGGCGCCAACATGCCAATAAGGCCGAAAACCGGGCTTGATCGAAACCTCACCCGATTTCAGCCCTTCATACGCGCTTGCTGTGCTGTGCCGCAAGACCATCCACGGATGTCTCGTGAGCCCTGCATACCATTCTAGTCGGGCGGCAGTCGGAGCAAGGTTCATGCACCGGCGTCGGTGCCTTACAGAAAGCGTCTCTCAGCCTTTTGAGGATATTCTCATGCCCTGTCTTCACCTTAGATCGTGGCGATGTCTCGGAAGTCATGCGTACTGGAACCAGAAGAAGGGAGTCATGCCGTTTAGCCGTCACGTCAGCGTCCCTTGTCGATCTAGACGCCTCCTCCCACCGGCGAGAGAGCACTAATCCAGATCACTGGGCCAAGCGCAAGCGGGCTTTCGAAGTCAATCAAGTTGCCGCTGGACCTACGATGGAAAAGGCCTTTCCATGAAGCGCGATTGCCGATCCAGCAGGAGCGCTACCCGGGGACTTGACAGTGTCTCGGGACCCAATTCCCGACAGCTTGATTGCAGGTTCCAGCGCGGACCGTATTGGGAGCCAGACCACGGCAGTGCCACGCGACGATGCGCGGATCGTCAACCCACAATGATCCAAGCTGGCGATGCCAAGAGGTTGGCAGCTTGCCAACCCGAAGTCAAAGCAGTCTTTCAAAGTGGCGCCACGGTGCCCCGGATCCCATCGCAAGGCCTTTTGCGACTTTGCTTCAGGCTACATAACATGCAGCCTTCAGCTTTGAGGCCAACCCGTACCCATCGCCGGAGATGATGGCCACCGAGCAACGGAGACGGTCCACCAACAAGACCGATGCGACTATTCAAATGAAAGGAGTCACAGCACCAATCCTTCAAGTGGTTTTGAATGCCAAACAACCCAAGACTGTCCCATTTCCCGTGTCAACCTCGCCCCAGGAAATTCTTGCCCCAACAGGAAACGACTGCATACAAGACTACCTCCACCGACATCGGCCCACCATCAAGGGTGTCGTGGGGGCCTCCAACCTAGCTTACCACGCTGGAAATAATCTGACAACAGACAATGCGTCCTGTAGGCTGCCCAGGCCAACGCGCGGAGCATTTGCGGACCCATCCGCAGAAAGAGCATCTTTTAACGACACCTCTTCTCGCGCAAGGTGGCACGCGAATACCAAAGATCTTTCCAGACAACTGAAGACTATAAGATGCCCGGAGTCGCGCCCACATCACGCGTTGTTTGAGATGGGCTTTCCCCTCATTTGTATCAACTACAGCATCCTGCCGTCCATAGACCCGTGTTAGTGGCGGCCGCCCGTGGAAGCTAAGCGCTACGCTGGACGTTTGTCGAAACATATGCTGTTTTACGCGAGAGTGTGGCCAACCTCGCGTTCGCCTGCCCCCAAGACAGCCGTACATCTCATCCAACACGAAAGAATTTGTCATGGTTTTCTTCCAGTTGTGTTGACCCATTGATGGAATGTTTACTACTTTGAGAGCCTGGACCGGTTCACACCCACTGCCACTGAGGGAGTGCTATCTATGCTATCTATCGGCCCGAGCTCCACAATACAGTAATTTGCGGCATGTCTGGACACTCAACCCACGCTTTCGAGCGATGAAGTGATCGGAGTCTTGACCTAATGAACGAGAATATGAAAGAGAATACCGTTGGGCCTGAAAATGGTCATGATGGCCGGCCTCCCTCGCATCACCTGCTTGCAAACCTCGTCCTCGTCCCCTACTTTGGTTAGCCCCGTTCGAGAGACTCTCAGAAAGGAGCCTTCACCCCGTAACCTGTATATTGTCGGACTCGATTCCAATGATTGCCAGTACCGTCTCATCTTGCTCCACGGTTCCGAGGGTCTCCGTCAATACAAGCATATTGAAGAAAGCGAGTCTGGTGGATCTTCTCTGTACTGTAGCGGTATTCAGGCACAGCGTCTGAGGTCCCGTCAACAGGATCTGATACACCAATGATCTTCAGCTTTGAATTAGAGGATAACCTATCCCAAGATGCGATCACCGACCACAGGAAGGTGACGATGCCCCTCGTCTCCATCGTGGCTCTGCAAAAGGCCAATACATTGGGCCCAGCCGCAGCGCCATGGACGCGTCGAGGCAGGGGCCATGCCAAACATTTGACTTGCCCTAGTGCAGGACAGACCTGAAGAACTTTGAAGAGCATGATGTAGCGACTTAGACCCGCACATGCAGTCAACCTTACGACCCAGAACGCCTATGTTCCTGCGTCCACCTCGGCGTCCACCACGGACGCCTCAGCAGCTTCTTCGCTTCTCTCAGGCTATGCGCTGTTTTAATGTGCTGCACAAACAGTGATGCCTCTTGAGTCCCTCCTTGCGCGAGGGAAACTTCTTCATAAACTTCTTCTCATGAACCTTTCTATACTCTGCTCTGGGGGAGCTGGGCTGCATACGAGTAGAAGAAGGGCGCGGTTCGCATCGCGCTCAACCCCTGTGTTGACGCGACTGGACACCCTGGATCGCTCCGCTCCGGACCCGGGCAATCTTCGGTGACGGAACTGTTGTTCGCGCCGAAGGAGGCGGGGTTTTTCAAAACTCCATTGTCCATCGTTCACATCAACTCGTGCATCACCACCATCGTGTCGCGATGAACACAGAAGAATCCATGACAACGTGAAAGTCCGGCTCAAATTATGCTCTAAGCTTGAAGCCTAAATATTCTTTGTAAGCGACCTAGGCACAGGAGCTTTGAAAACCGTCAGGTACAGCAAGGAGGGGTCCGCTCTGGGTATCTATAGTACAGAACTCCTAAGGTATTCAGTGAGGAATGAGCACTGGCGAGAGGGCTCGAGGGCGCCCGAGAGAATAGAATAGGCCGAAAACAAGAAGTAGCCAAGCTCTCGAGAAAATGTGAGGGCTATCTCTAAGCCTGTGTATCAGGCGCCGTAAAAGGATGTGGGGGCTCCGAAAACTGCTGCATATCGTTCGCTCAAGAGGTCGGGACGTCGGGGGGTGTCTCACGGCGATTCCGTTCATCTGCCAGAATTGAACGTGAACTTCTTGGCCACGAGGTGTACCAAGCATGATTTCCGTACGAGCGGAACTTCCATCAAAAAAAGCCTCCCTCGCTTCTAAAGAACTTTGCATATGCCCTTTCGCAACCTACTCCTTTTGCCTTTCAGCGAGAGTACACGGATTACTCCGTGTACTCATCAGAATGGTGTTGAAGTGGAAACGACTTCCACATTCAGGCATAATTGCCTCCATTGATGAGCTGCTAAAGAAGCACAACCCCGCGGGCTTCGTCAATCGGGTGATTTTGAATCCCGCGATGACGACGAATATATCTGCCGACATCCGAGTAATACGACCGCTCCTCCTCTTGTTCGTGCAGCTGATCATGGAAGAGTAGTCCGAGAGCGAGGTCAGGGCAATAATTCCGAGATTTGAGAGGTTTTGGTGAACCATGGACGCAACTGACTATTGGTGCCCGCAGAGCACATTGGAAGTCAATTCGTACTGTTGACGTATACTTCCTTGGTTGATAAACAACATGCAATCCATTCTGCTCGCTACTATAATACATCCTATAGCAGAAAGCATCGATTTCCAAAGTCAACGGCTGAAGGCCTTGGGTATACAGAGTTTGGCCCTGAACGGTGCTTACTGAGACCAAAGCTTAAATATCGTGGTTCTCGAGGATTTCTTGGTCCCTTTGTCCGCAACTCTAAATCCGCACTCCAATTTTGCCTTTCGAGATATTATCAATCATCAGTAAGCTAGCCAAGTCTTCTTACCTTGCATTCCGTTCCGCCTTACTCGCCCTATGAGGGGTTAAAAGATGGTAGTTTTGATCTAACAGTTTGTCGGGGCACACTATCTCACGGAGACGGCCGCGCGCACTGCCAGGGCAGGCAACTCCAACGTCTAATGTAGTGAGTGATCACGGGCGCGCCTGAGATGAACTGCCGGCAATGGAAATCATGAGCCAGGCATCGCTAGCTTGTGTTCAGGCGGGATACGCGTAAAGCTTCGTCTGCGTGGATAGAAATTCGGATGGCATCTTCTTCTCCATTTCTGGCGAATTTGGCATGCGTAGACATAACTCTCGACATCGATCCATTTCGGGGAATGATCCTTATGTCTTTGCTGAAGACAAAGCCAATCACATGGTATGTAGGTGGGAATAGCACAAAAACAAAATAGCATTGAAGAGAAACCCAAAGAGCATGGGTCGTGGGCTTTGTGCTTGACCTTCTAGCCTTTGGCTGGCTATGCGGGCTGATTGCAAAGAGGTAAATAGCAGTTGAGTGACCGCCGCAGAGCGCCGAAGGGCTAACAGACCGACAGCATCTGTGTTGAATATTTTAAGCATCTTCTAAGCAGCTTGCAGAATAACTGGGGTGATCATCAGCCTTCCACGTTCTTTGAAACTGGTACGAAGAGCCTCAAGAGATAACACAAGAACCCCTTCATCAAGATGCTTGTCTCGAATATCTTCTTCCTGATCATCGTTGGTCCGACTATAGCGGCGCCAGTAGCCCGCTTGCGGGACGAGGCAAGGCTGGTCACAGCAGGAGCACCTCCAGCACCCTCAAAAGGGATGACCGGAAAGGTCCCGGCCGTAGCTGTAACGACAAAGCCGCAGCAGGAGCAGGAGCCCAATATTCCCGAGGCCCCCGAAGCTCCTGATAACTTCGATGCTCCTTATACCATCGATCCTCTGCCATATCACAACCCTACCCCCGAAGTCGCGAACTATCCCAACGGTGCGAACTATCCCAACGGTGCGAACTACCCCGACGCCGCGAATCATCCCGATGCCGTGAGCTATCCTGACACCGCCAACTACCCCGATGTCGCGAGCTATCCTGGCCCAAACAACGAAGTCAATCCACCGCCCCTGAGACGTCGACGAGTCCTACCCCTAGCTCCACGAAGAGACCCGAAACAACACGCCGCTAACGTGGAGGCAATCAACGACCGGAAGGCCTTCCACGCATCTCGCGTTGAGAAGTGGAACTACACTTGGGGCCATTACCCAGTTACCAGGCAAAAGGGACAGCCTGTGCAGCCAGGCACGCCGGGCACGGGAGGAGGCCACCATGTCAAATCTTGCCCGGCAAATAAGGACTATTCCAAGTGTATCACGCATTGAAATACAGGGCTTGTTCAGCTTAGTATATGAGAGCTAAGCCTTGCGCTGCGAAAGTTTAGCGGACGTGTAAGACTGATCTAATTGAAGGAAAATGGATGTTCTGTCACTCACTGCACATTTTTGTAGACACTCAAGTAGCTTCCGAGGTGTAGCTTAGTGTGTGTCACCTGTATGAGCTGCCCCCTCTGTCTCCTTATTTGCAAAGAGGCCTGAAAGAATAGTTCTAAGAGCTGCCTATCCGTCACTGTCGAGTATGCTCCCCAGCCTGGAGCCTAACTCAAAGTCCTCAGAAAGTACTAGTAATGGAAGTAACATTCGATCAGTCACACCTGGATGGACGATTGTGTGCAGTAACACAGGTCGCAAAAGGATATCTGCTCGATGCGCTTAGAAGCACGTTGCAAGGACCCTCGGATATTGTTCTATGATCATGTCTTACGGATCCTAAAGCGTCCAGCTTTTTGCCCCCCGCCTAACGGATTCACGTACAAGAGGGGTTTTCCCCATCAAGATCGACTTCGTTCGCTACGTAGTAGTCATCAATGATCCGTTCATTCTCCTTATTATTTCTGTAACAAGCCAACTCCCCCCTATAGATAGGGCTGGGTTCAGTCCGAAGCTCAGCTGCACTATTGTTGCGCGAGGCGAGTAACCGTCTTGCATGTCAATGAGCAACATTTTGAAATTAGGCATGGAGTTCACATTCGTCTTACAACTGCCTCAGCTCCTCCCTGCCCGGGCTGTTCCGCAGTATTGAGTGCGGAACAGCCCGGGCATACGAGGTCAAGGGCATCCCTGAGATTTTTGTCTGTTCCAATTGGTTGCCCTTACCTTCCATCGCCTAATAGGCAAAGAGAAAGTTTACACTAAGCGAGCCGGATACATTAACAGGCCAGTCCCTGGAAATTACGGATACATCCTGCTGCTTTTTCCTCATTGAACTCCTCTCTTGGGATCTGAAACGATAACTGCAGCTTTGGACAACTTCGCTAAGACGCACATGCACCGAAAGCCTACAATTTCTTTCCCAATTCCGCGCAATATCTTATGTGAGAGTGAAGAAGACGCTACCTAGAGTGAATTAATGACCATAGTGTTATAGTTAGCTTTCTAACAGTAGGGTCTACTAATAAAAGCTAGGGATTAATACGTTCTAACAGTACACTAGGTTATAGTCTAAGTTAAAGGTCGTAAGCTATAGTAAATTAAGTCTTTAGAAACTAAAGTAATTAGTCTTAAGTTTAATAAGTAATTTATAATAAAAGTAAGCTAAGAGTATTCTAAAGATAAATACTAAGTTAATTACTAAAAAACTATAGAAGTTTAACTATAAACTAAGTTTAAGGTTATACTATATATAAGTTTTATATAGTATCTTCTATAGTAACTATATAAGATATCTATACTATTTAATATATCCTATAAATAGTTAAGATAATAGATATATTTAATATATCTATTTTTATTTTATATCTATATTACCTCTAAAGTTATATAACTTATACTATAGTTCTTCTTTCTCTAATAGTTCTTAGTTATATCTATATTACTATTTATATATATTTTATATTAGCTATTAAGATCTTAAGTAAGGTTATTCTAATATATTATACTTAATAAGTTATAATATTAAGTCCCCTCTTTAAAAGTTTTATTCTTAAAACTTAATATAAGTAAGTTATTAGTCTTAAGTTAGGGATCTATTAATTATACTTCCTATTTTACTTATAATATTAATACTATATTAAGTTATATCTAAAAATAAAAAGCTATATTATTACTTAATAGTTATCTACTAAGAGCTAGTAGTTAGAGGAGACTAAAGAGTTTATAAAAAGGTGTATATTACTTAGGAGGAAGTTATCCTCTTAAGCGTCCTTAAATTATAAACTTATGAGGTTTATACTAGTTATATAACCTACTCTTTTAGTAAAACTTACTAAGGGGACTATATAAAGTAGAAAATATATTATGAGATAAATTATTATATACCCCCTTAGCTATAAGAATAGCTAAAAGTACTTTATATATATATAAAAATATTTATAAACTAAAAATATTATATAAAGATTAATTATATATATAAAATTAGAAGCCCCCTCTTAAGAAAGAATAGCTTAAAAGCTTACTCTTTATAGTATTATTAAAAAAACCTTAATAAATATCCTTAATTTATAATATATTTAGTTAGCTTTATAAATATATAAAATATACTAACTTATATACTTTATATTTATAAATAAAAGTAGTTAACTAACTAAAAAGTAAATAAAATAGAAGATTTTTCTTAAGGTATATATAAAACTTTTCTTTCTTTTATATAACTTTTTATATTTTTATAAAATCTTATTTTCTATTTATAATATTATAATAACTTTTCTTAAGGATTATATATCTTTTCTAAATCTACTTAAGAGTTATTTTCTATTTTATAAGCTATTACTATTATATTATTTTATAATACTATATATATATATTATCTTTAGATATAAGCTAAGTAAGCTATAATAATAAGAGAATAAGCTATTTAAGTTACTAATAATATTTATAAATTACTTAATAAGCTTAATAAGTATTTTATTTTTCCTTTTTATTATTATTACTAATAAGCTTCTTTATAGCTCTTAATACTTATAATAAAACTTATAGAGATTTACTTTAAGAGGTTTATATTTATAACTATCTTTATAAATACCCTCTTAAAACTATTTTTAATAATCTTATTAATAGTTATACTTATATTACTAATAAGCTTATTTATTAAGAACTTACTAATAAGAATCCTATTTTTAAAGATCTAATTCTTAAGAAGTTTATTCTTAAGAGTTCTACTTTTAAAAAGTTTTTAACTAAAGATCTTATTCTTAAAGCTATTCTTATTATTAATAGTAAGTTTAATTTTAATTAGATCTCTTATAAAAACTTATAAACTATCTTAGATCTTTAGTGTTATAAGGGTTTAAGTATTAACTTCCCTCTTTTTTATAAGTATAAATATATTCTAAAGTACTTCTTTTTTAATAAAGATAAAGTAGTTATTCTTTATAAAAATAATATTATTAAAAAAAGCTTAAGTTTATAAAAAGTATACTTCTTTTTTTCTTTTTATAAGATTATTTATTAATTTATCTCTAGAACTAGCTTTATATACTCCTTCTAAGCTTTAAAATTACTAAAATAATAATAATAATATATTTCTTTTATTTTAGAAATAAAAAAGTAAGTTTAACTTTCCTTTTTTATATACTTATAAATTAATTATTCTTAAGTATTATATTTACTTAAGAGGGAAAAAATAGCTATAACTATAAAATTAATAAACTAAATAAAGTAAAATACTTTAGGTATATTATAAGTAATAGTTATAATAATAATTATATATATTATTATTATTCTTTAAATTTTAGTTATTATAACTTATATTTTAAGAGCTATTATAGTAAATATATAATTATCCTTCTTAAAATTACTATAGAAGTTAATAAACTAAATACTACTATTTATAAAATAAAGGTTACTTATATTACTATTAAAGTTAAAAAAGCTTAAAGTATAAGTTTTTATTTTATAAGTTTTTTATTTTACTTATAAATATATAGCGTTTTTTTAAAGCTTATAATACTTAGAGATCTATATAGAATAAATATAAAAATAGCTATCTTACTTCTTAGTACTATAAAACTTCTAAGGTTTATAATTAGTTTATTACTTAAGAAATAGCTACTACTTAGAAGTATTATAAAGTTATTAAAGAGGAGAAAAAGAAAACTCCTTAAATAAAGAAAACTTAAAAGAGATTTACTTCTTATAAGAGTATTTATTCTTAAAAACTTTAAAGTTCTACTCTATTTAAAATTAAATAAAAGCTTCTAAGTAAAGTGTTTTTTAAATTACTTACTTTTTTAGTTCTTTATTATATTACTCCTCTTTTTATAGCTATTTTTTATACTATTTAGTCTTATAAATATTATAATTTTTAGCTAAGTTAAATCTATTAGATTAATTCTTCTAAAAATAATAATATTACTCTTAAGTTATTATCTTAAATCTATTAATAAACTTATAAAAATAAATATATTTTAAAAAGTAATAATTATCTTATAAATATTTCTCTAGCTATTATTTTAACTTAATAAGTTATTTCTATTAAATATCCTTAAGAATAGCTTATTTCTTATAAACTTATTATTAAAAAGCTTTATATTAGTTTATTTAATATAACTTTCTTTACTACTCTTTAGAAGATCTATACTTTTTATAAACTTATTTATACTTTAATCTCTATTATTATTAATAATTTTCTTTTTAAATTATACCTTTTAACTTTAATTACTTTATAAACTAAAACTATCTTATTTATTTCTTAAAATAAAAATTCTATTACTTCTATTTAAAGTATTACTTTAGCTTATATTTATTTAAAAGAAGTAGTTTATTATTAGTTTACTTATATATTATAATCTATTTTTAATTATTATAATTATTCTAAGAGAGACTTTTTAGATATTTATAATAAGATTAAAGTATTATTAAGAAATAGTAAGATTTCTACTTATAAATAAGCTACTATAGTTAAAAACTTAGAGAATTTCTTTAATATTAAATAGTTCTCTAATATAGATCTTTTCTATACTATTTATAAGTTTAATAACTTATATTAAGCTCTTAAATATATTAGTTTTTATAATAGTTTTAATATTTAGTAGATAACTTATTTTACTTAAAGTTTTATAAAGTTTTTAATTTTATAAGAGATTCTTTAGGTTTTATAAGTAGTTTTCTTTTAAGTTTTATATATAATAAGAGAAACCTTATTTTACTTTATAATTCTTATAAATATATTATAATTATATATATTATATCTATAAGATTTAAAAGTAAGTAAAAATATTTAAACTTTACTTATAAGAGATTTTTTATAAATCTATTTATAGATATCTTATTTATTAATATATAAGTTATTTAAAAGTTTCTTTTTTAATACTTCTATTTTAACTATATATTATAGATATTAATATACCTTAAGTAAGTACTTATTCTCTCTCTATTACTTATAATAAGTCTAATTATTTACTAATTATTATAGTAAATATTCTATATATTACTAAGCTTAAGTTTAATATCTTTAAATAACTTTTAGAAAGCTACTATCTTTTTTACTATTTTTATTAAGTTTAAGAGTTTTACTTTAGTAGTTAATATTATAACTATTATTTATTTAGTTACTTTTTATTAGATTAATCCTTTAAATAGTATTATAAAGTATTTTTATAAAGATTAATATATTACTTTATTATCTATAAATAAAATATCTATAGCTATAAGTAAGATCTAAGTACTTATAAACTTACCCCTTAAAATATTAAAGTAAATTATAAAATATTAAGTCCTATATAGGTATTATATAATATATTTTATAGTAGCTAAATATTTTTAAAATAGATTTATAAGGAATTAAGATAAAAGTATTACTATAAATATAATATCTACTTTTATAAATATAGCTATATAGAGTATTAATCTAACTATTTCTTAAAAAGTCTTAACTTCTTATAGTATTATTTATCCTTTATTTTTCTTAAGTTCTATTTAAAATAGAGAGGTTAATAAGTAAGTAATATTTTATAAATTAAACTTCTAAGTAACTTTCTTAATATATAAATTATAAACTAAAAAGATTTTTTAAGCTTTTTAATTCTTTATAACTTTTACTCTTAAGTATTATTTAATATCTCTTTATTCTTTAATCTTATATTCTTTTTTAATTTTATTAATAACTTTATAAGTTTTATCCTTATTATCTTTATAAAATAAAATAAGAAAATTATTAATATAAAATATAACTATAACCTTTTAGTTAAAGTTTTAAAAGAAATAGAAATCCTTTTTTAAACTTTATAAACTAAATCTCTTAAAAGTAGAGCTAAATTCTTTATACTATAAGAGTAATATATCTTAAAACTTATATAAAGCTTTATTTAGCTTAATAATATATCTAATAAGAGAATCTAAGTGTTTTATAAGTTCCTTAATACTTTAAAGTATCTTATAAATAACTAAATCTCCTCTTTTTAGTATTTTTATATTTAAAAACATATTAATAATATTATATTAATATACTTTATAGTTAAATTATATAGTAATTACTATTATAACTTAAAAAGTTTAAAAAATAAGTATTATAATATAAATACTCTTAAGATCTTTTAGTTAAAAATCCTCTCTTATAATAATCTAAGTTTTTATATTTATAAGATATCTATTTATATTTAGTTTATAAGTAAAAACCTATTTTAAAAAGAGAAATTTTAAATATACTCTTAAGTAGTTTAAAATCCTCTATATCTTAAAGTTAATAATTTTCTTAAGCTCTTTATAGTATATAGTAATAAATAACTTTTAGATCTACTTAAAAAGTTTTTTAATCTTTTTTTAAATCCTTAGAAATAATAATAACTAAATATAATATATCTTATTAGATTATAATAAAGGATTAAGAAGAGGTTTTAAAACTAATTCTTTATAAATATTATCTCTTAAAGGTTTAGTTAATTTAGTTTTTATTATCTTATAAAATATATAGTAAAATTTTTTATTTTCCTTAATAACTTTCTATTTTTTTAGTATAAAGGATATAAAGAAGTTATTTTATTCTTATTTATTAGATATTAAGTTTTTATTTTCTATATTAATAATATTATTAATATAAGTTATAAAAATACTTTTAAGTTTACTTTAAAAACTACTCTCTTTATAAAAATAAGTCTAAGTATAAGTTTTCTTTATATATAAACGCTTTTTCTTTAGCTTAGAGGTTTCTTTTTATATATCTCTAAAGTTAAACTAATCTTTAAAAAGAAGTAAATTCTTATAAAAACTATTTATATCTATTAGTTTAAAGTTTCTTATATTTTTTAATAAGAACTTTATTCTATTAGTTAATTTTAGATTTTCTTAAGATTTTAAAATATTAATAGTAATATTACTCTTAAAACCTCTATTATTTAAAAGTTTTAAAGTTTATTTAGGAAGGTTATTCTTAAATATCTAACTAATAAGTTTTAAGGACTACTTAGGAGTAAAAAAGCTATATTAAGCTATTTTAGGTATAATCTTCTTATTTTCTATATTTTATAGTAATTATTATATTATAATTCCTTTATTAATTATAAGATTATTCTTATTTAGAATATTAAAGTTTATAAATATATTAGAGGTTAAAAGTAATTCCTCTATCTTTTTAACTATAGTTTTTATAACTATTAGTTTTAATCTTTCTTTAGTATCTTTCTTTAAAAAGAACTTATTTTTATTAAAAGTAATATTTTATAAAATAATTACTCTCTTAAGTATTAAAATTTAAATTCTATAGAGATTATATATATTAAGTATATACTTTATAAAATATTTAATATAGCTATATAAAACTATTTTAAACTCTCTTCTCTCTATCTCTCTTTCTCTTTCTTTTTTAAAAATATATACTTTATAACTATAAGTATATATCTCTTTTTAGTAAAATTAAATTTTAAAGTTTTATAATATATTATAAACTAGTATTTATATATTAAGATATCTCTTAAACTATTCCTCTTTAACTTTATTAAAAGACTTTTAGTTTATTAATATATAAGGACTTATATTATATAGGAAGATACCTATAAGTATTAATTTATTTTATAGCTTAAGTAGAAGTCCTATTAAGTTTAGTATTTATATACTTTATATAATTACTTCTTTTCTTATTTTCTCTCCCCTATTAATTAGTTTTTTTATATAAAAAGGGGGAAGCTTAATATTAATATTATTTTCTTAAGTTTATTATTAGTATTTAGTTATTTTTTAGATTATAATAATAGATCTATTAATATCTTATTTTATTTTATATATAAAGAGTTCTTTCTATTTAAAAACTTAATTCTTAAAGGTTTATAGTATTTAGAAGACTTTATAGTAAGTTTTATTTCTAAGGTAAAACTTAAAAAGCTTTCTTATATATTTATTCTTAATTATAAGAAGTTATAAAGCTCCTAAATAAGCTTCTAAGTAGTTAAATAGATCTTAAGAGATATATTAATAAGGATATTTACTTTTAGATTTAGATAATCTTTATAAAATAACTTATTATAAATAAGCTATAGAATAATCTTTATATTTTAGATAAATTAGTTTCTTAATCCTTACTTTCTAAGTATTTTAAACTAAATATTTAAGAACTTTCTATTTAAAATATTTAGTTTATAAGTACTAAAAATAAATATTATCTTTCTTTATAAGTTTAAAATTATAAAAAGGTTACTCTTAAGAAGTTATAGCTATTAGTTAAATAATATTTATAACTCTTAAGTAGTTTATATTAAAATAGATTTATAATAAAAATAAAGTAAAGTAATTAAAAATAAGTTTATATTTAAAAAATAAGATATTATTAATATATATAAGCGTTTAAAGTAAAGTTTTAGCTTCTCTATAGTAGATCTTATTAGTATATCTATTTAATTAAATATTAGTACTTTTAAGAGAGGATTTTAAGATAATATTAGTTTTAAAACCCTTAATATAGAAAATATTCTTAAGAGTAAGATCTTCTATTTATTTTCTACTAAGTTTATAAAGAGCTTTATAAAAAACCTTTATACTTATTCTATAAACTATTAAAACTTAATTTCTTATAGTAACTTTTTTAGGTTTTTTAAGTAGTTTATAATCTTATAAATAGTTTATATTATTAATAATATAGTTTAAAGCTATAGTATTATAAACTATAGAGAGCTATAAAAAGCTATTATTTTCTCTATTTATATTAAAAATAGATCTAAATCCCTCTCTAAGTATCTTAGGAATAAATAAGTCTATATATAGTAGTATAACTATAATAGTAACTAAGTTATTAAAATATAATATATTTTTAGTAGTATATCTTTTTACTCTTATAATATTTTTTAGCTTAAGCTATCTTTTATTTATAAAATTATTATAGATTAGTTTCTATTTCTTTAAGAATACCTTAATCTTAATATTATTCTAAATTTCTATAATAACTTTTAGAGCTAGCTAGTAAGATATTTTACTAATTAATATAAATTTAATTCTTATATAATCTTTAAGAGACTAAGTATATTATAAAGATTATTTTTTACTAATAAATTCCTAATATAAGTATTCCTTAACTTTTTTAAAAGTATCTTTAAACTCCTAAAACTTCTTATCTTTAAACTTTAATTTTTTAGATTTAGATCCTCTTAAAGTTAAGTTTAATACTTATAAGTTATTAGATCTACTACTAATTATTATAAATACCTTATTAATTTTAAGTTTCTTCTAATAAAAGTTTAATTAGATAATTCTTATAAGGATTTTATTATAATCTTTTAGTTTAAGAAAAAGTTAAGATAATTCCTTATAAGTAATAAAATCTTAGATTATTTATTATACTTAATTAGGAGTAATTTAAACCTTAATAACTTATAAGAAGTGCTTAACTATAAGGGCTTCTTAGATATCTAAAATCCTATAAATTAATATTTAGTAGTAATAATTAATCTATTAGTTATAGAAGTCTTTTAAACTAATATTTAAATAAGTAGCTTTATAAAGGATATTAAAGTAATTCTTCTTTATTATAGTTTAAGTAGTTAAGTTACTCTTTATAAGCTTACCCTTAAGTAATTTAACTACTATTTAAAGAGAAAATAATTTATTACTCTTATTATCTAAAGTAGTTTAGCTTATAGGTTTTTATAAGTATATAAATACTAAAATAAGATTTATACTATTACTTAACTTAGAAGTATTTAAAGTATATAACTTAAGTAAAAGTAGTACTTTATATCTTAGAATAAGTTTAAATAAAATATAATTCTTATTAAATTTATTTAAGATCTAAAGCTTAATAATACTTATAAGTTTTTTATTAATACTTATAAAAAGTTAGTTCTAAATATATCTTAAGAGCTAATTTTTAATTTTCTAGTTATTTTAAATATTAGCTTTTAAAATAAATTATTACTTAATAAATATTTTATATCTAACTTAAAAGAGGGGATCTTTAATTATAATAAGTAATAGCTTAATTAACTTAAGAAGAAGTTAAGAATATATAAATATAAAAGAATATAGAAGTATAAGAGAATATAGAAGTATAAAAGCTTATATAAATATAAAAGTAATAAAAACTTATAAAACTTCTTTTTTACTAACTTCTTATTATTATTAAGAATTAGCTACTTTTACTTATTTTTTTTTTTAAGTTTTATCTACTTCCTATTTCTTAAGATCTTTATTATAAATATTTTATTTCTCTTTATTAAACTAAGTAATATAATCTTTAAAAAAAGAGATATTTATTCTATTAATATTTCTAAAAATAAATATATTAAGCTTATTAGGATTAACTAAATCCTAAATATTATATATAATATATATAACTTTAAAATAGTTAAACTAAACTAGTTAGTTTTTATAAATCTTTAACTTAACTTAATTACTTTTAAAATAAAAGTTTATTTTAGAAACTTTTCTAGATAAATAAGATATTTTATAAAGTATAATAAGTAGTTATATATAAGTAGAAGTATAGAAAAAGAAGAGAGAGTTTTACTTACTCTATAAGATATTTTAATAGTAATAAAGAAGTAAAATTAAAGTTCTAATAAGTTAAGCTTATAACTATTAAGAGTTAGTAGTTAGAGGAGACTAAAAAGTTTATAAAAAGGTATATATTATTTAAGAGGAAGTTATCCTCTTAAGTTTTTTTAAATTATAAGCTTATAAAGCTTATACTAGTTATATAACTTGCTTTTTTAATAAGGCTTACTAAGGGAGCTATATAAAGCAGAAGATATATTATAAGATAAATCGTTATATTATCTTACTAAAAAAATAATTAAAAAGAATTCTTTATTTTCTATTATTCTTTAGTATTCTATTATTATATCTATTTACTTATTTTATAAATATTATAGTTTTTTATTATATAAGGTTTCTCTTTTAAATTCTTCTTATTATACTAAATATATCTATAATAATAAATCCTACTATAACTTCTAAGATCTTTCTATATAATAACTCTAGTATATTAAGGATTAATACTTAAAACTTAAGAATACTTTAGAATAAACTAAAAAGGAGTATTATATTTTAAATACTAAAATTAAGTATCTTTATAAATAGAAAAAAATATAGTTTAAGAAAATAATATATATAGTATATTATAATATTAATAGTATAGAGGAGCTAGAGTAAATAGAATAAGAGGAGGTAGAAATAAAGTAATATTAATAAGAAAAAGTATATCCTTTTTCTATTAGTTCTAACTATCTTCTTATAGATTTTATTAAAAATTAAGATATAGTTTATTTTAATATAGTTCTATCTCTTTCTTTATTAGCTAAATTTAAGTTACTTAACTTTATTCTAATTATTAAGAAATAAAGTTCTCTAAAAATATCCTTAAGAAGTAGTTTTTAATTAGCTTCTAATATCTTTAAATAAATAAATAGTTTCTTTTATTATAGTTAATCTACTTTAATAAGTAGTTTAATAAAGTAATATAAATATCTAATTTACTTATACTTAATATTCTTTTAAGCTAATATAATAAATATTAATATAGCTTTTTATTCTTAATATTATTACTAATAAATTATAAGTTCTTTTATTATATTAGTGATATTTTTAGCTAGTTCCTATATATTATCTTTATATCTATATTCTTTCTATTTAATAAAATATTAATATCCTTTTAATTTCTTAAAATAATTAATAATTTATTTAACTTTATATTCTAATATATTATTTTCTATAATAATAATATTATTAATCTATAATCTATATAATATTAGTTTAAAAAGTAAGATATAGAATACTAAGTAATACTTTATAATTTCTAAGAATCTAAATTTATAGTTAATTAGTAAAATTACTTATAAAATTTTAAAAAGTTTAAGTTTCTTATAGTTAAGTTTATTATTTAGTTATTTTATTTTAATATTTCGCTATATAAAGTAAGTACTATCTCCCTCTTTTAAAATTAGTCCTTTAATCTTTTATTTATTACTAAATTTTATTATCCTTTATTATATAAATTTAAGTTATTTATATATATTTTCTTAGATATCCTTAATTTATTATATAGAAGTAATAGCTTTAATTATTACTAAATTTAGTTATAATTCTCTATAAATAATAAATTTAAATTTATAGTTAAGATAAAAAGGGGATTCTTTAATACTTTCTCTAATTATATTATTATAAGTAAACTAAGCTATTAATAGTAATATAACCTAATTATTTTAGTTATAATTAATATAAATATAAAGATATATTTTAAAGATTTAATTAATTTATTTTATTTATTTATTAGTTTATAAGTAAAATATAGTAAATATTACTTATTTAATACTAAGTTATAATATAATTAATTTTTAAAATTTAAAAATAAATATTTTATCTCTATTTAATATAATTTCTTTAAGTATTTTATAATTAGTAATAATATATTTAAGAAATAAATAAGTATATTCTTTAGTATTACTTAATTCTTTATATAAGATAAAGTAGGTATACTTTATAAATTAGTTTATAATAATAAAAATACTATTAAAGTATACTCTTATAAGAGGTTCTTAAGACTTTAATAACTTAATAATAAAGTTAAGTAATATAGATTACTAAGTAATTTATAGTATAAATAAAAGTTTTAGTATACTATAAAGTTAATATTAAATAGGTTTACTTTTAAAGTAAACTTTATAGTTCTTAATTACTTTTACTATATATTCTCTAATAACTTTTTCTCTATATTATTATTATAGTTATTTCTAGGTTTTTATAATTCTTTAATAACTATATATAAGTTAAATATAAAACTCTATAATTATTTTATTATTTAATTTACTAAATAAACTAATCTTAAATTATTTAGCTATTATTAAGAATTTAGTTATTAGTATTAAGTCTCTATTATTATTTCTTTTAAGAATTACTTAAGTTTCTTTAAGTATTAAAACGTTATAGTTTAGTTATTAGCTAAAAGTATTAGTTCTATTATTATTTAATCCTTTTTAATAAATAATTTAAAAGTTAAACTTAGAAAGGAATTCTAATTATTTAACTTATTATTTATTTAATACTTTAAAAATAATAAAATATAAGAAGTTCTTATAGTTTAAGTATATAAATACTTTATAAACTATTCTTAAGAGTTTAAGTCTTTATTCCTTAAAAGCTTTAATTATTATTATAAGTTCTTTATTATAGATTTAATAGTTAAGCTTAAATTTATAGAGTTTTTAAGAGAAAAAAGTATATAAATATAGTTTTTTTTTTAAATCTTATTATAATAACTATACTTTAAAAGTATAGTTTAAGAAGTTTAATTCTATTTTAAACTATTTAATAAAGTTTAATATTATTAAAATTAGTTTACTACTAATAAGATTTTTAATTTTCTAAAAAACTATTTATTAAAGTTTTTCTTATATAAAAGGGGTATTTTTATAGCTAAAGTTAGTAAAAACTATATTAATCTTATTATAACTTTTAATAAATTTTTAGTAAAAGTTAATAAAACTTAGGAATCTTTAAACTTCTTTAAAGTTTTTAAGTTCTAGCTATTCTTTAATAGCTTTAATCTTATTCTTTAATATTTAAACTTCTCTAAGAGTAATAGTAAATCTAAGATATTCTACTTTCTAAATATAGAATTTACTTTTTTTAAATTCTACTAAAAGCTTAGTTTCCTAAAAAGTTTATAAAATATAATAAATATCCTCTTTATATTTCTTTAGTATTAATAAGAATATAAAAATATTATCTAAATAGATAACTATATAAATATTAATATATTTATATAAAACTAAATTAATTATATTTTAGAATATTATAAGAGTGTTAATAAGATTAAAAAGTATAATAAAGTATTTAAAATATCTTTTTTAAATCTTAAAAACTATTTTTTATTCTTCTTTTTATTTTATTCTAATTAAATTATAAGCTTTTTTAAAGTTAAAAACTATAAACTAATTAGTTTTATAGAGAAGTTTCTTTATTTTATTAATAAGTAATAATAAGTAGTAATTCTTAATTATTATTTTATTAAGTATATAATAATTAATATATAGTTATAATTTTCTATTTTTCTTTAGTATAAATAAGATTAAGCTTTTTATTAATAATATTAAAAGTTTAATATATCTTTTTTTAAGATTTTCTTTAAAGTATTTATTTAAAATTTCTATTTCTATTAAATTAAAACTATAGATTTTATTAAATTATAATTTTTTTCCTTTTTTAAGAGGGATTTTATAATTAAAGTTTATATATTTAAGTAGTTTAGTTTCTAATTTAACTATAAAAAGTGTTTTATAAATTCTATATTTTTTTAAAATAAATAGAAATAAATTATTCTTAAGATCCTCTATTATTAATTATTATAATATAACTTCTTTTACTTTAAAGTAGTAAATATACTATTTTACTATTTCTTATTATATTAGTTTATTTAAAGCTTACTTTCTATAAAGCTACTTAGTAACTAAACTATTATAATCTTACTAAAGTTAGTTTTTATTTTAATCTATTTATAAGTTATTTATTTATAGCTAGAGTAATCTTAGTATTATATTATATATCTTTATATTAATAATATTAAATTAGATTTTTTCTTTTTAATTTAAGTAATTTATTTTAAGGGGTATAATCTTATTATAAATAGTACCTCTTTTATACTTAAATTCTTCTCTCTCTACTATATATAAGAAATATAGTTATTTTTTTCCTCTTTATTATACTTTTAGTTTATTAATAACTTAAGAGGTAATAAAATTTACTTTAGCTCTATTATTAATTAGTATAAGTATTATTTATTTATTAATAGTAACTTTAAGTTCTAAGTTCTTTTTATATCTTTATAATATCTAATAAATAGATCTTTTCTTTATTATTTATTATAATTTATTATTAATAAGTAAGTTTAATTTTTTAACTACTCTAATTATTTTAAATAAGTAATTTATTTTCCTTTTTATACTATCTTAATAAAGCTATTCTTATAGATTCTAACTTATAAAAGTTTTAGTTTATTTTTTATAATTCTCTATATATAAATTTTATTTTAGTAGTAGATTTAATATTTATTATACTAATATTTATCCTATTTTATATTATTATTATATTAATATTTTATAAGGAACTATAAACTTAGTTAAAAAGTAGTAATCCTTCTATTAAAAACTATTATAGTTTATTTAATTATAATATATATAATATAAATATTCTTAATAGGTTTATTATTAAGTTTTCTAGAGTAGAATTAATAGTTATATTTATTTCTTATATATTCTTTATACTTATTATAGAAATATTAAAGCTAAAAGAAGGTTTAATATTATTAATAATTATTTTATAAAATAAGATAATTTTTTATATATAGCTAAAAAGTATAATCTTAGTTTTATTAGTTTACTAAGATATTATAAAAATAGTATTATTATTTATCTTAAAATATATTAATCTCTTAATACTTTAAGAATTACTTAATTTTATCTTCTTAGTTATTAGATTCTTCTCTAAAACTAAAGTTATCTATATTAAAAGTAAAATTATAAGTAATCTCTATTTAAATATATTATTAAGTAATATTATAAAGTTTATTTAAGTTATAAAGTGAACTTTTACTTTCTCTAAAAATCTAATTATTAGTTATACTAAAAAGTTATTATTTTATTAATAAGTTATATTAATATTCTAATTCTTCTTCTAACTCTTCTTATTAATATAATTATACTTATTTAGTATCTTCTTATTAAATTATTTCTATTTCTTTTTAGATTTATTATTCTTTATAATAGAATTATTAAGAAGTTATATATAAAGTAATTAGCTCTAATTATTAGATTTATAGCTTTTTATTAAATAGTTTAGTTAGTTTTTTAATAATTCTATTATTATTAGAATATATTATAGCTAAAATTTTAAAGTAAGTATTAAGGATAGTTATATTATATTTAAATTATTTAAGGTTATTATCTTTTAAATAGTATTTTAATATATCTTTATTTTTAAAGTAAATTTAATATTTATTATTATAGTATTTAGTTTATAATTAAGATATATATAAAGCTTTTATAATTATATTAACTTATTAAAGTTATTTTACTATTAATCTCTAGAAGAGCTTCTTAAGTTATTTATAATCTTTAGTAATATATCTTTATTTATTATAATTATAATACTTAAGGTTCTAAAGTTTCTTATTATTAAGTTTAATTATTATATTAAAGTCTATAAATTTACTATATTATCTATAAATAATATTTTAGTAAGTATTATTCTAGTTATTATATAGTTTATTATTATTCTATTAGTTATTAAACTTATATTAAAATTACTATTAATACTTATATCCTATATTAAGGTTTAATTTTCTTTCTCTTTTTTCTTTATAGTATTTAAAAAGTTAGTTATTAATCTTAATAATATATTTAATATAATCCCTAAAACTAAGAAGTTTATTAACTTTAGCTATTTTATTTTTAATATTATCCTTAAGTCCTTAATAGAAAGTAAAAACTTTATTTTTATTAGTTATATTAAGTTAAGAAGTAATTCTTTAGAATTTAGCTATATAAAGAGAAATAAACTTAATTTATTTAAAATAAGCTAAATTATACTTAGTTTATCTTTTTTTATTTAGTTCTAAGAAAAGTAATTAAAAGGTTTTAATATATCTTATAAAACTAAAGAAGATATTTTTAATTTCTTAGTTATATTTCTTAATAAAGTTATTAAACTATTCTTATTAAAGAGGTTTAAACTAAACTAAAGCTTATTTTCTAAAGAAAGTAGCTATATATACTACTTATTTAGTTTTATTTTAAAAAGTATTTATATAAAAAACTTAATAAGTTTATATCTAAACTAAATATCCTTTAAATTATTTTAAAATCTTATTAAAAGTAGTAAGGGAGTTAAGTTTAAGTTATTCTTATTTTTTAACTAAAACTAAAATAATATTAATAATAGCTTAGAGAGTAGTAATTTCTTTTTCTAAGTTTTAGTTCTTATAAGCTTATTCCTAAAATTTATTAAAAACTATAATATTCTAATTAAATATTTTATATATTACTTTAAAGTTATTATTAGTTTTATTAAACTAATATTTAAGTTTTTTAGTATTATCCTTACTATTTAAATTATCCTTTATTTTCTAATCTCTTAGTTCTTAAACTAAGTTCTAAGTAGTTTATCCTCTAGAAATAAATAAAAGTTTAAAAATAAATAACTTAATAAAAGTATAAAAAGATATTATTATTTATTACTATTAATAGGAATTAATAGTTAATTTACTAAATAAAAGTAATTAAAATATTATAGTTAGCTTTTTAATAGTAAAGTTTATTAATAGAAACTAAGGATTAATATATTATAATAGTATACTAAGTTATAATTTAAATTAAAAGTTATAAGCTATAGTAGATTAAGTTTTGAGAGACTAAAGTAATTAGTTTTAAGTTTAATAAGTAATTTATAATAAAAATAAACTAAAAGTATCCTAAAGATAAATACTAAATTAATTACTAAAGAGCTATAGAAATCTAACTATAAGCTAAGCTTAAGGTTATACTATATATAAGTTCTATATAATATCTTCTATAGTAACTATATAAGATATTTATACTATCTAATATATCCTATAAATAGCTAAAATAGTAGATATATTTAATATATCTATTCTTATCCTATATCTATATTACTCTTAAGGTTATATAACTTATACTATAGTTCTTCTTTCTCTAATAGTTCCTAGTTATACTTATATTACTACTTATATATATCTTACGTTAGCTGCTAAGATCCTAAGTAGGGTTATTCTAATATATTATACCTAACAGGTTGTAATATATAGCTATATTTATAAAGACTGGAAATATGCTATTAATACGTAAATCCTATGATTACAGAAAGATAACACCTTTATTAGCTTATATAAAACGAAAAAATCCTCTCTAATAAGCTTAATGTTAGAAGAGGCTTAAAAGGAGAAGTTTATTGCAGTCTTAGTAGAAGTTCTAACAAGTTAAATTACGTGAGGCGTGAAGAGCTATTAGCTGCAGCTTATACTCTATTGCATTAACAGCGTCTACCCTACAGTTTTTAGCCTGAAAAAGGCAAAAAAAGGGGCTTTTTTTCTAAAAAACTACTAAATCGCCCTAAGCTTTATATACTAATAACTCTATACGTACGCAATATATATAAATAAAAATTATATTATTAAATAGCCCTTAATTAATAGACTAATTAATTAAATTTCTAGCTATATATATTACGTATATATAGAGTTATTAGTATATAAAGTAAAGGGCGATTTTAAGGGGTTTTTAGAGTAAATAGTTTAATATAACGCACTAAGGGTTTTATTTTTTCTTTTTAGTATTATATTTAGTATCTACTAACCTAAAAACCCTTTAAAACTTATAAAATTTTATACTTTAATAACTCTCTATATATAAAATATATAAAAATAAAAAAGATATTACTTTAATCGCTTAATTAAAAGCTATTAATTAATATATTTTTTATTCTTATATATTATATATATATAGAGTTATTAAAGTGTGAAGTTTAGAGTAATTTAGGGGGGTTCTAGGTTAGTGGGAAATTTTCCTACTGGACAAAAGTGGGTAGTAGACGCTGTCAACACAACGGAGTGTAGTACCCACTTTCGATGGTGTTTCTTCCTAGTCCTTGCTGGCGCCCTACTCTAAGTCTTACTTAACCGGCACTGGGGAATAAACTCAAGGCGGAAGTCTATTATGCAGATAAATACTTGGAAGTCTCTATTTTAGTGGCTGAAGGTGCCCTGAAGTATCGCGAAAGATATCCGTGAGTCCCAGGTGGTTGAGCATCCAGGACGGAGAGTCCGGACGTGCCTCGCCAGCGCGATTGAATGATCGCGTTTTCCGTGTCTTTCCAAATGAGCATGTCCACTTACGACTCGCCGCTTTGCGAAACCGAGCGGTAGGCTTGTCATGAGTGGATGCGCATGGTCGCCAGGGCCACGAATCGTGACTCGTGACAGTTGTTTACTTGGTTTAGCAACCTTTGGGGCCTTTGCAGTCACTGAGCGTGTTAATGACGATAGGCAGTCATGACTCTCCTATCAGGGTGGCTTCTGTCTGGCACGAGGTTGTTCGAAGTCGAAAGTTGTCAAGAAATCACAGATTGGATTGATAATAGGGGCCCCTCCAACTTCATTAGTACATCCTGGGTTAAGACCCCACCCCACTTAACCGATCACCCCCTATAACCGATTAGCTGAAAACAGGTAATTTCAGGCTTACGACTTCAAACGTTAATATCTTCTGATTTATTGTAACTACTATAAAAAGCCCTTAAAACGAAATTCAAAGCACTAACTAGTAAATTAAGCTACTTAGTTTTCTTCTAATATTAAGTGATTAATATATAATATTACTAAGCGTACTGCTTTACGCTTTATAGCCTCTATAGCTTTCTACTTAGCCTCTATAATCTATAATATTATTATAAACTTCTTATTAGGTTTTAGCTTAACTTTAGTATACTATAATAGCTTATATTAATTAATAAGTACTTAGAGATAGGCTACCTCTTACTATAATATTAAGATCTTTATGTTGTTATTATTAATTATCTTATTAGCCTTAGTAAAGACTAGTATATATACTATATAATCCTACTCCTCTCTATACTAATAGCCCTCCTATATTAACTTATACCTTTAAAGGTTTACTAACTTAATAAGAGTAATAATAGTGAACTATAATAGTGTTTTAGGTATTTTAAGTAACTAGGGATCCTATAGGGATACCTTAAGTATATCTATAGGTACTAAGACTATTAGGAATAAGCTTATTAATAGCTAAGTAATATTAATAAGCTATAACTTAATAGCTAGCTACTTAGTATAAATATTTCTAGTTATAAATGTATTATTATAGGCTTAGAGGTAGTAGTATAGAAAATTCTGCTTCTTAATAGGTATAGAGTTAAGTAGGAGTCTATAATTATATGTAGCTTTATAGAAGGCCTTCTTAAGGGGTGAGAAGATTAATATATTAAGTAGCTAGATAATATAAGAGCTATAAGTAAGCAGATAAGCTAAATAAATCTATTTATAGTAATATAACTATATAAAGTCGTTAGATATATAACTTCTATAGCTATTAATAACTAGTAACTGCTTAAATTATAGATATTTAGCTTCTACTACTATATATAGGATAAAAACCTTCTTTAGCTACTTAAGACCTATAGTATTAGACGTCTACCTATTAGTTAATATAGTGAACTACTAGGAAGCAAAATTAGATATCTCTAAGGGGAACTATTACTGCTAAACGCTCTAACTAGTAAAGATTACTAGTAGTAATATAGTCTAGCTAGTAGTTAAGATATACTTAAGTATAGTTATCTATATATAGTTTTTTAAAGCTTAGATATATATAGTTTATCTCTAAGGTTTACTTAGTACTAAATAGTCTCTATCTAATCCCTCTATTAAACTAATCTTATCTATATTCTAATATAGAGATAGGGGGATATCCTTTACTTCTAGTAGATTAAATATCTTAAATAGATCTTTAATTATAGTAGTATTAATATCCTTTATATATTTAGAGTTAATAGCCCTTATTTTTAGTATTTTAATAATAGGGTTTTAGTATAGGAAGCCCTCTATCTACTTCTTATTAAGGGGGTATATATTACTACTAGTATAGATAATATAACTTATTAGTTTGTTAACTTATTTATAGGTAGGGGTAATACTAAGAAAGCCTTATATAGTAACCTATAATACTAGAGATACTTCCTAAGTAAGTATAAGGTGTTAGTATAGAGCTTTAGCTTCTTTATATATTCCCCTACTTCTAAAATAGCTATAGAGTGTTATATATAGGATACCTTAGTTATAAGAGGTTTATTAGATACCTATACTACCTAATACAGCTTCTTTAGTATTTTTAATATACTCCTTAGTGTAACTTAATATACTAAATTAACTAATATTTTCAAAAGAATTAATTTGTGGTGTTATAGTGTAGTTAATGCAGTGGGCGCAAAAGATGTGGTGGTGTTGTTATTAGTAAACGCGTTGTTTTCGGCTGATCGGTTATGGGGGGTGATCAGTTAAGTGGGGTGGGGTCTTAAGGGGCTAATGGAGCGTGCTAATACGGCAGTCGAATGCCCTAGGACAGGGTCCTCGGCAGTATTACCTAGAGTAACACAGTCAGTCTAATAAGTAAATAGGTTTCCCAACCTACCTTAATTGTCCTTGTAACAAGCTTTTCTCCTTCACTGTCTCAGGCCCGTTCAACCTACAACACCAACTAATCCGCCATCGCCATGCATTCGATATCGCTTAGTTTCATTCTTTCTTTGGCATTCCATTGGCTCTCTGCCGTCGAGTGCAGTCCCCTCGGAACTGTTGTCTCTCGAGGGGATTGCCGAGTCCTTACCGAAGTGACCTATTGGGGCATCGCATGCCAGAAGCAAAGACCTGTGTCGTGCCAAGCCGGCCAATCTTACGGGGGTGTTGTCAGCTTCAACGAGAAAACGACATTCCCCGCAGACTCAGTACCGATTTGCGAGCAAACGCTGGAGGTAAGTGTGATGCCGCGTATAACGAGGTCGAAGGTTAATATTTCGACTAGTACAAATGTTGCACTAGGTAGATGGGTTTTGCAAACATCAGCTGCCTTCTATTACATCAACCGGCTACCTACATATCATTCTATCATCACGCGTATTCCAAAATCTAAGGACACTTTCGACCCCTAATAGGTGTCAAGGTATGGAATAAGACCTAGCTCATCATCATGCGCTCCGATGCGTCCTTGACATTGCCCATGAGGCAGGCCAGCACTGCCTTTCTCTATGTTCACAGTGCCGCGCTGCACACGTAGGAGTTACTGTCTCCTGCTTCCATTATTCTTGCAACTTTACCGTGTATCTAAGCTGTTAAGACAATATCATCGCCTGGCTACGATGAAGTATAGGACCAGCCGCTATCACGCTTTAATGAGAGTAGGCTTTGCTATATCATAGCGATCACGATTGGTCCCTTGTACCAAACTGAAACTTAATACGCACTGAACGATGTCACGCCTGGGGGAAGCGTCACACTTAAGGCTTGTTGGCCGTATGTTGTGGTGGCTCGCTGAACAAGCATAAGCACGGCCGTGGAAGATATCTGACCCAATACACTAGGCTATGATGATCACTATTACTTGTTCATCAATCCGCTCAAACAGTAGACGGTTAGAAGTATCTCGGATATCCCCTGTTCAATGCACGTCTACGGTGACTAGTGCCAGCATCAGATGAATATCGACCTTCTTGATAGCTTGCTCATTGATCTACAGTTGATTTCTTACTGCGACGAGGTCTCCAGTTCGTGGCCTGACGGTGCAATCGGGCGCAGATTTGAGAAAGCATCGCAGGGTTGGTTGTTGGGCGGCCCTCGCAGCAGAGACAAGCATGAAGTTTTTGATACTGCAACAGGCTCAAAAACGAGGCGTAGCTGAATTAAAAGGGGTGTAGGTTTCCCCCTACTAACAGAAAGTGACAGATGAGGACAATAGTCCGAGCCCCAGACGAAAGCTATCATCGTGGAGTACGGGACGCCGCGCACTAAAACTCTTAGCGACTACCTGTCAATACTCGGGTTGACACATCTGGACATGCCTCAACACTGTAGAACGACGGAGCGAACGCGCCAAATTTTCAAAAAGAGCGAGGAACGAGGGACGAATACGAGAAACCCGACATGTGGGGCCGAAAACGCGTGTTTGACCCCGAGCCGGATGCCCGAGACCCGCTTTGCTGTCCGGCGCAGCCCAGGACCTGACGGTCGTAGTCGTGGTATGCCTTGCGATGTATTTCCTTCGGGGCTGTGTTTGATATTCTGCTGGTATGAGTGACCCCTTTCTGCTGCAGAGGTCGGCAATGAAACTCCTTTCCAGCACTCGAACTGTATGTTCAAAAGCCCTCAGGTCGCCGTCAATGGGATCGGACCAACTCACTCATCGTCGATCTTTCTACTTGCAGATTCTTCATTTCTGTCTTTCTTTGATATCTTCAGTCATCGGACTTGGTATTTGTTCTTTTCAGACTGCCTGATAACCATCACTCGCTACTTATCACAACACCCAGAACAGGCGTCGACCCGGCACACCATGGATCGCATTGTTCGCGATACTTCAGCCGCCGACATGTCAGAGGCAGCGGTTTTCAAACTCTACCACTATGATCCCACAGTAGCCGGCGCCGTTGTTTTCGTTTTCCTCTTTCTCGCAACCACTATCCTTCACTTCTGGCAACTAGTACGGTCGCGTTGTTGGTTTTTGATTCCTCTAACAGTTGGAGGTGTTTGTAAGTCCAAACCGCTGCCCTTAAGCTATGAAAGTCCCAAGCTCTCCGAATAATGTACTGATATTCTATGACTAGTGCAAGTCATTGGCTATGCAGCCAGAGCCAAGTCCGGCCAGGAGAGTCCAAACTGGTCCCTTGGCCCTTACATCATCCAGTCGATTCTTCTCCTTGTAGCCCCTGCTTTGTATGCAGCAACAGTGTACATGGAGCTTGGCAGAATAATCACTGTTCTCGATGGAGAAGGGTATTGTCTAATCCGAAAAGAGTGGCTCACCAAGCTTTTCGTCGCGGGCGATGTATTGTCCTTCTTCCTCCAAGGCGGAGGTAAGTTAAACAAAGCTTTTCCACAATTACGCCAGCGGTAACTCAGAATCTCAGGTGGTGGATACCAAGCCTCAGGGACTCTTGACGCCCTCAAGGCCGGCGCGAAGGTCATTATTGTCGGTCTATTCGTGCAGCTCATCTGCTTTGGATTTTTCGTGGTGGTCGCTGTAGCGTTCCATCGCGCAATCAACAACGCGCCAACCGGACGTTCCAACAGCAGCATTCCATGGAGGAAGCATATGACTGCTTTATACGTAGGAAGCTTCTTGATTATGGTCCGTTCCGTCTTCCGTGCGGCCGAGTATCTCCAAGGGTTCGACGGCTACCTGCTCAAGCATGAGGCATATCTCTACATATTTGACGCCTTGTTGATGTTCTTGGTCATGGTTTTGTTTAATTGGATCCACCCAGCTGAGATTGGAGCGATCCTGGCTGGAAGTGGTGGTAGCCAGCATTGGAAGATGGATAGCTTGCCTCAACATCACCACCACCAGCGTCTTTGAGGGAAGATTTTGTGATTCTCAGTAATCGCGTCAAGATGGAATGCATATGTACTCGGAGGTGGCAAAGGAGGTGATGACTGTATTGAGTTAGGCGGATACAGTTGGGACTTGTGTGTCACTATGCCTTTGTGGTAGCTTTGCTCATTTCGGGTATTAAACTATTTCAGCTCAAACCAACATACTCTATCGGCCAGGTGATCCACGACCTCCAGTAACTTCCGAGAAGGTCATCGACCACTTCTACAATGTCTTTTCCCCAGCCCTCGAAGAACCAATAGTCGTCGAGAGCGTGCATAAAAGCCCCAAAATAGCCAAACAGTACCAGCGCCGGTGGTTGTCGCTGGTGTAGAAGAGAGACATACTCCTGAGGTACAAAGTGGATGAATGTCAAAGGTCCTGCCCAGTCCCTATTGAACCCCCATTGAGCAAGAGTTTGAGGGTTCATAGACTTAAACTGGAGGACGTACATGCGACACTTCCTGAGGATATGCAGCGCCTCATCATATGTCATCGCATCATTATTATTTGCCCACGTCTCTTTGAGTCTACAAAGCTGGGCATCCACTGGCTCAGGCAATGAGTCACCCGGATCCAGCTCGTTCCAGTTTCCGAGAGTAATGAGGCTGCTCATTGGGCCATCCTTTAAATATTGATATGTTGGAACCAACACGGCGTTGATACCTCGCGCCATGGGTATCCACTCCATGCCAAGGACTCGGTCTCTCCGCAGACGAGCGGCGGTTCGCTTATCTTGATCTGGCAGCTGCTTCGAGATGCTGAAGACATATATGATATTCAGAAGCGACCACGCGAGTAATGCCTCGCTATTTTCATTGTTAATATTGTTGGAGGCATCCTGAAACCCTTTGATAGCTTCCTCGTGATGTTTAGTTGCCTCGACAACGTAAGGGCTGTTCTTTGTCGCACTAATGTATGCAAGGTGCAACGCAGCCAGGCTTAAGATGGCATGGGCTACGAATGGGTGTTCGAAACCTATCCGTGGGAAAGTCACTTGCCACAGAGAGTCAACCGGAGCGCTTTTGAAGATGTCGATGCTGGTTGAAACTGTCCAATGGTGCAGGAGTGCAAGATCATTGATTCCAAATGAAGGTGCATTGGCAATGGGCGCCCGTATTAGACTGGAAACAGTAGCCGGGGTGGCAGCTGATGGTGAAAGATGTTCTGAGTGGGGAGTGGCTGGATCATGATTGGAAGAGCTTTGAAGGCGGGATAGACCAGGGGGCCCCGATGTATGAGAAGCTGGTGTGAGGACAGCCGGTATTCTGGATGGAGAAACTCCTGCGCCGAGAGACTTGTCGGCAGATGGAACTGGGTCGGAAGTAGCTATCGGCGTATCTTCGGTATGAGGTTGACGGCGCCTAGAAGAAATGACATCCACGCTCGCCTCTAGTCCGGATAAGTCTGTAGGTCTTATGTTACGCGCAGAAGCCGAGGAGGAGCTTGTTGCCGCACGTCCGGGGCGCCTCCTGCCCTCGGCATACTCGCAAACAGCATTCCGCCGAACGCAAGCTCTGCACGCCGGTCTTTCCTCGGTGCACTGAGAAGATCAGTGTCAGAAGGTAATGGGCAAGTTTGAGCTTGGAGGTCGTCGTACCTTGACTCGGCGGTGCCGACATTGTAAACAGCCAGTCGTCGTCTTGGAGTGCGGTTTGTGCGAATAACGGCGATCCGTGTTACGTTCGGCCATTACCGTCCGATAAAGGCATAATCGTTGCGGAACGGATAGCAGGTCGCGCTGGGAGCGGGTGAACGAGGAACGGAGGCGAATGGAGGCGAAGTGGTGGAAGAGGATGTTGGGGAACGAAAAGGTTAATGAACGAGGAACGAAGGCTAGCTAACATAAACGAGGATGAAAGAACCACAGATGGCAGCTAATCGTGTGCTCAAAGCGCCACCCTGATCTATGAGTGGCCTAGCAGTGGGTAATGTGAGACTTGCCGAGTAATGTTCGGGCTAATGCCGTATGCGATAGTCCGAGGCCCTCGTACATTTGCCGGGCTTTTCTGGCTACTCGCCCACCTCGCTCGCTTTCCAACGAACCAATGTCTCCACTGGTAGCGTGCTGATGATGGCATATGGTTTTGGGAACATCCTGGGTATCAACATTCTATGCTATCTAACGCGTCATCTAATGACGTTTCCATGAACCGCAAGATTCTCAGTATTTGGCACCAGACCATCCCTCAAGCATTCAGTGGCGTAGATTTGCGCCTCTCATCCAATACGTAGTCGCTAGATCCCGAGGTCTCACGACCATCCACAGATCGCGCCCGTTCCTTCGGTTCCAACTCCTGCACGTACCAAACAAGGAAGATTGTCATGACAATCGCCATGAGCAAGGTGTCGAAGATGTACAAGAAGATCTCGTGCAAAATGAGATATCCCTTGTTTCCTTGCAGATACTCGACCACCCTGAAGACGCTTCTAATGAGGATAATGGCGCTCGTTGCATACAGCACATAAAGATAGCGCCTCCATGGTGTTCCTCCCTCCAGTGCAGTGGCGGTCGGGTTGCGGCTCAATCGGACGTGGAAGAGCAGAGATGTGACGACGAAGAACCCGAAGACGACAATCTGGACAAAAAGACCAGCGATGATGATCTTCTCTCCTGCTTCGTACAAGTCCAGTGTGCCTGCAGCTTGGACACCACCGCCTCCAGCTTGCAAAGTAAAAGCGACAACATCACCTGCGACGAATATCCGAGTCACCCAGTTGACCGGGATCAGCGACAAATGTTCGGCCTTCGCAGTTCGGATGAGTCGACCCAGGATCATGTAAATCGAAGCGGCGTACAGCGCCGGCGCGACGAGAATCAAGATAGCTTGAATAACGAAGCCGCCAATAGAGAGTGTATCAAAGTGACTCCAAATACGACCACAGTATCCGATTGTTTGAACTAGGAGTGCGTTATTAGTTGATCACTCTTGAGAATAACCTTGAAAACTCTTGGCGGACTCGCAGAGCATCGATGAGATGATGATGTTAGCAACTTACACAAGCCACCGATGGTGAATGCAGTAAAGTAGAAAGCTCTTGCTCTGAAGATGCGCCAGGTATGCAATGCGGTCAGGGCGGCGAAAACCGCAACACTGACAATGGCAGCTGGGAGGGACGGCGTGTAGCGATAAAGCTTGAAGTCAAAGGCTGCCGCGGCAGCTGCTGCGGCATCCTGAGCACTTGACCCATCCATCTCATCCGGATTGATGGGTTTCTGAGACGAGCTGGGGCAAAGAAGTGAAAGATACTTGGAGTTGACGTTGACTTAAGGAAACCAGGAGATGTTTAACGAATGCCACCTGGGGGCTCGAGAGTGGCATTTTATTGACTTGTTCATACGCGTCTTATTTACGTTGCTTTCGCGGCGTCCCCGACAACTTATGTGAACTCACATTACCCAGCAAATCCTGGCTGTGCAACAGGCCAAGGACATGTTGAATTGCCTGAAGACTTCGCAAGACCGCCAGACTCGTAGCTATGTCGCAGTGGGCCGAAGAGGATGTCAAAAAGGAATGAACCCACATGCAGTGAACGATGTTAAACGAAGCGAGAACGTGGGGTGTAAACGAAGGGGAGTAGTCTGAGCTCGCGCGTATGAACGAAGAACGAGGTGGGTCAGTCCAGCCTCGTTCATGAACGAGGTATCTGAGCCACCGAGTCCGCGGCCACCCGCTCCAACGAAGTTCAACCAACTCCACAGGCCGGAAGTCTGGGGCAATAATTTTCCTCGGTACAAGAATCTAGGGAGCGCGGCGTTGTAAATTCCCTCGCGTTTGTCGTACTTCTCGCTGTTCATCCGAGCTGCCGGCGCTTTTCCATTAAGCTTATTGCCGTGGGCCCCTTTCTTTTCATTCCTACTATCTTCGCTACGCGATTAACTACTGGCCAGGTTAGACCCTCCCTCAAAAACGCATGATTCAACAAATAACGCGACATCAGATCAGTTACTAGGTTATGCCAGCCAGTTACGTTAAATCTGTCTAGTCGTAGAAGCCATACTGAAAGCCGGACCTTTTTAAAACGCGTATTGGCATGCAGAAAGTCCATTCCCGATCTTTCCGTCATAGATTGTCTTGCTTTCTCAATCACCATCCAGCACGTAAACATGGCTGATGAACTTAGCCTCGCCATCCCAGAGGATTCCGGGTACTCTACAACATCAACCCCATGTGGCACCTTGGAGCCGAAGAAACACAGGAACAGGAGTACGGGGAAAAGGGTATCACATAAGAAGTCAAGGACAGTTGCAGGACTTGCAAAGGGAGAAAAGTCAAGGTGAGCTCTTTTGCAACACCGGCGTCACGTTTACGCGTCGTTGAAGCTCACGCCCCTGTAAACAGTGCGATGAGCATCGGCCATCATGCTCAAGATGCGAAAGGTTACAGTTGCAATGCGAATATCCGACAGGTCCGCCAGATCAAGAATCCAGTTTAACGCACAGCCCATATACACAATCTTATGGCGGCGAACTAGATTTCTTGCAACTCGAACTTCTTCACACTTATTCAACCTTCACCTATACCACGCTTTCATAGTCGCCGGCACTCAGAGACTTTTGGAGGGTCACTGTACCAAGCCTAGCACTCAGACATACATACTTGATGCGGTCTCTTCTCGCAATCCCAGCTCTTCATATGGCTCAAACGAGACCGAATGACCGCAGTCACTATGTGTCAGCTGCCCTGGAGTATCACCGGATTTCCTCGGAAACTGCAAGAGACATGCTTGAGAGGTTCTCGGGTGACCAGGATGGTGTGCCTCTGTTCCTTTTCTCTGCATTGAACGTCATTATTGGTATGTGTTGTTGTACGAGTAAGAAGCAGTATGAAAGCTAAGAAATGGGTTCTAGTGCTGGCCACGCCGCAAAGATCCTCAGACGGGTCGATATTAGACGAAGATGCCAGCTTCCACGACTTACTTGCTGTGCTCAAGGGGATGAATGGAATCCTCAGACATTCTTGGGGCAGTCTTTCCGACAGCCCTCTGGCCCCTTTACTAAATCATGGCGCCGAAAGATGGGTATTTCAACAACAACTCAGCCAAGCCGAGATGGGCTATCTATCACCAGATAGCGCCCTGAATGAGCTAGCAGCTCGCCTGAACGCAGAGGTAGCGGATGTGACCGAGCTGGTAGTGTATGCCAGAGTAATCGATATGCTGCGAGATGCGACGCAATGGGCCCACTTATGGGAGGGGGCTGATGCCTTGGTTTGGATATACAGATCCTTGGAAGACTTCATCCCACTACTTGAGCTTAGGACACAAGAGGCACTCAGCGTACTTGCACATTTTGCTGTGATACTCAAGAGGTGCGAGAATCAGTGGTGGCTACAGGGCTGGGCAGTTCAGATCATGTCAGGGGTGTATCAGCAGCTGGATTATGACCACAAACACTGGATTTACAGACCAGCAGCGGAAATAGGGTGGATATTTCCTAATTCTCGCGAATAGAAATCTTTGGCCATGTTATAGTTGCAACTCAGGGCTTGAGAGAAAAACAGAATTCTTGGTGATCTTATCCTTCATGAGAAAGCAAAGCAACCCAATTAAGACCAACATCTTAATCTTCAAGCCATTGAACCAGCAGCAGGAATTTTCTTTCCAAACCTGGCGCTGAAAAACTCCATCACAGACCTTCTGAACCCCAGGACTGGGACCTCAGCCATCAACCGTTCATGCAAGTCAACAGCTGGGCGAGCCCAAATTAGGTCCGCCTCGTAAGGATTCACGAAGCTTGTGCGTTTGAACAACTTCCAGCCACTGAAGGTTGCAATCGAAAGCAGAATCATTCCGTACTTGCTGAAGAACGTTCCAACATCCCAACTTCCGGGCAGGAACACAGCATAGCCCCAAAAGATCTCAATTAGGCCGAGCCAGATGAGCGCAATCCAGGTACCATATGGTTGGAACCAGCCACAGTATGGAAGGTCTTTGCGATTGTAATTTTGTGCTCTCAGTGCCCTGTAAAAGAACAGATAGTTGACACAGCAGGCGATGTAGGTCACCAGTTGTCCACCGGTAGCCAGGTTGATGAACCTAGGACATTGACGTACGTACTTTAATGGATGTGCCCGGAATCGAACCTACCAGTTCAGCACCGTGACCGTGCTCGAGCTGAGCTTTAGGTATGCCAGACATGAGAATCCGATCGAGACTGCGAAACAGTAGATCGGCACACCGTTCTTCGTCGTCTTTAAGAGGATCTTCGGCGCATGACCACCTTGGGCAAGTGCGTACAGGCTCCGTATAGCCGTGAACATGTAGCAGTCGCCAGCCGAGTAAATGCTGGTCAAGAGAAGTGCGTTAACAGCATGAGGCAGGGCATCGACGCCCATATTCCTCATAGCGATCACGTAGACCGATGATGCACTTGTGCCAGTCTCTCCGGAACCGAGGACCTTGACGAGAGTGGGGTCTCTGGCTGACAGCACAATACCGACGCAAATAGCACCCAGAATGAAGAATAAGACAAAGCGAACATACACGCTTCGAAATGCGGTTTTGAGTGACGTTCGCGGGCGTTGAACTTCACCTGCGCAGGTGGCTAGGTACTCCGGCCCAACCATAATGAAATTGGCTTGCCAAAGCGCGGCCAGGAACCCCTGAAATCGCCCGGAAGTTCCAGTGGACAGGTACTCCAGGAACGGTTCCTGATTTTTTCATGTCAGAGGTTGAACGTATATCAAGAACAGGCTCACCGCACAGGCTTAGTCCAATTCCGGAAACCATAGGCATCCTTCTGTGGGTTTCCTCCGCACATTGTCACAAATGTGAAGCAATACAACAGCAAGATCAATATCAACTTTCCTCCAGACAGCCAAAACTCGGCCTCGCCGAAATACTTGACGCCAAAGGCATTGGTAAGTCTAAATATTGGGTCAGTTGGGCAGAGGGTTTTCCAAACTTCAGACGAACCCATAAGTAGCAATGCAGACTGTGATGACAGCTGCTGAAGGAATGTCGTCTCGCCAGAAGGTCAAGACAAGATCCACCGCAGTGATCTCAAACGCAGGCAGAAAGGCTTCGAACACGAAGAAGTTCCAGCCGAGCATGAAGCCCCAGGCTTGGTCAACCCAAGCACCACCGTGCTGAATGAAGGCGGCGCTAACCGGCATAAAGATCGTCATCTCGGCGATGGCATTAGTGACAAACGTCATCATAATTCCTTGGATGATGAAGGCAAGCAGAAGACTTCCGGCTCCTCCATGGAGCAATCCAAAGCCAATGCTGATGAAGAGAGCAGTGCCGATGGACCCGCCGATGGCAAAGAACTGCACCTGGCGAGGACTGAGATGTCTCCTCAAAGCCTCGTTCTCGGAGCCGAAGTCACCATTTGCAATGTCCGTCTGTTGCTCGTCGAGCTTTTCTGGGACCTTCGACATTGGTTCAGACATTGTTAGGTGAGTCTCTGCCATGGCTGTGGCTGTGAAAAGGCGAAAGATTATGCCGAGGATGTGATGAATGAACTAACAGGCCAGTCTGAAGATTTTCTAGCAACATGAGCTTTGATAATGGCTATTTATCTAAGAAGCTCTCGCATTCGCTTTACAATCATCCAAGTTGCTCAGGGGCAATGTGGCACTAACCCCAGCCATGTCAAAGCAGGTTTCCGAAAGAACTACCCCGGATTACCCCAGACAGTTCCTTGTCTATGTGGATATCAAAATAAGGATGATAGGTCCTGTGCTATACCCAATGGTTCATTTCGGATTAGAAACCGATGTTGGTCTGTGATGATCTTGGTTACCGAACCTGGAGGGTTTGCTCTTTTCCTTGATACCTATGCATCAATCTGTCACAATCTTCCATGCTTGACTCGATATTTTCTCAACACAAAGTACGGCTACGCTGCTATCATAGTGAAGTATTACTCCGATCGAAAATTCCCCTATCTACACAGGAACTCTGATAATCCTGCGCGCATTATGGCCGTCGGACTTGAAGCGTTATCGCGCCTTGCAGGGGCTGATTGGGCGCCGGATCATCAACACATCTTAAGCGCACTACCGACGGAGATCACTAGCCTGCTGGTTATCTATGTGGAGTCCATGTTGTTGGGGGATCGCGCAGCGGATGCCGTCCTTCTTTCTTTGATACAGAGTGCTGCCCAGCCATCCTCCGTATATTCCGTCGGCTGGTGTCGGCTTCTCAATCCGAACCTAGTCCTTCCTCGCGGTTCTGTTTCCGATCCCTGCTAGCGCATGCTGGGGTTCGCCAGATAAGCAAAGGCTCTCATGGCAATTACCGCTTCTGGGCATCGAAATTGAAGAGCACCTAGTGTGAATTCACGGCGGCACAAATGCCAAAGCATGATAAGTCGCCGAAGCCCGAACAAGATACGGCATGTGTCACCTCGCCCTCTAAGGACCTGTTCACGTTATAGTATCAAATATGAGATCCACTGAAGCTCTGATGCTTTACGTAGAAATTACCAAATCGTGCAGCGAGGGTTGAGAGACACCACATCTGAAAACGCGGGGTAGATAGCCGCTAATCTGGACCTTCCCTGCCACATCAGATAACAAACATTTCCCCGCACTACAGAGGGCGGACCACTGAACTGTGCTGAGATGCTCGCGATTCCTTCCCAGTGACGAGCATTCTGCTCTGTCTGTCGCAACCGGCATTGAGGTTTGAGGGCATCACGACTGTACTACTACTCACGCACAGCCATGGTAGAATCTTCTCAACCACGGCGTCGGAGAGGGAAAAGAACTTCAAATGCGCAAGACATTCGCTCCCATCACTGGCGCAAGAGCAACACTAAAGATCATTCCAGGTGCCTTCCATGCCGGCGAAGTAAGATCAAGTGCAACGGAGAAGACCCATGCGCAAGTTGCGAGAGACGCTTGGTTAGGTGCCGCTTCAACGACAATGATCAAAAGATTCTGGTATCAGAAACGTATGCAAAGTGCTATCTCAGCCAAAAGCATGTCCGTAATTAATATCTAAATGTCAGATACCTGGAGGAGCTACGGAAGAAAGCAGAGAAGCGTCCAAAGTCACCTCAAAATGGAGCATCACAGCAAAACATAAACGCTGAGCCGTCACCTCTGCCCTTTGAGGACGAATCGCATCATGATGACAGGCGCCCATCGGTAATTGAAGTTCAAACCCTGCCAACGCCAAACACCTACGACATTGGTACACCTTCCAGAAGGCGGTCAGTCGTCAATGTGTCACCAATGACAGTTGAACAAGCGGATGACCATGACTTCGGTTTCAATGTCACCATGGACGAAGACATCACTGGGCCAGCCACCAATAACTCATTGTTAACCCTTGATGGTTCATCAAATAGTACAATGCCTGCTGCTAGGGATATTGCGGATCAACCGGCCTTCTTACCTGGACAACAGCCTGAAGGTCCATTGAGCATCTGGCCTAGCGCGTTCAAGATGGCTTCTCAAACTATCAAGAACACCAGAAACAATCGTCGCAAATGGAGTAAGCTGAAAGAGAAGACCAAGCCACAATTTCATAACTAATAAGTTGCATCAGTCTGGCTTGCCCCGTGGTCAACTTGGTCGTTTACTCTGCGGCTGATGCTCATACTAGGAGAGAGTTTGAAGTCTTCCGCGCCTGCTCTTCCAAAGCAAATGCTCGAGGGTGATATTTACGATCTGCCTTCGAAATCTACAGCAACTCAGTTTCCCGACACTAGGTATCTGCCTTCCTTAGATCATGCGCTTTATCTCTTTAATACAGTCAAGTTCCATCTCGGACAGACGTATCGCTTTTTCGACGACGCCGAACTTGAGGCCCAAATACGCGAGTTCTATTCTGGCCATGTTGCTCAAAAGGCCTCTGAATCCAGACTCTGGTTCACAAAGTTCTTATTAGTTCTAGCATTTGGGACTGCCTTCCATTCACGGCCGGGGTCAGCCGAATCAAGAGATCCACCGGGCGGAAAGTTCTTTGTGCAGGCAATGTCTATACTTCCAGACAACATGTCCCTCTGGAGAGATAGCCTGATGGCAACCGAGGTCTTGGCGATGATGGGGTTATATCTTTTTTCTATTGATGAGAGAGAGTCGGCACACGTCTATGTGAGTTTTGTCCGCCTGAAAAACGCTACGAAGACGTCAGCCTGACTTGTCAGCTTGGTCAAGCGATCCACATAGCAGAGATGGAAGGGTTGCACACCCAACTACCAGAAGACGAGATAGGAGCCGAAACTGTCACGTGGTGTCGCGACCTGTGGTGGACACTTTACATCATGGACCGCCATTTCTCTGCCTCGGTTGGATTGCCAATGTCAGTCCACGACAGCGAAATAACGACACCCATTAACCCACCCGACCACGGTTCTCACGCAGACAGCCTACGAAGTCTTCAAGTCAAACTCTCTCATTTAATGTCTATGATACTTAGAAGTAGGTCTCAGGGGATAGGGATTTCAGGGAATCCGCTGACATTCATGATCAGCCGTCTACAAACCAACAAAAACATCCCTGGCAACTTATGTCGAACAGACCAAGTCAACGTTGCACACTTTGGCCCAGTACGCGCAAGAGCTGGAAAACATCATGAGCATCAAATTTCAAACTTCGGTCGATACGGTTCCCAGAGGCATGCGTCACATCACCCTGTTGTACCATCAGTGCGTCATTGTTGCCACCAGACCCCTACTCCTCTCCATATTGAAGGAACGACTGGATATGGTCGATAAAGTCGCCGATGTAGACTGGGAAAGCATTCTGAACCATACAGCCGGCATCATATCTTCGGGGATCAAGTCGGCCTCCAAAACGCTGCAGGTACTATCAAGCGAGTACAGCCTTCTCGGCAAGTCACCAGAATGACACCGAGTTGAGTGGCCAAGAGGGCTAACATGCATACAGAAGTATTTCTCCCTTATGATCTAGAGTTTACGTACGGCGCAGCACTCCATCTTGCCATGGCAGGCGCAATATTTCCGGACGTCTCTGAAGATCACACAAGCAATCAAGCTGCACATGAGATCCTGTCAGACATGGTCACTAGAGGGAACCGCGTGGCAGCTGTGCGAAGGACTGAGCTACTGCATGTGGAACTGCTATTCAAAAAGCTTGAAGAGCAACTGAAAAGCCGCGGTAATTACAGTCTGAGGCTTCCAAGTGCCATGGATCTGGGCCCGAATCCTGAGGAAGACAGGCAAAACGCGTCAAATATGGAAGCAGACGCAAACGCCGCGGCGATGATCACCGGAGCTGTGGACCTCTTTCCGCTGGTGCCACCCTCAGACTCAGGGAATGCTGATTTTCTCGATCTTCTCGACAGCGTTGGCATCTCTTCGGAAGAGTTTTTTTCGATCACACAGGGAATGGGAGATGTTGAGGGTATTCCGGAAGGTGTTTTGAGGATGTATTGAGGTCATAAAGTCATGATTCTTAGTTGCCTGGAGTAGGTAGCCCTTGTTGGACACGATGCCAGCCCGCTAGGTGGTTCCATTCCTCTGACCAAGCCTAAAGAACCGTCGCGCCCAGGGATAAGTCTTCGGGAATTAAGCTGAGGGTTCCATTGACCCAAGACTGAGCCAATGATTTGGGGCCATTCATCCGTAATCTCGCTTGTATTTAGTGCATCGCGGGACAATGTTCCCCCCCAGGCTTTGGAGAAGAAGCACAGACGAGTGCTACACGAGACGTGCATTAGCGCCCAAACTCTGCCCCGGATCGGCTCCACTGGCTTATAAGCTGAAGCTTGAGCGAGGATTCAATCTGCTAGACGAGTCCTGCATCAGAAGATCCAAGCATCTTTCCTGAACCCGAAGTTTATACGATCCCATCTGACTTACCGATATGCATAGTTCGTATGGAAAGCAATCATGGATATTGGCCCGGCTTCAGCCCACCACGTGGAGATACCTCTCCGATGGGCCGGAATGTCCACTGAGCTACACGAGACCTGCATACGAGCTTCTGATCGAGTTATATATAAAGCTTCACGAGATACGTTGAATGCAGTGATACCAAGTTCAAAATTTCAGTTTCACCATAAGCCTTTTCCCCCTCTTTCATCAGACGCCTACCAAAAAACTCATGGCTGTCACACAGCGAAACGGCGGCTCCTCCGCTCCTGCCATCAATACAACGACAAAAGAAAAGCAACAGCCAACGGTTTCTACCACCACTTATCGCGATGGTTCATCTGACGAGTTCGACTTTGGTGGTTCCTTTGGGACTTTGGGGCTTATGATCGGCTTTCCGCTGTTGATGTGGTACATGTGGATCGGCGCCACATACTACGATGGCCAGATTCCCCTCCCAGAAGACAACCAGTCCTGGTCCGATTTCATTCATCAACTAGCCCACCTTGTTTATAAAGGAGCTTATCCGACCACAAAGGCCTGGATAGCTTACTGGGTCTTCTTCATTGGTGAGGCTCTGATGTACTGCTACATGCCTGGAGTGCTCAGTTACGGCAGGCCGCTGCGCCATGAGGGAGGCAAGAGACTTCCGTATTACTGCTCTGCTTACACCAGCTTCTACGCAACCATCGTCATTGCCGGTACACTTCATATCACGAAGATCTTCCCCTTATATACGATCATTGATGACTTCGGCTCTATCATGACTGTTGCCATCTTGTCCGGCTTCATCAACAGTTTCGTCGTTTATGTTCAGGCCATCATCCGTGGAAGGACTCACAGATTGACGGGGTACCCTATTTACGACTTCTTCATGGGAGCTGAGCTGAACCCGCGCATCGGTATCCTGGACTTCAAGATGTTTTATGAAGTCCGAATTCCATGGTTCATTCTCTTTCTTACAACTAGCTCAGTTGCAGCTCGCCAGTATGAGACCTATGGTTATGTCTCGAAGGAAGTCGTCTTCCTCACTGCTGCTCACTACCTCTATGCCAATGCTTGCGCGAAGGCGGAGCAGATGATCATTTGCAGTTGGTAAGTGGCCGAACCTGTTCTTCTTGGTATGAGGCTTCCAGTCCAGCTGACGTTTGATACAGGGACATGTACTTCGAGAAATTGGGCTTTCTTCTTACATTCTGGAATATGGCCGGCGTTCCTTTCTCGTATTGCCACTGCGCCATCTACCTGGCCAACCATGATCCGTCTGAATACAAGTGGAACCCCTACGCCCTGGCAGCTCTTAGCATCGCCTACCTCTTCTTTTATTGGATGTGGGATAGTGCCAATGGCCAGAAGAACGCCTTCCGCCATACAGAACGGGGCCAGCTTGTAAAGAGAAAAACCTTTCCTCAAGTACCATGGCAAGCTGTCGAGAACCCTAAAGTCATCGAGACCGATGTCGGCGACCGTATTATGGTCGATGGCTGGTTCGCTATCATCAGGAAGCCTAACTACGTCCCTGACATGTTTTTCTCTTTTTCTTGGGGACTTATCACTGGGTTCAAGTATGTACACCCCTAGCCTCGCCTGCTATGGTATCGCGTCACTGACCATATTACCAGGAGTTTCTTTCCCTGGTTTTACTTCGTCTTTTTTATGATTATGATCATCCATCGCACCAAACGCGACGTTGAAAGATGCCGCAGGAAGTATGGGGATGCGTGGAAGCGTTACGAAGAGCAGGTTCCCTACCTCTTCATCCCCGTAAGTTATATGAGCAGATCGAGCTTATTCACCGCAACTGCTGACGAAAGCCATAGTACGTCATTTGAAAGACGCGAAGAGCCATGCGTCTGGACTCCGTGAGCTTGCCAAAGGGTGGGCGACAAGGAGAATAAACAAGTTTCTGTTTTCTCATCCATAGGGTCAGAGGCACCTAAGGGGGTTTCATAGCCTTAATTCTCAAAGACCGCATTTGAGTTTTCCAGCGGCCGAAAATACGCATTGATTTGCATTCGTTTATCCGTGAAAAAGATTATGCATGCGACGTAAGATGTAATCGTGTATCTACGTGAATAGTGCGCGAGGGCTATCGAAACATTCATCCCAATGCTTTGCAGCCGACGCATAGAACTTTTCAAGTACCTCCTTTGCTGCAACTGGAAGATAGATTCCCAACTGTCTACTATCTTCACCCAGGCGATCTAGAATGAAGCTTCGCATCCACGGACTACCACCCTTTGCCTCAAAGCCAGCCACAGTCATTGGCCATGTTGTGCATATCTTGAGTGCTCGAGAGGTAGTGGTCTCGTCGAGAAGAGCGAACAGTCTGTCGCGGTGGGTTTTCTTGAGAGATACCCACTCTTTTGACGAGGGTATTGCACCGGCACTCTGCAAGGATGAGATTCCGAAGAGCAACGCGGCCGACTGATAGATCTGACCCATCAGCAGAAAGCCCTCAGCCGACGACTCCATCTCATTGGACCACGTCTCTGGAGAGAAGTCCAGAATGCTATCCAATACGTCTTCTGCTTCATTTTGTATCGGACCGATGGAGCTTCCCGTGTTCTCAAGTGTGGCCAAGAAACGGAGACGATTGATGTGGACGATGTGAATGAGCAAATCGATTGGGCATGGTAATTGCGGATAGTAGCCGATCGAGAACACATCTCTTATCACGTCTCGTATTCGGTAATTATCCAGCGGAGATACTTGGTCGTCAGCTGGGCTCGTAGTGTTGGCAAGATTTTCAATACTACCCGCGAGTGAGTCAGTGAGTTGCCAAATATCGGCTCTTGAAATACACAGAAGAAACGAAAGAATCGATCAAGTCTGTGAGCACTGACATTTTACAGAACAGAACCAGAGTCTTCAGATGCGGCGACTTGAGGCAGAACTCTTCCCAACCACCACGCAAAGCTACCAATGCTGCAAAGCCTCTTATATGAATACGCCAATTAGGTGCTGTGGCACCACCCATCAGCTGAAAGGAATTAGTTTGAAGCTCTTCGAAGTTTTTTTGACGATAGTGGGGGGCTAAATACATCGCCAAAGATGAACGTGACAACGCCGGCCAAAGTGGCGTCGGATAACCGGGTAGTCTCATTCGCTATCTCCTCGTTTAAGGCTTGAATAGCCGTATGTCGGTGATGGTAGGCTCTGGCTCTCACTTCGGCCGCATAAGGATCATTTCTGCTCGGAGATAATTGTGACATGCGGTGCTCGATGGCCATCGCGACCAGGCCATGGCGCCGATAAGGCTTCATGGCGTGTATGTGAGACGCGGGCACGACCCAGGGACTCTTGGTCAGCTGATTGTCATAGAAGTATGGATAGACATGATTGTTCCCTGCCAAGAGTAAGCTTACATCCTCGACCCTTTTTAGGTCCAGATACGGTCGCGCAGCGCCTATAAACATCGAGTCACACATTGTGGAACTTACAGTAGAATGAAGCCTCTGCAATATCACACGTCTCTGTCCGAAGCTCCTGTCCAGGAAATATATGAACGAGCTGTTCCTCGGCCGTTTTGCTTGGCGCTGTATTCTTCTTTTCGCTGGGCTTATTGGTCTTCGGCGGCGCGATGGACTTATTGGCTGCTGGCTTCCTGCCTCTCCAAGTCCGCGTCGTGATCTGATTGGGGGCGACCCAAGTCAGAGGCTTCACGTTCTCGTACCCAGGGCACACAATGCCGCTAAGCTTACACTTGGAGCATACGGGACGGGCCGAGTCGCATACTACCCCTCGGCGCTGACATTCCCAGCAAGCCCGTTTCGCCATGTTGTTATCACGGCTCTCGGCGCGTTCGGCGATGGGTGCCACCGTAGTGAGGACGAGATGACGAAGAGGAGGCTTGTACGCTTTGGGCTATTGGAGGTAGTGAAATGAAAGACGGAGATTTGATAACGTATCCGTTCCAGCGAAACTGCCCTCTGGAAGGCGGGATGGTGGGTCGTATTATCAGATCTCTCTTGCGTGTTTGTGCAGATTTGGTGTGAGACATTGAGTGGCGAAGTGCAGCTCTTGGCCACTTCATTCGCCTAATGAGAGCAAGCCAGGTACAGGCCTGTTATGCATGCTTTCGCAATCCCATTCAACCAACATGGATTAATGCTTCGAGATGGGACATCGCTCGTTGGCGCGTAATAGGACGGCGAGGACACCAAATCCTTCAGATTCCTTTGGCGGCATCCCAGACGGATGATTCCAGTTTGCTTTGTTGGTCTGGACATTGGACTTTGCTTTTTCCAAACCCCGCCCCCACAACGTATTGTGGCATCGATCGTGGAACAGTACGACACCAAAAGGACTCTGCAGCTTCGATGGACTTGGCAGAATCCTGATCTACTGTTTGATTCGACCGGACTCGTTTGACACGTGCCGAATATCCTTTCTTGGCCGAGGGTGAAGCCCAACCAACAGAGACACCAGCGATAGTGATTGGATCCGCTGGCCAGATTTTCGATAACCCGATCAATAATCCATTAACCATCCGGTGGGATGGGGTTGTGAGAACTACAACAATTGACAGTGCAGCTTGGAAGGGGACAAAATGGTGAATAGTACGTCACTGCAGACTTATTTCCATTTCTGGGTCTAGATGGTACAGTCCTCAACTAAAAGACTCCCTTTGGCTTCGCAGCTCCCTTGGCAATTCCGACTTCTTCATTGGCTACCCGTTGGAGCGCCGTGTAATCAGTCACGGCAGTGACCATATCATAGCCCTGGCTTGCGAAGTGTTTTGCTTGCGCCCCATCCTTGCAGTAGATACCGCACTTCTTGCCCGCGTTATGCGCCGCCGTCAGGATCCGATCTAACGCGTCCTCCAGCTCTGGCGGCATAACCCCGTTCTGAACTGGATGGCCAATGCTGTTTCCTTCAGAAAAAGAAGTCAGAACTGGCAGAACATCAACCTTGGGGAGCGATACCTAAATCAAAGGGCCCGATGAACAACGCATCGATTCCATCGACGGCCGCAATGCCCTCAACATTGTCGAATGCTTCCCGAGTTTCGATTTGGATTATTGTCAAGAGGGCATCGTTAGCTTGATGAAGGTATTCGGTTAGTGTCGGGTTTGGATTGAATCTCTCCAGCGCAATGAGCGATCCAAATCCCCTTATCCCTTGAGGTGGAAACTTTGCCTCGCGCGCAAGTTGCTTTGCCTCCTCGACGGTTCGTATCAGTGGCACCAAGATCTACGAGAGGATTAGCAACGAGCACCAGACTACTTATCATATCCACGTCAGCTTACTGCGTGCGCACCGCTGTCTAGTGCTCCTTTTGAGGATTCAGCATGTTATGACTTCAAATGGCAAATAGGTTGCCAGGTGCCTCACGCTTAACCATCCATCCTTGCAAGTCCGCCAACCTCACAACTGGAGAAACTCCCAGCGCGGCAATGGCGGGAACTGCGTCATGCATAGCGCCATCTATCGTATCATCAGCATCGTAGCAATTGATTGGCTCACTAAGTCAGGTTTCTGACCGTCGATGTTTCCATGCTCACAATCGACAAGCACCCAATCAACGCCTGTCCTTGCCAGCATTCTTGATATGTTTGCTCCTGGAAACATTTGCCAGCCACCGAATGATGACTGGCCGTTGTCGAAGCACATCTTCAGCCGATTGGATGCCTGCATGTTGATGATGTGTTGGGCAGACAACTGAGTAGAATACCAACAAGTGCCGTGTAAATAATGAAACAATTCTCAAGAGTCAATACAATAATTTCAGCAACATTTGAGAATGCATACATAAGATGTAAAGCCAGCCACTCCATCTCTTAAATGTGAGAATTTATGTCAGCGAACGAGATGTTGGCACTTCTAGAGACTAGTCCTGGCTCACGCTCACTAGCCGGGGTGACTTGACCGGCTTCGGCAAGACTTCCGAACTGTGTTCATGAACCCCGCGCTAGATCCGATCGACAATCTAGTTCTAAGGTTTATCTTCATTCCCTCGGATTACTGTAGGATAGTTCCACAAGTTGCAAGATACGCAGACATCCGTCGAATTCAGTTCACGCCTGATCCCGAGTTGAGAACGGCTGAGGGCCTCGCGCACTCGGTTGCGCCCACTAGATACCAAATAGACAGACATCTGTCCCTCCGTGTGACAGCTTCCTGTCTGACTCAAGGGGCTGGGTTGATCCGTGGTGCCTCCGAGAAGGAGCCATCTCATCGGCATGTCTGTTGATTCGCGTGACAGGGGTCGGCTTCAATTCCGAACCATTCTTCCGACTGCGTAATGTGTCAGTCATTCACCGGTTAGGTTCGCTGTTACAGTGACAGGAACTTGTACATTCTTTGACAGTAATGGAGTGCAATACGATCGCCAAAACCGATGCCTTCGAATCCGCGTCGCAGGGGTGCACGTGTCGCATCAATTGAGGGATCCGACTAGCAACTCAAACTGCGACTGACGGATTGTCGCAACGTCTTCGACTTCGCTAGTGGGTGTACTCTTCTCCTCAAATGGAAACCGAGCTTGGCAATGTCATCGGTCATATGAAAATGTTCGTGCATGGAGCTTGATTTATATGACTGAGAGACTCATGTCTTCCGTGTCCATTCGTGAGCATCAATCAATTAACTCAGACTCTAGTAATACATCTAAGGTACCCAAGCTATCGGCGTCCGCCCACCAACTTTCAACTTCAGGATAACCAAGAATTCAGTCACAATGCCATCTGCAGTATCGCCAATCGAGACTACCTCGGCCATCACGAGTTTCGCATCAGTCCCTGCGAAATCCCCGGACGCACCAAAGGTCGTCGCCCCTTCAACCAAGAGAATCACCCGCCCTAAGGAGCCAATTCCCCAAATCCTCATTGATGAAGCCAAGGCAACCAAGTATGAGCCGTTCGATCCCAAGAAGCACCTAAACTACCAGCCACCGTCAAAGATCTACTCAATGAAGGAGATCGGCCTCGATGGCCACGGAATCGCACCCACGGCAGTCTGTGAACCGTTCCCCTTGTTCACCGAGGAGGCTATCAAGCAAATGAGAGCCGAGGCGTTCAGTGATGAATGCCTCAAGGACTGCCGATACCAGTCTTCCTTCATCAAGAACATGATTCGCGGGATGGGCCATGAGTAAGTCCAGCCGAGGTGACCCAGGGTTTGCGATATAATGCTAAGAAGGCGGCAGCCGAGCCCCGTTCATCTACGACGCCTGGAAGTCCCCACAGGTCCTCGCCAAAATCGCTGAGATTGCAGGCGTCGAGCTTATCCCCGCTGTTGACGTCGATATCGGCAATGTCAACGTTTCCATCAATGACGAGAACGAAAACAGCGTCCAGAACTGGAGGTCATCTGACGACGACAAGCTCTCTGCCGTTGCATGGCATTATGACAGCTATCCCTTCGTCGTCGTGACCATGCTTTCCGACTGCTCTGACATGGTCGGGGGCGAAACCGCTCTCAGGCTTCAGGATGGAACGATCAAGAAGGTCCGCGGACCGGCCATGGTATTGCTGACCTCGGAGATTTCGACTGGAACCTGTTTCTGACGTTTTGATAGGGCACTGCTGTCGTCATGCAAGGGCGCTACATCGAGCACCAGGCGCTGAAGGCCTTTGGGGGTCGTGAGCGCATCTCCATGGTTACATCTTTCCGTGCGAAGTCCCCTTTCATCAAGGACGAGACCACACTAGCCGGCGTTCGCACTACCAGTGTCTTGTCGGACCTGTACACTCAGTTCACTGACTATCGACTGGAGATTTTGGAAGAGCGGATTCGGGCCAAGAGGAAGGAAGAGCGTGGGCGGGAGGTCGCCCGCCGCCCTTTCAACATTCCGGACATGAGGTCTTTCCTGGAAGATCAGATCAAGCTTCTGCAGGGGACTCTTGATGAGGTATACGCGCTTGATGATTGAATCATTGCAGTCATTGGTGATCAGAGTGAGTAAAGTTGATGGGCTAGGAGCAAGACAGACGTGTCCAGCTGGAAAGGTGGCTAGCTTCTAAATTGTGTAGCGGTAGTAACAGGCGTCGTAACCATATCGATGCTCTCAAACCAAATTGGCAACTATGATTATCAATTGGATGACTAGCACATCATCTATCGTGCGCTGTAAAATACGTTCTTCTGATTGACTCATTTACAAAAGTGCAGTCTTATTACGACCAAGTTCCGTTTGCAGGTCCGAAATATCCGACGTCAGGCATTTGTAGCCAGGGCAGTCCCTGTCCATCAGCGGTATTCTGTATGCAAGTCAGCTGCTACTCTTAGTCAAAGAAAGTGCTGGGTTACGGACCTGCCAGACAGTGTTTCCCCACCAATCTGGGAAACTGACATTTGGACCTGGAAATATCTGGATTAGCAATTTGCCGGCAAACACTTGAGAATCAATCCCAAGCTTACCATATGTGACAGCAAAGAAGATCACAATTCCGCTGATCGCCAGGCCGGTGTCCAAGGCGGCAGCAAGGACGTAGTTGTACTTGGTCCACCAGGCGTAGAACTTGCGGTAAATGATCTTGTTGAAGAACAAGTTGACGATATACCACGAGGAGTAGTTAATGCCTGTCGCAGGGGGCACGTTGTAGGTTCCGACGAAGATTAGGGGCCAGTTAATCTTGCGAATGAAGTCGGACTTTGTCTTCTTCCAGATGAAGTAGGTGATGGGCGGGAGGATAAGTCCGATCCAGAAGAAGTGCAGAAGGCCGGAGTAGATGGCTCCGACGGAGTAGAGCCGAGCTGGACCAACAAGACCCCAGATGACTGAAGACGAGAAGACAGTGCGACCATTGGGGCAAGAGAAGCCGTTGGGCTGATCCTCTTCGCAAATACCATCAACGTTGCCCAACATCCACAATGTGACTCCAGTCTGAGTCAAGGCACCAAGGATTGTGGCGAGGCCTTGGGCGAAGAAAAGGGTCCTAGGAGGAATCTTGAGGTAGTGGCCAAGCTTCATGTCCTGTGCAAAGTACAATCCCTGGCCGACAACATCGGTGCTCAGGATCTTGAAGAGAATGTTCGCAATCGGCTTGCCCTGGAACATGTAGCCTCCGATGAATTCGGATAGAACATTCAGCTGGTTCGCGTCGACGTTTGTAACGCCCTGGATCATACCGCTGAAGGTTGTTAGCTTGCGTCGCGGATCATTTGACGGAGGGGATTAAACTCACCAAGGGATCATGTAGACAGCTGGTATCACAAAGCCGAGGATAATACCCCACCAAGGGAGACCAGTGTCGAAGCCAACAGCGGTTCCAATACTCATGCCAAAGACCACAAGCAGAATGACAGCCCACCACCACCACTTGACGGTCTTGTAAGACTGCATGAGACGTGCGTGGATGTCGAGCTTCAGAGTGCCCTTCATAGCGCGCGTAATCTCATCCCAATGGAAGAAGTAAACATGCGACAAGACACTGTAATATGTTAGCACAAAGCCTGCTGCGCGCAACTGCTTCAACGTACCTAGTGATTGAAGCAAAAGACAGACCGTAAACGAACGCGAACGTTGCAGGCAGATAGGGTGGCGAATAGCTGGAATACTTCTGCTGGTCAAACTCATTGTTGGTCAGAACCTCCGTCACGTTGTACAGCTGACCGAACCGGTCGTACACGTCCGCCGTGCAGAAGGGCATGTACGAAGTGAACCAAGTGTTCGTGTAATAGATAGCCGGAGTCACGACCCAGAAGAAGATGGCAAAACCGAAGAAGACATTCAGAGCCGCCCAGTGGGGACTCAGCAGCGGGTTTGTGTTGTACGCGACCATTGACCAGTCGAAGGTCAGAGGGAACAGGCCCATGCCAGTGACCATACCAAAGACCTGGTTGACTGCCAAGTTGTTCGGTGCGATCCAGCAGATCCATGTGAAATAGCTGAGACCGGTGAAAATCAGGCCTGGAAACCAGTACCACACAAAAGCGCACCCGCCGACGATCATGAAGAACTTGACACGGGTGATTCTCCAGCCATCGGCGACTGCGTTAGCTCGCGAGTGCAGCGAACTGAGAAGAGCGACGTTGCTGAGTACGCCAGGCCAGATCATACTAGCGGGCTTGACGAGCCAGGGAATCGCAAGGCCGGCGACGGCGTATCCGCTCAGTTGGCAGCACAACACCACCAAGACAGAGAATCCGGCGGGAATCTTGAAGCCATAGAGTCTGGCTGCTTGGATCAGGTTCGTCGCGTCTGCCGAGCCGAAGCCGAATGAAACATTCGACATGATAGTGACGAGGGCATGTTCCTTGATGTTGAAGTGGCGATCGGGGTTGAACCGGTTGATAGGTAGTACCTTGGCGAGCGCGACGCCAATGGGGAAGGCCAACAGCTCTGCGACGAGGGAAACGATATGAACACCCGGGTATCGGAGCGAGAAGAACTGATTGACGCCGGCACCGAGGAAGACGAAGACCTGTTTCAGTCAGCATGGCTGTCTTGTCAATTCATGGCCAGAAACATCGTACAATACCGAGAAACCAGGCGCGAAAGGTGTTGACGGGGATGGCGGTATCATCCGTCTCCGGCACCACCGCTCGAACCTGAGGAAATGGCGAAGTATCGTCATCGTAGTTTCCTTCGTCTACTTTCTCCAGAACATGTTCCATGTCGACCTCCAACTCCGCAAGGTGTCCGTTCTCGAGCTCGACATCGTGACCGTGGACATTGTGCGCCGTCTTGAGCCCAAGTTTGTCAAACGCGCCGGACTTCTCGGGGTCCTCGTAAGTAGGAGGCGTATGGCTGATGTCGGCCGCCATTGTGAAAGCGTCTGCAGAGCCTCTAAGCAGAATGCGACGAGCAGTGTGATCGGGGAATTAAGAGACAGCAGCCAAGAAAAGCCAAGCGAGTAGCGCCCGGCGCGGCATCGTTGGCATTAATGAATGATCACACTCTCCGGGACCGCCTCCATCGGACGCGTACTGCGCGGATATGGAATTCACTAGACCCTTGCATAAGTTCCATCTTATCTTTCCTATCAACTACCCCGAGACTGGAGACAGCCGATGAGTGGCGTTCTCGAAGGGCCGCGATGCGTTTGTTTCCCAATTTCCCCAGCGATAGAGAGGGATAACCGGCAAACCGGCGTAGTTCTGGCCAGGTTGACCCTCCATTCTCTGCTGTCATTCAGGTCATTCACAGGCATTGGCCAATTGAATTTCTTGGCTTTATCTGCCGTTGCGGGGATCCTCGCACTCGATAAGGAAGGCGACTGGGATCGTTTGTCTAGCGCGCCGGTCCGGCATGGCGAGAGCGTCGGAAGCTTGCGACAAATCAGCCACTTTCCGGGATGGAATTGGTTTCTGCGCGGCAGAGTCTGGCGCGAGGGCTTCCTGGTTCATCGTGCCATTCTCGCAACGAAGCGGCTTTGATCCATTACAGGCTTATATGGAAGCGTTTCTGCGCTGATCTCTTGACACAAATTGGAGAAGCCGAATGAGAGAAACATCGGCTCATTCACAACGAGAAGGCGTATGCCTCCGGCTAACAGGCATACTCTAATAAGTAGCCAAACCGCGATACCAAAAGTGCCATAGAGGTTAATCTGACGTCAAAATCCTTCCAGCATAGGTTCTTTTGTAAAGAAGCTAATGGCTGTGCCGGTAAGCAGCACTAGAAGGGCTGTCATTGGCGGCTGCGGATTCAGATGACGAGAGTGAGGATCCAATTGGAAGTCGTGTTTGTGCGCCTTGGAACAACCCGAGTTGACCGGGGCTTCATGAATGGACCCGTCTAAGTTCAGTAATCTACATCGCCCGTGTGTCCGACCGTAGTCCATTTCGCGCGCGTGTAGATATATTTGTTGTTATGGCGCCCCATTGTTGTCGACTACGTCTTTGACAAAAGACATCGGAAAGCGAAGAGGCCGAGGCAAAGGTGTAGGATTGCTCAACAGTGGTGGTGGAGCAGTTGGTGATGCAAATCAATATCCACACCCAGATTTTCGCAGCCTTTTTGTGCGTCCTGCGAACGTTACCTTTCCCGTTCAAGTCAAGCTACTATGTGCTAGTCATAGGACATCAATGAAGCTGCCGAGACGAAGTTGATAGCGATTAATAAGTGTCAGAAACCACGCAAATCAGCATGTTGTGAAGAGGCAATTAAGTGCAGCGGGATAGGTGAGCGGAGAGGCGGCTGCCCAACGTCTTGAAACAATGAAGAATTTATCAGCATCAGTAAGGTACCATAACCCTCGACATTGGGGAATGAAGATAATAATAAATCTCCATCGACGATCGGGGGCTAGTTGCAAAGATGTCATCCACCATGTTGGTGTCACGACTGCGAAGCCGTCTCTTATTCACTCTGAAGGTAGTGAAGAAGGTGGTTTGGTTGTTGAAGGGGGCTGCGTAGGGTATTAGGAGTTGCATAGCTAGTTGTTACTGACTCAGCCAAGGTACTGAATGAATACCTAATGCTAGGGGATAGCTTGACTGAAGGCAACGGCGATTGCGAGACACGGGTTCCTTCTTGAGAAAGCCTGTTGCGAAGGCGATGTGCGAAGCACTCGCTCAGCATTCAGCCGTCTAGAAGATGATCAGAATATCAGTCTACAGCCTGCTTTGGACTTTCACTGAGCACGGCATTGCCCTGGATACGTTGTAGCAGATATCGACTCCATCTCCGACCAGAATCCGGACACGCGGCATCAAGCGTTGAAGCACATACCAACGCATATTCGAGTCATGCGCTTAACACGAAGCATTTTATAAGCACGGTCCCAAACCCGTGGGTTCGGATGACCACGGTGCCTGATGCGATCGTCTCGGGAGCCTGGAATAGCTGCAAATCATATGATCCGAGATTGTAGATCCTAGGGGAAGATCCCAGTTGGACTTTGGACGTGTCTTTGGACGAAAAGCTTCACGTAGAGGCGTGCGTCTGACACGAGGGGCTTCCCTGTATCGGCGGGAAAATCCACTCCAGGAAGACAACGCATGCCTTCTGGCCAACCACGCAACCCCCTTTTAGTCTCTTGTTTGGTTGCCGCCCGGTCCGATACGGACTTTGAACTTCCTGTTGTATGATAAAGCCTGTGGGCAGTAGACAGTAGACATTTTCCAACTTCTCTGTCGATGCAGTTTTCCATGCACGGGGCACCATAAGCTCGAGACTCGAATAGCACTCAGAAAAGCTACCTAACGACTCCTCAACACACTACCATGCGAGGTCGACGTGCTACAGTTCTCACACGACATACTGCAGCATGGTGCCAGTAATTATCGTGTAGAAGAAGGTCTCGGGCCAATTACTGCTACTGAAACTTAAAGCCGTTCAATGCTCTTGACTATGAAAAGTGCCCGCACTATAATTAGGTTTGTCTGTCTTCCCTGCGGAAATCTGGAAGCACCGGAGAATGCACAAACATGGAGTCGTCATTTTTCCAACTTTACGATCGACGCTTCCGGCTTGTAACAACCAGACCACGATGACCCCGACGAGAAGCCTAAACCGTACAGAAAGCTTTCGCTCAGTCCAGATGGAGAACGACGCCTTCTGCACAGCCCAACACGCCGGACATTGTCTCGGAAACCCCACAGTCAGTCCTCATTTCGGTTCGGCCGGATCTCAGCATAAGCTTTGTTAAGCCTTTCTCTCGGTAAAGGCGACTATAAAGCTTGAGATGGTAGCCAAGCCCTCACAGCCAGCATGTTCTACTTCACATCACGATTACTCTTAATTTTGTTACCAATCACAACAACAGTCAAAATGAGATTCTCCATCTTAACCGGCTTGACTCTGGTCTTCGCGACGGCAAGTGCTCAGGACCCTCAACTTCACAAGGGCCTTGGAGGTAAGCGCAGCTCCCAAGCAACTTGAAAATTTGTCCCGCTAATATTTTGTTCTTTCCAGCTGAGTGCGTCAAGAATCGCGATTGCTGCCCTTGTGATACGGGATCTGGAGCCTCCATTTACTGCCAACGTGAGCATAGACCACTGTGGCACGTCCGAAGAGCGGAAACTAACCAAACTAACCAGCGGATGCAACCTCTTCAACCAATTACCGCTGCAGACACTTCGGCAACCCATGGACCTGGTGTCAGAACAACCGTGGACAGTGCGGAGATTGGGATCACTTATCCTAGATTTCTCAGGACTGAGAACCATTGACTGGCATCATTGGGGGAGGGGCGTACCTGTGTCGAAGCCGACCGTGCCTTGCAATATGTACAAACAGTCAAGTTTGCGTAACAATCAGTAATGGCATCAGTCAATGCACAGAAGTCAACATGTACGGCGTACGGCAACAAGTTGACCAGGGCCTCGAGGTGTCTTGTCTCTGACGACTTTGCAATGTGGCCTAGATAAGGCTACGCGCCCACACAACTTCGCGATGGCGTATACGTTGTACTACAGCTACTTGCATCAGCTCGAATTTCTTGCGTGGTGAGGAAGGGAGAAGTTCATATTTGCGTTTTCTTAGAGATTACCACTTGCCTCATCAGATGACTACATTTCAATATCTATTTGGGACTGTCTTCAATCACAGCTTTATCATGGGCTCGCAGACCATCAGTTTGGCTTGGTGTTAAACACAATAATCAGAGCTGTGCTATGGATGGGCGAATGCGGAAAACGTAGTACTCGTGGATCAGCTACAAGCTGACACGATAACATCTCTATTCCCGTGGGCTGTTTGATGTTCGCGAGACGCAGACTCTCTAGTGTACGCGGTCCAACATCGTCAAATAAAGTCGTCACAAGTTATAACTTAATCTCATAATGATATCAAATTGGTTGTTTTATTCTCCGGGTATCGAGACGAGCCTCATGGACATGTGCGAGTGCCGTCATGGAAGTGAATATATACAATGAGATTCCTGCTGAAGCCCAGTTTTAAATGACCTGGACCCAACCTTCCGACATCAAGACAGCGCCTGGGTGCTAAGCGGAAGGAATGAACCTTGAAGGGTTTCTACTATGCAAGTTAGTATGACAGCTTATTATGCCAAGAGATAGGAGCTCACTCTCACCTGTTCTTAGTGTGGGTATCTAGAACGGGCAGACCCAGAGATTGGCCTTCATGTACAAAGGATCGTCGCAAGAGAGATGGCCGTTCTTGAGTTGAGTGCCGGCACGCTCAGATGTGCGAGCGGTGGTTGTGTACTTGCCGCAAGCCATGGGTGTGTCGCCGCCAAACGTGCACATGCCAACTCTGTAGTTGTACTTGGCACCTCCGGCGATACCCAGCTCGGTAGAGCGGCCGTTCTTGGGGTCCAGAGCCCAGGCAATGTCACCCGTTGTCAAGGGCGCGGAGTTGCCACAGCAGTAGGATGTGAAGTCGGCAGAGGCGACAGAAACAAGAGCGGCAGCGGCGAGGGTAGAGAAACGCATTTTGATTGGTGGTGAGTGGTCACTTCGGGAAAACGATTGAATCTGGTAACGAGTGGATGTCGCTGGAGCCGGTGAGATGAATCGCTAAACAGGTTGAACAAGTTCAAGACTTTATAGCCTCTTGAGTTGAGGCTCAGTTTGGCCTCTTTTCCGAGTCATTTTTGTCTATTTGAGTTCATCGTATAGCTATTTGAAGTTATCATTAGTTGAATAGTTAATCTGTTGCGAGCAAGTTGAGAGAGACCGGACAACTAGCTCTGCTCTGTTTCATCTAAAACATTGGGATGAGACGAACTAGCGAGATAGAGTTCGGATTTTCAGCCTGCGTTCTGGCAATATTCGCCTTGGTGACCCATCTTTTCCCGGGTAGGGCGAGATGAGACGAGACGGAACCGTGCTGGCGGATTGCTGATCAAAGGCAAATAAATTAAACATCATGGACTTTTAGTTGACCGAAGTGTCCGGTCCAGTGGCACAGTGGGGGCAGCGCGAGTCTTGGGGGCTGAGTGTCGTCTCATGTCGAGTCAGGACTGGTGGTCTGTGATTGTGGCTGTCATGTTGGGAGCGGCAGCAGCCTGCGCTTTACATTTATTGTACGCTTGCTTCCTTCATTCTGGCTCATCAGACTTCCATTGAATGTTCGTAGAATCACAAGCAATGTGTTTGGAAAGTTGGGGTTCCCCATGGGGACTCCCTAACCAGGACATCGAAAACCCACTCAAATCCCCATGCTTTGCCGCACCTTAAGTTGAGCAAGCGAAACTTGGGAAAAGGAACGGCTTTGCAATCTGCACATGTATTAAATCTTTGGTATTCACGGCGACACTCCATCTTGAATTGACCGGCCGGAAGGCGGTTGCGTAATATTGGCCTTCATAGTAAGCTGTAGCAACCATTGCAGAGCGAATTAGCCTTGGATGGCTATCTCTCACTTCTTGAGATTCCCAAGGCTGGTTGCCACATAATCACATCAGATCCTCAATCGCCGCCATTCCGCAGCTATGAAGAACAATGGAATTGGTAATTACAGCGAGACAAACGATTCGCTGGAGTCTCGGCAGCAACCGAAGGCACCGAGTCCAGTTGTAGATCCGTGGGCGGGGAATGCTGCCGAGCGAATATTTTGGCCCCCGCCGGCCGGCGACCGGGCTGAAGTTGTGGATCGCACACCTTGGGAGCCGCAGTCTGAACCGAGCAGCAATTGAGTATTCATCGGCAAGTCGAAATCATTCCCCCTCAAGAGCTGCCGAAATGCAGATCTCACCCGACTGCCCGAGATGTTACTCACTGTAATGAGGGGTCACACAGGCAAGGATCCATGACGTCGAAAGCCAGGTGTTTCCTCTTGGCTACCCGCAAAACGTGCACGGGTTTGTGCATATCGGGAAGGTCGAAATCGCTACGCTCACATAAATGGTTGGTGGTATTTGAGGTGACAATACATTTCGATAAGGGAGGTAACATTGGCTAGGGCCAAACGCAATCGATCCCCTGGAGGCTCGTATGACACCACGGAGTCCACGGGAGAGATCAGCGAGCGTTGGTTGCGCAAATGGCACAAATAACGGCGCACCCGCCGGTCGGGAGCTTATTGCCGCGTCCAGCGTTCATCTGAAGTTCGTCCCATCTTGGTCGTTCAAAGATCGCCCTCAATGATGGCTCCTTCATGGTTGGCCGCCGGCCTTCTCTGCTTTATCAGAGTTTCGGCTGCTCTGGGTCCCCAGCTGAGTCTTCCGGAGATTCGGAAGAGCATCGCTCGCGAATCGGAACCTGAGTCTGCAGCGCCGGAAGTGTTCCGATTGCTCGCCAACGACACTGCAGTTGGAGCGCCGGATCCCACAACACTCTACCGCGCCTACAACTTGTCAGTGCCAGTCGACCATTTTCACAACGATTCGCTCTACGAGCCGCACTCAAACGCTTCGTTCCCGCTGCGGTACTGGTACGACGACCGGTTTTACAAGCCCGGCGGTCCGGTGATTGCGCTCGCATCGGGCGAAACCAGCGGGCTGGGTCGATTGGCATTCTTGCAGAAGGGCATTGTGGCCATTTTGGCCAAGGCAACCAACGGAGTCGGCGTGATATTAGAGCACCGATACTACGGCAACAGTGTCCCAACCCCGGACTTCAGCACTGAGAATTTGCGGTTCTTGACCACCGACCAGGCCTTGGCTGATACAGCGTACTTTGCGCAGAATGTCGTCTTCCCTGGAAAGCTCGCGAACATTAGCCTAACCGCTCCCGACACCCCCTGGATTCTGTATGGAGGCTCCTATGCCGGCGCCTTCGTCGCCTTTTTGCGCAAGCTATACCCGGAAGTTTTCTGGGGCGCGATCTCGTCGTCGGGCGTTACGGCGGCTGTCGTAGACTACTGGGAGTACTACGAAGCTGCACGACTCTACGCGCCCGAGGGATGTGCCGAGACGACGCAGAAGCTGACTCACGTCGTTGACAACATCTTGCTTCAAAAGGGTAATACCACTGCGGACGACATCGTCCTTCTTAAGACCGCCTTCGGACTCGAAAACGTGACGAGCAGTGCCGACTTTGCGAGCACGATCAATGGCGGGATCAGCGGCCTGCAAGGCCGCAACTGGGACCCCGCGATTGATAGCAGGGCTTTCCTGCGTTACTGCGCGAACATGACTTCCGATGAGGTCTACTGGCCAGGAACGGAGAGTCTGGATGGTGCAGTCCGAGAACTGCTCGCCGTTGGCGGGTATGAGTCCGAGGTCGAGGAGTTGGCGACACGCTTCAAGAACTACATTGGCTACGTCAACTTCACAACGGTTGCCTCCTGCCGTGGGCAGGATCAGGACGACTGCTTCGGCTCCGGGGACGACGACGCGTATTCTGCGGACGATCTCCGGCAAACCTGGCGACTATGGTCCTGGCAATACTGCACGCAGTAAGTTAATTGACATATTCTCCAGCGATCTGGTGGCTAACGTTAGATGTCAAGGTGGGGATACCTCCAAACTGGCTCCGGTGTCCCTGAGACTCAATTGCCACTGATCTCACGTCTCATCGACCTCAACTACACAACTCAGATCTGCCGCAAGGCATTCAACGTGACAACACTACCTGACGTGGAGGCCATCAACAAATATGGTGCCTATAACTTCAGTTACCCCCGCGTAGCAATCATTGATGGAGAATCGGACCCGTGGAGACAGGCGACTCCGAACAAGATTGGATTGCCTCGGCCGGAGTCAACCATCACCGAGCCCAACCTTGTCATCGGGGGAGGAGCGGTACATCATTGGGATGAGAATGGCCTGTTCAAGAACGAGACCACGGCCGACTTGCCACCTGGACCCGTCAAGGAGGCCCAGGCATTTGAGGTCGAGTTTGTAACAGCTTGGCTCAACGAGTGGAAGGAAGCGAACGGTTCCAAGTAGCAACCTACTGATAGTCCCAAGAGCCTGACATCACGCGCTGCAGAAGGGACAGAGGCATATAGTATGATCAACTTCAATTCATTGGGTACATAATCCATAATGACTCGGCATAATCCGAGGCATGTCGTCATGATTATTCACATTGTCAAGCTCATTTCGTGGCCGCATTAATGATGATCTCAGCGGCTCTCTCGGCGATGCCATAGACCGCAGTCTGAATATGAGCTGAGATCAACACAGGCATGATGCTGGCGTCAACGACCCGTAGATTCGTCGTTCCATAGACCTTAAGAGTTGGGTCAACAACTCCACCATCCTGCTTCGGAAGCATGGCGCAGGTGCCAACGGGATGGTAGATCGATAAAGCTGTCTTGAGGGCAAAGTCCCTCCACTGGGCATCTGTGGTAGTGTTCAAGCCGGGTTCATACTCTGAGATCCAAGTTGATCTTAGAGGCTCTGTGAGCGCAACCTCACGACACTTCTTGATGGCTTGGATGGCTGCTTGCAGGTCGTACTCGTGAGATAGATACTTGGGATCAATAAGAGGTGGACCCAGTGGGTTGGAGGCGTTGATGTGGACGTTCCCACGGCTCAGAGGGTGCATGATGGCAGCGATGAGAGTCACGTAGTCCTTGCCGTACCCATCAGTCCCTTGTGCGGGGTATCCCTTGACGCCAGTATATCCATCGCTGAATAGGATCTCGAGTTGTGGCACAGTGGTATCGTTCAACCACTGAAGCTTCTTTTGCTCGACTGGATGATCGGAAGCCCCCACGGCCTCGTGAGCAAGCGCAAGCATGTCCGCCTCACCCTCGTCGCCGAGAGCCTGGTTCCAGTTGGTGAACGTGTAGCCGCTGCCAGAGTATCCGTACATCGACGTCTTGCCATCCCACCACAGTTGCAGTTGCTCGGCAGCATACGCAGTGTCGTACTTGAGGCGATCGTATCCGGTGTAGTTCTTGCTGAGCTCGTATGAGCTTTGGATTCGGATGTGGTCTTGGAGGTTCTCGCCGACGCCTGGGAGGTTGATGATCTGCTCAATACCTGCAGCGGAAAGCACATCAGAGCTACCGATACCAGAGTTCTCCAAGATAGAAGGGCTGAGAAGACCACCGCCTGAAACAATGACCTCGCGACGGGCTGTCAGGGTGGTTCCGTCGACTAGTGTAACACCTGTAGCTTGATGGTTTCCGTCGGATGTAGGCTTGAGGTTAACCTTGGCAACCTTGGACTCTGTCAACACAAAGTGGTTTGTTCCAGCCAAAGGAAGATAGGAGTTGGCGCTATAAGACCGGTTGTAGTGGGTTGGCTCGATGCTGTTAGGCGAGTATAGAACGCCCAAGGAATTGCCGTTCAACGATTCCAAGTTAGTTTCGATACCGAGGCTGTTCATCACAGGTATCAACCCAGCTTGGTGCTCGGGGATAAGGCGGTTTATCAGCGCCTTGATCGGGCCCGAATCTCCCACACCCTCACTTCCTGTATAATACTGCGTGTTGGCCGAAGTAAAGTTCTCGGACTTCATCATAGCGGCGCGCATCGAATCCCAGTTCCAACCAGGGTTTCCCAGCTCTTCCCAGCCATCGTACTCATGGGCAGACGCTCTGTCGTACGAAAAGAGGTTCAGCGCGGAACTGCCACCCAGAACATGGCCTCGCGTCTGGACCCAAACGCGCCCGTCGGACCCTTCTTGGGGCACGGTCGTCAGGTTCCAGTCGTACTTGGTACCGAATGTCGTGCCTCTGCGTCCAGGGATCTCGATGCGTTCATCCCCAAGACCTGCTTCGCCTGCCTCGATAACAAGGACTGTCGCATTGGGCAGGCCCAGGCTCAGGCGGGTTGAGAGGGCCAGGCCCGCGGTACCGCCTCCGACAATGATCTTCACATTGTCAGCTTTTAGTCCAACTTGGCTTTTCAGCTTGCTACATGACACGTACATAGTCATAGGCCTCAGCGGCTCGCTTCTCAGGAGCCGCGGCCGCGACGGTCGCCAGCAGGGCCGTGAGTATAGTGGCAGGGAGCATGTTGGCTACGGCTGATATTAGCTATCCGTGCGCCAGATGAGTTGTGACGATGCGGTTCTAGACTCCAGGGAATCCATGCCGTTGATGCGACGCGTAAGGCTGTGAGTATGAGACGAACGTACCTCTCGAGGGTTAGAGGGTGGCACGAACGTCGAGGGAAAGGGTGTCGACGACGATCTCAAGCTGCTTAACACGAGCTTGAAATGGCCCTTGAGTCAGGTAAACAGGAGGGGGTGAGGTTCGTACGGTTGCTCCGGAAAAGGTTCCGTCAACCCTTTTGTACGAAAGATCCTGGGGTGCCATGACAAGCCGATGCGCGATAAAGCGATTCAATTTGCCGTTTGATCAATCACATCGTCCCATCCCAAGGCAAAGGTCCCGAGAAAGGCAGGGTTGGTTCCAACGAACCGCCATACTGGCCCTTGCAGATGCATCGCAACACGCAGACGGATTGGCCAGCTCCTCGGAGAGCAGTCTGGGGGTAAACCCGAGTTTGAATGGTCAGGTTGACTCCCGAGTGGGGTGAAGATGGGAATCCGGTGAGGTTTCATTGCTAGAGAACACCGCCCAGATATTGGACGCCACTCGCAACCTTGAGTGTTCCCAGGGTCCAATGTGTTTTCTCTCCCAACTGCCATGTTTTTGGGGAGGGAGAAGAAGAGGGGTGCCACTGTTGTCGGGCGTTGTGACAGGGATTCGGCAGTTTACCCCGGTCGTGCCCCCTAACACAAACTCCACGCCGGTAGCGACAGCGGCAGCTGCGGGAAGAAGTTCTGCTTAACGTTCACTGAAAGTGACAGGGAATACTCGGGTTCTGTTCTTGCGAATCCCACACGAGCATGCGCCAAGGCGGCGCGGAAAGGGGCGAATTTGGTTGTGCTGAAGAATGTGGATAAGCGAGCAACAGGCCTCAATTGAGGTTGCGTGCCGGTTTGTATTTGCTCGCCTGCAGTTATCAATCATCACTCCCATCAATTCTGTCGTGGTCTTACGAGAAGTACTCGAAAGACCTCTTGGACCGCAGTCAGTCAACATTATCCGTAATTCGAAGTAGTTGATGATGCAGTGGATTCTCGCGATGTCCACCATTAGTCACCTGAAGGCGGGCTGGACCGTCGGTACGGCAGATCCCAGGAGCTTTGGCTCCAGCTTCCATGGACGTGCCTTGTTCGAAAGTCCATGCAGTTTATTGAATTTAATTGGAACTACCTGGCATCTTTTCCCAATCCGCCGCAGTCATCATGGACATCACCTCCCCCTCAAAAACAAGTTTTCCCCGGGATTCAGATGCCCCAACGTTGGGACATGTCACGATGCAGTTACTCCGTCAGTAAGAGCGCAAAAGATCCGGAAGAACACCTCCAGTCCGGCACGTCTCACGAGCTTTCTCCGGCCGTTGCCCTCTGCGCAAGGAACTTTGTGATGTCTCATGTGCCCTGCGACCGGTTCGTCTCTCTCGCTGGGGCTTTTCCGATCTCACTTGCCTTCCTAAAATAATGCCCAGACATTCAGTGGAGATGCGAGTCAGGAAGCCTGAAAACAACCAACAAGGGCCCCAACCGAGGGCATTGGCATCCCTTGCACTTATCTGCGCGACTGCGTGGCACGCTGGTCGCACAGGAGATTCCGCACTCTGGGGAGGCCTTCCGCTGCATTCTTCCGCGCTTCGAAGCCTCTGCGGGCGGAAAGTCTAATGCCATCTGGCACGTTTGAATGGCCATGCCTTGACCGAGTGGTGTCGCAATATCTGGGACCCCCAGCGAATTCGCCCTTGAACAGTCGGACGAATTGCCTACCCGGTCTGGCAAAGAGTCCTTGCAGAATATGTGTATCAAACAGAATACTGTGGCAGGCTGTCGGTCGGACCGCACGATGGACATATAGAACCCAGCCTCGTGCACCGACTAGCCCTAGATTTGTCGAATTTTGTGGCTTTGAACACCACGCTGAAGTCAAGAGTAAGACTGTTCTGTTGAACAGCGTCGATGCGAAAAGCCAGCCATGGGGAATCTCAAATCGATCCTGACAATGTCGACAAGCATCCTTCAACGAGACGAGGCGCTCCCTCCCGACGAGGACATCGGTCCCGCCTCCGTTGCAACCGCAGCTGTCCTGACGGCACTCATGATCATCACCACCGGTGCTCGAATATGGGTTCGAGCAGCGAATCGAAAGCTTGGTTGGGACGACTGGACGATTCTCATAGCGAGTGGGGTCTCGATTGTACGATTTGCGTTCGTGGTCAAGCAACAACAGTATGGCAACGGCAGACACCGCGTCTATCTCGGCGACTATGACTACATGATGATCAACATGTACGGGTGGTGGGGTCAGATTCTACTGTTTCTTGCAGTAGCTTTTCTGAAAGTCTCGATCTGTCTCCTGATTTTGCGGATCAAAGACACCAAGATCTTGAAGATCCTGCTTTATACGATTATGGGAGGAGTCTTGGTTTCGAACTTTGGAGTGGTCATTATCTTGGTTGCGGAATGTCAGCCTGCGGGTTTCTGGAGAGGGAAGTCCGCAAAATGCTGGCCAACACAGATCAGGATTTACTCGATTTGGGCTACAATTGGTACGTTGATCCAGTTTACCAATAATGCTAAAATCTTCAGACCAACGGGTCTATCGTTCGCCCAGAGAACTAACATTGAGCCTCTAGCCTTCTCGGTTTTGACCGATTTGATATGCTCCCTTCTTCCTCTAGCCGTCGTCTGGAACGTCAATATGCCGAGACGGACAAAAGTCTCAGTGTGTTTCTTGATGGGACTGGGCTTAGCGTAAGAACAATTTCCACCATCCAAACGCCGCGGATCTTCCCTCTCTACGGGCTAGCCTCTCTGTTTCAGTTCTACAGCTAACTTAAAATACAGTGCAACTGGCTTTGGTATTGCAAGAGCCGCATCTCTTGGTATTAACACCACCGATCTGAGCTGTAAGTCTCCCATTCTGCCTTGTCAAGTGATATCTTACAAAGTTTGGACAGGGGCATACTGCATTGCCGGAATCTGGTCAAACCTCGAGCTCTTCCTGGGCATCATCGCAGCGAACTTGGCCCTCTCGCGGTCGATATGGGTCCATTTCTTCGGGAGCAACGACTCCCACGCGATCCCTGGCTCAACCGGCCGTTCGAATCCCACCGAGTCGGGTTATGTCAACAGTAAACTCCGAGGCGACCAATTCGAAGTACCGTCGACGATGGTCCGTTCGCGCAGACGGGGATCCGAGACCAGAAGCTCAAATAGCGATATACCTTTACAGCCTGGTATCCAGAAAAAGACGGAATTCTGGTGGACGGAGGACGATGAAAGCCAGTCACAAACGCCGTTGAAGAGGTGATCGGATGTCGGAGGGATAAGAGTGCGAGCGGTCTGGCGGTGGATAGGGCAGCGCAATCAATTATGATTATGATCGTACGAATACCCACTGGCAGGGCCCATGTCATTCCCCATCGTGAAAGAATTCTGCCGGACCCGTGCTTGGCGTCGAACACCGCGGAATGTGGCTCTGTGCTTTAAGCTTACCCGTCGTCACGCGAGCGGCGGGGAGATAGGCTAAGTTTGGACGAGCAGTCAATTCCGCCTCCGTAATCAGAGGCTAATCTTCAGATATCATAACAACCAACTTTGCTCCACCGCCGCCACTTTCCAGTATTTCATAGACTTTTTGAATTTTATCTAATCTGAAAGCCTTCACTAAGCTTTAAATTACTTATACTATAGATACCTATAAGTACTTATCTAAATAAGTTAAGTTATAGGTATACTTAGAATATAAGTAGATAGGTTTACTAAGTATATAAGTAGATATTAATATAAGTATAAATAGAAATTCTACCTATACTTATAAGTTAAAGGTATATACTTTCTAATAAATATAGTAAAGTATTATACTAACTATTCTATTAATTATATAAAATTTATTTTACTAATAATATAGATTACTTATCTTAAAATAAATAAGTTTATATTATAATAATTATTATAATAATTTTATAAAAATTATTTTTATATTTAAATATTTTTTATATAATATAGTTCTATTTTTATTATTAAATTCTTAAAATAATCTATCTGAATTAAGTTATTCTTTACTATATAGTCTTATAATTATTCTATTTTATTATTATTAATTAAGTCTTAATCTTAATCTTATTCTTATTAATTTAAAAAAAATTATCTATTTACTCTTAAAAAGTATTATAAAATACTAAATTATTAGTATTAAGTTAATATATAGTATTTTCTACTACTTTTTTAAAAGTATTTACTAACTTAATATTAAAACTTTCTTTATTAAAGATTTTAAGATATTTAAAACTTTTAAGATTAAAACTATATTTAATAGCTTCTTCTCTATTATTATTACTTATTATATTACTATTAAAAGGATTTTCTTTATAGCTAATAAAAGCTTTAAAGTTTTTATTATTATTATTAATAGCTATAATATTTTACTTTAGGTTATTAGTAGCTTTAGTATTTTTTATAAAGATATTATTATATTAAGTATTTTCTTTAGTAATATTAAAAATATAAGGATTTTTAATAAAGATATTATTAAGCTTAATATCTTTAAGCTAATTATTAATATAAAGTAATTATATAGAAGTATTATTAGAAATTATATTACTTTTATAATTAAAACTAATAGTAGAAATTAAGTTTTTATAATTAGTTTTTCTCTTTTTTTTTAGCTTTAATATAATCTTTCTTATTATAACTCTCTTTCTTTTCTTTATAATATTTTACTCTTTTTTATTATTTTTCTTAGAAAGTATTATTTTATTTATTTATTTAGATAGAATAATAAGATTTAGCTTTAAGATATTATAGATTATAAAATAGAATTAAATATATATAATATCTTTCTACTTTTATATAATTTTATTAGAATAAACTAAATTAATATAAATAGAATAAAATAATAGAATAAAAATAGAATTTAGTATTTTACTAAGTATTATTAAACTATAAATATCCTATACTTTAAGATATTATATAAATTTTCTTAATAAAGTTAATATCTATAGGTTTAATAATAACTTTCTTAGTATAAATTACTATATATAGAGATATTAAAAATAAGTTAGTAAAAAAATAAAAAGTAAATAAATAAATATATTTTTAAATATAGTTACTAAAGTTACCTTAATAGCTTCTTAAAGAGCTACTATAGCTATAGCTTATTAATAAAATAAACTAAATTAGCTAACTTAATTATATATAATTTCTTTAATAAGGTGCTAAAAAAGTACCTTAAGGATAAAGATATTATAAGAAGTTTAATATTAATAAATTTCCTATAAAGTATAATCTAAAGGATATTAATATTATAATAACTAAAATAAATTATAATAATTTAATTTATATTTAAACTTATAGTAGTAAATAAGTATATACTTTCCTATAATATAAGTAGGGATTTTATAAGTAGTTTTTTAGTTAGTCTTCTTAATAGCTATATTAATAAGCTTCTTATTAATCTTTTTAGTAGCTATAATAATAGTTTTATAGCTATATTTATAAGTAGTCTACTTAAGTATATTTTTAGTAGTATTTATATTAAATAATATAGTAAGTAAAAGTATTATAGATTTAAGATATTTAGAAGAAATTAGATTCTAAATAAGTAAAAATAAGAGAAATAGTAAGACTTATATAGCTATTTATAAAATAAACTAAATAAGATTATAATTATAATATATTATAGAAGAAAAAGAAAGAGGAATATATAAAGTAGTAGATATTAAAAAAAGAAGTTATATATATATCTAATAAGTAGTAAAAATAACTAACCTACTTTTATTATTATAGTAATAGCTACCTACTTCTTAAAAATTATATAATATATTAATATAGTCTATATATCTATATTATATAAAATTAATTTTATATTTATAATTAATCTTTCTTCTTATTATAATTAAAATAAAATATATCTAAAATAAGAATAAATATCTTTTTAAATATTTATTATAAAATATCTTTAATTTATATTATATAGTATACCTTAGGAAATATTATTATTATTATATATTTATAGTTTATACTTATAATATTATTATAATAATCTATAAGGTTATTATAATAATCTTTCTTATAAGTTACTTAGTTAGATCTAAAGCTAATAAGAAAAAAAAAGCTACTAAAGATTATTCTATTAATCTTTATATAATAAAAGTATAAAAGTAAATTTATAATATAATTAATATAGAAACTAAGTTTTATTAATTAAAATAGTATCTAAATATTAAAATAATATATATAAAGAAAATAATAATATAAAAACACTAAAATTAGGATTCCCTAAGTAAAGTAGAGTAAGAAACTATAATCTAATAAATAAAAGTCTAAGTTTATTAAGATATATAAATTCTTTTAGAAGAAAATATTTTAAAAATACTTATAGGAATATAGAATAGAAAATAGCTATTACTTAGCTTAATTTAACCCTTACTTTATATTACTTATCCTAATTATACTATTATAGTTAATATTTTTACTTAATACTAAAGTTTAAATTAACTTTAAAATATTAAGAAGATCTACTCTAAAGCTAAAGTATAAAATATAAATATCTTTTAATAATTTATATAAAGTATTAACTTAATTTAAAATAAACTTTTATTAATTTTCTTTTATTTTATATTATATAAATATCTAAGGTTTAAAGATTAACTCTTATAATAATTAATTTAAATATATTATTAAAGATAATTATAAGCTAAGCTAAGAAGATATACCTCTATATAAACTAATAAAGTTTAAATAAAACCTCTTAGTATAGTTTATAAATAATTTTAATTTTAAGATTAATAAATAAAATAGAAAAGATATACTAAATAAGTATTTTTAAAATAAAATAAAAGTTATCCTTAAAGTTATTTAGTATATAAATATTTTATAATTCTTTTTTTTAAGTATTCTTATTAAGGTTTTATAATAAACTTTAATTATTAGTTACTAATAATTCTAAGTAATATAACTTATAATACTTAATTTATTTTAGCTAAAGCTATTATATTTCTATTAATTCCTAAAGAAAATATAAGAGATTTTTAAAGAAACTAATATTATAAAGCTAAATAGGATTTTTCTATAAATATAAAACTTCTTTATACTTAAAGAAATATTCTTTCTTTTAGTTTTTTAGAAATTTAATATTATAATAATTAGTAAAAAGAAAAAAAACATCTTATAGAAAATATATTAAATATAAAAATAGAAATAGTAAAATATTTAAGAGAAGATATATAAAAATATAAAACTTAATAAAAGATTTTTAAGTTAATAGAATCTTAAGACTAAATATATATAAGTTTTAAAAAGTTATCTTATTATAAATTATATTTATAGCTAGTAATTCTTATTCTATATATTAGTATAGAAGTAGATCTAAGATATCTTTAGTAAAGTTAAAAATAATATAAAAAAGAATTAAATTAAACTTTTTAATCTTATTAAAATTTAGTATAATATTACTTAGATCTATACTATTAATATAGAGGTTTTAAATATAGTCTAATATTTCTATAAGTATAAGCTAGCTTTAATACCTCTTTAGTTTTAGATATTAATATTTATAAATTAATACTTTAAAATATAAAATTAATTTAATAATAAAGTAATATTTTAAGTATTTAGTTTCTCTTTTCTCTTAAATAAATAGAGTAGATAAATAAAACTTAATAGTAATAAAAGGAATATTTATAGAAAAGTATAAAATAGAATTTTTAATATATTATAGAAAGAAAGATATAATAATTAATATATTCTTAATACTAAGTAGTTTTAAGATTATAAGAGATTATTATAATATAATTATTATAATATAATTATTATAAAAAGCTTACTTCTTTTTATATTTATATATCTATTATAGTTTCTTTATATTTAGTAATTATACTTAAGTTACTCTTCTCTTTTTAACGTTAAAATAACCTTAATTTAAGCTTTCTAAAGGTATCTATATTTTCTTATAAAATATAGTCCTTCTCTTCTATAAAGTTTAAGAAGTTAATAATATTATAAACTACTTCTTTAAGATATATAATAGCTAAAATAACTTATTTATTATCTATATATATACTTAATTCCTTAAGGTGTTTATTAAATATATTAAGTATAATAAACTTATAATATTTAATCCTTATAACTTTAAGTTCTTCTTTTATAGTTTTAAGCTCTTTAAATAAGAAGTTTTTACTTTTTAGATATAAAAACTTATTTAATATCTTATTAAGTTTTATTAATAATACTATATAAATAAATAGCTATATTAAATTACTAAGATTACTTAACTAAGCGCTCTAAAGTAATAATTCTCTACTTATAAATATTAATTTTACTTAGGATATTCTAATTATCTCTAGTTTAAAAAAATAAAAGAAATAATCTATTACTTAATAAAAAGTAATTTAAAGATCTATTTCTTTAATAAAATTAATATAAATATTCCTCTTAAAAATAGTAGCAATTTAAGCTAAGTAATTACACTTATAATAACTCTTAAAGCTATTAATAATACTTTAATCTATAAGTTAGAAGATTAATATTATATTAAGTAAAAGAAACTTAATTTAGAAAATAAGTAATAATAATATAAGTTTAACTATAGTAATATATATAGAGAAGTTATCTATAAAGAGAAAAACTAGCTTACTAAGTTTTATAACCTAAATATAAGTATAAAAAGCTTTAAATTAGTTTATTATAACTATAATTATAAACTAAGTTTCTTTATTATTCCTCTATACTAAGTTAAATATAGAGAAATTAAAGCTATATAAAGTATAAAGTATTATACTTTTACTAATAACTTAAACTTAAAAAGAGTTATTACTTATAATATTAATAGTAAGCTTTAATAAAATTTAAGCGTTATCCTTTTAGTCTTTAGGTATAATAGGGGAAGTAAGAAGAGAAGATAAGATCCTCTTCTAAAAAAAACTAATTTTATCTATATTATATATATTAGCTAGAGAGTAATTTTAGATTACTTAGTAAAAATTATAAATATATATATTAATTTCTACTACTTTAATAATAAACTATTATATAAAATTACTAATCTAATAAAATTTTACTAATAAAATACTTAGGTATTAAGAGATATTAAACTAATTAAGTATTATATTATATCTTTCTTAAGTATAAATAATAATATCTTTATAGGATAGTTAGATAGATTATTAATTTACTTAGTAATAGAAAGTAAGATAGTATAAAGGTTTAAGCTTATAGAGCAGAGTACCTTAAGGATAGTTTAGTTAATAGAGGCTAAAGGGATAGAGAGGCTTATAGGTCTAAAGTATAAAGCCCTCTATAGTAAGGAATTAGTAAGTACTTATAGAAAGTTTAAAGAGGAGGATCTTAGAAAAAGTAAGTAAAAATAGTATAATAATACTATACTTACCTTTTAGGTACTTCTTCTATTAGTTTAACCTAACTATAGCTTATAGCTTTTAAATATTTTTATAATTCTTTTACTTTTACTCTACTTTAAGAAAATTAGTAATAATAATAGTATTATACACCTAAGTAATACTTATTAATTAAGCTAAAAAACTTACACTTAGTATTTACTAAGTACTAAGTGAAATAGCTTATATAATCCTATATAAGGAAGATAACTTTAGTAAATAATTAGAGGATAATATAAGTTAATAAGGAGAGGTAAGAAGCTATACTTTAAGTAAAGCTAGAAGTCCTAAAGAGGATAAGCTACTTACTCTAAATACTTACTAAAAGGATAATAAATATATATAGGAGAATAAGAAATATAAAACCCCTCTTTATAGATTAGATAAGCTATAAAGCTAGATATTTATAGCTATAGCTAATAAGCTAATTTAAGCTAAAAGGCTAAATAAAGCTATTAGCTAAATACTAATATAATAGATTATAACTATAATAGCTAACTAATATAAACTAATTACTATTATATTAAATAACTAAATACCTACTAAATAGTTACTTAAAGTTTATAAAAAACCTCTAAATTATAATATAGCTTACCTTATTAGTAAATCTATTAGTATAAAAAAAGAAGATTAACTTATTATAATAGAGGAGGTTTATAAATATTACCTTAGCTACTCTAATAGCTAATATATTTAGTAAGCCTTAAGTATAATAGAGTATACCTTATAAGCAGAATAGTAAATATATTAGTAAATACTTATAGATATATTAGGGAATTAAGTTAACCTTATATAAGAAGATTTTAAAATCTTTATAAGAAAGTAATATATAACGCCTAAGTTCTAAGAATAGAACTATTATAATATTATAAGATAATACTATTAAAAAGATAATAAAAAACCTATTATATACTAAGCTTATTAGAAGTCTATTAATTAAACTCTTAATAAGCTAAATATAAATAATATAAAAGCTTATATATTCTTTTAAAGCTTTATAAAAACCCTAAAAAATAAACTTTTTAAATAAGATATTAATTATATTAATATATATATTATTACCCTCTATATATAAAAGCTATAAGAAATTATAAAAGGGAGATATATAGAAAAACTTATTAGACGTTCTAAGTTATATAAGTAACTATATTTAAACTCCTTAAACTACCCTTATAAGAGTAGCTTATAACCCCCTTAATTAGTAAACCTAAAAGAGTATTATCTAGAGACCTTATCTTAAAATAACTACTTAGTAAACCTCTATATAATATCTAGCTTTAATAGTAAGCTATCTAATTTTAGAAGAACTTAATACTATAATTATAAGAAGTATAAATATATCTCCCCTAATTATACTAAACCTTATATTTAGTTAATAAGTAATAATAAGAACCTAAACCTTAAAAAGGGTAAGATTAATATTATTACTATTTTTTATATAACTAATACTAAGGACTTAAGAAATAAGTAAGTATAGAGATAACTTTAAGAGGTATTATATTAAGAATTATTTTAATCCTTATAAGATAAACTATTAAAAGTTAAATAATTACTCTCTAAATATATAATAAAATTAAATTAGTAGTAGATATAAATATTTATACTATAGTTAACTTTATATAAAAAAACTTTATAATAAAACTCTTATTAAAAGAAGCTACTAATATTATAGCTTTAGAATTAATAAACTTCTAAGGGAGGCTTATACTTATTAATAAGGTTTATTAGCTTATTTTCTTCTTAATTAATAGCTAAAACTACTTATAGAAGATTTATTAAGTATTTATAGTTAGCTTACACCTTAAAAGAGCAAAAAATATCTTTTTATTAAATAATTCTATAAATAGAGAAGGTATATATATAGATACTTATACCTATACTTAGTTATATAATTATATTTTATTTATTAAACCTAAAATAATTATATAAGAGGTTATAAAGAATAGTTAGAAAGCTTATATAATATACCTAATAAAAGCTTTAACCTTAGATAAAAAAGATATTAATATATTAAGTAAAGTTTTACTAAGTAAGAAGTAAGAAAAAAGTATCCCTAAAAAGCTTTAAGCTTTTATTAATATCTTTAATAAGGAAAATATAAAGAAAGTTCTTAAACTAAAGGGAGTAATATATTATATTAAGTTAAAACCTAATAAAAAACCTCTATATAGGCTAATATATTTTATATTAATAGAATAACTATAAACTCTTACTAAATATATTTAAGAGATAGAAGTAGCTAAATATATCTATTATTTTATTAGCTTTATTAAAATGCTTATTTTATTTATACTTAAGAAGAATAGTAACCTATAATTATATATAAATTATAGAGAGCTAAATAAGATTATAATAAAAAACTAATACTTTCTGCTATTAATTAGTAAGCTTCTAAATAGGCTTATTAATATAAAGTTTATTTTAAAGATTAACTTAAGTAAAATATATTATAGAATTACTATTAATAAAGTAGATAAGTAAAAAACTATATTTAAAACTTATTATAAGCATTTTAAGTATATAGTGATATTATTTAAGTTTACTAATATATTAGTAATATTTTAAGTATATATTTACTAAACGCTTATAAACCTTCTAAATACCTATTATATAATATATCTAAATAATATCTTAATCTACTTAGATACTAAAGAATAGTATATAAAGGACCTATATATAGTCTTATATTAGCTAAAAGCTATTAAGCTATTTATAAAATTAAAAAAGTATAACTTTTATTAAATAGAAATAGATTTTCTTAGATTTTATATTACTTAGAATAATATTAAAATAAACCTAAAATAAGTCTAAATAGTTACTAAATAGTTAGTTTTAAAATCCTTTAGAGATATCTAAATATTCCTTAATTTCTATAATTTATATTATAAATTTATTATAAAATACTTTTATATTATAGCCCCTATAAATAGTATACTTAAAGGAAGTTAGAATAATATAAAGTTAAGAGCTTTTATTTAGATAAAAGAGATATAAACTATATTTAAGATACTTTAGAGAGTATTTACTAAAGCTTTAATACTAAAATATTATAACTTAATACTAAAAACTAAAGTTAAGATAGATATATCTACTTAAGTAGTATTTAATATACTTTTATAGAAATATAAAAGTATTTAGTACTTAATAGCTTTTTAGTTAAGAAAGCTTTTAGATATAAAAAAACGCTAAACTATAAAGTAGTAAGAACTCCTTACTATTATAGAAAGCTTAAACTACTAAGCGTAATACCTTTAGAGGCTTCCTAAGAAATTCCTAATATTTATAAACTATATAGCTTTAAAAGGAGTACTTATTATACCTATATAAGATATTTATAGAAAGCTTATATAATAGGTTTACTGCTTATTAGTATTTAATTTTAAGATTTAATATAAATTAGAGGTTATTAATTTAGTAAATAGACTATTATAACGCCTTAATTATATAATAAAAAATTTTAAAATAAATAATATATTTCCTACTTTTAGAAAGAAGCTTAAGCTTATTAGCTAACTCTTAGTAATAAATTACTAATATATTACTAAGCTAAAAGAAACTATAGCTATTATAAAAACTTATATTTAAGCTATTTAGTAAAATATATAAAAACCTTATTAAAAAGCTAGCTCTAAAGTTAAAAGATCTTTACTTTTAAGTTAATACTATCCTATAGAGGATACTAATAATTTATTATATTAAAATATATATATTAGCGCTATTACTTACTTAAGATTATATATAAATATTATACTAACTACTCTATAAAAAGATAGTAATATATTAAAAAACTTAAGAGGAGCTAAAGTTATTATACTAGAGTAATATATTCTATATACTATAATAAGGAAGCTTATTTAAAATAAAATAGCTTATATATTAAGATTAAGTATAAATCTTAAATAAATAGTTAGAAAACTATAAGCTAAAGACTACTTCTATAGAAAACTTATAGCTAAAGCTTACTAAAATACTAAGGAATACTAAAAGTACTACTTTAATAAGAATAATATTTTTTAGTTTAAAAGAAAACTTATTATCCTAAAAAAAGGATCTCTCTACTATAAAATCCTAAGAAATTACTATAATACACCTAAATTAAAGTATATAGGGATAAATAAGACTATAAAACTAATTCTATAAAAGTTTTATTAGCTATACTTTATAGAGGATATATAGTAATATATCACTAAGTGCTTATACTACTAAAGGGTATATATACTATAGTATAAGCTATATAGGCTACTATAAATATTAGAACTTCTAGTATACTTATTCTAATAGATCTCCTTAGACTTCCTAACTAACTTACTAAAACGTTACTAAGATAATAAAGTTACTTATAATATAATTTTAGTAGTTATATACTAAATAACTAAAGTAGCTTAATTCTTAATAATAACTAAGTAACTAAATATTATAAGCTTAGTGAGAATCTTATACTAAGAAGTTAAATATTAATATAGTATACCTAAAGCTATTATTAGTAATTAAGATAAATTAATTACTAGCTAGTTCTAATAGGATTAAACTAAAGCTTAAGATATAGAAAGGCATATCTTAACTATATAATATCTATAGATAGATAGCTAAACTAAAAGAATATATTAAATACTAACTATATACTTCTTAAAGTTTAATAAAAACTTATATAACTAATAAGTAATATAGCTAGTTAAAGCTAAATTCTTATATAATAATAGCAAATATATAACTATTAGTATATCCTTATTTAAAGCCTTTATAGGATACTATCCTTAAATAATTAACTATTACTTATTAAATATTAAAATTAAGATTTAAAGAGTTAAAGAAAAACTTAAGAAATTAATAGAGGTTTACTAAAAGATAGCTAAAAACTAGTGATATATAATAGAAGTCTAAGCTAAAAATATAAACACTAAAGGGAAAGTATAATTATATAATATTAGAGATATTATAGGACTCTTAATAAAGAACTTCTGCTTTATAAAAAGTTAATAAAAACTTACTTTATAATTTATCCCTATATTAGTTATAGAAGTTATAAGCCTTAATACCTATAGAGTTTAACTTCTAGAGAAGTATAATAAAATATATAATATCTTTTCTATTATATTATTAAAGCTATAGTATAGCTAAAAGCTTACTAAAGTATAGCTTTTAAACTTTAAAGAAAACCTAAAAAAATAAGAGGTTAAGGATATAATATTATAAAAAAATATACTAGAGAGCCCTCTATATTTAGTGAAATAAAAAGACTAATTAATAGAATATAACACCTAAGAGCTTAAAGAATACTTAGTAAATACTTTATAAATCCTTATAGGATTTAAAAAGTAATAATATAAGTTATTAAGTTTATAGTTATAACGCAGCCTCCTTATAAAAAGACTATAGTAAAATTCACCCTATATATAGGCATAATTCTAGAAACACTATATAGGCACCTTAACTTATACCTTCTACTAATTAAGGAAAACAGTATAGAAACCCTATATGTTCCTACTAGTAAGTAAACCCTTATATAAAGTTGAACGCACACTCTAGCTAAATAAACTAGTAGAATAGTAATAGCGCTAGCTATATAGCATAAGGCTAGTAGTGCTATATATAGTAAGGCTGATTATATTAAGGCTAAAAGGGTTACTAAGGCTCTTATAGCCTAGCTAATAATAGCTTTACTAAACCTTCTAGTAAGGTGCTATAAATACTACTATAAGAGAGATAACTCCTTAACTAAAGAGGTTATAACGCTACTAAATAGAGATAACTCCTTAACTAAAGAGGTTATTATGAGAGGTTCTTATAGCTAGAAGTATAAAAAGCTCTGCTACTGCGCATAGGACTTATGCCTTTCCCTCTTCCTCTTCCTTACCTTTAAACCTATATTAATAACCTATCCTCATAATCCACAATAGATCCTTTATAATATTCGCACTATATAAGGAATATAAGAATATTAACCTTATACTAAGTATACCTTTTTTTGAGAAGATAGCTAAAACTATTACTATATAGTATAATATCTATATACTAAATAAAGCTTTTAAGTTTAGTAAGCACTCTAACTCTAATTAGGAGTAATTTATTATAGTAGTATTAAATAGAGCTCTTAAGAATACCTCTAAAAGGGACCTTTTTTACGCTATAATTAAGGTAATAAACACCCTTAATAGCTTTAAAGTAGAGGCTATATATATCTCTAGCTATCTTAAGGAGTAAGCTTTCTTTATATAAACCCTCTATAATACTAAAGTAGATATAGCTTAGGCCTAAGTATAAGCCTAATAGAGCTTATTAGTAAGTATACCTTACGCTAAATAGAGAGAGTGTTACTAATAATAATATAGCTGCTTTAAAGGCGTTAGCTAGTCTAATTAAATAAAAAGATAATAATAATAATAACTTACTTCTAAAGAAGCTATTATAGTAGATAGCAAAGCAGTAATAAGGATAGTGTTAGTAGCGTAGATAATATATAAGAGAGAGGATAAGTTAATAGTTTAGTAGTTAGTAATTAAGTAATTAAGTAATTATAAACTATATTGTTACTAAAGTGAAGTTAAAGATAGTGAAGTTATTAACTAATATATATATATAAGTGCGGCTAAGATTAAGAGAGTTATAATTATATAACTAAAGGCTATATATATTGTTAGGAGGCGTGGAGTTAGGAGGTCTGTCGCTCTAAGTAGGTAAAAATTATAGTGAATAGCTAGAGGCTATAATATAAGTTATATTATAAATAGGATAATAAATAGTATAGAGAAATAAGAAAAGTTAATTAATTATAAAAATACTAGAGAAAACTCCTAAACTACTTTATAAAAGTAATATAAAAACTTATAAATATCTAACTAATAACTCTTATAGAAAATACTACTATACCTTTACTAAAGTTCTACTAATAGCTTTATTTATTATTATCTCTATCTCTATTTTTATCTCTATCCTTATTATTATTATTATTATTATTACTATTAATACTATTTTTACTACTATTATTTATACTTAACTTATTACTATTTATAATACTATTATTCCTATTATAGAGGTTATTACTAAGCTTATTAAAGTTACTCTTATTACTCTCTAACGCTTTAGATAACTTATTTTTATTATTAATATCTATTAAGTTTTAGTAAATAGCTAATAAAGCTTTACTAACCTCCTTATATAAATTAAGCTAAAGCGTAAGACTACTACTAATAGTTTTAAAGATTATAATTAGGGCGTAATAATAAGTATCTTAAAGTATATAAGTATTCTAAATCTTTAAAAGCTCTTATAAAAGAAACGCTACTATATAAATATTATACTTAGAAAGTTAAGTTACTAAATAGTTAGTAAGTATATTAAGAAACTTAACCTACTAAAAGATCTTAGTCTTATTATATAAATAGAATAAAAAGGTACTATTAAGTTACTTAAAGATATTATAGACCTTACTAGAGTTTTTAGCTTAATAAGCTTACTATAAATATATAGCTTAATAAGATAGTATAATATAAAACTAATTATAAGTATAACTTACTTTAAGAGTAATCTAGAAATATACTTAAGTATAAGAAGTAGAGCTTTTAGTAACACCTATAGTAACTAACTAACTATAATACTCCTTAGTATTATACTTAAGACTAATAAAGTTTATTAACTACTTATAGAAGCTTAAGAGAAAGCTTTAACCTTTCTCTATAGCTATAAAGATTTAAAAGATCTTATACTAATAATACTAATTAGCTTTAATAGTATAAGCATAACGCTTAACTTAGTTTTAATAATACTAAATAGAAAGGATAAAATAAGTAAAGATCTAGAAGTGAGAAAATTAGCTAATACCTTCCCTAAATAATCACTAAACTTACTCTATAGCACTTAATATTATAAGATTAATATAGCTTATATATATAGTTATTATTATAAGTATAAGTATAAATAACTTTAGCGCTCTTATAAAGCTATAGTATATAGCTAATATAAGGTTTACTACTACCTAATTAGTTATACTAATATAAACCTTTACTAAGCTTAGACTTATTAAAGCTATACTTAATAAATAGTTAGGTAATAAGACTCTTAGTACTTATAATATTAGATATAAAAGTAAGATATAATAGTAAAAAGTTTATAAAATATCTATAAAAGGTTAATAAAGCTTATATAATATAAAGTTATAAAAGGATATATAGTTATAAAAAAGAAAAGAACTAACTTTAGAGTAAATAAAAGCTATTATTTTATAGATAATAGTGAAGCCTTATTAAATAATTATAGAAGTAAGTATAACTTTAGATAAAATAAATAATAGTTATTTACTAAAATAAATACTACCTAAAGTAAAGAAGTAAGTATAATAAATTAATAATAATAATTACTACTTAACTTACTTAATAACTTTATAATATACCTATTTAGAAAGGGGATAATAAGATAAAGTTAAAGCTATTACTAAAGGTTATAATAAAAGTATTATACTAAGAAGCTATATAAAATAAAAAGTAAAACTTTAAAGAATAAGAGCATTAAAATACTAAGATAATACCTTTCTTTTAAAGAAAAAGATAACACCCTTTATTAAGACCTAAAAATAAAATATAAAAAGCTCTAAATAAAGGAACCTAAATATAACTAAAAGTTAAAAAATAATAATAATAATAATAATAACCTTATTAGATAATAGAGCTTTTACTAAATACTTAGTAGCTATTCACTATAATAGATAATAAAAAGGTATAATAATAATAATAATAAACTTACTTATCTTAAACTCTAAAAGAAACCTAGTAATTAAACCTAGCTATAAAGCAGACTTTATAGTAGAGACTATTATAATTAAAAGGGGGATAATTATAAAGGTCTAAGCTTATAGAGTAGAATACCTTAAAGATAGTTTAGTTAATAGGGGCTAAAAAGATAGAGAAGCTTATAAGTTTAAGGTATAAAACCCTCTATAATAAGGAATTAGTAAGTACTTATAGAAAGTTTAGAGAGGAAGATCTTAGAAGAAGTAAGTAAAAGTAGTATAGTAATATTATACTTACCCTTTAAGTGCTTCTTCTATTAGTTTAACCTAACTATAGCTTATAGCCCCTAAATACTTTTATAGATAGTCTCTTATATTTAATCTCACTATATAGAAAATTAGTAATATATAGTAAGAAGAGTAAAATAGCTTAAAAGTTTTAAAAGAGAGTATTAAATAAATAGAAGTATAGCTACTTATTATAATCCCTATTAAAACCTATTTTATAGCTAAGAATAAATTACTAGCCTTAATAAAGAAGCTTATATATAGAGAAAAGTAAATAAAAATAAATATCTATTAAACTTAATATATATACTAATTAGGTTATTATAACTTAATTATTATAATCTAATTATTATAATCTAATTATTATAATTTAATTATTATAATCTAATTATTATAATCTAATTATTATAATATAACTATTATAATTTAGTTATTATATCTTAATTATTATAAAATATAATAGCTAGATTATAACTTATTTCTAATTAAATAGATATATCTTTAATAAAAGTTATTTCTCTTTTATTAAAATTCTTATAATATAAGTTTAAATAAGAGTTTTATTTAGAATAAATACTTATATACTTAATATTCTTTAGATTATCTTATCTATCTTATATTTCTTTTTAAAAGTTTTTATATTAGTATTCTTATTCTTTTATAATTTAAGATATTAAAATTCTAATATCTTTTTATTATATAATATCTTATATTATAGTTATTTTTTATATAAAATCTATTATAGTTAATATTTTAGTTTTTTATATTTTATTATTAAATATTCTTATTACTAATATAATATAAACTTATATCTCCTTTTTTTATATTACTTTTATAAATATTTCCCTATATTAAATTTATATTATAAATATTTTCTTTATATATATTTCCCTCTTTAATATTTCTCTCTCTAATATTTCCTTTTTTAATATTTCCCTCTCTAATATTTCCCTCTTTAGTATTTCCCTTTTTAGTATTTCCCTTTTTAATATTTCTTTCTCTAATATTTTCCTTTTTAGTATTTCTTTTTTTAGTATTTCTTTTTTAAATATTTCTTTTTTTAATATTTCCCTCTTTAATATTTTTATCTTCAAAGTTATCCTCTTTAATATTTATCTCTCTAATAGTTTATATTTTAATACTTTTTTCTTTAATATTTCTCCTTTTTAATATTTAGATAAAAGATTTTTTATTTAAAATTATTCTTTTTAATAATATAAATTAAATATATTTTTTATTCTTATTTTATCCTTTCTTTTTTCTTTACTCTTTATTTCTTTTTTACTTTTTCTATTTAGTTTTTAATATTTTCTTATATTTACTATCTTTATTTTTAATATAGTTAATATCTTTTATTTTTACTTAATATTTAGGGAACTAAATATATTTTAATATTTATTCTATTAAAATAAATTTTAAAAGTTAATATATATTATTCTAAATAAGAGAGTAAAATAATAAAATCTAAATAGAATTTAAGTTTATTAAAATCTTAGCTAAGTTATAATATTCTTATAAATAAAAATATCTTTATAATCTCTTTTAAGAACTAAATATTAATATTTTTAATTATAATTTATTCTATATAGATAGCTATAAATTATATTATTAGAAATAAATTAGAAGTAAATCTTTAAATAAGAAGAAAATATACTTTAAAATAATATTATTAAAAGATCTTTAGTAGATTCTTAGAGAACTTTAATTATATTTAATTAGAAATAAATAGGTTTAATATTAAATTAGTATTTTATATTTTATATAATTTTATAGATAAATCTCTAAAAAAAAGCTTTTAAAATTAGTAATTTATAAAATTTCTAATAAGTTTTAATTTTTTTTTAAAACTTAAGCTAAAAGATATTAGTATTATAATAGCTAAAATAAATTATAATTATCTTATTTATTATTTAATTTATATTATTAAGCTTATTTTTAATTTCTAATTCTATAAGTTAATCTCTTTTTAGTAGTTTTATAAATAGTTTTATAAGTAGTTTTATAAGTAATCTTATTATTATTATTTTAAAAGCTTAATAGTATAATAATTTTAGTTTAAGTAATTAGATAATATTATAAAATATTTATCTATATTTATATATCCTATAAGAATATAAGATATTAGATATTTAGAATTAAAAATAGTAGATAAAAGTTATATATTAGAAGTATTTTAAATTAGAGGTTAAAATAAAATATATTTAGTATTTATTATTTAAGTTTATTCTCTCTTTATAATAACCTCTTTATTTTATAAGTTATATTTACTTTATATCTATTTTTACTCTTTTTTTTTATTTAGTATTCTTACTTCTTTATATTATATTTTTCTAATTAGTAAACCTTTTTATATTATTTAAATATAATCTTTCCTCTATATTTAATTTAAATTTCTTATTAATAATAATATTATTAATATTACTATAACTTATTTATATATAACTAAGTATTAATAATAAACTTTTTCTTTTTAAGAACTTAATTAAAAATATTTTCTAATAAGTAAATATTAAGTTAATACTTATAATATTATTATAATAATCTATAAGGTTATTATAATAATCTTTTTTATAAGTTATTTAGTTAGGTCTAAAGCTAATAAGAAAAGAAAAGTAATTATAAACTATTTTATTAACCTTTATACTATTAAAGTGTAAAAGTATCTTATTAATATATTAGATACCTAAAAAAAGCTTATTTACTAAAATAAAGTACTATAAACTATATTAATTTATAAGTATATAAAAATACTAAAGAAGATTAATAGATAGAAGTTTATAACTAAAAAATAGTAGAAAGCTATTTTTAAACTATTTAAAATTATAATTTATAAGAAATAATAAGTTATTTTCTTTATATTATTTTAATTTATTTTAATTTAAAATTAGAATAAATAAATAAAAATATCTATTTTAGTTTAATATAGAGATATATAAACTATACTTATTAGCTTTATTATCTCTCTCTCTTAGATTTATAAGTTAGTCCTAAAAAGCTTTTAGCTTAGTTATTATATTAAGTATATCTATAATATAATTAGCTTTTAGTAGTTTTAATTTAATATTATTTTCTCTTTTACTTAAACTCCTTTTATTTTTTATAATACTTATTAATATAAACCTATTAGTTTTAAGTCTTATTTTCTAATACTCTTAACTTTAAACTTTAACTCCTTTAGATATTTAGTATTACTAATTAGATATCTATATATATAATATTAATATAAATCTAAATAGTTATTTTATAGAAGAAATAATAATAAATATAATATTATTTAATAAATATATTATAAAAATAATAGCTAAATTAATAAAGATATTAAATTTTAATATATAGATATTTTATATATATTTCTTTATCTTTTTATTTAATATATATATATTTACTATTTATAAGATATTATAATTAGAAGTTTCTTAGTTTTCTAATTAAATTAAATTAATACTTTTAAAATATTATACTAAAAACTATTAGTATTTTATAAATTCTTAGAAAGTACTCTTAAAGTTTTTACTAAAATAGGTATTATAAAGCTTAAAATAAAGTTTCTATAAGTTTAAAATTTCTTTACTATTAAGGAAATCTTTTTTATTTATATCTTTTAAAAGTTCTAAAATAAAGATATTAAAAAAACTAAACTTTAGAACTTTAAGAGTTTATTTTTAGTTTATTATACTATTTAGTAAAATACTTTTTACTCTATATTAGTTTCTAGCTAATATATAAAAGTATTTATAATACTATTTATAATATTACTAAGTTATTTCTAGGAATTATTATAACTAATAATACTTATACTTATTAATACTTATATAATATCTTAATATAAAAGTAGATTTAAGATATTATTAGTATAACTTAGTATAATAAAAAGATAAACTAAATAAACCTCTTTAATCTTATTAAAATTTAGTTTAATATTAGTTAGATTTTAGCTAAGAGTATAGAGATATTTAATATAATCTAATAATACTATATAAAGAAGCTAGCTTTAATTTTAATCTAAATAAAGATATTAGCTATTTAAAATATATACCTAAATATATAAGTAAAGTTTAATATTAGTATATTTAATAAGTTTATAACTTTTAATTTCCTCCTTTTAAGTAAAAAAGATATTAAGTTTATAAGTAAGGTTAATAATAGAGATAAAGAGGAGAGGGATCTATAATAAGAAGATATAAAGATATCTAAGTAAATATTACTATATAATAAATTAGATTTAGCTTATAATATTAAGGAATTAAGCTTATTAAAATTAGATAATAAAGTTTAAGTATACTTAAGATCCTTTTATTTATAATAATATACTATTAGAGTTTATTATAAACAGCTAGTATAATAATCTATTATAATAATCTATTATAATAATCTATTATAATTATCTATTATAATTATCTATTATAATAACCTAATATAGAAATCTATTAAAATTATCTACTATAATAATATACTAAAATTATATATATTAAGATAATAAGTATAAACTTTTAACTCTTAAGTCTATATTTAAGTTTCTTAAAAACCTATATATCTAGTAAGCTACTTAACTAAGTCTATATCTTTCTTTTAAAGCATAATACGTTTTATATAAATAGTATAAAGATTTATACTTATCTATATTAATAGAAATTTTTATATTTAAAAACTAATATATACTTTTAAATATAGTAATAAGATATAATTTAATAACTATTTATAATACTTTTATTACTTCTAACTAAAATTATAGATCTAGATATATAGACTATAATATCTCTCTTATAAACTTTATAAATAGTTACTTATATATAGCGTTATCTATTATCTTCTACTACTTTTTAATTTCTTAAAATACTTATACTACTTTTATTAATATCTCTTCTCTTTTTAAGTTTTTTAAATTTTACTACTTAGATAATACTAATATAATTACTTTTTATTAATAATAATATCTTTTTATAGTACTTTTTATACTTTCTATTTTTTTAGTAGAACTAAAATACTATTTATAAGCTTCTTCTTTATATCCTTCTTTATTAACTATAGTAGTATATTATTCTTAGTTTTTATAGTAGTTTTTATTACTTAGAGAAATAGTAATTTAGGTTTACTAATAACCTCTTCTATTATATCTAAGCTAGAGGATTACTACTATAACTTTATTTATAGATATATAAAGGTCTTAGAAATCTCACTATCTCTTAAATACTGAAATAGTTATAAGCTAGGCAGCTAAGAGCTATACAGTATAGCGGCACCTACGCGCCTATAGGCGCATAGAGCTACTATAACTACATAACTCTATAGTTTTAAGGCTTATAATCTTAAAAGAAAAAGGAAAAAACTCCTCACGTTCTTTATAGATTTAAACTAAAAAGAATATAATAAAAAGCTTAAAAATCTACTAAAAAATAAGTAAATTAAGCTTCTAATCTCTATTAAGATAATAATAATATCTAAGCTAACTTCTTACCTCTTAAGAGGGGTTAGTAATTTAGCCTCTAAACGCTAAAAATACTAAAAAATCTAATAGGTTTACTAAACCTTATTCTAATTATCTCTAATTATTTTCCCTCTTAGCCTTTTAAGTTAGAAGATAATTCCCTATATCTTTATATATATATAAGAGTATTATACTTACTAATAGAACTTATAATATATATTCTTATAATCTTATTCTTCTTTTACTTCTCTTATATAAGTAGTATTTTATTTAAGTCTAAGTTTATAGTATATTTATCCTTTTTATCCTTTAAGTTTTAAAAATCTATAAGTATAAGTCTTAAGTAGTATATAAATTTCTATTTAAGCTTAAGGATTAATATATTAGTTAATATATACTATTTAATTAACTACTTTTAGTTTTAAGATAAGCTACTTAGGAGGGTAAGTAAGATAGTTACTAGTAGTTATAAAGCTTTAAGGAGGAGCTAAAGATTTATATAATAATAAGATAGGACTTTTATAATAAGGAGTTATAAATATAGGTTTACTATAATTACTATATCCCTCTAAGATTAAAAAGCTAGTAACTAAGCTTTCTAATAGGGATAAAGTAGTTAATAGGAGTAAAACTACTATTATAAAACTTTAAAGTAAGTTTACTAATAGGAGTAGCTTAAGAAGTTATTCTAAAAATAGCTATATAGTTCTATTTTTAGCTATCTTATTTAAGTAAGCTACTACTATTTATATTATAAAGTAGAGTAGAGGATTCTTATAAATTAATTTATATTTATAAAACTTAGTAGTAATTTATAACTTATACTTATTAATTAGAGATAAAAAGTCTTAGTAATAAAAGCTCTTATTAGTAGTAGTATTACTACTAAAGTAGGTATTAAGGAGTCTTTTTATAATAAAGTAATAAACTTAATTAATATAATAAACTCTATAGCTATAACTATTAGGTTATTATACTAAATTAACTACTTAAGTATATTATAATAAGATAGTAATAAGGTTATTAAGCGCTTTAAGTAGTTTATACTAAGTAGTAAGAGCTTTAATAATATTAATAAACTCCTAGTTACTTTACTAACTAAAGCTTAAATCTATAAAGTAGCTCTTTTTATTAGTTTAGTTTACTACTAAGTAGATAAAATAGCTTTACTTAATTTATAAGAAGTATATAACTATATTAGAATTCTATAAGTTATCTTTATATTTATCTATAAAGAGGTTTATATTAATAGCTCCCCCTTTTTCTTAACTAATATCCTATAATATAGTATTTAGTAAGTAAATTTAGACTTTATAATAAGTATCTCTTATAATAAAACGCACTAATATAGTAAGATATTTAACTTAGAGGAAGTTTTTTATATAGAGGATATCTTAAGTATTATATAAATTAACTAGTGTTTTAAGTGATATAATAAGGTCTTAATTAGCTTATTTTCTAGAATTATTAAAGCTAGTAGTAAATTAGGTTTATAAAAAACTCTTTAAGCTAAGATTTAAGTTACTATAATACTTTATAGCTTAATAAGATCTAACTTCCTTAAGCTATAAAGCTTTAATAAAGCTATAAAAGTATATAAGCTTATTTTAAGCGATTTTAAAGATAAATTAGGTCTATAAAGAGGTACTTTTAGTAAAGTAAAGCAACTAATATACTAACTTTATTTTTTTAAATTACTATAAAAGGTGTTTTATATAGGAGATAGCTATATTCTACTTTCTTATTACTCTAAACTTAGTAATAACTATCTCTCTTATATTTTAAGCCTAAATAGTATAACTATTTCTAAGAGGTCTATTTACTAATATAAACTTAATAATTAATATTAATAATACTAATTATTCTTTACTTAATAAGTTTAAAAGCTTTCTTTTATTAATATATTTTAAGTATTTATTATATAGTATCTTATACTTTATAATAATATCTAAAGTAAGTAAACTAGCTAGTTCTTATAATAGTTTTAGCTTTTTAGTAGGTTTTTAAAGTTTAAACCTTATATTCCTATATAATTATAGGACTTTATTAAATTCTACTATAATATACTAAACTTATTCTATTAATATATCTTTAACTACTCTATTTAAACTATTAAAGTTATTAAAGTTATTAAAATACTTAAAATAGTTAAGTATAATTACCTTAGAACACTAAATAGAACTAACTTATAAGATATCTAAAATAGTAAGCTATTAGAATAAAGTTTATTAGGAATATAATAAGAAGCTAATAAAGAAGTACTTAATATTCCTAGAGATTATAATAAATCTATTCTTAGCTTTTCTATCTTCTTAGTAGTTATTATATATAAATATCTACTTTATTATAGTATCTAATAGTATTCTAGCCTATATTTAGTCTATCTTACTAAATAGTATTATAAAGTATTTAGTAAAAAGGGTGAAGTAATACTATTATATACCTTTAATTATAAAGTAGTCTACTTATAAAAAGCCTCTAAGTAATCTTAAAGCTAGCTTAACTTTTTAGCTAATATAATATATAGCTATAGTAAAGCTTCTAGTAATATTACTACTACTTAGTATAATAATAGTAAGGATAGTACTTTAGAGGTTATAAATACTTATAATACTTTTAAATATCTTTAAGTATAACTATAAGTGTTTTAATTAGGTTATTACTAATCCCTATCTATTTAGAAAATATTATTATAACTTAATATCTCTTAGTTATAGCTATATAAGTACTAAGATAGGTTTTTTATTAAAGGGGGAGGGAGTATTATTAAAGTATATAAGCTTTAGCTAAATAGCTATTTTATTAATATATTTAATTAATTTATCTCTTTTATAATTAACTTAGAAGTATAACTAGGTTAGAATTCTAGAAGTTTACTTAAATTTAATAAGTTACTTAGTTTTATAAACTTTAATAAAGCTTTTAGTAAAAGCTTTTTCTTAGATAGATATTATATTAATTAGGTTAAATAAAAGTAAAGATATAATAGTTCTTAAGAAAAGTTTAATATATACTTTATAGATATAATTAGTTATAATATAATATATAAGTAATAAAATAAAGAAAAAAGAAGAGAGAGAATAATATTAGAGTAATATATTAAAAGTATATTAGAAAATAGAGAAAGTAGGAGTAATTAGTATAATAGTTATTTAGTAATAATTTATAGATATAAATAGTAATTATATAGTTATTTACTTAAAGTTTATAAATAGAGGTTATAAGTGAAATAATAGTAATTTATAGATATAAGTAAGTAGCTATAATTACTTATTTTATTAAAGATAAAATAAAAAATAGTTACTAAGGTAAATTAAGGCTTAAAGTGAGAGGGTAAGTATAATTACTATTAAATTAGTAGCTTTAATTATTTTACTTATTTATCTATTTATATCCTCTCTATAAGCTATTAAAGTAGTATTTCTTTCTTTTATTAATAACCTATCTATATTATCTCCTAAGTAAATAATTATTATACTTTAGGTCTATAAAGCTTATATTCTTAATAACTAATAAGTTTTTTATACTTCCTTTTATTATAATTAAAGATACTAATTAGTCTTAAGAGTAATACTTTTTAGTTTATTATAAGTTCTAGCTACTAACTAATTCTAAGAAGTACTTTATTAATATAGAGTTTAACTCTCCTCTTTATATTATATTAAATAATTTAAGCTTAATAGTAGGTTCTTACTATATATCCTTATTATCTTTAGCTACTTAGCTAATAAGTCTCTTTATAATCCCTTATAAGCTTTATTTAGTATAAACTTAAACTCTTATAGCTTTATAATATATACTATAAAGTAGACTTTAGTCTATTTATACTTTCTATATCTATAAAATAAGTTATAAAATAATTCTAATAAAATATAATAAGTATAAAGTACTTATTATATATAGTTAGCTACTTAGGTACCTCTTTTAACTTCCTCTATAAGTAAGTGTTTATTATAAATAGCTTTATAACTTATTATAAACTTTAGGTAACTAAAGTTCTTAATCTTAATTATCTAATAATATCTTATAGCTTCTTTATTTAGGCTTTTAGAAGTTATAATACTATCCTCTATAACTACTATAAAGTTTATACTTACTCCTTTAAGGATAATTTAACTAATACTTAGGTCTATAAACTATATTTTAAATATATTTTAATACTTAGTAAGCTTTATATAAACTATATTTACTATAAAGATACTCTAAAAGAGTGCTTATATAGTAATAAAGAGGTCTATAAGGAGTTTAGCTATAAGATAGGAAAAAAGAAGAAGTATTAAAAGAGTAGTAAGTATATTAGTATTAAGGTTATTAAGTTAAGAATTAACTAATAAACTATAAAGTAGTATTATATATAGGTATTAGATTTTATAGAAGATATTATAAGTATAATAGAGAGGTAGATCTATAAGTATAAAACTACCCCTAAGTTATTTATATTTATAAACTACTTATTTATAGTAGAGCTTTCTCTTAATTTTAATTATAATAAGATAGAGGAACTTCTTTCTTATATTTATAATAAGGTTTCTTAAAAAGCTTTATTACTAAAAGTAGAATAAAAGGTAACTAGAAGGTTTATAGCTATATAACTAAGTTAATTTTATTATATTATTTTATCTTTTTAGTCTATAAAGTAATTATCCTATATTATAATTATAAAGGAATAAGCTATCTTAGCTTAGCTATTTTATTAGATAATCCTTTATTTACTATTTTATATTATTATTTTATAGGTGTTTTTATAGGTATTTAGCTAGAGATATACTTTTTATACTTCTTATTTATAGTGCTAAAATTACTTATAGTATAAAAGCTTCTATTTAGCTTATAGCTTTAGATACTTATAATTTAAGTAGAGGAGGAACTATAAAAGACTATTAACTTAAAGAGATAGGTATTTAGTTATAATAATAAGCTTTTATATTTAGTTAGATCTAACTTATTCTTATTTACTATAAATATAAAATATATATCTTATTTAAGTATACTTAAATAAGATATATAAAAGTAAAAAGGTAGAAGTAAATCTAAATATAGGCTAAGCTAAATAATCTAAATAGAAGAAAACCTATTTAGGCTAAAGAAAAGAATATTATTATATTTATTAATATACTAGAGGTATAAAGGGGTTATTTTCTTATAACTTTATTTATAAAAAAGTAGTTTATATAAGTAGTAAAAGCTAAATAAGTAGCTAGTAGTATAAAATAGTATTAAAGTAGTTACTATATCTTATTCTAATCTATAAAGTAATAACTTTATTTTATAGTATAAAGCTTTAGAAATAAATATAAAATAAAGAGGAGTATATTAATAAAGCTTCGCTCTAATAAGGAAGAATAAGAGACTAATAAAATAGTCTCTTAGCTTACTAAAGAGATCTATTAGAGAACCTATTAAGCTACTCTAATCTCCTCTTATAAGTTTTTTATCTTTAAGATCTTTATAGAGTGAATAAATAAAGTAAATCTTATTAGAGTAATATAAAATAAAACGTTTAGTTTAAAAAGGGGGGGGGAAGTTTATTATTCTTAGTTATAAGTAGTCTTATTTAGCTAAAGCTCTAATTATTTATTATATTATAAACTAAAAAATATATAATAGATTATTAATATTAGCTTAAAGAATAGCTTTATAGTTATTAAAGCGTTTTTATAAGAGCTTTCTATAAAGCTAGCTCCTTCTTATCCCTATTTATTTTAGCTATATAATCTATCTTATAATAGAAATAAATATTTAAGGAGGTAGATATAAAATAAGCTAACTAAAGTCCCTAAAAGTAATAAAAGTAAAATAAAAAAGGAAGACTACTAAAGTAAATAAAGTATATAAAAGGAATAGCTTCTTAAGATAGTAAAGCTGAAATAATTAGCTAATAAATATCTTTTATAGATATAATATAGCTAAATAATATATATAACATACTATAATAAGTAATAAGTAATATTAAACTAAGGTATATTTATATAGACTAAATAATTTATATTAATAGCTATAAGAAGTAGATAAAACCTTATAGGTAATATAGAGAAGAATAAATATATAGTTTAGGTTTATAAAGTACCTTATTAAAAGAAGTATATAAAATAATAAATATAATATAAGTAAACTAAATAAGAGCTAGTATAATAATTATATATAGCTCTAGCTAAAGTATAAAAAAAAGAATAAAAAGAAAGAAGTAAAGTATTAATACGCTAAAAAGTAAAAGTACTTATATTAATTCTCTTTAATATAAATACTATAATAATAATAATAGGGCAAAAATAATAAAATATAAGGGGTAGTTTAAATAAGGAGATCTAATAAGAGATAAATATATTACTATAATAAGGGTAAGTTTTATTCTATTAAGTTAATATTATAACGCACCCTTATAAGAGGTATATAAAGCTATAGTATTAATAAACTAAAGTAAGAAGAAGTAATAATACTTATCTTATAATATTAGTTATTTATACTACTAAAGTAAAGAAAAGAGGGTGTTTATATAAAGTAAAATAAAGTAAGAGCATTATAAGCAGAAGTATCCCCTTAAATCCTAAATAATATAAATAGTATAATAGAATAAAAATATAAAAGTAATAAGATATAATAAAAATAAAACAAAATAGTATAAGCTAAGCTTATACTAATATAATTTAAGCTTATAAAGTATTATTTAGTAGTATTAGTTAAGCTATAAAGCTATAGCTATAATATATCCTTTAGGTATCCTCTTAATAATTAGCTATCTTTAAGTAATAATATAATTAAAAGAAAGTAGAATAATTTCTAGTTATTAATATAGAGTTATATTACTTAAGCTATATCTTATTATATAAGTAGTTACTCTAACTTTTTATCCTTAGAATTATTATTTAGTATCTCTATATCTAGTTACCCTAAAAGTAGGAATATATACTTAATATAGTCTATAAAGTTATCTTAAAGGATAATAAAGTTATTAAGTTCTTAAAAACCCTTAAGAGATTAGATAAACTTCTTTAAGTAGTTCCTTATATATATTAAACCTTATAGAGGTTCTCTAATAAATATAATAAGCTAGTATAAAGAGTTCTCTAAAGCATAAGAGTAAATTTAAAAAGGACCTTTCTATTTATAATTTAACTTAGTATCTAATAACTTATTAATAGATTTTATAATATTAAAAGATAATATTAAGTTATTTATATTTAAGTAGCTTAATTAGAGTATATAAGTATATTATTTATTAAGGCCTCTAGCTGTTCACTATAATTTTTATCTACTTAGAGCGATAGACCTCCTAACTCTATACCTCCTAATAATACATACAGCCTTTAGTTATATAATCCCTAATAACCTCTTAAGTCTCTAACTACCTCTCCTAATCTCAGCTACACTTATATATATATAACTTCACTATCTTTAACTTCACTTTAGTAATAATATAGTTTATAATTACTTAATTACTTAATTACTACAGATTACTAAACTATTAACCTATCCTCTCTCTTATATATTACCTATATTGCTAATACTATCCTTATTACTGCTTCACTATCTATTATTCTTCTTATTCAATTAGGCTAGCTAACGCCTTTAAAGTAGCTATACTATTATCAGTAACGCTCTCTCTATTAGTTAGCATAAGGTATACTTACTAATCTCTATTAGGCTTATACTTAGGCCTAAGCTATATCTACCTTAGTATTATAGAGGGTTTATATAAAGAAGGCTTACTCTTTAGGATAGCTAGAGATATATATAGCCTCTACTTTAAAGCTATTAGGAGTATTTATTACCTTAATTATAGTATAGAGAGGGTCCTTTTTAGAGGTATTTTTAAAAACTCTATTTAATACTACTATAATAAACTACTCCTAATTAGAATTAGAATATTTACTAAACTTAAGAGCTTTATTTAATATATAGATATTATACTATATAGTAATAGTTTTAGCTATTTTCTTAAAGAAAGGTATATTTAGTATAAGGTTAGTATTCTTATATTCCTTATATAGTGTAGATATTATAAAGGATCTATTATAGGTTATAAGAAGAAGAAGAGGGAAGGGTATAAGCCCTATATATAGTAGTAAAGCTTTTTATACTTCTAGCTATAAGAACCTCTTATAATAACCTCTTTAGTTAAGAAGTTATCTCTATTTAGTAGTATTATAACCTCTTTAGTTAAGGAGTTATCTCTCTTATAGCAGTATTTATAGCACCTCACTAAAAGGTTTAGTAAAGCTATCGCTAAGCTATAAGAGCTTTAGTAACCTTTTTAGCTCTAATATAATTAGCCCTACTATATATAGTGCTGCTAGCCTTATGCTGCGCAGCTAGCGCTATTATTGTTCTATTAGTCTATTTAGCTAGAGCGTGCGTTTAACTTTATATAGTAATATTTAGAGGGTTTACTTATTAGTAAGAATATATAGGGTTTCTATACTATTTTCCTTAATTAGTAGAGGGTATAAGTTAAGATGCCTATATAGTGTTTCTAGAATTATACCTATATATAAGGTGAATTTTACTATAGTTTTTTTATAGAGGGGCTGCATTATAACTATAAACTTAATATTATTTATTAAACTATATAGTAATATATTTATACTACTTTATAATTATTTTCTAAGCCTCTTCTCTATCTCTATCTAACTAGCTAAAAGCTTATATATATATAGTAATTTCTTATTTTAGTATAGAGATATTAGCTTAATTAAAAACCTTCTATATAGGTATAAAGGTCTTAATTAGTATAACTAAGTTATACTTATAAAAAAAGTAGAAAGAGGAGTAGCTAGTTAATACTTAAATAGTTATTTAGTCTATAAAAAGTATAATATAAAAGTAAAGTTAAAAGTTATAATTAGTATCTTTAAACTAAGTTAATAAAGTATAAATAATAAGCTAGTAACCTTTTTTAATAGTCCTATTAGTATAAGGATTATAAGCTACTATAACTTATTAGTAAAAAGCATATTTCTTATTAAAAATAATAATATAACTTTTATTCTCTAGTTTTCTATCTATAATTAGTATTCTATATAACCTATAGTAATAAATAATATTTTCTTAGATAAATTTAGTAATAAGCTTTAAATTAGCTTATAATATCTATTTTACCTTAATTTATCCTATTAGGAGGTCTCTAGCTTTAATTATATTATATTTATTTACCTTCTAAATATCTAAAACTATTTTTATAAATAGAAGTTTAATAAGTATTATAAAGGAGTATATATTATTAATCTAGTATACTTTATATAGTTAATAGTTTAGGTATATTAAGATTATATTTATAATAAACCTATAGAAGCTTAGCTAGAAGTAGTTATTAATAAGCTTTTTAAATATAGTATTATATCCCTTATATTTACTCTTAATATAAGTATAAGTAATAAGATAATTTCTCTTAGTAATATTATTAATAATATATTATAATATTAATTTATAAATATTTAAGTATATAAATAAAAGCTTATTATAAAAAGTATAGCTAATAGCTTTTACTTACTATTACTTATATTAGTTTATAAGAATACTTAGTAAGTAGTAGAAAGTATTAAAGAAGTATATAATTTATTAAGATTTAGTTAATTAAGTTTATAAATCACTTAATATAGATAGTAATATTATAAGGAAGGAGTCCTATTTATTATTATTATTACTAATAGTTATAGCTATAATATCTATAGTAATATAGATATCTCTATAGTTTTAAGCCTTATTAAAAAAGGAATATATTTATATATCTATAAAGAAGATCTATTAGTTAATTTAGTTATTAATCTCTCTTTCTACTTTTTTATTTTATTTATTTAAAAGTTTACTAAACTTCTTAGAGAAGCTATTAGTAGTAATATTCTATATACTTAGTATATATTAGATTTTAAAGTTAAATATATAGATCTATATAATGTATTAAATAATAAAAATACTAAGGAGATTAAAAGCTATACTATTAATCTAAGCTATAAGTATTTTTATATCTATCTTAATAATAAAATAGTAGCTAAAAAAATAGTTATATACTTATTTTAATATTTTTAAAAAACCTTAAAGTTCTTTTTTTTTTATATTATAATTAAGCTTTACCCCTACTTATAAACTACTTTTATACTATAAAATATACCTTTTTCTATTAATAAATTAGCTAAATATAGCTCCCTATTTTATACTACTAATATTAACTATTAAATAGATAATACCTCTATTAAGTTTATAGTTAAGTTTAATAAGAATTAAAGATAATATAAGCTTATATTTTAGCTTATTTATAGTTTTTTATTAGTTAGAACTTTATATAAACTTAATATCTTTCTTTAAGAGCTCTATAAGAAGTTTAGTAATAGTTAAAAAGTAAACTACTTATATTTAGTAAAATAAAGTAATTTTAAAGAAAGTATAAAGTTCTATAAGTCTTTTATAAGCTTCTTATTTAGTTATTTTAATAATTTTTAACTATTCTAAGTACTAATTATTAGTACTATATATATACTTAATAATAGCTACTATAGTTTAAGTTTATTAAGACTTATCTACTAAGACTAAATACTCTACTAACTTAAAATTAAGTAGTACTTTATTAATATTCTAAATATACTTAAGGATAAATCTCTATATTCCTAAGTAACTAAGTACTTTTTTATTATTATATTATATTATAAAGCTTTTTATAGTAATATTATTAAGGAAAGCTTTATAATAGTAAAGAATTAAATTATATAAGATCCTTATTATTACCTTTATAAACTAAATAATAAAATTAGTAGTACTTTATAGTAAAGTATATATATATAGTAACCTAATTAGTATAATAAATATTATTAGGTCTTAGCTCTTTATATTAAGTAGGATTTAATTATATCTTAAAAAGAAGTTAAATAAAGAGAGAAACTAATATATAGTAAAATCCTCTAAGAATTTATCTCTAGCTAGAAGTAAAGCTATATCTTAAAGTATAACCTTATTAATCTAAGTAGCTAAATTAATTAAGTATATCTTTCTATCCTTCTTTTTTATAAAGAAGAAGGAGTTCTAATATAATATATAACTCTCTTTTAGAATACTTTTCTATAAGTAGTCTTTAAATATCTAAATAACTTTAACTTTAAATACTTTTAGGATTAATATACTTTATACTTATTATACTTTATATAAAATAATTTAAATAGATTATAATAAAGCTACTAATAAATAGATAGATCTATAATAAGGAAACTCTTATACTATAGCTATCTCTCTATTCTTTTAAACTTATATAAGTAAGGTTTTCTCTTAATTAGTTAAGTATAGTATAATACTAAGTAGTTTATTTAATTACTCTTAAGTGAGGTACTCTCTTATTAGAATATTAGAGAACTTAAGTATAATTAAGTTTATAAAAAGGTTTTTAGTATATATTTCAAGCTTTTTCTAAACTTTAACTTATATTTTAAGCTTCTACTTAAGGTTTCTTTTTAAGATGTTGAGGAAGTTTTAAGCCCACCTAGTAGGGGTTTTTATAGTAGGGGAAAAAGCAGTAAAAGCACCTTAGTTAGTGCTTAGTCTAGTAGCTTCACAGTATATATACCTAAGGGTCTGGAATAACTGCTTACGCTAACCCCAACTCGCTAAGCGAAAGCATCTAGGCCAGACATATATACCATTATAGCTATTAGCCTTATTAATGATAGCTTTATTACTAGCAAGGTTAACAGCCTCACCTGCGTGACTTACGTAGAGATGGCTTCATAAGGTCTTTAGCTATAGAAAAGCTTATCTTAGCTATATACTTAAGACGCTACTTGCGCTAAGCCTCAAGCCTATTCCTCACTAAGCAAACTACCTAGATTCCTTCATAATATGTTCCATCCTACCTAATCTATAAGATCTTATACTATAAAGCTTTACCTGAGGCACACCCTAAGACACTAAGATTAATATTAACTATAAGGCCAGGCTTATAGCGATTAGCAAGACGACACCCTTTAATATACAGAGCTTTAGGGACTAAATAGCTATAGCTAGGTCCTGCCTTGAGGTCCTAGAGGCTAACCTTAGCAGCGATAGCGTGGAGGCTGCCCGCCTACTTCAGCAAAGCCTCTTACTTAATAATATAGATACATTTGCTGCTGATCTTAATATTTATGCTTATTTTGATGATATCCTTAGTAGGGCGGCATAGCTAGTAAGTTAACTAAGCTAACTGATTATAGGTGTTGCTAATAAATATAGACCTAAAAACGTTACAATAGACGTCTATCTTAGAGGGTGTATGCAGTATAAGTAGTAGAAAAGACAGCTAAGCTAATAGAGGGTATGCGTGAGGGTTAGTAGATAGGTTAGAAGGCTAGAGAAAGTCTGTAGTAATTAAACCTAGTTAAAGTTATAAAGTTGTTATTGAAGTGATATTAAAGGTGATGAGATTATGATGGCGCACCTAAGCGTATGTAGGGGAAATAGGGCTAAAGGATCATATAACTAGTAAGCTATTAGCTGAAGGGTGAAGTTAGAGGTTGTTGCAGTATAAGTTCTAAGTAAAAGTCATAGTAGCTAGCTAGAGGCTAAGGTTTCTTTTTAAGATAGTATTATCTAATAGTATATTATTAATAAAATAGATCTTTTTATCTTTAGTTTTATATATAATATTAACTTTAACTATATTAGGGGAGTTTTAACCTCTATTTAAAGCTTTATAGAGGAGTATTATTCTTATTTTTATAATAACTTTATTTAGAAAGTTCTTACTTTATTAAGAATAATAGAAAACTTAAGCTTTCTCTTAAGTAAGTTTAATACCTTACTTATTATTAGATTTAGAAATAATTACTAATTTATAAACCTTAGTTAGTAAGAGCTATTCTAAAAGCTTAAAGCTAGATTTAAACTTAGTAAGAGCTACTTTATATAAAATCCTTTCTTAGTATTTATCCTATTTAAACCTATCTATAAAGCTAAAGCTATAAGTAATATATTAAGCTTTTTAAACTATTTAAGAAACTTTAATAATATCTACTATAGTAAAGTCTTTATATAAGAAAGCTTTATAATAGAGTATAGTATATTCTATAGTTCTAAACTATATAGTAATATTATTTTAAAGAAATAAAATATTTACTAAGTTATTACTTTATTAACTTAAAAGCTATCTATAAGACTTCTCTAGCTTATTAAAGAATATAATATTATTTAGTATCCTTACTATATTTAAGATCTTTTTAGTTATAGCTAGTATATTAAGGCTAACTTTATATACCTCTTCTACTTATAATAAAGCTTTTTTTCTTTTTAAACTTATTTTAGATCTATAATAGTTTATTTATATCCTCTAGTTTTTATAAATATAATTTAAGCTATAATTATTAAGTTTAATAAGTTTAGTAGTTATAGAAATAACCTTAAAAGTAATAGTTTATTAAATTAATACCTTAAGAATTTACTAAAAAAGCTTATTCTTATAGTTAAAAATATTTTTAATTTTATCTCTATCTTTAAGCTTAGTTTATATTACTATATCTAAAAATAACTACTTAATATTAAGTATCTAAATATCTTCTTAGCTATTAGTTTTATAATCCTCCTCTATAGTAGGATTTAAAGCTCTATTTATTCTTAATTCTAATAAGCTAGCTACTATACTAAGTATAATAGTAGTAGCTTCTAGTTTCCCTCTTCTTTAAAAATATAATAAGAGCTTTAAATCTTATTAAATATATTTAAGTTAGGAATAATATAGAGAAAAAAAGCTATAAACTAGTTAGTAAAGAAACTAAGGGTATACTTTAGTAAGTACTAAGTAGTATAGTAATAAAAATTACTATTAATCTATCTATTTATATAGCTAAGCCTTATCTTAGTTTAATAGATAAAAAGGCTGCTAAAGATTAAGTTTTTTAAAGTTTTACTAAATAGGCTAATAAAGAAACCTATATTAAGTATATAATAACTACTAATATATATATCCTCTATAATAATACTTATAAACTATAGTTCTAAAGTAGTAATATTTATAAAGCCTCTAATTATAACTAAGGTTAGTATAACTCTACTTTAAAGTCTATTAAAGTTAATATAGTTTTTAGATATAATATTTACTATAAAGCTAATATTAATAATTTCTAACTATTCCTCTACTAAGTAGTATTTAATTTAAATAGTTACTTAAAAGTGAGGTATAATAAAGTTATATATTATAACTATATACTTTCTATTTAAATAAAGTATAACCTTAAGTTAAGGTTACTAGGAGTTTTTTATAGCTAAGACCTTAATATTAGTTAATCTAAAGCTTTATAGTGTTAATATATCTATTATATTTATATTAATATAGTAGCTTCCCCTAATAAGTTATAGCTCCTCTACTAATATATTAGTATTACTTTTTATAGATTTAAGATTACTATTCTTAAGCTATTACTAGTTAGTTCTATATACTTTATCTTATTATTTTATAAGTTCCCTAATACTCCCCTCTTAGCTTTTAACTTATATATAAATATTAGTTAAAGCTAGGTTAGTAGTAATTATATTACTACTATTTACTTAATTTTAATATTACTTTATATATATAGCTATATACTAAAACTTAAGCTATTTATACTTTAGCTAGTTATCTAAGAGAAACTATTCTAATAGAGTAATATTATTAGTCTACTTTTTACTATAAAGAGCTATAGCTTAAGAGTAAGTTTCTTCTAAGTCTTAGAAGAAAGTTATTTAGTATAGCTTCTTAGTCTCTTTATAGTAAGTAGGTTCTTATAGTTAAGGTTATAAAAGGACCTATATAACTATCTTATTTTTAATTACTTCCTTAACTTAAGTACCTCTTATAAGTATAACGCCTTATTAAGTTAAGATTTAGTTTATAAAGTAAACCTTCTTTACTAAAGAGTTACTATATAAAGTATATTAGAAGTTATTATTCTTTATTTTAGTAATAATATTAACCTCTACTAGCTCTTTATCTCTTATATAGTTAATATTAACTATATAGCTATATATACCTAATATTAATATAATTAATAATAGTTACTAATACTTATTATTTAGTTTCTCTTTATTCTTTCTAAGCTTTATCTATAGTAACTATAGCTTCCTAATAATAAATAGATAATTTTAAGCTAAGTATTTACTCTAAATAATACTTATTATAAAATTACTTTACTACTACTTCTAGCTAGAGATATACTTTATTTTAGAGGATATAAGCTTAAATAGTTACTAAGTTAAGTATTAAGTTCTTCTATCCTTTATTAATAATACTATCTTAAATAATATTATAGTTAGTATAAGTATTAATATACTATCCCCTTAAGTAATATACTACTTTAGCGTTCCTTAACTTATCTATAATATTATATTTAGCTATATAATATCTATTTATTCTATAAAAGTAGTAACCCTTAATTTTAGGTATATTATATTATATCTAGTTTATAGTAGTTAAACTTATAAATTAGTTAACTTCTCTTTACTATCTATAACTTCTTTATATTATAGATATTTAGTTTATATCTATAATATAACTATTTTATACTAACTTAAATTATTAGTTAAGATTTATATTTAGCTTCTAAATACTAGCTATAAGTATTTTTATTTTATTTTTAGTATCTATATTATTAAGAGATATTTAGTATATCTACTCTTAAAAAGTAGTAACTTTATTAGAATTTACTACTTTTAAATTACTATATTACTACTAAATATAAGTAACTTATATAAGCTAGTTATTAAGCTTAATAAGATTAGTAATTAAGAGAAGAGCAGCTATTTTTATAGCTTTCTTTCTATTAATATATATATATAAGTTCTCTCTAACTACCTATTTAATAATTATATACTTAACGCTTAGTTAAGGCTTTTTAAGTAGGTCCTTAATATTATAAAAGAGAGCTTTTATAGTAGCTTTAATAGCTCCCTTTAGTAAACACCTATAAATAAAGCAAATAAGGTCCTAATTTTAATACTCTAAGAGTTCCCTTATAGTAGTTTTATAGTATAAGCCCTTAATATAATTAAAAAAAGCTATAATACTAATAGTATTAGTCTTAGAGAGGGGAGGTTTATCCTTAATTACTTAGAGCTCTTTATTAAGATCTTAATAAAAGCTTTTATTTATAATATTATATTAGTTAATAAAAGTAGCTTTAATAACTTTCTAATTATTAAAGTTTTTAATTAGTAATTTAATACCTTACTTTAAGTCTTTAAAATAGTAGAAGTAGACCTTTATTAGTTTATCTTTATTAATTTAATAGGCTTTATAAGACTAAGAATTATAAGTCTTAATAAAATCTATAATATTATTACTTATAAATATAGGAGTATTCTTATTCTAAAAGGGATTTATTATAATTAGTATAGATTATTAGAGGTATAACTCTATTAGTTACTTAATAATTCCTATTAATTAGTCTATAGAAATATAATAAGCGTTATTAATAAGAGCTATAAGCTATTATTAAACTCTATAAGTGTTATTACTTAAGGTATAATAAGGATTAATACTAAAGGTTTATTCTTTACCTCTATTAATATTAATATAGAGGTAGGTACTATTAGTAATATAGTTAACCTCTATAAAGTTAATATTAATAGATTAAGCTTATAAACTAGAAGAGCTATTAAGTAAGCTATCTTTAAAAGCTAAAATTACTTTAGCTTAATCTTAGATATTCCTAAATACCTTAGCTTAAATATTAAATATACTAATAAGCTTACTTTTAGTAATAAGGTTATAAAGAATTAAGATATCTTTATATAATATCTTCTTAGTTATCTTAAGCTATATTTTAGCTATAGTAATTATTAATAATTAAAGTAGTGAAAATATAAGTTATTATTTTAAGTAGTTAAAAGTATTAATTTATTTAATCTTAAGTCTTATTATTACTTTTTTAAAAATATAATAAAAAGAAAAGAGAAAAGAGAAAAGAGTATAACTAAGTAAGTAAATATTATACCTCTACTTATACTAATTTTAAGCTTAATTAGCTATACTATCTTAGGTCTCTATAGTTAACTTTATATTCTTTCTTCTAAGCCTCTATTAGTTAATCTTTTAAAGGTTATATAAACTATTAATAGCTTTATAGTAGATTTATCTTATTCTTTTATAGTAAACTTATTAGTTTTTAAAGTTATCTCACCTAAATATTATAAAGCTTTATATTCTTATTAGTTTAAAAAGCTTATTAAGTAGATCTAATTTAGCTTTAATAGCTTATAATATTAAAGAATAGTAAGAGTAGAAATAAATAAAAATCTAATACTCCCTATTATATAGACTATAATACTTTTAAGGTTTTTTTTAGGGTTTTTTTATATCCTCTTTATTTTTACTAATAGAATAATACTTAGCTATTATACTTTTCTACTTATTAAGAATTAGGTCTATAAATAACTACTTAACTCTTATTAATATATTATATTTCTTAATATTATTTAGTTAGTAATAATAGTTATAGTTATTATATATATCGCTTTAATCTATTTACTTAGTATAAGAGTAAGCTCTCTTTTAGCGTTTTATATAGGTATCTAAAAAGGAGAATAAATCTATTTCTAAGTATTATTAAAATAGTTATAAGCTAGGTAGCTAAGAGCTATATAGTATAGCAGCGTTTATACGCTTATAAGTATATAAAGCTATTATAACTATATAACTCTATAGTTTTAAAGCCTATAATCTTAAAAAAAAAAGGAAAAAACTCCTTATGTTTTTTATAGATCTAAACTAAAAAGAATATAATAAAAAGCTTAAAAATCTGCTAAAAAATAAGTGAATTAAGCCTCTAATCTCTGTTAAGATAATAATAATATCTAAGCTAACTTCTCACCCCTTAAGGGAGGCTAGTAATCTAGCGTCTAAACGCTAAAAACGCTGAAAAATCTAGTAGGCCTACTAAACCTTATTCTAATACTAACTTAATAGAGCTAGTATTAATAAGACACTCTCTAGTAGTTAAAATAGTATTATTATTTTTAAAATATACTAGAGAATTAAGAAAATATATACTTTATTATTACTATAATAAATACTTATAGCTTAATTATACCTATAAGTAAACTAATAGTTACTTAAACTTATTACTAAATATTATAATACTTTATACTTATAATAATCTATTATAATAATTCCTCTTAATTTAGCTTTTCTTTTTTTTTATTACTTTATCTATATAAATAAAATATATTATAAACTTATATACTATAAATAACCCTCTTAAGGATATATCCTCTCTTTTCTCTATAAACTCCCCCCCTAAATATAAGCTTATTTATAGTAGCTTAGTTATTCTTTTTACTATAGATACTACTTTTATTAAATAGTAGTACTAAACTTAATATTATAAATAGAAAGTAGAAGATAATATTAAGAGCTTTTAGTCTTTATTTAGCCTTAATATATACCTAAAAAAAGCAAATAAGATCTTTAGTAAAAGTTATAAATAAGTAAATACTTAAGCTAACTTTTATAAAGAGGTAAAAGTTTAATATAGTATTCCCTATTTTATCTATAATATATATAATACTCTCTTTATTTATCTTAGTATAGCTAGCTTTAAAACTAACTTAATAAATAACTATTATAGTAAGCTAATATATATTAAAGTATAGTATAATACTCTAATATCTTTTAGATTATAATATAATAGAGAGATAATTTATTTATAAACTATAAAAACTATTTAAATTATTTATATTAACTATTATAATAATTATTATAATAATTATTATAATAATTATACCTTACTTTCTAGCTTATTAGAAAAAGAGATAAATCTATTTAACTAAATAAAGCACTTCTCTACTATCTTATTAATAGTAATATATCTTTTAATTCTATTTTAAAGTTAACCTTTAAGTTCTTTATTAACTTTATAAACTAAAAATAAATATTACTATCCTCTATAATAATTATTAAAAATCTTAAAACTAAGGCTTTAGCTATCTAAATAAAAGTTCTTAATAAGATTATCCTTAATTTAAAAATATCTCTAATAATTAATATATAGATAATACTAAGTTAGAAATATATATTACTTAATATTATAGTTTACTTTATAAATAAAAACTAAAAATATTATTATATTCTTCTTAATATACTTAGTATTATAAAAAACTATACTATAGAGAATTTAGCTAGTATAATTATTAATACTCTCTAAAAGCTCTTAATAAAGAATATATTTAAATTTAATTATATTTCTATAGATAATACTTCTAACTTTAAACCTAAGATCTTATCTAAATTCTATAAGTTTATATTTAATAAAGTACTATTAATAGTTATTTATATTTAATATTTTACTTATATTATTAACTTTATAGTTTAAAAACTATATAACTACTTTAAAATTACCTATATACTTATAATTAATAATCTTGTATAATATATATTATATACTAATAATAAAGAAATTACTAAAAATATTATACTACTATAATAAACCTTAATAAAGTAGTAAGCTATTTTTATTTTATAATATAATAATCTTAAAGATTAATTAGATAATAAAACTCTTACTAATTAATATCTAAATAAGATATTAAACTTAGAAAGCTAAATTAAAGTAAGAAGTATTTTAATACTTATAATAGTAATTACTAAAATATACTACTCTATTTCTTACTTTCTACTCTTATTATTACTTATCCTCTTTTAGATTTAATACTTTATACTTAAAATTAAAGCTAATTTAATATAATCTATATAATTCCTAAACTTTTAGAAGAATAATAAAAATAAAAACCTCTAAAAATACCTTAAACGTCTAATTATTAATATAAAGATATACTAAAACTTAACTACTTTAATATTAATCTATATTTTTAAATTTTAAGCTCTAATTAAAACTTAATTTTAAAATTATATTAATAATTACTTATTTAAACTAAATAAAACTAAATAGTATTAAATTTAAGTAGTTCTTAATATTTCTATATACTTCCTTATTATTATATATATTTTAAGTTAAAACTAAGCTATTAATATTACTTATATAATAACTCTTATAAAAATCTATAATAATTATTTAATAAAATACTTAGAAGCTATTAAGAAACTTAATAATAATAAGAATTTACTTTAAGTTCTAGCTCTTCTAGAAGTAGTAAAAGTAGTAATTATAAAACTAAGGAAATATTAATTATTATAAGAGTAGTAGTAGTTCCTTTATATATCCTTAATATTCCTCTCTCTTATATTAATACTAAATATATTAAATAATAATTTAAGATTTTATAGTATTTAAAAAGCTTATTCTAGCTTATTAAAAGAAGCTATTAGAGTAAAGTTTACTTAGATCTATATTTAAAACTATTATAAGGATATTCTATAAAACTTAAAAGCTAATTTAGATAATACTTATAGATCTATTTATAATCTAATAGCTTTAATACTCTAAAGCCTTAAGAAATATATATATTATTATACCTCTTATATTATTATAATAACCTATTATAATAATCCTTATTATAATAATCTATTATAATAATTAATATAATAATCTTATTATACTTACTATATTAATATACTTCTTTAGAAGTAAATAGAATTTTTATTTTAGAATAGATATAATATTATTTATAATTTCTTAATAAAATATAAATATTATATTACTTTGTTTTCTAAAAATACTATTAAATCTATATAAAGCTTATCTATTAAGTAATTAATCTAAAACTTCTAAAAAAAGCTAAAAGTAGATCTAAAATATTATAATCTCTATAATATAACTTATAACTATCTTTATATTATCTTAAGTTTTATCCCCTTTAAATAAGTATTTAGCTTTAGCTAATATATTTATTACTATATATACTTTAATATAAAACCTAAAATAATTTTCTATTAACTCTTTTTTATAATTTATAATAAGTATTAAAATTAACTCTTATTCTCTTATTTAAAGCTTATTATTTCTAAAGACTTTATACTTTATAAACTAAATAAAAATTAAAGTATATTAATTTATTAAATATTTAAATATAAAGTTCTTAATATTAAGGATTTTTATATTATTATTTATAAACTTATTATTAAGTATATTTAAAATATTATTAACACTTTAAGTAATTATAATAATACTTAAAACTTAATAAAATTAAGGTTTTTAGATTTAAAACTTATTAAACTATTTAGCTAAATCTTAAGTTTTATAAATAAACTAAATTAAACTTCTTAGATATTATTATTTAACTTATAAATATTATAATAAAATTTATAAATTTATAGAAGTTTTTTATTATTATTAAATTAGAGAAATAGTTAAATAATAAAAAAGTAATTAAATAGCTAAAAAATTATAGAAGAAATAGATTATAGTAATTTCTTATTATTAGAAATTAATAATATACTATAATAATATAATTTATTTCTTATATAGTTTTAATATTTTAATTTAGATTTTAACTCCTCTCTAAACTTCTCTTAGTATATTATATTTATAAAATAAACTATTATTTAAAACCTAAATTATAATCTCTACTCTATTTATATACCTAATACTTAGATAAGAAAGCTTTATTTATTACCTATACTTACTTAGTACTTACCTAAATACCCCTCTGTACCTATAAACTATATAGGTATATACCTATATAGATATCTATAGATAGTTCGAAGCCTAGCCTTCACTAGGACTTTAATCTTCCCATCTTCAACGACCTAGATAAGCTCATCCCACGGACACGCCCTAAAATCATCCGGCCCACCACCGTACACCGAAAGCCGGACACGGTTTGGAAGGAACTCGAACGGGGAGAACTGAGTCAGCTCCCACTCGCCGCCCTGAATACCTGCCATGCACACCGTTCCCATCTCCACGGCGCACCGAGCACTATCTCGTAAAGTCGTTGTGCCAACAAGCTCCAGAATCTTGTCGAACTTGCCTGCACTGCTCGCCGAAACATCTGCCTCGATGCTTCCGCTATCAACGTAGACTTCATCCGCGCCGTGATCCTTGAGCATGCTGGACCTCGCCTCGCTTCTCGTCGTGCCACCGATGCGAGATGCCCCCAGGTACCGCGCCATCTGAATTGCGCAGATACCAATTGAGCTTGTCGCGCCTCTGACCAGCAGACTCTCACCACGTTTGAAATCCAGCCCTTTCACTAGGGCGCCCCAAGTAGTCTGGAACATCTCGGGCAGAGATGCGAGGGTGGCGACCGGAAGGCTGGTCTGGGGGAATGGGCGAACGTTCTCGGCGGGCACGCAGACATACTCGGCGTAAGAGCCGGGAATTTCGCGGCCGAGACCGCCCATGCAGGTTGCGACGCGGGTCCCGACCGGAAGACCGGCGGTGCCGGGGGCAGGGGCGTGATGGGCGGCGATGGTTCCGATGCACTCGATGCCGATAATTCGGGGAAATTGGACTCCGGGAGAATGACCCTGGCGTGTGAACATCTCTAGAAACTCGTTAGACTCCTGCAACTCAGGTCGGAATTGTGATTCGATCTGACCAGCCCTGTTGATGCCGAATCCGAGGATTTTGATCAAAACTTGTCCGGACTGAGGAACGGGGACTGCTGTTTGTTGAATCTGCAGCACGGAGATTGGGCCAGTCGTAGGACAGATCACCGCCCTCATAACCTTTGGGACGTGCATGATTTTTAAGGTGTATTGGATCAAAGGAGCCGATTGTAGCAATGCTCGTTGTAAACGAAGTGCACTTACTTCAACGCCTGAAGCTCTGCCTCTTTTATCGTTACGAGCAATGTTAGTCACAGTGACGCAGCTGTTTTTTGAGAACTACTTGCTTACATGGAAAGCGGTGCGGGGGTGTTTTGGTTCCGGGCGGGATTACAAGCAATCGGCTTTGACCAATCTCGTTCTCGTTCTCGGGTTTAGAATACCATCTACCTCCGATCCCGATTATTCAAGTTCAATGATCAAGTAAATCAGAACGAATTGGTAATCAAATGCCGTTCATTGCGTTAGGATAGTACTTGGCTCGGACTTGCTCTCGGAATCCCTCTCGGCAGAAGCAGCAGGAGAACTCACGCTGCCTCCGCTGCACATACAAGCCCCGCCCTGCCGTTAACGGCAGGGTGGATCCAGTGCCCGGTGCGGCCGGGCACGCTGGGGCCGGATAATCGGGTCCTGTCCTTCTGAGTGTCAGCCGGCTTACCCCGCCTAAAGCCGAACATCTTCAAGTGCGCTGAAGCACACTCCTGTCACGAAAATGCCGCAAAATGAGCACATGGAACGGTGGAGGAAGCGGCATGGAAAGCGTTATGTTTATCTCACTTCCAAGTTTCACCCAGGCTGATGCTAAATGTTCACCTCCGTCACAGACTCGTTACCGAGAAGCGAGCAAGAAAGCGCCTGGCCCGGGCTGGCCACAAGCAATCCCACGACATCCAGAGCCTGCGCGGCATCCACGCAATGATGATGCAGGAGAAGCGCCGCGTTGGGAAGATCCAGATGCGCAAGTAGATCAAAGCTGTCGAGGAGCGAAATGTCAAGACCGCCGACGACAGCCTCCCCTCCGACCCGGTCCTGCACTACCTCCTGGACCGAAACGAACCAAGCGCCACCAAAGCCCTAGCGTCGTCCATCAAGCAAAGGCGTAATGAGAAGGCTGCCCGTTTAAACGTTACCCTACCCGAGGTTCGCGGCATCTCTGAGGATGAGATGTTCAAGGTCGTCACTACGGGAAAGAAGACGCACCAGAGGAGCTGGAAGCGCATTGTCACCAAGCCTATATTCGTTGGCGAAGGATTCACCAGGCAGAACCCGAAGGCAGAGAGGTTTATTAGATTTGTTGACACATCTTCCGCCGAGGGGTATCGGAAGACTGACGTTGCCTTTATACTCTAGACCGATGGGACTTCGTCAGAAGTTCGCCCATGTCAGCCATCCTACTTTAGGCGCCACATTGAAGGCCCCGATCTTATCCGTCAAGAAGAACCCACAGAACCCGACGTGCACTCGCCTTGGAGCTTGAAGCGTCGCGCCGTTGTGGAGGTGAACGCCAGCGAGCTTGGATTGACAACGACTTCGGGCAAAGCTGTTTGGGGAAGGTATGCTCAGACCACGGACAATCCAGAGGGCGAGGGCGGTTAATGCGTAAGATGCCTTATTTCCCTTCTACAGATCAGATTCTAACGTGCTCAGCATCCTCCTGGTCTGACTTTAGCACGGAGTGCTCACGATATTCGTCTACATTGTGTCTGAATTGCGTCGGAAATGGTTTCAGAAACAAGGTTTATAGGGTACTGGGGAAAGGACTTCAAGTCCTAAAAATGAAGAATGCTTGAAATAACAGCATACCTACACAAAAGGCTACTGGCCAGATGATAGGCCAAAGGACGGGATCCAGATAATGAACAAGATACCAAACTGAACCAGAAGCATGTACTGGAAAGTCTCCAGCCCTGCCACTTGCGTGATGGCTCCCAGCATATACGGAAGCAACGCGCCGCCAACCTGCCCCAGCGACGCGACAAATGAGACGGCAGCGACATGCAGCTCCTTGGGCAACAGATTGACCAACTGAACGATGGCCGAGGGGAACAGAGGCCCCATCACGAACCCAAGCAGAGCCATAACGACGACCGAGAACCACAACACCCGAACGAAAATGAACAGCAAAGTGAACACTGGGGCGAAGATGAGGTAAAAGACGACGGCTCGTTTGACCCCCAGTTTGTCGGTCACCACGCCCAGCATCAGCCGCCCCGCTGCCATACCGGCCCAGAACGCAGACGAGCAGATGCTCGATGCATAGGTGCTCGCGTGCCGGACGCGAAGCATGAAGGCTACGATCCAGCCGGAGATGGTGCATTCGGCTCCGACATATATCAGCAGGTATCCCGCATATACCCACGTTGCCTTGTATTTGAAGATAGCTCCTTTGGAGGCAGGGTCGCTTGCGATCTCTTGGTATAGCTTGCTTTTGTGGTATCTCTCTGCGTCCTCGTTTCTGAACGCCCAGCAGAGGATGCAAGATTCGATAGCAGCTGCTGCGGTCTGGGATCTCTGTTAGCACACCAATTCACTTGCAAGATTCGCTCGAGGACCTACCAGGACGTAGTACCAGCGATACCACAATCCGCCGTCTTCCGAGAGCATCAAGCCCACCAGGTAGGGACAAATAGCGGCTCCCGTAGAGAACGAACCATGCAGCAGCCCTGACAAGGTATTCGCATTATCCAAAGCGGCAAACCAAGCACACCAAGACCCATCCACAAGTCCAACTCCAAATGCCCCGGCAGCCGCACCCATCAGGAACACCGGGAACGGAGGACGTGCGGCAGCCACAGTCGCATAGAGCAGATGGCACAGCGGACCGATGACAGCAATGCCTCGTTGTCCGAACTTGGCGTGAATCGAATCATTGAGATAAGACGCAATAACGTAGCCAATAGGCCCGACGAGGAAGAGCGCTGAAACTTGGATGTCCGTGAGTTGATAGGATTCCTCCAGATGGGGGATGACGGCGCCTGTCGTTGACGTGAACAATCCAACCACCGCAAAAGACCATGCTGCTGCCGCGATTCGTAGGGTCGCGCTTTCTTCAGGAAGCTCGTCCGTCGATGTTTGCGAGCCGCGGTCACTACCCAGGAGCCCATCTTCAGCGAGATGCGCCTGTGTCGCTGGCTCAAGCAAAGGCTCCGTCTCCCCCGTGCGAGACGATGTCGGTCGAAGCGGCTTCGATGTCATGTTGAGGCTGGTTTCGCAATCTTGATACTGTTTCCATACTTCAATTGGAACGGGTTCGAAGTGTGTTGTGTGTGTTCAGAAAGCACAACCTGTACTGTAAGTCGAGTTGTTGTTGGAGAAGGTTGGGGGCTGCAGGGATCAGGTGACGTCTGTCCGCGGCAACTTTAGCCCAATTGGGCAGTAGTTGCAGCTTGTCTTGCTCGATTGGGAGAATGTTTCAGCGGCTTCAGGGGTTCCGGGTGTGCTAGAACATCTCCAAATGGAGTAATTCGCAGCCAAGGCAACTACATTGACCTTCAGAGCTAGGTCTCTAGTGTTAAGTATGCACCAATACCGATGACCCGAGTTGGTTCAACGCCGCGTTCGGCGCCGGAGGCTGGGTCAGTCCGGCCGGGGCCAGGTTGCCGCACCCGAGATCCGGGGCTACGGGATGGTCCATTTTCGGCGCCTTCGGAAATCCCACCAAGACCATCAAACGCGCAAGACAACGCGGTGAACGTTGGCGCTCCTGCTCGCATCTGGACGATGATATTGGTGGGCTTCTTGCCTGACGTTCAATGGCGGGACGGATTCCGTGGCGAGAATAGTTCTCAATTGTGAATTTCTCAAGAGATGCTCATTCTAGCAGCTGCAGTTTTGTACAATACCGCAGTTAAGTAGACAAATATGCATGCAGTGACGAGTATGAAGCCTACGCTTCACGCTCTTTCAACTAACCCAGAAGTCGACTTTTACGGCATCCAATGTGACGTGCATGCAGAACACCTAGCTTCAGTCACGTAAGGCTTGTTTCATCCCCTCGAAAGGCCAAAATATTCCCGACTGGTCTCGTATGAAGAGGCGTGGCCGCCTCTTCCAACAATCGGGAGGTCAGGGCTAGCGACTCTGCCCGGCGATGAAGGCGAGGAAAGGGTGTAGTCTACATCGGCAAGTCCACCCTATCATCTGCTCCTCGTTCACGAGCCTTCTCCCTCTCAAAATCGAATGGCCCGTCGGGAAGGAAGTGCTCGTAGAGGGATCTTACCCCGTAGTGGGAAGAAATCAACACTGACTTTCCCAGCATTTCAAAAGCAATCTTGTCCCAGTTGAGTGGCGGTGTTTCTTCCTCCTCGTCGTCTTCGTCGTCGTCGTCGTCGTCCTGATCGCGAGGCCGCCAGCTAACCAGCAACCCTCTGCCGTACGCGCTGCTTTGAGCCCTCTACGCCCTATTTCGATCCGGGTTCCTTTGCTCGATTGGAAGAGTGTGTGTCCAGGCGAGCGTCTCCTGCCAACGGGTGGGCCCAGGAGGGTTCTTAGGGTCATCCTCGAGCCTATCAACAACAACAATGTGACGAGTGAAGTCGGCGTCGCTTAGCCCTTCCGGGAGGTACCATGAAACCGCCTCCGCCCTATCCGCAATAGCCAGGCGATTCTGGACCTCCCGCTCGTGATGGTAAATGCAAGCGGCGGCGTGCTGCAGACAGTGTGCGTGCTGGGGATCTCGCGACGCTTGTGCGGCGAGACGGGCATACCAGGGGCTTTCTGGTGAGAGAACGAGGTCAAGCCCCAGACTCTCGGCGAAATACGGGCTACCCGACTCGGGCAGAGGCGGGAGGGGCATAGCAAAGACCTCGACTCTGTCCAGCAGCCCGCAAGAGCTGCGGTTGTCGTTGGTGCCGTCGAATATGGAGCGGGCTAGATCCTCGGCACGTCCCGGATTAAGCGCGCCGGGGGAAGTGTCGTAAAAGACGTAGGCGTACGCCGGGCGCAGGGGCGTCAGGTCGATATCCTCCAAGGTGTCTGCGGGGACTGAGTATGCCACGAAGGCCGGGACACCGTCATGACTGGGTGCCGGATGGACGATGGTCTTCGGGAGCGGCAACAGCTTCTTGCGACGCGCCGGTCTGTCAAGCTGTTGTGACTGCGGCTGCTCCTCGTCCTCCCGGTCGTCTTTGGTTTCTGGCGTGGGTGACAATGACACGAAGCCAAGTCTACGGCAACCGAAACACATTGTCTCGAGTTTGTTGGGCCGTGTAAGCAGGCCGTAAAACCTAGTCGATGGGCCGTAGTTGAGAAGAAACCATTAGAAAACACGTCGGTGTGTATGTGTGTGTGTGTGTATTGGGGGTAGAAATTTGTGCTTGCTGAAGGATGCTGACTAATATATGAAGATATTCCACTTTCTGAACTATTTCCGATTCTATCCTGCTAAATAGAAAGGAACTTCATTAAGTATCTTCGAGGTTATAATATTGCTAGAGAACAAACACAAAATTTCAGAGCTTCACCTCGATGTCATTCTGAGCGCCGCCAACTCCCTTCCACGTCCTCCGCAATCCATTCTCCGAGTCTCCAAACACCGGGTCGAGCTTTGGCTTCGGCACGCCCCAGACCTTCTCGAAGTCGCCTCCCCCGAGCACGAAATCCCACTCTCCTCCGCTGTAAGCACCCATCATCGTGTACCCCGAAAGCTCAACCTTCCCCAGCGCCTCTCGCGGATTGTCGGCTTCGATGCCGTGTCCCTTCCCAGGACTCAGCAGCCCAAACGGCGCCTCTGGCCTCGTGTTGTATGTCTTGTGCGCCACTCCCGCGGGGATGATGAAGACGTCGCCAGCTTCTGCCTGAAGCTCCACGCCGCCCTTCTCCCAGGACGACTCGTACGTGTTCTTGTCCAGGTCCTCGTCGGTATCTGCCACGCCGAAGCGAATCGTGGCGTTTCCAGACAGAACGGCCATGCACTCGTGGGCCTTGGAGTGGAAGTGCGAGAGCTGGGTCTGGCCGTATCGGAAGATCCATTGGACGTCCCATCCGTTGGTCGTGAACCTATCCCATACTTGCAGGGCGGAGCAATGTGACGTCTTGGGGTCCTTGGGAAGGACGTTCTTGTACTGCAGCAGCGGTCGAGGCGAGTTCGGAACCAGGTCCGTTGGGAAGAGATGGTATTGTCTGATTTCAACCATTTTGTTCGTGTCTCTGATGTGCTGATTATGAGTGTTGATCTAAAGCTGTAGCTTCAAAATTGTATTCAAAAATGAAGTTGGGTGTAAGCCATCGTCAACGGTCTTATCGGGTTGATATATCACGGTTGGAGAATCGGCAGGTCAGCCGAGGACCGGCGAATCGGGTATCGCATCCGATCCGGAATTCCACCTCCGTTTCGCAAGTTCGTCATCGCGACCCCGCACGCTCCTATCGCCCCCCGGATGCGGAGTCCGGTCCGGATTGCTCCCATTTCCTTTTCTGCTTTTGGCATATCACCACGGCGGATTCCTTGGCGGACTTGCCAAGATAACGTCTTTATCACGATTATTGTTCATGGCATTGGCGTGCACAAGGTGGCCCACGACTTGCCGCAAGAGAGCATCACGATTTACGTATTTACCTTCCTACCCCTGCGACATGGGAAACGACAGGAGCGAATTCAAGGAGTGCAAGTCAGAATAGCATATTTCACGATGATTATGATTGATACATTGAACCCCTGTCTATTTTTGCAGCTAGGTTTTGTGCAATTCTTCAGTAAGTCTTTGACTAAACCCAATCATAAAAATTATTCGTTGGAAAGAAGTGTCCTTTCAGGAAGCTTCTGACTCCAATGACGCATCAGTCGCCATCGAAAATTTGATGGGGCAGTTATGTTCCTTGACTCCAGTCAGCGTTATAAGCACCGCAAGCTCATACCTCGTGATCGTACCATGACTTTGGTGAACTGGTCGTCAAAGAACAATTCAAACCGAGACGTAATTCCAGGACTGAAATCGTTGAATTCGGGGGAAACCGAGGTCGTGTACGTGCGGTATATTGCAGCTACTAAGGTCGTCATTTCGGCCATTGCGAGACTGTTGCCAGGTTAGCTTTCTACAAAAGCCGACTGAGGATTACTGCCATCATGGAGAAGAGAGCGTGCAGAAATCGATTGGACGACAGAGTCAATGTGCGCCGAAGGGGAAAGGGGGAAACATACTGCAAGCCGATACACATCCGGCCGCCGCTGGAGAAAGCCCAAAACCAGCGGTTCATCTCTGCCGCTTTAGGTCCAAGCCATCGATCGGGATTGAATCTCAGAGGCTGTTCAAATACTTCCGGGTTGCGGTGAAGACTATAGGGCGACATGCTGACGGTGACATGCGCCGGAATCTTGTAGCCGTCGATATCTGACTCGGTGTCTAGTGATCGAGGCTCAGAAGCGGGTAAAGGAGCGTACAATCTCAGAGTCTCTTTGATGATGGCGTTGAGGTACTGGCATTTGTCGCTCGCCTCGGCGCTTGGCAACCCGTGCTCATTGAGGGAGTCCGGGGATAAGTTAAGGACTTCATTTCTCAGCTTATTCTGGAATACGCGATTCTCTTTGCGTGATAGTGCCCAAATGAGGTACATGAGCGTGTCACTTGTGGTGTCGATGCCAGCCAGAAAGTGATCCGCGCACTCTGAGGCTATGTCGAGGTCGTCCATCGTGCCAAGCTTGCGTTGAAGCGCCAGACGGTCGACTATTGAGCGTGGCGTATCATCCTCTGCGGTACAGATGAGTCTCGAGACTAACGTTAGGTGGATTTTCTGCTGCTCGACGTACCGTTTTTGGCATCGGGGTCATTGCCGACTGCATTGGCTTCCTTCCTCGATTGCTCATAAGCTTCCAAAGCAAACTTTCGGATGCCAGTGTAAGTGGCTGGCTTCGCCATGGGAAGAATTGGCGCAATTATACGCTCCATCGTATGCGTCCGAGTGTACAGCCATTTTGTTAGCAATGGAAGGTGTATCGCGAACCAAGACAGCCGTCGCCGGGCTGGAATGAGGATATCCTCAAGTAAGGCCTGGTCCATCTTCGAGCCTTGCAAGGCAGATGTCGAGCCATGCTTTCCATATATAAATGCCGTGATACTGTCCAGCGAGTAGTAGTGCAGAGTTCTGAATGTTTCGCTGGTGAGGCGAGGTTCCTGCGCAACCAGAGACATGTATTGTCTTGTTTTCTCTTCTATCATGGCGGAAACTGGAGCTTTGAGGATGTTGGTCTTTGAATAAACATGAGCAAGAAGTCTCTTGCGCTCTCCGTGTTTTTGAGTCGAGTGAAAAGTGAACAGATTCTGTCGGCCGTAGACATCAAACATCCGATAGAAGGAAGTCCTGCCATACCTGCTTCCGGGTCCGTAGATGGTCCGGAGAGCGCTCAAACTATTGAAAGAAACTTCATCAGGTCCGATTCGGACAGCTGGACCGTATTTCTGATGCAACCGATGGATCGTGCGCGTTCGGGTTCCCCTCCAGTCTTCGTAGGCTAGTCGCCATTTCGTCAGCGCGAACGATTTCGACCCCGGTACATGCCTCAAGGGACTCAGCAGAAGTGAGTCAAAGACGAGGTATTTGGCCAAGAAAGCCGCAAGTATGGCCAAAGCCACGATGACGGAAACCGATGCCATCACCAATCGCTCGTTCCGTGCTGTGTGAGGCTTATCACGTTCAGTTGAGGAGTTGTGCCAATCGGGGACCAAACTTACGTAGTACCCCAACTCGTTATCGGAGCATGTGGTAAGTCCGATGCCGCGTGCATCTACACTCCGTTGCGTTGACAGCGTCCACCCCGCAGTTCTAAGCCTGAAAAAGGCAAAAAAAGGGGTTTTTTACTAAAAAACTACTAAATCGCCCTAAACTTTATATACTAATACCTCTATACGTACGTAATGCGTGAGAATAAAAAAGATATCGTTATAATTACTTAATTAAAGGCTATTAATTAATATATTTTTAATTTATACGTATTATATATATATATAGAGTTATCTAAATATATAGTTAAAGCTAATTTTAAGGGGTTTTTTAAGTAGATAGTTTAATATAACGCGCTAAGGGTTTTATTTTTTCTTTTTAGTATTACGTTTAGTATTTACTAGCTTAAAAACCCCTAAAATTAACCTTAGCTTTATATACTAATAACTCTATATATACGTAGTATATAAAAATAAAAAAGATATTATTATAATTACTTAATTAAGGGCTATTAATTAATATAATTTTTATTTATACGTATTATGTACGTATAGAGCTATTAAAGTGTGAAGTTTAGGGGGTTTTAAGGGGTTTCTAGGCTAGCGGAAAATTTCCCTTCTGGGTTAAACTTGGGGGTGGATGCTGTTAATGCAACGGAGTGTAGCATAGGTATCATGGAGCGTCGTTATCTAGATGACTATTAGTCAGAATTTGAGATTACCAACACTTCTTGTCGATTACGACGCGACAATTTAGAGATGTAAACAGCTGTACCACGACTAGCTTCGATCCCCATGGGCAGGGGCTCTACAAGGTCTCGCTCTCCCGTCCCCAGGATAACAAAACCGACTCTGCTGTCAATGTGCAAAATCAAATTTTCTTCGAGCTGTCTGGAATGCACCGATTCATATGTGTTTGCTTGTTGTTGGCGACAGCACAAAGCTCGCCTAGCTCCCAATCTATGATCTGGAATTCTTCAACAAATTGACGAGTTTTACTTGCTGGTAAGCTTCTATGTAAGTCTTAGTTATCTTTTTGTTTTCTACTCTGAACGCCTGATTTTCATGTCGTTCACTTCTTGGCGATTGAGCTTTTGCGGCTGATGGGTCGTGATGATCACCAACGAAGGCATCGCATGGTGATGGTGGAGTGCAACACCTATGAGTGGACCTCAAAGGGGCAAGGGCATCGCGGAGGCCCCTCAAAGCTCCAGTATTTATTTGTGAGGGTAGTGTACATGTAAGCCGATAATCCGCAAAGTCTCTTGTAGCCAATTCTGCCGACGTGTCGCACGAATTCCCTTCACGGGAGTTTCCATCGCGCAGCCTAGTGCTTATCGCGCGCCATTCTGAGTTACATCGAAATGCATGTCCCGTATTTCCGTCGGGTCCGGCCCGTTTACGACGGCCCTGTTCTGTTCATCTGGCCATTCTGTTGGCAGCGCAAAGCCCACCATATCCACAGCCAAATGGACTTTTGTCACTTAGCCGCAGAGAACCAACATGGACCCCTACATGTTCATGCTGATGATCATCAACAGCTCGGACTTTGGTCCCTAAAGGGAAACAGGAAACTTCAATCTGATTTGCACGATACGTCTCAGTCCAGGCCCCTTGGGCAAGTCCCAGTTCTCACACGTGTACAGGCGCGACGACATACAAAATGGGCCGAGCCCCCCGCAACAGGTTCGGAGGGTGCCTTTGTCTTTGAGATTCCATGACCATATCATCCCCGACCCGACTAGAAAATTCCCACCATGTCTAACCCCGGCAAACGAAAAATCCTCATCTTCTCGGACTGCGACTTCGGGCAAGCCAATGTCGTCCTTTCAACCATTTACGCATTGGTCTGCGCCGACCCCAACGTAGAGATCCATGTCGCCTCACAGCCGGGCATGCAAGGCCAGCTTTCCCGCATCATCAAGCAGGTATCCAATGATCTTGGATCTGCAGCTGCAGGATCTATCAAGGCCCATAACTTGGTCGGGCTATCTCACTGGGAAGCCATGGAGAGACCTGGTAACCCCAATCTCGACTCTTGGGCGTGCGATCCGACAATCCCCAACATGGTCAGCATGCTGTCTGTCCTTCCGGGAATAACTCTCCCGTGGAGCGCAGAGGAGTTTGTCGAAATCTACCGGGACGTGGAGCGTGTATGGGGCGAGATTCAGCCAGACGTAACGGTCGTTGAAAACTTCTTCGCCCCTGCCCTTACATTCTGCCATAACCTCCGCCCGAAAACACCGTGGATCGTCCTGGCTCCGAACACTATCAAGGAATTTGCTCTATCTGCGCAACCGGGATTGCCCAGTCTTTGGAAATATCCCATGTAAGTCTACGGAAATCACGCCTCGTAGACGGATGCTGTCGTTCGAGTAATCATTTGGCTAACATGGCCCAGCTTCAACTCCGCCATTTCTTATCCGGTGCCTCTTCACCAGATCCCGCTAAACATATTCTATAACATAGTCGCGATGATCGCCATATTCACGAGTAGGAGACGGGGGCGTTGCATAAACCACATGAACGAACAGCTGGGTCAAGGGCTTCAACTCATCACTGTCAACGAACTTGGTCTTCTCGCTCCGCCGCCACCAGGGATTCGGGTGATGGTCGCAAACAGCCCGGACATCGACTTTCCATTTGACGTCATTCCGGATTTCATGGTCCCCTGCGGTCCAATTACAAGACCTGCAGCGCCTATCTCGACCGAAGATCCGGAACTCGCACTTTGGCTCGGTCGCGGCCCGACAGTTTACATGAATCTAGGAACACATCGTTCGTTTGATGTTGATAAAGCAAGAGAGGTGGCCTACGCTTTCCGCAGTTTGTTCGACGCTGCAAAAACCTCCCATCTCAACAATTTGCAACTCATTTGGAAGATGCCTAGAGTGGCATCAGAGGGAGACACTTCCGGTTTTGAGGGCCCTTGGAAAGAAATCAAGGACATCCTCGAGTCTGAAATAGACCAAGACCGCGTCAGGATTGTGGATTGGGTTACTGCCGAGCCCAAGTCTCTGCTTCAATCTGGCCACGTTATCTGCTCTGTCAACCATGGAGGATCCAACTCTTTCCACGAAGCGATATGGTATGCGACCATCCACTGCTGATTTGATTGTCATCAGAGTTAACACGCATTCTTTTCATAGTTGCGGAATCCCTCAAGTTATCCTACCAGGATGGGCTGATTGTTACGATTTTGCTCTGCGCGCTGAATTCCTGGGCATCGGCAAGTGGGCGAGCCGCACCGCACGACCGTTGTGGAAGCGAGACGAGCTTGCCAAGGGCCTTGAAGAGGTTCTTTTAGGTCCTCAGGCAATGGACATGATCAAAAGAGCCCAAGAACTTGCGAAGCGACACCCGGAAGGCGCAGGCCGTGATCGTGCTGCAGAAGAAATTCTTAAACTATTAGATGGCAACAACACGAAAGGGGTGAATGGAAAGCATTAAATCTTGTTCCGATGGTGGGATGATAGATATAATTGTAGGTTCGACGCGCAACGCAGGTCTTTAAAGTCGCTGTCTCCATCAGCGTCAGTCGCTGTTATATCATCATGTTCATCATCGTAATCAACATCCTATCCACCATTATCACCACTGAGGTCTCCACATAAGCCATGTGAGATCTTGAGGTCTGTTGTTATGGCCTGCTGGAAAGCTAGGTGTTCTAGCAGATATTATCCCACTTGCTCTCGCCTTGTTCTCATCCGCAGCACAAGGCGGCTGTGCGGAACGGATAAGTCATGTTATAGATTGAGCAGATTGGCAACAGTCTTCCTTTGCTGTGGTTACCAACCTGGTTCCCTTTTCGAGGCAATGAGCAGTGAGGAGAAGGCTTTCAGGAACGCGAGGTTTCCCAGTCAGACATGAAGTGGGTAAATAAATGGGCTCGCCAATGGTTGTACATGCCAAATACCAGAGTATGTATTTAGAGTGTGTGCGATTTCTGTAGTATATATAACCTGGTCTGTAATTGTCTAATTTATCACCTATCAAGGAGTCTTGTGAAGGCCTAGGTGAAGCATGAGGATGAAGTCAAGTGAAATCAGGCTTTACAGCAACGGCACTATAAAAGATGTCATCAGTGACGTTCTTAGCACGGGAGATAGTACTTACAGCAACGTAGCCACGCTCTTCATTGGTGACCTTGACGCATTCACCCTGGACTTTCTCTGTGTTTCCGCAAACCTGCGATGGGCCCATGCTATTGCAAATGGCCAGAGGAGACTAAAACGAAAGTAGGTTAGCTTGAACTGAAGCTTTTACTTCCATAAGCTTTCTCTCGATTTCCACTTACGCAGTCCGCAGACCGATCCATGCACTGACTGGCAGCGAAGGGCGCGAGCAAGGCGGCCATAAAAGCGATGATGCTGAATTGACGCATAGTGAGATTTAATATGCTGTGGTGACGTAGAGAAAAATTGGTGAATGAGGCTTTCTGATGGAGTCTTGAAGTTGAAGGTGAGGCTAGTTTAGTGATGTTAACGGATATAGTCTGAGCCCGAAACGACCGACGGACCTAACTATGTTTATATAAATCGGGGATCCCAAACTTTGCAGCCTACAGACTGGAAGAAACATTGGCTCAAGTACTCTTGCCGTATTCATCTTGCTGGGCACCGTATTACAGGGTAGTAGTGTGGGTTATGGAATTTCCGCAATATCATCCCTAGGGAAGCCGGTGGAGGGTTTCCTTAATGGTGGGCAATCACTGTTTCCGGCCCTGCTAGTTAACAGCATTGCATGGTAATTGACTCGATGCGGCGGTGTATCTGTAACGGCGGTCAAATAATTAGCAAAAGAAAAGCCGGGGGAGCTTTACGGAGCCTTCGTTATATGGAAGGCTCCGTACGGACCGCGAGACTGCGTTGTATGGACAGCTCCGCAAGGGCCGCAATAACCTTTCAGACCGGTTTTTCTCGGTCTCGGTTCGTAATTGAAGTGCCAAGGAATCCCATAAGGTCGCAAAAAGGAGAGTGCTAACCCCAACACAAACACCGCCACTGTGGCCCAGCCGGGTCATCGTCAGGCCCGACTGATCCATTATGGAGAGAGAACAACCACGCACTCGCCGTATCCATCTTGTGTGAAACGAGAGCCTTGGTTTATCTAAGCTGTTCTTTAAGATACGATGTTATTTCAGGAGTTTATAGATAAGCAACGGCCCAGATAGGGTACGAGTGAATCATCCGATATCTAATTGGTGTTACAGGCCGAAAGAGATAAGCCCCCCGCACCCGATGCATCGGCATGCCCAACCGCTAGATCCCCTCACATCGGTGACGTCGGCCCCGTCTGATGTCCAAAAACACCCTAGCATAATCGATGAGTGCTATCGTCTCCGTAGGGAAAACAGCTCATAAAAACGAATCCAGAGTTTGAGGGTTGAAGCACGGATGACTGCTGGGAGCCTCAGCGAGACAGAACGATCACCATGTTTGCTTTAGACTCTACAACACTTTCCTTCGTATTGGACCTCCAGAGGCCTCCAACTCTGGCTTCTATCCTAACAACAATCGCAATCCTGCTATTATCTTATTTCGTTTACAATGTTCGTCCCTTTGCCTCCTTCTGTCTGAGTTTCCGTCGCCTGTTGAGGGGATCACTAACCATGACAGGCTGCCTTTAGTACGGATATACCCTTCATCAAGGGGCTCCCGGAGATGTCCGGCTCGATTCCGGTGTTCGGGCACCTTCTCAAGCTAGGCGAAGACCACGCGTCAACATGCGAAAACTGGTGGCGGCAAGGAAACCCCTCCGTATTCCAGATCAAACTCGGCAACACCAGGGCCGTAGTCTTCAACTCCTTCGAGGATATCTGCCAACTCCTCATCGGCCACCAGAACGCCGTTATTGATCGGCCAAAGTTATACACCTTTCACGGCCTCATCAGCTCTACCCAAGGCTTCACCATCGGCTCTTCCCCTTGGGATGACTCCTGCCGGAAGAAGCGCAAAACCGCGGGCACTGCCCTCAGTCGGCCGGCCCTTCGCAACTACTACCCCATGTTTGACCTCGAGAGCTACTGCATCCTTCGCGACCTGCACAAGGACTCCCGCAACGGCGAGCTGGAGATCAGTGTTCGACCGTACATCCAGCGCTACGCCCTCAACACGACCCTCACTCTCTGCTACGGCATCCGCATGGACGCCGTCTACGATGACCTCCTCCGCGAGATCTTGCATGTCGGCTCGGCCATCTCTCTGCTCCGCAGCGCGTCCGAGAACACGCAAGACTACGTTCCGATCATGCGCTACTTCCCCAACAATGAGAAAAGCCGCCGCTCCAAAGAGCTCCGCGAGCGTCGCGATGCGTATCTCAGCCATCTCCTCGACAAGGTCCGCTCCATGATCGAGCGCGGCACCGACAAGCCTTGCATCTCGGCTGCAATCCTCAAGAACGAGGAGACAAAGCTAACGGGCGTTGAGGTGTCCTCCATCTGCTTGTTGCTTGTGTCTGGTGGTTTTGAGACAATCCCCGGAACTCTGACGTCGACCATCGGATCGCTTTCGACGAAAGAGGGCCAATTGTGGCAGGACCGCACCTACGAGGATATCAAAAGACACTATCCAAACATACAAGACGCATGGAATGCCTGCTATACCGAGGAGAAGGTTCCGTACGTCAACGCCATCGTCAGGGAAGCCGGAAGGTACTACACCGTCAGCTCGATGAGTCTGCCGCGGAAGACTGTCACGGAGATTAACTGGAACGGCGCCGTCATTCCGCCCAAGACAATGATACTCGTCAACGCTCAAGCGGGCAATCATGGTTCGCTTGCCCCTTATCAGAATGCTGCATATCATCATACCATTCGTTGAATCTAACGGTAAACAAACACAGACAGAGATTACTTCGGTGAAGATGCCGGCAAATTCGATCCGGAGAGGTGGCTCTCCTCCATCAACCCGCCCTCTGAGAAAGATGTCTCTGGCGTCGGCCATCTAAGTTTTGGGCTTGGTTCTCGTGGTTGCTCAGGCCAGTATATCGCCCAGCGCTTGTTATACGCCGCTTTGGTCCGCCTGATGTCCTCCTACAAGATTGTGGCGAGCGAGGAAGAGCCTCCCAACACCGACTACGTCGAGTACAACCAGTTCAAAACGGCGCTCGTGGCGATCCCCAAGGACTTTAAGGTCAAGCTCATCCCCCGAGACACAGCCGTTACCGAGGAATGTCTCAAAGCCGCTGAGAAAAGGACCAAGGAGCATTACGTAGAGTAAAGTCATCTAGTCGGTTTGCGCATGCGGTAATACTCTGATTCGGATGACAACATATCAGGAGAGCAGGTGTGAAGGATTATGTTCAAGCAGTCAGCATGAGAAGGGGGCAAAGGGATCTAGAGCACCAGCCGCATTTTCGAAATGGCATCAGCATCCAGAATGAGATAATGAACTACCCTTCAAGATATTTAATTTTTACTTAATGCCCAGTACGATATGAATTCCTCAGTTCCTCTCCTTCGCATAAGCTCCATCAGGGTACCTCACCGGCTCCTGAACCTCCCCCGGGACCACCTCTTCCAGCTCTAGCTCCAGCTCGCTCTCATCCGCTTCCATCCTCGTCGACTGGAAAGAAAACACAAAATCATTTTTCTCCTCCGTGCTCACAACACTCGCCAGTTCTGTAGCGTACATTTTCTCTGCAGCTTCTTCGTCAATCGCAGTTATTGCGTTTTCTTTGCTGTCAGCTGACTCTGGATCCTGAGCCTTCCGCCGTACCGCACCTAAACCTCTCCTGGGTGCCACGCCTCCACGGGCTGTGCCGTTTTGACCGAATAACTTGGACCAGCGGTATTTGAAGAAGATTCGAATCGCAGGAAGACATACGACGATGACCGATACTGATGCTTCGATGCCAGACCAAATCAGGGGATCCGTAAAGTCCCAGGTAGGGTTAAGTGAATGCGTGAATGGGGCAAGGTAGTGAAGCCGGATACAGGCAGTGATAAGAATGAATAACCCGAGACTGAACATAAGCGAAATGCCGACTTTTGAGCGTTTGGAGGTATTCAATCCCCACAGCAGCGGAAGAGGCAAGACGAGAATAATAAGATCGTGGCTGATGCTAAGGCCCCCTGCAATATTGACCAGTCTGTGGAGATCCAGGCAATGATATGTGCCGAAGTCTCTTTTCCAACCATCCCAGTTGAAACTAATCGGTGTGCACTGGAAAATTTGCAAAAACAGGATCACCGTCATTGATATAACGATATATGTGATGGTCGCGTAAGTTGCCCTTCGAAAGGACTTGTTTGGAAATATCCTGAGGTAAAAAATGAGCACTGATATCTTGGTCAAAGTTATGGTGGCTAGGTAAAGGGGTTCGTCGATGAAGAAGAGCTGTAAACGTCAACATGATGTCCAGTTTGAGGCGGTAAGTCTCCATACCTTCAACCCCAGCGTGAGCTTATCTGGTTCAACCATCCATATGTCTTCTCCAAAAGCTAACGCTCCAGCTGGGTTATTGTCAGTAAGGACCTGGAATGGTGAGACCATGGGACATACCAATTTGACCAATGACGACTAAGACGATGGAAATGACCTAGGACTAATCAGCGGATGAGCTGCTGAAAAGTTTCTCAAGATTGGACGCACACCGCACACTATCATGATCCAGTCGTCGGCTTCGAGTCGAGGCATCATCGTCCATCTCGCGTATAATCGCAACAGGACCGCCAGGATCCCAGTCATCTGAAGGACAAGTGGTACCATAATGTCTGCTTTTCGGGTACGAATAGGCCGTCCGCATGCCTTCGCTTCTATCTTTGCAACGTCTAGGAAGTTGTTAGTTGTAGTTGTGAACAATTGGTGGGTGACCAACCTATAGCATCTACTGTGTCGCAACGCTGAAGAAGACACGTCTGCATACTCTCCCGCAGATCATCGTCACTACATATGCAGTTTTCATTCGTCGCGACCTTACAAGCCGATAGCGGTAGCTCTTCCAGGATACAGTCTAGCTGTGTACAGATAACGATATTAGCACCATCTCATGAGGTTGAGCCATGGCAAAACCCACCCCACACTGTGGCAAAACGCCTGCGTACTCTATTAGCGATCCCTGGGCAGCCACCCAGGAAGTGGCCATAAGGCTGAGCCATAGCAAATACCTCATCGCAAGCGATACTGCCGCTGCTGTTATCCCTGATGATAATCGTAGTGATGTGGGAGAGAGTGAAAGGGAAGAAACAAGAGAAAAGCAAGAAGTCGCTGGCCGTGGCCTGGATAAATCACCCTCGAACGGCTAGTAATAATAAGAGGCATGCGAAGATTATGATAGCGGCAAAACTTAAGTTGGTTACTGGTGCTATCAATCTTAGTGCGCGAGCACATCGTCCCCTTTTGGTTCCCAGGACGCGGGACCCGTAATTATCCCCTACACTAAAACAGCTCGGCTGGGGGGTCGATTATCGAGTCAGAGAAGAAGATGTCGAAACAAAAAGCTAACACAGAATAAGACCGAGAGTCTCTCTCTGACATGCACTTTCAAGCGACTCAGGTGTGAGCACGGTTGTTGTGGTGAAGGAAACCTATTCAGAAGACAAAGGCCCGGCCTGGACCAGCGGACGCTATCGTGAGCTAAACGCGGGGTCGATGTGTAAGGGAGCATCGCGTGGGTTCGGAGGCGTCCGACCCGGGTGGCTTAATTACACAACAGTCTGGTGAATGATGCCTAGTGGAATTCATACAGAGACGGCTTCCAGTGTCCAGGTCTTTGCAAATAAGAGCAGTATTGCATGAAAGGACGCGCTTCTCTGTACTTTGGTTTCATAGGGACGTGTCTCATCATAAGCAATGGATGAGATCAGGAAACAATGTCTTACCTTGACCGAGCCTCTTCGCGCCGATCATTATGATGTTTCACACTGCGAATGTTCAGTAGTGAGATCGACGGAACCATGATCCAGGCATACCGCCATACACAGGAGCCGGATTGGGACTTATGAAATCCGGCAGTTGGGGGTGATCGAAGTCGGCAGTTGTCGCCTCACAGTACTTTTTTTGCGGTGCTTATTAGTGAAGCGCCATCTCTGATTCTCCTGGCGCTCTAACGCAAATGTGGTAACGCCTCACCGCCTCAAGCTGCTAGCACACACGTGTGGCACCACGCCCCCTTGCCACTCGGCCGCGATTGCATCCACTGCCACCGGCAAGTGCCTACTCAGCCATGACAACGTGTTCCGAACAAAGATGTGCAGCTTCAATTTGCGCCCATTTACGCCATTCAAAAACGGCGTGGTCAAGTCAACGCAACTTGTAGCCCAGACTTGGTAACCACGTCGGCATGTAGGTGTTCAAGTTTAATTCTCAGGCTGCAAATTGACTTCATCTTGCTCCTCCTCCCCTACTTCGAAGACGACAGATCTCAAGCGTTCGTGCCAAAGAAATTGGAAATGGGCTTGAGACTCATAAGACATTAGCCTGGATCAGTAAGGTAGTCATACAAAAGCTGCCTTCCAGATAGTTCTACCATATTGCTTATGTCAACAAGTTAGGAATCTCTGTCCGTAGCTGCGGAGTCGTCTGCGCCTGTCTGTCATTTGACTTGAGATTTCTTTTTGATGTTGCGAACCATGTGGCCCATACCGTCCTGGTATGATTTTGATGTCGATTCATTGGTGTACCTTACGTCGAAAGGTGATCTGGGTGGCATACCAGGTGCAAAATCCCTGGACACAAGATAACGAGACCTAAAGATATTGGATGGGCGAGGCAGAAGGCAGAGAAAGTAGAGTGATAGCAATCGCTCGGTTGTTTACTCTGGAGTGATCGCCGGTGCTTCGAAGTAGGCTCCCACAGTAAGACGCACCAACTCACAATGATTAAACTCATTGAGTGGTCTATCTATAGCATCTAGAAACGCAATAGTGACTGCGAAAAGACTAATGCAGCTTGCGCAAGGCAGCAGGAATGAGTTCATCTTATGGAGAAACAGTTCTCTAAGGCGAACAGCGCCTTTCGCATCTCTTAGAATGTGCAAGAAGACATGCTCGGCGTCAGGCTACGTTATGGCACTTTAATCACCATCCGGATGTTCGCGTCTGCTGTCTTTGGTCACACAGCCGGTTCAGACTTTCACACGTATCCAATCAATTGGTGTCACTGACAAATCAGCTCGATGATTCTTATTGTTGTCCCTACCAGGAGACAACTACGTTTCAGCAAATCGCCAAATGACAACCTCTGAGCATAACGGAGAGCTTTTTCATATTGCGAGAGCTTCCCAGGACTTCACTTACTTTAGGGGATCAACGTCCTCGAGGGAGAATAGAGGGAAGCTGCCGATCTGACAGCCCATTGAGTTCAAGATAGATGGACCGTTCTCAAGAGCACCACGTCAGCGCCAAACCTGGGTCGCAATCTCAGCAGCCAACACAGTTAGGAGACAGGACCGTGTACAAAACTGAACAGCCTCACTGGGGGAGTCGCCGATAGTCTGAGATTCATAAAATTTATATGAACGCTCAATGATCAATCATTCGTAAGTCGGCCTTGCCTTTCTCCATCACTTAGGATATCGTTTCCAGGCTACCACACATTACATCTTACTACACCTTTCTCAGAGGATAGTGGTGATTTTGTTTTTATTTTGAACTCTTCCGAAAACTATGAGTTGTATCCCAGATGACGGGAAGGAAATTGATGGGTTTTGGGCCAAAAAGTCTTACGTTTGCCGCCGCCTGAACCACAAACAGGGCCGGAACCAACTCGCAGCTGAATCCACGAAGAAGAAACTTCAAATGGCGAATGAAACAAGGCCAAATGGAGGATATTCCTTCGATCAAAAGTCCCAATTCCATTCCCCGTCAAACGTGCCGAGGAGCCGAAAACTCCGAGAGAGCATACTCTCCGAACTCCCCGACCGTGCTTCACAAGTGACGTAATCCGGATCCGAGGTCAGCACAACGGGACTTTGGTTCTCCATGCTCTATCATAAATAAACCGCCAAGAAGAACTGAGCTACAGTGACCTTCAAACCGGCGGGCAAAGATCGTCTGTCACTTACACACAGAGCCGCTAGACTCCCCAGAACCGCAAACACCGCAACAATGTACTACAACCCAGGCGTAAACGACCACGGTCTCCCCCACGACCCCTTCAAAGTAAACACCACACCTTCCCAATCTCCATCTCACTCACTAACCTCCCACTCCAGGCCTGCGTCGTCCCCCGCGCAATCGGCTGGATCTCAACCACCTCGCCCACCGGCCAGCACAACCTCGCGCCCTACTCCCAATTCACCAATGTCACCTTCGATCCGCCCATGGTGATGTTCTCCGCAAACCAGACCCTGCCCGACGACGCCACGCAGACCCGCAAGGACACCGTCAACAACATTGAGGCCACGGGCGTCTTCTGCTGGCAGCTGTGCACCTACGCGCTGCGCGAGGCCGTCAACGTCACCGCGGAGGCCGTGCCGCCCGACGAGGACGAGTTTGCGCGCGCCGGGCTCGCCAAGACCTTCTCGCGCGGGCTGCGCGTGCCGGTGCCGATGGTGGAGGCGTCGCCGGTGCGGTTTGAGTGCGAGTACGTGCAGACGGTGCGGCTGCCGGGCAAGGGCCCGATGGGGACGGTGGATGTGGTGTTTGGAAGGGTGGTGGGCGTGCATGTGGACGAGTGGGCGTTGACGGATGGCAAGATTGATGTGAGGAAGACGAATCCGATTGCGAGGCTGGGGTATTTTGAGTATGGGGTTATTAATGATGCTTTTGAGATGGTTGTGCCTGGGGATAAGAGGATGCTGATCGGGGTGAGTTTGGCGTCTTGTGTGATTGGGGGTATTGCTGACTATTGAGATATAGCTCTCGGGAAACGCGTCAAAGAACACGGATGAGGATTTAGAACAGGCCAAGAACTCATGATGGACATCAGGTTTCCATGGAGGGCTGAGGCTGGCTTATAAAAAGTCGACCGAGATTGAGCGCAAAAGATCTATAGAGGTACTATTTCCCTTCAAATGCTAGACCTCAGGCATTTTCAATACCGGGGTTCTCTACAATTAGATGAGCCAGCGGGATAAACAGCTTCATCGCACCCCCCTCCTTCGCCTTTGCGTTGATCTCTCTGACCTCATCCCACGACATCCAGTACCACCCAGAGCACTTTTCAGGTTCCAGGTTCTGCCCATCATTAGCACCGCTCACATGAAACTAACCGCAGCTTTACTTGGGGGTATTGGGAAAAATGGCAAAAGTCAGAACTCACCACCGGCTCAGCCGCCTCATCCTCCATCTCGCACCTCACGAACAGCGTCACGTAGTGCTTCCCCTGCTCCTGAAACACGTCGTTCGTCACGCCGGCGATCTTTCTCGCCTTGACTTTGAGCTGCGTCTCCTCCGCCGTCTCGCGCTCCGCGCAGCCGAAGATGGACTCCCCGAATTCAAGATGCCCGCCGGGGAGCTGCCATGTACCTGCGCAGGAACGTTAGCGTCCGATTATCGTAGGCCGAATGAGACTGCAAGTGTAGAGAACTCCGCAAGGAATTCCTCGTAGCCCATAGAAATGAGGAACCTTCAGGAGTCGGGATTTGAGAAGGGTTGACGTTACCTGCGCCGTGGCTACTCTCCCGCTTTCCAACCACGATCTTGCCGTCCTTGCGCTGGACGATCGCCGCGACGCCGATGCGCGGGTTCGCGAAGGGGTTGATTGTAGTGACAGACATCTTTTCGCCAAAGAAACTCACTAGCTATGTATATCAGAAGAATGAAATGAAGGCTCGTTGAGTGATCAATGCCAAGATAGACGGTGCTAAGTTGAGGTTTAAAAGAACTCACTGACTCACTTCGGTAGTACCTGGACAGTGAGATTGGGCCAGTGAGAGACCAAGTGTGCCTCACTGCAACCAGCTCCCTTGCACCGCCGCACCGCCACGGCAGGCTCACTGTGGCTGCGCCTGCTATTTCGCGGGAAACGCCTGCGAGCCTCGTTCAGTCTCACTGAAGTTCCAAACCCTCTCACTCATTCTTCCACATTTAAAACTAAATAAACTTGCTCAAACTCACAATTGCTAAAACTTTATACACATACAGACATCCACTTTCCATTTCTACTAACCCATCTTGCAGACCAGTCCCGCTCCGAAGTGGATTCCAGTAGCCCTCCCGTCGCCCACCATCAAAGCCATCTCCCCCTGCCACCCTCTACAACAAGAAATGGTTTCGTGGTGTAGTTGGTTATCACGTCAGTCTAACAGATCGAGTGCGCATTCTCCGAATGCCTTCGCCTGGCACACTGAAGGTCTCCGGTTCAAGTCCGGGCGAAATCAGAGCAATTGGGCGATTGGTTTAGTGGTATAATACTCGCTTAGCATGTGAGTGGTCCAGGGTTCGATTCCCTGATCGTCCAGTTCTTTTTGCTTTTTGCATAGGGATCGTACTTTCTTTTTGTTTTTAGAGGGTATTAGAGGAGGGAGGGCCAGGAAGTGGATGCGTAGTTTGGGGGGAGTAGCATCAGTTGAAGCTATAGCGACATACGATTAAGCGTTGTAGATGGCATCGACATGGTAAAAATACATCTCATCATTCATTCATTACCTCTGCTTGCAGTGGGTATCATTACATAGCCTTTCCAAGGGCCGTCGCGTGAGAGGAGACATTTCCAACGAACTCGCCCCCCTCTACCAGGCCCCCTTGGCCGGCATATTCTCCGGGTCCATCTCGAACCCCTTGATACTCTCCTGCCAATTCTGCCAGTTGAAGTCGTCCAGGTTATCCATGTTGACATCCATTGTGTCCATCGGCACGTCGTCGAAGCGGTTGTTGATAGACGTGAACGGGTCGGACCACAGCCACGGGGGTTGGTTGTCGCTGAGGGACGACGCGATCTGCGGCTGGGACGTGGCGGCGATGGCCTGTTGCCTCTGCCTCCGCTCGGCGTCGGTCATTTGGGTGTTGTTGGAAATAGCCGGCGTGGGGACTGCCGTCGTGACCATGGGTGGCTGCGATGCCGGCGGCTGGATCGCGCTGGGTGGGAAAAGTGTGTTGTTCGGGTCTGCGGCCATGGACTGCGCCGTGGGGTAGATGTACTCCCACATCTCGCTGGACGTGAAGCCCGCTCGGGACATCATGACCGTATCAAGCTCCGAGTCTTCGTCGGGCATAACCACCTGGCCGGGGAACATGTTGACCGGCTCTCCGGCAGGTTTGGGTTGAGGGTATGGGTCCATCGGGGACCTCTCATTACTCGGATTCCTCCGTTCGGCGGGTGGCGGTTGTGTCAGGGGCAAATCTGCCCGAACCCCACATAGCTTCCTCCATCGGGTGCGAATCGCCTGTTGTTGGCTCTCCATGCCGGGCACCGGGCCCAATCTGGCCGGGATCGTGTCCATGCGGTCGTCGACGTCGAGCTGGCGGGCGGCCTCGGGGTTTGCTCGTAGACGGGCAATCTCAGCCTCGCGATGCTTCGTGGCCTTCGCGCTGAGTTTTCGCAGCGGCATCCACACAGCCATGTGGTCTGCCATCTTGGCTATCTCACCAGGGTCCTGATCGAATCTAATGGTTTTGTTGACTGCCTCCCAGCCACGCTCAGAGGTGGCTGACCACGGGCGACGGCCGGCCTCCATGAGGATGTACGCAATGGCATGCCATTGTCTGTACGTCTGGAAAAGCCACCGCCACTGACGGCAGCGAGGGTCAGTGTTTAGGATGTAATTATACTCGACAATTTCGATTGCTGATACGAAAAGTCTGTCGCGAATCTCGCCTGATAGTTCGGTCCCGTTGCCGGGGAACAGCATGGGTTGGTAGATGACCAGGCTCATCTTCGCCATGATCACGCGGGCGATCATGGCCGCCATCCAGAACAGCGGGTCGTCATCCGTGAAACAATGTTGCAGGAATTTCTCTTCGACGCGGTTGTAAACTTCGATTAGCTTGCTCTCGCGCTGTTCGAGGGTAGAGGACGCATCACGCGGACAAACACCCGCCATTGCCGAGCCGACGGTGTGCAGCCTTCTCGACAAGGCGCAAATCTCGTAACGAACAAGTGAAACCGCACAATCCGTCCTGCCTTGGCGTGGGGTTGGCGGCTCAATCATTCCTGGATCTATATCTGAATCGTTAAGGTTGGACGGCAGCTCCGTGTCGAAGGAGCGGTCGATAATGGTAAGATCGCTACCCAGTTCCTCGGCAGAACGCAGGTCGAGGGTGCAGATGGCCCACCACAGGCGGCGCCTCATTTCTGTTTCAAAAGGCGGGAGGTTGAAGTTTGTTCCGTCGCGGTGGATGCCCATTCCTTGCGCCATGCGGATTGCAAGCCCAGTGAGTGTCCAGCAGAATCTTGTGTCGTCTTGGCGGCGTACAAGGGTGAGGAATAGGACGAAGGCTTGCAGCACCACGATATCAGAGGTGTTGAGGAAATTGGCCTTTGCGAGGGCCTGTTCGAGCGCAAAACGGTACTGCGATAGCATCTCGTCCTTCTTGGAGCCAAAGTTCTTCTCGACCTAGCTTGGTGGTTAGCTGGAGCCAGTGTATCGAAAGAAGAGACACAAACCTCCTCGTCTTCCATGGATGTAATGGCGGCATAATAGATGGAAAACAACAAAGCCTCGTGACCGGCCGTAAGATCGTCCATGTTGCGTCGCATGTCGCGAATGAGTTTTTCCATCGTAGGAATATGCAGAATCTTGAGTAACGGCTCCACGTTCTCCTGGTACACCTGCCACATGAAGGGTATTTGCGACGGCAGTGGATGCAGCTTGCGCAAGTCAACATCCGAAGATCGGTATCCCAGTATAAACGCGTGATGATCGGTCGATGCGTCGACGGCGTGCAGAGGCGAGTGATCCGGTGTGTCTTCCTGGTCAGACTCGTCGCTGAACTCTTCGTCAAGAATGCGCGCCCGTTCTCGAAGTTCGTCGAGCTGTGATACCCCCGTCAGCTAACGAAACATGACGGCTCTCGACCGACTCACCTCATCATTCAGCTTGGACCAAAACGCGCTGCTCACGTATCGGCTCGTCTTTCCCTTGTCGTGCAACACCAAGCGGCCAAATGACTTGCTGACGCTCGCGGCCTTGGGCTCCATCCCCCTTGTCTTTTCTTCGATTGCGTCCAACTTCTTCTGCATAGCAGCCCCGTCCGCAATTCCTTCCCTTATCGCATTTAATTGCGCAGCAGTAAACGTCCTATTTCCGCGCTCTGAAGGCGCCTCGTGGCCTGTGGTTTCGGGGGAGTTGCCGGTGCTCGAGTTCTGGCGCCCGCCACTGCTTCCGGGGCCGCTTTCCACCTCGATCTGGCCGCTCAGCTCCTCGACGATGCCCTCCAGCTTGCGCAACCGCTTCATCAGCTCCACCTCGCGCTCGGTCGAGTTCTTTGGCGGGGCGTTGGGGTCCTTTGGGCGTGGTCGGCGGGGGGCGCGGCCGGGGGCGGGGAAGATGCATTGGATGACGGCGCGGCGGCAGTTGCTACACGGCATCTGCTTGTCGCAGCGGACCTTTCGCCTTCGGCAGGTGACGCAGCTGCGCGGATTGAGGGCAGGCTGGCCCGACGCCGTCATGGCGACAGGCTGGTCGGGGGGTATAGACGTTGCGCCATGGCGGCTGAGGGCGGGGAAGTCTGGCGCGGTAGAGGTGGTCGGGGAGGCAGGCGAGTGCTGGGGGTTATTGTTGACGGTGGTCGCGGGAGTCGTGGGATTCGACTGCTGGCTTGCTGGCGAGAAGTGCTCCATCTCCATGGCTGGCTTCGTGGGCCGATCTGTGCGGCGAGGGCTGTCGAGGGGCGGCGGAGGAGAGGAGAGGGATCACGAAGGTTTGGATCTGAGGGAATCGACTCGAGGTGTGACACAAGTTCGGGACGCTTTGGGGCTGACAAATGGTGGGATTCGATTCTACGACGGCGGCTCTTTGCGCTCTTGGCTGCTTGCTTACCCACGGCGAGACATGAGGCGTCGTTGCGCGGCTAAATGGGTTCTGCTGGCATTATCCGGACCCGCGAGGATGTCAAGGAAAAACAAAACCCAAGGAAAAGAGTATGTTGGTGTTGAGCGAGGTGCGGTTTGTGGTGGTGACGAGTGTTGGGGCTGCTGCATTGGCAGAAAGAAAGCATGCCGACGCTCGCTGTTGATTGGGAAAAAAAGGTCCCAGTGTGAGTCGAAAGTGGGGGAGGCGGGAGCGCTGCGGGACACTCTGAGCCCAGCGTCACATCAGTGCAAACAGCGCAGTGGGCCCCGAGAGGTCGGAGCTTCATGCCGGCGCGCCTATGATCGGCCGGCTTTGAATGTGAGCCTTCCCATTGGCCATCTCACCTGTGTCCCGATGCCGCATTCGGTAACCCGGTCTTCACCTTGACACACCGAGAAGACCCTGACTCACATGGCAGACCGACGACCGGTGACGGCTCGGTGAGGCGAGAGCAGCCTCCGATATCCTCGGATGCTCCGTGGCTGGCCTCGGTCAACGTTGAGAGACTCGGATCAGCCTCTCACCTACGAACTTCAATATCCGCCGAAATTTTCAACTTTTTCATGTCAGACCAGAAAACATAAACACACAGGCCATTGCCCGGTTCAAGCTCGAAACTTGAGACGATTCTCGTCATTGATGCGACCGCGGCCTGCAACCCCCGATAACTCCGAGAACGGCGCCTTCTGAGACTTGCCCAGCCCAGCCTAGGCTTACCAAGCTTGCACACGCAACGGCTAGCGCAAATCTGCGTATGACGCATAGCTAACCTTGTTGACCAGTTTGTTGCTGATGTCGTTCTCGTGTCGCCCGAACTCCATACCCGTCGCGGTCCATTTACTGTTCTCGAATTTCCCTCTCTGTCTATCGTCGGTGCATGGAATCATGGATGCAGCTCGAAATTCGCGTCTGCTTGTCCAAGCTTTATCAGCAGAGAATGATGCCATCGATATTGAATCAGTCTCAGAATCCGACCAATCCACTCTCGTTGCCCGGCGTATCCTTTGAGAGCGATCAGGGAACTCCCAGCTTTCAACCAAATGATACCCCGCATATGCAGTAGGCGGAGGCGAAACACATGCTGAACAGGGTCACATTGGCAAGCTGTGCCGAGTAACAACATTGACAGAGAACGTTTCTGGAAAGGGGAGCTTCAGCAACGTGCAACTCAACCCATGTCCCCTGCTATGATGCATTCAGTGAGGTCTTGAATTCGATGTTATTGAATGTGGGCCATGGAGAGCTGATTCACGAGAAAATCCCATACAGAAAGTTTGTTCTGAACTCGCCCTGGTGAGTGTTCCTGACGTGAAGGGTGCCCAGGCCTCCCCATCAACTTATCCCGATACCTGCGCCGCAGAGCACATCTCCTTGTTGAAATCTTTTCTTTGTAAGCTAAATAAAGATTGTTCGTACGTCTCAAGACTCCCCTCGGCCACAACTCCGTAGTCAGGCGATCCTGGCTCAGCACAGAATTCAAGACAACTCTAATCTTTGGGATCGGTGACCTGTCAAGGATCACTATGGGATCAAAGTCTATCTTGATTCGACGACTGGAAAGTTGTAAGAGGTTAGGACACAGCCCCAATACGTTATCTGATAGAATTCAAGCCACATGACAGCTCGGAACACAATCCACTCTCTAGTGGCGTTACACTTTGCTGATCAACTTGTCAAGTCCAATCACGTTACCCACCTCCTCACCCTGAAATGACTGCTTCTACGGTTTACCAAGCTCGTGGGTGATCAGCGTCAACGGGTGAATAGGTGAGCAACTTCCTTGTCAGTGCACTCAGTAGTGCTTAATAAAGTTCCCAGAATGCTGTCAGACTCAATTGAATCCTTCAAACACGCACAAAGAGAACCCTTCTTCGTTGCAGCTCAGATTTTCGCGATTCCTCGGGATAAAACTACCCAGAACCACCAAAGGCCCAAAGCACGATGTGTACCGCCCCTTAAGAATATGTCGCCGTGGCCAAAGCCATCGAGTATGACCGGGGCACCCACAAGAAGCGAGACTGGTAGGCAAAGTTGGAGAATTCGATGGACAGAAGGAGAGTAACGCATCCAACTTTTCTGAGTCGATACGCCGTGCAAGCCTTTTATTTCTTTACCCTTGGCTTCAATTGTCATTTAGCGAAGCGTTTGATGCCAGCACAGCTGACACTGGAACACGGTCTGCGATGAGGCATCTCACGATGAACTATCTGACTTCGACATGACTCGCAGCTTCGTCCTTCGGGAGGGCGCTCCAGCTCCGAGCGTGACCAAAGTAAGTACGCCATCTGTTTGAAGTAATGATTCTCCGTAATTTATCATGTTCTGAAGGATCTTTGGTAAATCGTATTACACTATTATAGTACGATCAAGTGAAGCTATGTTGTGTTAAACGCATCGGTGATAATGGCGGTCTAGCATCGTCTATCCACTGAGTGGACCTCGGACCCTGACAGGCTTGAAGGAACCCGGACACACGTTAGGCAGCCGAATTATCCACAACTCTTTTCCACAACTATGTGGAGAAACTTAATTGCAATACGATACAAAAGATCAAAACGCCGATACAAAAGATCAAAACTGTTACGAGGCACCGCATGAGGATTGTTGGCTAGGGGGAGTTATGGGGACTCGGAGTCGGATTCACTTAGACATTGAGACTTTCTCTTGCTTGTAAGTGAAGTCTTCAGGATATATAAACAACCGTTTTTCTGCCTCTGTCGATTCACATCTCACCCTCCTCACTCACCTCAACTTCATCACACAACAAGCAACCCTCATCTTCTCACCTTACGACTCCCACTTCTCGAGCTCCTCAACTCAAGACGCTAAACCCCCCAACATCACAATGCATTTCACCACCGCAGCTGGCTTGATCGTCGCGGCCATGACGCCCTTTACCTCCGCGGCCTCCTGCAAAAACTTCGGCAACAGGGCCATCCCTATCTGGCAAGTGCGGGCCACCGGCGTCGTCGACATCCCCGGAAAGTGTGGCGGCCTGTGGGACAACCTGAACGGCTATGGCGCCTGTGGCAAGAGCGCCACCAGTTGCGGCGAAGTTAACGGGGAGATGGTTTGGCAATTCACTGGCAGCTCCGGCTGCACCGCCGGTGTTGTGAATACGGTTTGGTACAGCGCAACCAAGAACCAATGGGGCTCCATCAGCTGCCAGATTTAACCGGCCCACTCGGGCGTCGGGCGGCTAGGATAATGGAAGGCGTTTGGACACTGCAAAGATGCCTGGAGGCCGGATCACCCTGCTCACCCCTCTCGCGCAACCTCCGAGCGGCGGGTGGTCTGGCCGCACCTGAACGACAAAGCGGCTGACTGATGGATTACGTTGATTTAACGTTGAGTGGAAAGCCTTGGATACCTGGACAACGACTTGTCAGAGCTTCTACAGTATATATACATTCTGTCTTTACATATAAATCATAAACAGCTGAGGCCAACGTTGCATACATTCTGTCTTGACACCATTGGCGCGCACATGGGACCAAGTTCTCACCCGCGTTATATCATCGTTTTGGGTGAGAAGGTCCATGGGCTGCTCTGGCATGCATGTCTGGTGGCCTGGAGCACTGACACTATAATAACCAGCGAACTCACTAGTTCCAACGTATCCTTTGGTCTTGCAAGTGGTCATGCGTACTCCGTAAGAACTCAAGGCTTAATTCGACGGCATTCTTTACAAGCTCAGAAACCTTGCAGGGTCTCACTCCCAAAAGTCCTTCTGTATGGCATCGTATCGATCCTGTTATAGGCAAACTGTTAAGCTCGCTGATAATACACAGAAGGCCTCTGCTAATCTAGCTTTAACACGTTTGAAATGTCTTGTGCTGCACTTAAAGGGAGTCTTCCATCATTACATGCCCGCATTTTCCATTAAGTGCCTACTTCGCGACTGCAGCTCAAGTCCGCGGTTGTAGCAAACCATCAACTGATTTATCACATTATTCCCATTTAGAGCACGGCATGGAAAAGTGACTGATTTCATTCTGAATCTTCGTTATGGTACCAACCCTCAGCTACCCATCATAATGCCACCATCGTCAACAACCACCGATGCAAAACCCTCAACCACAACCTCATACACCGAGCCAAACGCTCATCTCCCTAAGCAGTAGCCTGTACCTCACTCACAGGCGCCACTGCCCCCCTCACCATCAACGTCTTCTCGTCCTCTCCGGCCTCGAACCTCCTCAGCATCTCGTCCGGATCAAACCTTGGCCCGCGCGGGTCCTTCGCAAACTCCGCACTCATCATGAACGCCACCGCATCCTCGGGCTTCTCGTACGCGTCCACCTGCGTCTCGATCTTGTTCCCGTCGGGGTCGCGGTAGTACATGCTCGTCGACATGCCGTGGTGCACGCAGTACGCCGGCTCGAAGCCCATCTCCTTGCGCGCGCGGTACGACGTCAGCAGCGCGCCGAGCGAGTCGAACGTCAGCGCGAAGTGGTCCATGCCGCAGCTGTTCTCGGGCCGCGGCGTCGCGCTCGCGTCGTGCAGGATCGCGAGGCGGTGGTGCTCGTGGTCCCACGTCAGGAAGGTGATGAGCTCCGAGCCGTGCACCACGCGCGCGTTGAGGAACTTGGTGTAGAAGTCGACGAGCCGCTTGGCGTTGTTCGTGCGTAGGACGAGGTGGGCGAGTTCGGAGGGCCGGCTGACCCCTGACGGTGCGATGGCCATGGTTGCTGATATGGGATGAGAGATGTAATATGTGATCTCTAATAAGAATGACGGTTGGTTTGACGTCGTATGAGAGATGGAAACCACATGTAAGTCTGCTTAAGCTAGCAGATTAGAGTTGCGGGGGAGGTTCGCAGCTTATAAGCCCGCCATCTCACGCGTGGCGTTCAACAAACGGGACGAATCACGCCCCGGGACCGATTACGTTTCACGACATTCTTGTCTCACGCTGCACGAATTCATTCGTCCAATGTCTTCGCAGGAGTTCTCTTACGTCCCGGCGCCGTTCCTTTCGGCCTCCGAGCCACGTAGATCTGCTCCTCCTGCGCTGTGCTGTCGGCCGCATGATCAGCCGCGTCGGACGTCCGCCCAGTGCACGACCCTAAAAGCTGGTGGCTGACTTGGAGTATTAGTTGATCTGGGAGGACGCACTGTTCAAAGCGGGCGTCGCTGCTGCCCAATCACTCCAGGTTCTGCGCGATGGATTGGTGCTGTTGCGACTCGAGCGCGTTTCTCTACCCCGGATTATGGGATGTTTTCTGAGGGCTCAGAGATGGGATGACGGGACCGAGCTCTCTGCGCGGCATTCGGGGATACACGGGCTCGCGAGGCCCGAGTTTCCGTTTGCCACGGCGGTCACTTACTCATTTACGACGTCTTTCAGCGTTTGTTGGATTGGAGTTTCACGGTTCCCCATTTGGCTTCCAAGTTCCGAGTAATTACTCGCTGTGATGGACCCGACGACGTTGAGTGGACAACTCACGTCCAAGATTCGGTTTCGGGGAGTTAGGGGTGGTTCAGCCCACTGCAATGAGATGCCAATATTACCTTTGTCACTGCGTCGTTAACGGGAAGTATAACGATTATAAGAACCTCTTCACTCCAACGGCGCTCGTCTCATAGGTTGCCCTTGTTTAACTTCAAGTTTGATCAACGTGCGTGCAGCAACTTGCGAGTACACTCCCAATGCTAAACACACCAAGTAAGTCATCATAGTTTTCGTCCCGCTCACATGAGTGCCGCAAGTTTCCAAGCGCCGTTGGCGATTGATATATTCTCCGGTTGTAGTATGTGGACGGGTACCACCTGCATCGTACTTCCCCCTGGATGATGGTGGCAAACATCTTTCAAGCCTTTGCCTTCCCTTCTACATAATATAGTCGGGATGTGACCGGAACAATACTGAGGATTAAGTGTCGTGATGATTAGTTATCTAAGTGTACACACAAAAAGGAGAAAGAAATGAAGAAGGCACGAATTAAACACCTGACCTGCGCCCGGAATTAAATCGCTGCTCTACCGCTTGCGATACTTAATATCATACCCTAAGGGCAAACGACTGATCGGCGATTGTTGGGCAGAAGTTTCCTTGAGAGGAATACTCCAAAAAGGAAATCGACCAAGGCATGAGTTGAACACGCGACCGGCATCTTGAACAGGGATGCTGCTCTACCACCTGAGCTACTTGATCTTGCACCCTAGATGAAAGACAACGACTGTGAACTTATTTATATGACTAAAAATGAGTGGTTCTGTCGCTGCCTGATTGACTTGGCTCCTGAAATATCTGGACACCACCTCATTTGTTCAGTGGATGTTGTCCTCTCAAAAGACATACCCCAAAAATGAACACGGCCAGGGCATGAGTTGAACACGCGACCTGTGAATCTAAGGTTACACTGCTCTGCCACCTGAGCTACCTGGCCTTGTATGCGAGAGATGACACTGCATCTGATGTTTCTTCAATTTTGACAGATAAGCAAAAGGAAGGACGGCCAGGGCATGAGTTGAACACGCGACCTGCGACCGGAACTAAGTTGCTGCTCTACCACCTGAGCTACCTGGCCTTGTAACTTGTATACAATATTTTGGTTTCGAGAATTCAACTTGAACGTGGTCTTGCTGATGTTCGATCTTCTTGGCCATGTTGGTTGTCGGTGGCTATGCTACATGTTGTTGGCGACTGCGCCATGGACGGCAAGTACCTCCGGCCCAAGACTACTTCTTGCGCTGTTATGCCCGAGACAAAGCCGCCGCTCGGTAAACGCAATAATGAATCAACAATAGTTTCTACAGGAAAAATCGTCATCAGAGCCTTGCCAACGCTCCACGACGTGGCTCTGAGGGCCTGCATGCCATGCTTATACGGTTAACGTACCCTAGATGAAATCAAGGAAGGAAGTTGATCACCTCGCAGGAATTCTGCCCTGAAGTGACCAGCGCCTCTACAAGGGCAATTAAAGCAATTTTAACCCCTATACTTATTAACTTAGCTCTTTTTTTTAGTGTTTTTAATTACTTAGCTAACTTATAAATAAAATAAATTAATTACTATATAAAACTACATTATACCTATTTAAAGCTATTTATACTACTCCTAATAGCTTAAAGTTATTACTAAATAGTATAACTCCCCTCTTTAGCTAGTTCTTTATTAATTAGAGACTCTCTATAATATTAAGCTTTATTAAGAGCTTTTATAATATAAAGGTTAACTTAGCTTAATTAAAAGCCCTCTTATAGTTAGTAGATATTATAAAGATAATAAAAATATTAATTACTAGCTTATAAAATACTAAATATATCTCTAAGTAATCTTACTACTACTTAATAGGATTACTAATAACTTTAAAAAGCTTCTAAAAATAAAAATTAAGCTTATTAACCTAAGGTAATATATAGTAGTACTAACTATTAACTTACTATTAATAGTAACTATTATTATTATCTCTAGCTTTAGTATTAATAAGAATAACTACTAACTACTTATTTAACGCTAATACTACTACTTCTAACTTAGATTAATAATATTACTTATTAAAGAAGTCTTTAAAGCTATTAAAAGCTTTCTTAACTTATCCCTCTTAGTATTTATAACGCTATATATCTTATAAATATAAAATACTTAATAATAAATATAGGATTAATACTATAGAAAATAATAGTAAATCTCCTATCTTATTATAATATAAAAAGAGCTTTTACTATACTAAATTAATACTAATATAGAAAAAGAACTACTACTTCTTATTAAAGAAGTTAAATTATAAAACTAATCGTAAAACTAGTAATACTTAGTCTTTATAAATATAAATTAAGAGGGTTTATATATAAAATTAGCTATATTAACCCTAGCTTAAATATCTCTATAACTACTATAATTAATCCTTAGCATTATTATTAATAAATAGAGAGATTATAGCGTTATAATAATCCTTTTAATTAATAAAATATAAAAAAAGATATTTTATACCTATTATAACTTTCTAAAATTAATTATAACTATTACTAATACCTTAGCTTTTATACTTCTTTATTTACTAATAAAAAAGCTCTAAAATTATACCTATCTTAGCTAAAACTTTCTAATTTTCTAAGGATAAAAGGTCTTTCTTAAGAATATATTACTTAATATTATTATTATTATTATTTAAAAGTATAAAAGCTTAAATCTCTATTTTTTTCTCTATAGCTTTTTAGATTATAAAATATATACTATTTTAGTAAATATTATTATTTAAGATAAAGAGGGCTTCTTAGTATAACTTTAAGAAGATTTAGAAGTTAAAGTCTCTATTAACCTCTACTATAGCTTTCTAATACTATTTATAACGTTATAAAGATAACTAGATAAACTTAATAATATTATAAAGCTAGCTAATAAAGCTAAGCTACTACTAATACTCTAAATTATTATTATAACCCTTAAACTTATAAAACTATAATTTAGTATATAAAGTTTCCTTATTAGCGCTAAATAGAAACGCTTAAGCTAAAAAATTAAAAATATAACTATAATACTATATATATTAAGCTTAAATATCTATCTCTATTATCTCTAAGTTTAGTTCTCTATAGAAATCCTAGAAGTAAATATTATTATTTATAGTATTATTAGAGATAGTTACTCTAATCTAATCCTAAATATAATAGTAGTTAATAATATTAATAAAAGTTACTATAAAAGTAGTATTACTATAATTACTATAATATTAATAGAAAGCTAAAAAATAAGATTATAAAGTACTATTAATATTAATAAAATAACTAGTAACCTCTATAAAGGTATAAATATTTAGAGATATCTATAAATTAAATAATAAATATATTTTTAACTTTACTATATAAAGTTCTTTAATTACTAGCCTCTTACTATAATAGTAAATATTATTAAAATAGTCCTAAATAGATAAATAACTCTATAGTACTTTATTAGTAACTTCTATACTATAATACTATAATATTTATTAAAAGTAGAAGTTCTTAAAATAAGTAAATAAGAGGTTAGTAGAAATAATTAAAGCTATATAAAGATTATATAAAGTAGTTACTTTAGCTTTAAGTATATTTATATAGCTAAGTTAGAGTCTCTTTAGGGAAAGTAGTATAAATATAGCTATTAATAATAATATTAAAGTGCTATTAAAGTTCTTATCTAAGTAAAGAGAGATTTTATAAATAATATAAGTACTTTAGCTTTATTAGAGTATAATTACTATAGATAAAAAGCTTAGATTAATATACTATAATAAGTATTTTTATAAAATAGATATAATAGTAATACTAAAAACCCTTAGCTAGCCCTTTATATTATATTATTAATAACTTTAATAGAACCCTACTATATATCCCTAAATAACCTTAATAAAGAAGTTACTATAATCTTAAATCTAACTAAATTAACCCTACTCTCTCTTATATAAAAGCTATATTTTAAATATATATTATTTACTACTAATAATAATAGTTAGTAAGTTATTAATTATAAGATTTAGAGGGATAATAATAAGTAAAATAGTTATAATCTATATTAAGATATAGAAATATATAGTAGTTAATAATATATAAGTATTATTAGTTAATAAAGAAATAATAGTAGTAGTTAATATTTTAACTCTAAAGATAAAAAAGATAATAAAAAGTATAAATAATATATATAAACTAAAATAATAAATAACTTTTAGAAATAATATCTAATTATAATATTATTTATACTATTTAAACTACTATAATAACTTCTACTCTCTTAGAAAGTTTTATATTAATTAAATATTAATTAATATTATAAAAGCTATCTAAATATCTTTATTATTATATATAGTAATTAATAAGTTATTAATAATATTATATTTTAATAACTAATTATACCTAAAAAACTAAAATAAAAACTAATCTATAGCTTCTTATTAGTTAATCTATAAATAATATAAGATATTAAATATTTTAATTTAATTAAGGGATATTAAATTAATTAATTAGGTAGTAGTAATAGCCTCACTTTGCTTAGTTAGGTTAAATGCGTTGTTAATTTACTTGCCCTTGTGGAGGCGCTAGAAGTGACCAACATAGAGAAATGAGATTATAAGGCTCTCACCTTCCAACACCACGCTGTGACTTATCGAGCCATTCAAAGCCAAAGTCCCTCTCGCGTGGGTACGGGGATGGCATGGACCACCGTAAGCTGCAAGAGATGCTGGTGTGGTCAGCGCTCAAAGTTGACCAAACCTGCAGCTACGTATTAAAGAGTGCTTGGCCTTACTGGAATAGCAATTGCAGCTTTAGCAATTGAATTTCTGATCATAAAGGAGATATCCCTCCCATCCATTGTACTCATAAAAGCAGAGGCGTAGCAAGCTCGCACGCGTGAGAGAACACTCAGTTGCAGGGAAGACGTCTTTCAGACTTGGACTCCGAAGACGAACCACTGAGCAGCATCGAGTCATGCGCTGTTCTTCCCTAGCATCTTGTCTCACCCGCACTCCAAATCCCAGCCATGATTTAAGAATTACCTTTTAGAGTTAAGCTGACAACGTCCCACCTGCTGAATAATTCGGAAGAAAGCTCTTAAGTTCGCCGCGGCAGAAGAAAAGGGACTTTGGTGAAGTCCAAAAGACCGTGCAGGAAACCGGCAAGCAAGCGTCTCATCTAGCGAGATTCTCACAATTTGTCGCCGGCAGGGGTCCAAATCCTTCTGCCTAGAGCAGTTTTAGCGGTCTCCAGTTGCGTCGCGACCCCATCAACTCCGCAAATTCCGCAAAAGAGACTGAGCATCTCTGCTGCCTTGGGCCCACGGTTTTGGGGCTGTCGGTGGAGCAGTCGCTGAATGTCATCATCTACGCCTTTCAGCGGGAATAAACGATGAGAATTGGGACAGTCCCTCGTCCATTATCAGGCTCCCACGTTTTACGTTGAAGACGTCGTTGAGTGCATCAATAATATCTCCTCCATGATCGCAGACAAGCTGCTTGATAGCAAGAGCTCGTTCAGCACTCATTCAGCCCTAACCAAGGCCGTACACCCATCCCGGCTTATCGGGACAGTAGTGTTGTGCTGCATCTCAGCCCCGGGTCTCCGTGGAGGCTTCGCCGGCTTCGTGTGACGCCGTGATTGCTCAGCTTGCCGCGCAGATTTTCGTTTTCGTCCCCAAAAACGGGAACCAAGGAACCGGCCGCAGAGCAGTGGCTTAGCCTTCCAGCCAAGTCCGTCTGTGAGACGAGCTTGTTATCGACGGCGGCTAGGGTAGCATCGCCAATAGCACCCTAACGGGCAAAGGCAGTTTGAAGCTCATTGCCAAATCGAACCCAGTTTCATCACACCAGCGACCCTGTCATCTCAACTTGCAGGCAGCAAAAGCAGAGAACGCACGGCCCGTAAACCGGAATCGGTCAGTGTTCTGTCGACCGTTGACCGTGGACCGGGTCCCAATTGCACTTTAGTATCGTGCTTATTATTTACCCCTGGCTAGCGGGCGCCCGCTTGCGTCAAGGATGCTGGACTGGCAAGAAAGGTTTGGCGTATAAACCCTCCCGCTATTGGCCGCCATTCCGGGTGCCTGAGAACCGATGGAGAGGAGAGAAAATCGTACTCTGCAAGGCTGGCCGCTCTAGTCCGTTTGAGGCAATGTCTTTCGACATTTGTGCATGGATTCTAATTCGCCTGGGTGCAACACAGCATCATGAACCCCGGTCGAGCCCCCAATTAGCTCGAAGATGGTCGGGCTTTTGGTGGGACAGGGCAGACTTTTGGCTCTTACACCACCGGCCGATCGCGAGAAGAGCGGCCGACGGATCGCAGCCTGCGTCTTTCGAGACTGAGAGCCTGACCGGGGGGCCCTGGGGTGCCATTGCATGTTATATGAGACCTTGTACCCCCCCAAAACCAATACCGTGGCGTCGTGAAATCCTACGCCAAGGTTGTGCTTCCTTCTCGTGTTGCTCGCTGTCGGCTTTAAACCACGTTATTCTCTGATCCGTCCGACTGTTCCTGAGATCCGAACCCTTTCCCTTTTCTTCCAGGTGTGTGGTCTTACCCAGGCGATAAAAGAAAGAAAGAAGAAGCGACGAGGTCGTCGATCAAAAGAATACTCGCCAACAATGGCCACATCAGGACCGACGAGCTCTCCGGAGGGCCACCCAGCCTCGCTGGCACCCAACAACATCACTTCCGCACGAACATCATCCGACGACTCTCGCGACCCGAAGTACCAAGCAGGACTGATGCCGGCCGAGTACGCGGGCCTGGAGGTGGCCAACAACGGCGACGGGCATTACCAGACTGCGGCGCCTGGCGGACCAGGATACTACGTGCCGTACCAAGACAACGTCAAACCCCCATCGGGATACGACCAACAACCGTACCAACAACAACAGCCGTACCCACAATCGGCACCGACACCATCGGCATATGGCGGTGACTATGCGGCAGCTCCGCCTCCGGGGAAGGGAGAGAAGAGGGTATGCGGCATCCGGGCGGCGACATTTTGGATGGGGTTGTTGGCGTTGATATTCCTTCTCGGCACGATTGGCGCGTCGGCGGCTGCTGGTACGATTGCTCAGCAGTATGCGGGATACATCCAAACATGCGACGCGTAAGTTATCACCGACACTTTCACTCATTTTGGTGAATGCTGTTACTAACCCGCTTTACAGCAAGCTGGAACAATCAGCAACACAAGCCTCAGCCTCAGCAGCAGCGTCAAACTCTGCGGCAACAGCCTCGGCATCTGCATCAAACACTGCCTCTGGAACCGCCTCAGCAACAGCAGCAGCAGCATCCGCTACATCAACTGGCTTCACGTCGATTCCACTGCCCCAACAAGCCTCCTCGATCTTCGGTGAGGCTACTTCAAACTGCCCGAACCTGTCTGCCGAGAACAAGACGTACTCTGTCCCCGGGAGCAACCTGAAGTTCGTCCGCGAATGCGGCAAGAACTACCCCTTCAACGACCTGGGATACATCCCATTGACCAGGATGGAGGACTGCATGAACCTGTGTGCTGCGTTGAGCGTCACGACGCAGAGTGCCGACGGGCCGTGCATCGGCGTCGCCTGGGTCACTGCCGGAAAGCAGGGTACGGACCAGAACTACTGCTGGCTGAAGGGTGCGAAGGGATCACCGGATCCTAAGGCCAATGTTGAGGCGGCGTGGTTGTCTTTGTCATGATGTGTTAATAAGAGTTGAGGGGGTTGGTGTACCTGCGATGAAGAAGATGAGACGAAATGAGATCGGGCTGAGGATAAAAGGCTCTGGACGACGTTAATTGTTTATTATACCATTGAAGCATGTTTCATAGCCAGGCATCTATGTTTTATGTCACATTCACCTTAATGCCAACTACATTATTCCAGCATTCCATCTTCAGTTCTAGTCACCTGCTCAACAGTAGTAGTACGACACGTACTATGCCGACTACAACAAAGTTTATCATTACCTATCTCTGGCTGACTCTACAGTGATTTCGGTATTGAGACATGGGCTAGGTATACCAGTCTTTGACTGGCCTCCACTACTTACTTGCGATACCACATCCTAGTCACCTTTGTCTTCTGGATCTTCCTCTGCAGTCGAAAGATACCATACAGCAATGCCTCCGCCGTGGGCGGGCACCCAGGGACGTATATATCAACGGGCAAAATCCTGTCCACACCCCTAACTACGCTGTAGCTGTAGTAATAGTATCCGCCGCCATTCGCACAGCTACCCATACTAATCACCCACTTTGGATCCGGCATCTGATCGTAGCACTGTCGCACAGCCGAAGCCATCTTGTTCGTAACGGTGCCAGCAACGATCATGACGTCTGACTGACGCGGTGAGGCGCGGAAGATGATTCCCAGTCGGTCCATATCGTAGCGAGGCATGGATGAGTGCATCATCTCGATGCCACAGCAAGCGAGGGCGAATGTCAGGGGCCACATGGAACCATTGCGTGCCCAGGCGACGAGCTGATCAAATGTGGTACTATGTCACGTCTATGTCAGCAAGCGGAATTGGCAAGGGAATTGGACGAGGTCCTACAGGACATGTTCAACTACGCTTGTTGGTCGCTGTTCGGCGGAAAGGCCGAGGGGAGAAGAACGTGGCGTGCGAATAGTGGCATTATTGGATTGAAAGCGAGGACTTCTATGTTCCGGATTGCGGTTTGCGTAGTACATGATAGGTCGATGTCGTGCGAAGGTATTGAGGCAGTTGCGTACGCCTGTGAGACGGACTGTTGGATTTAGTATGTGTAAGTGGGCTGTGATGTCTAGATATGCTTACCTTTTGACGGCAACATTGTAGCCATCTCTGGGAAAGAAATCAGAGAGATATTGTGACTAGATAAAAACTGCGAGGGAACAAAAAAGAAGAAGAAGAGGTTTTGAGCAATGTTGCCCGAGAACGCTCACTTCTGACGTCGTGCCGGGAAATCCACACATTGAGGGACGCAGACGAGGAGGACGCCGGAGTCCACCTAAGTGGCGCATATCCTAGGGTCCATCATCTGGCCTTTCAACATCACTGCCGATTCCGCATCAAATATTTCTCTCGAAATTTTCTTAAGTATTAGACATTCCTTCAAATTAGTTTCTATTGTCTTTTTGGTATGTTCTGAACTCAGAGCAGGGCATATCATTCAACAGCTTGGATTGGGACTTTACCGGAATAGGAAGTGGGGTCAGTGGCTGCAGCCACGGGAAAAACACTCATTGTCTTTCGTCCTCCAACGTTCCCTCGTCACATCTGTCATCACACCACTGCTAGCAGAACAGCAACCCGGCACTCTTTGAAATCCACGGTGAAGGCTAAATTTTTACTTGAGTTACAGAGTCATGACGAACGCTGGTCCAATCACCGAGACCGCTGAGTTCATGTCTCCAAGCCCCGCAGACTGTCCGGTCTGCCACCTCCCCATCGGAACACCAGCAAAGCTCTCCGGGCTACACGCCTGTCCTTTCTGCAGGAAAACCTTCAGACGAGTGGATGGTGCTCGAAGACACGCCAAGTCTTGTCATAAGCGAGGAGATCAGCCATTACCCGTGGAAGCCAAACGAGGCCGGAAGCTTCGGGCTTGCGATCGGTGCTCGCGCATCAAATCCCAATGTGATGGGAAACTCCCTTGCGGTCATTGCAACGCGAGGAACCTTGATTGCACTTTCCAACGCTTCTGTAGCGATGAATCTCACAGAAAAAAGGTCTCCGGTGCAGAAGGTGCTAAGACGCAACATCCCCAGCTGTCGTTCTTCCTCAACTTCACGGGTCCACGAGGGGGCCAGGCAATTGAGCAGGAGATGGCCGCCGTGCCAGAAGTCGACATCCAAGGTCCTTTCACGAACAAAGCTCCTGACTCAAACGTTATACCGGACTTTGGTGACTGCATCGATCCGTCACTTCTTTTCACGACCCTTTTGGACCCGTCTTTCGACATGGACCCGGCGGAGGCAGGACCTGCGGACGTGTTTGGGTACTCCGAGTACAACGCCTCTGGCGGCCTAACCATGACATCGCCTACCGACGCACTCGCTGTACGAATCGCTCAACTTTCTGAAGACCTATCGCAAGTTGCTTCATTGAATTCGGAGCTTAGTTGCTTTGACCCTACATCATTCAACGAGGTCTTCTCCAGTGATCAGGTTCATGCGTTCTGCGAAGCGTTCTCTCGGAAGCGGCACTATCAATACCCAGCCGTACATTGGCCAACTTTCAACCTCGAAACAACCTGTTTGCCTTTACTGTTGGCGATCTCTCTCAACGGTGCGGCCTACTCCAAATCTTCTCCTGATGCCGCGGGAAGCAGAGCGAGGGCTCGAGACTTCTACATCATTGCAGACGCATACATCTTCCAACAATTAGAACGCTGCATCAACAGCAGTCACCAAGAATCTGAATCTGAGACAACTGTCGAGATACTTCAAGCTGCGTTGCTGATGGTGGTCTTGCAGATATGTTTCGATGACAGCCGAAAAGGGGTAATAATTTTCAGGCGTCTCCCGCTACTGGTATTTTCCCTCCGGCATTTCGGTTTCACTAGGATGAAACATGATGAGGCAGAAGACTGGCGAACTTTCACAAAACAAGAGACGCGGATTCGTCTTTCGACATGGACGTTCTTCATGGATAGTCTCTTGACATTATTCTGCAACAACCCACCGTCAATGTCCCATGCTGAGACTCTCGGGCATCTTCCATGTAATCAGGCTCTGTGGGACGCAGGGTCCGAAGAAGCCTTCATCCAGCTAAGGCTTGAGGCTGGATGCGAATTCGTCTGCTTAGGAGATTTGACCGTTGGGCTGATGCAAAATGAGTGGCCGATTGAGCCAATGGCCCCGTTTGATCGACTCACCCTCCATCACCTGAATGCGGCCATTGTTGGTGAGTTTGCAAGAGACTCTGGTGTATATCTAGGCTGACCTGATGAATCCCTAGCCTTGCAACCGATTATCTTCAATTTGCATACATTTTCGCTGCATGATACAGGACGGATCAATTTGCTTCGGGCCCTCGATCGGTGGACGACGCTCTGGAACGCTGCAACCCATCCTAAACAGCCTGGATCTCTAGGTGTTGAACGTAACAGCCCCGGTCTAGCACTGTTATCAAGAAAAATCATTGAAGTCACGGGCGCCGATCCGGCAGGGCAATGCGAGTATCTGCAACGCGTCCCGAAGCACGACTTCTCAGATCTTCACCGCTTTATCGGAGAATACTGCTAGTGTGAATGGCTCTACGGTATGCGTGGCTTCCTGTATCGCCCTGAGAGCTTCCATAACCGTCACAAATCCTTTAAATTCACAAGATACTCACTTTAATGCCAGTCAGATAATTCCGACCACTCGTATTCGGTTCCGGACTGTTAATGGCGGACCTTCGCGGCCCCCGTTGTAGATTCGACCGATTTTCGGCCGAAGTTAACAACCGCGAGACTCGCGACGATCCACGACTCTAAGCTTCGGCCGAAATACCGTGATGTACTAATTTCATCAAGTGCCCCAAAAAGTCTCGATGAAACTGTGTGCATCTATTTAACCAGTCTTGCCGACTGGACATTGTATCTGCAGAAATCATCACGCATCCCCAGGGAACAAAACGAAGCCATGGCCAACAAGATCAGGGTCGCCATAGCCGGCGCAACTGGGAACACGGGTTCCTCAATCGTGAATGCGCTGTTGAAGTCACCAGAGCTATTCGTAAGTTACCTCCCCTAGAACTTCCCAACTGGGGCTTGGCCGACCTTCGACTTACTCCGCGGCAGGATATCACTGCTCTAGCGAGACCCGCCTCAGTTGGAAAACCGGAACTCGTTGAATTCGCAAAACAAGGCGTCGCTGTGAAGTCAGTTGAGCTGGATGGGTCAATTGACGCAATTTCTGGCACTCTCGCAAACATGGACGTGGTCATCTCGTGCTTGACCTTGCTCCAGTTCAACGAGGAGATGAATCTCATTGAAGCGTCGAGCAAGGCCAACGTCGCTCGGTACATACCAAGCTTCTGGGGCCCAGCCTGCGAGCCACGAGGCGTCATGAGTATTAGGGAAATGGTTAGTTCGGGTCGTCGCAAAATTTCCTCTACTTGAGTGGGAACAAGGGAACCCGAGCCTTTTGCTAATCAATGCATTATCACCACAGAAAGAGGACTTCTTAGACCGTATCAAAAGCCTCAGTCTCCCCTACACCATCATTGACGTTGGCTGGTGGTATCAGCTGACCTTGCCTGCTCTGCCTTCAGGGAGATTCCGGCCAGCTGCGGAAGAGTACTCTACCACCCGCATTATTGGAGACGGCAATGTTCCTTGGGCCCTCACCGACAACCGCGATATTGGGAAGTTTGTCTCTAGAATCATCGCCGACCGGAGCACTTTGAACAAGATGGTCTTCGCCTACGGAGAGGTTATGACACAGAACGATGCCTTTGAGCTCCTTGAGAGGGTATCTGGAGAGACTGTCCGCCGACAGTTTGTCAGTCTATCAAGTTTTCATCCGGCTTGAAGACTACGGACTAACCAGACAATTTAGATAACCAAGGAAGAGTTGCAAGATGTCATCACCCAAGGCCGTGCAAAGTCTGGCAAGGAGAACATCAAGGATGTGACGATTTTGCTCAACATCGCCATGGCAGAGTATCGGAATGTTCTCGGCATCCGAGGAGACAATACTCCCGAAAAGGCACGAAGCCTTGGATATCTTGATGCACGAGATTTGTATCCCGATGTGGAGGTCACTACCCTTGAAAACTATATCAGAGGTCTTGTACGCTGAGGGGCATGCTACATAGGTAGATTGAAAAGAAGATCGACTGGCGACCCAACCCTTTTGGTACTTACTGATTCAAAATTCCACCTTGTGGAAGCTCAAAAGAAGCTGAGGCGGCTGGATCAACCGTTGTGTGCCAGCTTCCTTAGACATGCGAGACGAAAGTCGGCCGGGCCCGGATACCCGGGCCTCCGGTCCGAACCCCGTCTTTACATAGGAGGGATCGTCCACACCACTTTGTAGCCAGCTGCGCCCGACTGTTGAAGCCCAGATTAATCCAGGCCTTCAAACAAGATTCAAGCTGCCATGGGCACGTGACGCCACACGCCACTTCATGTACCTTCTGCAGGCAGCAGCCAGTTGCCAATCCAAGCATCCTACATCCCACACTTGTTGCAAAAGCCCTTACCTGATCCCCCCCCGAAGACCTCTATCAGTTTGCCTTGAACAGAACTATATTTTTGTGCAGTTCTTTTATTTCAATTTCCACCCAGTCTGCGTTCCCGGTTCACCTGATAATGCGACAAACGTCGGCCAATATTGCTTTCTAACTAATCGCACCTACGCTTGCCTTTTCCGCCATGGACACATGCTCGGTAACTAAGTCTTCCGCTTTGGCGCGTTCAGACGATCATAAGCGGAGGAGGCCCTCAAAGTCGGACATCGGTTTCGCCAAAGTAAGTGTCCAGTTTGCGTTTAATGTTGGCCTTGTTAGTACCTCAACAACTCACATCGCGACAATACTGACAACACGCCTAGAGACCTAGGCTGGAGGAATGTGTTCCGCAACTCTCATTCCTGTAAGTTAGCCAAGACATCTCCATACCACACATAGCTGACCTTCTGTAGGTCACTACCGCCCGAGATCAGGAATACGATTTATCGTCATCTCGGGCTTTTCAAAATTCACAATATCAGAATCGTGGGGAGAGGCATCAACGTTCATTATGAGCCCACTTTCAACTTCCAACTGCAGAGACATAGGTTTCGGGGGGCTCTACATCCGCGGTGTACCACCAAGTTCGATACGGCAATCGCATCAACGTGTATACTGATACATCAAGAAACCAGAGCCTTACTATACGGGAGATTATTCTTCCTCCCCAGAATGGAAGATGCCGCTTCGTGGCTGCTGAATATTGGCCCACAAAACAGAGCCTTGTTACGAGGCATACGCCTGACGACCCGCGTCAAAGACACCCACCCAGCGTGCTCCTACGACTACGTTGCTACGGATCGTGATCGATACAGACAGGTATCAAAGCTCGTATCCGGTCTAATGGCCAATTCATCAGAGCTCGAATGCCTGGGCTTCCAATATCTATTCAATCCTAGCAACCCACCCATTCTTTCCCACGCGCGCGAGGAGTGGATCAATAAGGCGTACAGAATAGCTGAAGAGCTCTACGTGGATTTCCAGTCCTTCTTTGCGGAAGCCCTTGCCCGCGGGAGGAGACCCTCACAAATGTGCGACATTGTCCACATCAACTGGGAGATCTTCCAGGACAGAGAGTGGATGTCGTTGGAAACTGAGGACAACCGCTTGGAGGATAGCCAGACCATTGATGCAATCAATGCGTTCGGAGATCACTTGAATTGGCTGCTTGAATTGCACTCCAAAGGTCTAGGTCATCCTTCTCCGAGCTCTTCTTCGCTTTCCAGCATCAAAGTTGGGATGAACATTTGCAGGTATGTTGCATTATGACTTCACCTAAGCATACGGCTAACGAAGCCTGTACAACAACAGGTATTTGGAACAGAGCACGGCTATGTCCTGCGAAGCTGGTCAGAGATCAGTCCCACATCGCAATCCCACCAGAAATCTCAGACGAAGGGGTTCGAGAAGAACTACATCAAACACACAAAGCTTGAAGGAGGGATGAGAGGCTTCAACTTCCCAGATGAGTCGCGTCACATGAACAGTGTACATGGATGTCGCAAGTTTATCCAAAGAAGGCTTAAGACTAGAATGACGCGCGAAAGCATAAACTCGAACTACTGATCAGAGCTTCGAAACCAGAAGATTTGGCGACGCTATCACTTTCCCAAGGCGCAGAAGACGATTCACAATGGCAGACGGTTGATCAATTGAGGAGTAAATGATTCGACATATTTAACAGTTGTCCGAAATGGGGCGCGAGTGGAATAAATACAAGAGAAAACGATTCGTGTCTTGAGAATGGGTACTCCGCTGCCCGATGTTGAATGAAACGCACGGAAGTCCAGCCCCGAAACACATGAGCAATATGAAAACCAACCTAGTTGGTGACGGTTTGCTTGGCCGAACCAGCACCGTTCCAAGTCTCAACAGCGATGACCTGGAAATTCAGCGTGCCAAGGTTCATGCCGTGGCTCTTCCAGGCATTGAAGTGGTTGGCAATAGAGACGGTGCCGCTGGAGAGGCCGCCGTTGCGGACCGAGATGTACTGATTGAAGGTCTGGGTGCCTTGGATAGAAGGGGCGTTGGTGCGGACGTTCTCCCAAATGGTGTATGAGCCACCGTCGCTGCTCACGGTGCCCTTCTGTGTTCCGGTCTGCGAGAAGCCGGCAGAGTCCTCAATGACGTAGTATTCGACAAGCGGGTTGGTAGTCCAGCCGTAGACGGAAAGGGTGGCAAGTCCCTTGGTGACGGCGAATGAGCCTGAGTGGGTGATGGGGGCAGTGGAACCGGGATTCCAGCCAACGCCAACAACGAAGTCGTCGGTGGTGTCAAAGTTGAGGTTGAAGCTATTGCCCGAGGGAGTAAAGTTGACGGTGCCGCCGGTCTGGTAGTTCTGAACGTAGTTGGTGCGCTCCTCCAGGGTCATGCCACGTCTCTCAAGGGATTCATTGCGGCGTGCGAGCATGAGAGGGTGGTCAGGTCCTAAGAAGAAGTCGGACGGGCCGCGGCGCTCCACATGAGGAGGCAACAGCTCAACCGGCCCGATGGCAGGGGCAGCAAGGCACGGGGCGATAGCTGAGAAGGCCAAGACGAAAGAACGAACGGAAACCATTTTGAGAATGAAGGACAGGATCAGGACTTGAATGTTGGCTGTTTTCGGACTGCCAAGAGTTCGGGATTAGACATAGGCAAACGCCGGCTCTTTATACAATTTCTTTTGGCATCTGGAGATCTCATCATCTCAATCTGCGGGTCAGAGCGATCCCGCTTCGGTAGGGGCAAACACCTCCAACGTTCGTCTTCAATCTCGACGAAACATTCTCTCTTCCGTGCTGAGTAGATTTAGGCAAAACCGGAAGAGTGCACACCTTGCACGGATGAGGAGACGCGGATAAAAACAACAATGGTGGGATTTGAGTAGCCAAATCACATCGATGAAGCAAGACCTAGACTCACGCTTTTGGAAGGCCATGCCTCTTTGAGCTGTTGGCGTTCCAGGGGTTCCCCTGTGAACAGTGAAGTCGCATTGCCCTATGGCACATTAAGGCTGCTGCACTCTGATGGGCTGTCTGAATAACGTGGAGAAATCACTCAAACGCATACCAACGGAGGCAGTTAAGTTGGGAAGGGCAGCTCGGCAGTCGATTAATTTAAGCATATGCAGGTCCGGATCGCCTGGTCCGCGGCGTCATGAGTGCGGGAGAGCTATATAATCGGCACATCAGCCGCTCAGAGTCGTATTACCGGCTGCATCGGCATTTCTCTATCTTTCTCATGCATAGATCAGCAGAGCGAACAACATATTGGATCAACCAATGAAAATCAGAAGATGCTTGTTGAAAGGCATCAGCAGGGAAACTCAGCAGCACAAGTCCACAAACACAGGTTAGGCAATCCTCAATCAAAAGGCTACACAGGCTTCACTTACAATGATCGGATGGCTAAAGGATGTCAACATAGCCCACTCAGGGGACTCAGGAAAGCGCGGCTAGGAGGCATGGTTCTAGCGTCGATCCGGGAAAGACGGCAGGGGCTCGGGTGTTGTACGAGTCCTTCGGGGAACGATTGGACAGAGCTTCTAGATAGCTCAGCAATCAATTAGAAACTGATCAGCCACAGCCCGTACTCGCTTCGTATTCGTCTAGGTATTCCCGTTGTCTCGGGTACAGTAAAATGTTGATTGATGTCTCTAGCTATTAAGAACGAAAGAAGCGCCAGTCAATATTTAAGACGTCTGAATCGCAGCGAAGAACATGTCACATTCTGTTCTACCTGGCTAGTCCAAACGCTGGACTTACTGTGCTATCTACTGTGACATCTAAGAAACCCCCAGAGACAAATATCTCAGAATATTAGAGACTTTCTAAGACTTAGGAGTCAATTACCAACCTATCTAGTTTCCCATCTTCCATCCACCCCTCGACAACCTTCTGGAAACTGAGAATACCTTCTCCCCAAGACGACTGCTTAGCAATCTGCTCTTTGATCTCTTCCGTAAGACTTTCCTGGTCCTGGATGAGGCCCTCCCCTGTCAGGTAACCCGGTGTGCAACTGGGAAATGCTGCAAACCAGCGAGCCCGCTTCGCAACTTCTGCTGACCAGTGATCCTCGGCGGCCTTCTTGACCTCGACGGTGGCCTTCTTTGCATCTTCAGCACCTTGGAAAGTCGCTTTCAATACGTGCGCAATTAAACGAGTAAGAAGGCTGTAGAAGCTGTGCGCATTCTGTGACACCGAGCCGCCACTCCCAGAGGCGAAGAAGAGGTTGGGAAACCCATTTGACATGGCACCGTAAAGGTTGCCATAGTCTGGGCCATCCCACTTGTCCTTGAAAGGTCGGCCACCTCGTCCCTCCAGCGGAGCATTCAAAGTCGACGAAGGGCAGGAGTCGACAAGCCCGACAGAGTATCCTGTGGCGAGAATGAGAACGTCAATCTCATGCTCTTGGCCGTTTGCTATCACACCGTTTGGGGTATACGCTTCAACTCCACGGCCATTGGTGTCAACAAGCGACACTCCTGGTCTGTTGAAGAGAGACAGATATGTGCCATGGAAGGTAGGTCGCTTGCAGAAACCGGGGTACCACGCTTTCAACCTCTCGGCGACTGAAGGGTCCTTCACCTCGGCGTCAACTCGGGCTCGCATCTGTTCCGTCCACGGATAGTCGAGGTTCAACATGTTCTTGACATGCTCTTCCTCTTCATCCGCAGCGATGACCTCACCTTCATGGCCCAATGCGGCTCTCATCCCAGTCACTTGGGTCCAGCCATCCTGTATCATATCCGCGTTAACTGGCTAACCTGTAAATGTCGCATCCAGGTTCGCCACACGCTCGTGTTGCCATCCAGGCTTGTACGCTACCCGGGCCCAGTCCGTAGGGGTTGTCTCTTTCTGATTTTGAGGACCAACGTAAGACGGAGTACGTTGGAAGACGTAGGTATGGCCCGCCCACTTGGCCACATGAGGTATAACTTGAACTGCAGTGGCTCCGGTGCCAATGATCCCAACCCTCTTCCCTTGACGTTTTGTCATGTTTGGCACTTCCTGGGAGCCGCCAGTCTTGGACCAATCCCAGCGTCCTGTGTGCATGACAACCTTACCGGGCGCTGAACTGAACGTATCGATGCCATTCAATTTTGGGGCATGAGGAGAGGTTTGTATTCCCCCACCAAGAACCAGGAATTGAGCACGAACAGTTAGTTGTTGTCGCCCATGGTTAGGTCCCAGATACTGATCCAGAGTCACTACCCAACGCTTTGCCTCATCGTCCCACTTTTGGTGCTTGATAGTGGTGCAGAATTGGCCTTGAATGTTCGACAGGTTGGCTATCCGTTCGAGATGCTCCCGGATTTCATGGCCGTAGGAACTAAGGCATCGCGTGTCAGCAGCGTATGGTACCACGTAGAAGTTGACTTACTTACTACCTGTGCCTTGGCACGTACCCAGTTTCCTTCAGCAATGGTACGCAGCAATAACCTTCAATATCGCACGCTACGCCTGGGTATCTGTTCCAGTACCAAGTACCACCAAAGCCGCCAGCCTTGTCGACGATGACGATGTCGCTGCTGGCAATGCCGGCTTTGTTCACCAGCTGATGAGCTGTCATCACCCCAAACATTCCTCCACCAGCAATCAGGACCTTGACCTCGGACCCATCCTTGAGCGGGACACCTCTGGAAGCTAGAGCGTCATAGTCGACATAGAGGTCTTTGTCCATGCCAGCGAGTTCTGGGTCCCGAAAATCGACGAACTGCGCAAGTTGGTCGGAGCGAAGTCGCTTTATCCGCTCCGCGGCGTACTTCTCGGTCAAGTGGTCTGGAATCTCAATTGCCATGGTATTGGGCTACTGCATCTCAAATCAGGGTGATTGAACTGGAAAGGGGTCAATGAAAAAGTAGTACAGAATGGGTTCAACTCGTTGCTGTCCTGATTCTTTACTCAACCGCAAAACCATAGAACTCGATGCGACTCTTTATAGCTGGACGAATACTTCAGCGTAGACTTTAGTCTTCTAACAGTGCCGTGATGCCGCCTGCTACATGCTGACAGGCAGTGTTATGTCCATCTCTATGTCCGCGATGCCGTGCGACATGCCCCCTTTTGCCAAGTCGACCTAGAATATGCGGACGTCAAGCGATCCACGCTTTTACTCACACGGTGCTTGTAGACAGAGTGAGCCTATGCAAAATTAATTCTCTCAGTCGGTCAGGCTCGCCATTGGCGGCACGTAGGTGTTGGTTGATCCGGCTGTTGCAATCGCTTCACTTTCTGTTCTATCTATCCTCATGTCTAATCAATGTATAATAGCCATTGTATACATGTATGACACCTAGTTAAGGCTTTTGAGTACTCAAGGCCGGGCGAACGGCTTCAATTCCATCACCGAGACCATTCCGCTTCAGATCCAACTCCATGGTTGGGCTGAACAAGGAGACGTATGACGTTTCTTCTGCTCCGGGTCATTCCGATGATTTCCCTGAGCGGACTACCTACCAGAGGCTATTTTGAATGGTCTCAGCCAAGATTCGTCTCTTTTGACATCTTCTTCAATGCGTTTGCAACAGTGCCAGAATATTACACCAACGGTGGCCAAAGGTTTCCTACGACTTATGTCTAGTCAGCGGCCAGAAGTCACACAGTAAAGCCTTAATGACGGCTCCCGCGGGTTAAGGCAACGACAGAAGCCCATACTCCGGGCTTTCGGAGCCGGTTCCCGCGGGTTCCAAGGGCCGCAGGAGCGTGGGCCAAGGGGCAGCACGGTCTTGAAGCGGACCCCGCTCCGCAAAAGGATAACGTCTTTGTATCGCCAAAGGAACTCGATGACGGGGTGATGCATTACCAATAAATGATCAAAAGTTCTATTTTGCATACGTGATTCAAAACAAAACGTCGTCTGGCATAAGTAGCTCAAAAGAATGTGCGGGTACCCAGCGCCGAGCAACTAATGACAATGTTCGAGTGACAAGGCACAAGAAAAGAATGGTTAACACCTTTCCATCTTACAAGCGGACAAAGGAAACGGGGCCAATCCCAATGCGTACATATCAAACCACGAATCCGTCAGGGTAGGTGTTTTGGCGGACACTGTACCACAGTGCAGCAATTGCCCATAGCTTCGATTAGACCGTGATGGGGCATACCAATGGATCTCGAAGGGTATGGCCAGTGAATAAGTAGCAACAGCCACGCCGGCTGTCTCTCCAGCACATAAACCTGGTTGAGGTTTACTGGAGTCCACATTATGTGCAGACCGGACGATGACACCAGAAGCAATTATTCCAGCCATGGGTTTCATTAGACTCTACCAAGTAACAAGTGTGCGTCGGCAACGACGGTGTAACGTCATCTCATACGCCAAGGGCTGTCATCGTACCGCTTTCCGGAAGTATCGACCGAGATGCCGGCGGCATGGACAAGGCAGAGAAAATATCAGTATTCGTCTCGGCCACGACAAGAAAACCAAGACATCAGACGCATTTAGGTTCATGTACGATGTGTTTTCCCTATTTGCATCAGATCAACGGACTGACATAGTCATTTCATAGGGCTCTTCCGCGTGAGATACGCAACATGATCTACGCCTTTCTCTTGACAGCACAATTACCCTTGCTGTTAATACCGCTATTCAAATCGGGTCCAAACCAACCAGTCCTCTTTCGGATGTTCTCCGATGATGACGATATATGGACATGTAGACCCGAAAGGCCTTGCATCAATATGCTACGGGTATGCAGAAGTGTCCACGCCGAAGCTTCTACGATACTCTATTACAGCAACAAATTCGTGTTTGGAGGAGCTGATGGTGTTCTGCAATGGCTACGTACTCTGCGTAAAACATCCCGTCGCAGCTTGAGATCCATGGAGGTCTGGAACTATTATTTCATACATAGCAATCAGAGAAATAGGTCCTGGTTGAGGAAGAAGATGAAGAAGCTAGCCCCTAGGGCTAAAGTTGTCATCAGCTTGAGCCGCCTTGACTTATGGAGCGTTTACTAGGGAGCAATGTTCCGCAGACCCGGTCCAGCTATCAGAAACTTTGATGAAGGGTGCAGGTGTTTGTTTGGTGTGTTGCAACCGAAGCGCCCATTCGCCCTTTTGTACCACGCCACGCCTGAGTTTGTCATTGTAAAGTCTTTTTCTCATTACAATACTTCAATCTTGAAGTTGTTGAGAGAGCCACAGCCTAAGTTACTCTCAGAAAGAACTTCTACTATTGTTTGTATGGATCTCAAAAGCCCAAGCCGTCCAACGGGCTGTACATTATGTTTGATCGCGAAATTATACTTCCGTTGCGAGCTGTATCTGTTACGCTACGCCCCTGATTGTAGCCATCTACTTAGCTACTTACAAAGATCTTCACAGACCGTGAAACCTACCCATATATCTCTTCTTACAGATCACAGCAGACTTGATACATGACCTCTCACATATTCGGATTACTCCGGTTGAGCAAGAAGCCGTTTTGTTGGAAGTCAGCCTCCATGCTCGCCTGAAGTTCAGCTATGAGATCTTGACTCAGAAGGCTTCTCCAGGTAAACACTATGTCGCCTCGCGACGTAGGCCGGCCAATTCCCCGGGAAGCATAACTCGTGAACGATAGCTCTAATGCTTCTAGCTTGTCTTGTTGCCAAATAGCCAGTCCTAATTTACGGTACGGCCAAAATGGAACTCCGCGGATGGGTGAATACGGATGCTTCAATAGTTTGACAATGTAGATCATCCAACACGGTGGCTGGTCTTTGGAAAGTACCTCTCGTGGCCATCTGGGATCCACCACTCCCGGATAGGCCGGTTCCTGCCACCTCCGTGAGGACGCGTAAGTTTGGGAAGGTGCCGGGAGGCTTCGGGATCTTTGCGAGAGAATCGAGCCGCCTTGGATATGATCGACGAAGTCTACGACGGTGAGAAACTCCTCTTTTTGCCAGGTCCAGCCTGCAAAGAGAACATCAGGAGATAACCCTTCGTGGCTGTTCTTTAAAGCCCAGTCCAGACGGTCTGCCGAGGTTGCAAGCTTCAGGTCGAGGAGCAGCTGCAGTCTCCAGAATCCGCGCATGACGCGCTGCTCCTCCATCCAGCAAGGTGGGCTGAGGGGCTGTGGAGTGTACGGCCGCCCTTGAGGGTTCTCGCGCCATGCTTTGTCGCGGGCGCCCCAAGCGAAAGGCCCGTTCTCAAGGTGGCATGGAGTGACGGAGGCCCATTGACTTCGATAATATTCGAGACAAGCCCAGGTCAAGCAGCAGATACGTCGCGCGGTCAAGAGAACACCGCGGATGAGGTGGGGAGGTTGACCACGGAGCAAGTGCGCGAGGCTCGGGGCAGCTGAGATGAGAGACGGATCTCGGTCTTTATGGCATTGGGTGTATTTCTCGACAAAGTCTCGGACCGACGGTGCTGGCGGATATTCAAGGGACGCAGTGCGGATCAGGCTGACGAGGCTAACCAACGTGATTACTTCGGGTGCCATCGACTCGCCAAGAACATGGTCAAGAGCTTTTGGCCCTGCCTCTGCGGACCCAAAGACGCGAGAAGCAGCCGGGCTAGCCACGACCAGATGGTACAGCGATCGAAGATCAGTGATAGAGAACGGGATTTGTTCGAGGATCTCGACAGGAAGACCTTCCATATTAGGATTTGAATGAGGTGGCATTCTGAGGAACAATTGCTTAAACTGCAAAATTTGTGGTTGTAGAAGCCTGACATGTAGTCTGGAGGCACGGATTGTTGGTTTAAATATGTGTGCTTCCAACAAGGATCACAAGGGTCAGCCGGTTGAACCAACAGCAAACACGCAGTCTTGGCGCCCAGGATCAGCCGCATCCAATCCGTGGGAATCACTAGTTATCACCTGCAGTGAAGGAACGCCTGAGTCACTTCGGCGAAGCTCCGGGGCACACTCTGGTGACCCAGTGACAAACATTCACGATCCTGGCATTGGGTGCCCCACAACAGCCTGCGTTCATCGTGAGTTCTCTCACACGATTCCATTCAAAACCTAAACAAGGCGATGTAGGCGACACAAATGCAAGATATTTCATGAAATCACACTTGATCCACATTTTGTCCTTGCTGAAACTTTCATCCCCAGACTTTATGTTATTTTGAATGTCTAGCTTGCTGTAGTATTTGATGTTTTAGGCGCCGCTCTAGCTTTCAAAGGGCATGCTGAGTTGAGCCTGAGTTAGGATGCGAGCCCCGGCAGTGTTTACATATACCAAAAACCAACCCCTAAACATGCTAGCTTACGTGGAATACCATGCAAAAAGCAAAACGATGAATGCGACCATGGTACCGAAGATACCGCAGGACATAAACCTCTTGATCCCCACTGCGTAACCTCCAGTAAGCTCGGCATAATTCTGTACACCTTCGAAAGTACTGTCATTCTGAGGAATGTAGCGCACCCACCCTCTTCTTCCGGTTCGCATATTTAAACCATATCGAGAATTTCGTCGAGCTGTAATTGCACAGAGTACAGAAAGATTCCCGCAGGTGTCCCAAACAACAAACCTCAAAGGCAAGCCTTTGTAAACTGGCGCCAGCTTGGCCACAAAAGTGATATTTGGAGGCAGATTTCCAGGGAAGCCCCAATGTCGAAGCCAAACCTGAATTGGAACCTGAGGTCTTGGGCCAGATATTAGTTCCCACATGATGTAGGACCAGGCGCCAGGAAAGTAGCTGTGGTGTTGACGTGCATAGAAAAGGCAAGTTTCCTTCACCTCATATCCCGCCAGATCGACGTCTGAAAAGGGGCACAAGGTATTTAAAGAAGAATTTAACGGTGTGGGGACATCCAGGCCATTCTCTAGGAAGAGCTTGAGCACTTCGAGATGCCTTGGTTTGCCGGCATGAAAACGACTCCATATTCCCAGATTGAAAGGGCCTTTCCGATGGCTTGTCGACTCCGAATGGCCCCTGATAAGGGCTTGAAAAGGGGTTAAGTAGAACCCATTCTGCGTTCTATTGAGATCAATGTCCTTCAGGAGTAGAAGAGCACGACAGATGTCAACTTGTCCGAAGAAAGCAGCCGACGCCAAAGCGCTTCCTACCCCTACGTCAACACTCAGGTTTGGATCTGCTCCGGCATCGAGAAGAACGTTAAATGACTTCGTAAGGCCTTTCGCAGCAGCAATTGTAAGCGGGGTTGGGAGAGGTGACCCGGAGAGTATCTGACTGGGGTTGGCGCCAGCCCGGATGAGCACTGAAGAACTATCATCGCGACCCTTGACGCTCAGCAATCCCATGGATAGAAGACTAGTCCTTCCATCATTTGCGTTGATATCCATGCCATACATGATGAGTTGCGTGATGATTTCGCCGCCCCAGGTGGACTCTGCCGCACCGACGACTGCATCGCGGTCTGTTCTGCGAGTCAAATCGATCCTGGCGCCAAGTCTCAACAGAAGACGAACTGTCTGGATGTGGCCCATTTGGACCGCGCGAGTCAGTGCAGACATTTGATTCCATTCGAATCGCTTGTGGATGTCTTGAGCGCCAATTCTTCTTCGCATATTACTGTTGGATAGATTGATTTTCTCGTTTCCGGCTGCAAGAAAAAGAACGTAATCGGGGTTGGACACAGCCGGTCCCTTGTCTAGTACAAGCCGAAAGAATTCCTCACTCAAGTTCAGAGCGGCAAATTCGACTGTATCTCCGCACTTGGTCGGGAGGTTAATCTTGGCTCCTTTGCTGAGTAACTCGCATACAACGCCGAACTTATCCAAATCACCGCGTTCCTTGCGTTGAGCTGATGCCAATGCGGCTTTGAGGGGCGTATTGATCCTGAGCCTAGCACGATCACATCCAGACTTGAGCGTATAGTTATCCCGGAACATAGACGCATACGACCTCCCAGGATCAGGATCAATCCCATTCACATCTTCGCCAGCCTCTATGAGTGCTTTGAAGGCAGCCATGGAATTGACTTCAATTGCGACCATCAAAGGCAGAGGACAGCCGGTGTTGATGCCCGAACTCTTTCGAATCAGAAATCTCCAGATTGGTTCATGGCCATGCTCAATGGCCAGCGGGAGAGGAGACGGAACTCCGGTGTCAACCTTGTCAAGACCTTCAACTGCAAGCTCCCACCAATCTTCCAGCAGATTGTATAGGCCGAAGATGGCAGCTATTTCCAAAGGCGATGACTTTTGATCGAACCGGACCCAATCGAACGAAGACATCTTGTCCGATCCACGGACCATGTACATATCCCGCCAAGCCACGAATGTGGTGCTACCAGTAAACATTGATCCTAAGAATTCTTTCAGCTCATTCTCAAGGCTGTGGCTCCTTGTTCCCGATGAAGATGCGTGACGAGCATGATTCAGGGTTTGACGTAGGATGTAGTCGCGAGGGTAACGCGCCTTCTCGCCGGCAGGGTCATCATCCGACAATTCGGGTGGGTTCCATTTCCAAAGCTTCCTGTATTTTGACGAAATATGATAGGGATAATAGTATGGACCTATCCGGGAGTGGAGTCTAGAGTGCACACGACAGCTGATGCCGGCGACCCGATAACCCAGATACTGGTCATGACTGTTGTTTTCCTGCTCGTTGCCTACCAAATTTTGCTTGAGGAAGTTGAAGGATGAGATGGCAACATGGCAGTGTGCACTGATTAAAGCAAATCCATCCCTGTTCTGGACATATTCTCGGGCAGATAAATGGCAAAAATGCCACAGTTCTGTTCCTTGATCATGGATCAGAAGATTACCACAAATTCCAAGAATATCGTCTTTCCCAAGATTGTCGTAGGGTTGAACTTTACAAGAATCGGGGCCCATCTGCATTGCTATCGATAATTCGACGGTGTGCAGAGGCTCAAACGCACACAGTACCCAGACGAATGCTCTTTCAGCTAAACGGTTTCGCCCGCGCGGCATATCCTGAATCTGGCTCCAGACAATGTCGTATGCTTCTTCGAGGCCTTTCGGGGCTCTTTCTAGATGGTCTGCAATTGTTGATGCGCTCCATGGGATCAACCTTTTAAGTTGTTGGATCTGCAAAGCCGCCCATTGAAACATGCCCTTGCTCTTTTCTTGGAAGGCATCTTGAATTTGTTGCTGACTTTCTGGGCCTAGCTGGCCCCATCGGGAGTCTGAGGATAGTTCGTCTCGTACGAACGTGGAGATGTCTTCCTCGTTATCTGTCGCTTGAATCTCAATAATTGGTTGAGATTGGAAGTGACGCTGGATATCGTCGTCAGTCCGACTTGAAAGAAAGATTCGAATACTTGGATTGACTTGAACAAGCTCATCAAAAGTTGCCATTATCTCCCATCTGTTGTCTCTATCACATTCGTCAAGAGCATCGAGTATGATGGTGATTTTGGAGTAGTCCTTGGTGATCTCCCCAATGAGACTTTTGCAAGTGGATACGTCAAGCGTCATACCCTTACTTTCCAACATGTCTGGGAGGCTCTTCAATAAGGGGTGGATTTTGCGTTCGTCAGAGACAATATCTGAGGACAGTTGTCGCAGAATACTCCGAAAGATATCTTGGGGATTCCTTCGGTTCTCCTCATCCCTCTTGCAGTAGAAGAATGCCACTGCCTCGTTACGCTTGGCGTTCTCGACAACAAAATCGACGACTCTTGACGTGAGAAATGTCTTTCCAGCACCAGCTAGCACATGTCAGCGCGGTGGTTTCTTCGAACGTGCTACGTGACAAACTCACGAATGCCGTACAAAACAACCAGTGTGGAACCTCCTTCCATCCATCGCGTCAATTTGGTATTAGTTATTAACCAGTCGCAGGTGCCAGCGGTTCTCTTTACTCTGACACTTCGATGATGAGCCTGAAACAGGATGTCCGAGATTTTACGGAGCGTGCGTAGACGTTCCTTTTCATAGATCTGCACGAGAATTCGGTTCACTCGGTCGTTCACCTGACCCAGGGATGTTTGATGGCCCTCGAGCATGGTGAGGTACTTATGCTCAAATCGGTGACTTGAGACCCTCTTGCAGACATCCCCACGGTCAGTGACCTTTTTGTGCTGCTCTTCCAATTGCCCTATAATTTCTGCGGGGGCAGAACTATTAAAAACTGCGGCCACCTTTCGCATCGTCTTACTTTTGCTGAAAAATGAGTAACAGAATTGCAGAGCGCCCAATAGTCCGGAGTAAAGGTCCACTATCTCTCGATGCAGGTAGTGAAGTGACTCAAGACCAATGTGATTCCCGTACTGAGACTCTTCAAGGTGCATGGACTTCTTCGTGTAGACCAATTCGAATACGCGACCGGTAAAGAGAAGACGTGGGATTGATGCGAGGAGTTCCACGAACTTCTGAGCATGTTCTTGTTCTGCAACCAAATGCTGTCCAGAGTTAGCCTTCATCGAGTATTGGGCCATTAAGTATTGGGCGAGAGATCATTCTTCTATGGATGGAAGTGCTTACCTGCAGGACGAATCGGAAAGCAGCCCAAGGTAGCGCCGCGTGCACCGGATCGAAGGAGGAGACGACATCGCCAATGCCCTTGAACTTATCGATCCATTTGATCATGTTCTCGAAGACCGGCCTCAGCTCGAACTTGTGTTTCCCAGCCTTCAAAGTAAAGCTGTGTCGGCCCTTCTCCAGCTCTTCCTGCTTTTTGTGTGCCTCGCTGATGAGTTCGTCGATCAATTGGGCACCTATCGGGCTTTGCTGTGAGTCGTCATTGAGGTTGAACAGCCATTCTTGCACGTCCTCGGGGAGGCGCTCGCGGGCTTTGGCCCACAGATCAGGTGCTTCGGTCATTTGTCCAGAGCCTGGCACCTGCTGCTGCTAGCGAAAATTGCTGAAGAGGTCGTTAGAGCGGGGAGAGAGAGGTGATCGCCTTCGCGTGTGAAAGCAGCAGGACAGGATCCTCCAATCATCAAGCTGACATGGTCTGACGCGCTGCAAATGCAGCTTACTGGAATGAGCTTAGTGCGACAACTCCGAACCCCAGCATCAGCATCTCCCAAATTATGCCTTGCCGCAGTCGTGGCGATATGAGTGGCTGTCTCTCTGAGCAGTGGAAGAGCGCTCCAGTCAGCACTTCGGGCGATGATGCAAGGACCTGCTTCTTATCTCTGATAATAGATTCAATAGTAATGATATACGATATTCAGCGAGGATAAGACTGGAGCAAAATATTAATCGGAATCACTATAAAAATGACTGCTGCGCCCTGGCTTCTATGATACAGTCAACGGAGACTATGCCGCCGACAAAGGTACTGGAGCAAAAGAGAGTATCACCAGAAAAAACAAACAAGACAAAAGCAAGATCATGACCCCTCAGAAGGTTACATGCCGATCCCTGGAAAAGCCACCCGTTCCTGAACGCCCTATGCTTGGCCTCTTTTTTTCTTCTCAGCACGTGCCCAACATATCTCTCTGGCATCTCGTCATTGCATGCGGCATTTTGATGAGTCGTTAGGGGACAAGTCACCCTACTCCTTGTCCGCTGGCTTGTCTTCGGGCTTCTCGTCCACATCCATCTTGTCTTCTTCGGGTTCCGGCGCCTTGTCTTCTGGCTTCTCGGTGGTCTCCTTGTCCTTCTCGGCAGACTCCTTCTCCTCGGCAGCCGGCTCTTCCGCAGTAGGTTCCTTGGCTTCGGCCTTCTCTGGCTCTGCGGCTTCGGGCTCTTTACTAGCTTCTTTCTCGGCCTCCTTTGCAGGTTCCTTAACAGCTTCCGTGGATTCCGCAGCCTCTGCCTTGTCAGTCGTCTCTGTTGCGGCAGGCTCAGCTGGCTCGGCAGATGGTTTGCGGGATGCAGGTTTATCTTCCTTATCCTCCTTTTCGGCCACCTTCGCGGGTTCCGCCTCAGTCTCCTCCTTCTTGATGGTGGTCGTGGGCTCGTCAGTATCGACGCTATCCTCCATGCCGACATCTCCATCGCCGTCGACGATCTCCTTGGGGGCTTCAGGAGCAGCCTCCTTTTCGGCAGCCTTCTCCGATGACTCCTCTGTGTCGACGGGGTTCTCGAGGGTAATATCGGCGTCGACAATCGGCTCAGCATTGGGGGCTTCCTCGTCGGCGGCTCCGTTGACGGGCGACGCAGCGCTGCTGTTGGCTTCGGCCTCCTTTTGTTTGAAGTCGCGGAACGTCCGCTTCTTTGCGTTACGAGGGCGGGTGATTCCGTTTGCCTGCTCCATATCTTCGTCGTCGCTGTCTTCGAAGTCGGCCTCGTTGTTCGTGCGCTGTTCCCAGCGGCGTTGCGTCATGCGCTCGTCGGGGTGCTCGTCGTCGTCCAGGTCGTTCAACTCGGCCTCCTCTTCGTCCGTCATGCCACCAGGTAGTGGTTGGCGGGGCACATCTTGCATTTGGACAGAGGGAACGGGTTGTGTGTGTCGCAGGTTGTCGATGACGGCAGCCTTGATCTTTTCGAGGTATTCGAAGCTGTTGGAATTCTCCATGTTGGAGGGTCGGACGTTCAACTCGAAATCGGGTGCATAGTACTAGGAAGAGTTAGCCATGTTACAGCGACGGCATTACAGAGAACCTACTTCGTAGTATTCATTGTAAGGCAGCGTCCTGGGCAGGTGCTTGCCGACAAGAACACCAGTCTCATATGCCCAAGTACGGGCGACGTTACGCATGGTGTAGCCACCACCGCCAAGAACAAGGGTGGGCAACCCGAAGCTCTTGACGTACCCGACGCAGTTGGCATGGCCCTCCATGCTGAGGTTGAAGCAACCCAAACGGTCTCCACTGAGACTGTCACCGCCGCATTGGAGAACGACAGCCTCGGGCTGGTAGAACTTCATGACGTGTTCGATAACGGGTTCGAAAATAGACTTGTACGAGTTGTCGTCGATACCATCGCGGAGGGGGAAGTTGACGGCGTAGTACTTGCCGGTACCGATGCCGATGTCGCGCAGCTCACCAGTGCCAGGGAAGTATTCGCCGTACTTGTGGAAGGAGACGGTCATGACACGGTCGGTCGTATAGAAGGCCTCCTCGACACCATCTCCGTGGTGGACGTCAATATCGATGTAGAGGACGCGCTTCTTGAATCGAAGGAGTTCGAGGATACCGAGGACAATGTCTGTAGGCTGTTAGCTGGCGCGCGTCGCGGGCATGATAGAGTGGTCTTGTGTACCGTTGACGTAACAGAAACCACTGGCTTCGCTCTTCTTGGCGTGGTGGAGGCCACCAGCCCAGTTGACGGCGATGTCGCACTTTTGGCGGTTGAGGCGGGCAGCGCCCTCCATGCTGCCACCGGCGCTGATGCCGCAGAACTCAAACAGGCCGTCAAAGACGGGACAGTCGTCTCCGACGTTGTATTTGCCCTGCTCCTTCTGATAGGCGTCCATGTTGTCGGGTGTGACCTTTTGCAGGAAGTCGATGTACTCGTCCGTGTGGAACTGGGTCATTTCACCCCTAGTCGCAGGCTTTGCGCGCTACAAATGACAAGTTAGCAGCAATCGCGTCGGGTTCGCAGGCGCGTAACGTACGTAGATCTCCATGTTCTTGAACAGGTCGTAGTGCATGATCAGACTGTGGGCAAGGCGAATACGGTGCGGCTTCATGGGGTGACCGGTAACGTAGGCATAGTTGCCAATGTCGGAGTCGTAGAAATATGCGACCTTCTTTGGGGACGACGAAGACCCATTGGCCAGGGCCACCGATCCGAGAGGTGACATGGCGTCGGTCGTTGGGGATATTCTGTGGTTGTGTAGTATATTCGATCGATCGTGATGATTGGAATTTGGTGGTGGAGTGGTGGTGGAGGGAAGGATGGGAAAGACGAGCGAAGGCTGCGCGTGGGCGTGGAAGCTCTGATCGGCTCGGCCCCAGATTTCCCAAGGCTGGGTGCACCGAAAAAGTCAGGCCAATGGGGGCCACGGATGACAGGCCAGGGGTGCAGGCTGTTGGAGGAGCTTTTCGTCCAATGAGGTAATTGGACACAGCGAGGTGAGGGACGGCAGGTGAGATATTCCGACCAACAGTGTTGTTTGATTCGTCAGCAGCAGCTGGGAGGTGCCAGCCGACATCGCCCAATCAGCGTCGCCAGTGGGGAGGCGGCGAGGTGCTGGAGGGGCTGAAAGGTACATTGCCGACAGGAGCAGGAAACATATCAGGCACTCTCTTCATTTCCATAAAGAGAGAGACAAATTCTCATCAGATTTGCGTTGTTGAACTTAATTTTTTTTTTATGTAAATATGAGATTTTGTTTTGGTCTTGCTATTATCATCATTTCCATGTCCACCCTGGAACCTGAAGCGTGGGTCCGGATTGAGCAGGCGGTGTGGCTGGGATTGGGCGCATGCACGAATGCAGCCCACCTGTGGCTTTACAGTGATGATAAGCCACAACCCCTCGCTCTTGGTACTTCGACACTGTCACTCAACAATCGAAACACGAGGCGCAACAAGCTCAAGATAATATTCGAAGTCAAGTTGCCGATCTGCTGAGTCAAATCATTCGGCTTTCATACTAAGTTGAACGAGAACAATTGATCAAGAAATACCAGCGCCACGGCCACACGTGACTGTTTGTCAGCTGTGTGGTACGTACCGGACCGGGCTAGCTCCGCCGGGTCCTTTTTCGCCAGGCTGCTCAGAGCTGTCGTCAACAACTCACGAGCCAGCTGCTTCCATCCAACTCCATCACCTCAACCGCCTCCCTCCGCAGACTCTACGAACGAACACCGCCCAACCCGCGACACCCCCAATCCGTATTTTCCACCAAATCCCTTCATCATACACAGATCATCACAATGGAGCGCTTCCGCAACATGCTCCAGTCCCAAGGCCTCGGTGGCCTGGGCAGCCAGCCCGGAACGGTAAGAGCATCCCACCTTCTGAAGCTACCAGGATAGCTACGACGACAGCATCGCCCTCGACCACGTGCTGACTTTTGAACGCAGGACAACACACAGCTCATCGACAACTCCGAGACCGTCTACATCTCTTCCCTCGCCCTCCTCAAGATGTTGCGACACGGCCGCGCTGGTGTTCCCATGGAAGTCATGGGTCTGATGCTGGGAGAGTTCGTCGACGACTTCACGGTGCGCGTGGTGGATGTCTTTGCCATGCCTCAGAGCGGTACCGGTGTTAGTGTAGAGGCCGTCGACCCTGTCTTCCAAATGAAGATGATGGACATGTTGAGACAAACCGGAAGGTAGGAATGCACCTCGACGCGACCTCGAAGCCATTACTGACTAGCAATCGACAGACCCGAAGCCGTCGTCGGCTGGTACCACTCCCATCCTGGTTTCGGATGCTGGCTTTCCTCCGTCGATATCAACACCCAGCAGTCTTTCGAGCAGCTAACCCCTCGCGCCGTCGCCGTCGTCGTCGACCCCATCCAATCCGTCAAGGGCAAGGTCGTCATTGACGCCTTCCGCCTCATCAACCCCCAGTCGCTCATGCTTGGTCAAGAGCCTCGTCAGAGCACAAGTAACTTGGGACACCTCAACAAGCCCTCAATCCAGGCTCTGATTCACGGCCTTAACCGACACTACTACTCGATTGGCATCAACTACCGGAAGACGGCACTGGAGGAGAACATGTTGATGAACCTGCACAAGCACGTCTGGACCGAGGCGTTGGAGATGAACGACTTCAGGGCCGAGGCAGACTGCAACAAGGAGCGTCTGGAGCGTCTCGTCAGCCTGGCTGAGGGCTACGAGAAGCGCGTCAAGGAGGAGACGGAGCTCACCAAGGACCAGCTCAAGACCCGCTACGTCGGCAAGCTTGACCCCAAGAAGCATTTGGAGGACGTCGGCCAGCAGTTGATCGAGGACAACATCGTTTCTGTGTCGAGACAGATGATCGACAAGGAGGCGACGATGCCCAAAAAGGACGGTGCCAAGGGCCAATCAAACGGCGATTCGATGGACGTGGAGGAGGAGTTGTGAGTGGAAACGGGCCACAATTCGGGGGCGGTCCAGAGGCGGGATACCAGGACTTTACCGGAACTGTACGATTAGGCGTTTGGGTGGTTGGGAACGCAACGACTAGAGACCCCGCCAGGCATAAGACGAACGATTTTACAAAACCAATTGCATCGAATTGAAGAACCACCGCCGTGGTCGAGATGGTTATGGACGGTTCTTTGTTCATCAACAAGTCCCATTTCCGATATTCTCCGCTCTTCTCTCGTGACTGACAATGGTCCAGAACAACGTAGAAGCGCTACTATTACTCCATTGTCCAGAGACAGCGACGGTGCTCAGACACTCAAGTAGTGGACGGGCATCTCTCAAGCTTTTACTTATATCGTGTACAGCACCATCTTGACCATGACAGAGACTAAATCAAATCGCGAAAAGCGTCACTGCAATCTTAGGCAACAAGCACTTTGTCAAATACCCCTTCTCCGGAATCCCTCAGACGTCCACGGAATGCGACGTCGCTACCGTTCGAACACCCTCAGCCGTCTCTTTTGTCTCCCCCGTCTTCGGCCGCCTAGTCAGGCCAGCGAACATCATTCCACCAGATCTGCTGCACAGTCTTCAGGCAACGACCGCGTGAAAACCTCGACTATTTCTCGCGCTGAGAAGGTCAAAGCTTTCAGCCTGCTTCCGATCCCTCCATACTGGCGATACAAACGGCGCCCTCCCCTACCCTCACCCAGGTCTGACTACAGCTACCAAGCCTTCTTACTAGAGACCGACGCAACCATGCAATATGCTCCATCTATCGCAGACAGCCAGTACACTGATGTCTCTCTCCCTCCATCACCGCCTCTTCGCATGTGCAAATCAACCTTATTCGAAGTACTCCACCGTATCGGGCATGTCTTCTCCCACGTACAGTACGCTGTCTGCGGCACCGCTGCCATGGTGGCCTTTGGCTTTGACAGACGCAAGCCGACGCACATTAGCATTGTCTGCCCGTCCCACACTAGATACGTACTGGCTTCGTGGGCCGTGGCCGGCGGCATGGCTCTGTACCCATCCAAACCCAACGAGATTGGCGTCCCCGTCGACGGAGACACGTGGATGATCCAGGTGAAGTACCTCGAGACGGACGACAATCACAGATTCGAACGGCTAGACGCTTTTCACTTCAACTTTGGGTGTAATGATGTTACCACGGCGGTCTTGACCCCGGCAGCTCAACTCGAACAGATTGCCCAGGTGTACATCAACCCGCGGTACAACCAGAGCTGGCGGTACAAGGAGAGGTTAGGAGGCGATGCCATCTGGCTGTTGGAGCAGATGTGTAAGGAGGACGTGCACAAGGTTGGTATGAATTTGAGGAATGCGAATGTCCCGACGATCAGGGACCAGAGGTTTTGGCTTGTCTTCACGACGGCGCATCCGGAGGCAGTGGGGTTATTTTACGATGCTGGATTAAGAGATGAAGAGGAAGAGGTGAGTATCAGCGAACGGGGAAATCGACAGGAGTGTGGGCAGCAGCATGAGCAAGACCATGCACATACGCAAGAGTATGAACAAGACCATGCGCACACGCAGGAGTACGCGCACGAGTATGAGCAGGAGTATGAGCGGGAGATTGAGCAAGAGTATGATCAGGATCAGGGCCCTGAGCAGGAGCAGGTACGAGTCGAATCGCCAGTGTCACCGCATGATCCACCTCTAGAGCAACCCCGACGCAGAGAGGAGAGCGGGCGTTCGAGACGCAGATCATCTCGGGTCCGTTCCCGCTCCCGCACTCGCACCGACCAGGGGCCTCGCCGCCGGCGACGGCCATCTGAACATGGGCCGATCTTGACCCGGGCGGAAGAGAGGCGGGTTGCCATGGACAGAGCACGGGCTCGGGGCCAGGTCAGACGTCGCAGCTCGCAGGAGCCGAACAAGTTTTCATTGAGTGGTGCTCTCGATAGCTTGCTTGGCGGTGGCCATCGGGATGGGTACAGAAGATGATCGCTTGGTAAGTTCACCTTCCAACTTGTTGGAAATGCACGATTGGGAAATTTTCTTGACTCAAGTTGTGTGATTGTTTTGCCTCTGATCGAGGTTTCGCTGTGTAAATTATTCTACAAAGGAGATGATTCCGAATCCCCTTTCTATTGTTTACGCCCGCCTTTGATCATCCTGTTCCCGTGCATGATCCCCTTTCAGAAAACCCGCTTCGCTGGTATAACAAATGAAATAATCCCTTCCTGTACCCGCCACCCTGAATCCCCGCGAATTGCTCCGCACATGTTCGTCGTCATCTATCCCGTCTATTACCCCATTACTGTCTTCCGTATCCGTGCTGGGTGTACTGCTGTCCGTACGTCTGCTGAGGGTACGCCGGCTGGTACGCCTGCTGCTGCGCATACTGCTGCTGCTGTTGCTGGTGGGTGTACCCCTGCGTCTGCTGTCCGTAGGCCGCGGTCGCATACCTCTGCTCGTCGCCGTTCTTCCTCTGCTCGCGGCGCACCTCCTGGATCTGCACGCTCTCGACGCTCTGGTCCTCGCAGCGGCTCTCGAGGGGCGCGGCATCGTGGCCCATGGCGCCGCGGCGGACGCCGTTCTTCTTGAAGTAGCGGAAGTCGAGCCAGGCGATGATGGTGGCGTAGCCGGCGACCATGGAGAGCAGGATGCCGAGGACGACGACGACCCAGCCGATGGTGCAGGAGGTGCCGATGCAGGACTGCTGGGTCTGGGACTGGATGCCCATGTAGACGACGGCGGCCCAGAAGACGATCTCCATGGCGTTGAGGATGAGGTTGGCCTTGAGCGAGGCCCAGCGGTGCAAGGCGGGGACGTGTTCGGTGAGGACTTGGTAGAGGATGATGGCGAGGGACTTTGCGGACTGTGGGGGGAGAGTGTTAGTTGATGTTGGTTTGGATGTGGGGATAATAGAAACGCTTACCATGCCCAGCGCCATCGTGCCTGATCTACCCCTGGGACGGTTCGGCATGAAGATGCGTGCTACTGAGAGACCGAGGGCTGCTGCTACGAGGAGGAGCTGGACCATGTGGATGGGGAACTTGAGTTTGCTGGAGAAGAGGGCGTTCATCTTGGCGGTGTTGGTGTTGGTGATGTTCGGAATGGGGTCGGAGTGGGTATCGTGTTGGTGTTGATGGTATTGATGTTCGAATATCAGACTCTTGCAAGGCAAATGGGAAAATTGAAGATTTATGAAATGGAAATCTTGAGCCTTGAGTCTCGTAGACTGAGTTGAGTTGTCTTGTGTGAGTGTCTTGGTGTTCTTCCAAAAACATCAACACATCGCCGGGCCTCACGGCCGTCTATATACCAAGACGAAATTCGCATTGCATCTTTTACACGTATTCGGTAGAGTTTGATACCTCAATTCCCATAACACCGGGCCTTTTCGCTCGTCAATCTCCAGGGAACAAGCACAGCCATCAGCCGCAGCCTCTTTTTTCGGCGGGTTTGCGGGCTGGCTGGAACGGATCTTCTCACGCACAATTTGCAGTGGTTCTGTTTCGGTCTCGGTTTTAGGGGGCGGGTTGGGCAATTGTGGTTATCTTCCGCAGTAATACAAACAAGGCCAGACACTCACTGCGTTGGCGCTAATACTAGATAACGTGCTTCTTCTTCTCCCTGGGCCCTGCACAAAGTGGGAACACAGCCCCAAAAATGGTCTCTTCGGTCTCGGTTTCCCACTGCATAAGCCACCGGCCGAATTGATAGCACTAACATCTAAGCATACGCGTATCCACCGAATAGAGTTAACCCATGGATGGTCTTCTCTCCCTACTGACGGATCTGCCTTTTCTTCGACTCATTCTTTGAACCCTGAGGTTTTTTCTCTCATGTCTGACGGGATCCATAATTTCCCTCCCTGTCCGTCTGTCAGAACTTCACTGCCGCCTGCCAAGACGAGGTGACACGCCAGCAGCGCCAGCAGGCTGGGCCCAGGCTTCTGGAACGGCCGCACACTCTCACACGCGCACCCCTGACGGACCCCGTTTTCTGGGCTCTGGCGGGCAACAGATTGGCGCGGATTATCATTTGGGACGATTTGGCGGGCCTGGTTCAGTCTGCCTCTGCATGGGATGGAAATGCGCCTTGCGCTCAGGTGTGGGGGCACATGAGGTTTCTGGTATTAGAGAAAGCGAGGTGCATGGGGGCTGGACGCTAACAGATGAGTCTGAGGCTCGGTTTCGATGTTGATTGCTAGGAGATTATTGATAATCAGAGAGTGGCTTTCTGTTGAAGGATCCGGTTTTTAAGAAAATTTCTCCCGGATATTGTTGGCTTTGCCACGACGGACGGCTTCTAAATCTCCTATTCAATCCGAGCCCTGTTGTTCACGAAGTTGGTTGGCTCACATACGAGAGCACGTCAGATTTTAGGTTGTCAATAACCAGTACTTTTCTTCTTATCTATTCGACTTTCAATATTTCATACTTTCAGCCAGTCGAAAGTCTCTTGGTCGGCGTGGTCGATGACCTTCCCCCTTCGTGGCTGGCGTTCTGCGTTGTCAAGTACCTGCAGTGCCGTTTTCCGGATTATCCACAAGATCCTCCTTTCGACCCCAGATGTTCGTTAGGCAGGGAAGATGCTTATTTGTAAGTTTAATGTTGCTAGCTGAATTTGAGGGTTCGTTACGCCGAGTACAGGTTGCTGACCGGCAGTTCGGATGTTCGGATCAGGTATCGCAAGTTCGGGGTTCCGAATCGTGAGTCCAATGCTCCCAACAGCATCGACGGCCAGCTAGCAGCGAAGACTTTAGGCTGAAGTGTTCCACTTGACTACGATCCAATGAGATCCAGTTCTTCGTTCGAACCGGTAACGATGTGCGCTAGCGTCCAGCCTTTTGAGTCTCAACGTTTTGACTAGCGTGAGGTTATCATATCCATTCTGGCTGTTTCGTTCGTTTTCATATCCTTCACCGTTTTTCTGCTAGACCTTAACAGTATCGGAAGCAAATTCTCCCATTGGATTCCCTTCCCAAATGCGAGTTTGGTCATGGACAGCTGGCGCCTCTCGTCAGTATTCTTGTAGCACCTTCAAAGTTGTTGTCGAACACTTGTGCTAATGTCTCAGCAAACCAATAGCCCGACCTCGGCCATATGTTTTTTCATAGTGGCCACCTGGAAGCACCGTCCAAATCCCGCATACGAGATACTCCCAGAACTGCTCTCTGGATGCAATAGATGCTCACATGGAAGGTTTAATCCAGGAAGTTGACGGCTTGAGAGACTCTACTCCCCACGATAAAATCCGAACGGTAGACAGGCAAATACCTTTCATGACGGGCCATCCTCTTTGTCTTTCGGACTCACGTCTGTCGAATCGCCTGCTTTCGGCTCACCCGACGACTCCCAAACGACAGACCCAAAATAATCACCCTGGCTCTGCCGATTGCCTCTGTCCGTATGCCGCCTCGGTGGCGGTTGCAGTGGCGTAGGCAGCTCTGGTTCGTGCCCCGGCGCCTCGAGCATGAGAAACTCGACGCCGTCATCCGTATCGACCCTCGTCAATGGCAAAGTCATCGTCATGGCCGCTTTCAACTCCTCTCGCGTCTTGAACGTATCCCGGGTCCTTAGATCCGTCCGCGCTTCGTGGGCTTCGTCGATATGTATCGCAGGTGGTATCGTCACCCCAGACAGGCTCCGAGCGTACTCGTCCACGATCCGAGGACTCTCCATATCCTCGATCGCGTGTTGCGATGCTTGAGAAACAGGTCGGGATCGTCTCTTCTGCGAAGTGGTGGCGCCATCAGATTGTGTGTACAATTCCGTGTCTGCGCTGTCTTCGAGATTCCTCTGCACGTAAGTCCGCTTAATTACTGGGCTCAGGCTCTGGGTGCCCAATAACGGCCGCAAGGTCGGTATGCAGACGCAGATGATGGCACAGCATAGTTCTGTTATCGACCAGATGCCGGCGACGACGGTGTTGTATGTTGGGTCAGTCGATGTCGCTGACGACTTGAGTGTTGTAAGTCGTATGACAGATATCGCGCATGTGCTATTACAACTGTTAGCCACTCTTCGTCTAAACCACGTCTTCAGCTAGACGTACAAGAAACCGAGACCAAACGTCGCCATGAGAACAATCTTTTGTCTCAATGGCACGGCAAGAGTCCTCAGCAGAGGAACGGGCATAACGAAGATTATGATGTCTGTAATCAGGTTTATCGCCGATCCAGCATACCACCAGTCTAACAACTTGAAGCATTTGCCCTGAACTGAGAAGTCCCATAAGGCTCGCAGTGGAACGCAGGCGAAGCAGAGCGACACCACCTGCGTGAACCCGAAGGTCATTATGAATATTAAGAATATGTTGCAAAGCTTTTGAAATGGCGGCAGCGGAAAGACTCGTCGGTACTGGAGAAGAAACGTGGATTTGATTAGGGGCATTGCCTGCATGGTGTTTAGTGATCTTTCTTCTCCCAGGATGGTCTTTGTCCGACGGAAGCTCTGTTTATGCAACTTACCGCTTGGTATACGGCAACAGCAGCGATGGCAATCTCTTGCGTTTTCAGGTAGTTTTCGCGCGTGAGGGTGGCCTTGTGGAGGCCGTCTCCGTAATGTGTGTTGATTAGCATCAACAGGCCGGTAACAAATACAAGGACCTGCCAGTCCCGTCAGCATCGTCTTTCCAACCCAAATCGCACAAAGTACGTACGTATGAGAAAACAAGGGCAGTGTCATCAGGTCCCCATCTTCTTAACCTCCACCTGCGGACGTATATCCTTAATGCGGCGACGATAGACGCCAAGAATAACGCAGTTAACGTAACCCCGATGACAAGCGGCTGTCTCGTTTCCCTCGCATTTACGGCCGGCAGTGTCGTGTTTGTCACTACGGGACTGCCACCAATTTTCGGTACCGTCCCCAATGTCGGGTCATCGTCGATGGGATCCATCGTTGTCCGCCTTCTTCCCCGCCCCCAGGGAAATCCTCGCCCGCTGCGGGGCTCACGTTATTCGAAGCCGAGATCGATGTACGAATATCAGCGGTCTGCTCGAGGGATCGTCGCTACCGTTATACCACTTCGTTACTTATCACAAGGTCGAGTTGGTCTCCGATTCATTTTCTCGTCTTGAAGCCAAAGACATGCGTAGTCGTAAGCATTCGTGTCTCTAGGGACCATCAAAAAATGCTGTTAGGTTTGGTAAATGAAGAGGCGCCTGGAGGAACGGACTGCTAACAACCGGCACCTAACCGCTCCCACAGGCATAGCCAGCAGGTGACCGGTGGGTGGTAACGTGTGCCCAGTGCTCGGCGAGATAGAGTTGCCGCTAGATGCAAAGTTGCCCATCCCTCCATCCCACGAGGTCTCAGAAGCGGAGCATGGATATTCTTACGATCCTTGTGTCTGCCCATGACTCGAATCCGGTTCATTTCCAGTTCCCCATGAGAGAATACATATCAGATCGGCATACCTGCAAGGTCGCTGGGTTTCGAGTACCCGGCGAGTTGTAAAGGGAACATGCAAGGCAGTGGGATACCGTTTGTCGCCATCGCCGGTTCATGCGACTTCCAGACTCGTTCGGGCGAGACAGCTTCCATGACCGGCTCCGAGAACCATCCCAATCTCATAATGGTTTCGTGCCTGAAAACGTCCAGCCAACATTGGTCCAGTTGAAGGAAAGTATGGAAGCCGTCCTAGCGTGCCAACCTCCTTCGATACAGTAGCGCAGGCAAGAGACGACGATCAGTTTCTCTGAAGGATTCTGCCTTTGGCTAGGTTGTTTACCGGGTGTTTCGTGTACAGAAAAGTATGCTTGCCGAGAATTCAAACCTAACACTCGATGACGTTCATTTGGCGATGAGATGCTTACCGCCAATGGGCGTCTTCGTCCGGAGGTTGGATAGGACGAAATCGTATCTTGTTTGAGAGTCCCACACCCACCCGAGCCCCGAACGGGCCTTCTCCGGTGCTCGGCCCCATCGGCTCCGCCTCCCCGGCGGGTTTAGCTGGGTGGGAGGCGAGTGACATGAAAGCTTGTGCGAGTCAGGTTGCAAGATGTATCGTGTAGTTCGGGAAGTTCGGCGGCTATTACTTGATTTGGACGGCCGTCGAAAGTGGCAGGTTGGCTGTTATGAATGCGTGCCTGCAGGAACAACAAAAAACTTATTGTGAAGCCTGCGAGTCGTCCACCTTGATGAACTAATCGACCTTTCAGTTTGTCTCATGGCACAGGTTGCTTAACGTTAGGTCTGTATTGGATGTAACAAGTTCAGGACGTGAGGGAAATATTAGTTAAGCTGCATGGATAATGAAGGAGTCGTGTTCTGCTTCTTTTGTTCCGTAGCTGATTGCAGTTGTCTCCCCGAGTGAACTTCCTCGCGTGGCCACATCTTGCGTGCTGTCTTTAGTACAGCTGAAGACCTCGGATCTAATTCCGAACCCAGCCTTCTTTTCTCTGATGCGCAAGGTTCGATTCCAACAGGAGCATCATATGTTCAGCCATAGCTGCCTTTCCCTCATCTACCTGCTTCTGGGTCCAGCGAGCTGACGGCATTATGCGTCTTCCGACGTGATACCATTCGAAAGATTTCTCGCGAGGCATCAAAAGCTTTAGAATGTCATCCAGGGGTTTGCCACTTTCTATCGCCTGAGCTATCATCGGCCCGAAATCTTTGTACATGATTTCCGCGATCATGCAGGCTCTGTGGGTCCAGTTTTTGGACTTGGATTCTTGTGAAGGTGGATGAGCCCATCTGCGTGTAACTGGGCTCGTGTTGTAGGTGTGTAAAGTTGTGAGCCTTTGAAGATTCGCCGAATTTGCCAGAAGCTTAGCAACCATGACTGAGCGAATTCGATAATTTGCATCACCACCGCCGATTATGGGCCTTCGGCCTAATTCGAGATAAGTCTTAAACGTGATAGACCGTAGGTAGCTCCGGCTTTTGGGACCGATATTCCGAAGCCAACCTAAGAGACCTCCCATCTGACCAGTGTGCAGAAACGCATAATCAAGAGGGTGCTGGATTACGAAAAAGTCTCTCGAGTATAGAAATTTGATGGCCTCGTCGTGCAATATCCTGCAGGTTCTCAGAAGAGAAGCAGTCGGGTAAAAAAAACCGGGCATTATCACATGTTCTTTGTTGATGCTGGCCATAACTGTTAGCTTCTAGTACGCAAAGTCCCATGAGATAACATTTACCAGCAGCCTTCCTTTTCATAGCCCTCTATGACGAGGTGATTAACGACAACCAGTTGGTAAATCATGTATCGCAACTCTATAGGAAGTTTTCTAATGAGGGGAGTCAAGACATTGGTCGTGGCAATTGAGGGTACTGAAGACTTAAAACAATGAGGATGGGCGAACCTGGGGGTCCTTTGAATCATCTGCCTGTGGTGTGTGTGAGTTGTCGTGCAGCAGCAATACGAAGCAGGAGACGGAAAGACGGAATTGAGCAGCAATGAAAGGGCCTCGGAAATGCTAATTCCCAAGATGAATATTGGAAACCACTTTACCTCCTTTGTTAATTCAGCATTGGTCAAGCATCCTAGCTGTTCGGGAAACTTTCTTTCTGACTTGGGCGTTGTTTTGGAAAGGTTAAGATCATCTTCACCGGCTTCATTCGTAACTGGAAAAGGCTGACTCGGAGGTGTCAACTCAAGCAGCCTACGGCTGCGTCGAGACATTATGAAGAATTTTGGTTAGTTGACTGCAGCACAGCGCTTGTTGTGGCGGTGTGTTCAAAAAATCAAATTCAACAAAAAATGGGTGAAAAAGTCATTCGAGGCCACAAGTGACAACAAAAATTTGAAACTCCACCTACCTTGAGAGGTTTCTTCGTTCTCTTGAGTTCTCTTGTCTTGTTTCTAGCCCTAACTATCAGGGTTGTCGATCCACGAGGCAATTTTGGATGGATCATGGATATGGGCGTGTTTTGGGCAGGAACTTGAGATGGCGTCGTTTAACATTGACGACGATTTTTACCAAAGATAGAAGCCCTTTCTAGCCACCTTGAAGATTTTGAAATTTCTATCATTTTGCAACTTTTCACTTTTTTCATCGAGATGATTGTATCATTTTTACAGCAAAGCAGAGTTTGCCAGCATTGTGTACTCCCACTACGGGCGAAGTCGCGGAAAGCACAAGCCTGTGATAAAGTCGCGCTGGTCTGATAATCGAGAGCCGTGAACTGCCCAAAAGAATCGAAGAAACCAAGAAGTAGTCTCTTCGCCCATTCCGAACCATCCGTATGCCTGCCTCAACCCTAACTAAGGTAGGTTGCGAATTTCCTTTCTCCGATACAACACGTTTCTCTCCAGCAGACACATCATGTGTTCAATCATTGCCGCTTTGGCCTCGTTGGCCTGTTCTTCTGTGCACTCGTGCAATATCTTTCCGCGTTCCATCATGTAAAAGCGAAAAGACTCATTACATGGCGCCAGAATCTTGGAAATGTCCTCAAATGGCCTGCCATTGGATATCGCACGTGAGATCAATGGTCGAAAGCCATCGTAGAGTAGTTCTGCAACCTTGCAGGCATCCAGAGTCCAATGCTTGGATTCGGACTCGTCGGTAGGTGGATGACTCAGACGGATGCCGGTGGTGTCAAATCGAAACGAAGTGCTGAACTTCTGGAGTTGCGTCGATTCGGCGAGAAGTCGTCCGATCTTTCCAAAATACTCCCGATAATTCTCGCGATTGACATCCCCGGGCGAATAGTCTAAAGAATAGCTCAAAGACAGGGATCGGAGGTTGCTTCGGTTCAGAGGACCAATTCTCTTCAGCCAGTCCCAGCATGACCACACGGGTGTCCATGGGTCGCGAATTAAAAGCTTCCTCGAGTACAAAAAGTTGGCAGCTTCTAAATGTATCAACTGGCAAGTCCTAAGAATAGAGACTGTTGGTCCATCCCGGGGCTGTTCATCTTCTGGCTGGTATTTCTTGTTGATACTAGTCCCGCACTTTAGCTGTCTGCAGTCCATCTCTGCGAGTCTTTCAAGTGCGCCTTACCAGTAACCCTCCTCCCGGAGGCCATCTACTTTGAGTGGCTCACAAAGAACGAGGTCGTATACCATAAGCCGCAATTCAAAAGGAAGTTTTCTGCTGCCGTCAGTACAAACAACTGAATGGTTTGCGCCCTCGGGAGCCTTACAGAAATGGAAACGGGCTCGCATCAACTTTTTGAGGTTGAGCTTTCTGCAATCGATACAATGTATTAGTGATCGGTTCACAGAAGAACAAGCGAGATATTGAATATGAATAGAAGGAAATTAGGCGGGAATGTTGCAGAGGCCCGGTGTATTATTGAAGGGAGTTATGCCTCACCCTCGAAGACCGCCCAGGTTGATGCGAAGTTGCCTTTTTTGGCGCCCTGCCGCTCCGTCGTGGCATTCTTAGAATGCTGCTTGGTGTCAGTACCGGAATCTTTGAAGATGAAGGTAAAAAAAATCGTTCATGGTTGAGCTGGACATCAAATCCGGCCTTGGGTGGTGGGAAAGGTGTGCCACTCGCCGCAACACCTTGAGGGACGGACAACACCTTCCTGTGTAGGGGCAAAGCGAACGCCAAGGTTTCCAATAAGAGTCAAAATAGCCACAGACATGACTTGCGTGATGAACCTCCACTTGCCAGTTTCGACTTTTGAAGGCTTATTATTGCGAAATTCAAGCAAAGTTTGACATGGACAACAACAACATGCGGCACACAGGGGATAGGAAGCAAAACTGGAAACATGCAACGAATGCTTCAGTAACAGTAGGTTTTACCTCCAAGTTACTAGGTATTTGTGATTCGAGAGTGACCATGCTTTGGCGTACAAAAGCCATCTGGGCAACACGCTATTACAGAATGACCGTCAACCTGAAATGTACCGCTCGACCAACAACTTCATATGACGAGCCACCTCTTGCTCAGGCTCTCCGTTTGTGACATACCGATAGTGGGCAATGTACTCGAAATTCTTTGGATGAATCTTGGGCAAGTTCGCCACTTGAACTGAGGTCTTGCCAAGAGACTTGGTCTTTTTCAAGAGGGGCAACAAATCGCTGAACACCATCTCAGCAAGAAGACGTGCCTCCACTTCCCAGCGTGTGGGAGTGCCTTTGGTCTTGATCAAGGCTGTGTTCCGGTACCTCAGGGTATATCGGAAGCCCAAATCCAAACTTTCAAGATTTTCGCAGTGACTGAGAAGTCGAGCAACTCGTCGCGAACTTGCCCTGTAGTCCTTCTGGCTCCACAGCGGGAAATTTCCAAGTATGGGGTGTTGGCGAGCACCGGATCCTTGGAAAGGTTGCGACAGCTTGATTGCGCGTATGTTGGCGGCTCTCGGTCCGATTCGTTGCAGCCAGATGTCAAGGTACTCCATGTCCTCGATCTCGAACGTGGTTGAGTAAAGCATAGCTCTGGCATCGGCATGGACCGTCTTGCAGGTGCGCAGTAAAGAGCCAGAGACACGACAATCTGGATCTTGTCGAAGGCGCTTGTCGGAGCGATCCCAATAGATTGTAATCTGGCTCCGTGCGAGAGCTAGGTCATAGACCATGTTACGTATCTCAGGTGGCAGTTCTCTGGAAGTTCTTTGTCAGCTTCAGCCCACCTTGAATAGTCGAAGTGGATACTTGCAGAAAACCCATTTTGGTGTGGAATACTTTTGCTCTCTTGTCGAAGTGAATGAGTTAGCATGTGGTTCGGAGAGCAAACATGAGCCAATTGATACGTGGATGAGAACAGGGGAGTTCGGTCCGATGATGCTTGAAAGTTGTGAGTCGATAAAAAGCCAAATTCGCCAGTAGTACCTTGCTGCGTAAGTTGTAGCGACCATTATCAATGCTGGATAAGGCAGCATGTGGTCTTCTGCGAGAGGGTTGAACGGAAACACTTTGCGAAGCCATGATAATACGTAGGAAGATTCCTTCGTGGTGGTAACTTGAGGTTGGGATGCACTTGGCTCGAAAGAATGTCCATCTTGTTGGTCAACTGAAATAGTTTAAAAGCCACATATCTGACCACCTTCTATCTTTTGGAAATGGCTAGAAACAGTCTACCCGAATATTGAATGAGCGTATTCGTGGAAGTGAAGATATCTCGATCGCACCTCGTGTTTCATTTCCAGTCAAAGCCGACGTCCCTCTCAGGCATTGTCACCTGCTTCCACCCAGACAAAGAAACATCCTGCCACTGCAAGGCATCCACACTGATTGTGCCCTTGAACGAGCGACAGTCGTTTCCAGAAAATACGACATATCCCCTGCCCGTTTCACTTCCTTCCGGATTAGACTTGGCCATGCTCGATTCCGCATTCGACTTCACCTGACCCTTCCACTGGAACCAGAATTTGGGTGACCTGAAGCTGTTCTTCTCAAAACTTTCGAATCTTCTCTTCTCCTTGGTTTCAGTCTCCGAGACAACTACGTTGTCGTCGCTTTCCACGTCTTGCTCCTCGTCCGAAGCACCAGACTCGACTTCCTTTTCTACCCGATCTTCAGGTTCGTTCTCAACTTCTGATTCCGATGTGATATCATCCCTGGCCTCGAGGCCGTAAACCAGCTCTTCAAGAGTCTTCCTGCTTCCGGTCATGACCAGGCTTGCGTCGAAGACACCAGGCAAACATAGTCTTCCTAACAGCCCACGGCCGTCGTCTGAAAGGCGGAATATCTCCATAGTGGGCAGAGGAGCCTGCCCTTTATTCTTGGCCGTGTTGATCTGATCGCCAAGCTTTTTCGCGTTTGTGCATTTTACTTCGTATCTTCCAAATATTCGTTTTACTTCGAATGCCCCGCCGCCTCGACGCCCCCAGCCACCACCGGCTTTGGATTTGCCAACTCGGTTGTGGACGTGTCTCGTCGAAAATGCCGCGTCCTGCCAATCGTCCATGTTCGAGATGATGTAGGCTTATTGATGCTGCTTTTTGCCTGATGTATGCGCGTGGTGGGAACACGTCTTGGTTGCGAAGAATCTCCGTCAATGGTTCCCTTCTCCTAGGGAAATTGAGCTTAGCAGTCTTGACGTCATCTGTTTCTTAGGCACTACATGTAAGAGCGCCATCGTAACGATCAAACCTCGCCTTGCAGAAGTGGTCGCATCATTAAATATTCCTAAAATCAGTCTCTAAGTGCTTGAGATGCGGACGGCTGCGGGTGCGACTTGAACACACACCTGTCCACCCACGTCTGGTTCATCCTGCCCCGCGCCCACAACCTCTGCTTCTGGCGCCTCAATAGGCCAGGACTGAAGTGGCAGCCGATGTGACCAGATAACTCATACCTGGTCTTCTTTTGATACGGCAGAACATTGTCATCACTTGTGTCCTGAACCTAACAGTTGATTGGCTTCACGCCTGTCAAGGTATTGGACTGAGCTCTGGCTGTTCCAGAACGATGACGTCATACCACACTTTTCAACTTCAACGGGGATTTCAACGTGGACAATTCTTGAGAGTTAGCCTCACAGGCAATTCACCTCAATCTGAAGACTTCCCCATCCTCTGAAATTAGTAATATTGTGATTCAACATCCCGTCGCTTATCGTGGACAATTCTCTAGCTACCTTATGCAAAAGCGACTACGAGCCCAAGGTTGTGATTGAGGAGAACACATTTGGGGATAGAAACGAGCATGGAATTTTCTGAACATGTCGTCGAAGAGAGTTCGGTCGACCGGAGTCTAGATGTTTCCAAAGTCAAAATGGCGCCGCGTCAAACACCAAAGGTGACCACCGGATCGAAGTCAAAGCCAACCAGCCCCACGATCTGGCGGGCTGAGCCGGCTACAACGTCGCGGCGCCCACCAGCGCTAGCAATCCGAAAAGTCTCAGCCGGGCTGTCCCCGGACCGTCAGTGCACCTGTTACATCAGAGTCGCACAAAATGACCGTAGAAAGGGCGAACTGACATTCTTCTGATGGGATGGTCTAGAACACTGAGCAGCGAAATAACCTGCTTCCAACCCCTGTCGAGAGCTCCCCGCAGTGAGATGCCTGAGCCCCTCCGTCGAGTGTGACGTCAAGGGGCTACGAATGTGTGCCGAAAGCATGACCCCGCAGCGCCAATCACATCCGCCCAACGACAACCGGGATTTCCTGTTTTTGGAGCTGGAGTCGTCACTGGAGGCCAGAGCTCTGGGCGATGTCATAAAGGCGATCGAGCCCCAGGTGCGCGAGCGCCGTGTCAAACTTTTCTCACACGACTGAACCCCGCGATAGAAAAAAGAGACAATTTTGTTGCCAAATACACCAAGACTACACGAAAAAGCCACATAAACATACATCAACATGGGCGACGAGAACGAGTCGAAGTCGGGAACCATCTACTCCCGCAACAAGGAAGACACAATCGAGGCCGAGACGCTTCTCTGGCGTGCCATGTGCGACAACAAGCCCAAGGCCCTCCGCAAGTACCTCGACAAGGACGCCGTCCTCTCCCACCCGGGCGACAAGGTCTACTCACCGAAATCGAAGCCCACCCTGCAAGAACACCTTGACGACTGGGAGCCATGGACGGCGTACCGCATCCAAGACGACCCTGAGTTCGTCGAGATCGACCTGATGAGCTCGAGTCTGGTTTACAAAGTTACCGCATGGCGCCAGAAGGGCAAGAAGCTGGTAGCGACCGAGGGCATCTGCAACAGTGTGTGGAAGCAGGAGCCTGGCGGCGAGTGGACATGCTGCTGCCACCATATGAGTCTGATTTGATCGAGCATGTATTAGAATGATGGGCGACTAGCATGTACAGCTGATGATGCAGGGACGTGTAAGAGGGATGGAGACTGGCGTTTTGTAAGACTAGCGAGATGGCTCGCGGGCGCTTGATGATTTTCGGTTTCTTAGTTAGTCTGAGGTACAGCTCTTTAATGAACTTGCATTCATATGACATGAGAACAAAGCCCGAACCGAGCTGCTGGCGGGAGCCTGTGGATGCGACCATGCATAAGAAACGCGTCAATTGATTGTGACATGCATTCACATGCTGTCGGAGCGCCTTGCTCAGTAGGTGCCAGACCGGCAAGCTTCACTCTACATATCAAGGCGGGACAGCAACCGACCGCGACCAACATGTACTATTCAAGGTTTGTGTTTGTTATGGTTGCCGACGCCTAGATGAGCAAACATCCGCAAGATCTATAAACTTTGCGTGGAATATGTCTACAGGGTAGCGGAACAGAAGTAGGTAATTGACAAAGGAGGGAAGGGTGCTGGCGGACAGGTGATAGTTTGGAGGTAGGTAAGGGGAGATTGAAGGACAAAAGTAAACATTACAAATGAAGACATCGTATGGGATAGCCCAATCTAAATACAAAGAATTGCGTCTCCAGCCCACTTGGGCTCAGCATCCTCGCAATGGAGGAAGTTCCCAGGTAACACCGCGGGGAGGTTTGGAGTCCGTCTTCGTTACCCAGAGAAGTAGTGATAGGCTCACCGGGGCCATAGCGGAAGCTGAGGAGGAAGGCTCAGCCAGGAGGGGGGTTAGGGGAGAGAGTGAGGAAGATTTGTTTTGTTTTGTTTTGTTTTGTTTCTGATCATTCTTTGTTCTTTTCTTCGTTCCTGCTGTTGCTTTCTTTCATTTTTTTGTTCTTTTTGTATTTGTTTGTTTCTAGGAGGTCTTGATCTTGGCTTCTTTTTTTCTCTTGTCTTTTCTTTTCTTGTCGTTGTTTTTCTTGTCGTTTTTTCTTCTTCTTTTGTTTTCTTCTTGTTTTTTTTCTTCTTGTAAATAAGAGAGACGGAGATAGGAGCGGTGAGAGACGACGATGGAAGAGAGTGCGACGTAGGAATAAATGACAATAGATAGCAATAGATAAGAAAAGACACTGGAAGAAATGGCAGTAAGTTATAAATGTGAAGAAGATACCTTAGGTAAAATAGGAAGAAATGACAATAAATGGTAAGAGGCGGCAGTAAATCGTAAGAAGTGATCACAAACAGCAGGAAATGGCAGTAGATGTGTAGAAGAGATGTAGAAAGAAATGGCAAGGGATGTGAAGATATAAGAAATAGCAGTAGATAGTGATAAATGGCAGTAAATGGTAAGACTGGCAGTAAATGGTAACATATAGTAGTAAATGTGAAGGGAAGATGTAGAAAGAAGCGGCAGTAGATGGTAAGATATGGCAGTAGATGTGAAGAAGAGATGTAGAAATAAATAGCAGGAAATGTGAAGAGTTAAAAAACAGCAGTAGATGGCAAGAAGTGGCAGCAGATAGTAATATAGATGAAGAGACGTGTGAGGGAAGTCGGGAGGTAAGGGAGTAGAGAGTTGGGAGGTAGAGAGTTGGGAGGTAGAGAGTTGGGAGGTAGAGAGTTGGGAGGTAAGGAGGTAGGGAGGTAGAGTGGGTGGATAAGTATGTTGGATAAAGATATTGAGTAAGAGTAAGAATGATGGAGAGATTGGAAGGGAAGTGAGAGTGAGTGAGACTGGGTTTATATATATTCTGGGAGAGGGGTAAAATGACAGGAAAGACGTAAAGGTGGCCGAGACGAAACGAAGGGTTGGCTGGATTAGGATGAGGTAAGGACAAGGTTGAAGAGATGAAATGATCGCAGGACGGAAAGGTGGGAGACGCAAAGTTGGAAAGACAGAAGGGTTGAAAAAGAGATTTGCGTTCCCGGCCCACTGGGCTTAGCATTCACCGAAGATCAAGTTCCCAGGCAACATCACAGGGAGGTTTGGAGTCCGGGTCCGTCGCCCTGAGAAGTAGCGTTGTGACACACCGAAAAGCCATGGGTAACCATATGACGGCCTTTTGGTTCTGGGGGTCTCTGGGTTTCTGACCTTTTTTGTGGTTGTTCCATTGCGTTTTATGAGGGGCTCACGGCTGGACGTCTACCGGTTCTATTGCATTGAATTGGCCGGATTTGAACGAAACACAAACTCACCTGGCGTGAGGAGGAGTGCCGTCGAATGATCATACAAATCAGTACTAGTATTCTGGAGAGCGGGTCCCAGAAACCCGGGGAAACTACATTTCTGCGAGTGCCGTTATGGTGGCGGCGTCCATTCATCACGTAAACCTTGAACCTCTGATCTGCCTCAGGCTCCCTTGGTTTGGTCATGCCAAGTGACAATACGAGGCTGGAAGTTTGAACCTGGAGCGGTCCGGAGCTTATTTCAGCAAAAGCTATGTGGAATCTCAAGTGTTTATGCACAATTTGGACCTATCTATTCGACCTGCATGGTTTCCTGGTATGTGTTGTGCGGTGTCCGCTTGCTGGCCTGTACTGTGCACTCGCTACCTGGACGATTAGCATAGAACCCAAAGGAAATTTAAGAACTTGACTGGGGACCTTTGCAGATTTAAGTCAACTTGAAAGGTCTCTACATTGAGCGTGTCGAACGTCTAGAGGTCAATCTGATACTTCGATGACTCACTGACGCGCTTGCTCATGTGACCTTGGCCGGAACCAGGTTGGTCTACTAGATAATCTGGCCAAGGTTTGCTCTAGGTGGTTGCTTTCAACCTTGCTTGACAACTGCCGCCAGGGGCAAATGGGTCGACGGCGTCTGTGCCTGGAACTTAGTTGACTCTATTTTCCCTTCATCTTGGGAAGGGATCGAGCCTGGCTCTTCACCGAGATTTTAGAGCAGCTGATGGGGTTGCAGAACTCTAAGAGTGCGGACTTGACCTGTGAAGAGTCTGCTAGACTGCTCTAGAGGTTCCAGACAGGTAACCGGTTGTCATCAGGGCCATGTTGTATTTCTAATCAACGCATACTAGCACACTCTTGCCATATGACGACGTCAAACTCTGTATGGCATGAAAGCGTCCTATTCGAAGATACCGATTCCGTATCCATGTGCCCCTTTCTTATCTTTGTGTCCATTAAGGCCAACAATGTCCCCATCCGATTTCCGCTTGTTAGAAGACCTCTCACCCAGGACTTGAACGTCAGGTCCATCATCGTTGACCAACTCAGGTTTCCACCCTGTGCCACTGCCAAGGTTGCTCACACCCGCCGGGTTCGTCTCCGTGATGTGCGGGCCCCTCTCGCAACCCTCGACGTTCCCATTCCTCTCGCAGCAACTCCACTTGAAGCCATCGGGCTTGTCTTCTTTCCAGCACGGGTCATCCTCCAACTGTTCCCAGTCGTTCTCGTCCCAGATGTCAATCGAATCCCATTCTTTACTAGACTCATCCAGTTCAAACTCTCCTGTAAAATATTGTGAGTCGAGAATGTTCGTGCTCGCTGAAAGGCTACGCACCTGGATGGTATTTACAAGCATCGGGGTCTTGCTTGTCGCCTTCAACTCGCTCGTGACATCGGCTGCAAACCAAGCTTGCAGGCTTCGCAGACCCGCTAGTCGTTGTCATGGCCGAAATTTTCGCCTGACTTCCAAGAAGTTGCCGTGCCATCTCAACAGCCTTCTTCCTGGTCTCCCGCTCCCCACAAAGCGAGATCAGGACTGTTCGCGCCATGCCTTCGGGCATACCCCTGATGACGTCTAGTTCCTGATCCACACTTCCATCCTGGAAAATTGGCATCGCGTCTGTCGCCGCGCTGCGCAAGCACCTATGCTCAACTTGGCTTTGAAAAGAAAGTCTGATAGTAACGAGAACCTGTGTCGGAAATGAATGGATCGCGAAGCGTCAAGGTGGTATGTCTGCGACGACGAAGCGCGTTGGAGAAGAAAGTTTGACGCGTGAGGGAGAGGCCCACCCCGCGACTGTCGGAAATAGCGACTTTTTGGAGGGGAGGCTCGACAACGTTGCTTTTTCCTGACTTTCTTGGGGAAAGTCAGGGGGTCGGTCATACGAGGACGCAACTCTGCTGACATAATGTCTTTATTGAGCTACTTACAACGGCATACTGTGCAGTTGTAGATGCCATCATCAGCCGAGGCTTCTGGGAGATACACGATACTCCTGTGACCATTCTCATCGAGTTGCGAATGAGCATAGTCAGTCAGCACAACAAAACGACCTGTGAATGATGACACGAACTTGGGGTCAATGTTCCTGTGTCGCACCTCGTGGCGGCCAAAGCCAAAGTGGTAGACGATGACGTAATGACCGCCGCCACACCCGAACGAGATGAACATCTTAGACGCGCGGATCCCTCCGCTGCCATCATCATGTCATCAACATCTATCGCGCAAATCCAGAAACTAGGATAGCCTAAGTATGTTAATAACCCATCATCCAAGATGGCACTGCAGCCCCAGCCAGAGTACAGAGATATCGACGTTGAACTTGAACCCCTCGACGAACCGCAAACTTTCCAGCATCCGGACTCTCCGTTGCCGTACTTCGACGAGCCTACGCCGCCAGGAACACCAGACAGGACCATGGACGCAACTCCAAAGTGGATGACCACGGCGCAGCCCTGGGGAAAAGCTCTCTCGCGAAGAGCTGTCGACCTCTTGAAGCCGAGGGTTGCCTGGGGCTACATCATCTGGACCTTCATCGGGCTCTATGTGCTCTACTGCCTCATCATCCGATCGCCTCTCTTGGCATCCAAATTGCCCGGATACTCTGGACGCTACGGTGTTGGCGCGATTGATGTCGAAGTTGCCGTCACATCACCACGGAAAACGAGTGATTTGGTCTTCAAGGACGGCAAGGCCGCCTTCGATCTCGAGACTGTTCTCTTCACACTCTACTACCCCACGACCAAGGATGTACGAGGAAGACGACCACGTCACTACTGGATTCCCAAGCCTGTTAGCTTAACCGCAGAAGGGTATGCTCGCGCAGCGCACTTCAACAACTTCATCTCGAGACCAATCTTCACGTTTGCATTATGGGCTATTGCTGGGAGTATCACGATCCCGGCCGAGGTGGACGTCCCACTGGTGCCTCTCGACGATAAGTCTGGAGAGAGGTTTCCCGTTGTGGTGTTGTCGCACGGACAAGCTAGCTCGAGGACGGATTACACGCACTACTGCGGCGAGCTAGCAAGCTCCGGGGTTATCGTAGCCGCGGTTGAGCACCGCGACGGCAGCGGCCCCGGGTCCGTTGTCACCACTCCGAGTGGGGAGAGGAGGGTGATGTATCTCAACAAGAAGGAACTCCGCGGCGGAAAGGAGATGGAAGACGACGATTTCAAGTTTGAGCAGCTCGCCTTCCGCCAGGCGGAGATTGAGGAGACGATTGCCGTGCTGAGATCACTTGATGCCGGCCGTGGCGGAGACATCTTTGAGAGAAACGCTAGAAAGGAGGGCAAGGATCTGGAGATGTGGGCGAACCGCCTCAACTTCTCGGAGACGGTCATCGCAGGTCACTCGTTCGGTGCCACGGGCGCGTTGCAGGTCCTCCGAGGCGCGACAACGGACGAAAACCCAGCCGTCGGCGGTATCATTCTCGATCCCGGGAAGAGCAGCGGGCGGCTGAACACGGATATCGACGTGCCGATTCTGGTGGTACACTCGGACTCGTGGTCGAAGAAGGTTACTATGTTCTTTGGGAGGCCGCACTTCGACACCGTGGGAGACATTGTGAAGGATGTGCTCAAGAGGGTTGGCTCCAGTTGGTTCCTGACAAGCATGAAGACGAGCCATCCTAGTGTTACGGACGCGCCGCTTATTGAGCCTTTGCTGTTGAGGTGGACGACCGGAGCTACGATTAATGTTAATGAGGGTTTAAGGGAGTATGTGAGAGTTTCGATGGAGTTTCTCGAGTTCTTGAGGAATGGCACAAGAGGAGGAGTGCTTTCTGAGGGGCCTACGCACCAGGAGTATGGCGAGGACACTCGGACGGAAGAGCAGAAGGAGAGAATACCGAAGGAGGTGATGAAATATTGGGAGATTCACGTCGCGCCACCTCGAGATGAGTAGATCCAAGGTAGAATGATTGTCCATTCAATGTATCGTGAATTGACGCTGACCGGCAAAGCCTGTATTTTCGGTGTAATCACCCTCGTTTGTTGGTGTCTAACCCACTATCGTGGGCCTTGAGGTGCCGTAAACATGGGATGCCTGTCTTGTTTGGCCTGTCTCTGGCAGGACAAGGCGAAATGTTGCAGACAGATCGTCCTAACACCGCCAGAGCGATGATGATCTGCGCTCTAGCCATGCGCAACCCGCAGCAAGCTGATGTTGAAGCCTCACATTTGACAAACGAAACATCGTGAGGCCGCCGTCGTCTACGAATATGCCCCGATCCAGTCATCGCAAGCGGATTTGAGATATCAGGCGATTTGATGATGTGGTTGAGACGAGACAAGACAAGACAACTGATTCGGATAATATTTCTGCGCTGAGGAATCATCAGTCTAGGGAGGCCCAGACGGTGCCGGGGCGCTCAGGAATGCGTGCTGTACCGGCACGGGGACCACCCGAAGAAAGGGAGACGAACCGGTGGAGTTCTGTTTGGGGGCGTCTTTTGGGGGTCTTGTCGGGGATTAGGGGCGCTCTTCTAGGCTGCTGGAATGACGTGCGGCGGCGCATCGCTTAAAGGACGAGGTTAAAAGATTTGCTGGGTACGGGGGGTTTCGTCGCAAGCGCTGGAGAAACCCTGTCCAGCTGGTTCCCGAGGGGGGGTTGCGTCGCTGAGACAGCGCGATTCCAGGTATTCGGAGGAGATGGGTCGATTTTCTGGCCGCAGTGTCTTATCCGGCTGGGGCTGTTGGTGGTGACGAACTCTGTGTAAGATGGAGGATGGGGGCGGGTTTTGGGCGTTGGTCATCTTTTCTTGGTGTTTCTGATCTTTCTGATTATTGAGTGATTTAGCAGTGTTGGTAGAGGTAAGTAGCGCGTTGTTCTACAAGCGCAAGGATTGAAGGGGCGGGCCTTGTTGCGTCCTTGTCGCGTTACACGAGAGTTGCGTGCTAGATCTTTGTGTAACGCGAGATGAGAACCTCATTCGGTGGATATGTCCCTGTTCATGTTCCAAAAAGTCTTCGGATACTGTTCAATCAGATGTTCAAACACAATCAACAACGGGCCACTTCGTGAAGGGGTGACATTCCATTTCGAATCAAGGCGGTGAAGGATGAATCAATCGCTTTTGGGGGGTCAGACAGGTGAGGCGGACTAATGGGCTTCACAGGCGAATAGCAAAACGGCTGGGCGGGACGGCGTACCGCTGGCATGGAAAGAGGGTGAGACACGCGCAAAAGACAACCGCTGCGTCGTCTTCCTGCCGGTCGGGCTGCCTCCGCTGACAAAGGGAAGAGAAATTCTCCCTCTTTCCCTTGCTTGGGCTAGCGAGACAGTGTCCGAGACAATGGGGGCCGGTGCAGAAGTAAACGTTCAACGTCAGTGGCCGGATTTGGTGTGCGTTTTACCAGCGGCGACTTAGTTTTTGTGATAGATGACGAGGAAAGACGCGATGGCATGTTCCTGGTTGTGTTGTTTCCAGTCTGGTGTCAAGACCAAAGGTAGGGAGAATCTGGTGTGTTTGGGATGGCGGGGGAAACAGTGGTGGTTAGTGGACCAAAATGCTGGGTAATAGGGGACTATCGTGAAGACTCAAGACATTGGGCTAACAAGATGTGTGTGGCGTCCTTCAGCCCAAGACAACAACACAGAGAGATTGATAACCTGCCCAACAAGACGCATAATCAGGACGGTAAATCGAGTTTTCAGGTCGGCTCAACTGCCGCATGTCAGCTTCGCTTGCCTCCCTGGGTCTTTCGTCAGCTGTGACATCAACGATTTAACTGGATGTTACTGCAGCCTAGTGTCACAGTGTCATCGATATCAACTTCGCATACAGACATATTCTCCGACTGAAACACATCCAGACCGGTCGTCCATTCCAAGATCAATGACCCGTCAATCTTAGATCAACAAGCAGCCATCGTCGGCAAAGGCCGGGGTTGATGGCGCGGCTTAACGCACGCTGCCAGCAGTGCAGGGGTGCTTCCGGCTCGGTTAACACTGTTCGCGCAGTGAAGTGATCACAGCCGCATCTCATCACTTGTCGACTCTCTCTAGCACGAAGGCATCATGCCATCTCTTCACCGAGTATGCCAACGAAGCCGAGGCGCCTTAGATGAGACAGCCGAGATGCATCCCCGGCCACCAATAGCCGCGCCGGACGACGTGCGCGAGTCCTCACCGAACGACCCTCAGACAACTCGGTGTGGCGTCTTCGTTTCTTCTTCCGCTCTTGTGGTGTTTAGTCAAAGGCCCTGCCCGGCTGGGCGGAATCTCGTCGCTCATTAACGAATCCCAACAGGCTCGGAATAAGTTTTTGGTGCCCAAAAAGCAAAAGCAAAAAGGAAAAAAAAACGGGGGACCCGACCAAGTCTGCGGCCCCATCGTCCGCCCGCCCCAGGCTAGTTATTTCGAATTTAGAGGACGGAGCCAAGAACAGGATCGGCCCGCTGGCAGGGTGGATGGGCGGCGCACCCGCGTTCTGCTCTGCGTTGCTTGCTGTCTTCCCTCGACGAGCCTTGGACGAATATGGATGGTCGCATACATGACCAGATCTCGGGGAGGGCAGCCGACTGACCGTGCGGCCGGGACTGCAGTTCGATTTGGGGATTGATGGGACTATGTGTGCGATGTGATTAGTCTGGTTTACGGGAAACAAACGTCTGTTCCTGGATGTTTGGCGATGAGGTCTAACTCTTTGTTGATGTAGTTCGCTTCCCCAAAGGAGACGGTTCATCGAGTCCGGCCAACGGACATTGGCCCCAATCTGGCTCTGGCGCTGACCATCTGGCATTGGCGTGTTCGTACCATGTTGGCACTGACTGGGTGATTGATGGATGGATTGATTGATTGTTGGGCTGTTGATGCTGTTGCTGTTGGAACATGACCCCCCGGTTTGAGTCCGGTCTGGACGCCTTGATTTTTCTGGTTCCTCTTTGCTGATCTTGCTCGTTTGCCCTGAGTCGTAGGAGGTCCCCTGCCGACTGACTGAATCTCCGATCTTTGACTGGATGAACCGCCAACTGCGGATTATTTTACTGTCGCTACGCGCGCTTTGCGCTTCAAAATCCGCCTAGCCACCCACACAAAAGTGACAAGGTACACACCCCTCCCACCCCCGTTCCCCAAATAATTCCCCATCTTCAAAAATGAAGCTGGAATTCGATTGGATTGACAGCCCTAACTCTGCGTCTCCTCTGCTGCCCGCATCCATGTCCAATGTTCCAATGTTTCCCATGTTCCGCCTTCTCACCCTTCCCACCACCCTCTCTCTCTACCAAAGACAGAGGCAAGAATCTCCAGTCTCCAAGGAAATCGCCCATCCAATCTCCCCAGTTCCCTTGCGACATTGACGCCGCGGCAGACCATCGGTGCCTGCATTTGACCGTCGTACATGACGCCATGCACACCCTTCGTTCCCTTTTCGGGGATTCTTCTCCCCCCATCCCCGATTCCACACACTCTTGGAGGAAATCAGGGACCTGGGAGGAGGGAAAACCTGCAGTGCAATGCATGAGAAAAGGCACGTACGTACGATACGGATCGGAACATACAGCAGCAACAGGGAAAAGCTGGAGCGGCCCAGATTCCGTCCCGTCCCCGTCCCCGGTCAATCCATCACATCAGTCAGCACGGCCAGCGCAGATTCCCCAGTTTCAATTGAAGAGTCAATCCATCGTGGCGCCCGGAGAACCGTGATTTGCTGGCATGCTCACCACCACTCATCTGATCTGCGAGACATTCAGTGGCATGGGCACCGGACGGCAGAACACTCACGTATGTCGACCTGGCATGATGCTAGATGGCATGGCATGGCATGGCCCATGGAAACAGAACAGAACACAACAGCCGTATGTACGGTAAATACGGCTCGGATACAGCACATCGCAGCACACGCACACACCTACGATATGTACCCTGCATCCGGACAGCCAGCAGCACCGCGGCCGCGCTGCCTGCGTCGTGGCATGTCATTCACTTCACACACACAGTCTGTCATGCTCATGGATGCCCAGCGGGCAGGCTGGGCAAAGAGAAGGTGAGAGAAACCTGTTGACCGTCGGTAACAAAGTCTGTCTCGTCTCGGTCTCTGGTTCGAAATATGACAGAAAATCGTGAATGGTCACGAGCCCGGCCCCGGATCCCTTCCTCGATTGCTTAAACGGGCACCTTGCAGCACGCAAATACAGCCCTGATGGACCATGTACCTCAATTAAGGCCAAATCGACATGGTCCCCGCAAGGTATTAGTCTGAGTCTGTCTAGTCGCCGCCCGCCGCCGCCGCTCCGCCCGCCGTGCGCCGCCTGCTACTGCTGCTGCAATGCTGGCTGCTGCGTCTTGCTGCCGCTGCCGTTGCCGTCCCCGTTGCTCGCTTTCTTTCCCCATGCTTGCAATGCTGCTTCTGCTGCTGCTTTCCTATTTGCTGGGCTGGCGGTCACAGTTCTCTCACGTTCCGTGAGGTCATGAACAGACGCCGGTCGGCCGTCGTGGATCATCCACACACACCAAAAAAGAGCACCCCCATCAACCCATCCCCATCTCCTCCGTCCCGGCAATGCACATGCTGCCACCATGGAACGCTGGAGTCTGCGTGATTCTCTCCCCGGCCGGGCCCCTCCCCTCCATCTCATCTCGTCTCGTCACCTCACCTCAGCCAGCCATCCAGCAGCCTGCCTTTCTTCCCTCCCACCACCCCTTCCAACCAGACCAGACCCTTCCCACCCCTTCCCAGTTCATGCTCCGTACTCCGTTAATTGCTCCATAACAAAGGCCCCATCAAACAAGTCTTTTGTTGGTCTCGCCCCCCCAAGGGCCGGCCGGCAGAAAAAGGGCCAGAGGGGCCGTCCGTCCCAGCCGCCGTATCTGTTGTCGCATATCGGTGCGGACGGGGGAAGCCTTCTGACTCTCATTGAACACTTCCACTCACTCCCGTCTTGTTCGCTTTCTGCTCGCCCGCCCGTCAGACTGTCCACTCATCTTCCCACTTCTGTCCTCTTTTGCCCAGTTGCTTCCGTTCCGTCTTATCCACGTTCAACAACCCGCCCTCCGTCCACCACTCACGCAGCCGCGCATCCCCAGTCAACCACCCTTCCCGCTTGCTGCCCATCCATCTCTACACTACACTACCGCCGGCCGTACCATTCGCATCCCCAACGCCTCCACCCCCCTTGAAGACACCTCTTTATTTTTTTTCCCTGGCTAATGCATCCGTGAGCTGACACATCCGGGGAAGGGCTTCCGGCGACTGAACCCAGAACCCAGAAATAACCCCCCAAAAAGAGCCGAGGAGCCTCAAATATCTCTTCCCCCAGAAAATCAAACCCATCCCCATAAACCACCAAAGCCTCGAGCTTACCCTCCACAGGGTGGCGCCATGTCAACGGCAATGGACATCGCAGCATCATCAACAACCATCGAGCCGCCGCTCTTCGACTCGGGCATCGAACCGCTCGAAGGGGCGTCCGGCAACACTGCACGCACCATCCTCGTGGCACTGTGCGTGGACGCGAGCACGCGGGAGAAGGCCCTGCGGAACTACTACAGGCTCATGCACTACGAGCAGCAACTCTGTGGACAGGAGCTCATCCGCAACGCCAGCGCCATCACCACCACTATGGGCTCAACCAAGAGGAAAGCCGTCGGGGAACCGAAGATCTGTCTTCAGTGCGATGAGATCTTCACCGAAGACCAGAACCAACTAGGCGCTTGCTGGTACCACTCAGGTAAGAGAATACTTACTCCCTGTTTCCTTCTGTTCTCTATCTTTTTTTTTCTGCTCACTTTGTCATCAAGACAACTGCTATTTTCGTCATTGCCGTATTGCTTGTCTTTTTTGATGGGGTTCTAGGGGTGGACGGAATGGGATAGTGAGCTTTCTCGGTTACCTGAACTAACCATGACTCGTCTAGGCGAGCTGGAACTAATGGATGAGAGCGCCATCGACCGTGAGCCGGCAGAAATGGCGCTGTACGATCTGGACACGGAGCCCATCCGCGCCAGACACCCGGAGGCCTTCCGGTGGTGTTGCTGCCGGAAGACGGGCAAGGCACGGGGCTGCACGCCTGGCCGCCACGAGTCCAACCCGGACAGGAGCAAGAAGGGCCGCGGAGACTTCTCGGACCTCGATGAGGACTCGCTGGATCTCGACGACACATCGTTAGATGACGACGACGACGATGATGACGATGACGACGGCGACTCCTCGGAGCACTCGCCCGGGAGCAGCAACCACGACGACATGCATCATCACCATCAGCAGCCGCAGCAGCAGCAGCAACCGCAGCAGCACTCGCCAGCCAACGGGCGGCATTGACGGGAGCACCATCCCGCTTGGACCATTTTTCCAATGACGTTGAAAAAGAGTTGTTTGGATCTGTTTTTAGTTTGGTGTTTCTTTCTCGGTTGTCGCCCAACACGCAATCAGGGGGCGGGCACGGGACGGCACGGCACGAAGAAAAAAAAAAAGAGGGAAGAGACCAAAGGAAAAAAGTTCTTGCTCGAGCGCACTTCGCTCTCTTGGATCCGAGTTTGATAGACCGGTCAAGGGGAAAAAAATCCGTATTTTTTTGGGCGCGGTTCTTGTTTCGAGCAATCGGATGGTTCCCGGTCCCTTCCGCGGCGCTGCGGTCTGGTCGGTCAACGGTCACAGCCCAGATACGCGAGATGATGGGCTTTATTGTTGTTGGCAAGGGCATTGGGCACTTATTGTGTTGGGAGGAGCAGCGACAGACGACACATGGTTTTTAATGATTTTTTTCCTTTCCTTCACTGGGAGGCACAGCATTGGGAATTTGCTCACAAAATGGGCACACACACACAAGTGGCCTGGTTGATGATGGGGAACACAGACACAGACACAGATCTGGGTATTGGGAAAGGGGGAGGCAACACACGCATACATGCACACACACAACGCAAACAGCCATTTTGGAATTTACTTGGACTTTTGTTAGTTGGTCACCTCTTTTTGAGAGGGGGAGCGGGGAGTCAGTCATTCTCAGCACAGCGGGAAGCCGATTTCGAGCACGACACTGCGCATACGGCACAGCACATGATTTTTAGTGTGGCACAGAACTCTCACTCGGGGGAGGGCATGGGAAGCGGGCATTTTGGTCATGGGATGGGAGGCAAAGCAAGTCATTGTACCTTAGGAGTCGAACAACAAAACGAAAGGAGAGGCCAGAGAGACGTAAATTGATCAACGGGGCAGCCCGATTGCGTGTTACACAAGAACCGGGCAGACATTGAAGTTTGAGCATTCTGGCAGGGGACGAAAATGAGCTGATCAACCGATGGCAGAGTTTCTGCCGGCACGAGGCAACCCAGTTGCCTCGTCTCCTACAGATTAAAGGACAGCCAGCAGCAGCGACCGCACTTTTGACAGCGTTGCAAATGCAAATCGAGATTCCCAAAGGCGGTGGCGAGATGCATGCCCGACTTGACCCATGCATGCATTCCGCATTTTTCACGCACACGCGCACATGTGGTGAGATGGGATGGGATGGACTTGTTACCCTCTTCCGGATTTCCCTTGTGTGCTCTCCCAGTCAGAATGCGATATCATCTGCAGCGCGCACTCTGCAAGGGACACCGTAAGCAGCCTAGCATAAGACACATCGGGGGCGGCCAATGGGGTTCGGCGGGAAGAGCTGATGGGCAGTTGGCCCTGTTGTGTCGCCGTACGGATCGATGTGTGCTGCCCACCACCACCACCACCACCGCCGACCGACCCCGGCCCTGCCTCCTGCTTCCCTCCCCGCGGCACGCCAGGCGAGCGACACGCATGCTTACAGGGCCGGTTGGGCGGTAAAGAGAACGGGGGCGCAAGGCACTTTGCATGCTGTCTGTTCGTGCGTCCAATGGGTTCTAGGGGACGGGGGTCCGATTGTGCATGGGCCGGATGCCGGTTCCGTGCCTCCCCGGGGAGGACGAACCCTGATCGGCGCTGGGAGGGAAAAGCCCAACGGGCGGACAGGATGAGGTGAGAAGAGAGGGAGCGCGTGTGCTGCTGGAGTTGGATGAACGCTCCGACGGATAGTTCCTTTTCTCGCTGCTATTTCCGTCGGGCAGTGGTCAATCAATGCCTAAGTGGTGCGCAATCATGTTGATTGGTGTGTGGGACTAAGGGGGACGCGTAAAGATGCTCGCGGAAGCGCGTTGAAGGTTTGCCGCGGTGGAGTCTTGTTTCCCCCTGTTCACCTCTCTTTCGTGTCACCAACAAGTCACAGCCTGCATATCTGTCGAGAAGTCTGGAGCGGTCCTGTTCATCCGACGTTGCGTCTAGACCTTTCCAGACGACAATTAAGGTATACCGCTACTTCTCGTCTTACGTCACTTGTCAAATCGAACGTGCATGTACTGACAGATGGATGTAGCTAAGCGGGTGCATGAGGGGCCCGTTTGCTGCCAGATACGCTTGAATGTGATCTAGAGCTCCGAAAGCTCTGGAGTCGAACAACGCAGATATGGCCACACCATGGACACCGCAGTCCAACGAGATCTCCAATTTGTCGTTGGAGCATGCGCGTGCTATTCTCCACGCCCTGTGCCAAGAGAGGAAAACCAAGGCCAAAGTGCTCGACCTCGCGAGAAAATTAAAGCACCAGGAGACCCTTAGGCAAGCGCAGGCATCCGCCAAGCCGGCCCGACCGCTTGCCATATGTGTTGAATGTCGTGAAGTATTTGACCCCAATACTTCCGGTCCGCGTGACTGTTTCTATCACCCAGGTTCGTGAATTCCCTCGTCGGCATCTGTTCGAATCCAGGGTCACTAACATTGCTGCGCGAACAGGCTACCTGGAAGTCGACGACGAAGGCGGCTTTTGGGCGGACCATGATGAAGACTGTCACGGTAAAATTGATACTGACGAAATGCGTGAGGAGTTCCCCGATGGCTTCAGATGGGACTGCTGCGGCCAAACTGGAGATGCAGAAGGGTGTCACCGAGGCGCGCACCAATCTGATCAACTTGTGAGCAAGGACGGCATCTCGGCGAATCAGTACGAGAGCGACGAAGAGGAAGATGACGACAACGAAGATGAAGACGAGAACGAAGAGGACGAAGAGGACGAAGCTCAAGAGGAGAAGGGCGAGGACCCGGAAGTCGTCATCGTGGAAGAGAGACAAGTGGTTAACAAGCGCAAAGCTGATGACAGCTTTGAAGTCTCGGTATATGCCCAGAATTCGAAGAGGGATCGTTGGTAAATCGGCGTTCAAGGGCTATGGGCTTTCATAGTTACATCGATTAGGAGAGTTGTAGGATATTTGTGTTCGTTATGGTATGTGTACTATGAGATGTGTTTCAATTGAGATGAACTCCATCGTATGGATATACGTAGATTCCGACTCATTGCTTGTACGTCCGGTCGAACGGGTTGAGATGTAATGCTTTCGTGTCTTTCTCCCGTAGTTTAGTAGAGCCTGCGCCACGATTCTTTTGTGAGCTTTCCATTCAGAGTCTCATCGTCTCTTAACATTGAAGTCTCGTGTTCATCGATGATCTTTAAACTACTCATTTTCCAGCAAATGTTTGGCCTAGTAAGTTGCGCTTAGCAAGCACTGGACGGTTACACTAGAAGGTACCAGGACCATCTGCCCTGGATCAGGTAGTCCTTTAAATCTCTCAAAGGCCATATTGTCCGACCTCCTGCTCCATTCATTCCGCGGGCGCTGGATGAAAAGAGCCAAGCAGTCCGTCCAGCTTTCCCAACGTGGGGGCGTGAATTGCTCATAGTCATTTTGAACCATCGTCGTCCAAAAATAACCGTCTGGTACCCATTCGCCCCTCTTGTCTGGAGACTGCTTATAGGCACGTACCCTCACATTAATCAACGGTACATCACCCGCTCCACGAGGGGGTATATGAAGCCAGGTCGGAGAGAAGCTGTCATTCTGGCGCCATTGAACATCAAGGCAGAAAAGCCGAGGATATCCTTTGGCTATCAAATCTTTTGTCTCATCGTGAATTTGCCGGTTGACTAACATCATAGCCAAAACGAAGTTGAATATGTGCTCGGGCTGCTCATTGGACTGTGTCGCATGTTGAAGCTGGTCGGAGCGAATTGCTTGCCATTTTTTCCAGCCGTGCTTATCATCCATGTCGTTATAATCCTTGGTGGACTTTTCTATAGATTCTCGAAGGTCATCAGCGGAGATAGTATGGTAAATGATTTCGTTGCGAAGCTCGCGCGGGAGTGCCAGAAGCGTCGCTGTAGGCCCCATGTTGGCAATGTATTACGGACTCGAGAAGTAGCCAATGTGAAAAGTTGTCTTGAGTTTCAACGAAAGAAGATTCTTCTTGTGGCGCCTAAATGATGAGGACCTTGATGTTCAAACATGAGGTCAGCTGACCCAACTATCTACCGTACATACTTAGTATCAGACAGTCAAAAAGGCGATCAAGGTATCTAATCGCCACAGCAAGAAAATGTATGTCTGGCGGTCTAGCTGTCTGGCCGGACTGTATCTTCACGCTGAAGCCCCAGCGCAGGATTCCGGACCATGTCGAGCGGCCGGCCGAGACTGATCCTGAGACCCGGCCGGCCGGGATATCGGCAAGTTGTTGGGCTCACCGAGGCAGCTATCATGACAACAAAGTATTGCCTCTCTCTTGGTTAAGCGATGTCTGCAAGCGACTCTGCACAGCTGGGATGAACACCGCCTCCAGCCCCCGTCCGACACCTCAATTCAACCAATCGCATTTCTCATCGCCAAGCCTCCCCGACGTCAAGGGTCCAGATCGAAGGTCATCCCAGCAAATGTTTAGACTGCCCATTGATCCATCGAACGGCCCATGACGTGAATCATAACCGCTACCAACCAGTCGCATCTCCCGGATCCGTTCTCCACGAGGCTAACGCTCGCCCGGGCCAACGAACCATGAAGCCGATCATCCGCCGTCCGTTTTGTCTTTTCTTTCCAAGCAGCTGGGAATCTCCAAGGTCTCAGAAAAAAGGATTGTTGGTCCGTGATTGGATGAAGCACGCAAGAAAAAGTGAAACACGCCACACTGAGACCTAGCCGCCCATCGCCGTTGGCCCTCCCATTCTCCGTCAAACGTTCGGCCGAGAAGCCGAATAGCTTGTTTGGGACTTCGCTTCCTCTTCCATTTTGAGATGCGCCCTCCAACGGCTGGGATGCCCCCGCCACGAAGAAGCATTTTGCGGTGGAAAGCCTGTGTTTCTCAGCCACTCTGCTGCTCTCCTCACCGACGCTCCTTGCATTTCCCGTCGCAAATGAGCTCAAATGGGGTGAAAAGGCCTCGGTTAGATCTGGGCCCGCGATGGAGATGAGGTCGTCTCGATCGTGCGACGGCCTGCTCGGGCTGACGGCTGCCATCGCAAGTTGCCATGCAGTATAAGAATGGCCAGCATCGCATTCCCTCATCCCATCTCGATTCTGGCTTCGGCAGACTAGCAAGGAAAATCAGCGCGACATCCTCCCAAACCCTTTTTCGTGTTCGTTTTCTGCCCACGTTTCTGAAAACCACGTTTTTTGTCCCCTCCTTCGTTCGATAGTTCAAGATGGTTGCCTCGCCGGTCGTGGCTTTAGGCTTTCTTGGCGCCTTGCAAGGCGCCGGCAGTCCGCTTGTGCAGCGGCAGGCTACCGGCTGCGCGACGGGCGTGCACATGATTGTCGCTCGTGCCAGTACCGAGAGGCCCGGTACGGGCATCATTGGCGAGGTTGCGACCAAGGTCCAGGCCCAGATCCCCGGGTCCGATATTACGCCCGTCGACTACCCGGCGCAGCTGAACCCTTACCAGCCGTCTCAAAAGGCTGGAGTTGATGCCATGACGAAGCTGGTCCAGGATTACGCGAAGCAATGCCCGCAGACGAAGATGGTGTTGATGGGATACTCCCAGGTAGGATGATCTTGTCTAGCTGGATGACAGCAGCTAATAGCGATGTAGGGAGCGCACGTCACGGCCGATGTCCTCTGCGGAACGAGCGAATCTGGGTTCGCAGCCACGCCAGCCCAAGCGGCCGATGTCACTGACAAGAGTGCGTATAATGGTGTTGACAACTGGGCAGAAAAGGTCTAACTCTAGCATAGTCTCTGCCGTCGTGCTCATGGGCGATCCCAGCCACGTTGTTGGCCAACCTTTCAACACGGGAACAAGCCAGAAGGATGGCGTGAGTATACCCGGCGGAAGGATCAAACGAAGATAACAGAGTTGGCTAACGGACACACCCGCAGGTCTTCCCGAGGCAGGACAACGCCGCATGTGGCGCGGTTGCCAGTAAGATGACCTCCTTCTGCGATACCGGCGACCCATTCTGCGACAGCGGAGCCAACCTTCAGGTTCACCTGGGATACGTGACCAGGAACGGAGACGATGCAGTCAAGTTTATCGTGGATAAGGTTAACGGCGCCGGAGCTGCGGGTGGAGCGAAGAACACTACTGCTTGACTAGGAGACGCAGGGGCCGGCAGGTCCAGCCTGTTGTGTTTCCAGTATTACATCTTGCTGCTGGCACAGATTGTTGGATTCGTTCTGCTGGTAGCCGCTTGAACTCGGGCCAGGATCCGTACAAAACATAGTCACGTACTGAATACGCACAAATAATCGTCATCGCAGATCAATTACCATAGTATCAAGAATTCATGAGCATTCAGGCTACGCAGCCGGCCGTTGGGTAGTCACGTAGATCTTTCAGAACACCGCATTGGCTCCCTTTCAGTTGGCACTATTGATAGCCCAGGTAGGTAGGTATGGAAGTTTCCTAATTCATGAAGTCCCTTTTCCGCACGAACCATTTTCAGGTCGATCGTCTCCAAGGAATTATTTGCGCCCCAAAGTCCGAAGTTGCAGAACTTGCAGACCGCAATGTCAAAGTGGATACAAGTAGTTTCTGCGGTGATGAAGTCGCGATGCTGAGGTGTTGTTGTAGAAATGAATGCCATGTATTTACAGTAAGGTATGTGAAAGGAAGTGAGTTACAAAACGAAAGGGCGTCGATGCTGCAAAAGCCCGTCTTGCGCAGATTGCCTGGTCTTTCCACGACCATCATCCTCGAGCCCTAAAACTTCCCCATTGAACTGCTTCATGTCTTCTTCGTCCTCCGATATATGCAACGAGAGCAACGAGATGCTGTTTCTTCCAAGCGTGATATCATCACCCAAATCAACCTCAAAGGTCATATCTGGTCTAAACTTGTAATCCCGAATGATTCGTGTGACACCTTCCCGGTATATCCACAAGGTTTTCCTGGATTGAACTTCCAGAGACTTATTTGAAACCCAGGGCACGAGATCGTTGACTGCACAGTGTACGGCCCTCTTCCGGGACTTCTCTGCCTCGATGACATTCGTCAAGCTTCCTATGTTGCTGTTCACATACACAGCAGCGATTGCTCTGATGCTGTCCTTGGTGACTCCCCTACCACACTGACGGAAGGCCTGGTCTAAGATGAGTATTAGATCACATGCGCACTTAAGAACCATCCGCACCGCCGCTGGTGCTTCAAGAAGAGGAGCCCCAAGGGCAAGCGGAATGCCTCCGACAGCCGTGGTATAGTGAATGCAAACAGCACCACCCCAGATGATGAAGGATTGGCTCAAATTCAGAGCCATGAATGGTGCTAGGTTGCCCCACACAACGTCAGTCATCACAGCGTCTATATCACCGATGCTGGCTTTGGGGATACCAAAGGACCCGTGCGCGATTTCCTGGCAGAGCATCTGTGAGATAGTGGGCGTGGTCATAGCCGAGATAACCCTAGGCCCAACAGCAATGCCCGAAGCGGTGACGGTTGCTCTAAGAAGCTTGAGCGTCCTTTCAATGGCTTGGTCGATTTTGGTTTCAACTTCCAGGCTCTGAGCGACCACCATCGCCTCAGATACTACAGGGCTGCTGAAACCGTCGATTGTCATTTGGATCAATGCCTTGATCGAGTCTTGGTCATCTGCGGCACGGTGTATCAATACATGAACTCCGCAGTGTAGAATGTGTTAGAATGACATACATTTGGATACGAATGCAAACTTGACCTTCAGTTGCGGCCAAAAGGGGGAGGTTTCTGGGTTCTCGGCAAAAGTCTGCCTGAGAACGGTTTCTCTGGCTGAAAGCATCGCCGTTTCCTGCATCTCACCCCGATGACGAGAAAGATACTCGTCCTTTTTGGTACCTACAATCACAACTGGTGTCAAGGGGCAAATTTCAATGACTTCTCGCAGCACATTTGCTATCTCATATTGAACTGGACGGGGTGTGTTCGTTTCGATACAGAGCCTAGGAGATTTGCATTAGCAGGAGTAGCTGACGGAAGCCAGAGCAACTCATTTACCATATCGCGTGAAGATTTTGTGCAATGTCTGAGTTACCAGTCCTCCTTTGGAGAAATCTCTTGAATTCTAGGACATCCTCGTTGTTGTATGATCGCAAGCCTTCGGAGTCGTGAATGATAATGCCCGGGTGTAAATCCGACTCAAAGGCTTCCTCAATGTCATGTTGACCCCTTCGATTGAAATTTGCTTGGGTCTAGTAACTGTGTTAGGAGGCCCAGAGTGTTCATCGATTTCGCACATTTACCCACCATTGATATGCCAAAGACATGGTTAACGAGCGTAGACTTCCCAACCCCAGTGATACCGCAAATCAGAATTCTACACGTCGTGGACATTAAGATGTCCCGGCGCCAAGGCTCACAGCTCGCCCCCACGTTGTCGACAAACTTGAAGCAGCTGCGGAACGATTCCAAATGATCCATCAAGCTACCGAGAGCTTTGGGTATTCCGAGGGTAGGATAGCAATCTATCAAAAAATAGACCGATGGATGGATCACCGTCCCGTTAGGGGCTACAGAGAGCAAGTCAGCAGAGTTTGGAAAGCCGCATAGGGAAGTTTGAGCGCTCACAAATGTCGCTATAACCCTTCAGATATCCGCGAATCTGGGTGTCGAACACATGCCTCCTTCCAAGAGCGAAGCCCCGGAATCCCTTGTTCATAAGAACTTCATGCGTAGACCAAACCTCCTGCTCGCCGTTCGGATCAACAAGTCTCTGGAGTCCCCGTCTTGGGATCTGCCGCAAATTTGAATGATTATGCGATTGCCGCAGATCATACATTGTGATCTCCATGCCACTTGAGTATCTAAACGTCCAAGGTTCGGTCTTGGTGAAACTCTCTGGGACGTCAGCCTCTAAGACGTTGGCTCCAAGATCAGCAAGCTTCGGGGGCTTGGGAAAGACAAGATCCGTAGGATCATCAATCAAACCCTTGATATAATCTGGAACATCATACTCGAGGAACAGACCCTCAGCCATGCTCTCGATCATCATCCACTGAAGTGGGTACAGTGACAGGCCGTCGTGATCAGCCCCTCCACCCATATCTGCATGTGAGCCCACGAACCATGCCTGAATACAGCGGTGACTGTTGTGCGTAGCTTTTGTGTTGCCAATTGAATCAACCGGAACGAGAGGGAAGCTCTTTCGCTCCTCGTTTAAGGCCAGGGCGTGTCGAATCTGGTTCGTGAAGCTGAGGTCGGATATGTCGATCATGTCTTTGCTAAAGGTCATCTTGACAGTGTCGAATAGGCCCAGGAACTTGATCTTTGGGGGGTCTCGTGTGTTTTCGCGGCTGGCAAGTTTTGTTAGGCGAGGGGAAAGAAGACAAGCGACGGTACTCACTGCCACCGGAACTCCTGCTCAACTAATCCAGTCCTTCGACGACTGGTTCCTATGTTTTTGATCGCCTTCCAAATTGAACTTTCCTTCGCATTCGGAGCTTCTCGTAGTTTGGTGCTATTAAGAAGCACGGCCACGGCCCGTACGACAACTGCGTATCCGTCAGCTCAACTCAATCCCCATGGATGTATCTCCTTACATGCTCCACGGCTGAAACCGAACAGCCACAATTCGTCCTTGTTGGATACAACCTCTCGGCAGCAGTACTAACTCAGTTGAGCACATATGAGATCTACGGTTCACTTGAGCACATGGCGTGACTTACTGCATAAACCTCTTGGATCTGCTCTTCGCAACCTTTCCCAGTTATGCCGTCGTTGAACCTGTTCAGCGGCATTTTATTGGTGCCAATTCCGGGGAAATATTTCGCAATCTACTAACGGTCAGCTGCGAGAAAGCAGTTATCGTAAAATAATCTTGCCTGTTCGACTTCATTTCCGTCTCCATCTTTCGTCTTCCCAATCTTCACCGACGCGTAAATGCGGAATATGTTGCTATTGTTGCCGTGACCGTGACCTGTATCATGTGATTTAGCTGCGTATCTTACCTCGTGATACTGACTCTTACCTTCGCGCCCATCCTCATTGAACCAAGTGCCGTCCACGCAGACCACAATTCTTCTGTAACCTGGAGGTGGTCGAACCAGGTTCTGCCAGACGATTTCGGAACTTTGCCGAACATCTCCTTCACCTTCATGTTGAGATTGGTCCCCGTACCTTTCGGCGATTCCTTCATGGTGCCGGCTTTCAGGAACAGAGTCATACCCATAACTTCGCAGACTAGGGGTTTGATCCAATCTAACGTCAAGCGATAAATGTCCGGAGTCTGAGGCAAAATAGCTGTTCCTTGAAACACGGAACTGTTGCTCGACCTCTTTGTGCAGAAAACGGTCTGATATAAGGTTTTCCAGCGTAGATTCAGCCTGGTTCCATTGTTCTGATTCTGGCAATTCGAGCTTTTCAAACCATACATACATCAACCACGGCAGCAGTGACACATTTGGTTCTGTTGGTTCTGAGATTTGCAAGTACCGGAAGTCGTAGAAGCCCGGTGCTGTTGGCCCTTCAACATGCTCTATTGGAAGGTCTGCCCAAGGCAGCGATCGAAGCGAAAAGTCGTGGATATGCTCCAGAACGTGTCTGATCAAGAATGGAGAGTCTCGAGGACCGGCCACGCTGCAAAGCGGACACAAATCAATCCCAACTGAAGCACTACAAGGCCATAGAGACACTGTATCGAGGAGCTCTTCCGGAAACGAGTCGGCATGCACCTCCATGACATGCTCCGATAGACGTTGAGGAGAGGTGTATGTGGCTATGTCTGTGTCGTCGCAAAGCTGACATTTCCAGACTTTTGGATGAGTTTTCTTTAGGTGACTTTCCCATTTTGCCACTGAAGGATAGAGAATGTTTGGCGTGGGACAGTCTTCGGCGATACAAGTATAAGGGTAGATGTCCGCTGCCAGGTGGGTTCTGTAAGCGTACATGTATCAGTAGAGCGCTCTCCCAGGAATAGCTCCTTATACAAACTTACTTCCACGAACTTTCGTCTTCCAGCATACTGTACGGAAGTGTATCGCAGCAACATGGGCATTTCAATACCGCAACTGGACATGCTGTCTCTTGTCCAACATCTTCGATGTGTGGCTGGGGCATGGCAAGTTTGGGATAGTCTGTGACAGTCTGAATGAGACTACGCTGAGTTTCGAGCGATTCAGCATCCTTTGACTCGTTATCGCCAAATACCCCCCTGGCAAAGGACATAGACGCTGTGGGTGAGGCTACAGGTAGCTTGACGGACGACTGGAGTCCTGATCTAGGCGGAACACCTGGAGGTTGGAAGATGGACTTGCCTCTGTCCGATGATAAAGATGGCTGGAGATTTTCTATGGTCGACGTAATAGACCTCATAGGCTCGCCGGAGATATGAGTTTGGGTGAATCGATCTGAGATCTTGTCTGAGTGCTTTTGAGCTGCAAAGAACCGTTGCCGTCTTCGGATATTAGCTTCAATAAGACGTCGTTGAAGTGGAGTCAAGTCATCGGAACTCTTTTCCTGCCACCAAAGCGGCTGTGCTGCATGATGCTCTCGAGTACTTCGATCGGTTTTGGCCGATTGAACGAGGATGAGGCACTCAAGATGTGTTTTTAGATCGTTCGAAACTGTTTGGTCCAGGTTTTCGTCGAGTTTGACACGCCGGGTCCTTCTCCCTGTCTGATGAATCGCAGTTGCTAGTAAAGCCAGATTTTCGATAACAGAGTCGACACTTCGCTTCGACTCCGTGAGTGAGTCTCCCTCGACGGCAGTTTTACATTCAGCGAGACACGATCCGAGCTTGGCCAGCAAGTCCTTCGTGAGTCTCAGTTGACGGGGCCTCTCATGAAGTCCAAAATCAAAAGAAGGTGTGCTTCCGACGCAATCCTGGGCCTCATTCATACCGGCCATCCAAATACTGAAATCTGCTCGTCGATTCTCGATCCAGTGGCAGGTGTTCAGAACTTCTCGGGAGCAACATAAATCAAAATTTCTCAAGCACATGTCTGCCAATGATGCTGCAGACTGTGTCATTGATTTATTGGCCGGGTCAAATGTTTCCGAAGACTCAGACTTTGAGGTCAGATTGACTGGAGTAGTTGTCGTCGAAGCTGTACGGAGAGCGTTGGATGAGTCGTCAGACCACCCTTGGCGCTCTCGGACAGGTGGATCCAGAATGATATCAGGATTACAATTGCCACAAGCTGTATGAGAATGATTGTCGCTTGGCTTATCCGAGTCTGGGGCGATGCCGGATGGGGTGCCATGTGACTCGAGATACGAGAATCTCCTACTCTGATTCGGGAATGTCGCATTGCTGGTAGATGTCGCCAAGTGCGATTCTTCCCGTGACTTGCTCCTATCGTAGCTGATATTGGACTCATGCTTATTGGAGTGTGCGCGTAGTCTTTTGATGTCCTCCTCGCGACGCGTCTCACGTCTTTCCTTATTTGTTTCTTCTTCCCCATCCTTCTTTCTCTCTTGGGTGAGATCCTTACTTTCACCCCTTCTGGCCTTCGGTGGAGAATCATGTGGTGGGAGCGAGACAGCCCTAGGTATGGACATATTTGAATCAGACCTGTGAGCACCATCTCTGAGCTTGACATTCTCTTCGACTAGCGTTCTGTTCTCGCGAGCCAACTTTTCATTGTCGTTTTTCAATTGCTCAACGGTGTCCCGAAGTGCTGTCAATTGAGCATTGAGGCCCCTGAAGGTATTTTGGGTCTCAGAGAGTTGATCTTGTGCGATAAAAGATTCAATCCAATGTCCTCTTGCTGTTGTGTTGCTTCCAAGGTCAAGATCGTCCATGACGGGGTGCTCTCTGACCATGGAAGCTGCCTCGTGTGCGTCGGACTTGGGCGGTGGAGTTTCCTGGGGAGAGGCTTCGGCGGACATCTCTGCTTCATAACTTTTGTATTCGCTGAATGCAAACTGTGTAGATTCCCAGTCTTAATCGGGATTATCTTGCCGCTGTAAGAATTCAAGAATTCGCCAACAACAAGGATATGAGCAATTTTGCTGCAGCTTGGCGAACTCGTCGATATTTGACCATAACGAAACGTCCGCAATCAGGCTGCGAGGGGTATGAGGAGTATGAAAGCCGTCAGAAGTTGGAGACAGGAAATTTCAGTGTTGAGAGAAGCGGATTTATGTTTTTCATGATTGCCGAGGTTTTCATTGGTTGTGCTTGGCCAAGTGATCTCACGTGCATGATGACATGGGGAGGCGAAGGAGCATGGAGATGCGTGATTTGAGGGGTAAGATGTTTTCTGCTTGGACTATCCCAAAGTCATCATTCCAATTACAACCATTAACATTACGATGAGAACGCCCTACGATGGACGAATGTGATCTGCTCAACTCTCTGGAAGCGTGCGCTTGGAAAGTCAGTGAGGCAATACAAGGCCTCCAGAGATGCCCGCATAAGCCCCATGGACAGTGCAGTGTTTGCATGGGCGTCCAGACGAGGCTGGGGCTGATCTCTATCCGACTCGAGGCGGATCCCGAGGCGGGCTTGGGACGCGAGTTTCAACAGAAGACACTTGATCTACTTAGAATTATTGCGGATATGTGCTGGGTAAGTTACAATGACGTCCCCTCCTTCTCTGAAGACCTTCAAGCTCTCTTCCCAAACGCCGTCCGACAGTTGTATCCTTTCTAAGAGAGCGTACTCAGTGGCCAAGAATACTCCGACGAAATGGCCAGTCCATATCCAATCTACGTGACTTTCTCGATGACGAAACGAATGAGATAGCTTTGAGAAGCAGCCTCTCAGCATACTTGAGACAGCCATCTTTTGTTGTGCAAGGTCTAAGTTCGAAGTGCGAGGAGCTTTTAACCCAGCTACAGATCAATGATTCGGAAGACCTCATCGAAGCTCCAGAGCCGGAAGACTTTTCAAAGGTTCATCGGGAGATTTTGCCGATTCTTCGCACTTATACAGCCTGCGAATCTTGTCAATCGAGTCTCGTTTCGCATGTAGGGGCGTCTTGGCACCCATCCAGATTGTTCTTGACGGGGCCCAAAAGAAACGAGGACGATGTGGTCCGATTTGACATCATCACCTCATCTCTTGTTGATTACACCTGGCAAGACATTTGTATCGACATGCCTGTGTATGTTCATTGTCACCCGGGAATATTTACAGCTGACAACTACTTCAAGGCTCTCAGGCGATCCGATTGCATCGGATCAGGAGGCTACCAACGCCAACGACATCTGCTGCCAACAGAAACTCCATCTAGATATGGAACCTCTGGCTACATTTTGCGAGTTTTTCCAGCATGATGACGGCTGCCGTATTGCTTTGAAGCTTGAAGATGGGGCACTAATCCGTCTAGGCGCCGAAGCATTGAAGCATCGAACATCCCCTGGGAAGGGATTGGCATTAGCGGATGTTTTGGAGGAATATGAGTTCAGTGTGAAAGAAAGATTTGCTCTCGCGCACGCTATAGCGTTGGCATTCTGGCAGTTTTACAATTCGGAACTTATGCATCGGCCGTGGAACAGTCAAACGATTTGGTTTATGCCAGAGCCGGATCTACGGGGGGATTCGGAGAAACTGCCACTAAGAGTCTACATCTCGTTTCACCCTGAAGCCACTGAGTGTGTCTTTGACGCAACAGAGTTCGCGACCACGAGAGCACTTATTCACCGTTGCCCGCGCATCCAAGCTTTGGCGATATTGCTCTTAGAAATTGGACTTGGAAAGGCCCTTAGGTGCCCACACTTTGATCGAGAGACTAAGTCTCTTAACTATCGGTACGCCATGGCGATCAAATACTTGGAAGACCTCAAAAGCACGACATGGGATAACTTTGCACACAAGCACATTTACACAGATGCCGCAGAAGATTGCCTCAAGTTTGAAGGCTTGATGGGAAAAGAAAGAAATGTTAATCCGTACAACTCTATTACTCGGAGACAGCTCCTACAAGAACGTGTATTGTCACGTTTGGAGTGGCTGAATAGGGCATTCCGGGCAAGAGACGACAAGATGAGCTATCTTTCGACTAAGCGATGCTTGAAGCCCTACCAACAGAATAAGCATCTTGCCCAGGTAACGGAGAAAGTTCCGTCCCAGCCTCGCTCCGCAGTAAGTGACGAGACGGACACTGGAACTCAGAACCGACCCAACAGCCGACAGGACTTCAGAATCGCCATCATTTGCGCACTTTCACATGAAGCTGACGCTATCGAAGCCCTTTTTGACACTCACTGGGACGAGAACGGCCCACCTTATGATAAAGCGCCACAAGACCCAAATGCATACTCTACCGGGTCTATCGGCCGTCACAATGTGGTGCTTGCCCATATGCCGGGTATGGGGAAAGCAAATGCGACCCGTGTTGCAACCTTTTGTCGCGTCAGTTTTCCCAACATCACCTTAGCACTAATTGTTGGCATATGCGGTGCGGCGCCTTTTATACCGGGCGGCGGGGATGAGATTGTGCTGGGAGATGTAATCATCAGCGATGGCATAGTTCAGTACGACTATGGAAGACGTCTTCCTGAACGCTTCATCCCCAAAGACACTCTCCTCGACTCTTTGGGGAGGCCAAACACAGAGATTCGCTCACTACTTGCAAAACTGAAGAGCATATACAGCAAAGAGGCGCTGCGGAAGAAGACAATAGCCTACGTCGACGAACTACGGAAAATACCAGAGCTGAAAGCTGATTATCCAGGCGTCGACAATGATTTTCTCTTCGAGCCAACTTTTCATCACCTTGGGGGCGGGAAGACGTGCGCAGAGTCCAGCTGCAACGGTGAGCTGGTCAGGCGCCTTCGCCTTGATACGGCTTCGCCAGAGCTAAAGGTTCATTTTGGCTTGATTGCATCTGGTGATACCGTGATGAAGGCCGGCGACCAGCGGGACGAAATAGCTCAACAGCAAAGCGTGATTGGATTCGAGATGGAGGGCGCTGGGGTATGGGAAAGCTTCCCTTGTGTGGTTATCAAGGGAGTCTGCGACTATGCTGATAGTCACAAGACGAAGCTTTGGCAGAGCTACGCGGCAGTGACAGCAGCAGCATGCGCAAAAGCTTTCTTGAGTTATTGGGCGCCGCACCAAGAAATGTCCCACCAAGGAAAACCCTACGAATAACAACGGAGTACGACCCTACAAATCTCTCGCGAGGGGCCGCAGCAGACAGTGGTGATGTTCAGTTGGCTAAACTTTGTACATGTGAATGGAAATAGATCTCGTATGGTTTGAAAGAATTAGCTCTCTCAACCCCTTCACAAAGAAGCCAGCGGCAGTGCAGCGCAGTACCAAGATTATCGCGACGAGCTAGATGATTTCGTGCGGGTAATGATGAGAGCAAGTCGTTGTGCACTTCGCCGGCATAAGATTTGATCTTAACAGGTGAAAAGGTGATCGCGCTTTACGAACATTACGACGGCCCTTGGATAGACAACCTCGATAGCCAGATCCACCAAATGACCAATGAGCTCTGCACTTTGATTGACAATGTACTGAATAAGCTCTCTCCAAAACATCAGTACAGCCTGGGTCCTAGAGGATCTAGTAACAGGTTCAAAGATGCTGCCAAGAAGATTCAGTCCTCTTTCACCAAGAAGGCTTCACTGCAGGCAATACGAGAGAAGGTATCACATTACAAGGATTCAATTTCGCTCCTGATTTCAGTTGCATCTCAGTAGGTGGAAATATGTTATCTATTCCAAGTTTATATATGCTTAACTTTGAAAGGATATCCATGCGGGCTGAGTCGCAGACAATATCGTCTCAAATGAAGGAAGCAGAGAGGCTCTTAAATTTCAATCAAAATAGTCTCTCTAAGTTGCATGAAGAGCAAGCCCAATATCAACAGGAACAGGGTATTCATATCAGCAAAATTAAAGAAGCTGTGGAGGCCCAGGCTAGCAACATGTTCGCCATTGGAGTCAGAATTAACGATACATTCTCAGCAATCGTCAAGATCAAACGCATAACTACACAATTAGCCAATACGCTGCAGCTTCTAATCTTCAATCCTTCAACTTTACGCAGCATCGATCCAACATTAGAGAAACCCATCCTATTGGAAACTTCCTTGGGACATCTCTGGGAGCTTGAGGCTTGGGTAAGGGACTGGGAGGTAAGTCACCATCCTCCTAGGGAACGAGTCCAATAACTCAAGAATGCGCCACAGACATTCGATGATTATGTTGCCCTCCGATTCAAAAACCTAAAAGGCCATGATATGGTTCTCCATAAGAGTTTCGCACTCGAGGAATCATGTTCTGGAAGGGACATCAATCGGCAAATCCCATGGTCTGCTGCAATGCGTCCAGGCATGAAGATCGATATGAGCATAATTTTTCGAGTAACTACCCCGGAGACGAGAGCGTGTCCTCGGTGTCATACCCAAGCTCTCTCGCTGACGCATATAAACATGCAGTGGTGGGTCAAGCTGAACCAAAACGACAAGATGATGGCTTAGTCTTGTTAACAAACGAAGTCCGAATGCCGATTGTGGCATGTAGTACCGGCGAGAAGATAGGGCGCCGGACTCTTGTGTAGTCCAAACCCCTGGTGATGGTGAGACAAAAGAAGATGACTGGGTGACAATTTCCAGTTTCCAACGCGTTCGACTTATTACCCAATACGCCTCCATTTTTAGTGTCCCAGTAAGACGTGGCTTATCGTTTAATCGGAGGGGGTTTCTGACATGTGCTTGAGAAGTCCTACTCATTCCACGATGATGCGAACTCATGTGGCAGGAGTCTTGATAGTCCACACTCAATTTCATCAACTTCATTTCCCTCCTCTTTTGCATTGTTGATGTGGACCTACTATCTTTACCTCCAGTCTAATTGCATCTACCTTGTAAGGTAATGAGCCTTGGTCTTTAGCGAGCTTCTCTGCGAGAGATAGAAAAAACGCCTGGTACCTTTCGGATAGGCTCTCGCTGAGTTGGTTAATTCAGGTTAAAGCCTGGACAGTGACAACAGCAGGATCTAGTCAGTCAAATGAGAGCGGGCAAGATGTGGGTCAAAGTTGGAAGCTTGGTGAATTTTCAAGTCGAAGTTTGGATTTGGCAATAGCTCAAGATTATCGAATGTTGAACTATTGATAGATTCATAAGCCATTGATAAAAATGATCAAGACGAAAGTCGCGTCTCGACCATGTCGCCTGAAGCATCGTTCAGTTCTAGACTGGAAGGTGAACCAGACTTGAAGTTAAGGGACAATATACGAAACGACCAGAGACTTGAAGACGCGCCGCCTGGCGGCAAGACGCGACGAAGTAGCCAAGAAACGCGGACCCCGAGCTGCAGCCCTCGGCGACCATGCAACAATGTCCTTACCACTGCTTAAACCCGCCTACGGGACGTGATACCGCTAGTGCAACCAGCATCACACTTGAATACTCATCGCGTAGCTGGCATCGGGCCCCTTTCCCATCTCTCCTGCAAGGCGAGGTAGCCGGGCTGAAAGGTGGGTGACTACATGAAGTGGCTGGCCCACTAAAAGGCATACGCAAACTGCATAAACTGGAGGGAATGTGGAATTAGCAAGTCCGGAGAGAGGGTGGGTTGCTGCAAAGGAGGCTCGTTCCGGTCGATGATGTAAGTATGCTCCAGCCTTCTCGCTACACGATCTTGGCTTGAAAGTGGCCTTCAAAGGGTTGTCAGGGGTAAGGCATCGAAGCGTACTAGAGGCGCCTGCATGTGTTGATCCGAAACTTTTGAAAGGCTGAGAACCAAGATGTCTAATAAACGAGGAGAAAAACGGTTAGTGCCTGGGGGGAAATGTTTCCAGCACCGCGGATCCGTCCACACTTCGGGGGGCGTGGAGGGTAGGACCCCGGTCTTCTTTCAGGAAAGGCGAACCGTTAGTGCCATGTCATTTAAGGCCACATCAGGAAATTTGGCATCACTTCCCTTGGGGTACGCAGAGATGCTGAAGGCTGGAATGGGAGTAGTTGACGGAAGAAGTTGCCGTAAAGCAGTCTGCATTGGTCTGTTGGAACCCCAAACTGCGCCGTCGTCGAGGTGCACATCGCTGCAGCCGAATTCCGATCTGCGAACATGGAGTTGACGGTCTCGCATCCAACTGACTTTCGAAATCTGGGTGGCTAGCGGATGGGCTTGCAAAGATCCAACAAGGCCCGCTTGGCTCTCCAGCTCTGTGGGTGCTTCCTCATGTCCAATTTTCGACACCAGAGTGTGCTGTGCCGCTGGAACACATGCAAAGACGCCGAGACAAGACGGCTTTTCGGAGCGAACCCTGCAATCGCAAATTCAAACCCGCAGGTCACATGTCTTGGCCTGTATACTGCCATGGGTCTATGCCGGCCGGGAGAACTGGTAGTAAGACGCCGTTTGTGAGTAATGAGTCAAGGCTACAGAGAGACGAGTCTTCTTAAGGTCACAGCGCCACGCACATCCGATTTTCCTCCAAGTCGGAACGCGGCCGAAGCTTGCCACGGGGATCGCCGAGGCCGATCCTGCTGATGGACGCGTACCAGATGCTACGATGATCTACGTATACTGGGCTTTCGTGCTCAAAGATCGTCAAGCTGAGATCGAGCTTGATTTCAGGGCCGAGTACGGATGTTGGCTTCATAATCCTCCAAATAATAGCTATCGGTTTTAGTTGTCATCAAAGAGATCAACACCTTGCCACGCCTACTTTTCCTGAGGCAAAGCCCCCAAGCTGGACGAGAGCCTATATGCGAGGCGATCTTTTTTTCCGCCATCATTGGCAGCTTGCCTTCAAAATTTTGATGAATATCATTCAGCTAAAGCGCTTGTGATATACCGTGAAACAGCCACTTAGAAGCTTCTCATCGCGAGAAGCGATACCCGACCGTCAGTCATAACATGGAAGCGTCCGACATCGCCGCCAGTGTGTTTGTTTCATTGCTGTCAGCTTTCGGTCGTAGGATCCGTCCCGCACGCTCACCAGCGGCACAGCAGCGCAGCTTTCGGGTCCGTAATCCTGAGACGAAGACGGCCGGTAGGGCGCTTTTCTCCGTCACAGCAAGCGGCAGCGTGGCGTTGGATCACGGCCCGGACAAGCAGGTAGGACGACGCCTGGAGAGCGAAAACGACGTGTGGCTGGACCTAACCAGCGGGAACAGGTGCAAGAGGAGAATGTTCCAACGTAGGCCTCCTCCCAGGTCTCAGGTGAGCAGCGAGCTAACGGGACGACTGAAGCAGCATGTGTGGGGAGTGGCAGGACCATGGTCTGACTAACAGACATGGATGTCTGGCAGCAAGATCCGTGTTGACGGGTCGCGTGTGAGTCCTGGTGCCTCGTGTGTTGTCGGGCCTTTTCGCAGGGCGGGATTCCACCACTCACTGTGGACCATTCACACGTCGTCGAGGCCGCTTGGGAGAGGGTATCAAAAATAAGGAACAGGATGCCTTTGCCGGTGGCTTGCAGCGGCAGGAAACCATTGAAGGAACCGACAGAAGCGCAGGCCCTATCAGACGGCGAACACGGCTTGTACACGCCCGTTGGATTTGGGGGCGTGATACATCGATTCTTCGAGCCCGAGTCGATGGAGCGGGAGGTGAGCACTTGGCGACCATGTCGAAGCAGACGATGGAGGTCGAGGGCGTGTGGGTGGGCAAGGGATCGTGGAGACTGGCTGCCTTAGCTCGCGCCGACAGGGTCTAGAGGCGCTGACCGGGCTGGGCTGCCGCTTTGAGGAGAAATTTAGGGCGGAGGAAGGCGGCCCGTCAACCAGATAGGCATAGCGTGGCGGACTCATGGAAGAGAGGGACTTTGAGAGGGGAGTTGGAGAAGGTCATGGGCAATTGTCAAGTCGATCAGGTAGTTTGATGGTTTGCTTTCGATGTGGCCGGGGCAAATTGAGAGGGAAGAAGAGACATGATACTTCCACTTCCATGTTCTCAACTGCTAATTAGCATCTTCTTTTCCTGTTCTCTGACTTCTGTCATGTTGGTGACAAGGATGTCCTAACGAAGACACATGTTGTTAGCCTGACAGTCCGGCCAGACGTAAGTACACTCCGTTGCGTTGACAGCGTCCGCCCCCCTTTTTTTTCCCCGCTTATGCAAAAACATGAAAAAAAGCCAATTTTACGCTGTGACGCGCATTTCTCTGCATCGCACGCAAAACGCGTCAAAGTCATCACCAACACCTCAATTGCCGTCAATCACTATAGTCCCAGTAGTATTCAAACGTATAACTACACGATAGAGACATAAGGTGTGTATTTCATGCTTCCGTAGCAGTCAATCTACCCATCGAGGCATTGCCAACCCAGCTAGTCACCTCATCCCCATACCATTCGACCAACAAAAGGTCTATTTTCGTCATGAGAGATCAAGATGACATTTGCTGAGGAACAGAAGAAGAGACCTGCTGTATGACTTTATATATCTACTCAGCATACGGTTTGTATGGCTCTGAGTAATATATAAGCATACCAAGGGGCTTGATACGGTTCTTCAGAGCAAATGCTTTGGCAGTCAACAGGATTAATGACTCTCCTGATAGCTCAGCTTGTTCACGATATTGAGCAAGAGTCTACTGCTGTATAGATTGTGCCCTGTTACTTACAGTTTGCCGCTGGTCAGTACATGTCCGTGGTTTATTATATCAGATACATCGAGAAAGACGCCGGGCGACGACGACGATACAATGGCGCCCAGAATATCGAATCTACAGCTATCGACGATCGCGATGATACTGCCATTCGAAGACCAAAAGACCCACGAGCTGGCAAGTATCGTTGGCTGTACCGAACGAACGATTCGACGACATAGATCACGACGTAATATCACTGGCGAAGTGCAGAGATATAAGAGGTGCCGCCAGAGTCGACAAAAGATGGAAATATGGCATCGTACAGAGCTTCTTGAACTACTGCAGTACCGCAGCGATCTATCTCTTGAAGAGATGCAAGATTTCCTATTTGAAGCCTTCGAGATCCAGATCAGTCGTTCTGCAATCAGTCGACAGTTAAACTCAGCTGGCTGGACGAACAAGAAGTCCAAGATTATTGCTGCTCAGCGAAGTGACGAACTACGATACGAGTACTTGTACCGTATACGACGATATCGCCCCGACCAGCTGGTATTCGTCGACGAATCCGGCGTCAATAAGGATACTGGGATACGGAGGACTGGATGGGCGCCGAAAGGGCTTGCTGCGTTTCGAACTGCAGAGATTGATCGGTTTCAGAACTCTCGCGTACAGATCCTGCCAGCCCTCACGTTGAGCGGTATCCTACACTTGACTACGTATTATGGTACGACTGACGGCGATGGGTTCTTTCGTTGGCTACAGGAGTGCCTTATCCCGAAATGTGGGCGTTTTCCAGAGCCAAACTCTGTCATCGTTATGGATAACCTCTCCTGCCATCGTATACCTGAAATCGAGGGTTTATGCCGGGTATCAGGTGTCCATCTCGAGTTTCTGCCTCCGTATTCACCAGACTTCAACCCCATCGAAGAGTACTTCGGCGATCTAAAGCGATACATCAGGAAGACGTATTCGAAGTGGAACAACGATGAGAATGACACTCGGGATTTCATGGAATATCTACGTGACTGCGCTATGGAGATTGGGTATCGTCTACCCCAGATCGAGGGCCATTTCCGCCATTCGTTCGTCAACTTTGATGGGACAGAGCATATATTTGACGATATCGAACTATAAAAGGGAGGATTTGCTGCCAATATTGAACATCAGCAAGCAATCCAAATTTTCATCGTGCGTTCGCGCGCAATAGATCTTAATCGTGTCGTCATATGATGGTCAATCATCAAATCCATGATTGTAGCCAACAAGATTGCCAAAAGGTTAGCCACAAGCGCACCAGAACACAAAAAATATACCGTCGTCCATTGTTTTCGTCGGTAGCTACGTATACATATCAATTTTGCCTGTATAACGGCTGAAACGCGTTGTTGATGCTTGTGACGATGATTTGTGATGATGACACGTCATCACGATCAGAGACTTCAACCATAGTCAGAGACTTCAACTGCCCCTAACCAGTATCGGGATGGACCGAAGTGTATTGTTTGCAGATCCAAAATAACAGTAATTCTATTGCTTTTATACGTATAGAGCGGCAGTGTTGAATCTACGGCTATGGGTAGACTTTTCCGTGGTTGAACACGTCATGCAAAAAAATCGCGCATACAGTCAAACTTCACACCACTCTTGCTGTATCACTCTTCTTCGTTATCCTCCTCCGAGTAATACGTCTCTGTTGACGACGTATCACTCGAGATTTCAATCTGATTGTCCTCATCGCCTTGCTCGATTTCGTCTTGTTCGATCTGTAACTGCGTGGGCAGCATCTGCGACGCTGACAGCAGTGGTGACGAAACGAAACCAAAGAGTTCCGAAACGCCTACAAAGTTAGCCATATTCGACAGTAAACAGCTCTATATACACTCACCACGTCGACCAACTTCAACTGGCGTACCACGGATCTCTTGCTCGATGGATTGACGTGGCACTAGGGCGTCGATATGTCGGGATGACCCCAACTCGCCTGAAACTAGCGCCGCAGAGTTTTCAACTGGCGCCGCCGCCGTCCCTCCTGGCAATCCAGCGTATATTCTTGTATAAACATCTCCTTCTGACTCTCGATGGTTTGAATGAAGTTCAGAGTGAGATACCACGTCGGAGAGGGCGTCAGACTGCCCTCCGTAGTAGGCGCTGTTGTCTATGAAGGATTTGATCGAGTTCCTGACATCTTCGGTAAGATCTTGAGTAAAACCCTGTTCAGTAAACCAAATATCTGGTAACTTGCGAATTGCCCGCAAGCTACTGTCTACTGATCGCAGTTTCTGTAGCTTCTTTCTGAACCCTTCGTCGACGTTATATCGCTTGCCGCGGACGGATATAAACCACTTGATGAAGCTGGCCACTTGATCTAGAGCTTTTCGAGGCGAATCCGGTACCACTGGCGAGGACGAACGAATCGGGAGTGCGATACTTGGTTGACGAGTGCTTGGAAGGTTCAATGGCGGAAGAGTTGGCAACGAATACTGTGAGATGTTCGCATATGGCCAATATGCCGGCGGCGGCGGCGCCGGCGGCGGCAGCTGTACGTATGGGTTAGGATATTGAAGATGACGATCTGGCGCCCCCGCGTTGCCGTATATATTGACGATGGCGTTGCTGTTGGCGTTGGTTAGGCCAGATCTTGACCCTGATGATGGAAGTGCGGCATTTTCAGCCTTCTCTTCCGTCATCACTGTCGTCTCCTGGTTATCATCAACCTCCACGATATTCTTACTTCTCTTGCCCTGGCGTTTCTGATCCTCTATAAACTGGTCGTGAAGAATCTCACCAAGCAGTTCTTTAGGTGGTTCCATATTGTCAACGCCAGCCTGTCCAGTCATAATAGCCTTCGCCCACTTCTCTATATGGTGAGATTTGATCTTGTAGTGCTTCTGGCCTAGTATATAGCACCAGTTGAACTTCTCGTCGCCCGAACTATTCTTACATCTCTGGTACTCTGGGCAGATGTGCGTACGGAGAAGTTGTCTGTGCATACCCTCCTTCCGACGCTCGACGTTTGCAGGATCGTTAGCCTCACGATCGATCGCCTCTTGCATGCCGGCTGAAACGCCTGCTCGGCCACCTTTTCGAGGCGTTCGTACGCCAGTCACTATACCACCAGAGATTGGTACGGCGCTGTATTGCCACTTGACGGTGAGGTGGACTTCACCCCTCTCTTCAGCTTGTTCAAGAGAGGGGACAATATCAACCCATGGAATACTTGGCCAAGTGACCCCTCCAGTAGACGGATAGACCCGAGTGAAGATTGGTGTTGGTTTAGATGCGTTGGTGGGCTTCCTCCAAGCAACGACAACAGCGATATTGGCCTTCTTCACAATATACGAGTGAGCCACTTCTGCCTCAAGTTGGGCGCCGCTGTCTGCCTCCCAGTCTCTACTATTCGCATCTAATACAGGAGCAATACTGAATCTGTTATACGCGATGCTCTCGATGGTTAGATCGAGAACAGGTAAACCGTTACCCTTGAGCGCTGGGCCACGGGTAACCTGGATTTGTAGCAGAGTTGGTTCCTCGTTACCCATATCGTCCTCCTCTTCAAATACATCGTGGAACGACATAAACGTATCATCAGCGCTATGGCGAGGGGCCGTAGGCGTATCGTCCGCAAATCGAGTGGTTTGACGAGGGGTTGGGTTAACTGGGGTCGAGTCTGGTCGAAACGGTGGCATCGACGAAGGCAGAGTACTTCGGAGCCGGATCGTATGCGGCGGATCCTTCTTTCGCTTCCTCTGCGTTGTCGTTGCTTTTTGGCGAGAGGACGCTTTTGGAGCTCTTCGTGATGACGGAGGGGCTATAAGTACACGCTTTCTTCGCGATGTAGACTCAGCCGCCACCAAATCATTAGTCTCGGGTCCAGCCTCGGCGACGATAACCTCCTCGGCGGCCTCCTCGGCGGCCTCTTCGGCGGCGGCAGCCCGGCGAGCCCTCTCGGCGGGCGTAACGATCCTGATCGACGGCGAGGCAGAGCGTTGAGGAGGATCTCTGGCGGCGTCCTGTGCCAGTTGTTGTATACGTCGTTGTTTCCGCGTACCGTTGGCGATGGGTGACGGACGATGCCCAGAAGGGTCATCATCCGCCTGCCGAGCCGCGCGGCGGCGTTTAGGAGGCATCACGATGCCCTCAGATAATGAGATTCAATAGAAATAGATCAATTGAAGCCATCAGAATAGGTCAATTGCCGTACTACGAATATCTACGTGGCGTTGGGCAAATTTTCATGTATATACAGGGATTATGCGTGCGTAATTTCGGCAAAAAGGGGGGGCGGACGCTGTCAACGCAACGGAGTGTACTGTTGTTAGTGGAAAACAACTTGGAAGCGAGATGAGACGACAAGACAGATGCACTTCCTAGCGTCTTCTCAGAGAAACATTAGCAGCAAAGCCGCCCAAGACAGAGACCGCCGCTAGAGTGACAGCCGTCGGTCGTTGGCTCTGAGGCCACATGGAAAGACGGCCCGGTTGGAGAAGACGTTTGCTCCTCTCATTTGGATTCCCTGCCATCTCTTTTGGGTTTGGTGGCCTCTTTCTCCAGATCTCCTCCAGCTTTTCTCTCCCCCATCTCACCTCTCCCCAACCAACCCAAACGCCGCTACGCCCGCCGTGTGCCTTGATGCGACTGGCTCGTGTTTTCGGCTTTGGACTTCGAGATCCCGGGCAAGCGCTTTCACGGAGCCAGATGATGATTCGATTCCCACAAATGTTCCTGATGTGCTGAAAGAAGCTATTGCCAACAGCAAAAATATCTCCGAACAGCTGAGTCGCGGCGCATCGCGGTCACGCATGGAATCGCAATACCCCCCGGACATGTGCTATTGCCATTGACAACGCAACCCAGCCGACTCGAGGCAAGACGGGCAGCATCTCCACACGCCCACACACTCCCCCAGATTCAGCAAAACCTTCTTTTGGGCGCTTCTCCAGCGCGTCTCCATCAGGCTGGTGCGAGAAACGGAGAGCAGCACAGCATCTGTAAACACCCCAGTCTTTGCGGAGCACTTCGACCCGCTGATCCGGGGAGGACTCAAAGGCCGCAACCATGTTTCTCTGTCAATCTGCCCAACGCCATTGACAGTTCAGTCAACAGCGTTGGCGTTTTTCGCCAAATACAGGTGTACCATGTCGACTTGGCTTGCCGGCCCGCGTCGTCTCTTCGTCTTGCGTTGACAGATTAGCTGGACATTGACCCATTAACGCCCCTGGCACAACGGCACAGCAGTGGATGAGCCAGCCAGCAAGCCGTCGAGGAGTTGGGGATTCGGGGTTGCGTCCACGCTAATTCAAGCGCGCAGCACACACAACCTAGTTCCCCAGGTGTCCCTCATGGTTTCTAGATGAGCTGCCTCGATGCCCACTCAATCTAATTCACATTGATTGCGACGCAGCCATCAAAGCCATCAACGAGGGACTCTCGGTACCTGCCAAGCAGTGTCACGCTCCAAGACAGCCACACCTAAATTCTTGAAGAAAGTCTGTGATTCTAGTCGTAGGCGAGAACCGGCAACACCGTACACATAACCGGTTGTCTACTACGCCCATCTGTCGGATGCTGATGGACTGGGCCCAGTGGCAATCAGCACCGCACATTGCAGAGAGTAGGGGGGGGGGCGTACCAACATGGGGTGTGAGCAGTTCGAGGGTGGTGCAACCAACGATCTGCTGCCCAGCCAGTACAAGCAAAGTCCAAGGATTGCAGGCCTGCCGCCCTTTCGGTCCCATGTGGGAGTGGCCCGTCCTTCCACCTGCCCACCCCCTCCCATGCATGGGAGGGTAGGCTCGAAACGGCCAAGCTAAGGATGGGCAATTGGAAGTTGGGGTTCGTTCTTGCGAGTTACCGCGTCTCTCCATCGGAATCCTACTCCTCATCCCGTCTCCCAGGGACCAAGACGCCGAAAATCATAAAACCTCAGCCTGTCCCGCGATCCCTGGCTGGTTCGTCTTGAGTTTCCCATCCTCACCCTCATCACCCTCTCCACCTCAACATCCAAACCCACAGTCCAGACTGTGGTAGTCGGCAACTGCAGCTCTCCTCAGAGTGCCAATACTTCAACGAGGACGTTCTCGGCGGCTTGCCACCAACAGCCAAGATGGCCGAAAAGGTTGACTCCGTCAACATCTCACCTCACCATGTCGACCATGACTCCGACAAGGCAAGCCATGCTTCTGATGCTGCTGCGGAAACATGGACATATGCTAACGTGCTTGACCTTACAGAAGGAAGTCGAGACCAAGGTGGTCACCGGCTCCGAGGCCTTCAACGAGGCCATGATCAAGGAGCCGCCCAGTGCCTGGACCAAAGCTCAGATTCTGATCTACGCCTTCTCTCTCGTTGGTTTCTTCTGTTCCACCATGAACGGATACGACGGTTCTCTCATCAACAACTTGCTGCAAAACCCCTCCTTTAAGGAGCGCTACGGAGCCGAGAACGACGGTATCTGGGCCGGTATTATCTCTTCCATCTACCAGATCGGTGGTGTCGTCGCTCTTCCCTTCGTTGGTCCGGCCCTTGACACTTGGGGTCGCCGCATCGGTATGCTCATCGGAGCCAGCATCATCATCATCGGAACAGTTATCCAGGCCACCGCCAACGGCACCGGGCAATTCATGGGCGGCCGTTTCCTCCTCGGTTTCGGTGTTTCCATCGCTGCTTCTGCCGGTCCCATGTACGTCGTCGAAATCAACCACCCCGCTTTCCGCGGTGTCGTCGGTGCCATGTACAACACCCTTTGGTTCTCTGGTGCCATTGTTGCCTCCGGCACTGCACGAGGTGCACTTGAAATTCACGGTAAGTTTGACCCCCGTTCACTTTAATACATGCCCTTCCATTTTCTCCTTCCTCTCTCTGCATCTTCTGTCTCCACCTTTGGTTTCCGGTGCGCCGTGAGCCGCGAAGTGGGGCCGTGCACATGAAGCCACCACGATCTCAACTTCACCACAACCTCAAAACATCAACTTCAAACTTCTGTACGCATGCTAATAGACTTCTTTTCCGATTTCCAGGGGACTCAAGTTGGAGATTAATTACTTGGCTTCAGTGTTTGTTCTCGGGTTTAATCGTTCTCTTCTGCATGTGGCTCCCCGAGTCTCCTCGATGGCTGTTCGTCAACAACAAGAAGGACAAAGCTCTTGCTGTGCTCACCAAGTACCACGGCAACGGCAACCCCGACTCTCCTTGGGTTAAGCTGCAACTCCACGAGTATGAGGAGCTCCTCGACATGGATGGTGCCGACAAGCGCTGGTGGGATTACCGTGCTCTCTTCCGCAACCGCGCCTCCGTCTACCGCCTCTGCTGCAACATGTGCGTTTCCATCTTTGGTCAATGGGCTGGTAAGTTATCCCACCAACTCGGAACTAGAATACTGGCTGATTTTTCCCATAGGAAACGCTGTGCTATCTTACTTCCTCGGTTCCGTCCTCGACACCGCTGGCTACACGCACCCCATCCAGCAGGCCAACATCACCCTCATCAACTCATGCCAACAATTTGCCTGCGCCATCTTCGGTGCTCTCTTTGTCGACAAGGTCGGACGTCGCCCGCTCCTTCTCTTCTCTTTCTCCGCCTGCACTGTCGTCTGGCTCGGCATGACCATTGCTTCCGGCATTCTTCACCAATCTGAGACCATCAACGCTGACGGCGACCCCGAGTTCCACAACGCGGCTGCATCGCAAGCCTGCTTGGCCATGATCTTCCTCTTCGGTTCCGTCTACTCCGTCGGTATCACTCCCCTCCAGGCTCTTTACCCCGTCGAGGTTCTTTCCTTCGAGATGCGTGCCAAGGGTATGGCCTTCTCCAACTTGGCTGTCAACGCCGCCGGTCTCCTCAACCAGTTCGCCTGGCCCGTTTCCATGCAGAAGATCGCCTGGAAGACCTACATTATCTTCACAATTTGGGATTTTGTTCAAACCGCCGTGATCTTTCTTTACATTCCCGAGACCAAGGGCCGCACTGTAAGCTTCCCAAACAAATATCTCATTCTCACATCAAAGATACTAATGACGCCGACAGCTTGAGGAACTCGACCACATCTTCGCCGCCAAGAACCCCGTCAAGGAGTCTACCCAGAAGAAGGAGGTTGCCGTCGACCGCTACGGCGACGTCGTCAACGTCCAGAACGTCTAAATCTGAGACGCCTCTTACCACGGTGGTCAAAATGTCTAAGCGAGCGAGCGAGCGAGCGAGTTGTGTTGATGGTTTCTCTTTGCTGTTGGATATCCCTTTAATGTCACAAGGACACGGAGACTTTGAAGACGTGCAGTCTACTTTTGCATGGCTGAGGAGTGTAAGCGCTCGAGACCGTTGCGGCGGCTGTTGGGTGCGGCCCTCTTCAAGCCAACCCCTCTCTACCTATATACCATGCCAATATACCATGCTGTATACCCTGAATCCACACGTTACATTGAATTTGACTATTCTTTCGTTAGCTGAGGACTGGTCGTGCTGACTCTGCGCCTGAAAGAAAATTTCCTTGGCTAGCTGAGGGTTTGTCAGATGCCACGCCACAGGCTTGCAGGTCTTGTTGCCACCTCATAAATCCCACGGCATTTCATAACGCCGCTCTCGGGGCTTGGCTGACTTCGTGTGGGGAAGTTGTTGAAATGAGGCGGGGGGGGGTGCGTCGGGTGTGCGTGTGACCTGAGTAGACGCGGTGGTCAGCTTAAACGGCTACGTTACCTAGTACCGAAAGAGGTCTTGCTATTCGGTCGGGTAGTAAATACCGACCACCATATGGACGACGATGACAAAGATAACCACGAAGACGACAACGACAACGACGAAGACGACGACGACGACGACGACGACGACAATAACGAGGACGAAAGTGAGTACACAGGAGACAAAGTCGCTTTAAGAGTATACGTGTGTGTAGACACTGCCTGGATAGCCAACTGACACTGCTAGGCTAGCAAAACTCTCGAGGAATGCGACTGATGCGTGCTAAAATGCAAGCCAGCGATTCTGAAGTTCCCTGTCTTTCAGATAATGTCTTCATTGTTTTGCCGGTCATCCTCCTTATCTTCACTTTGGGTGTTGCCCTCAAACATCTCCACGGCAGTGTCCTCGTGGTGTTCACTCCCAAAATCAAAGTTAGAATCGTAGCTTCGGAGGCTAGGACTTTCATCAACTTAACATCCAGCGACACGTGTCCGGAATCTGTTGCGAAATAATCATTCCTCGAGAAGTAGCCCTCGCTTCCCACACCCTTGTGAACAGATCGGCGTAATATCAGGTTATTCAGCGCAGATTCGGCCTGCGCCCATTGCTCTGATTCTGGAAATTCGAGCTTTTCAAACCAGACATACAGCCGCCATGGAAGCATTGGCGCGCTTGGATCCACTAAACCTGAGGGGTGGCCTGTCGTTAATTAATATACGAAAACCAACAGTTTCCCAATAGTCCTTCTACGCCAGTCGTGCAGCATTGCCTAGTAGCCTTGCTAACGTTGCCAGAGCTCTGAGCGTGCCCATCGGCGTTCTGGCATCACAAGCGGCGTTGCCCTCCAAGCCGGCCTAGGCCACCTGCAATCCCTCTGGAAGCCCTCTCTGCTCTGAAAGTCTTCTCTGCTATGGAAGTCCTCTCTGCTCTGGAGGTCTTCTGCTTTGGAAATCTACTCTTTTCGAAGGGAGAGAGACCCGGAACGGGCGGGCGTCGATCATGCGGCGGGGCACCGGAGCCCCGGGGGCGGTTCTGATCCTGATCGTAGGGTTGACGTTGTTGGCGGAGGGAGTTGACGGATAGAAGGGTCGGAAATGACGGGGGTTTCCGAGGCAGAGAATAGCAATCGAGGAGTCTAACGACTGCGAAAAGGGTACAGCGTGCTGTGCGGGATAGTCGCTGCCGGGGGCGTAAGTAGGCATTTGACGCAAAGATTGAGGCTGGCAAGCGCAAAGAGAGTATTGAGCAGGGACAGTTGCTGTTGTGAGAGGCTCAGGGCAGGATCCTCGTCGTGAAAGCGTCCTGACGTGGGAATTAGCTGTCTGCATCAAAATCGGAAAGGAGCTGGCTGTTGCCTCGAGTAAGCGGATGGAGATGTCCGCGCGAGCAACGCCTCTCGAGGCCTCGAGGTGACGGAGTGAAGGCATGGGGGTTACGTAGGTTAAAGATTCCGTAACGCCTGTTGGTTTGATGCCAGTGGTAAGGCGTAGGGCGGAAGTCGGGCTTTTTGAAGCAGGGAGGGAGAAGACGAGTTGCGCGGCGCCTCTTGAAGTGAGGGGCTGAAGACGTCGTTGGCGCGAGGCGTTGGGGTTCGATCATTCGAGGCAAATGTTCGGAGGATTGCATGATGGACTGGGTCGGGTTGACGCTTCTTGGGATTCGGGAAAGGCGCGTCCAACTCCCTCAGAGGCGGGTCCGCGAGGGTTGGCCACCCCGTGAGATGCCATCCAGAGGGCGGCAGAGGTGGCTTCACGTAAGCCGAACGTGTGCGTAATTAGTGGTCTGTCACGTTCAGACAGGACTCAACGAGCTCAGACAACGAGAGCAGGAGATTGTGAAGTTGACGAGACTAAATATCCAACTAGCTATGATCTATGAAGGGAATGGCATGTCATTCAGGCTCCTTGCCACAAGGGCGCAATTCCGAGACCTTCTTGAATTCCATCCCAATCGCGTTGCATCGGTAACAAGGTAGCTTTGAAACGCGGCGACGCAGTGGAAATCGCTCTCCTTCGATGAGTTCGCAGACGATGAGCTCGCAAACGATAAGCCCGTAGACAACTTGTTGCATTGCCCGCTCAGTTGCAAGGTCCGGCTGGGTGAGAACACCTAAGCAGCGAGGATGATAGTTCAACGCGGCGACACTGTCGAAATCACTTTCCTTCGATGAGCTCGCAGACAACTTGTTGCAATGCCGCTTGGTGAGAACACTCATCGTTCGGACTCCCTTGGGGTCGAATGCTTGCGCCATGGTGATGAACTCTTGGGTGGCGATGTCGACGTTGCAGGGAACTACAGCGAGGATGATGGTTCTCGGGATTTTCATGCAGCTCTGGAAAGCATGGTCCCCGATACAGCGAGGGTGGTGGTTCTCGTTCATGTAGCTCTGGGCCATGCTTTTGACCAATGTTATGTCCACGTCCGCGGTCCACCCAGATGTCGCCGTTCTGAAGATGCCAGGCACATCGATGAGCGGGTGAGATGGTTGTGTGCCCTCGACTCCGTGGTCCACCCAGATGTCGCCGTTCTGAAGATGCCAGGCACAGAAGATGCCAGGCACATCAATCACGGTGGATTAGATGGTTGTATGTCCTCGACTTTTCGTTCGTGGTCTACCCAGACGTCGCCGTTCTGAAGATGCCAGGCACATCAATCCGTTGAACTCGACCATGCGACTGGTCCTCGTCGAGTGAGCTCAATGATTTGGTAGGGAGGTGTCGTTCCGATAATTGTGGAAAGGTGATGGACCCGAGAAAAATAAGAGTCAGCAACAGCATGTGGTTGGAAATCTCAGTAGTATCGCCTACCTGTCTTTGCACTTGTCCGAGAAGGCTTCAGTATTTCGAGTTGAGCGCCTGCGTACTTGCTGGCTCGCGGTGGATGTCATGATGCGATCGAGTTGCGCTGGTTGTTGTGCCGCTAGATGCGTGCCCGTACTCGTGCTGTTTCGTGATAGGTGCCGTGGGGCGATCGAGCTGCGCTGGATGCATGCTCGTGTTCGAGCTGTCTCGTGATGGATTCCATGATGTGATCGAGCTGTGGTGGTTGTTGTGGTGCTGGATGCGTGCCCGTACTCGTGTGTTTTCGTGGTGGATGCCTTGATGCGATCAAGTCCAGTCGCCTGTTGCCGTCTCCCATGTTTTCCTCCGCCTTGCCTCAGACATGCCCCTTCCCAACATACCCATGCTGCGCCTCAAGGACTTCCAATCAACCCCGTTCCCGCTTCAATCCCTTCCCATTGCTCCCTGTCGCCTTCTCCTACCCATACCCGATCCTTGTGTGTGTCCTTCTCTCCATGGCATCTTCCTCCCTCCCGGACCATCGCGGATCCTACTGTCCTTTGCTTCCTGTCCTTCCTGTTGGATCTTTTGTTTCCTTTCCGCACTCTTCTTCTTTTTTTTGTTTTCCTTTTTTTTTTTTTCCTTCTCTTTCTTCCTTTTTCTTTTTTTTTTTTCCTTTTCTTTTTCTTTTTTTTTCTCTTCTTTTTTTCCCCTTCCTTATCTTTTTCTTCTCTCTTTTTGTTCCCGCGAGTTGTAAGAGCCCAAACGATCCTCTCCAAACAGATCTCGCCATCAATGTCTGCGTAGACATAACTCCAAATGTTGCTCCTTCTTGCCAATGGAGACCTTGCCAAGTCAATCTTCCTCGTCTTCATGCGTAGAGTCAAACTTGAGTCGTATCCGTTGAACAGCAATCCTGTAGCCACATACGTTGGATAAGCCGGGCGATGCGATGTGTCTGTAGTCCTGAGATGTCAGCAATGTTGTTCTGGGAAGAGAAAGGCAACACTCGGCAACTCACTGTATCCCTCTCTTTGCAAGCGTAGTAACCGATGTCTTCCGGCCACCATAGTCAAGTGTGCGGTCCATGGAGCCAATTGGGTGAAAGATCCAAATGCGCTGAGTTTCTGGGTAAACGACGATGAAAGTTGTAGCTCCGTCCACAGCATTGTAATGAAGATGAGCAGGCATGTCTGAGCAGGGTTGCTGTCGACAGACTGTCTCGAGAAGAGGAGATGCGGAGGTAGAGCCGAGCAGAGATGCCGTCGATAGACTGGGAGCCGTGGAGGTAGAGAGACCATGTGTGAGGCGCTCAGCTTGTCGGCTTCTGGGATTCTGGGCTTCTGGGCTTCTGTTGGTCGAGGGGCTTCTGCTGATCGCTCGCTGGGCTTCTGTCGGTCGAATGGCTTCTGTCGGTCGAATGGGTTCTGTCGGTCGAAGGGCTTCTGTCGGTCGGCATCTCCAGCCAAGGTTGAAGGCATCTCCAGCCAGGGCTTGAGGCATCCTTCGTGATGAGAAGGGCAATGACTGGTATTCACCGGCCATTGACGCAGGCATCAGTCAACCATCAGAAGATTGACCAAATGAGCAGCACCCACAATGGTCTCGTGCTCTACTGCGATTGTCGCGCGTGATTGAAAATGACATGCGGATCGAAGGTTTCCTTTCCGTATCTGATTTAGCATTCTTTTGCTGAAAGATCCCAGGTGACACCACGGAGAGGTACAAAGTCCGACTTCGTCACCCATAAGTATAGGTCCAAAATCAAATCAAACAAATACATGATAGCCCGAAGGCAAAACATTAACCTAGGAGGAAAATTCAAGGGTCGAGGATTTTTGATGTTCAGTTGGTTAGACTTTGTGTATATGAGTGAGCATCCACTCTGTCGTCTCTGTCGTCTCTGTCGTCTCTGTCGTCTCTGTCGTCTCTGTCGTCTCTATCATCTCTGTCGTCTCTGTCGTCTCTATTACTCTTCTGGTCCCTTTGTCTACTCCTATTGTTACTGTCGCTATCGTTTTTATTAATGTTGTCGTTTAATGTTATTGATGTCGTCGTCGTCTTCGTCGTCGTCGTCGTCTTCGTCGTCGTCGTCGTCTTCGTCGTCGTCGTCGTCTTCGTCGTCGTCGTCGTCTTCGTCGTCTTCGTCGTCGTCGTCGTCTTCGTCGTCTTTGTCGTCGTCGTCGTCGTCGTCGTCGTCGTCTTTGTCGTCGTCGTCGTCGTCGTCGTCGTCGTCTTCGTCGTCGTCGTTGTTGTCGTCGTTGTCGTCGTCGTTATCATCCTCGTTATCATCCTCGTCGTCGATATCATCCTCGTCGCTTTTATTATCACTAACCCTATGAGTTTCTGTTCCGCTGTCGCCCTTATAGAATCTTTGTGCTGTAATATTTACGACGTTAATAAGCTGAATCTGGATCTGTAGCTACCTTCTTCACCCTTTTCACATTTTTGATATCTTGAATATGGTCTGTATTCTCCGAATCACCTCGTGAGTTGTATCAACACCAAAATAAGCACTGTCGCTGACCAGGAGCCAGTTTTCATCGCAGCAGAGTTACTAAGCGACGTGGTCGTGCTAGTCGGCACACCATCGGGGGTCGTTGCTAACGTCGTCGTGGCAGCAGACTTAGTGGTACGTGTAAACGCCTGGAAACTCTGTTCAGCCGACTTTGTCGGTTCCGATCCATCATCAACCTCAGGATCCTCCCCAGATTCAGAGCTAGATGTAGCTTCTGCCGCTGATCTTGTTTGCGAAGCCCCTTGTATTGATGTTGCGTGAAAGTCTCGACTCCGGTCGGCTCTCTGTCCTCCACCTCTTTGACCACCTCCCCTTTGTCCGTCGTAAGGCCGACCCTGATTGTGAGGTGTATCGATATCAGGTCTGCCTGGTCTTCTCAAGCCACCCAAAGCTCTGCCGAGAATAAGGCCGTCTCTGAGTTTCTCTCTCGATGGCAATGGGCAATTTAGCCGATCGGTGGAGTGGGGGTGACCGTCGATAACTGTGAACAAGCATTGAGGTGATTCCTCGCTTTCTTCGACACCTCTTCTCAATTCTTTGGGCTACAAATCGTATCAGTGCATAATCCTGTTGCAACGTTACGAGAGTACGTACTTGACGCCAATAAGAACACTCGGCTTCACAAGTGAATAGGTGTTTTGGCTCTCTCGAAGATTCTGAATTGATGAACACGCGGGGGTATTCTGACGTGCAACGATGAAGACACTGAACTTGCTCAGGCTTCACGAGATTGCAGCAAAGGCAGCCCAAAAACGCCTCCCGATCTGTTTGTGGACATCGCTGCAACACCGACGAAAGCTCGCAACTCTCCTCGCACTTGGATGTCCCAGCGACAGTCTCCAGAATTTGCTTTGCATCCAACATGCCCGATGCATGATTGCTTTTATCATCCCGCATTCCACAGTCAAGTATTCTGTCGATCGAATTCCGCTGCAGAAGACAGACTGCCAGAGATTCCTTGTCGTTCGCGGCTGCCTCAACGCATGTCTGTCCATAGGTTCGGTTGGCGTAGTCCTTTCGGCCATCGAGGAGATCACATCCACTAGAGAGCTGTAGCAACGTTGAAATGAGAATGAGAGATATTGACATTGTGGTCATGGTCACTGAGTCCTCGAAATTGATTGGGAGTTTCTTGGGCAAACTATTTGATGTTTGCGCGGATCAGATGCAATTGAAGGGTCTTTATCAGTTCAATATCGTTGCCTAAAATCCCAGTGTCCACTAGATCGTCTGCGGCACAGGCGGAGGTCCCCTGTTGATTTCGCGTTTCGCCGTTGGTTCTCTGGAGACGAATGTTGAGCAACCCTAGCTCACTGTTGGCTCGGTTGCATGACCCAGCCACATCAATCCGCACCACTGCCTTTGAGCAGCTCGCACATCACCATACACAACAGCGCCCGTTTGGTTGTCTCGTTTTCATCAATGCCGGTATGTGCATGTATCACTATTAACTAAGTAAGGACAGAAGCCTGACTTTCGATCTGAATGGTGAGTTGCCAGCCGAGCCAAATGTTGATACTGGTCAGCGGCACAGCGACGCCCGATGACAGGGTAAGCTTGCTAGAATACCAGCCTTCAAGTGCCAAAGAAGGCATTGATTGCCGTACAGAAAGCCATCTGGCGGGTACCGACGGCGGGGCTAAGCGCAGCAACGATCCAACAAGGCAGAACTTGAATGCAAAGCAGGCTATGTCACCCCGAATTGGTCTGATTGCCGCCTGTCTAATTCTTGGCAATGCAAAGAAGAGTCAGGCATTTGGAGGGCATTCACGATGCTGACCAGCAGTCTCAGCCTGAATATTGCCCAGGTCTGGGCTTGGGGCTTCATTCCGATACGGAACCGTTCCCGGATCAGTGGGTCTGTTGAACGAATCCCCCCTGTCTGTGTCACCGGCTTCGCTAGAAAACACATATGGAAGACTATTTCTCTTTTATGTCATTGGTCTTTCCTCTTTGATCAACATATACTGGTTTGCGATAACTGCTTGATCGACCTCTAAGTCTATCTAACGACCGGTGTATTATGCATCGGAACATCTCGCCGTCTTTCTCTGCAGGTACTTACAACAGTGAGTGGCCTCCACTCTTTCTATTATTACAGGTGGTACTCTCTGGGGTCGGTGACACGAACACCTCTTCGCTCCCACACACCCTCAATGTTCATGTCTGCTGTTCCCCTGAATAAAAAGTCAGTACACGGTAATAGTTGCCCATGAAATGGTGGTGGCTTACTCTTCTCGCGGCACGACTGCTGGCTCGGTCTGTCCTGCTGCAACATCAGGGTTTCTGAACACGAAGTTCTTTTTCTGTGTCGGGGGAAAGAGGAGGTCTTGGTCAGCGGGACTTCTTTTCAACAGTTACACGGAGGTGTGGTCTTACCAGTCCCAATGACAGATGAATTGCCGGAGGAGTAACTACAATGTGCTCCGTCGGCTCTTGGCCGTTGATCATAGCCAGAATGTTCTGAGCGACCACCTTCGCTTGCCCGGCACCAGGGCGGGCAGCCTTGTGCGCACCAGAGTCGGCAATATCACCAGCAGCAAACATGTGAGAGTATGCCGGGTCTTGGAACTGAAGAGTCGGTCGTACTTTGATGAAGCCGTTTGCCGGGTTCACAAGAGGGGCGTCGCCGGTTTGCTTGAGATCCTGGAGAAATTGGTTGTTGGGTGTTTGCCCTGTTGCGGGGATGATGAGATCCGCTGTGAGCTCGCGACCATCCTGCAGCTTGACTGACTTCTGGGAGGCAAGACCGCCAGGCAGAATCACGGCGCGAGAGCCAGTGATCAACCTTAAATAAAACGTTAATAACTGCTGCGACCGGAAGGGAATGTTTAGGGTATGAGCATACTTAATTCCCAACTCTTCAAATCGAGCCTTGATGATCTCATCCAACTTGGTGTGGTAAAGAGGCATGAGATGCTCTCGTGAATGCACAAGGGTCACCTCCTTTTCGGGGTAGATTTCCTTAAGATCCGTGGCCATCTGGACGCCCACCGCGCCGCCTCCGATGAGAATGACAGAAGATGCCTTCTGAACCGCCTGCTGATGCGCTCTCAAGGTGTCGACCGATGATGGCTTGTCATCACCGGGCATGGTTCCAGGGCTTGGCAATCTGGTGCCTGTTGTGACAACCAAATATTCGAACGGAATCTCTCCTGAACCTTGCCATTCTCTATCCAAAATGACGGAATCGGGGCGGAGAGACTTGGCGCGGGCTTGAATCACCTGATGCCGCGATGGGTCGGATGACTTTGAGAAAGCTGCTGTGTATGGAATGAAGGCTTTATGCTCATGGTCTGGCAGGACTGCGAAACGAGGCTGAATCAAGGGTTAGCCATAAATCTTAACGAAGCAGTGCACAATACTGGCAACTCACGAACGCGAAGAGATGATGAAAGTGACTGTGCGGTTCGACCAGCAAGATCTGCCAGCTACGAGTCAGTCGTCACTCTTTTCAAAGTTGTTCTTCGGGAAGTTCACTCACGCGGTGGGATGCTGGCAGAGCAGCGGCAAGCTCGCCCACAGCGGCCTAATGCACGGCGAGCTGTTAGCATTTGTTATATAGGCAACAGCATAAGTACAAAGAGACACCTACAAGACCGACATATGATCCTCCGAGGACAACAACGTTCTTCAAGGGTTGCAGCATCTTGATTGGTCGGGCAGTAGTTGAGATATCCAAAGTCGAGGGGTAGAAATGTGAGTCTTGGCAGCTGGAACAATTGAGTGTTGAGCTCCAGTTGCAGGACACCTCAGCTTTAACAGATTGTCTTTCACTACGAAATCGGAGCTCGGCTCGTATTACGAGACTTGCGCTGTGGGTCAAGTGCGAGTTGACAGTGTGTCGCAATCGCACTACCGGCGGTGGCTGCCGCACGGATTTATGATTGCAAATCTGATTAGATCTTTCTCAGCTCTTTAGAGACACCTTGCGTTATCCCCCACTTTACCCGACTCACGTTCGGTTTGTTCGGAATTGGTGGCGGAACCAAAGAGTCGGAGCCGACTTGGGCGCCGTCGCCGATGAATAATATGGGGACGTGCTTGAATCAGCGGGGCCGCACCGGCAATGAGTCGCGGCAATTCAGCCATACCGGCTGTCCTCAGCTTGATTCAATGTCGATACACGATCGGCCTTCTGACGCCTCAGAGCCCGGATCTCCGTCCTTTGAGACTGTTCCGGACGTCGGCGCCAGAGTGGAGCTGATTAATGGGACCATGCCGTCTGGGTAGCTACGTAAGTAATAGAAGTAATGTGTAACTCGAGACCTTGATTGACAGACCACAATTTAGACAAATCTTATTTAAGCAGTATAACAGCGTGGACAGTGATCGATGTACCTCTTCGTCTTTGATGGAAAATTACAGCTGTTCAAGTGACTCATTCCTGAGGCGAAATATTTAAATTCGCTCGCCGGTATGTGAGTCGTCCGACGTCATGATCCGTACTCCCACAAACACGACACATGATAAAACACCAAGAACCAAACTCGCACAACAACCTGATAAGCCCATTCTCAATCCACGGGCAAGCAAAATGCCGTACTTATCGAAAGGCAAGAGGAATAAGGGACGTAAGAAAATGATTTGTTCTCAGCAGTTTCTAGATGACGAGCACCGCGGAGATGCAGTTCCCCCTCTCGAACAGGCATCCGACGATGCCTTGCCAGGTTGGCTGATCCGAAGACACCAGAACCAAAACTCACGACTCTATTCGCTACCCGACGAGCTGATCTTGGAGATCATTGACTGCATGGACGCTGTTGACTTTTGGTTCTTTCGCCAAGTCTCTTACCGCCTCGCCAACGTGTGTGCAGGCTTGCATCTCTACAGTAACCCTCAGAACGAAGAAGATCGTCCAAAGCTTTGTTCCAAGCGAGAAAGCGATAACTGGATAAGACAATGCTACCAAAGATACATAATGTTGTATCCCGCTCTTGTCGACAGGAACTGCAGGCACAGATTCTGCAGTTGTGCCACGGTCAGCACACGAACGCAGACGCAACTCGACGCAATCACAAGAAAGTTCTTTGAAACGGATTTCATTACGTTATGGCATAAACAGTTCAATACGGCACTTGAACCAGTCAGGTATCTAGGGGTAACACTGATGGCGCAATATCCGTTCCGCAAAGAGGTCAGAAAGCAGCGTATAGCCAGTCTTCTCTGTTCGGAGTGTATTTCGACAAAGAACCAAAGATATCGTTACGACTCGCCCGTGGACGCTCTGTGGAATCAAGAATGCAGAAAATGCGCGGATGGTCAAGATCCATTGGATTGCTGTTCCCACTACAGCAGTGATGAGACTAAACGTTTGACGTATGCTTATAGCACAAGCAGAGAGCGTTCATACTCTTCCTATTCAGGTCCACTCCAACTTTGCGCTCACAAGACCTTCACATGGCCCGATATGCACGACAAATTGGTCGATATTGGCACCATTTCAAACGCTAAAGAATGCGCACAAGACAAGTCTCCATTCGTGGAGTGCACCGACTGCTTCGCGGAAATCATGGGCCACGACAAAGGCATCAAGCAACCTGCGGTTCGCATGATGAAGGACCGAGCGCACTGCTACCTCTTGTTGGAATGGTGCTTGCCGATGTTCAAGCTGCGCGCTGGTGTCCCCATCACCCTAAGCTTTCTCAAAAAGACCTTCGACAGGGTTGGGGAGAAGTATGAGGCGCTACTGTGCCCACACATCACGTTCTTCGAGGAGGTGCTTCGAGGTTCACTGCTGAAGAGCTTTTGGAACACCGACGAAGTTGATCCTGGTGTTCGATTTTGTAATTGCAAATGCAATTTTTGCGGCTTCAAGTATTTATTAAAAAGACATGGCGATCGAGTCTACTTAGAAGGAAACTACACCATCTGGTACCAGCAGTATTGGACGGACGAGATTACACCCGAAATAGGAGGCAAGCGTGCAGGGCTTTTGGAAGACCCTACCCCACATGCAAGGCTTTGCAGGTCCCAAGGTATCTCCTGGTGCCAGACCAAAGGATGTTTCAATGCGAAGAGGTAGTGAGGCACGACGAAAGATATCGGCACTGCTTTATGAGTGTCTCTGACGCTCGGAAGCAGCCGTGGTTTCTTCTAACCTTTTTTCAAAAGTGCAACAGGAATAGCAGATGCTTCTAGCTACCCGGGCGAACATAGCATGTCCCGGTCAGTTCAAATCCATCTGTTCTATTACACACGGGCTTTCGTTTTATTTTGTTCTTTTCTCAACTCCTACTTTTGTCACTGTTATCATTTCCGCCATCATCGTTCTTGTTGCCATCCATACCACCGTCTGCTTGAATTGCAAAAGTCTACCTTCAAGTTCCATGCTGTCCTGGACAAAATTCTCAACGTAACATTCCAAAGTAATGTGCCCAAAACATATGCCTCAGTGGCTCCTGAAACTGTTAGGAGATTTCAACGATTCTCCTGGAAGTGCACTGCCTACCATCCCTCCGGCTGACCCGCCATTTAGGAACGACCCAAGTCTGTGTGTTCTTGGCACGAACATGACCCCATCTCTCGATTTTTGAGAACCTTTGACTCGTACGCTTCTCTTGAATATCCACATAAAATAGTTCTTGAACCAAGTGCTGTTCTTGTTGTCTCGTGCATGTCGCTAAAGCATTCGTAGCCACAGACTCAGCCACGGAGATTCTGTCTGCCCAGTCTGTAATACCAACCCCACAGATGTCTTCCAACTTTAGAACCGCTTGTGTTTAGGTGGACGCGGCTATATCCGCTGTGGTCTGCTGGAATCCTTTCCGGCAGCGAGTTTAATACCGAATTTGACGACATCATGAACTTGGCTTCTGGGCGGTAACGCAGCACTATCGACAAAATGCCGAATGCTTCCATAGTGGGCTTCATGATTCCTATAAGTTCAAGGACAAGCACTCTGCGGTACTCGATCTAAAGTTTTATTCATCATCAGCTGACGGTGCTTCATCAAAAGTCTTTCCATATTTTCCCCCAGCTTTATTGTCAATCGCAGACCTCTTGGCCATTATCATGGTTCTTTCTAAAATCTTCGCTTTGTTCTGGGTCATGGTCTTCGCGGGCTGTGTTGCCGCCGCACCCCTGGACCCTCGCCAGTTTTCCGCACGTATTACACTGGGTTATAGAACTGTTAGCAAGGTGTGTTTTCAGGCTGGAGACTTAATCAGTGAGTTTAACTTAGCAACGGACCATTTTTCAAGGAGCAAGTCAAGCAGTATAATGCCAAGGGGAGAATCACCTTCGACCCTGCAAAGGCTCAAGGAAACCAGATTGGCGTCGGCGTCTACACCACACCTGGCCCGGCCGAATGGAAGGGGAACCCTGGAGACTGGTCAGTAAGCCCACATGAATTATACTTCTGCCCTCATGTCCCCAAGGACCCCTCCTGACCATCTTATCATGTGCAGGTACTGCCACATTACGGCCCGCAAGTCAACTGTGGATTCAATCCCGAAGGTTTGGGTTCCCAAGCAGTACTGGTGGAACATCCAAGGGATGTATACATGGGCGGATAAGACATTCTCCAAGAAGACCAAGAACTTCGACTTTGATGATGTCTTACGCCTTTCGCAAATCGGAAACTACGAGCCGACCAAGCAGCTTCTGATCCCGACATACCTGCTCTCCGGCAAGGGTATGGACTTGAAAGTCACCTGCAAGGCCAACTGGAAGGACCTCCCCTCCAACAAGCCAGTGGACTACTCCAAATGGCCCAAGGTTCTTGGAATCCCTCAGTAAGTTGCAGTACTAGATTATGCTTTTAGTGTAGGCTTCAAGCTATCTATAGATATCTATATAGGTATATACCTATATAGTCTATAGGTATAGAGGGGTACCTAGGTAAGTACTAAGTAGGTATAAATAATAAGTAAGGCCTTCTTATTTAAGTATTAAGTATATAAGTAGGGTAGAGACTATAATTTAGGTTCTAAGTAATAGTCTATTTTATAAATATAATATACTAAGAGAGGTTTAGAAAAGAGTTAAAATCTAAATTAAAATATTAAAACTATATAAGAAATAAATTATATTATTATAGTATATTACTAATTTCTAATAATAGGAAATTACTATAATCTATTTCCTCTATAATCCTTTAGCTACTTAATTACCCTCTTATTCTCTAACTACTTCTCTAACTTAATAATAATAAGGAGCTTCTAAAAGCCTATAAACCTTATTATAATACTTATAAGCTAAATAATAATATCTAAGAAGCTTAATTCAGCTTATCTATAAAGTTTAAAACTTAGCTAAATAGTTTAGTAAGTTCTATATCTAAAAACTTTAATTCTACTAAATCTTAAATATTATTATTATTACCTAAGATATTAATAATATTTTAAGTATACTTAATAATAAATCTATAAATAATAAAATAGGAATCCTTAATATTAAGAACCTTATATTAGAATATTTAATAGATTAATACGTTTTAGTCTTTATCTAGTTTATAGAGTATAAAGTCCTCTAAAATAAAAAGCTCTAGATAGGAGAATAAAAGCTAATCCTAATATTTATTATAAATTATAAGAAAAAGTTAATAAAAAATTATCTTAGGTTTTATATTAAAGTATATATAATAATAAATATATTAGCTAAAGCTAAATACCTATTTAAGGAGGATAGAACTTAAAATAATATAAAGATAGTTATAAGCTATATTATAAAGACTATAATACTTTATCTCCTATTCTAACGTTTTCTAGAAGTCCTAAATTAATTACTTAATAGAATAACTTTATATAGATTTAGTTATACTTTTAGAAAGAAAGGTAGCATAATACTTATACTTCTTTAAGAAATCACAAATAATATTATTTACTTTCTAGGATAAAGTATCTATTTACTTCTAAAGAACTATATTAATATAATAATTATAAAAGGATTATTATATTAATTATTATAATAAATTATTATAAATATAATTATTATAATAATATTAGAAATATAATAATATACCTATTTCTTAAAGCTTTAAAGCATTAAAGCTGTTAGATTATAGATAGATCTATAAACTTTATCTAAATTAGTCTTAGAATTCTATAGAACCTCCTTATAGTATTTCTTAGTATAGATTTAAGTAAACTCTACTCTAGCTATATCTTTTAATAAGCTAAAATAAGTTTTATAAATACTATAAAATCTTAGATTATTATTTACTAAATTTAGTACTAATATAGGAGAGAGGAATAGAGAGGATATATAAAGAAACTACTACTACTCTTATAGTAATTAGTACTTCTTTAGTTTTACTATTACTACTTATACTACTTCTAAAAGAGCTAACACCTAAAGTGAATTCTTATTATTATTAAGCTTCTTAATAGCTTCTAAGTATTTTATTAAATAATTATTATAGATCTTTATAAAAGTAATTATATAAGTAATATTAATAGATTAATCTTAACTTAAAATATATATAATAGCAAAAAAGTATATAGAGATATTAAGAATAACCTAAATTTAGCGCTATTTAGGATTATTTAGCCTAAATAGGTAATTATTAATATGATTTATAAACTAAGCTTAGATTAAAGCTTAAAGTTTAAGGGTGTAGACTAATATTAATATAATTAAGTTCTAGTATATCTTTACGTTAATAATTAGATATTTAGAGCACTTTTTAAGGTCCTTATCTTCACTATTCTTCTAAAGATCTAAGAACTATATAGATTATATTAAACTAACTTTAATCTTAAGCATAAAGTAGTAAATCTAAAAAAGGATAAATAATAATAAAGGTAGAAAGTAAGAAATAAAGTAGCTTACTTTAGTAATTACTACTATAAGTATTAAAATACCTCTTACTCTAATTTAGCTTTCTAAATCTAATATCCTATCTAGATATTAATTAGTAGAAGTCTTATCATCTAATTAATCTTTAAGATTATTATTCTATAAAATAGAAGTAGCCTACTATCTTATTAAGGTCTATTATAGTAGCATAATATCCTTAATAACTTATTTATTATTAATATATAATATATATTATATAAGATCGCCTATTATAAACATATAGGCAACTTTAAGGTAGTTATATAGTTCCTAAACTATAAAGTTAATAATATAAATAAGGCATTAAATATAAATAACTATTAGTAGTACTTTATTAAACATAGACCTATAAAACTTAGATAAAATCTTAGGTTTAAAATTAGAAGCGTTATCTATAGAAATATAGTTAAATTTAAGTGTATTCTTTATTAAGAGCTTCTAAAGAGTATTAATAATTACACTAGCTATATTCTCTATAGTATAGTTTTTTATAATACTAAATATATTAAAAAGAATATAATAATATTTCTAATCCTTATCTATAAAGTAAGCTATAATACTAAGTAATATATACTTCTAACCTAATATTATCTATATATTAATTATCAGAGATACTTTTAAACCAAAAATAATCTTATTAAGAACCTTTATCTAAACAGCTAAAGCCTCAGCTTTAAAATTCTTAGCTATTATTATAGAGGATAGTAATATTTATCCTTAATTTATAAAGCTAATAAAAAACTTAAAGGTTAACTTTAAAATAAAATTAAAAGATATATTACTATCAATAAGATAATAGAGAAATGCTTTATTTAATTAAGTAGATTTATCTCCTTTTCTAATAAACTAAACAGCAAAGTATAGTTATTATAATAATTATTATAATAATTATTATAATAATTATTATAATAGTTAATATAAATAACTTAGATAGTTTTTATAGTTTATAAATAAATTATCTCTCTATTATATTATAATCTAGAAGATGCTAGAGCACTATACTACACCTTAATATATACTAGCTTACTATAATAGTTATTTATTAAGTTAGTCTTAAAACTAGCTATACTAAGATAAATAAAGAGAGTATTATATATATTATAGATAAGATAGGGAATACTATATTAGACTTTTACCCCCTTATAAAAGTTAGCCTAAATATTTACTTATTTATAACCTTTACTAAAAATCTTATCTGCTTTCTTTAGGTATACATTAAGGCTAAATAAAGACTAAAAGCTCTTAATACTATCTTCTACCTTCTGCTTATAATACTAAGTTTAATACTACTATTTAATAAAAGTAGTATCTATAGCAAATAGAATAATTAAGCTACTATAAATAAGCTTATATTTAGGGGGGAGGTCTATAAAGAAAAGAGAGGATATATCCTTAAGAAAGTTATCTATAGTATATAAGTTTATAGTATATTTTGCTTATATAGATAAAATAGTGAAAAGAAGGAGAAACTAAATTATAAGAAATTATTATAATAGATTATTATAAATATAGGGTATTATAATATTTAGTAATAGGTTTAAGTAATTATTAGTTTATTTATATATATAACTAAGCTGTAGGTATTTATTATAGTGATAGCAGAATATATATTTTCTTAATTCTCTAGTAAGTCTTAAAAATAATAATACTACCTTAACTACTAGAGAGTATCCTATTAACACCAGCTCTATTAAGTTAGCGTTTAAGAGATAGTAAGATTTCTAAAACCCCTATATATCTATAAGTAGAGTTATAGCAGTAATCCCCTAGCCTAAATACAGTAGAAGAGGTTATTAGTAAACCTAAATTACTACCCCTCCTAATAATAAAAACTACTATAAAAAGTAGGAATAATACGCCACTATAGCTAGCAAAGAAAGATATAAAGAAGAAGCCTATAAATAGTACTTTAGTTCCACTAAGAAAATAAAAAGCATAGAAGGCACTATAAAAAGATATTATTATTAATAAAAAGCAGTTATACTAATATTATCTAAGCAGTAAGTTTCAAAAAACCTATAAAAAGAAGGTATATTAACAAAAGTAGTATAAGCACTTCAGGAAATTAAAAAATAATAAAAGATAATAAATAACACTATATAGAAGCAATTATTTATAAGGCTTATAAGAGAGATATTATAATCTATATATCTAGATCTATAATTCTAATTAGAAGTAATAAGGGTATTATAGATAGTTACTAAATTATATCTTATTACTATATTTAAAAATATATACTAATCTCTAGATATAAAAGTTTCTACTAATATAAATAGGTGTAAATCTCTATACTATTTATATAAAACACATCACACTTCAAAAGAAAGATATAGATTTAGTTAAGTAGCTCACTAAACATATAGGTTCCTAGGAGACTTAGATATAGACTTAAGAGTTAAAGGTTTACACTTATTATCTTAATACATATAATTATAATATATAATTATAGTAGATAATTTTTATGGATTTCTACGTTAAGGATTATAATAGATTATTATAATAGATTATTATAATAGATTATTATAATAGATTATTATAATAGATTATTATACTAGCTGTTTATAATAAACTCTAATAGTATGTTATTATAAATAAAAGAATCTTAAGTATACTTAAACTCTATTATTTAATTCTAAGAAACCTAATTCCCTAACACTATAAACTAAATCTATTTTATTATATAATAAAGTTCACTTAGATATCTCTATATCCTCTTATTATAGATCCCTCTCCTCTTTATCTCTATTATTAACCTCACCTATAAACTTAATATCCTTTCTACCTAGAGAGAGGAAATTAAAAGTTATAAACTTATTAAATATATTAGTATTAAACTTTACCTATATATTTAGGTATATATCTTAAATAACTAGTATCTCTATTTAGATTAGAATTAAAGCTAGCTTCTTTCTATAATATCACTAAACTATATTAAATATCTTCACACTCTTAGCTAAGATCTAACTAATACTAAACTAGATTCTAATAGGATTAAGGAGGTCTATTTAGTTTATTTTTCTATTATACTAAGTTATACTAATAACATCCTAAATCTACTTCTATATTAAGATACTATATAGGTATTAGTAAGTATAAGTATTATTAGTTATAATAATTCCTAGAAGTAACTTAGTAACACTATAAATAGTATTATAAATGCTTTTATATATTAGCTAAAAACTAATATAGAGTAAAAAGTATCTTACTAAATAGTATAGTAAACTAAGGATAAACTCTTAAGGTTCTAAAGCTTAGCTTTTCTAATATCCTTATTCTAAAACTCCTAAAAGATATAGATAAAGAAGATTTCCTTAATAGTAAAGAAATTCTAAGTTTATAGAAACTTTACTCTAAACTTTATAATACTTACTTTAATAAAAACTTTAAGAATACTCTCTAAGAACTTATAAAATACTAATAGCTTCTAATATAACACTTTAAAAGTATTAATTTAGTTTAAGTAAAAGACTAAGAAACTTTTAATTATAGCACTCTATAAACAGTAAGTATATATATTTTAGATAAAAAAATAAAGAAATATATATAAAATATCTATATATTAAAGTTTAGTATCTCTATTAATTTAGCTATTATCTTTATAGTATACTTATTAAATAATATTATATCTACTATTATATCTTCTATAGAGTAACTATTTAGATTTATATTAATATTATATATATAGATATCTAATTAATAATATTAAGTATCTAAAGGAGTTAAGGTTTAAGGTTAAGAGTATTAAAAAGTAAGACCTAAAGCTAATAAGTTTATATTAATAGATATTATAGAAGATAAAGGGAGTTTAAATAAAAGAGAAGATAATACTAAACTAAAGCTACTAAAAGCTAATTATATTATAGATATACCTAGTATAGTAATTAGGCTAGAGGTTCCTTAAGACTAACCTATAAATCTAAGAGAGGGAGATAATAAAGCTAGTAAACATAATTTATATATCTCTATATTAAACTAAAATAGATATTTTCCCTTATCTATTCTAATTCTAAATTAGAATAAATCAAAATAATATAAAGAAAATAACTTACTATTTCTTATAAACTATAGCTTTAAATAGTTTAAAAGCAGCTTTTTATTATTCTTTAGTTATAAACTTCTATCTATTAATCTTCTTTAGCATCTTTATATACTTTTAAGTTAATATAGTCTATAGCGCCTTATTCTAGCAAATAAGCTCCTTTTAAGTATCTAATATATTAGTAAGGCGCTTTTACGCCTTAATAATATAGGGATTAGTAGAATAATCTATAGCTGCCTTTTTTTTCTTATTAGCTTTAGACCTAACTAGGTAACCTATAAAAAAGATTATTATAATAACTTTATAGATTATTATAATAATATTATAGGTATTAACTTAGTGTTTACTTATTAGAAAACATCTTTAATTAAGTTCTTAAAGAAAAAAGGTTTATTATTAATATTTAGTTATATATAGATAGGTTATACTAATATTAATAATATTATTATTAATAAGAAGTTTAAATTAAATATAAAGAAAAGATTATATTTAAATAATATAAAGAGGTTTACTAACTAAAAAAGTATAATATAAAGAGGTAAGAATACTAAATAAAAAGAAAGAGTAAAAATAGATATAAAATAGGTATAACCTAAAGAATAAAGAAGTTATTATAAAGAGAGAATAAACCTAAATAATAAACACTAAATATATTTTACTCTAGCCTCTAATTTAAAATACTTCTAATATATAACCTTTATTTACTATTTTTAATTCTAAATATCTAATATTTTATATTCTTATAAAGTATATAAATATAGATAAATATTTTATAATATTATCTAATTACCTAAACTAAAATTATTATACTATTAAGCTCCTAAAATAATAGTAGTAAGACTACTTATAAAACTACTTATAAAACTACTTATAAGATTACTAAGAAGAGATTAGCCTATAGAACTAGAAATTAAAGGTAGGCTTAATAATATAAACTAAATAGTAAATAAGATAATTATAATTTATTTTAACTATTATAATATTAATATCTTTTAGCTTAAGCTTTAAAGGAAATTAGAACTTATTAGAAATCCTATAAATTATTAATCCTAAAAGCTCTATTCTAAAGACTTATCTATAAGATTATATAAGATATAAAACACTAATTTAGTATTAAACTTATTTATTTCTAGTTAAGTATAATTAAAGCTCTTTAGGAATCTACTAAAGATCTTTTAGTAATATTATTTCACAGTATATTTTCTTCTTATTTAAAGATTTACTTCTAATTTCTTTCTAATAATATAACTTACAGCTATCTATATAGAATAAATTATAATTAAAAATACTAATATTTAGTTTTTAAAAGAGATTATAAAGATATCCCTACTTATAGAAATATTATAGCTTAGCTAGGATTTTAATAGACTTAAATTCTATTTAGATTCTATTATTTCACTCCCTTATTTAAAATAATATATACTAACCTTTAAAATTTTCCTTAATAGAATAAATATTAGAATATATTTAATTCCCTAAGTATTAAGTAAAAGTAAAAGATATTAACTATATTAAAGATAAAAATAGTAAATATAAAAAAATATAAAAAACTAAGTAGAAGAAGTAGAGAGTAAATAAAGAGTAAAAAATAAAAAAGAAAAAACTAAATAAAAATAAAGAACATATTTAATTTATATTATTAAAGAGAATAGTTTTAAATAGAAAATCTTTTATCTAAATATTAAAGGGAAGAGGAAATATTAAAGAGGAAAATATTAAGGTATAAACTATTAAGGAGATAAATATTAAGGAGGATAATCTTAAAGAGGGAAATATTAAAGAGGGAAATACTATAGAGGGAAATATTAAGGAGGGAAATATTAAGTAGGGAAATATTAGGGAAGGAAATACTAGGGAGGGAAATACTAAGGAGGGAAATACTAAAGAGGGAAATATTAAGGAGAGAAATATTAGAGAAGGAAATACTAAAAAAGGAAATATTAAAGAGGGAAATACTAGAGAGAGAAATATTAAAGAGGGAAATATATATAAGGAAAATATCTAAGATATAAATTTAAAGTAGGGAAATATTTATAAAAGATATAAGTTTATATTATATTAGTAATAGAAATATTTAATAATAAAATATAAAAGATTAAAATATTAGTTATAATAGATTTTATATAAAAAATAACTATAGCATAAGAAGTTATATAATAAGGAGATTTTATAATTTTAATATCTTAAGTTATAAAGAAATAAGAATATTAGTATAAAAACTCTTAGAAAGAAATATAAAATAGATAAAATAATCTAAAGAATATTAAGTATATAAGTATTTATTCTTAATAGAACTCTTATTTAAACTTATATTATAAGAATTTTAATAATAGAGAAATAACCTTTATTAAAAACATATCTACTTAAGTAGAGATAAGTTATAATCTAGCTATTATATTTTATAATAATTAGGATATAATAACTAAATTATAATAGTTATGCTATAATAATTAGATTATAATAATTAGATTATAATAATTAGATTATAATAATTAGATTATAATAATTAGATTATAATAATTAGATTATAATAATCTAATTAGTATATATATTAAGTCTAATATATATTTATTTTTACTATATATAAGCTTTCTTATTAAGGCTAATAATTTATTCTTAGCTATAAAATAGGTCTTAATAGAGATTATAATAAGCAGTTAAACTCCTATTTATTTAAACCTCTCTTTTAAAACTTTTAAGCTACTTTACCCCTCTTACTACTTATTACTAATCTTCTAGATAATAAGATTAAATATAAGGAACTATCTTACCCTCTACTACTAAATAAGTTAATAGTCTATCTAACTATCTTATAAGGATATTATTACCTACACCTAAGAAACATATAATATAACACTCAGCTAGTCTAATATCTCTTAATATTTAAGCACTTTATTAATAAAGTCCTATTAAATTAGTAATCCTATATAGTAGCATATTATTAAAGCAGCTCCTACTATTAAAGTAGTAGAGACTAGTATATATATCTACAATCTTCACTAAGTAATCTAAAACTACTCTCTAGCTACTATATATAATATAGATAAAACTAATCTTTTCTAGAAGAGGATCCTATCTTCTCCTCTCGCTTCCCCTACTATACCTAAAAACTAAAAGGATAACACCTAAATCTTATTAAAGCTTACTACTAATACTATAGATAATAACTCCTTTTAAGTCTAAATTATTAGTAAAAATATAATACTTTACACTCTATATAGCTTTAATTTCTCTATATTTAACTTAATATAGAGGAATAATAAGGAAGCTTAGTTTATAACTATAGTTATAATAAACTAGCTTAAAGCTTTTTATACCTATATTTAGGTTATAAAACCTAATAAGCTAGTCCTTCTCCTTATAAATAACTTCCCTATATATATTACTATAGTTAAACTTATGCTACTACTACCTACCCTCTAGATTAAGTTTCTTTTATTTAATATAATATTAATCTTCTAACCTATAGATTAAAGTATTATTAATAGCTTTAAGAGTTACTATAAGTATAATTACTTAGCCTAAATTACTACTATCCTTAAGAGGAATATTTACGTTAATCTTATTAAAAAGATAGATCTCTAAATTACCCTTTATTAAGTAATAAACTATTTCTTTCACCTTCTTAGACTAAAGATAATCAGAATATCCTAAGTAAAATCAATATTTATAAGTAGAGAACTATTACCTTAAAACGCCTAATTAAGTAATCCTAATAATCTAATATAGCTATTCGCTTATATAGTATTACTAATAAGACCTAATAAGATATTAAGCAAGTTTCTATATCTAAAAAGTAAAAACTTCCTACTTAAAAAGCTTAAGGCTATAAAAGAAGAACTTAAAGTTATAAGGATTAGATATTATAAATCTATTACGCTTAATATACTTAATAAATACCTTAAGAAGTTAAGTATATATATAGATAGTAAATAGGTTACCCTAGCTATTATATATCTTAAGGAGGTAGTTTATAACATTATTAACCTCTTAAACTTTATAGAGGAGAAGGACTACATTTTATAGAAAGATATAGATACCCTTAGAAAGCTTAAGTTAAGGTTACTTTAACATTAGAAAGAGGAAGGTAACCTAAGTATAATTATTAAGTATAAGGGAACTATAATAGATATATAGATATAGAAAGGGGTAAGCTTTCTATAATAGTTATATTATAATAATTATATTATAATAATCTCCTATAATCTTAAAACTACTTAGTATTAGGAATATATTAATTATTATATCTTTCTTTCTATAATATATTAAAAATTCTACCTTATACTTTTCTATAAATATTCCTTCTATTACTATTAAGTTTTATTTATCTACTCTATCTATTTAAGAGAAAAGAGAAACTAAATACTTAAAATATCACCTTATTATTAAATTAATTTTATACTTTAAAGTATTAATTTATAAACACTAATATCTAAAGCTAGAGAGGTATTAAGGCTAGCTTATGCTTATAGAAGTACTAAACTATATTTAGAACCTCTATATTAATAGTATAAATCTAACTAATATTATGCTAAATTCTAGTAAGACTAAGAAGTTTAACTTAATTCTTTTTTATATTATTCTTAACCTTACTAAAGATATCTTAGATCTACTTTTATACTAATATATAGAATAGGAATTACTAGCTATAGGTGTAGTTTATAATAAGATAACCTTTTAAAACTCATGCATACCTAGTCCTAAGATTCTATTAACTTAAAAATCTCTTATTAGGTTTTATATTCTTATATATCTTCTCTTAGGTATCTTATTATTTTTATTTCTATACTTAGTGTACTTTCTATAAGACCTTTTTTTTCTTTCTACTAACTATTATAGTATTAAACTTCTAAAGGACTAAGAGAAGGAATATTTCCTTAAGTATAAGGAAGTCCTATACTTATAGAAAAATCCTACCTAGCTTTATAATACTAGCTTCTTTAAAAATCTCCTGTGTTTTCTCTAGGAATTAGTAGAAATATAATAGCTTTAGCTAAAATAGGTTAAATATTATAAACTATATTACTTAGAATTATTAATAATTAATAACTAAGGTTTACTATAAGACCTTAATAAGAATACTTAGAAAAAAAAATTATAAAATACTTATATACTAAATAACCTTAAGGATAACCTTTATCTTATTTTAAAGATACTTACTTAGTATATCCCTTCTATTTTATTTATTAATCTTAAAGTTAAGATTATTTATAAACTATACTAAGAGGTCTTATTTAGACTCTATTAGTTTATATAGAGGCATATCCTCCTAGCTTAGCCCATAATTATCCTTAATAATATATTTAGGTTAACTATTATAAAAGTTAATCTTTAGACCTTAGATATTTATATAGTATAAAGTAAAAGAAGATTAATAAGGGTTTATTTTAAGCTAAGTTAATACTTTATATAAGCTATTAAAAGATACTTATATTTTATACTTTAACTTTAGAGTAGATCCTCTTAATATTTTAAGGTTAGCTTAAACTTTAATATTAAGTAAAGATATTAACTATAATAGTATAATTAGGATAAGTAATATAAAGTAAGGGTTAAATTAAGCTAAATAATAGCTACTTTCTATTCTATATTCCTATAAGTATTTTTAAAGTATCTTCTTTTAAGAGAACTTATATATCTTAATAAACTTAGACTTTTATTTATTAAATTATAGTTTCTTACTCTGCTTTATTTAGGGAATCCTAATTTTAGTATTCTTATATTATTATTTTCTTTATATATATTATCCTAATATTTAGATACTACTTTAATTAGCAAAACTTAGCTTCTACACTAGTTATATTATAAATTCACTTCTATACCTTCATTATATAAAGATTAGTAGAATAATCTTTAGCAGCCTTTTTTTTCTCACTAGCTCTAAATCTAACTAGGTAACCTATAAAAAAAATTATTATAATAACCTTATAGATTATTATAATAATATTATAGGTATAAACTGCAAATATATAGTAGTAATAATATTTCCTAAAGTATACTATATAATATAAATTAAAGATATTTTATAATAAATACTTAAAGAGATATTTATCCTTACTTTAGATATATTTTATCTTAATTATAATAAAAAGAAAAATTAATTATAAATATAAAATTAATTTTATATAATACAGACGTATAGACTATATTAGTATATCATATAATTTTTATAAGGTAGGTAGCTATTACTATAGTAATAAAAATAAGTTAGTTACTCTTACTACTTACTAAATATATACACATAACCCCTCTTTTTAATATCTACTACCCTATATATTCCTCTTTCTTTTTCCTCTATAATATATCATAACTACAATCTTATTTAGTTTATTTCACAAATAGCTATATAAGTTTTACTATTTCCCTTATTTTTACCTATTTAGAATCTAATTTCTTCTAAATATCTTAAATCTATAATGCCCTTACCTACTATATTATCTAGCGTAAACACCACTAAAAATACACCTAAATAGACCACCTATAAGCATAACTATAAGACTACTACTACAGCTACTAAAAAGACTAGCAAGAAGCCTACCTGCAAAATCCCTACCTATATTATAGAAAAGCACATACCTACCCACTACTATAAGCCTAAACATAAGTTAGATTATTATAATTCATTTTAGTTATTATAATACTAATATCCTTTAGGTTACACTTTATAAGAAATTTATTAATACTAGGCCTCCTATAGCACCCTTATCCCTAAGGTACCCTTCTAACACTTTATTAAAAAAATCATATATAATAAAGTCAGTATATTTAGTCTATCTTATTAGTAAGCTATAGCTATAGCAGCTCTTTAAAAAGCTACTAAAGTAACCTTAATAACTATATTTAAAAATATATTTATCTATTCACTTTCTATTTTTTTACTAACTTATTTCTAATATCTCTATATATAGCAATCTATACTAAGAGAGTTACTATTAAACCTATAAATATTAACTTTATTAAGAAGATTTATATAATATCCTAAAATATAAAATATTTATAGCTTAATAACACCTAGAAAAATACTAAATTCTATTCCTATTCTATTATTTTATTCTACTTATATTTATTTAGTTTATTATAATAAAATTAAGTAGAAGTAGAAAGATATTATATATACTTAATTCTACTCTATAATCTATAATACCCTAAAGCTAAATCTTACTATTCTATCTAAATAAATAAATAAGATAACACTTTCTAAGAAGGGTAATAAAAAGAAGTAAGATATTATAAAAAAGAGAAAGAAAGCTATAATAAGAGAAGCTATAATAAAGCTAAAGAAAAAGAGAAGAACTAACTATAAAGACTTAATTTCTACTATTAGCTTTAATTATAAAAGTAACATAATTTCAGACGATACTCCTATATAGTTACCCTATACTAATAATTAGCTTAAAGATATTAAGCTTAATAATATCTCTACTAGAAATCCTTATATTTCTAATACTGCTAAGGAAAACGCCTAATATAGTAATATCTTTACAGGAAATACTAGGGCTACTAATAATCTAAAGCAAAATACTATAGCTACTAATAACTATAATAAAAACCTTAAGGCTTCTACTAGCTATAAGGAAAATCTCTTTAGTAGTAATATAATAAGTAATAATAGTAGAGAAGAGGCTACTAGATATAGCTATAATCTTAAGGATTTTAAGCATCTTAAAATCTTTAATAAGGAAAGTTCTAATACTAAGTTAATAAATACTTTTAAAAAAGTAATAGAGGATACTATATATTAGCTTAATACTAATAATTTAGTATTTTATAATACTCTTTAAAAGTAAATAAATAACTATTCTTAAATTAATAAGAATAAAACTAAGACTAAAATTTAATTAATAATAATAAGATAAGATAGTTATAAGACTATATAGTAAAGAATAGCTTAGTTTAAATAGATTATCTTAAGAATTTAGTAATAAGAGTATAACTATATTATATAAAGAGTATTTAAATATAGAAATAATTTTTATAAGATTATTATAATAATTATTATAACGTAAACTTACTTATTTTAAAATAAATAACTTATATTACTAGCAAAATAAATTTTATATAATTAATAGAATAGTTAGTATAATACCTTATTATATCTATTAGAAGGTATATACCCTTAACCTATAGGTATAAGTAGAATCTCTACTTATACCTATATTAATATCTACCTACATACCTAGCAAACCTATCTACCTATATTCTAGGTATACCTATAACCTAACCTATTTAGATAGGTACCCGTGGGTATCCATAGCATAGGTAATTTGAAGCCTATTTTAGTGCCACTCCTGTGATGATAGCAAGAGCTTGCTGCTTGTTTGACGAGACCAATACTAAGCTGTTGGTCTGGAAATGACCTAGCAACTCCGGACTAGAGCAACTCAACTCCTGGGTAGATAGAAAGGTGGCACTATGGATGAGGATTACTGAGGAGTTTTGAACGAGTACCATGAGCGCTATAGACCAAAAAAATGCGGAAAAAGCAACGTCTCTCACTCCCAATTTAGATTCAAATCATAGCCGGTTTACTATGCACTGCTATTTGACATATATGCCCCACCCACCACCGAACGGTTGATTTTCTCAACAGATACCGCCTCTTGCCTCAGCATCAATAAGCATAAAACAGCCTCGCCTCTTGGTCTGTGGCCCGAATCTTTCTGTTCTCCCTTACGAGCATCCACTTCATAAGCCATGCTCCAGCAACGCAAGCTACACAGAAGGCAGCACTGCTGGCCATCGGAATGACATATCTCGGAGCGTCAGATGTTGGCCACAAGTACTAAAGCCATGGTGTCAGTGGACGACATCTTCTGTCTGTTACTAAGGATAATGCTTACCGGAGTCCAGATGAAGCTGATGCTTGCGCTCGTGTTGACGATGGCCAACGCCGAAGCCTTCTTCTCCTTCGTTTGCCCGCACGTGCTTCCAACCCAACCCAGCAAAATGCTGTTCACTCCGTACGTGCCCACTGTGAAGACCACCATCGCGAAGTAGCGTGCTCCAGTGTTCATCGTGGCACAGGCCAAGACAAAGCCGAATAGTGCAACGGCCTTGGAAATGGTTATATGCCAAGTGCGCTCGTTGTGCTTCCCAGAGCTCCAAGCCCAGACGACGGACAAAACGCCAGCAATGAGGTAAGGTGGGCAGGTAAGAACAAGGGTGATCGTGGTGTTGAAGTTGAGCGTCTCGACGATGGTGGGGAAGAAGTTCTTGAAGCCGTTCGTGGCGAGGTGCATGTGCTGCATGTAGATGAACACCCACACCTTCGGATCGACGAAGGCTTCTTTAAGGCCGCCCCAGGTGCTGCTCTGCAGGCGTACACCCACGGTATCCCGCGCGATTCTGTCGTGGGCAAGTTGTCGTTGTTCAGGGGTCAGCCAGCGGGTCGTCAGGGGCTCATCGGGAAGGGTGAAGCACGCCACCATTGCGATCGCGAACGTCACAGCGCCTTGAAGGATAAAGAGCCAGCGCCAGGCGGCGAGCCCGGCGGTGCCATCCATGCCATTGAAAACCCCTGCCGCAATCAGGCCAGCGAAGGCCGTTGCTAGGATATTTCCGGAATAAAGCACGCTGATTCGGGTTGCCAACTCTTTCCGCGTGTAGAAGATGGACAAGATATATAAAGCTCCCGGATAGTAGGGAGCCTCTACAACGCCGAGGAAGAATCGCGTCAGGACAAGACCCTTGTAATCGTGGACGACGGCTGTTAGAGCGCTAACAACGGCCCAAGCCATCATGAAGCCGCCCATGTACAGTGATGGCCGAACGCGCGTAAGAACCATATTGCTGGGAATCTGGCCGAGGATGTAGCCGACGAACAGGATAGAGACGGATGTTGAGTACTGGACGCTTGAGAGACCGAGCTGCTTTTCGAGGCCGTTCAGGCGAGCAAGCGCGATTGCATTACGGTCAAGGTAGCTTAGCTGTTAGGCGAAAAAAATGAAAGGGTGGTAGAGGTTGACCTACTTGAGCCAATACATCAACCAAAGAGTCGGCTATGCTTCTGTTAGATTACAAGTTGAAGCGTGTGAGGGTGCGTTGACTGACCATAACCCAGAGATCCAATTTCTTGACGAGCTTGATCTCTTCGGGATCCGTCTTTGCTGTGGCTCCAGAGTAATCAACTGCTGGTGCAACTGTCTTGTCATCGTCTACGACATGAGAGTGCTCCTGGTGCAGGACTTGTTGCTTCTCAATGTCAGCGACCGGCTGCTCGACATGGCTCTCTGGCCTCGGGTCTGTAGAGGTCGCCATCTCCGTCGCAGGCTACGTCAATGACAACTTTCAAGCTAGAAAGAAAAGCTCAAGAGCTACAGATGGCAAGACAACGTCGCATCCCAAAGCCGACGAAGGAGAGCGCCTGTATTTGATCTCCAAACACCGGGGAGCTCTTCCCCGCAAACAACCCCGGATTTGGCATTCTTGGCTCGAGATATCTGTGTGGAGAGAAATGCAACACACGCATGCACTCGGTGGGGATTCTTGCTCCAAAGTGACGGTAGATAGGTGTTGGGAAGTCGATAAGCCGTCGCCTCGGCCTGCGGCGCCGAAGGCCGAAGAGGAGGCACAGAAACAAGGAGCGGTCACCTCCCTCCAACGCGCCAGAGGATCACTGCCCAGGCGCCGTTCCCCCAAATTGCCCCCTCATCCCCCGCAGTTCCGGTGGATCGGGACACTGGAGGTGGACCAGAGGCGCAATTCCTTATCCGCGTCTCCGCGACCGGCCCAATCGTGTTGCAATGGAAAGACATGCTTGGTGCATTTGCCGGTTGCTGAATGGCAAAATGTTGGGGGGCTGGAAGAGACAATTGTGGAGTGGTTTTCGGCCTCGGGGCCGCGCCGCTGTCTCGGCGTCTCACGCCGCTTTGTGTAGAAACTTGGGTGTTTGCAGGCTGATGAAAAGGATGAGACTGACGCAAGGTCTCGCGGCAAATGCCCCGGATATGCATCTCATGAGCCGCATCTTAGGGTATTCCCAAGCAATTAGCAATCGGAATCTGTCCGATGGCGCTTGTGCGTTGCTTGGCTCGGTCTTCAGTCCGCAATCGGCCGCATGTGAGAGTGGTGAAGTGGACTTTGGTCCCTTAATCTTCCTTGTCGTCTGTACGAAGATCCGAAGATATCCGTAGTTGATACCATGTTGCAGTATTGGAGCAACACATATCAAAGCACCATTGATGCTGCTTCAGCCGTAGAGCTTGACCCATCTGTTGTTCATCCTACATCTTGTTCTTACCCACATCTTCGTATACACCATGATCGAAAAACCTCCAATCCGAATCGGAAATGTCTCCGGCGCGACAGGAGACCATCCACACGCGATGGCGCGCATGGTGCGCTCAGGGAATGTCCAAGTCATCACCGGCGACTGGCTCTCAGAGATGAACATCGCCTGGAACGCCATCGCCAAACGCGACGTCGACCCGAATCTCGGATACGAAAACGGCTTTTACGAGCAGCTCGAAGCCTGCATCGATGATATAATGACGAGGGACATAAGAGTGGTGACAAACGCTGGCGCGTTGAACACCACGGCGCTCTTCGAGAAGATTAAGGCGCTGTGCAGGAGGAAAGGGTATCCCGAGAGTGTTGTCGCGGCGGTTCTCGGCGATGATGTGTCTGGTCTTCTCGAAGATACCAGCCAAGACTTGAGGTTTCCTCATCTCGACCACCCCGAGATCACCCTCGACGACTGGGGGTTCAAGCCCTGTTGCGGCAATGCTTACATTGGCTGCTGGGGAATCGTCGAGGCACTAAGAGCTGGCGCGCGCATCGTCGTTGCTGGAAGGTGTACGGACGCGTCGCCGGTGATGGGTGCTGCTGCGTGGTACTACGGTTGGCGAGAAGATCAGTACCAAGAGCTGGCCGGCGCACTGCTGGCCGCTCATCTGATTGAGTGCGGACCGTACGTCGTGGGCGCGAACTTCTCCGGCTTCAAGGAGTTCCTTCCTGAGCTCGTAGACTTGGCGTTCCCCATTGCTGAGATCAGTCGAGACGGCGAATGCGTCATAAGCAGGACTGCCGAAGGCGGCGGCCATGTCACCAAGCACACAGTAACGGCGCAGTTGCTCTATGAGCTCCAGGGGCATCTCTATCTCAACCCGGATGTGGTAGGAGATCTCTCTGGGGTTCAAGTTGAGGAGCAGACAGGCTTTGGGGAAGATAGAGTACGGGTTTGGGGTGTGAAGGGCCTGCCGCCTCCACCAACGACGAAAGTAATGTTCGCGGCGGAGGGAGGTTATCAAGCTGAGGCCACCTTCTACATCAACGGTTTGGATGTTGATGAGAAGGTGACCATGATGAAGTGTCAGCTGACCCACATGTTCAAAGACAGTAACTTCAGCCGACTAAGCATGGAGCAGTACGGTACTCAGGTGCAGAATCCCAGCTCACAGCAGGCGGGGACAGTTCAGCTTCGGGTGTTTGCGCAAGCCAGGACAAAGGAGGACATCGCAGCGGTGAAGTTCAAAATCCCCATTTACGCTGTGAGGATGCAGAGCTATCCGGGGTACCATATGTCTCTCGACTTCCGGACGATGGATCCGAAACCGTTCATGGAGATGTTCCCTGCGCTGATACCGCAGTCGGCCATCGACCATCGTGTTCTGTTGGGGACCGGAGAGTTGATACCAGTCCCATCACCGAAAGAAACGGCCGATTACAAGGTTGTCCGGCCATCAGCCGACACCGCCGAACCCGTCGACCTGACATCTCTGGGTCCGACAGAGTTTGTTCCCTTGGGTAGCATCGTCCATGCTCGGTCTGGCGACAAGGCCGACAACTCCAACATCGGTTTCTTCGTGCGACATGAAGATGAATATGCGTGGCTGCGGTCATTGTTGACCGTGTCGCGATTGAAACAGCTGCTCGGTGATGATTGGTATAAGATCAATCCTAACAGGCGGGTGGAACGTGTCGAGTTCCCCGGCATTAACGCCGTGCACTTGTGAGTAATTCTTCATCATTAATATCAACAAAGAGCTGATAGACGTTAAGCCGCATTTTGGATAACCTGAACGGCGGCATCGCCTCTTCAGATAGAATCGATGGGTTGGGGAAGGGAATCGCGGAGTACTTACGAAGTAGATATGTCGATATTCCTAAGGCTTTCCTTCAGCGAGGAAGGATATAAAGAGGGATATAGGTTATCAGATTGTATTATGTTAAAAAGCTATTCAATCATGGCATACTGCTGTCGTTCGACCTCAGAAGTGCCGACTTAAAGTGTCCTATAATCTAAAGCGGCGACTACTCCGCTGGAGTCACTGGGCAGGAGCTTTGGCGACCGCCTATTTTTCCTGTGCTAGAGCGACTATATTTCCTGTGACTATAATCTAATCACTTTACTATCGTCGTCGTTATCGTCGTTGTCATCGTCGTCATCGTCGTTATTATCGTCGTCGTCGCTTCTATTGTTATTGTTATTATTGTTTACTTGTCCTTATCATCATCCCCGTCCTTATCATCGCTATGAATACTATTGCTTTCGATAGGAGGAATCAAGACACAGGAAGATTAGGCGGTCTCGAGCTTTGCACTCAACTTTCAGTTGGGCAGGTCGTAATCTCAGGGTTTATCATCCGCATCTACCTAGATAAGCCACCATCGTCATGAAACTTTTACATAAGAGAATAGAATCCGGCGACAAGATCTATATCATTGGCTCGTGAACCGCCAGTTTCAGCGACAATAACATCAGAAGTTCATGATTCAGACTGCAAATAACATTCATTAGTCTCAAAATAATTCCACAATTGGTTCTTGAATTATGAGTCAGCGACTTCAAACTATGCTCACTCCATAGTAAGGCCAAGGAACTAGCGATAGAAGTAGGCCCACCGCCCATACGTCAACAGAGGTGAAGGTCCTCACGTTAACCCTCACAATTCCCACCGAGTGTATGTGAACGGAGGTTAAAGCCCTCACGGTGACCTTCACTGTACGTAATCTCTTGGCCGAGGCTTCTGCGTCATGTCGTTAACATTCTCCCGGACAATTTTGCTCACCAGGGTGCCCAGTTTCAGACTTCCCCAGTGGATCAGCACAGCCGAGATACCGGACAAATCGATGGGTTACTCTCACGGCTGTCGGTGTGCCGAAGATGTCCGTAATTCGCCCGGCCGGTGCCTGAAAGTCTAATTAAAAGAAAGATCACCACCAAAGCCCGCACTGTTCTTTGCCATCATGAACATGGCACATATAATAAATGACAATAGCCAGATTACACGGGAAATGGATGCTCATTATATCGGAATAGCACGGTGAGAAGAAAATTACCTAACTCAACACCCTAAGACAAGGTCAACATGGACTTCCGTTTGCTGGAAGCCGCAATTGCCCTAATGGTAGTCATCGGAGGTGCGGTCGCGTGGGTAAGTTCGCCTGTCTATGAGAATTGAAAGAAGTCGCTAAACCTAGATAGAAGCTGTTGAATTCTTTGAGGAGCCCAATGGCAAACCTACCTGGACCTTGGCATACGATAATTTCAGACCTTCGATTACGATACGAAGTTGCCAGGGGACGAGGACCCCATTGGATCCATCAATTGCATCTGCAATACGGTCAGTCTTCGCGACGCATTGTCAGGTCCATTAGCTAAACATCGACAGGTCCCGCGGTTCGTTTGGGTCCAAGTGAGGCAAGCTTCCAAGACCCAGCCGCCGCCCAAATCATACATCGCATCAAAGGCGAGTACTTGAAGGCCGACCTCTACGATAAATTGATCACTGGAGTTGTCAATGTTTTCACCACTCGGAATCTTGACGTCCATAAACGCCAGCGACGTCTTCTATCGTCCGAGATGGCCGAATCTGCGCTTCAGAAACACGTCCCCGTGGTCGAATCAAACATTCGATTGGCACTGAATCGCATGCGGGACGACATGGAGAAGAATGACTACACGGTAAGGTTTTCGCTCAATTCTACCGATATGTGTACTGACTTTCTTTGAAAGGACGTGTATCATTGGTTCCTCTCAATGGCCACTGACATCATCGGCGAGCTCAGCTTCGGTGAATCCTTCCGGATGTTGGAGACTGGAGAGGTCTGGTAGATCCGATACGTACGAGGCCATTTATGCTGACTACTTATTAGGAAAACCAATACATCAAAGACATGCAGAGCGTGGCCCAGGCCGGAGGAGTCCGGGTCACCTTTCCCTTCCTGCTCCAGTTATCGAAACTGGTGAATATACCGGTGATAAGCGACGCTGTCGCCAATCAGGAGAGACTCATTGGTTATGCTGACCAGTCTATCAAGCGTCACCAGAAGCTGGCGCAAGACAAAGGCGATGAGATGAACAGTACACTGTTTTCCAAGCTATATGACCAAGTGAGCGGTGGGAATCTCAGCTTTATTGAAGTGCGTGACAACGCCGTAGGCTACATCGTTGCAGGCTCAGACACCACCGCAAGTGCCACATTCCAGGAATTCGATGAATGCCAACAGCTAACAATTATGAAGGCAAATTCTTTGACTTACCTTGTTTGGTTGCTTTGTCGTCATCCAGAGGTTAGGGACATCCTCGTGGCAGAGTTGCGAAGCCTACCCTCAAACTTCAATTACGAACAAGTCAAAAGCCTCGAATACCTCGGATACGTTATCGAGGAGACACTGCGCCTCTACCCCGCTGCACCGGCTGGTTTGCCCCGGCTCGTCCCGTCTGGCGGTGCGGAACTCGGTGGCTATTACCTTCCAGCTGATACCATTGTCAGTACGCAAGCTTGGAGCTTGCATCGTGACCCCAGAGTATTCCCGAATCCGCTCAAATTTGACCCCGGACGATGGGAACATGCAACGAAGGCAATGAAAGACGCACTGCTCACTTTTGGCGGGGGTAGTCGTGGTAAGCATCCGTCATATTGCGTCCAGTTCTCAGTGCTAGGTCTAACCTGCTCCAGTTTGCTTGGGGGTTCACCTCGCACGAATGGAGTTGCGGCTCGCTGCAGTCCATTTCTTTCTTGCTTTTCCTGAAGCAACAATGTCGTCCGAGGAAGGCTTCACGGACGATGATATGGAACCAGAAATGTATTTTCTCCTGAAACCGGCTTCTCACAGGTGTCTCGTGAAGGCAAATTGAGCAAAGCTAGGCACATGGCGAGGTCGGCCCGGTTTGTTGTTCCGGATCCCTGGACACCTATACTGCGATTCCCTTGCTGGACGAAGCACCCGCTGAAGTGCTCTTACTCGACTCCCTTATTGTGTGGCTTGTCCTAGGGTGGGCTATAAAACTCCAACAAGCATGTACATAGAGCATTAGAATGTATTATTGTATGGCTACCGCGGCATTTTGTTGTTTGTTAGCCTCAGAAGTACCGACTTGGAGCTTCCCCTAATCCAAAGAGCCACTCTTGTGACAGCTGAGCGATCGCATCACTATGGTACTGATCGTAGTAGATGCTCTGCAGGTCCCCGAAGCAGTCGCGTAGCGTATCATCCACCGTCATGTTGACAAAGTTCTGGTTTGTCTCGTGCCCATACATGGCGTCTGTGAGATTCATGTCCACGGGCTGGGATGTGTGGCCAACATCTGCGGGCTGACTGGCGAATGACATACTCGTTGCAATTGTCTGCCCATTTTGGGCTTCCACAACGTCCGCTACAACCGCGTCACTCAGGCGGTCAAACAATTCAGAGGAGTTGCGTGCCATAGTCCATCTTTCTGAGAGAGCGACCAACACCTTAGAGCAGGCACGAGTATCGTTGACGACCTGACTGATGGACGGAGTCGAACTGAGGGTTGCATTGGCGACGTTTCCACTGCCTTGAGACCGGTTCTGGATGTGCTGAATGTGGTTTCGTAGGGCATAGATATAAGAGAGGCCGGCAATGAATATGGAATGAAGAGTGACCCAGGAGTAATTGATCTTTCTGGATCGATGTAAGTTGGCGTATAGCTTGATTGCTTCTTGTGACGAGTCGAACATGTGCTGCAAAACGTTGCTGTTTCTGGAGGCGTCGCATATGGAGGGGGACGGTCGGAATAGCATGAGAATGCCGTTGTGGTACAGCAGCTCGTACCATTCCGCTGAACGGAAACTAGACCTGCCAGCCGGAGATGCTAGGGGTGCGTCGGCGGGAATGAGCGGGAGGCTAGAAGTCCCCGCACGCCATGTTTGGAGCTCCTCGGCTAAAGCCTCTCGGGTAGTCTCGTATGTGGTGTTGCTTTCTCTGTTGATCGTGCTTCGGTGCAGTGAATTAAGAATTTTTCCGCAGATAAGTCGGTATTGCACGATATGGACGAATATGACTGTGCCTGGATGCCACTCTGGGGTTCCAAATAGCGCTGTAGACAAGTGACCATCAAGTGGTGCACTGGTCGGAATCGACTCCGAGTGAGGAAGCTCGGCGTCGATGTCGTCCAGCTGTATCGCGAGTGGTCGCCCAAGAATCATGCTGGCAATGCGATCCATGGATACCACGCTCCAGAAGCATCTTCGCTTGATCTCCAAATCTTCCTGTCTTGCCTCGATTTCCGTCTCATCTCCGTCTCGAGGTAAGGTGTAAGTCGACGACTTGTGTAAGCCAAGTTCGAAGCATGTCCGCGCTGCCACTCCGATGAGATGCCAGACATTGGTGCTCGTATCATGGGACGTGGTGCCCATCCTGTACTGGCAGATGAGAAGCAGTGCCTGAAGCGCCGTAATCCCGCCCTGACCGAGAACATCAACTAGACGCGTCAGGGCTCGATTGTAATGGACCTCGGCGTCCCAGATACCATTCCAATTGAGTTTGTAAACTTGTGCCGTGCCGATCGCAAGGGTCATATCGACAAGGAAGCCGTCAACAGGATTGATCGAGTCGGAACTCCTTGCCTCATAAACAACATCCAGCGCCTTGTCGAGCGCCTTTGGAGACAGGAAGGGGTAACAGAGTCGATCATGGCCACAATACGCCTTCACTATCTCTGTCGCCATGGCCCTTGGTGGCAGGCTCGAAGCGGCGTTGAGGATCAAGCTTCCTGTTGTGCCATCGCTGTTCGATGTGAATCCCGGAGGTTGGCCGCCTATGAGTTGAGACGGCGCGGCAGGTTGGCTGTGCGATTGAAGTAGATTGGCGAGGAAAAGTCCACTTGTGGATCCGACGAAGTCTCTCCCTCCCCCAGCACTGAGTGACAGATGGATAACCTGACTGGCGATTTCGTTGCTGCCAGCAGGGGCTCGTTGCTCCTCGGTGTGCAGACCGAGGCTTGATGAGGTGGCAGGGGTTACCAGCCTGTCTCCGCTACTTGCTCGCTCCTGGTGCTGCTGGGGCTGCTGTTGCTGAGCCTCGGCCAGTTTACCGGATAGCTCGTCATTCTCTGCTTGGAGGTCTCGTATCTTTTGCTCAAGTCTCTCGACATCCTGGCGTCGTAGCTCAATCTGGTGCTCCCGTGCGGCATACGTGCATTGCGCGTTGATCCTGGCACACGGCGCGCATGATGGTCTTGTACGGTCGCACCGAACCTTTCTGCGGTGACAGCGCTGGCACGCGCCGGTCCGGCTGGCGGATGCCGGTGGCATTGAATGCAACCCTTGCCTCTCTTGTCTGTGTAGAGGATCAACTCATGTTGTCCTAGCAGTTGCTCGAGGGGGCTTGTCTGCGATGACGAATGCCTGGGTTGAAGGGGGTTGTTTCCGGGAAGTTGGAAAGTCTGGGGTAACCTCCCAGCGTGGGGACCTTTGAGTGCTAGAACAGGGGCTTCTTTAGCCAACCATCCCTCCCCGGTTTCGGTCATGTTGGTGGGTCTGGGGCAGGATTCTTCCTGGTGCACTCAAGACTCAAGACATTATCTGACTACATGGATGATCACCTTGCGTCGATGAGGTATGAATTAATGTTTCTTGGATGATTTGGGTAATTTTCGGAGTTTCACGGGATGTGGACTTGATGATAGTTTCAGTCGCAGTATGACAATTTGCCATGCTGGGGCCAGACCATCCCAGCAATAGCATCTTGACGACCAACACAGTTTCCGGGGGAAGCTGAGCTCTTGACGGGCGAAACACCACAGACTCAAGCGGAATGCGAGACGTCACATTTGACAAAAATTTTAACACTTGTATATTGGCTGCCATTTGGCAGCGGGGAGTTAAGACTAACTACGCCCTCCTCCCGCCCATCCCTACAATTGACAAGAATTACCGGTCGCTCCTGGCCTGCCCCGCTTCGACTGCCTCAAGTAGCCTAAAGTCTCCGATCGTGGTACTAGACCATATCTAGGTATCCAAATGATCAGTCCAATCAGTCAAGTTGATTGAATGATGTGCAATTTTTCATTGGAAGCTATCGGTACAACTTTAGATAGAACCTAGAACACCGCCAAACTGTAATTGGAGGCTCATGCGTTCACTGCGGGGTGGCTCATGGACGCCGGCGTTTTCACATCTTTCCGATTGTCCTTTGGACCACAGACAGCACTCATGGATCTCATGAGTTTGTCCGACTCCACCGGAACATCTCAAGCACATGAATACAACGAGGAGGCAAGCAAGCCAATTCAGGAATAGTCATAACCACGCCGAAGGGCCGCTGCCTGATGTCCTAAAGCACTGACATCTTGGAATTCAAGCTTTTGGGCTCTTTGTGATTTCAGCTGTTGCGTATTCTCTTCGGGTCTCACCCGAGCCACAATATGCCATCCGAGCCTACATCTTTACATAATTTCCAGTGGCGAGCGCCTATTTCCACCATGAGCTTCTTCAACAGCAAGTACATGGCCCTTCTTGGGGCATTTATCTTGTATATTGTCGCCATCTCGATACTCCGAGCCTTCCGTCCAGGCCTTCGTCAGATACCAGGCCCGTGGGTTGCTAGATATAGCCCTATTTGGAGAATGATGTTCGTGTGGAATGGAAAGGCTCATGAACGATACCGCGAGCTCCATGCAAAGCATGGACTAATCGTACGGACTGCCCCGAACGTCGTTGATATCTCGGATCCGTCCGCCATGTTTACCATATATGGCATCGGCAGCAAATTTCTCAAGGTTCGTACATATATGGTGGACGATGTGGCCTCTGGCCAGCTACTGTGACTTTTACCTGGAACCTGTACTGCAACGACCTCTGACTTCACCCTTCAGCTAACGGCTTACTGGTCATGTGATCGCCTTAGATTTCTGCTTAGCTAGATAGTCCTATAAATCGCTATCTCTAGCTTTAGCCTTATTTCCCCTATACACGCTTAGGTGCGCTATCTATTAGATAATCTTATTACCTTTAATATTACTTTAATAATAACTTTATAACTTTAATTAAGTTTAATTACTATAGACTTTCTCTAGTTTTCTAACTTATTATTACAGTTAGCTTTCTAATAGTAGGGTCTACTAATAGAAGCTGGGGATTAATACGTTCTAATAGTACACTAAGTTATAATCTAGGTTAAAGGTTATAAGCTATAGTAGATCAGGTCTTTAGAAGCTAAGGTAATTAGTTTTAAACTTAATAAGTAATTTATAGTAAAAATAAGCTAAGAGTATCCTAAGGATAAATATTAAGTTAATTACTAAAAAGCTATAGAAGTTTAACTATAAACTAAGTTTAAGGTTATACTATATATAAGTTTAATTCTAAATATATTCTTTTATACTTTAAGTTATTTTAAATTATTCTAATCTAAAATAATTATTTAACCCCTAAGTTATATTAGATTATATTAATCTAATATAATTATTATCTTATTATTATATAACTTATACTATAGTTTTTTTATCCCTAAATAAGTCCCTATTATTCCTATAATCTAGTAGTATAAATATCCTATCTTAGTTACCTAACGCTTAAATAAGTTATTTAGCTATTATCCTTATTTATAGGTTATAATATTAAGTCCCCTCTCTAAAGGTCTTATCCTTAAAACTTAATATAAGTAAGTTATTAGTTTTAAGTTAGAGATCTATTAATTATACTTCCTAATCTACTTATAGTACTAATACTATATTAGGTTATATTATTAAAAATCCTATAATTTCTATACTTTATTACTATTATTATTCTCTTAATATTACTAAGAATAGTTTTAAAGTTATACCTTATTATTACTATTATTTAAAAAAGCTTTATTATAAAATACTACTAAGGTTATTAGTTTATAAGAAGTATATTATTATTAGTAGTACTTATTATTCCTATAATATTTTTAATAATATAATCTATTAGTATAAAGTAGTACTTATTCTAAGTTTTTTTTTTTCTAGCTAACTAATTATAATAAAATAGTTAATAGTAAAGTCTTATTATTTAGATAATAAAAAAGAGGAAACTAAGGAGTTATTTTAAAAAAGAATAGAGGTATTATAAAAAGCGTAAACTAAAGTAAATAAAGTACTTATAAAGTTAAATTATATTTATAAAGTAAAGAGAATAATCTTTAAAAAAGGTTATAAAGAGATATTAATAGTTATAAAAAAAAGTAAAATATCTAAAATTCTTTCTATAAAATCTTCTATATTAGAAGTTTAGTCTATAAGTAGCTTTAAAATACTAAACTTAGATTTAATTCTTAATTAGAATCCTTAAACTTTAGATTTTTTATTAAAGGAGTTTTAATTATATTCTAATATTCTTAGTTAAATAAATAGTTTTCTTTATTATAATCTATCTATTTCTACTAATAGTTTAATATATCTATATAAATATTTAATCTATAAGTAGCTATTAATATTTATTTAACTAAGAAGTATTACTAATATTAATATAGTTTCTTATTCTTAATATTATTACTAATAAATAGTAAGTTTATTAGTTATATTAATAAAGTTCTTTATAAGTTCCTAAATATTATCTTTATATCTATATCCTTTCTACTTAATAAGATATTAATATCTTTTAAACTCTTTAAAATAGTTAATAATATATTTAACTTTATATTCTAGCTTATTATTCTCTATAATAATAATATTACTTATTTATAATCCTTATAAAGTTAGTTTAAGTAATAAGATATAAAATACTAAGTAATACTTTATAGTATTTAGGAGTTTAAGCTTATAATTAATTAGTAAAATAATTTATAAGATTTTAAAAAGTTTAAGTTTTTTAAAGTTAAGTTTATTATTTAGTCGTTTTATTTTAATATTTTATTATATAAGATAGGTATTATCTCCCTCTTTTAAAGTTAATCCCTTAATCCTTTATTTATTACTAAATTAGGTTATTTATTATTATATAAATTTAAGTTTTTTATATATATTTTCCTAGATATCCTTAATTTATTATATAAAAGTAATAGCTTTAACTACTACTAAGTTTAGTTATAATTCTCTATAAGTAGTAAGTTTAAATCTATAGTTAAGATAGAAGGAGGATTCTCTAATACTTTCTCTAATTATATTATTATAAGTAAACTAAATTATTAATAGTAATATAACCTAATTATCTTAGTTATAATTAATATAAGTATAAAGATATATTTTAAAGATTTAGTTAATTTATTCTATTTATCTATTAGTTTATAAGTGAAATATAATAAATATTACTTATTTAATACTAAGTTATAATATAATTAACTTTTAGAATTTAGAAGTAAATATTTTATCTCTATCTAATATAATTTCCTTAAGTGTTTTATAATTAGTAATAATATATTTAAGAAATATATAAATATATTTTTTAGTATTACTTAATTCTTTATATAGGATAAAGTAAGTATATTTTATAAATTAGTCTATAATAATAAGAACGCTATTAAAATATACTCTTATAAAGGGTTCTTAAAACTTTAATAACTTAATAATAAAGTTAAGTAATATAAATTACTAAGTAGTTTATAGTATAAGTAAAGGTTATAATATATTATAAAGTTAATATTAAGTAGGTTTACTTTTAAAATAAACTTTATAATCTTTAATTACTTTTACTATATATTCTCTAATAACCTTTTCTCTATATTATTATTATAGTTATTTCTAAGTTTTTATAATTCCTTAGTAACTATATATAAGTTAAGTATAAAACTCTATAATTACTTTATTATTTAGTTTACTAAATAAGCTAATACTAAATTATTTAGCTATTATTAAGAGTTTAATAGCTAATATTAAATCTCTACTACTATTTTCTTTAAGAATTACCTAAGTTTTTTTAAGTATTAAGATATTATAATCTAATTATTAGCTAAGAGTATTAGCTCTATTATTCTTTAATCTTTTATAATAGATAATCTAAAAATTAAATTTAAATAGGAATTCTAATTATTAGATCTATTATTTATTAAGTACTTTAGATATAGTAAAGTATAAAAAGTTCTTATAATTAGAATATATAAATACTTTATATATAGTTCTTAAGAGCTTAAGTCTCTATTCTTTAAAAACTTTAATAATTACTATAAGTTCTTTATTATAAATTTAATAGTTAAACTTAAGTTTATAAAGTTTCTAAGAGAAAAAAATATATAAGTATAGCTTTCTTTCTAAGTCTTATTATAATAATTATACTCTAAAAGTATAGTCTAAGGAGTTTAATTCTACTTTAAACTACTTAGTAAAGTTTAATATTATTAAAATTAGTTTACTACTAATAAAATCCTTAATTTTCTAAAAAGCTATTTATTAAAGTTCCTTTTATATAAAAGAGGTATCTTTATAGCTAAAGTTAGTAAAAGCTATATTAATCTTATTATAGCTTTTAATAAATTTTTAGTAAAAATTAATAAAACCTAGAAATCCTTAGACTTCCTTAAAGTTCTTAAGTTCTAGTTATTTTTTAATAGCTTTAATTTTATTTTCTAATATATAAACTTCTCTAAAAGTAATAATAAATCTAAGATATTCTACTTTCTAAGTATAAAATTTATTTTTCTTAAGTTCTATTAAGAACTTAGTTTTTTAAAAAGTTTATAAAATATAATAAATATCCTCTTTATATTTTTTTAATATTAATAAGAATATAAGGATATTATCTAAATAGATAACTATATAAATATTAATATATTTATATAAAACTAAATTAATTATATTTTAGAATATTATAAAAGTATTAATAAAACTAAAAAATATAATAAAGTATTTAAAATATCCTTTTTAAGTCCTAAAAGCTATTTTTTATTCTTCTCTTTATTTTATTCTAATTAAGTTATAAACTTTTTTAAAGTTAAAAGCTATAAATTAGTTAATTCTATAGAAAAATCTCTTTATTTTATTAATAAGTAGTAATAAGTAGTAATTTTTAACTATTATTTTATTAAATATATAATAATTAATATATAGTTATAATTTTCTATTTTTCTTTAGTATAAATAAAATTAAGCTTCTTATTAGTAATATTAAGGGTTTAATATATTTTTTCTTAAGATTTTCTTTAAAATATTTATTTAAAGCTTCTATTTCTATTAGATTAAGGTTATAGATTTTATTAAATTATAGTTCTTTTCTTTTTTTAAGAGGGATTTTATAGTTAAAGCTTATATATTTAAGTAGTTTAGTTTCTAATTTAGTTATAAAAAGTTTCTTATAAACTTTATATTTTTCTAAGATAAATAAAAGTAGATTATTCTTAAGATCCTCTATTATTAATTATTATAATATAGCTTTTTTTATTTTAAAGTAATAAATATACTATTTTACTATTTTTTATTATATTAATTTATTTAAAGTTTACTTTCTATAAAGCTACTTAATAATTAAACTATTATAATCTTACTAAAGTTAGCTTTTACTTTAATTTATCTATAAGTTATTTATTTATAACTAAAGTAATCTTAATACTATATTATATATCTTTATATTAGTAATATTAAATTAGATTTTTTTTTTTTAATTTAAGTAACTTATTTTAAGAAATATAATCTTATTATAGATAGTACTTCTTTTATACTTAAATTCTTCTCTTTCTACTATATATAAAAAGTATAGTTATTTTTTTCCTCCCTATTATATTTTTAGCTTATTAATAGCTTAAAAAGTAATAAAATTTACTTTAGTTTTATTATTAATTAGTATAAATATTATTTATTTATTAATAATAACTTTAAGTTTTAAGTTCTTTTTATATCTTTATAATATTTAATAAATAGATCTTTTCCTTATTACTTATTATAATCTATTATTAATAAATAAGTTTAGTTTTTTAACTACTCTAATTATCCTAAATAAGTAATTTATTTTCCTTTTTATACTACTTTAGTAAAGCTATTTTTATAGATTTTAACTTATAGAAGTCTTAGTTTATTTTTTATAATTCTCTATATATAAGCTTTATTTTAATAGTAAACTTAATATTTATTATATTAATATTTATCCTATTTTATACTATTATTATATTAATATCTTATAAGGAACTATAAACTTAGTTAAAAAGTAGTAATCCTTTTATTAAAAGCTATTATAATTTATTTAATTATAATATATATATTATAGATATTCTTAATAAGTTTATTATTAAGTCTTCTAAAATAGAATTAGTAATTATATTTATCTCCTATATATTCTTTATATTTATTATAGAAATATTAAAGCTAAAAGAAAGTTTAATATTATTAATAGCTATTTTATAAAGTAGAATAATCTTCTATATATAGCTAGAAAGTATAATCTTAGTTTTATTAATCTACTAAAGTACTATAAAAATAGTACTATTATTTATTTTAAAGTATATTAATTTCTTAATACTTTAAAAGTTACTTAATTTTATTTTCTTAGTTATTAAATTCTTCTCTAAAGCTAAAGTTATCTATACTAAAAGTAAAACTATAAATAATCTCTACTTAAGTATATTATTAAGTAATATTATAAAATTTATCTAAGTTATAAAGTAAACTTTTATTTTCTCTAAAAGTTTAATTACTAGTTATATTAAGAAGTTATTATTCTATTAGTAGATTATATTAATATTCTAATTCTTCTTCTAACTCTTTTTATTAGTATAATTATACTTATTTAGTATCCTCTTATTAAATTATTTCTATTTCTTTTTAGATTTATTATTCTTTATAATAGAGTTATTAAGAAGTTATATATAAAGTAACTAACTTTAGTTATTAGATTTATAGCTTTTTATTAAATAGTTTAGTTAGTTTTTTAATAATTCTATTATTACTAAAATATATTATAGCTAAAATCTTAAAATAAATATTAAGGATAGTTATATTATATTTAGATTATTTAAAGTTACTATCTTTTAGATAGTATTTTAATATTTCTTTATCTTTAAAGTAGATTTAATATTTATTATTATAATATTTAGTCTATAATTAAGATATATATAAAGCTTTTATAATTATATTAACTTATTAAAATTACTCTACTATTAATTTTTAAAAGAGCTTCTTAAGTTATTTATAATTTCTAATAATATATCTTTATTTATTATAGTTATAATATTTAAGGTTCTAAGGTTTCTTATTATTAAGTTTAGTTATTATATTAAGATCTATAAGTTTACTATAGTATTTATAAGTAATATTTTAATAAGTATTATTCTAGTTATTATATAGTTTATTATTATTCTATTAGTTATTAAACTTATATTAAGGTTATTATTAATATTTATATCTTATATTAAGGTTTAATTTTCTTTCTCTTTTTTCTTTATAGTATTTAAAAAGTTAATTATTAATTTTAATAGTATATTTAATATAATCTTTAAAACTAAGAAGTTTATTAACTTTAACTATTTTATCTTTAATATTATTTTTAAATCCTTAATAAAAAGTAAAAACTTTACTTTTATTAATTATAGTAAGCTAAAAAGTAATTCTTTAGAACTTAGCTATATAAAGAGAAGTAAACTTAATTTATTTAAAATAAGCTAAGTTATACTTAGCTTATCTCTTCTTATTAAGTTCTAAGAAAAGTAATTAGAGAGCTTTAATATATCTTATAAAACTAAAAAAAATATCTTTAACTTTTTAGCTATATTTTTTAATAGAATTATTAAGTTATTCCTATTAAAGAAGTTTAAACTAAGCTAAAACTTATCCTCTAAAAAAAGTAGCTATATATACTACTTATTTAGTTTTATTTTAAAAAGTACTTATATAGAAGGTTTAATAGGTTTATATCTAAACTAAATATCCTTTAAATTATCTTAAAATCCTATTAAAAATAATAGGGAAGTTAAGTTTAAATTATTCTTATTTTTTAATTAAAACTAAAATAATATTAATAGTAGTTTAAAAAGTAGTAATTTCTTTTTCTAAGTCCTAATTCTTATAAACTTATTCCTAGAGTTTATTAAGAACTATAGTATTCTAATTAAATATTTTATATATTACTTTAAAGTTATTATTAGTTTTATTAAACTAATATTTAAGTTCTTTAGTATTATCCTTACTATCTAAGTTATTTTTTATTTTCTAGTCTCTTAGTTTTTAAACTAAGTTCTAAGTAGTTTATCCTCTAGAAGTAAATAAAAATCTAAAAGTAAATAACTTAATAAAAGTATAAGAAGATATTATTATTTTATTACTATTAGTAAGAATTAATAGTTAATTTATTAAATAAGAGTAATTAAAATATTATAGTTAGCTTTCTAATAATAAGGTCTATTAATAGAAGCTAAAGATTAATATATTCTAATAATATACTAAATTATAATCTAAATTAAAAATTATAAGCTATAATAAATTAGGTCTTTAGAAGCTAAAATAATTAGTCTTAAGTTTAATAAGTAATTTATAATAAAAATAAGCTAAAAGTATCCTAAAGATAAATACTAAGTTAATTACTAAATAACTATAGAAATCTAACTATAAGCTAAGTTTAAGGTTATACTATATATAAATTTAATTCTAAATATATTCTTTTATACTTTAGGTCGTTCTAAATTATTCTAATTTAAAATAATTATATAACCCCTAAGTTATATTAGATTATATTAATCTAATATAATTATTATCTTATTATTATATAACTTATATTATAGTTCTTCCGTCCCTAAGTAAGTCCCTACTATTCCTATAATCTAGTAGTATAAATATCCTATCCTAATCGCTTAACGCCTAAGTAGGTCGTTCAGCTATTATCCTTATTTATAGGTTATAACACTTATCTACTAACCTTTATATATACCCTCTATTAGCTTAGCTATCTTTTTTACTACTTATGCTATATATAATCTATATTTATTAATAATACTTATAATATTATAGTTAGCTTAGTTAACTTACTAGCTATACTACCTTACTAAGGATATTATTAAAATAAGCGTAAATATTAAGATTAGTAGTAAATATATTTATATTATTAAGTAAGAAGCTTTACTAAAGTAAATAAGTAGCTTTTATATTATTATTACTAAGGTTAGTTTCTAACACCTTAAAATAAAACCTAGCTATAGCTATTTAGTCCTTAAAGCTCTATATATTAAAAAGTATTATTTTATTAATTACTATAAACTTAGCTTTATAGTTAGTATTAATCTTAGTATTTTTAGGGTATATTTTAAGTAAAGCTTTATAGTATAAGATCCTATAGATTAAGTAGGATAAAATATATTATAAAGGTATAGGAATCTAAGTAGTTTATTTATAGAGTAAGGAATAAGCTTAAAGCTTAGTATAAGTAATATCTTAAGTATATAGCTAAGATAAGCTTTTCTATAACTAAAGACCTTATAAAGCTATCTCTATATAGCGTAAGTTATATAAGTAAAGCTATTAACCTTACTAGTAATAAAGCTATTATTAATAAGGCTAATAGCTATAATAAGTGAGTTAAGGTTAGCGTAAGTAGTTATTCTAGACCCTTAAGTATGTATACTGTGAAATTACTAGACTAAGTACTAACTGAGGTGCTTTTACTGCTTTTTCCCCTACTGTGAAAACCCCTACTAGGTGGGCTCGAAACTTCCTCAACATAGTGGACGATGTATGACGAATTGATGTTGATATGACAGTCTGCGTTTTATTATACTCTGTCAATGGCGTACGAGGGCAAAAACATGCCTAGCATGTTCTCCACCACCGATCCCGAAGAGCACAAGGCACTGAAGCGGCCGGTTGCTCAGAAGTTCTCCATGAGCTCGATCCGAACACTTGAGTATCTGGTGGACCCCTGCAGCCAGATTTTCACCGACGCCATGTTGGACATGCAGGGACAGGTTGTCGACCTCGGAACCTGGGTTCAATGGTACGCCTTTGACGTGATCGGCGCCATCTCCTTTGCTCGAAGATTCGGTTTCATGGAAGAACGCAAAGACATCAAGGGCATGATTGCAGGTATCGAGTTTGGACTTGTCTATGTCGGTCGGGTTGGGCAGGTTCCATCTCTTCATCCGCTTCTCCTCGGGAACCTAATACTCAGGAGAATCTTTGCTAAACTAGTCCCCTTCTCGAGAGATCCCATCGCGACTTCCACAAAGGTATGTCAGACTTAGGCGATAGTGGTCTTGACCACTTATTTGCGAGGCTTGTTTGGCTTATTATCTGGGTAGATGGTGTTGGGAGGCATCAAGGAGTACGACGCCGAAGAGGCAGACACTACTCATAGACGAGACTTCCTAGCATACTTGCGACAGCAGCAGAAGTCCACCGGCACCATAATGAGTACGTGGGAGCTTATGAACCACTTGATGAACAATCTGTAAGTTCTCGGCGCCCGACATATTCTTTGGGTTGTAGGCGCGTTCTCCTAACAAGCCTAGTCTAGCTGGAAGTGATACTACGGCTATTTCTCTCCGCGCTGTATTCTACTACCTCCTGAAGAATAGAAACGCGTATCAAACGCTGCAACACGAAATCGATAAGGCCGACAGGGACGGAAAGCTGTCCCCTGTTGTGCAGTACAGCGAGAGCCTGGAACTTGAATACTTGTGAGCGTTGAGATGCTTTCATCAGGCAGCTAAGCACATATGGATGAACACTAACACGATTTCAAAAGGCAATTATGTATCAAAGAAGCCATGCGAATGCACCCCGGTGTATCATATCCCCTTGAGCGTATAGTGCCCGAAGGTGGAGTTGAGCTATGCGGAGTACAGCTCCCAGCGGGAACGATTGTAGGCATGAACGCAGCAGTCATCCATCGTAACTACGAAATATTTGGTGAAGATGCCGACGAGTTTCGACCCGAGCGGTGGCTCTGCCCTGAGGAGCAGGCCAAGAACATGGACCGGCACTTATTGACCGTAAGTCGCAGCGCTACCTTGTGTTTATACGCGTTTACTGCCTCCCTAGATCCTTCATTTCTTATCTTCATCGTTGCATACTTCAACGCCACAAATCTGGTATCATCTGATCAAGGGCACTGCTAATATATGAAATCGCTGACTAAAGTTTGGAGCGGGCGCAAGAACGTGCATCGGGAAAAACATTTCTATCATGGAAGTCGGCAAGTTTGTGCCCCAGATCCTTCGCCAGTTCGACTTAGTGTGGGCATCGACCGAGTCAGAATGGAAAGTCAAGACGTTTTGGTTTGCAAAACAGTCAGGACTTCTGGTCAGATTCACTCCTCGTGCAGCGGCTAGCATTTAGGGTATTTGATTTTGTGGTGAGGAAGTGTTAAGACTTTGAGTTAGTATTTTAAATGTAATTAGCAACTTGAATATGTCCTTATGAAGTAGGCGACACTCGACTTTTATTAAGTTTAGTTATAGTGTATAATCTCTTTCTATTATTAGGAGATAGGTAACATCCCACACCTACTTCTCAGCTACCCCTACATTTCAGCTACCCTAAAATGCCTTATCGAAAATGCTTATTACTATTTTTAAACTTAAATAACTTTACTAATTTTTATTTAATTATTATTATTCTTTTTATAAAGTATAATAACTACTAAATATATTAGTATATAGAGGATAAAGTTTCTTAAGTATTTAAAGCTATTATAGCTAGTATTAGTTTATAAAAAGTTTTATTATAGTATAATATTCTTAGAATAATATTTTAAATTTAAATTTATAGTACTTAAGTAAGAGATATTACTTTTTCTAATTTATAAAAGTTTTCTCTAACTTAAGAAAACTACTTAGCTAAATAGGTTTAGATTTAGGCTACTTTAAACTTATTTCTAATTTATTAATAACTTAAAGATTTTACTAAATATATTCTATAGGTTTATAGAGATTTCTAGCTTTTTAGAAAGAATTAAGTATAATCTTTTATTAAGAGAAACTTATTTATAAAAGTTTAAAGAAATAGAGTAATTAATTTTTAGTATATTAATAGAACTTTAACTAATATAATTAAGTAATAGTTTAAATATCTTATTATACTTAAGATTATAGCTATTAAAGCTTCTAATTAATATAATATAAATAAGATTAATATTCTAAAAAGTAGAGGATTAAATAGGTTTATTTTTAGATTATTAGAAACTTATTTTATCTATAAGAAATAGCTTAGATTATATACTTAAATATCTCTAATTAAGTATATCTTTATAATTAGTAAAGTATTACTTCTATTTATTATATATAAAAGTAAGAATATTTAGTAGTAGTAGTTCTTTTTAGATCTAATATTATATAAATCTTAAAAGTTTATAGCTATAAAAAATAAGTAGACTTTAGATTTTATAGCTATTAAGTAGTTAATAGAGGTTTTTATCTTTTTAATTTAGCTAGAAAACCTCTTAGAAGTTAGATTATTAATCTTAAATAGTTATAAAAACTATAAAATTACTACTTTTATATATATATACTTTAAAAATAAGATATATTTATTATTCTTATTAGTATATATATTATATATCTTTTAGCTATTTAATTAGTTAGTTTTTAAACTTCTTAAAGTAGTATATAAGAAGGAGCTTAAATTACTAGCTAAATAAGATACTAATATAGTTATAAATAAGAGAAATTTTATTATATACTATAATAAGGTATATAAAGTAGCTTTAATAAATAAGAATATTATTAGTAGCTAGAAATAGATTAGTTTATAGTTTATTAGTATAGCTAAACCTCTTATAAGCTTTCTACTACTTAAGAATATTTTAACTCTTATTAAACTAACTAATTAGGTTTATAAAAAGCTCTTTAATAATAAGGAAAATAAAAAATAAGTAATAGATATATTAATAATCTTTTAGTTAACTTTTAAAAAGAGGGATAAGTTTTAAGATTAATTTAATCTATTTAGTAAACTAAATAATAATAAGTATATATAGTATTTACTTTTTTAGAAAGTTTAGAAAAGTTTTAATAAAAAAGGGGGACTCTTATTGCACACCCCCACCCCGCCCACTGCTACATCCCTCTATAGCTAAGGCAGGCGTACTGCTAGGTGCTAGCTTTTTCAGTTACGCCTGCTTACTTAGTTGTTCTACAGTCGCGCTTGCCCACCTGGCTTGCTGCTATACTAGCCCTACCTGCCGTACTAGCCCTACCTGCTGTACTAGCCCTACCTGCTATACTAGCCCTACTGACCCTCCTCACTGGGCGCGCCTGCTAAGTAGGGCTAGTACTACTAGTAAGCTAGGTGGGTAGGCGTAACTAGCAGGGCAAGCGCAACTAGCAGGGCAGGTGTAACTGGGTACTAGGCAGGCGCGGCTAAAAGTTAGTAAGTGGAGAGGTGGGCAATTGTCACTAACTAGCAGTGCGACTGCCTTAGCCACAGAGGGATATAACAGTAGGCAGGGTGGGGGTGTGCAATAAGATTCCCCTAAAAAAGTATACTAATTAGTAGTAGTTTAGTAAAAGATTAAAGTATTATAAGTAGAAATTAATATTAGTAAAGTTAGGAAATAGAAGAAAGTTAAAATAAACTTAAATTTGAAATTTACTAATATTAAAGCTATTTAGAAAACTTAAATTAAAGTAAGTAAACTTAAAAGTAATAGAAATAAATCTAGTAAGTTTAAAAACTTTAGTAATAGTAAAAGTTATATCGTTATAGTACTATAATATATATAAATATTAGTTAAAGTTAATATATATAAATATAAGGGTATTAAAAGTGGGTAGCTGAAATGTAGGGGTAGCTGAGAAGTGGGTGTGGGACGTTATAAAATTAATATGATAAGTACCTTGAACTCTGTACTCAGATTCAAATTATCCCTTCCTGTACCCCTCTTGTGATAGTCGTCCTCAAAATCGGCAGAATCACGATACAATAAATTGCGAAGGTCTCATTTCGTGGAACCTGTGGCGCCTGAACCTGATCTATGGCCTCTAGAGATCCTGTTGAAGCCTCCATCTGATTGTAAGAGTAATGGTGTTGCCCACTTGGTTACCCTGCCTCCACTCGGTAATTGAAGCGGCAGGAATTGTCCTAAGCGCGCCCTGTCCTTCGAGGTCAATGGAGGCGCGGTTGAGTCTGATATCGGTGTTACGGAACCGGGCTTGAATTTGCATCTCGGCATGCGCAGGAAGGTCGTAATCTTCACTGAGATGGATTCCAAGGAAGGCGGAGCCATCAGCACGGTTCCAGACAGAAGCTTCGACTTCTCCTCCGGCCGAGCGGCCTTCCTGTGTGAGGGGGTCGCCAGGTGCAGGGATGGTCAGCTCGAAGCTGTTCCAAGTGGGTGCATTGAAGAATGGGACGCAGCCGACAATTGGTCGACACACGGATTGACGCGATTTGAGGTTGACCGCGTCATCGGGCGAAATGGGTAAGGGGCTCGCGGAGGCGCAGGACAGAAACAGGAAAACGTAAGCCAGCGCCAGGGCTAGAAAGTTCTTTTGAACTGACATTGCGATAATGGAGAAAATTTGTGGGACAGAGATATGACCGTAGTGCAGAGCGTTGAATAGGCTGAAGGAGATCGTAGAATCTGGCGCATACGAACCTCAACACTTGTGGAAACTGAGCACCGAGTTCAATTTTTATAGCTCGTGTGAGGTGCACAATGTCGTGGACTTCAATCGGATCAGTCGGACATGAGATTCTGTTCATAAATTATTGAAATCTGGATCTACCTTGCACATCGTGAGCCAACTGAGCTAGTTCTCAACCTGTCTGGGCTGGTTCAGAACTCAAAGCAAATTGCGGGTCTACCGCACGACCTTAACTTTGCAAGAGAACAGTCGGTCCATGTTATGAACTTGTGTTCGATCATCTAATTCAATTGACAGTGGATGCACCACGTGAAACCTAAATCGGCATGCCGCATTCCACGTCTTTGTTTTGCACCTTCCCCTCATTGTCGTTTTGCAGAGGTGGATCATCTCGCAAGAAGTCTTACCCAGCGAATTGGTTGAACTCTAAAATTTCAGGAACGCTCGGGGTACAACCCATGATTACAGTTAATTGACAACTGAACTACCTAGTAAACTATATTATCTAGTTTATTAATGACAAAGACAGTCTAATTTGAAAAGTACGAACGGCTAAGCGTTTTGTTCGAACCTCCGTAAGATCCGGGTGAAGCCATAAAATAGCTGTCTCAGCACTATTCCGTTGCATTCAATTTCGTCACTCAATATTACTTTTACCAGTCCTTTCAAAACACTTGGCGACCTCTACAGCGCAGCTTTGAAACGAGTTTGCAGTGAACATTTTCCTCCTCGCGTTACCTCCCGAGTTTGAACATCAGTAAGTGGTCAACTTCAAGTACATCGCTTTGCTCTAGGTTGTCTAACTGGTTTTGGCGGAATCTAGTGAAGTTCTCTTCTATTTCTCTCCTGCCAGCGCTGGCCGCTGGGTGTATGGCGAAATACTGCCACATCGACTACAACGATTGCTTCAGCCAAATCACCTTTCAGCAATTCTTCGACGACCGCATTCAGGCGTGCGCCAGCCTGTCGGGCATCATCGATGGTGTGTACGGGCCTGAGATTCAGTGCAAGAACGTGCCTGACTGGGTTCCGGCACCGAGCTCAATCATCGTAGCAGGCGCTGAATGCTCCTTCTCATGCCAAAAGGTGTAACAAGACCATGCATCAAGTCAATTTTAAGCCCGCGTTCCACTTCCAGTGGTTTAGAGATTATTTATGATCACAAGATTCAAAGTAAACCACACGACAAAAGTGACAATTCTTGAGTGAATCGCGTGGCAGCATACTCGATTAACCCATGCCTTGGGGTCTAGTTTGTTCGAAAAACGGACGTTTTACTGAGAGTTTGCTTAGTACGCCAAAGAAGCCTTCATCAAGCCCAACTATCACCTTTTAATTGATGAGCGTCAAGTGTACTGCATCGAATCGACACCGTCTATCCAATAAAAGTGGCGACATATGATAAGAACGAACGCCGCTGACGTAACTGTCAATCTTCTCCGCTGATACAACGTGATCCATCAAGGACTTCCGGCCCCAAGAAGGCAATCCTTCCTAAGAAGGAAACACTGGCTTTATAGAATACGAGAAGGAAGCATGCTTGAAGGACATATCAAGGTATTAGCGGCATAAGAATGCAGGTTCACTAGCCTCAATTCAGTACGTTCTTCATACGCAGGCCCGCTTCTTGCTTACCGGTTGCATAGGCAGACAAGTCGAGACCTAATTGCCGATGTAGCTGACATTCCACACCAGGCCTGATGACGTATCTCATCACCATTCGCGTGCAGGTGTACATGGTCATTATATGAAAGGAATCTACTTCGCATCGACCGACAACGTCTAAGTCGTTAAGTCAACGCCCTACCAGGTAAATTCGCAGAACCCACGGTAGACTGTCTTCTGCATATCGGACCTGCAATGGCCGGCGGTGCAGTTCTTTCTCTCAATTCCACGGATATCTTCTTCACGACGCAGGGCAATGCGACTGGTATCCCCTTTTTGTTGATCCATGGCTGGGCTGCCGACCAGACCGATTGGGCCTTTCAAACCATGTTTCTTGTGCTTCTGTGGCTCTTCAATGTTGTTACCATGGACCTCCGAGGCCACGGCCGCAGCACCTTGTCTCAATCATGTAGTCTGGTCATGAACCCAGTCACTATGGCCGACGACGCTGCCGCTCTCCTGAAACACCTAGGTGTAAGCGCCTCCAACAAAGCCATCGTCGTGGGTCACAGCCTAGGCGGCACTGTTGTTACTGAGCTAGTTCATGGCTACCCAGACCTCATTCTTGGGCAGGTGATAGTTGACCCGTCATATTACCTGACTCCTGAGGTAACCGAGGGGCTTATACCTGCCCTCGAAGAGGACTTCGACAGCGCTGTGATCGCGTTCTGGGAGAACGAGGTTATATATCCTGCAGACACGCCGGATTATATCAAAGAATGGCACAAGCTGCGTACATGGGGCATTGATGAGATGGCGATGAATGCTGCGTGGGTTCAGATGAGTGATGCGCAAGGGCTGAGTGGTATGGATTATCTGAGACCAAAGAAAATCGCAGGTATTCCGAGGCTGGTTTTGAGCAATACGGAAGCGGGCAAGGAGGTTGAAGATGCGGCTGGTATTGATGATGAATTTGACACGGTTGAAGTCATAAGCGTTGGACATTGGATCATGAAAGTTGCCCCGGAAAGATTTAACCAGGCCCTTGAAAAGTGGATCTGGACTTGGATATAAGTTGATGATAGAGATTGTGACCCAGCTTAACGGCCATGCATCAAGACAACCTCCTAGCTTACCTAACATGTTCTATTACAACGTGTTGTAGATGATGCCTCGATTCGTTGCAATGTTTGACTTGACCCATGCCTCGAAAGTGACGATGGTAGAACGAAGTGGTACGGTGACTCGCAGGGCCTCAACAGCGGCAAGAAGGCAGGCTCACCAGACACCGCGCGAAAAGGGCATTAGCTCAACTCTACACGGAATAATGTTGTGTGACAAAGCGAGGCTCTTGCTCAAAAATGTAGAAGCCGGTTAGAACGGGACAAGTTTAAGTTCAGCGGTACCAACGTAGTACCTAGCGAGCCTACGCACTGAACGACGAGTCATGGGTTCTACATATGACTCGGCGCTTAATTTATCTTGAAGTATCGCATACAGACAGCGGAGAGCCTCACCAGAAAGCTTCGAGCATCTCCACAAGCACGAATTCTGCAATTTCCGACCTCAGTCTTCGCGCGCTTGCAGCTCCAAGGGTCCACAGGTCACAGATCAGCATTTACCACTTGCTTCTGGGGAGCCTCATTTAATGTAATCGGTCTGCCTCCGCTATGACGACGTCATCGGACAATTCGTATTTCTTTGGATCGTCTCGGTTTCGCTATTCACTTATCCGGGGTCCCCTTGGTCAAGGAGAGCACCGAGCTGGGTAATCAACTCGACGTCGTTGCTTCCGCAAGTGTTTGTATGTCCTCTCAAAGACATCGTGAATTGCAGAACCTAGATATTGCGAGACACAACGTAGCTCATAGCCGAAAGACTCTGTAGTTGAACAATCTCATGTCGTTGAGGTATCGGAAAGTGACGGAGGCAAAAGCGAAGACGTCGAAAGTTGAATGGTCGATCTTGAGAATGAGATGAGGCGAGAGAGAAGAGCGGCTGAGAAGGCCTTTGAACTGTTGTGATAAACATTTCCATGTTCTGGTCTTGAGTCACATTCAAGATGAGACACAGAGATGATATACACATGCGATCAGTCGTTGTACCTTACTGCGTCAACTTGTTATAGTCATGGAGCCTGTGAACAATTGTTGGTTCGCAATCAGACTAGACTGGAACTAAACCAACACTGGCAGCGCAACATTCACATGCGAGACAACCACGGACGCCTCAAGCACTACGCTGACAGCCTCCGTTCTGGACATCGCCATATGCGACTACCTACCCTTACTTTTGTTCGATTTACGCAACCCGTCACTCTCAACCCGAGAGCTCTTATTACCTGCTACGTATCTCGGCCTGATATGAGGTGTTTCTCAGGCAAAAGACCCTGGTGTCCGGGGCATACAGGGCGCAGGTGCCAATGGCCGAGAAATTACGGACATGCCTACGAGAACCACACCGAGAACATTCAAACCTTGCGTTTTCAATTAAGCTTATTCTGTGTTGAGCTTAGGACAAAGTTGCAGCTAGTCGTGTCACCCCGGTCATGGACCTGTGCCCTCTTGAGATGCTCTCCTCAAATTAGCAAAACTCAGTCCTATTCCGTGGTATACTGTATTATATCCTGCCAAACCGTCGGCACAAGACTAACGAACACCTCAGTGTCCATACACTACGCCGGGATACGTGGCATCTCTAGCATCCTAGTATTTGCATGGTTTTGCGCCTGGCTCGATGGTCTTGATTTATCTGGACCGTCTGGACCATGGCCGAAGATGCCGGCTGAGTATTCGGTTGGCAGAGCATCCGCCCTTTACTCCTGAGACCAGGTTGGAAATTTTGATTTTCTCCTACCTGTTTCGTTCAATGCGAATATTTGATTGGTTAAGGGTATCTAGACAAGAATGCACCTGTAGAAACTTTGATTGACTACCTGCATTTGCTGTTGTTCCTTCGTTTCATCACCGAGAGCCAAAGGCCATGCACTAGAAGCAACGCGCGGCTCCCCTTCTTGATTACCTTCCCCGTCTTGCCGGTGGTCACTCTGTGAGAGTTGGGAGCTGAAGGAAGATACATGGCCTGTAGTGGTTGCACTCCCAACTCTGCAAGGCGCCCTAGTCACAGAACGATTCTTGCACGAAGAGGCTCTTCGATGACAGTTGTCGATTGCCCGCTAGCTTCCTGCCGTAAGACCACAAATTTTGCATTTGGACACCTTTCGTACGGCCATCTCATCGTTCAGTACAGCACTTCGTCTGCTCAATGGCCGTCAAATCCGCTCCACCCAACTACTACAGTTGAATATTTGGAGCTTGGATGAGCCTCTATGGGTATTGGGATTGTGATTTCATCTCCAGGAGCCCATTGGGATCATTTCGAAAAGACGTAATAGATGGTCAAACATCCAGAAATTCCCATAAACGCAAACCTGGACCTCCAGCTCGTCTGCCACCCGAACTCCACCCACGTGGGGAGCTTGCTTGCGTTCATCCAGTGTCACAGAGGCTAGAGCACGTGCAGTCAACGGACTGAGCCCCAAGGTACTTTGCGATCAACGCACAACACTAAGCGGCATGCGGAGTAGTCCGCGAGATTTTCTGCTCCCCCGTTTCGAGGGGTTGAAGTAAGGATAATGCCGGTGGGAGGATAAGATTTGGTGTCTCGCTGGGCTTTCGGAACCCATTTGTAGTTGATACTGTGTTAGGGGTGCATTCTTCAAGCCCTTGCATTTTGCAGTGCTACCTGATGTAGCTTGCACTGTACGAATGAGTCGCTGGCATAGCCCTGCTGAATCGCGTATGAAGACGTAGTTCGTCCGAGTTGGACATCAGCTCTCGTGCTTAGCAATTGAAAGGGTTCCATTGATCACGCCCAGCTTAGTGGAGCCTTGCAATCTGTGGGTGCAATAAACTCGAGCAAAGGCGTGGATGGGGCAATACCGAATGTCATGGTGATCTTGCAAGGGACGAGGGTCCTTTGCAGATAAGACAACAAAGTCCGCAAAACCACTGACTAGAGAAACAGGCGGCCGATACATCATACAGGGGAAGTACTATGGGTACATACAGGGAAACATTCTGCTCAAACAAAGCTGGGACAACAGCACGCAAAGAGCGATCCTTAGATGCGTCTATGCCGCAAGGTTGAGAGACCAGGCCTCAATCCCAGAACACCGCGAAGTGGGGCGCCACCGGTGAACACTTGTTGGAGCACTTCGACTGCTAGGACCCTTGAAGCGGCCTAAATCGAGTACTAGTAGGGGCTATTCATGTCATTCGATCACAAGTCCGCCCTGAACCTCATTGCAGTGGTCACCTTTTACTTTCTGAGCAAGTGACTGGAAGCAAAATATCGAACAACCGCCAACGATGGCGTCCAACACGTCGTTGTACGGGTGCATACTTGCGACTATCTTGTTTTACTTCAGTTACAAAGCAGTCGTCGAACGGCGCAGAAGAGCTGGCAAAGTCTCAGTCACCAGTCTTCCCATACTTGACCAGGGGAAATGGTGGGACGTGTTCAACCTCAAGCCCAAATTCAGCTTTTATCTCGATGGCAGAAAGGCCCTTGGGCGCGCAATTAAGCAAGCCAATGGCAAACCCTTCCGCATCGTTGGTCCTGGAAGAACACTTACCGTCTTGCCTCCCCCCTACGCAGAGGATATCAGAAATGACAAGAGACTGGACTTTGGGAAGGTCGTGGCCCAGGTATCTTCTACTCTCTGTACTTCTTGACGATTATGTTCTAAGAGTTGTTTCAGTTTGTTTCTCATGAAATCCCCGGTTTCGAGGGTTTTGCAAGCGGTCTGAACGACCTGCCCGTCGTCTTGGATATGTGCAAATACAAGTTGACAAGGGAGCTTGGTATGTACAAAGATATGAGACTCTAAGAAACATTAGCTTACCAGTCTCCAGCGAGTGTTATAGAGCCTCTGCCGGCTGAGTCCGAGATGGCCATTGAGGATATTCTGCAGATACCCCACAGCGACGGTAAGAATGCTTTCATGGGATGCAGAACTTCATTGGCTTTAGAACAGTGGACTAACACTTATACAGAATGGCAGAAAGTTCCAATCAAGCAGCGTCTGAATCTGCTTGTTGCTCGTGTCTCTGGGCGCGTGTTCCTCGGTGAAGAGCTGTGCCGTGACCCGGCGTGGCTCAACATTGCCGTCAGTCACATCATGACTGGCTTCCTGGCAGCTCTGAGTCTGAGAATGTTCCCAGCATTCATGAGACCCTTTGTTCACTGGTTTCTGCCTCCTTGCCGCAAGCTTCGCTCCCAAGTGGAGCAGGCCCGAAGTCTGATCCGCCCTGTCATTGAGAAGCGAAAACAAGAGGAAGCGGCAGCCATTGCGAAGGGCGAGACTCCCACAGAGTACAATGACAGTATTGAGTGGTCGGACACTTATTCGAATGGTCGCAAGTTTGATCGCGCGGATCTTCAACTTGGCCTTTCGATTGCCTCCGTGCATAACACGACCGATCTTCTTTCTCAAGTGGTCTACGATCTTGCCGGTGATCCTGAGATGGTGCAGCGCCTGAGAGAGGAGGCAAAGGAAGTGATCGGGGAATCGGGATGGTCCAAGACGTCCCTCTACAATTTGAAGCTACTTGACAGCGTCATCAAGGAAAGCATGAGGATCAAGCCCATTCTCACTGGTAAGTTGTGTCAAGACAGGTTCGCATAGTCTTCAGGAGAGGGTTGCTGACAAGCCACGTTGTTACATAGTTGCCATGCCCCGCGAAGTCACCGAGGAGATGACTCTTCCAGACGGCGTGATATTGCCAGAAGGCACTGTCATTGGCGTCTCAGCAGAGCGTCACTGGGACTCGAGCATTTACCCTGAGCCGCATACCTTCGTCGGGGACCGCTTCCTGAAGATGCGACAGACTCCCGGGAAGGAAAACGTTGCCCAGCTCGTAACGACCAGCATTAACCTCCTGGGGTTCGGACACGGCAATCACGCATGCCCGGGCAGGTTTCTCGCCGCGGCCGAGATCAAAGTGATCTTGACTCAGCTAATCCTGGGGTACGAGTGGAGAGTGATAAAGGGCCAAGAGCCAAAGATTCGGGTGCTCGGCGTGAATCTCGACTCAGACCCTTCAGCCAAAATTGAGATTCGGCGGTGTACGGTGTAGTAGTAGTAACAGTATGAAACTGGCGCCCATCTGAAAAGGCCCGAAAGACCTCGCGTGCGCGGCTTGGCCAAGGACGGAACTGAAGTCGGACTGGCCGAAAATGAAAATGAGTTGTGATCGGCGTAAAGCCCTTAGTCCCCAAAGACGAGCATAAGGCTGTGATGAAGGACACGACTCGCGGTTGCAGGTGCAGATCAAGATGTAGCACGGCAAGAGGAACAAGTGCATTGGCATTACCGGGAAGGAAGCCGAGCCAATGACTCGGGATACACTCCGTTGCGTTGACAGCGTCCGCCCCCCTTTTTTTTCCCCGCTTATGCAAAAACATGAAAAAAAGCCAATTTTACGCTGTGACGCGCATTTCTCTGCATCGCACGCAAAACGCGTCAAAGTCATCACCAACACCTCAATTGCCGTCAATCACTATAGTCCCAGTAGTATTCAAACGTATAACTACACGATAGAGACATAAGGTGTGTATTTCATGCTTCCGTAGCAGTCAATCTACCCATCGAGGCATTGCCAACCCAGCTAGTCACCTCATCCCCATACCATTCGACCAACAAAAGGTCTATTTTCGTCATGAGAGATCAAGATGACATTTGCTGAGGAACAGAAGAAGAGACCTGCTGTATGACTTTATATATCTACTCAGCATACGGTTTGTATGGCTCTGAGTAATATATAAGCATACCAAGGGGCTTGATACGGTTCTTCAGAGCAAATGCTTTGGCAGTCAACAGGATTAATGACTCTCCTGATAGCTCAGCTTGTTCACGATATTGAGCAAGAGTCTACTGCTGTATAGATTGTGCCCTGTTACTTACAGTTTGCCGCTGGTCAGTACATGTCCGTGGTTTATTATATCAGATACATCGAGAAAGACGCCGGGCGACGACGACGATACAATGGCGCCCAGAATATCGAATCTACAGCTATCGACGATCGCGATGATACTGCCATTCGAAGACCAAAAGACCCACGAGCTGGCAAGTATCGTTGGCTGTACCGAACGAACGATTCGACGACATAGATCACGACGTAATATCACTGGCGAAGTGCAGAGATATAAGAGGTGCCGCCAGAGTCGACAAAAGATGGAAATATGGCATCGTACAGAGCTTCTTGAACTACTGCAGTACCGCAGCGATCTATCTCTTGAAGAGATGCAAGATTTCCTATTTGAAGCCTTCGAGATCCAGATCAGTCGTTCTGCAATCAGTCGACAGTTAAACTCAGCTGGCTGGACGAACAAGAAGTCCAAGATTATTGCTGCTCAGCGAAGTGACGAACTACGATACGAGTACTTGTACCGTATACGACGATATCGCCCCGACCAGCTGGTATTCGTCGACGAATCCGGCGTCAATAAGGATACTGGGATACGGAGGACTGGATGGGCGCCGAAAGGGCTTGCTGCGTTTCGAACTGCAGAGATTGATCGGTTTCAGAACTCTCGCGTACAGATCCTGCCAGCCCTCACGTTGAGCGGTATCCTACACTTGACTACGTATTATGGTACGACTGACGGCGATGGGTTCTTTCGTTGGCTACAGGAGTGCCTTATCCCGAAATGTGGGCGTTTTCCAGAGCCAAACTCTGTCATCGTTATGGATAACCTCTCCTGCCATCGTATACCTGAAATCGAGGGTTTATGCCGGGTATCAGGTGTCCATCTCGAGTTTCTGCCTCCGTATTCACCAGACTTCAACCCCATCGAAGAGTACTTCGGCGATCTAAAGCGATACATCAGGAAGACGTATTCGAAGTGGAACAACGATGAGAATGACACTCGGGATTTCATGGAATATCTACGTGACTGCGCTATGGAGATTGGGTATCGTCTACCCCAGATCGAGGGCCATTTCCGCCATTCGTTCGTCAACTTTGATGGGACAGAGCATATATTTGACGATATCGAACTATAAAAGGGAGGATTTGCTGCCAATATTGAACATCAGCAAGCAATCCAAATTTTCATCGTGCGTTCGCGCGCAATAGATCTTAATCGTGTCGTCATATGATGGTCAATCATCAAATCCATGATTGTAGCCAACAAGATTGCCAAAAGGTTAGCCACAAGCGCACCAGAACACAAAAAATATACCGTCGTCCATTGTTTTCGTCGGTAGCTACGTATACATATCAATTTTGCCTGTATAACGGCTGAAACGCGTTGTTGATGCTTGTGACGATGATTTGTGATGATGACACGTCATCACGATCAGAGACTTCAACCATAGTCAGAGACTTCAACTGCCCCTAACCAGTATCGGGATGGACCGAAGTGTATTGTTTGCAGATCCAAAATAACAGTAATTCTATTGCTTTTATACGTATAGAGCGGCAGTGTTGAATCTACGGCTATGGGTAGACTTTTCCGTGGTTGAACACGTCATGCAAAAAAATCGCGCATACAGTCAAACTTCACACCACTCTTGCTGTATCACTCTTCTTCGTTATCCTCCTCCGAGTAATACGTCTCTGTTGACGACGTATCACTCGAGATTTCAATCTGATTGTCCTCATCGCCTTGCTCGATTTCGTCTTGTTCGATCTGTAACTGCGTGGGCAGCATCTGCGACGCTGACAGCAGTGGTGACGAAACGAAACCAAAGAGTTCCGAAACGCCTACAAAGTTAGCCATATTCGACAGTAAACAGCTCTATATACACTCACCACGTCGACCAACTTCAACTGGCGTACCACGGATCTCTTGCTCGATGGATTGACGTGGCACTAGGGCGTCGATATGTCGGGATGACCCCAACTCGCCTGAAACTAGCGCCGCAGAGTTTTCAACTGGCGCCGCCGCCGTCCCTCCTGGCAATCCAGCGTATATTCTTGTATAAACATCTCCTTCTGACTCTCGATGGTTTGAATGAAGTTCAGAGTGAGATACCACGTCGGAGAGGGCGTCAGACTGCCCTCCGTAGTAGGCGCTGTTGTCTATGAAGGATTTGATCGAGTTCCTGACATCTTCGGTAAGATCTTGAGTAAAACCCTGTTCAGTAAACCAAATATCTGGTAACTTGCGAATTGCCCGCAAGCTACTGTCTACTGATCGCAGTTTCTGTAGCTTCTTTCTGAACCCTTCGTCGACGTTATATCGCTTGCCGCGGACGGATATAAACCACTTGATGAAGCTGGCCACTTGATCTAGAGCTTTTCGAGGCGAATCCGGTACCACTGGCGAGGACGAACGAATCGGGAGTGCGATACTTGGTTGACGAGTGCTTGGAAGGTTCAATGGCGGAAGAGTTGGCAACGAATACTGTGAGATGTTCGCATATGGCCAATATGCCGGCGGCGGCGGCGCCGGCGGCGGCAGCTGTACGTATGGGTTAGGATATTGAAGATGACGATCTGGCGCCCCCGCGTTGCCGTATATATTGACGATGGCGTTGCTGTTGGCGTTGGTTAGGCCAGATCTTGACCCTGATGATGGAAGTGCGGCATTTTCAGCCTTCTCTTCCGTCATCACTGTCGTCTCCTGGTTATCATCAACCTCCACGATATTCTTACTTCTCTTGCCCTGGCGTTTCTGATCCTCTATAAACTGGTCGTGAAGAATCTCACCAAGCAGTTCTTTAGGTGGTTCCATATTGTCAACGCCAGCCTGTCCAGTCATAATAGCCTTCGCCCACTTCTCTATATGGTGAGATTTGATCTTGTAGTGCTTCTGGCCTAGTATATAGCACCAGTTGAACTTCTCGTCGCCCGAACTATTCTTACATCTCTGGTACTCTGGGCAGATGTGCGTACGGAGAAGTTGTCTGTGCATACCCTCCTTCCGACGCTCGACGTTTGCAGGATCGTTAGCCTCACGATCGATCGCCTCTTGCATGCCGGCTGAAACGCCTGCTCGGCCACCTTTTCGAGGCGTTCGTACGCCAGTCACTATACCACCAGAGATTGGTACGGCGCTGTATTGCCACTTGACGGTGAGGTGGACTTCACCCCTCTCTTCAGCTTGTTCAAGAGAGGGGACAATATCAACCCATGGAATACTTGGCCAAGTGACCCCTCCAGTAGACGGATAGACCCGAGTGAAGATTGGTGTTGGTTTAGATGCGTTGGTGGGCTTCCTCCAAGCAACGACAACAGCGATATTGGCCTTCTTCACAATATACGAGTGAGCCACTTCTGCCTCAAGTTGGGCGCCGCTGTCTGCCTCCCAGTCTCTACTATTCGCATCTAATACAGGAGCAATACTGAATCTGTTATACGCGATGCTCTCGATGGTTAGATCGAGAACAGGTAAACCGTTACCCTTGAGCGCTGGGCCACGGGTAACCTGGATTTGTAGCAGAGTTGGTTCCTCGTTACCCATATCGTCCTCCTCTTCAAATACATCGTGGAACGACATAAACGTATCATCAGCGCTATGGCGAGGGGCCGTAGGCGTATCGTCCGCAAATCGAGTGGTTTGACGAGGGGTTGGGTTAACTGGGGTCGAGTCTGGTCGAAACGGTGGCATCGACGAAGGCAGAGTACTTCGGAGCCGGATCGTATGCGGCGGATCCTTCTTTCGCTTCCTCTGCGTTGTCGTTGCTTTTTGGCGAGAGGACGCTTTTGGAGCTCTTCGTGATGACGGAGGGGCTATAAGTACACGCTTTCTTCGCGATGTAGACTCAGCCGCCACCAAATCATTAGTCTCGGGTCCAGCCTCGGCGACGATAACCTCCTCGGCGGCCTCCTCGGCGGCCTCTTCGGCGGCGGCAGCCCGGCGAGCCCTCTCGGCGGGCGTAACGATCCTGATCGACGGCGAGGCAGAGCGTTGAGGAGGATCTCTGGCGGCGTCCTGTGCCAGTTGTTGTATACGTCGTTGTTTCCGCGTACCGTTGGCGATGGGTGACGGACGATGCCCAGAAGGGTCATCATCCGCCTGCCGAGCCGCGCGGCGGCGTTTAGGAGGCATCACGATGCCCTCAGATAATGAGATTCAATAGAAATAGATCAATTGAAGCCATCAGAATAGGTCAATTGCCGTACTACGAATATCTACGTGGCGTTGGGCAAATTTTCATGTATATACAGGGATTATGCGTGCGTAATTTCGGCAAAAAGGGGGGGCGGACGCTGTCAACGCAACGGAGTGTACCCTGGACACAACCCTGGCGCGAGTTCCAGTGAGACCCCTGCCTGCAGGGTATCATTTTGAGGAGCTTCGTTGCTGTACTGTTTGGGAACATGTTCCCGCAACCTCTTATCGGCTGCAACGAAGGCCCGCTTCAAGCTCATATCCTCGAATGTTTGCTGGCGTGTTTGTCGGATCCCCCACGTGCGTTCCTCTCAGTGGTTCTCCAAGCTATCGCCAAAAATGGCCTCGTCGCTACTTTGGAGCTTGTCTAGGCTCCCCAATGGACTAGAGTCTGATAGTGTAAGGGATATGTTCACGCTGCTATTTTGTGTTGTAAGTGAAGAAGAAATTCCCGTAAACGCACAGTAATGGTTGATCTGACATGCTGCAGAGTGTCCTGTACACGCTGTGGAGGATTTCGTATAACGTGCTCCTCCATCCTCTGCGCAAGTTTCCTGGGCCGAGACTTTGGGCGGCATCGCGCATACCCTTTGCGGTTAGTTGTGCCACAGGTCAGGGGCACCGGAAGATCTTGCAACTGCACGAAAAGTACGGCGATATTGTACGAGTGGCTCCGGACGAGCTGGTCTTCTGCTCACCAGACGCTTGGAAAGAGATTTATGGGCGCCGGAAAACCGCAAGAGGCGAAATCAGCAAAGATTACGTGCATTATGCCGAGGCCAAGGACAGCATCCTCGGCGCACCAAAGGATAGACATACCCAGTTACGGCGCATCCTGAGCCGCGGCTTCACTAACTCAGCGGTGCTCGACCAAGAAGGTCTGATCAAGTCTCATGTCGATCAGTTGTGAGTTTTATCCTTTTCTGCCTCAGAGGTAATCTGAGAGTGGTACATCGAGGCTCAAGTTGCTGACGGACGATGCCCTGTTGCAGGTTCAACATTCTGGCTGAGCATGAACAATCACAAGGGCCCCCAACGCCAATCGACATGAACAAGTTGTTCGACTTCGTGGCTTTGGATATCATCACGGATTTGGGCTTTGGCGATTCTTTTCATTGTCTTCATACACGAAGATACCACCCTTGGGCTCAATTCTTCTTGGACGCACTGCCAGCGATTGCTCTTGCTACCGCTTTGAAGCAGTTTCAACTCGTCTTCAGCGTTCTCATGGCAATGGCCCCCAAGTCTGTTCTTCAAAAACATGAGAACATGGTGCGGCTCACAAACGACATTGTTAAAAGGCGGCTCGATGAGGCTGATCGACCTGATCTTATTCAAGCCATGAAGGAGCCTACGTCTGGGGTTGGAACTAAAGTAAGTACTCTGCTCATTCCAATAGGTTTGAACTGGAAGCTAACCAAAGCTGTTACCAGCAACCTTTGAGTTTGCAGGATATCCAAGCAAACGCCCAGATCTTGACAATGGCGGGTTATGACACGACTGCCACGGCTCTAGCAGGCACCACGTACCTTCTGGCAGCAAATGTCGATGTCATGGCGAGACTGAGTGAAGAAGTACGTGGTTCCTTCAAAGAAGAAAAAGAGATTACTATCTCAAGCAGCAAAAGCCTTGAGTATCTCCGAGCTGTTGTTGATGAGTCCCTGAGACTGTATCCGCCAGGTGCCTCAGGGATGCCGCGTCGCATAGGCGAGGAGGGAGATGTCATTTTGGGTCACCACATTCCCGCAGAAGTAAGTCACCACGTCTTTGTTTTCCTGTTCTTGACTCAAAAAGTACCTTTTCGCGTTAACTGACACGAACCTCTTAAAGACTATTGTGTCGATATGGCAGTACGCCATGTACCACAACGCGAAGAATTTCTCTGAGCCCGAGGCTTTCATCCCTGAGCGATGGTCAAATGACAGGATCGATCTCAGCGACAAAAGGGAAGCGTTTCAGCCCTTCTCATTCGGGCCTCGTGACTGTATCGGGAGACAGTATGTTTTACCCCTTTGAATCCTCGTACCATACATGTCTTGATAGACCATACTGACCAAGATTGCGCAAAGTCTCGCGTATGCAGAAGTTTGCACTATCATTGCTAGATTGGTTTGGAGGTTTGATCTGGAACTTGTTGACGTGCCTGGCCAAAATTGGCTTAGCAGGCAGAAGAATTTTCTCCTGTGGGATCGAGGTCCACTCAACATTCGACTCAAACAAAGAGCATAGAATACTGTAAGCTCAATACATTGAGCAACTCATGGATTATCTTATTCGCTGCATTGCCCCAGTGTATAGTCTTCAATACATGCTCATAGATCTTCGAAAGTGATTTGCTGTGATTCAGATTTGAAGCTGCTCAGACGAGTTCATGATCTTTTCTCCAATGGGTTTTCAGTTCGGGATTGAGCAAATATGAAATACAAGCTGTTGAGTATATTCCCATTTTTTTGTGACTTGATATTCTTAGACTTTTGCCCTCATTGGCTGCCCATGCACGATTAATAGCGAATTTGTTGTATGTATGAGATAGGTCAAGTCCATAATTATTGAGCGTAGATAATACCTAACTAATAAGGTACAATGAGTTCCCCAATGTCCATCTCCTCCTTCCTCCTGCGGATCTGAATCTTTGTCCACGGACTTGCTGCATTCAGCACTCCAAGATTAACTACATGCGGACCTTCAACGGGGAACCTCCACTCGTACTTCAGAAGGAAGTGGCACAGGATAATCTTGACCTCATTCGCGGCGAAGAACCTTCCAGGGCAGGCATGAGAGCCGTGACCAAAGCCGAGCTGGTTGGGGCTGGTGGAAACCAAGTATGATTGCTGCTTCAGCTCCGGGTTTTGCCGCATGCGGTGAAATCGGAGACCGTCAAACTTCTCACCGTCCTCGTAGAAGGAGTTGTCCCACATGTGAGTAGGACCCACTCCAAGAAGCGTGCCTTGAGGAATGAGCATCCCGTTGGCGAGGCGGAAATCTTCCACAGCAATACGATTGAGGAAGCCTGAAACAAATGTTAGTTTTCTCATTCAAGAAATAGGGGACAAGTACAGACAGTTGGCAACTGGATTGATCCGCTGCACTTCCTTCAGAACACTGTCCATCAAATCCAGCTGGGCCAGTCCGGCATTGCTAAGACCATGAACACTCAATACAGAGACAATCTCCTGACGGAGCAGGTCAATAAGCTCTTCGTGTTCCGACAGAGCAAGCAGTGTCTTCTCAAGCAGATCCGCCGTAGTATGTATAGCTACCATCGCCAGACTGATCTGGGCTGTCGCCATGTCAATCTTCCTGCTGAGCGTAGCCAATGCCTGATCGAAAGCATACTCCGGCTCGAGGCCGCTCTCTTTTGCCCGCTCAACCTCGCGCGCGCGCTGATCCATGATGGGCTTGAGGACGCGGCGGCATCGGACAAGATCATATCTCAACAGCCAGCAAGGGGGGAGAATCCACTGCACGAAGCGTTTGCTCCACGTGGGGAAGAAGCGCAACGTGATACTAGCGATGAGGAAGTGCTTTGTGTACTTGGCCATGGCCCCGAGCCACTCTTCGCTGCGGCAAAAGGTCTTGCCTCCAAAGACTCTTGAAGATGTTTTAGCTACGAGGCTGACGATGGGTGCGCCAAGCTTGAAGTCCTTCCATTCTGCTGACGTTAGTTTCAACAATGCACTTTGGGCCAACGGAACAAGTTTGAAACTCACCATAGCTGTCTGAATACACCTCCGAAAGGGAGTCTGAGACTTCTTCCGAGATGGCTGGGATCATTTTACCTGAATTTCAACTATAAGCCGACAAAGCTCAAAAGAATTCATTCTCTTCTCGAAGTCAAATGCTTCACATACCCAGATTCTTGGTCGTCAAATGGTCCTTGACCAACTTTAACATGTCTTGGTCAAGAACATCACCGATCGGCTCAAACCCCTTCAAAGAGCCATTTTGGACCTTGATGCAAGTTAATATGAGTTCAGACTTTCCAGGCTGACAACATACCTCTTGGATGGCCTTAAGACTACTCATCACAGGGTTGACGCGGATCTCGCTAATCATTGAAGACGGCACAATCAACGCCTTCCCCAACTCCATGTTCAGCCAGTACGGCGTGTCATGGTACTTCTCCGCATACGAGGCAAAGTGCTTTCTGGGCGCCTTGATGAAGGCGGCGAGTCGAAACAAAGTGACGAACTCGAAAGGTCGTATGGGATTCGCGATAGGGAAACCACCCTTGCCGGCCGCCTTCTCTCCCATCGCCATGTAAGCGATGAGCATCAGAGAGGCAGCAACCAAGTACGGCAATAAGCCGTCATTGCGGAGTGCTTCGGCGTCGAAGCCCGCGACATACAGCCGCTTGAGGATCGACATTGAGTTGGACTTTCGGAGGAACTGACAAGAAGAGTGAGTGTTGCGGTTGGAAACGACCTCTGGCGACGGCAGCCGGGGATGGGGATGTTGGCGGATATCCTACGAAACACGACAACTGCATCTGTTTGCCAAGAGCAGAGAAAGACGGGAGAAAAGCTGATCTCCGCGCTAGTCATACACCCTTGAGAGAATCAACCACCAGCAGGGGGCTCTCTCACAGCTTTGACATCTCGAAGCCGTTCTTTTTTCGATCACAAACTTTAAAAGGCAAAGAGGAAAGGATTCCCGTGCCCCTGTTTCCATTCAGAGATGCAGCCTCGCGCACTCCGGCATTTTCCCCATAACGAGACATATTGGCGTTTGAACGGTGCTAGCATCGCGGCAGCCATCCCGAGCGCGCGCGGCAGAGTGAAGTGGGCATCGCAAGAGTCGTTGTTTACACGCCGAGTCATGTCCGCCGTCGCTATCGAGAGCAAAATCCTCTCGGCCTGGGCGCGGGCTCGGCACGGGCACGGTGCGGACACGGCGCGGGGCGGCGTTTGCTAGGGCTAGACAGTTCGTGACAGTGTGCGTGTTACGTGCCGGGGTTGTCTGGTATGTTGTTTTCGCAACGTCCGAAGGGGAGTGGGGGAAGCCGTACCCCTCGGATTGCGACTCCGACTCGCGAGGCAACACCCTTGCTTGGTTTAATATACATCTCAGGTCCAATCCGGTGAGGCCTTTGATAATCGTGGGCGCGCCCGCAAGAACCCAGGCCGTTGTGATGCACACCCTTGGGATGCGACTTACGTGACCCCGCCATGGTCCGGGGATGCTGACTCGAAAGGGTTTCTATCTGATCGTCACCTAGAATACCCTCAGATAGCAAGAAATGGCATTCATCGCCGTGAAGCTCATGCCGTCTCCAGTGGTGGTAACTCTTATACGTATAGAAAAACACACCACAAAGACGCGAGCACCAGTCCTCCCCAGCATTAGCGGCGCGCGTCATCGTACCACACTTACACGGCAATTAACCTTACCTGGACTTTTCAACATCGGACTTTGTTTGACTTACACGGCGATTTGACCTACATTTGGATATTCCACAAACCGCCGCACATCGCCGTCTTGCGCTCAACGCACACCCACAAACACACTATGCCTACCTTCGCACAACCAGTTCCCGACGACATCGTCGCCTCGTCGGGGCTGCGGTCAAAATTCCGGCCTCATGTGCACGGCAACTACCAGATCTGCGTAGAGCCGTCAAAGGGGATGGAGACTTTCTACAACGACGCCATGTCAACGCAGCTCGAGTCCAAGACTCTGGCAGATATCCCAGGGCTCGGGCTGGTCCACCCAATGGCGCTGGCCATGGCGAACTGTCTTCCGGAGCGGTTGCCGGCCATCACACGATTTGCGGATTTCACTATTCTGAATGATGATTATTATGACATTGCAAAGAGAGACGAGGTGAGATATACACTGAGCCCAGAGCAGGAGTTGTCTTGGATACTGTGGACTAACGCGGGGTTTATTAACAGATTGAGAAAGTCAACAGTGATATCCAAAATGCGCTGCAAGACGCCTCAGCACCTGGCAGCAAGACCCAGAGCTCGGCCGGCTCTGATAAAGACTTCAAGCCAAAACAGATGCAGGCTGCTCTTGTACTTGAGCTCATCATGCTGGATCAGCAACTTGCTATGGACATCATGTCGTCCTACAGCCAGGGCCTTGATGTCGCCACCTTTGCTCCGGACAACCTCAGAACTTTGGACGAGTACTTGCCCGTGCGGAAGGTCAACTCAGGTCTTGAGTAAGCAATTCTGCCTCCACCGGCACTGTCATTGGGAAAATTTAACTGACTTACATCTTTCAGCGTCACCGCTGAAATGGTCTGCTTCGGCATGGGCCTCCGTATCTCCCCCTCCGACAAAGCCAAGCTCCGCCCGGTAGTCGACCTCGCCAACTTCGCCATCACCGTCGTCAACGACCTCTACAGCTGGCCCAAAGAAATCAAATGCCACCTCGAGACCCCAGGCTCCGAACTCCCCTTCAACGCCGTGGCCGTCCTCATGCGCCACGGCGGCTACTCCGAGCCCGAGGCCTTCCGCATCCTGTACGCCAAGCAGGCCGAGCTGGAGGCCGAGCACCTCCGCCAGCTCGACGCGCTGCGCGCGCAGGAGGGCGGCCGACTACCCGAGAACCAGGAGCTCTACGTCGAGAACGCGCAGCGCGCGGTCTGCGGCTCGGAGCTGTGGAGCGTGTATACCAGGCGGTACCCGTCCAAGGCGGACCTGCGGCAGCCGGAGGTTGAGTTTGTGGACGGGGCGTTCAGGTATGTGGCTGACGGCGAGGGCGCCGGTGAGGAGAAGGTTGTGTCTGAGAGTGTGGAGTCGTTGCCGACTACTGAGGTCGAGGACGAGTTCTCCTCGTCGGATGCGTCTCCCGGCTCGGTTGACCAGGCTATTTCGACCCCGCCGTCGACGACGTTCTGCAGCTGTGAAGATGAGGAGGAGCATATTACCAATGTGAAGGAAGTATGCGAAGACGAGGCAGACGGTGTCCGGGACATGTCGGATATCTCCCAGAAGTCCAAGAAGAAGATCGACACCCTGCTTCCGGAAGGACCTGGACTCACCACCTACGCGTCCCGACTTGAGGCTGCTCCCGACCACGTAAGTTGATCCATCTGAAAAGCGGAAGACCAACTAGCTAACTCATCTTTCACCAAACAGGCCGTCATCGCCCCAATCAAGTACCTCGCCACACTCCCCTCCAAAGGCGTCCGCGACACCTTCATCGACGCGCTCAACTGGTGGCTCGAGGTGCCCGAAGACTCGCTGCGCACCATCAAGACCATCATCAGCATGCTCCACGACTCATCTCTAATGTATGGAAACAAACCCTCCCATTCAAAAACAGAAAAACGCTGACATTGTAATCGTCCAGTTTGGACGACATCGAGGACGACTCTACGCTGAGGAGAGGCAGCCCCGCGGCGCACATGATCTTCGGAACAGCGCAGTGCATCAACGCGGCGAACCACATCTTCGTCATGGTGCTCGCCGAGCTGCAGAAGCTGCGCAGCCCATTGAAGACGGCTATCCTCATCGGTACGTCCAGCCCCGTCGGAGTGTTGTAAAGCATCAACAACTAATATGAAGCAATAGAGGAGTTGGAAAGTCTTTTCGTCGGACAGGCAGATGACCTGCACTGGAAATACCACGTCGACTGCCCCTCGACGGAGGACTACATGGAGATGATCGACAATAGTAAGTCGCCCTCCGCCACCACAAAACACACCCAGGTATCCTAACCAAACACCCCAGAAACCGGCGGCCTCTTCCGTCTCTGCGTCAGACTCCTCCAAGCAGAATCAACAAGAACCGAGTAAGCCCCAGCACCACTCAGTTAGCCCCATACCCTCCCTCAACACGCGCTAACCAACCCGTTCCAAACCAGCGTCCTCGACCTCGACCCACGCCCCTTCGTCCGGCAACTAAGCCTCTTCTTCCAAATCCGCGACGACTACCAGAACCTCGTCTCCGACGCCTACGCCAAGCAGAAGGGCTTCGCCGAGGACCTCGACGAGGGCAAGATCTCGCTGCCCATCATCCTCACCCTGCAGCGCGCGCGCACGCGCCCCGAGATCATGGGCGTGCTCAAGCACAAGCAGCCCGGCCCGATGGCGATGGAGATGAAGCAGTACATCGTGAGGGAGATGGAGAAGTGCGGCGCGCTCGAGTCCACAAGGGAGTTGTTGCAGGGGATGCAGGAGGACTTGATTGCGGAGCTGAGGAGGTTGGAGGGCGACTTTGGGGCGAAGAACGCGACGTTGGAGTTGGTGTTAAGGAGGCTGTGGATCTCTTGAAACACGAGTTGTCAAGATCAGTCGTCGTGAAAAGGTTTCGCAAGGTTGGAAAAGAAAAATGGGTTATGGGGCGTTTGTTTGGTATTGAATTGGAGTAACGGTTGAACATGATTCTTACATGAATGGCTTCATTCTGCTGGTTGAGTGGAGTGGTGATGATCACTACTGCAATAATCAGGTGAAAGCTTTTCGGTTTGACGCAGATTCATTTGGTGTTGAAAGTGGCTACTGAACACGACATCAAGTCAATGTCTTTCATGAAATGCAGTTAATTACGCTTTGCTCTATGGTACATAAACATCGCTATCTCGGTCAAGAGACTCCACATGAACTTGGAGAGGTTCCTATCATGTTGCAGAGGCTATCGTAATAATCCAATGAGTCCGTGTTTGGCATCCGTCCCTCCGATGAAATCATCCTCGCCAAAGCATGCCCAAATTGGACGTCCGTGGACGTTCGATGGGCCAGCCTGAGACCAACCGCGCAGCCCGAGGTACGAAACATACGCAAATGCCACGATGAAATCCTTCCATCCAAACTCGAGAGGTCCATGCCAAATGAGCATTGGGATGCGCATGGTGATGTACCAGAACGGGCTATCCAGTGACTACTGGAAGAGCTTGCTGCCGTGGTACTTGACTTCCTTAGGATAGGCGGAGGCGACGACGGCATCCGTACGCTCGGGAAAGCCCTTGAACGAAACGGCGTACGAGGCGACAGAGTGCGCAACCAGCTGATGAGAAGTTAGTCTCAGAACAAAGCCATTACCAGTCAGGGGCATCTTACCTTGGTGTTGATTTCCCAAGCAGTCAAGTTCACGTTGCCGACATCATCGCAAAGCTGGTGGTAGCAAGGATCGTACCAGTCGCCAGCCTTGCCGCCGAATTGCTTGGCCTCCTCCTTCGTCTTGATGCCTTCGGCCCCTGTTGCAATACCTCCACCGGGAATGCCATTGCGAATAAACGCATCGTAGTCGCTTCGGCCATCAAAAGGAATGAAGGTGTAGGGAAGGTTGTGTGCCTTGTACCAGTCAACGTACAAGTCGCGGAGCTCCTCGGAGCCGGTGGGGTTGACGGCGTTGGTGGCGTTGTAGACCTGGTAGGCGTAGTTGGGGCTGGCGAGCATGTCGTAGTCCATGAAGAGGCGAATCTTCTGGTTCTCCTCGGGGCTGAGGACAGAGACGTAGTAGTCGGAGCCGAGAAGGCCCTCCTCCTCAGCGGCCCACCAGGCAAAGCGAACGCAGTTGTTGACGCTGAACTTTGTGAGTTGAGTGGCAATCTCCAGCAGAGTCAGACTGCCAGAGCCGTCGTCGTTGATGCCGGGGCCCTCGGTAACACTGTCGCTGTGGCCGCCGAGCATGACGCAGTTGTCAGGGTCGCCCTCAGTGGTCTGGGCCAGGATGTTGGTGGTCTGAATGGTGTTGACGACAGCGTCAATGTAGGCGATGGCGTCAACCTTGTCGCCCTTCTTGAGCTTGTCGATGATGGGCTGCGCATCATCAAGACCCAAGCCGAAGGTGGCGACGTGGTTGGGGGAAGGAGTACCAAGCGTTCCGTGGACGGTCTCGCTCTCATAGTTGTAGACGATGGCAGCAACCGCACCAGCCTTGCCGGCGTTCTCGCTCTTGGTGCCAAAGGGGCACGTGCCACGGAGAACGAAGGCAATGTTGCCGTCGACCTCAGCAGGGTAGTCGGACTCATCGCAGCCTTCGTTCTTGACGAGAACCAGGTCGCCGTGGACAGGTTCCTTGTTCTTGGTCGGCGGCGTCAGGGCCATGGGCGACGCGGACTTGGGGGTCGTGTCACCGATGACAAGACGGGACTCGAAGACATTGCCCGAGACGGCGGGGAAGGTCTGGTTCCAGACCTTGTAGTAGTCGCCTAGCTTCTGGAGGTTGAAGTTGATGTAGTCCAACGTTCCGAGGTGACCTGTGTATCGTGAGCAAGAGAAGAGTGGAACGTGGGACGGCGGGGGCATGGCGTACCATCGCTGCCAATGACGCGCGTGGGGTGGTTGTACTCCTCCTCTCCCAGCTTTGCGATTTCGTACAGCTCCTTTGCGCGCGCGAGGAGGTTATCGGAGGAGATGGTGTCCTGCAGAGCCTCGGTCTCGACCAAAGGTCTCTTGGATGAAGATGTCGACGGCGATGTCGAAGCAACAGGCGTGTCGTCGGCAATCAGCGGCGCTTGCTGGGCAAGTACCTGTTGGTCCTGCATATGCAGGGCGGCAGCGCCACCAAGCAGGGCCAAACCGGCCAATTGAAGTCGTCGTGCGCCCGCCATTGTGTAGCACTCTGTTCACGGACAAAACCTTGAGATGCAGAGATGATGTTGAGACGAGATTGGGAGCTGTGACGGAGGGATGTGTCACAGACGTCAACACAGAAGCGAGAGAGACGGGTCAGAGACAGGCAGGTGGTCACACGGACACCATCCCGGAGCTGGGGCGAGCTGGGCTGGAGCTGTTGCGATAGACGACCGATATCGCGATATCGATATCGATTAGTCATCCAGCCGAGGCGCAGCGGCTGGTCCCTGCGTGTTTCATCATCGGACAGCTCTTATCTTATCGCAGCTCGCCTGCTGGTTGCTGACATAAGGTTTCCTCCTGATAAGACATGGTCCCCTCGCTTCCCGACGCGATTACGTACGGGTTGCGTCGCTGGCGCAGGGAAGGCGCTCCAAGTGCAGATTGCGGCTGCCCCTGTGCTCCCCGGTCGTTCCCAATTTCCAGGGGCCAAGCCGCCCCCGAATTCTAAAATGCGCAGGTTTTCATAGGGGGAATCAGGACACAGTGGACCGGAGGCTGCTGACAATGGAACTGCTGGCCGCTGCTGCCGTTCCCCTCGGGTCCCGCATCCCTCGTCCACCACCTTTTTGGGGGCCGCATCCACATCCTGAACCAGCACCAAACCCGGCGGGACACCTTGGACTTGGGACGAAGACGAGGCACGATCCGTCTTCCGTCTCCCTTTTTTGTTTGTACTCTGTTCATTTGGAGTACCCGCCCTCCTACCGTCTGCATCCCCGTCGTGCAGAGTTAGCCATGAGATTGAGCTGGACATCACCATCGACGACCGTCCAGAATGGGTGATACAGGAGCTACCGGAGCTTGGGCGAGAGGTGCGTTTTTTTGCTCGTGGCCGTCGGACAGCTGGACTGCTTCCACGTGTTGAACTCGAGCTCCGGGACACCCGCGTCGTGCTAACTTGCTTTTTCCCGATTGACAGACGCCGCCTCGTGGGCCTCAATACCGACCGAATTCTTGCTCGCGGAGCTTTCGAAACGGCATGGCGGTGCGATGACGAGTGCCGAAGTCGTTGCCGGCGCCAATGCGACGAAGCCGCAATGCGGCTCTTCCAAGAAGGAGTCCTACGATACGCCGCTACATATCGGTGCCCTGATATTGATCCTGGCATTGAGCACCATATGTGAGTAGCTCTTGCCAGTGGCAGTCATGAATTGCGACTTTGGGGGCCTACAAACGAGGGCTCGTGTCTTGGGATTCTCGATCAACGTGGCCCTCAAGGTTGCCAAGATCTAGGGAGCACCAGCTGACCTCGTTGCACCAGCATGCGGCATTCCTCTCCTCCCCCGGCGAACATCGAAAGGCCGACCTCAGAGCAGAATCATCTTCTACTGCCAGCACTTCGGAACCGGCGTCCTGCTCGCGACATCCTTCGTACATCTTCTTCCAACAGCATTCACCTCCCTGACCGACCCATGCCTTCCCGACATCTTCAACAAAGGCTACCCGCAGACGGCCGGTCTGGTAGCCATGATTGCCGCCTTGTCTGTCGTGGCCCTCGAGTCGTACTTGGCCACCCGTGGAGCTGGCCATTCCCATTCACATTCGCACGAGTACGAGTACTGGGACGAGGAGGACAACGAAGGCGCATCGGGTGGAGGTAGGCCCGCGGCTAGCAGTTTAGCCACACGTAGAGGCGGCTCGCATCGTCCGTCTGACATCAATCTCGATAATATGGAGTCGACACAGGGGCTGATGGCCGGCGCCTCGCCTCTCCCGAGCTCCACGCCGACAAAGGCAAAAGCGAATTCCCGGCTCGCAAACGAACGCGACAGCTTCGACGACGACGCATCCGACATCGACCTCGACATCGACGAACTCGATCCCGCGACTGCCGAGGGGCCCAGGCGTAGAAGCTCGGACGACCGTCCCAAGATCACGGTCACCCCAGGCGCACCACAAGTCGTCACCGAAGAGGAGCAAAGCCGGCTGCTCCGACAATGTCTGCTCCTCGAAGGCGGCATTCTCTTCCACAGTGTCTTCATTGGCATGGCCATCTCCGTCGCTACAGGCCCAACGTTCATCGTTTTCCTCATCGCAATCAGCTTCCACCAGACATTCGAGGGTCTTGCCCTCGGTAGCCGTATCGCCGCGATCCAGCTCCCTCGGTCCTCAATGCGACCCTGGCTCATGGTTCTTGCCTTTGGAGGCACAACCCCGCTTGGACAACTCATTGGATTGATTGTTCATAACTTGTACGACCCAATGAGCCAGACGGGCTTGCTCATGGTGGGCTTCATGAATGCCATCTCGGCCGGTTTGCTTTTATTCGCCGGGCTAGTGCAGCTCTTGGCAGAGGACTTTCTTTCAGAAAAGAGTTACAAGATACTCCATGGCAGGAAGAGGCTGAATGCGTACTTGGCCGTCATCGGCGGTGCTTCGCTCATGGCTATCGTGGGCGCTTTTGCATAATGCGTCTATACCGAGAGAAGACAGATAGGTAGACTATACAGTTTAATCAAAGCGTTGCTTCGATTGCGTTTTTGGGCTAGTCTAGCCTTGTGAACCGTTCCGATGAACTTTGCCATCGATTTGCATGATTGAGTTTACATCCCCGGCTGTGCTCTTTTCCTGTCATGACCTTATCTGGCGAGACCCGACGAAGCTATCATCGGAGTAGTCTGTGATCAAGTTTCAGTTGTGACAGTGATGAGGTGCGACCATCAATGCATATATAAAAGGCCTTTCTATTCTCCTCCTTTCAGCTCTCATACGCAAATGGATTTGGCGGACCTACATTCCTCGAGGTTCAGCTTGCTGAAATTTCCTAAATGCAAGTGTCAAGTGATGGAAATATGTGTGCTGGGGGCGGCGTTCAATTCCTTGGTTTTACTAGTCTGTCTGCTGTCTCTCTCTACCGGTCTGGTCTTATTCGTAATGAACATAAGCAAGCCATCTAAGAAATGGCCAGACATCATTGCAACTCGTTTGTGAGTGATTCGTGTGCTGGCTTCATATGAATACGGACTTGCTGAGAAGCAGGTTTGCAGGGAGCTGTCTCGAACTCAATCCTTGTGTGAGTCGAATTTGGCTTGTTGTATGGAATCTTGCTTTGGCCTGTATTGGTATCTACAGCCATCGGGTTGCTCATGGATGGATGTTCATGACTTTCACCTCCGCCACATAATCCACTGCGCCGGGTGTGTACAGTATTAAAGGAGCACGGCGACGGCGTATCATCTTGTTTCCATGAGGACCAATCTGTACGAACTGCATTACCTGGTGTCAAACCTTTTGCCTACCATAAGATGACCTTCGATCGACTGCAGAGATTATTCCATTTCCTCTCGCAAGCCCTGCTGACCCCTTTGCGTCCCATGGCAGTGCGTAGCAGTCTCTTATACGGGAATGATACTCCGATGCCAATGACATATAGCGGTGAACCGACAACCTAAGAATTCAATTAGAGGCCGGCTCCTGGTGATCCATATTGTGTGAAGCGTTAGTCGTCTCCTGAGCTACGTTAGACCTGAAAAGGCTGGGTCCAGCCCTCGCATCCTTCCCACCAAATTGATGTCCCTGGTAATCTGTTACTTCAATGAAGGCCTTATGTGTGTATAGTTATGTGTGTACAGATGACCCTGAAGCACTAAGCACCACGACCGCGAGCTGATGTGCGCATTATAAAGCAGAACACCGGATTTGACATTTGATTTACAAAAGTAGATGATGATGAGGGTTTCGTCGTCTAGTCCGTCACACATTACGGCTTCGTTCGGCAGGTAAGTCTAAAGGTGCTTTAGCAGTCTGCTTTCACTGTTAACTGCACTACACTCCCCTCCGGATCAGCCTTCCATTACAAATCTCTATAGTGTATCGGTTCTTTTCGTCTATTTGATAAATCCAATACACTCTAGAACTGTCTACAAAGACTTTGCAGGCAAGCCCGAGCAATCGCTGGACCTTGTGGGAGCCATATTGGCACCTTCACGTTGCTGCAAAGAAAGGCTGAATTGAATACATTGGGGAAGCAGAACTTCCACAAAACCATTCAAAATGATTTGAATCCTTTCAAAGGGTCTTAGTGATTGAAGCAATTCTCGCCAAGCACTGTTTCGGCATCAATCTTCAGAAAACAATAAATAGCACATGCGTTTTGACTTATTGGAAGCCTGACAAGCACCTAATCACTTCTTGAGCGCGTTGTTTTCTGCTGTTGACTCTGCCATGAACTCGGGAACACAGCTGTATTGCCTTGAAAAAGTGTGATAAACCTCGTAATTCATTACCAGCCATCGTCCGTCAACATGTCTCCCTGCCTACTTCAAACGTATCCTCAGACAATCCAAGACAGAGTAATATGCATGCCCCTCATATCTAACCTTGATACTTACACACTACCCTGCAGTCATTCTAATCTATGCGGAGAACTGGAGTGAGCCTATTCTAATCGCAATCAAGAAGCATCATTGCCCATTAAGACGGCCGTCCAAAAGCTACTTAGGCATGCCATGTTTTATATGCCACTGACGATCGGCATCGTGCTCTTGGGGCCATTTATGAGTTAGACAATAGGCTACAAGGTATAAATTCTGATGCCAATGCAGTACGCACTTACGGAGATTGTGGCTCAAAACGGTCAAAGGGGATTCGAACGCTTTTACTGGGAAAGTGTACGAGAAGGTTCCATGAGATAACTGCAAGATCACGTTCACCATGCCGTTCTTCACTCTCTGATTTTCTTGCTTGTTTTGCAGACAGAATAATCAAGCGACGACAATAGGTTTGGACGACAGTTTCTGTTTCGGAGTTCGTTTACTGCAGTGGCAAATCTCGTGGCCATCTTGACCATGCGACTCACGCGACTCTACATTCACTCAGATGGAAAATGCACCTCTAATACCCAGCTTGTAGGATTGTATGATTGTTGGGAAGCGCAGAACACAAAAAGTTTCCGCCTCTTTCTTCCCTTCCCAAAGACCAACAATCATTGAACGCAACAGCTCTCCAGTGATGTGATTCTGGCGAGCAATCGACGACCCAATTCTTCCAGCCCGATGACAACTTGAATAAGGGGCTGCGGATAGGCATGTTTCGAGACAGGACAATTAGTTCCCTATTGGGTAAGATAACACAAGTTACGACCTCAACTGAGAACTTCATTCGACACTACTAACCCAGTTGTCGACGGGACCGTTACTGACTATTATACCCTGATCAGCATAGAATGTCGCTCTGCCATCTGTCATGACTTTGCATTCATTCACAACTCATACTCGGCGAATGATGGCCTTGTAAAACTGACGAACCAAAGTTGGGCCGACTTTTCCGTTATGGCTGCCAGTGTTCACCGATCTCTATTACGTAGGCGCCAGACAAGTCGATTCTTCCATAGATTGAGACATTAGCGAAGAGTACGAACATCTCGTTGTGTAGTCATAATTCAGGCCCTCTGGCTTTTGATGCCTCGGTAGCTTCTGTAATCTGTATATGACCAGATACGCAAAAGCAGCCCCTTAATGCATTATAAGGCACTCAACAGTCAAGATTGTGGTGTTTGGAGAGTTTTCTTGAGTACTGTTAGCAATCTGTCTCCTAGTCCCAATTTTTGGAATATTCTTATAGATCTGTCGTTATTAAAACACCAGGAGTTTTCGGGGATCTATTCTAGTTCTCCCTAGCCAAAGACACTACTTCTTGCCAGCGCACTGTTTTTTGGTACCACAGTGAGGATCAACAAACCCGCCACGATATCTCACTTGACTTTCATTTTCTCAAACATCTCAGCCGTCGTTATACATCTATCTTTCGTGGCTACTCTCGATCGGAGAGTACTCATTCCTACATCATACTAGATATCTATTCAAAAAGAATGCGACCATTTTGAGTCCCAGTTTGGGAGACCTGCGACAATAAACAAGAACGAACGAACACGAAAGCTATAATGCCGCTGTGTCAGAATTCAAATTCACTATCAGCACCGATAACCGACCACTTGCATGGCCAAGCTGCAAGTTATATCAAGTGCCAATCAAGCCCAGCCTCCATATCTGTGGCCAACAAACGACCCCTGATCAATCATACAGAACCTACCTATCAAAAGGCGGGGTTCATCCATCATATATGCTGCTGCCTGGGATATTTGACCTACTTAATTCGACGAGGTTTCCGTTCGTTAGTTTTGGGCTACCTTCCTAAGATTGCTCCTTCGCGGTCTTCACATGCTCGTTTTATCTTCCTGGGTCACGCCACTTTGAACATGAGCCTCCCGCTAGATTCTCCCTTTGCTGGCGTGCAGCTACACGATGATGACTCAGTCCGGCTGTTGGAACTGCAGCCTGGTCAGCGAGACAGCCCTATCGTAATCCGACTTCTCGTTTACAACCTGAGAAGCGTTCCGCCATATGAGGCACTCTCGTACGCTTGGGGTGACCCAAACAAGACTGAAGATATCCAAGTCAATTCACCAGCAATTGAGAGGAATCCGAGTACACATTTTCACGTTACAAGGAACTGCGCCACAGCTCTCCGGCGGTTACGCTTGCCTGAAGTGTGCCGGACACTCTGGATAGACGCTGTTTGCATTGATCAGTCCAATATCTCGGAGCGGAATCATCAATTGACTTTGATGACCCGAATCTACCAAAACGCCTCGCGCGTGGTGATATACCTTGGGGAAACGGACGATCACAGCTATAGTGACACCGTTATGGACTGGATACAGGATTTGCATGCTCCAGAAAAGACCGAGGAATGCCCACAGATGCCATCCAAAGAAGTACTGAGATCCTTTTTCGGACGCCGTTGGTTCACTCGTGTGTGGGTTATGCAAGAGATTCTATTTGCGAGGGCGGCAACCGTCATTTGCGGGGCGAAGCAGATAAGCTGGGAAGCGATGCGGCAATTCAAGGACCTTTACAACAACGACCGCGATATGAAACGGCATGTACAGTTGCCCTATACTGTTCGATTCATGACAAATGATCGTCTTTACATGGGTTCATGTCTACCGTCATTTCCTTTGCAACTTCTACAACAGTTGGAAAGGACTCGAGAACTCGATGCCACAGACGTCAGAGACAAGCTGTTCGCCATCTTACCGTTATTAGATTGGGAAATAAAGCAGCCAATGGGAGACTCTCCTTTCATTCCAGACATTTACTGCTTTGAGCAAGATAAGCTTGCATTTAACATTGGTCCAGCTGACTATAGCCATCCGTCAGCTGAGGTTTTTACACAGCTTTCTCGGAAACTGATCGACTCTGTTGGCCTGGATGTTCTCCAAACTGTCATCACTCCTCCCAGAATCCCGCATTTGCCGTCTTGGGTCACAGACTGGAGCGCCCGGGATATGCAGACAAACCTTCAGCCACGATGGAAGATAGCCGAGAGGTGCGATGATATATACACGTCCAGCAACCCTGCAACGCCGTCAAACTGGCTTTTCTCGAATTATGTTTGCTCCGATGGGCGGGAAAGTATTGCATTGCATATTTTCGGGGGGTGGATTGGAAGCGTATTCAAGCTTGGCGACCTGTGCGACGTCATTGAGAATATCTTCCCATTAAAGCAGTGGAAAAGTCTTTGCGACCCAGCTCATTTGAAAGACAATCCTCGTTGCGGAAATTTGTCACCGTTCAATGATATTTTGAAAGGGGATATGGACGCCAAGTGGACATGGAAAATCATTAGCGCATTGGCGGACATTGAACTCATAGAGAATCACCAACAGGGCAATGGTCCAACAATCAACGGAACGGCCGGACTCACGATCCCATGGGGCACGCAACGACTTGGGTATAGAGAGAGGCATCTGACAGACCTTCTTCATGAGGTTACCCCAACGGATGGGCAAGTACATAGGGCCATACACAACACTTGCCATGGTCGAAGATTCTTCGTCACAGACAACGGACTAATTGGGCTAGCACCTGGGTCCACACGAGTCGGAGATCAAGTGATTGGAATTGCGGGATCCACGACTCCTTTTGTAGTCAGAGCTCTAGAAGTTCACTCAAACGTCTTCCAGTTAGTGGGCTTTTCTGTATCTAAGAGATTGTTGGATTCAGTGGGTACGCATCAAAACATGATCCTACGCTGAGCTTGAGGCGAGGACGTCTGGATAGTAGTATCTCACCAAGAAAGCATACGTCAAACGTGGATATTATGTGCTCCTATCATTGTTTCATTCTTCGGGTGGTTACGGTGGTATAGCCGTCGATTAGAAAAGCCATTCATAGGAAGGGTTTCATGGGCCTGTCTTATTTCGGCGGGTAAATTGCTCCGGAAGCAGTGACTGCTTCGACTGAAATCAAAGTCTTCATTGGCCATCGGCCTTTTCTTTACCCCAAGACTTCATGATGCCAAAGCGGGTACGGAATCAAATGATGGCGACGTTAATTGAAGCAAATGATCATCGAAAGAGAGATGTTAGATCATTACGACGGAATGCATTGGCAGCTTCGTGCGCTCATCCTGTTTACTTGACTATCAGGACATCTTCAACCGGCTGCTGCATTAAGCCTTCCAAGCCCGACGCACCTACATAAGGCCTTCAAGTGAGCTGCGACGTCGCCTAGAGCAAGAAACACCCATCTTGATGCTATCTCTCAAATAGGTTCGTTTAAGCACCGCTCCCGTCGGGGGCCCCCTGCAGCAACAGGGCTGAAAGAAGGTGTCAAGTCAGGTACCAAGAGCAGCAGATCTGATAAGGCTGTCGGGATCACCGAATGAGAGAGTGAGAAAAAAGCTTCATGAAACGCCACGCCATTCAGCTGCAGAGCATGAATGAAGTGGGAGCCTACGCGTCGCGTCTCATGAGCGTGGCAGGGATGCGGGGGTCCTCTGGGAGGGCTCTCAGTCATGGGCAGGCTCATGTGTGTTGACAGCTTCACTCTCATCTCATGTAAACAACTCTTCGTGTGAAACCGTTTGACAAGCTGTCACTCGTGGTCATTAAGAAATGCTATGAGCACGGTTTCAATATGAAGGACTGAAAATCATATTTAGATCACCGCGCATCCCTCTCAGGAATCTCAGGATCAAACGACGTGTGGGAAACGGGCGATCATCAATGTTAAACTCAAACCTGCCGATTTGCCGCGTCGCTTATCGAGGCACAGCCGGTATTACCAGTATTACCTCAGTAAAGCAGCAAGAAAAAAGGGGGCAGGAGTCGCTGAATTTCTCAAAAGGATCGCGGCAGGAAAGTGGGGTACGTATCATCTCATGTCATCCCTGGTCGCCCTCCGTCCTTTCACCTTAAATTTTTCAACCACACACCAGCGACACCACCACCCACCACCACCCGCCAAGGCTGAATGGAACATGCCGGCGCCGCTTTTAAGTGGATTACAAATCCGCACGTTGGTTTGCACTTTTGATGCGCCCCTGCTGCTTCTGCTGCTCAATCTCGACTGCACTGCCGCGGAACCTAACTGCGGACCGCAGAGTTGCTGCTGACCTGAACCCCTTCCAGCCGTCAAGCCGCGCCTCCGCTGCCGCCACCGCCGCCGCATGGTCCGAAGACGTTGTTGACGACGACCTGACCAACCATACGCACCTGAATTAGGAGCTTGCAGTGCCCGGAGAGACGCTGGTTCTCATAGTGACGCCTCGTCTCACTCACTCTCGTCTCTCATCGATGACATATCCACACCACCACCTCATCTAACCATCAGAACGACGACGACGAAGACGACGAACCGCTGCCCGTCATGTTCTCCCGCAATAAGGACCCCTCCCACATGTCGTCGCTCACCGGCCTCCGGTCGCGCTTCAAGAACAGCATGTCCTCCTCCGCCAAGATCCGCTCCTCCGAGGGCTGCTGGACATGCCGCCTGCGCCGTAAGAAGTGCGACGAGGCCCGCCCCGTCTGCGAGGGCTGCGCGCAGCTGGAAATCACCTGCCACTACTCGGAGACGAAGCCCGACTGGATGGACGGCGGCGAGCGCCAGAAGGAGATGGCCGACCACCTCAAGAAGCAGGTCAAGGTCCAGGCCAACAACCGCCGCGAGCGCAAGTATCTCCAGTCCCTCGACGTCGACGCGGCGGGGGGTGGTGGTCACCAGCACCGTCATGACGACTCGGACCCCGACCTCATCCCCCCTGTCCCGGCCCTCAGCGCCGACGGGGGCTCATCAAAAGAGACAAACTCGACCTCGCCGTCGACCGTCCACGACACCCCCGGCGACGCCTCCAGCCCGTATCACATGGAAACCGTAAAATCCTCAATCTCCGAGATCGCTCCCGGCGCATCTCCGAACCACGCCCGGCAACACACCCCGGACTGGAACGCATCCACCCACTCCAGCCCGCCCGCCGCCGCCGCCGCACCACACTCACAACCGGCACACTCACCGGCACCGGTCCTCGCCCCGGACCTCAACCCCACAACCCCCTTCCCCGACGACGCCAACCTCGGCTTCATCATGATCTACCTCGACTACGTCTTCCCCTTCCTCTTCCCCTTCTACAAGCCCGCCCTCCTCGAGGGCGGCCGCGGCTGGCTCCTCAACGTCCTCAACCACAACAAGGCCCTCTACCACACCGCCCTCTCCCTCTCCTCCCACTTCTTCGGCGTCGTCCTCAACGGCGCCCAGGTCGAGCACACCCCCTGCCGCGTCCGCTCTGTCGCCTCCCTCCAGCACCAGCTCGACCTCGCCCTCAAGGAGCTCCGCGCCGACATGGCCCTCATCAACGAGGCCGGCGACCCCTCCACCCAGCTCCAGCAGTCCTGCCGCGTCCTCGAGTCCATCGTCCAGCTCCTCGTCTTCGACGTCACCCTCGCATCCAACGACCACTGGCAGATGCACCTCGACGCCGCCACCATCGTCTTCACCCAGATCCTCCCCACCACCGACGCCTGGGACGCCACCATGCAGCAGATGGCCATCCCCCTCCTCCAGGGCGTCAACTTCCCCCCCGGATCCCACAAGCCCTGGTCCTCCGACCAGGCCGCCCTCCGCTTCTTCACGGCTTCCCTCCTCTACTTCGACATCATCTCCGCCACCGCCCTCGAGCGCCCACCCCGCCTCCAGGGCTATCACGCCTACCTCCTCTCCCCGCGCAAGGAGTCCGCCACCTGCCTCGAGCAGGAGCCCCGCCTGCGCCTCGAGGAGTACTTCGGCTGCCAGTCCTGGGTCCTCCAGCTCATCGGCGAGATCGCCGCCCTCGACGCCTGGAAGAAGGAAACCCGCCGCGCCGGCTCCCTCTCCATGACCCACCTCGTCTCCCGCGCCGGCTGCCTCGAGCTCGCCCTCCGCGAAGGCATCGCCTGCATGGACAACGCCTGCCCGCAGCTCCTCGGCTCCTCCGAGCTCGCCTGCGCCACCGGCTCCTGCGCCCTCACCGACGCCAACCGCCCGCCGCCGCACCCCACCCACGCCGACACCACTCGCCTCCCGCCCGACCCGCTGACCCTCTACCAGAGCGAGCAGGTCCGCGACACCCGCTCCGCCGCGCTCATCCACACCAAGATCTGGGCCTACGCCGCGCTGACGTACCTCTCCACCGTCGTCTCCGGCTGGCAGCCCTCCTGCCCCGAGACCGCGACCAGCGTCACCGCCACCATCGAGCTGCTCGACTCGCTGCACTCCCCCGTGTGTCTGCGCACCGTCGTCTGGCCCTTTTGCGTGATCGGCTGCCTCGCGACGCCCGCGCAGGAGCACATGTTCCGCGAGATGGTCGGCAAGATGGGCGCCCTGGAGGTGTTTGGGAGCATCCGCGCCGCGCTGGGGGTGATGGAGAACGTGTGGGCGGGGCGGGATAACATCGACGAGACGTGGGATCTGGCGGCGTGTTTCAAGGTCCTGGGACACCCTGTGCTGCTGACATGAGTTTGCTGTCTTGTCTGATCTGGCGTTGATGTTTAATGTGGTTTTTGAACAAAAGATGTTACGAGGATACCAAATGTACATGTCTTTCACTTCCAGGCGTTTTGGATTTCAGCATCGGTGCCGTAACGGCAGCCGTTTGCTCGGCTTTTTTCCAGGATTAGTTTCAACCGCATCACTTTGCATATAACAAGAAGCTCTTTTCCCGGGTTTATTTTTCATTTTTATTAAATGACGGGCATCAATCCCGCATGTTCCTGAACGCCGTCGTAACAAAGTGCCAAACCAAAATCTATCTACGCAGTAGACATTACCCATTTCCCGAGTGTACCCAATCTCGCAAAGCAATCTGAATTATCCCAAACCCCAATTTTTGTGTTTCCAATCAAGCCTTCCTAGAAGCAGCCCTCATAAGACTCTTCTTCCTCTCCTGCTCCAAAAGCCCCAGATCCCACCACCCATCAATGAAATGCATAATCGTCCGCCTCTTCGACTTGACCCTCTCCAAAGGTGATTTCGGAGTAGTAGGCGAGAGCGAACCCCCCTTGTCCTTGGGCGACGCCGGCGACAACAAGCCCAAGCCCCCCTTATCCTTAGTAGACACCGGAGACAACAGTCCCCGGAAACCCTTCTCCTTGGGAGAAGGAGCAGCAGCAGCAACAGGCGAGACCGTCTCGGGCAGCACAGGCAACGGCTGCACCGCCACCCGTCCCTCGACAATCTTCACCTTCCGAACCGGCGCCGTGGGAGGCGGCGGGAACGACGGCCTCTGGGCGAACGACCCCAGCGGCTTGACGAACTCCCTCTGGTGCTCCGAGTCGGAGTCCGAAGAGGAGTAATCATCGTACACACGGGTCTTCTTCCCCAGCGCCGCGGTCCCCAATGCCGTCGCCGCCCTGCCCCCTCCCCCGCGCACCTCCCTGACCGGGGGCGGGGGGAAGTAGACAGGCGCAGCGGCGGCATTGTAGCAGCCGCGCCCCTCACGGCCGCACCTTCAGTTCTCAATGTCCTTCGGGGCGGAGACGACCTTGAGGCGGCGCCAGAGGCAGACGGCGGTGATGGCGGAGAAGGCGAAGAGCACGCACAGCGCGATGGAGAGGCCCCAGACGGCCTTGACGGCGTAGCAGGTGCGTTGGTCGGCGCCGACCCAGATGAAGTAGTTGAGGGTGGAGGAGGCGCCCGAGTTGGCGATGACGGAGGTCATGAAGGTGGCGGTGCTGCCGGAGGAGGGGAGGGCGGCGCAGTTGAGGTAGGAGAGGGGCTTGCCGAGGGTGCAGGCGACGACGATGACGGCGACGAGCAGCATGGAGTCGAGCGCCGTTGCGAGGAGGAGCGGGAGGAGGGAGTCGTAGTAGAGGATGTAGGAGATGACGATGTAGAGGGTTGCGATGCAGGACTTTTGGTGGTGGTGTTAGTGGGCGGAGAGCCATGGTGAGGGAGAAGAGGACTTACAACTACCAGAGTCCCGATCAAGACGCTCGGGCTCGAGGCGTCGGCGGCGTTGATCTCGGAGATGAAGTTGCTCGTCATGCCGATGATGGCAATCAGGCTGGCGAACTGCATCGCGCGCATGGCGGTGAAGGTGTGCCCGAGGGCGCCGAGCTGCGGGGCCGAAGGCATCTTGCGGAGGGAGGCCGGGGTGACGAGGGAGAGCTTCGGGCGTTGGTGGAGGGCCGTGCGGGTCGGGAAACGGCGCGGCGGGAAGGGGATGCAGGCGGCGGCGGCGGAGGGGGTTGAGGAGGTAATTTTGAAGGTGTTTGGTGAAAGTCGCGTTGTGTTGCGACTTATGATGATGTGTGAAAAAAAGTGAAAAGACTTGTTTGAAATGACTGAGATTGTTTTCGTGAGGTGCGTTTTCGGCGTCTTGACGAAAGAGAGAGTCGTTGGCTGTTGTGTCGAGTCTTTGCTTCGTTTCGATTCGTTCTTCGTGAATGAAAGATGGTTGATAAGTGTCGAAGGAAAATCCGAATTGAAACCGAGAGACCCAGAGATAGGAAATTGACCTAGGAAAGAGAGTCAAGGAAAAAAAGAGAGAGAAAAAGGAAAAAGAAAGAAGACCTTGTTCTGTGATGATTGTTTGATGCTGATGATGAGAGGAGAGAAGAGACTGGCTGACTCCGGATGGCATCAGTCTGCTTTATACATCTTGGACATCGACACTCGATCACTCAAGACCTCAGGCCCAGACTCCCCAGCCTTGCTTGTTGATGCGGTGGTGTGTTGGTGCATGCATTGTTGTTCGTTGCCCCAACAGGCCGGCGTTGCTAATTCCAGCAGACGCGTTCTAGCCTCTCTTGACTTCAAGAGATGGATCCCAGACCCGTGCCGTACGGTACCTGCATACGCAGAATAGACGGGGACCTTGGACCGGACCACAGACGACCCTGCGGTGCCCTGCGCGGACGAAGTGCAGTTCGGCTAGGTATGATGAGCCGCCGGGATGGACCAATGAGATGCCCGGACCGGGGGTGCGGTGCGGCGCTTAGCGGTGGAGAGAACTGAGAGAAGGTTGGACAAGCGACGCGGTTACGACGGCCACCTACATTGCCTACCCTACCTTGAAATTTCAATCCATGACGCCAAATCTATGGATGTCTTGGTATCCGAGCAAAAATAAGGAAAGATAACGGGTCGCCCTGGTGGAGAGGTATTAGGCGCGTCCAATGGCACGTCGAATCAGCCATGGGCCACACCACCACCGCGTCTGTTTCGACCACTGCAGCCAGACAGCCGGGGTTGATTGGGTCTGCTTGCACCCGGCGACTATGGCCTCGGCCTAGCATTGACTTTCGGTGGAGTCATGATCTTCGGACCTGCCTCTCTGCCCGGCTCTGCAAAGATAAAGGGCCGTCATCGAGGCCGCTGTGGGACCACGGGCTGGAGGCTGAGGCGCCTGTTCATACAGCCCATCGCGAATGCAACGATTCAACACCTGAAACGGCCTGGCGGCTGGCGGCCCGGCCGCATGTCTTAGCTGGGGAATGGTTCATTCAGAAGGCCTCTTTCCTGGCCCGTTGGGACTGATGTATGCAGCCAAGATTAGATGGGAGGTGGTGTCCTTCGTAGAGCCTCATGCCCGGGAAGCCAGCCATTGGCTCCGAGTAGGCAACGCGTTGCTTTGATCGGCTTGCTCTATGTTGGGAACTTGCATTGAAAGGCTCATGGATGAACGTGTTGGTGGTCTGGACTTGGTTCGATCGTCTCCCCACCTGCATCGGAGTGTGGGCGCATGAGGCTGCTTGTCGGCCGCAGAGGCTGTGAGGTCCTGTAATTGTAATGCCCGAGTCAACAAACGCATGAGTCTCTAGACGCGTTAGATATGGGCTGCTTTCCTGCCCGGTGATGTCACAATGTGAAAAGTCAGGAGACGAATGGATCGGTAGTGATTCGCTTTGAAATTCAGTTAGATGTTCATATGTTGCAGTCTTTTGCGCGCCAGTACGCCCTGTCTAGCAGCCTACCAGCATGTTGCCTTCTTCACCTCACCTGGCGCCCTCTCTTCTTCAACAAAGGCCAGGTGCCGCGAAAAGACTTTTCTCCCCGTCTCCGTCATTATACTTGCTTAACCAAGCAAGTCGTCCAGGCCATGGTTGCCGCCAGAGGAAGACCCGGCAGCAGGCTTGGGAGTAGAGGAAGCTGCCGCGGGGGCTCCCCAGATACCAGCACTGCTCTTCTCCTTGGCGAGCTGTCCCATGGCAGGGCCAGCAGTGGGAGTGCTCGTCTTCTTTACACCGACGCTAGCCTGAGACCAGAGGGCACCGAAAGCATCGCCTCCAGCAGCTGCGGGCTTGGCAGCAGGAGTCGACGCAGGCTTCGACGCAGCCATGGGGGAAGCGGCGCCAAACGAGCCTCCCGTGTTTTGGGCGACAGCTCCGGACTGGACAGAGCCAAAGTAGTTGGGTCCTGAGGGCTGGTAGCCAGAGGGCTTGGGGGCCTGAGCCGCAGGCGACGCCACAGCAGGAGTGCTGAAGGCAGAGTAGTTGGCGCCGCTCGGGGCTGGGGACATGGACGACATGCTGACCATGTTGCCGATGTTGGCCTGCTGCGGCGCAGATACAGGCTGAGGGGCGGCAAAGGTAGTGGCAGAGGTAGCGGTCATGACGGGAGGGGACAGAGGTGTAGCTGAGGCGGCAGCAGGGGCAGGGGTGGCGGACTGGAAATCGTCGAACTCGTCGTCGTCATTAGCGGCGGCGGGAGCTGCGGACAGAGAAGCCAAGCCGGAGCCATTGGAAGCTGTCGGCGCAACGGGGGCCGGCATCGAGGATGGCGCCGGGTCGTCAAAGGAGAAGAGGTCAACTTCCGGCTCCTTCTTCTTGGGGGGCTCGGCCTTGGGTGCGGCCGCACGCTCGGGTCTCTTGGACCGAGACGCCGAGGAGCTGGCTGCTGGCCTGTCGGCAGGGTCGTCAAACTCATCGTACTCCTCAAACTTGTCGCCGTGTGCCTGTGTCCTTCCGTAGTCGTTGCTCTCCTGTCCACCAAAGCCGCCACCGTCGCCGTAGACACCTCCAGAGTATCCGCCGTAGCCACCCGACTCGCTGCCGAAACCGCCGTATCGACTGCCGCTGCCGCTCGAGAAACCTCCACCAAGACCCATGCCACCCTCAACACCAGTGTACTTGTTCTTGGTCGCGCGCGCCTTCTTGCGCTCCGATCGGATTCGTTCGACGTCGCCCAGGAGCTCGGCCAGCTCCTTGGCGCGGTTTCGCACATTGATTCCCTGGTCCTTGCCGTTCTGGTCGATGAAGTGAAACTGGCGCAGCATCTTGAGCAGTGTGATGTGGCCACGGGCGTCGTCAATGACACGCTCGGAGCCATGCTTGATGAGGAATTCGAGAAGCTGGAGGGCCTTGTAGATTTGTCGCCACTCCTCGGCGGACTTTTCTGTGAATCGGCGGTAAATCATGGGCATGATCTCGTTGAGTGTAGCGCTTGAGGACGTTAGCGGCGCGTACTGGGGTGGGTTGATTGTGGTGATGTACTAATTGAAGGTGCCGTTCGCGATCTCCTGCATGATGCTGGAGGATGCGCCCCAAGGTTCGTTGTTGGTGGCTTCGCGAACCTGTACATGTCAGATGGCGTTTGCCATTGTCCCGTTGATGCCACAAACCTTGGCCTCCATTTCTGTGTAGTTCATGACAGCTAGTAGACGGTCAGTACCTGAGTTCTAGGGGCATCGAGATCGGGATAGCTGTCTTTACCATTTTGGACCTTGCGGACACCGGCCTTGACGTCGTACAGGGTCAGGTTGGAGACCTGGTCTTTGAGCTGGTTCCAATCCATGGCGGCGGAAGTAGCAGCAGCGAATAAGGAGATTGACGATGGCAACAGAGAGCTGGCAGACGGCGCTGTCGAAATGCAAGATGTTTCCCCTGGTGTCCTTTGTGACGACGTTTCAAAGCGAGATGCGCGGCTGCAAGCAGTCCTGGCCACCCTGGAACTTTCAGGCTCAGGCTCAGGTCGGCCTCGGACGGCGCGGCGGCAGGGGGGTACGTACCTCGATTAATTGGCAGTGGTCCTTCCAATGAGATTGAATCAGCCTGAGGAGGGAAAAGGAAAGGGGCGACGGGCCGGAATCACGTGTGATGAGGTAAGCAATCATCCGCGGGAAAGAGCATTGAGGAAGGCGCAGATTGGAAAGAGGGAAGGAAGCAGCTCTCCCCCAGTCAGGCCGACGGGGATGTTGCGTCGGAAAAGCTGCGGTTTGGCTGAGGTGCAGCTCGATCCGGAACAGCCAGTGTTTCTCGACGCGTTATTCTCAGGACATATTGCGTGTTTTTGCTCAATTAGGTTTCAGCTCCTTCCAATTCGATGATGAGGAAGAAGAGGAGATGACAGTGCAGAATCAGAGTTCTTGCCTCAAAGGCTGCGGCAGGTTGCAGGGCGGACACGAACTGACAGCTGAAGGAAGAGCTGCGGCACCGCGTCTCGAGCTTAGCAGGAGCTGTCGTGGCTTCCTTCCCGCTGCCGGCAGAGCTCCGAGTGCCCACAGCGAGCTGCCACCTGACGCTAAGACCGTGCCCAGTGCTTGCCATCTGTCAGCTGCCAGCTACCAGCTGCCATCTGCCAAGCTGAGACTCGTCCTTCTCGTTGGCCGTCGTTCCTCAGGCTGCCCGCGCTGGCGTGCCGTGCCGTCGGTCCCTGACCTCACCAAAACTTTTTTCCCCGGGAGCACCACGTAGAAAGACAGATTCTTCTCCATCAGCAGCATCAGGTCTTCGTCTCTGGTTCCTGTGTATCACCAATCTCCATCTCTTCGCTTCTGTACCTGTACCATTTTTCAAACGTGTAGTCCTGCTCATTGAGGTATGTGGAATGGTTCTTTTCGTCGTCTCGCAGCGTTTTCTCCTCAAAGCTCCCATTTGCACATGAAAGCTCGCAAGCACACAAAATTCAGAGCACTACGGAGCTGGCCAGACGGCTAAGGCGGTTTATGCAAGTCGACTGAACTGTCAGATTCAAGTCTGTGGCTTTTCCTCCAGCTCCCCCAGCTCCTTCGTCTTGCACATCTGGCCCCCGGCCTGAGCTTCCCAAGCTGGCCGGCATCTTGGATAGCTCCAAGCATGGCTGGCTGGCTAGGTACACCGGCGGTGACAGCAATAGCAGTAGCAGCGGCAGCAGACCAGACAGAGAGAGGGAGGCATGCCCTCCGGGCAACATGACACAGACGCCGAGACGGACGAATGGTGCAATCGCCTCCTCATTGCCATTGTCGATGCCGATTCACTCTCTTCCCGGCTCGGCTTGTCTGTCCTATCGCGTCGTCTTGTCTCGTCATGGTCTGTCCACCGCTGTTGCTGCTGTGCCATCCACCCCGTCTGCAGACCTGGAGGTACAATGCGAATGCGCAGTCCGCAGTCCGCAGCTCACCGCGTCCAACCCCATCCCCGCTTCTCAGTCCTAGACCCAAGATTCCACGAGGTTCCGAAAGTTGAAGGGTGTCCAGGGCAACGTGGGCCAGTGGGGGACGGTGACTTGGCCAACGAGTCCCAGCACCTGGTCTGTCGACCGCGACTGGACGTGGAGTTCCCAGCTTGCTGTCTCTGTCTTTCCCCTCCCCTGCCCTCTGTCGCTCCAATAGGCATTGCCTTTGGGGTTTTGACGTGCATCCGCCTGCTTGAACCTGTACGGCGCCGGGGTACCAATGGCTCTGCTGGCTGGCTGGGTGAGCTCTGCCCGAGACGAGGTATTTGCCTCTGTGTCTTTGTTGAGCTCGGCCTCCCAGCGAGAGTTCATCCAGGTACCGGGCCGGATGCCAAGCTGCTGGCAGCGCGTTGCAGGTACATCCGCTGCTGGCCGATGAGACGAGTATCTCGTTTGGGCGCCTTGCGGTCTGGCTGCAGACTCAGAGCAATTCAGTCGGCCAATGCTTCAAAGTACCTCCGCAGCTATGTTTTTGCTGGGTAATTGATCACGGTCCTCCTCGTCTGCGGGAATGGTTGAGCTCTGCCACTTTCCCTGTCTGCAGCTTCTCTCTGTCTTCCTCGCTGAACTAAGCCGATTGGGGCAGTGAGGGGTGGTGATCTGATGAAGTCATTCCCCTCAATGCTCGGCCAGCTCTTGGACACCGGCCACCCAGCAGACCGAGTCCAGACTCGAAGCTGAGGCAAAGGAGAAGCGAGGAAGAAGAAAAACAACCCGAGCAGCAGCCGGTCAACATGACGGAGGTGCCGCCTCACTCCCGTCACGACCCAATTGCCCCTCGTTCCTTCCCTTTTCTTTCCGTCCGTTCCCTCCCTCACCCCCGCCGCCGCCGCCACGTCCCTTCCTGCCTTCCACCCCCGTCGCAACCACGACGTCAAGCACACAAAGTGGAGGTACCTACCGCCGAAGATTGGCAGGTACTCCCTGCCTTGTACCTTTTCCCAGTGATCTCAGCAACAGCTGACTTCACGTGACTGGATACGCCCCTCTTTGCCCCTCTTCTGCGCTCTCTGATTGGCTGTTTCGGCACCCGCAGTGGGGAGCTCCTGCGCTAACAATAAACCCCTCCACCAGCTGTTGAAAAAATGAGACCAACCCTTTTGCGACCCCTCCTACCCCGCCATAACCTCGCCTGCTTCTCCGTTTCACCCTCGCCCTTTTCTCGACCTTCCACCCTCATCAAACCTCTCTGTGCAACTCCTCTGTCTGCATCTACCACCAAGCCATCCGTCAGATTCTTCTCAGCATCCAACATCATGTCTGGTCCCCAGGTGTAAGTTATCTCGCCCTCGACGATGCCTTTGCGATGCTCTACACAAGCATCGCAAGCTGTCAATGACGCCATACTAATGCTGTTGCTGCAGTTACTTCGACATCGAGTGGGAGGGTCCCATCCTCGACGCCTCCAACAAGCCTACTAAGGACGTCCAGGGTAAGAGCTCCCTTCTTCCATCAGATCCCATCATGAACCGTCATCGTTCCTTCTTTGGGAGTCGCGGACATCTCAATGCTTCACCCCAAAGCACTGTCCGCGCCGTCAAATCACCCCACCTCAGCCCAAACTTTGCTTCCCCCAACCCCTCGGCAACGACCCCGCTGCTGTTAATCGAGCTCTGCTGACCAACTCCATCAACAGTCCAGAACGGCCGCGTCACCTTCAACCTCTTCTACGACGTTGTCCCCAAGACCGCCGAGAACTTCCGTGCTCTCTGCACTGGTGAGAAGGGCTTCGGCTACCAGGGCTCTTCCTTCCACCGCATCATCCCCGAGTTCATGCTCCAGGGTGGTGACTTCACCCGTGGCAACGTACGTCTCCTTCCCCATCTCCAAAAGCGAGACAGTTAGCTCACACTTCACAGGGCACCGGTGGCAAGTCCATCTACGGCGAGAAGTTCGCCGACGAGAACTTCCAGCTCAAGCACGACAAGCCCGGTCTGCTTTCCATGGCCAACGCCGGCCCCAACACGTAAGCTTTCTTTCGTTCACTCATCCTCCGAACCCAGTCTAACAGTCTTCTAGCAACGGCTCCCAGTTCTTCGTCACCACCGTCGTCACCTCTTGGCTCAACGGCCGCCACGTCGTCTTCGGCGAGGTTGCCGACGACCAGTCCCTGAAGATCGTCAAGGCTCTTGAGGCCACTGGCTCTTCTTCCGGCACCGTCCGCTACGGCAAGCGCCCCACCATCGTCGCCTCTGGCCAGTTGTAAACTGCCCCTCGCTCGTGCTTTGTACGTTTAGGTCCAACTCTGCCAGTTAGTAGCATCGAGAGAAGCGGAAGCTAGCAGGGGAAGATGGAGGATTTGGTGAAAACTTGGGAAAACGCGCCGTCGCGCGTCTTGGCGTAGACCAGCATCACTGTTGATAGTTAGCAAGCCAAGACAAAAGTTGCTGCCACCTGTCTGTCACCATGTCTACTGTGATTCGTGAATGTCATCAACACCCATAAGCACTTGTCAACCGCTTTAGCCAATTGCCCAATTACCATGTCAAATACAGGATGGTATATTCCACAGTCAGCCCGACTGCCAAAACTATTCCGCTTGGGAGGATTAAAAAATTCTACCTCTGAACCCGTACCGCCCGTGTGTCCTCTTTTTGTGCCAACGCCAATGCAATGCTGCCGTGATGCGAAATCAGTCCCAAAAAGCCTAGCTACCTCCCCTCCAGCCCACAGAAGCGTCTTTTCCTTCTTCTCTTTTTCTTCACCCTGGATCACTCCAACCCCAACCACCGCTGGAAATACACGCAATTGCTCGCGTTGACCGGCCCGCCCTCCTCGCAGAGCTCAAACACGGGACACCGCCCGCACGGCGCCTCCGTGAACCCGTTGACGCGCGGCTCCGGCCCGCCCTCGTCGGCGCCGCCCTCCTGCCGACCCGCCCAGCCCTGCAGGCTCTGCCGCGGCGCCCTGCAGACGCGGTAGCCCGTCCGCCCGGCCACGCGGACGGGCTCGACGAGGCCGTCGAAGACGAGCACGTCGATCAGCTTCTGCACGTCCTCCTCACCGAGGATCGTGTCGGTGGTGATGCCCGTCTGCGAGATGAAGCGCGCGATCTCGCGCACCGTGGGGTACTCCTTGAAGCCGGCCGGCAGGGGGAGCAGCGCGGGCTCGCGCTTGGGTGGGGGCTGCTGCACGGCGGGCGAGGAGGAGGAGGCGGCGGTCTTATCGTCGCTGTCGCCGCCGGAGATTTCGCCCGCGGAGCGCTTTTTGCCCTTGTTGTCGAGGCCGCCCTTGAGCACGCCCTTTTTGGGCACGGCGGTGCGGGTCGCGGAGGAGGAGGAGGCGCCGGTGCTGTGGTAGGTGCTCTTGCGCTTGATCTGGTCGAAGATGACGCGCTGCAGGTCCTCGATGAAGGCCTCGTCGAAGGCGGAGTCGGTGAACCAGGGCCCGCCGGTGGCGCGCTCCGAGGGGCGCATGGAGGCCTTGATGAACATGCGCTTGTTGGGGTGCTCGACGTTTTTGAAGGGGGCGATGAGGCCCTTGCCCTGGAGCTGTTTGAGGGCCGTCTTGAGGACGGAGTCGTGCATGTTGAGGCGGTGCTGGATTGTCTTGGACCAGATGCCGTCGCCGCCTGCCTCGTCGATCGCGCCGTAGACCATGCGCTGTTCGTCGGTCGAGCAGAGTTTGTACCTGGAGAGGAAGGGGTGTTAGTTATAGGCCTTGGTGAGGCAAGGAGAAGGGCGTGGGAGAGGAACTTACTTCTCTGCATCCTCCATGGAGCGCCATCGCCAGGCGAGGCCCGTCTGGGAGGAGACGGCGATGAGGAGGCGGTCATTTGTGAGGCTCTGGAGGACCTTGAGGAGGGTGACGGTGTCGCGGTTGGGGATGATTTCGAAGTCGAGGATGTCGTACTGGCTGAAGAGGTGGTTCTCGTCGCCGGCCTTCTGGAAGGCGTCGTAGAGCGTCTCCTTCCAGACCTCGAGCTTGGAGTCGGTGCTCGAGGTCGTGGCGGCGGGGGAGGGGGCCGCTGGGGTCGTAGCCATTGCGACGGCCGGGTTTTGTGTGTATTCGTGTGGCGATCGCTGGTTTATTCGAGCGTGTCGGTTTGAGGGGTGTTAGAAGAAGGTATGCTCGTGGGTATTCGGAGAGAGTTCCTGGCGAGAGGACGAAAGTCGAACGGAGATTCGTGGTGGGGGTGCTCTTTTTCCTCGTGGATTTTTTTTTTCGCCTGGGGGAAGGAATCCGGCTGGCGTCGTATGCGCCAAAGAGGTTTGCGGTCGGAAAGGTTCGTTGAGTGGAATTGCTACATTTGCGAATGGACTAACAGGCTAAAGCGAAAAATGAGCTCGAGGTCACGGATCGAAAAGCATTGGGCGGTTTGGGGGTGGTGCAGCTGCAGCTTGGTGGCTGGCTTTCGGGTTGGGGAGCGTGAGATTTGGGCGAGGTGACTTGGGTCGGCGACGATGCTGCAGTGGGAGGGATTGGATTTTGGAGGCGCATCAGAGGTCAGGTCCGTTCGGCGGCAACTCCCAGTGCTGCGGCGGGCAGCTGCGGCAGACGGCAGTTAAAAAAAAAAAAAAAAAAAAAAAGAATTGCCCCGCAGTGTCTGGAAAGGGTCTTCCACTCAATTGCAGGTCCGTCTTCAGCCTTGCATTGGTGCCGGATGAACTGCGGGAAGGGGAATGGACGCTGGGGGAGGCCTGTTTTGGGGGTGGAGATACGTACCGGCTTGGTGGAGTTGAAGGGGAGATCAACACCAGGAAAGACGACTTTCTTCTTGCAGTCCTTGGGATGATGAACAATTGAAGTACAAACGCAATCAATTCGATTTGGTCGATTTCCGTGTCCTGTGTTAAGATCGAGAGGGACAAGCTGACTATAGGAAGCCTCTTTTAACCGTGTAGCTATGCCCCAATGAGTCACGACTGAAGCCGCTCAAGGTTCATGTAAGCCGAGTCATCCTCCCCCGAATAACGACGCCATGGCTGTGCTCTTACATCTATGACAGCTCGTTCCTCATTTCTGGAAACGCCTCTTTCTTTTCGCGCACTTGATAGCAAATGCCCAAAATGTTGACTTATTCTCCGAAAGAAGTTTTTGAAGAGAGACAAAAACTTTCTTTTTTTCCTTCTTACGTTTGTAATACTTTCGAGTAAGTTACGGCTTGCGGGCACATTGTGCTGACTGCCGAATGACTCCAACGGCAACATTTATGAGGGCCAGGATAGACTGAGAGAGAAATCTCTATGATCAGCTCATGGGGTATTCTACATGCACTGCAATACCTAATACTGATTGACAGTTTAGACAGAAATTAAGCTATCTCTTTTCTTTGGCGGCCATGTAACAATCATGCTATGGTGCCGAACGTGACTTTTCCACCTTTTAAGTACTGGTGTTTTTGCGTTTGGAATAGCTAGCCGTATTAGTCACGGGCTTGTCTGGATGACTTCATAACAGCATGGAGCATCCATAATTGGGGAGGGCTTCAAAACGACAGGCTGAATAAATAACTGGGGGCACCTCCTCTTTTCTTGTGAGTATTGGCTGAGTTGCGGAACAGGGGACAATGTCATTTCTGAATTGAATCAAGCCCAAAATGCAATAGCACAGGGCAAATGAACCTCTCTTTGTCACATTTGAGCACGAACTGGCAATTACTTCTCAGTTTCCCCATGCGGAAGTGCTGCTCCGACGTCTCTATGGAGATCTCGGGAGCCAAGGACGGTATCTCGCGGCATTTCTCTCGGGATTTTCAAGGTCTCAGGACCACTGGTGCATAAAATAGGACATTGTTCGTGGATTTGAGACAGTTCCTTCCCCAAGACATCAACACATTCTCGACAACAGGTTTTCACGTTGACTTTAACTCCAAAGTTCCAACCACCGCGACCATGCAGCTTAGTTTCTCCAACATCATTCTCGGCGTCATGCCAGCCCTGGCTCTCCTCCCCGGCGTCGAAGCTCAATCCGCCCGCTCAATGGGCTTCATCGGCTGCTCTATGGCCGAGAACGTCGCCCAGGGCTACGTCGCCGTCGGCGGCACCCGCATGTGGGGACCATACGGCACCGGCGGCGCCGTCGTCCAGTCTTGGACCGACACCAACTCGGCCTCCTGGCAATCTTTCGACCGCCAGGCCGCGTAGAACGGCAAGCCCTCCGCTGTGTGGGTGCAGATTTGCATCTTCTCGCAGAACGGCGCCACCTACGACGAGGTCAAGAAGCTCATCGCCAACGCGCGCCAGCACGCCGCGCCCGGGGCGGAGATCTTCATCACGGGCCAACCGATGTACGACGCTGGGCAGACGTGCTTCCTTGCGGGACAGGGAGGCCCGGAGTTGACTGATAATCTTGCCAAGAGGGCTAGTGAGGATGCGTCGCTGAATGCCACATACGGAGGGACGTTCCGCCTGCACAATGGAGAAGTTGCGGACGGATGTCATGCGAATACCGTGGGACAGCAGTCTTTGGGACGCCAGGCTATTGGGTTCTGGGGTTGAGGTTGACAATTTGACGGATGACGTGCAGGGGACTGATGAGATCGCATGCGAGGACCTCGCACTTACATCATGCAGGCCCGAGGCATCATCCAATGCAACGATAGTTTAGGGCGAATCTTTGGGAAACTAGTCACACTCCTTACCATAAAGTATTAAAATATACGCCTCAATGAACATATTCATCTGACTGCTCATGGAACCCCGAGCTTGACGGTCTTGAGGACCATATGACTGCACCACGATGCGTTCGGACAACCGCTAGCGAGATCTGGTAATTTTCTCGAAAGTCGTGCGTACAACTGAGAAGCCTAACAGTAGAATCCAGATGCGATGTTCTGCCTGTCGATTATAGACGCCCAGACCAAGTCAGAGAAAGGTTTAGAAGCCAGCACCGCGTTCAAACACATCGCAAGTCAGGTTATCAACACTGTCTTAGAGAAACCTACTGTGGACGTTCCAAATATCAGACAGAAAACTTCACAGATCGCACAATCGTAAGTTCTCATCGTTCGAAAGATGTGCAATGGAGCGTTGCTGGCCGCTTGTGAATAAGGCCAACGTCGGCATAATCCTATCCGATGCCCGGACCCCCTGCACCGGCCGTCTGCCGATGCGGCCGGGATCCATAGCGGCCCCACTCACATGGAAATCTCTTCGCATCGTTGCCCGCTCATGCTACTTAAATGACTCAACCTCGGCTGAGTGCAACAACAAATGGCAGATCACCAGATCTGCCCGGCTAGCTCAATCGGTAGAGCGTGAGACTCTTAATCTCAAGGTTGTGGGTTCGACCCCCACGTCGGGCTCAATTCCCGTCCGCGATTGCGCGTTCTCTTTTTGGCTTTTTGAGGTCGGCCCTGCCATTGACGCGATCAGATCACCTCTGCGACTGTCAACTCCTCCCTCAAGCTTTGCAGTCATACTTCCCCAAGTGCTCTCAAGGTCTCACGTCAGCTCCTTATAGAGACAGTATTAAGTCCAGTTTTGCCTTACTGCTGAAATCAACACTGCAAGCATTCATGGATAGTGATGTTTCTGCGTGATCTGCCTGCTGACCCTGATTGGCTGATTCAGTTGAGACTAATGCCGACAAACGCCAACGGCAAGAGCTTGAGACTATCAATTTAATGTCGATCCAATCATTACCATGCAAGTCAGCTCCTTGATTCAGCTGTCACGCTGTGATGACACGAGAATCCTCTCCGCAGCGGGGACTCGCCACGTCGCTGCTGTAATATTTCCAGTCTTCTTCACGTTTCACTGAATCAAATAACACCACCAAACAAGAGTTGGTAAAACCAAGGGAGCCAAGCCAGAGATGTTTCTCAGCCCATATTGCAGCCTCATCGCACTATGCCTCTCGGGCGGTGTCGCGGCGGACGGCTGGGACGACTTCACCAACAATCTTGCCTCGGACCTCGCTCCCATCATATCCCTTTTCGGAGAGCAGGCGACGAAGCAATACCTCAGCGAGAGCATCACGTGGCTGGACTACTTCATTTTCGCCATGGCGCCCATCGGCATCCTCACCGCGCTGGTGTCCGCGATCCGCGTCTGCGGCAGCCCTTCCCTCAAAGCCTTCATCGGCAGAGCAAAAGAAGCAGCGGGCAACGTGGAGGCCGAGCTGCTCTCGTCCACGAGCAGGAACGTGTGCGAACTGTACAATGGCGGTGGCATCGAGCGCATTATCGGTCGTCCAAAGATCCTCGAGGTTGTGCTCGATCGGAAAGTGGATGACGAAGAATTTACCAGGGAGGGGGGGTCGGCGGGCATCTACACCTTCGCTGACTACGTGAGGAATGAAAATCACCGTCAAGAGTGGAGGCCATGGCCTCATCACGAGAGCACAGAGCCGTCAAAGGGTGATGGGCCAAAGATGACTGAAGAGTATGGGCCGAATCTTTCCCACAATGTCAGCATCAAGCGCTTGGATGATTGGTGGTTCAGACTCGTGGGAGTGATCGGGTTTGTGTTGCAAGTAGGTGTGTTGATCTATGCAGCCACGGCAACCTACTACCTTCGGTTGGAAAAGGACGGAGAGCAGCCACCATCGTATGCTTGTCCGATGGTCATTGTGGGAACCGTTCTGGTTTGCGGAGGAGTGTTCTTCTGCGCTGTCCTGGTGGGAGAGAGCACCGAAGAAGAGATTTACCAACGCGAACGGAATCTATCAGAGAGGTCCTCTCTGTACTGGTTGCAACCGGCTCAAGTGCACGGTGATCAGACATTTGAACCATTCTGCTACGCGGATGTGGGGGGTGTCGGCTCCCTCAATCGACACATTACCTCACGGAAGAAGCAGAGCGCCCCTTCAGAGCTTTCTGTATGGCTCGTCGTCGGGTCTAGCGTTTCTGGATTTGTTCTACAATTTGTCGGCCTCCGCGGGACACACTCGTCGATTTCGTTGGCCCAGCTCGGGGCAGCCCTGATCATGAGCATGCTGAGGGCTGGTCTTCGCACGCAGAGACTGGACTCGCAGGGCAATCGACTTTCAGAGCAAGAAATCAGTGCGATGATGATCTCATCAGATACGCTCAAGGGCCATGAGCTAGACTGGCTGGCCCTGCACATAGGTCAGGAGGAGGCCAGAGAGGGGATGGACTGTAGAGCTTCAAGCATTGAAAAGGGCGGGCGAACGTGGCGGCTCTGTGGCTTGGATATTCCATGGCCTCGTGAGAAGGACATTGAGAAAGCCTCGCGACCGGGTGAAACAAACAGCAAACGACGGTCCTACTCGTGGTTGTTTTTCGGTGCTACGACAGCCGGTGAGAGAATCACATACCAACCATCGGAAACAAATTCTGGTGGAATTGGACACAAGCCTTCTGAATCAGCAGAACCCCAAGGCAGGGCGGACTGCGCCAACAGGATTCTGGCCTACCGTCGAACCCTGACCCGACTCACGGAACCAACGACTGCGAAACTCGATCTGGCTGTTTTGACGCGTCACTTCTCCAACGAAATGGTTGCCGTGCGAGAAACGGCAAGACAGCTTGTCCTGGCGATTGAGTCAGTTGCCAACAGCGTCTGTTCGTCGTCGACGGCGATCATCATGGAGGAATGGCGTTCGAAACACAACGACTTGTATTGCGCCATGAACTGCGGCGTCTCTCCTCGTGCTGGAAATCAGATTGCCAAGGTCTTGCTTCACCTTCACCGCGGTGGCCAAGATTCCCATTGGAGGCTCGAAGGCAAAGAAATCATGGAGGCCATGCTAGGACTCTGGACGTGGTCTCTGATTTCAGAATCAGCAAGGAGCCACTCTCAGCTGAAAGTAACGCGAAGAAGGATAGTGTCGAGTGTCAAACACCCGGAAGAAGTGGGCTACTACAAATGGTTCAGAAGTGCTGCTGGACGCCCCATGAAGCACACTTTGAAAGGGCTGAATACAGAGTTTGGCCCCTCTACATTGTGGCTCAACGAGGAAGGTAAACTCAGAAACGCAACGCCGACGCCAACGGGAAATAGCGAAATTTCCAAAGGTCCATTGAATCAACTGTTTGGATGGTTCAGCGGAGAACCGCTGCACCTATCATCCTCTTCGGAGCAGTCCGAAATCGACGTCTTTACCCTACCTACGACTTCGGACCTGCTCTCACTTTGCGCCCAGGAGATCCTGGGCACTTTTGTGAAAAGCATCCTGGACCTGGTAAAGAGCATCGGGGAAGTTGAGGTGGACGGCACTGCAGACAACGTTTGCTTGAGGAGCCGCCTGGCATCAGAGTTGGTGGAGGCGATCGAGAAAAGTGGCTTGGCGTCTCGCGATGATGCCCTGCTTTGCGTTCTGCCTCCAATAGTGCGCCGAGAATTTGATGCCCAGCGCACGCCGTTGTGGTTCGCTGCTGGGATCGGCCATGAAGGGATGGTAATCGAGGCACTTGGCCAGATCACCGACCGCCATGGATATAACCTCCCTTCCCTGGCTGGCCCTCTTCTTCAAGCAGCATCGAAGGGTCGCGACGGCATCGTCAGGCTCTTGCTGCAGCATGGAGCAGACCCCAACGTCGCAGATGCATCAGGAACGACACCACTGTGCCAGGCTTCCGAGAATGGCCACGAGCAAGTCGTCAGGGTACTGCTCGAGTTTGGAGAGGTAAATCCAAATGTCACGGATCCGTGTGGGAGAACCCCGCTCTGGCATGCGGCGAATAATGGGCACGAACTCGTTGTAATGGCATTGCTCGAACAAGGCGCGAGGCCCGAGAAGGGTGCCAGTGCTCACGGAACGCCGCTCCAAAGAGCAATTCATAACGGTCACGACTTGGTAGTCAGAGAATTTCACGCTCATAGCGAGGGCAAAGAAATGGGCTATATCGGGGGAGGAAGGAACTGGGTCAACGATGAAATGTAGGCTTATAGAAGAGTCTGGCTTTGCAATGGCTAACGCGACAAAGGATGGAGGGACCTGCTGAACAATACGAAAAGGCCTGTAAAAGCTTCCTCGATTACGTATCTCCGAATAAATTCGAAGACGGGAAAGAACTCGATGACAAAGACGCCATCAAGATTGCTCTTCTCGGGCAAGGCGTTGATAGCGAAAAGCTGCGGACGCATGGTTCAGGTCTGGACCAATACATCTTCGACAAGCAGAACTTCACGAATGAGAGTCCTTCGGGAAAGGGTTTACGTTGGGAGGCAACATTGATATCTCTCATTCACCAATATGGCCCGAAGGCGAAAATCTATGTCGCCCAAGTCACCAACGAGCGCCGAGTCCATCCACGAGACGCGGACCAAATTGTTGAGGTCAGTCAGTATCATCTGCCCTTTGACAAATGCTGACCAGGCAGGCCATTGAGTACGCAATTGAGTCCTGGAATGTTGACATCATCGTCCTGCCCTTTGGGTTCGCGTCGGTCAATCGTATGATGATGAAGCCCCTGGCCGAGACTCGGAAAATGAACAAGCAAACGATCGTAATTGCTGCTGCTACAACTAACGGGTTCAACTCAGTCAGAGGATACCCGGCCACCAGTCCCCACGTCATTGCAATACATGCGGTTGATGGCCAGGGGAGACATTGCGGTCTTGCTCCGTCCCCGAAAGCTGGCGACTACAACTTCTCTGTGGTCGGCGCGGGGTTGAAAGCCCCTTGGACTAATAAAGAGACAGGAAAGAAACTCGTTAATGGTAACACGTATACGGCAGGGATTGCAGCGGGTATCGCAGCTTCTTTCCTCCACTTTTTGAGGATATCACTCATCCAGGACGAGCCCAAACTCAATCTGAGCCCTGAGGACCACATGTGGCTTCGATCCACGGACGGCATGCGAGAGATGCTACATTTGATGTCGACTCCGATTGATGGATACAATTTTCTGACGCCGTGGGCAGTATTCAGCAAGAACATCAAGAACAGCAAGAACGTCGAGAACAGCAAGAGCGTCGAGAACAGCAAGAACGTCGAGAACAGCAAGCGAGAACGAATCCTTGACATCATCAAGATGACAGTTGATAAAAAACGAGGGAGGGTGTTACGGATGCCAGAACCCAGCGCCGAGAGCAGTCGCAGCTCGTCATGTGACTGAGACGAGCACCTACACATGATAGATGGTAGGACGCAAAGAGGAAAAGAAGCGAAAGACGCCGCACGCAAAGCATATTGTTGGAAAACTGCAGCTAGAAACCATAAAACATGCGTTCGACGGAAACAGCGTTGGGCAATATCGTACAAAGGTACTTCTTATTTGGTTCTAGATAGCGACCAGTTGAGAGACTCAATTCAATCATTATCGAACGAAACACCTTCATCAAAGCGCAAGGCGTCCAAGTCAATCTCCTCCTTGCGTCGCTTGAACACGATCAACATGCTAGGATCAATAAACGAGTTGACGCCAATGATGGTTGGCTTGAACCCGCGTTCATTCCCCAATTTCCAATCGTACTTCAGAAGCAAGTGGCATAAGGCTATCTTGATTTCGTGTCCGGCGAAGAAGCGCCCCGGACAAGAATACACTCCGTAGCCGAAGCCGAGATGCTCCGGAGTTAGGGTGATGAGCTGGGCTTTGCTCTCGCCCCCGGACTGTTCTCGAAGTCGCTTGAAGCGAGATATATCGAACCTGTCGGGATCAGGGTAGACCTGGGGTTCCATCATATTGCAGCAGTGGGTACAAAGGCGATCGCCTCTTCGAATTCTGGTGCCGTCGGGGAGTGTGACGTCTTTGACCGCGACTCGACGTAGTGTTACTAATAAACTTGGTTAAACACGAATGCTGTATGGCTTCCCATGGACCAACTTACACAAAGAGGTTGGCGAGATTCTCTGAGATTCTTTGATGGTGCTGTCCAATAGCTTCATGTGGTTTAGTGCTGTCTTGGACCAGCCTTCAGCTTGCAAGACCTCGACCATCTCCTGGCGCAGAGGCTTGATAATCTCCTGATGCTCCGCCAAAAGCAACAGAACTCGACCCAGCAGGTCGTACGTCGTGTGTATCGCGACGAACGAAATCATCAACTGAAACGCGACCGGATCGTACTGCGTTCCCTGCGACTCGGCCTCAGCCCACTCGATGGTATCGTTGAATACAGGTACTGGCTTGCCAGCTAATTTGGCCGCCTCTTTGACCTTGCGACGGCTTTCGATAACGGGAAGTAGTATCCCCTCCGCCTCTGCGATGAAGGCCCGTACCTGTTGACAAGATGGATCGAGTAAGTTGGCTAGCGGTCTTAGAACCCATGGCAGCATGTTAAGCTTGGCTGCAGCGGCAAAGCTGGTCGTTGTGAACTCTCTGGTAATCCTAAGCCATTTCTCGTTGCGGCAAATGTCGGACCCAAGGAACACTCGCGAAGATAGGCGAGCAACGAGCTCCAATAACGCGTCCTTAGCTGGTATCTCTCTCCATCCTGAAAAGTCATCAGATGACGGGCCTCATGTTGTAAGGGGGGCTGTATCCTACCAGGGCGACTGCCGAAAATAAATTCGGTTGTGAAAGAGGCCTCTGAGGATAGGGGTTCGATAATTGTGTCTATACGGTTGTCATTAGTTTCTTGGAGATTCTCTTCAGAGGGCCTAGGCTGGAGGCTGAATAAGCCTGACGTACTCGTGTATTGTGTCAACTGCTTCCGTGCCACAGATTGGAGAATGTGTGCTGGATGCTTCACAATTCCAAAGGCAGCAAAGCCTGGCAGATGACGATGGAATTCCTCCTCCAGTTAGCTGCTAATCCTCCCCCGTGACAGAGGGCTTACCTTTGTGATGGCTTCTCGGAAGTCTAGATCTGTCAGGTTACGTAGATACGCGGCATAGTCAGGGGGAAGAACCGTCACTTCGCCTAGGTCCGTAGGCATTCGAAAGGGCTGGCTTGGATGTCTTTCTACCTCCTTTTTGAGCGTTGACATGCCGTTCTTCATAAAGTCAAATCTGCTCTTGACTCGACGGAATGTAGCCAGGATCCAGTATGTAACCAGCACGAGCACAACCACTGCAAGGTAGGAAAAAGGCCACTCGGGCGGAGTTGTGGAAGTCGCCATGTTGAAATTGGCTCGCAGAAATTCATTTACAAACGACTGCTGGGGATCTTTAAGATGCCCAAACTGGAATCGTTTAGCGTGCTAAATACGAGATGAAGAAATTTCTTATAGGGCTGGTCATTATACCACTCCGATTCGTTTCGGGGAACGGACCGGAAATATGGTTATGTGCGCTCCGTCTTCACGACAAAAAATATCCTACAGCATCAGCAGGTGACCCACCCGAGCCTCCCGACGTGAAGGTTTGTATTCGTGATCAAAAAAAATGCATCGAAGCCACTGGGTATTTATGGTTGTCTGCGATACTTTGCGGTAGAGGTATTTTGTAGGCGAGTACGCCAAACTCTCTACTTTCACTACAGAAACCGTACAAAGTAAGATCCCGGAACTGGGGATGCGTAGAGATGCGATTGGATGCAATAGAGTTAAATAAAGAATACGGTCTTGTACGCAGCACGTGCTTATCGCTTGCCAAACATCAATCGCACGGTCCCGGATCCATGGATAGAAATATGCACGATGAAGGTATCTATCCTATGAAGTGACGGCACCCATGCTTTGCATAGAGTTTTCGGCACGTCAACTCGGCCGACGGGACAGCTTGGCAACCATAATTGATATCAATTTGATTTGCGACAATCGCAGGCGGTCGTATTTCCTGAAGCAGCCCAACGCAGTGCATATGCCCTGCGAAGAAGTTCTGTTGCTTGTTGCGAGGCTGTCGCAATGATTTGTCGGCGAGGATGTGGAAAACACCGCGGCAGATAGGTAATCAAAAGGCTTGCATTGCTCGTATGCATCGGCCGCGTGGCAGCATCTAGGTTTAGATTACCACGGATTCACACCATCAAGTCTTTGATTTTTACAATCCCGATACCGCATCATCAACTTTCTTGTATTTTCTAGCTGCAAACTTCCAGGCAAAGAAACATGGATCACATGAAATCGGAAGCGGATAGCGTCACCAGGTTGGCAGTGTTATTCATATGCAAGACGACTGGGCTGCGTTATTTGCTTTGCATCAATACGAATTCTACGCCGAGGTCTTGCAACGAAAGACTTGGGTAAAGCATAAGTATATTGAAAAGCCAAGCAAAGCTAGACTTCAGCCGCGAATTGAAGTTTACATCACACCCGAGATCCTCGCCCACACTTCCTTCTGCCTAAACATGTCTGCAACCAGACTGGCACTCTTTCGAATGCTGCGATCTGCATGTATCCGGTTGGTATCTTACAAAAGACCAGAGATGGGGATGCAGGGGAGCTGGACAGCAACGAGGCCGGAAGCCTTTGACATATTTGTCAGATGGTGCTTCTCATATATATCGCAGTGACTACTCACAGTGTTGCCGTCGGTCTTGCAGCAGGCGACGCTCTGCTTGCACTGACTGTTCAGGAGGTCGTTGGCAACTGGCAGATGTCAGTATGTATCAAGTAACAGGATTAGCAAAGAGCTCACTGCCAACTCCGATGGAGGAGCATCCATCAGTGAGCTTCAGGCCACCGTTGCCAAGGACACCGCCCAGGATACCGGACAGGATTCCAGATCCAGAGTTGTCGTTGTTGTTGGTGCTGGCATCGACCTGGTTGCAGCAGTTGACGCTGAGGTCCTTGCCGCAGATGTTCTGAGCATCAGCGACGGTGAGATCGTCGGTTCTCTTGGCGAGGGCCTCCTTGGCAGTGTTGCCGGGAGCGGCGGCGACGGTGAGAGCCATGGCAAGGGCAGAGACGGTGGCAGCGGAGAAACGCATTTTGAAAGATAGAATTGTTCTGGGAAGGTGTTTCTGAAAAGAAGGTGAATTAGAAGGATCAAGAAGGATCTGGGTGATTGTAAGAAATGTGTAAGATGATTGAATGAGATTGTTGTGTGATGAGGAGGAAGAGAATCTGGTTCTGGAAGGAGCAACAGCCAGATTTTATAGATTTCGAAATAGATAAAAGTGACACTATTGAGGCATCATCTCGATGTGATAATGCTCGAGCGACATTCCAGCGAGGAGGTCCAGCGAGGAGGTCCAGCGAGGAGGTCCATCGAGGAGGTCCAACACCTAGAGATGTCTTGGAATGAACATGATCGTCGTCTCCATCAACGGACGCATGCGTCTTCTCATCGACTGTAGCTCATTGTGACAGAAGATTTGCGGAGGGTATCCATCGCCCGTACCCATCTAGTAAGCCGGTGCGAGGCAGCATTCAAGCACTATTACGACAGGAGTGTTGTTTCCTATTTCACTCACTTGACTCCATTCCAAGCACTGGCGTTCTCAGAACGACCATACCAGAGAAACCCCTTGAGATGTAGATCACATATCAAATCGACGTCTGTTTTCTTTTACACCTGTAGCTACTGAATTAAAATCAATATTTATCGAATTCCATATCATAGCGCAGGGGTTGGCACCGAATTCTGCCTCGCCTTTCCAATATCCATGCATTGACCGGAATAAGGCACAGTAGCCGGATGACCAGCACATCGGTATTCCCCACGATCGCAACGCGAACAGACTGAAGATCATAGACGGAACCTCTCAACGCAACTTAGCAGATCACTTTTGCGAAAGAACCTCCCACCAGTAGTTTCTCAGCTGAGAGGAGAAGCGGGGCAAGACAGAGGCAAGGGGCGAGATGCCGCTAGAGCTCGGCCTTCACTAGGATCTTTTATGTCTCAGATCCACAAGTAGTAACGAATGTCAGAGGGCTCCTGAAGGCCAAGTCCGGTAGCCGTTGGATACCGTCCCTGCCATTATTGCATTAGCTGCGTAGGCCAGTAGCGCTAAAAAGCTGTTGAGACCGGATTGAGCTTGTGGCATGATCGTTCAATACCAATTGGAGAGAACGTTATCCTTGCAGGCCCGGCAGATGAAGGCAATCCGGGGGATGACTCCGTCGAATTTGCCGAGAAATCATTCCTCGAATTCCAACCTCTATCTCGACGCCGTGCTCAAGGTGTGAAGACATGACTTGTTAATGTAGTTCTCTCCACAATGCAGTTGCGTAAGCGATGACACAGGAAGTTTGAGTAGGGTTTCCTTACTAATTACAGTAGCTATAGTAAGTGCTACAAGATTCTGGGTATAGCAAAAATTGTTGGTCGAAATGATCCATCAACTAGGCTCTTGGGGTTCGTATCAACATGCGTAGGTTCGGAGACTTTTACACAAAAACAGGCCATCTAATAAAATGCGATTAAGTCGCATTATTATCTCGTTGACGGAACACATTCAGACTTCATCCTTCACCCAGACAACGAAAGAATGTTTTCAACATTACAACATCTCTGCGCCACGACCCCATGCGGTCATAGTCGATGAGTGTTAATAGCTAGCACTGATCGCCCGACATGGTTGGAATGGGTACGCACGGATGCCCTACACTCCGTTGCGTTGATAGCGTCCACCCTGCAGTTTTTAGCCTGAAAAAGGCAAAAAAAGGGGCTTTTTACCGAAAAACCACTAAATCGCCCTAAACTTCACACCTTAATACCTCTATACGTATATAATATATATAAATAAAAAATATATTAATCGATAGCCTTCGATTAAGTGATTATAACGATATCTTTCTTATTCTCGCGTATTACGTATATATAGAGTTAGCTAAGTGTGAAGTTAAAGCTAATTTTAAGGGGTTTTTAAGCAGATAGTTTAATATAACGTACTAGGGGTTTCATTTTTTCTTTTTAGCGTTATATTTAATATCTACTAGCTTAAAAGCCCCTTAAACTTTACACTTTAATAGCTCTATATGTATATAGTACTTATGAATAAAAAAGATATTATTATAATCACCTAATTAAGGGCTATTAATTAATATATTTTTTATTCTCACGTATTACGTACGTATAGAGTTATTAAGGTGTGAAGTTTAGGGGGTTTTTAGGCTAGCGGAAAATTTTCCTTCTGGGTTAAAGTCGGGGGCGGACGCTGTCAACGCAACGGAGTGTAAATATGACAGGGGTTATTGAAGGGCGTTGACAAAAGTGGGATTGAACACCAGCTTATCCATACGAAAACTCTGGGCGCAGAGTCAGAATCCTCCATGGTTCAAATCTTTTTTCAGTCCAGAAAGGATTTAGAAAGGGAAAGATCTTCGCTGTCATAATAGCTTCGAAGGAACCAGTCTGACTCTCCTCGTACCAGCCGGTCGTGTCAAGTTCAAATGGTGGATAGAGAACCCACTGACCGGACCTAAGGAAGAAGCAATTATGTGGAAGGAAGGAAGGAAGGCTGGTCTTTCAAGGTCGGGATCATCCTAACCCAAAAAGCGCCACCGTAATTGAAAAAAAAAAAAAATACCCGCTTGAAGATTGGATTTAATACTGCAAACGCTCGAATGGCTGTCCGCATCCAGTATCCATGGCCCATGGGGACCCTGGGTCTTGGTGGTCCTCGGGATAGAATAACGCATGATGCAAAATCTCACCGGCTCTGGGGTAGATGTGATCACCGGAATCAAGTTGCTGTCTTGTGCCAGAACCTCTTCGGTTATGTGGCTCTTTGCTGCCTACACCGAGGTGATGACACGTCAGTAACAAAGTTTGACAGCTATGGGACGGGCTGACAAGGTACCCGAAGGTTGTTCCGATCGTGCCTTGCTCCGGTGAATTCTGCGCTTCCCTTGACCCTCCTAATATTTTGACGACTTCCATTCTTCCAGGATAGTCTTAAGCAACACAATTGGTATGCTTGCGACTCTCGTTCATTCGACATGCTGCCTTTCCCACTCCTCAGGCTTCCCCGAGAGCTTCGAGACACTATCTACAGCTTTTACGTCATCGTCGACGGAGGGTACATTTGCGACACCGATGAGTTTACCCGTGGAAAGCTGAAGGGTGCCAACTAGAAAGAAGTCGATCTATCTCTTGTGTACACTTGCAAACAGATAGCCAACGAGATGGACCGCGGCGGACTTGCCCTGAAACTGAACTCAATTACGTTTTCGACCCTGGATTCGGTCGAGTTCAGCCATTTGGCATGCCAATTCCAACAGCTCAAGAGCCGCGGCGTGGACTTCGTAAGATGCGAGATGTTTCAAAACTACGGACATCTCATACCCGATCGTGTCTACGCAGAAGTCCAGAAGAGTTATCCGCAGTTCATGCCATTATTGGATCGCATGAAAGCTGAAGGGCCCCGGGCTCCTGTGCAAGGAGCTGGTCTATGTTTGGAGCGTCACGGGCCCTACGGCGAGGCTCCGTCGGTCTATCGTGGCTTTATCAAAGATGTCTTAGAATCAGCCTGGACACAGGACGACAGTTTCAGAAATCTGGTTGCCGACTTTACTCCCCCAATGTTTTCAACAGACCATATCGACAAATGGTCGCCTTTCGAGGTTATTAAAAGTCATATCAACCCTTGGACCATCCCGTCCGACAGCCAGATGGACGCATTGGAGGCAGCGGTACCCATCGAATTCTCTTGCCCCAGGACTAGAGACGACCGATCCATATATCGTTTCTCTGCAGCTGCGGCGGCCGTATATTTCCTACAGTCAATACCGCACTCTCTTCGTAAACATCTCCGCAAGATCATCCTCAACGAAGATTACGAAGCCGTTCTTTACCCACAAGAGCACGCCAGAGGCCTGATTCCGTTTTGCCAACAATATCCGATCCAGGTTGAGCGTCGCGTCAGTCTCTGGAACGTGGTCTTCCAGGAGGACATGTTCTATAAGCACCCAGATGAGCGCTGTTGGCGCAACCAAGTTGCAACGCGACGGACTCCTTGTGTGATGAATTCAGACCAGATAACGGCGAACGTAGCCACTTGGATCACAGAGGCTCTTGCGCTCGATCAAGAGGGCATGCCACCTGGATCTTTCTCACTCCTTCTCGACGGCGATCCGTGTCCAGACTTATGCTCACGCATTTTTAAGTCAATCGTCCAGCGAGATGCTGCCTGGCAGCAAGCTTGGATAGAAACTATTCAGAGAGGTATACTCGGCCAGATTACATGGTTTGAGAGAAAGGGCGAAAGCGTGTTGAGACACGGGTGGTTCGACTTCAATCAAATTGACAGGGCCTCACGATCTAGGGTACCCGCAGATCGACCGGGCTACTGGGGTTATATCTTCGAACAGTTTCCGCAATCATTGACCGATATTGCGGGAGGAACATCTATTGTGCATTGTAACTTCGACGTGGGTGCACCTTGGAATGTGGAGTCTATCATTCGGAAGCACGCAGAATGGAACAAATATAAATGGGAGCGCGAGTGGTTTAATCACACACCGCAGTCTTGGGGACCTGAGCCACCGTTGCCGCAGTGGCGAATGCTTCTGGAAGACAATATCTGGAAACATAACCCGTACGGGTGCCTTTGTCCGTGGGCATTGAAATATGTATAGGCAAGCCTCTGCAACGATGCAGTCTTTTCGAGGGACGAATAGGACCCGAGCAATATTCCAGCTACCAAATTGTGTACATATCAGTCCCCTCTAAAAGCGCACAACGGTGCTGGCTTTACGCGGATGATGAAAGCTTGAAACAGATGCGATGAAATGGGAAGTCTATAAACTACCCTTTCTTTCAATTGAAGCTGACATATTCTTTGTACCATCTGCTTTGGATATTTCCCTTTCGAACCGTTTTTTCAGACAGGGCCGATGGCAGATGAACTTGACAACTCAACTGAAAATAAATGCCAACCGTTCGTACTTTACCCGAGGTAGCTCCTATCATGCAACTCCCTTGCTGTCGTCAGCCTTTTACAGTTTCCACAAACATTCGACTTTGCAAATTCCTAAGCCTTATAAACTCGGAAACATTCAACGAAAGATCTAGGCGTCTGACTTGTTCATTCGTTCTGCCTATTGTCTCCATTTGCGCTTCGTCCGATTTTGTTCTCACCTGACAAAGTAGTGCCCCCTTTCGCTTCTCGCCTGCTCGCATAAAGTGCTACAATTGATGAGAGTGAGAAGAGCGCCACAAGAGCAGTCGGTATTAGGCTCAGGCAGATAGTTGTGGCACCCAATGTCCTAGAGACTGGGCTAAAGGGGAACGATTGAATGGCCAAGCATTGATGCCGATCATACCGACGGCATATGTTCAAAGCCAGATAGTAAAGATCGATTGATCTGAGTATTGTGTACACATGGCTTCATTCCCAAAAGGACAAATGTGAAAGACGCTGCTTCTCGGTAAAACAAAGACCGACATTTAATTTCAAATAGACCAGATCGGAGGACGGAGTCGGCGAACGGAGCATGATGTCCACCGATGTCCGAGGCGGCAGCTTTCCGAGAATCATGGTGGCAGTGTGGGTGGAGACGATGAGCCCTTCGTCCCGCAAAGCCGTGATATGCATGGTACACTATTGGAACAGACGGCCCCGTCCGCTAGCGTTGTTGATCATCCGGTGATGATCGAATCAAGAACCTTGCATGAGACTGAAAACTGAGGTTTCCGCCTGGAAGTCGTTCGTAGCTGAGCGGCGTCCAGGCGCGAACCCACACCTGTGGGTATGGGCTGGGAAACTCGATAGGCAGGGGGAGCCCTCCTCTTGACTTTCGAATCTTTCCATCACCGCTGGCTCAAACTAGCTCCTCAGAAATTGACTTTCAACCTACAGCTCGTTCTTAAATGTTTTGTTGTGAACGTTGATACGCTTTCACCATCTATATCAGATGCCTAAACAACAATCTGGTCGGGGGACGGATCGAGATGGCCTATTTCAATGCTCCCAGTGTTCCCGTCGATATCACCGCTCCGAGCATCTCGTTCGTCATGTTAGGTCCCACACGAAGCAGCGCCCCTATGTGTGCAACCTGTGCGGGAAGGCCTTCGGGCGCTTGGACATTCTAAGGAGGCATCAAGTTGCACATCCTGGGGAGGATGGCTTGGTTGCCGACTATTCTCAACGTGCTGGGACCGAACGAGTTGGAAAAGCATGCAAGTCATGCTCATCGACCAAGTCCAAATGCTCAGAGGAGAAGCCATGTCACCGGTGTCTTGCGAAAGGTCTGGTTTGTGATTATGAGCCAGCTCATCAAGAGAGAGAAGAACCCTGCGATTTGCAGAGAAGACAGCGAGGGGAAAACGCCGCCTCAGACGTCGAACTTGCAAAGCCTGCACCAGAGGCTGAGCAGAGTGCCAGCATGCATGTGGTTCACGGTGAAGCCGTTCAAGATTTCATGGCTTCATCTACGCCAGGTATAGATCTCACCGAAGAATTGTCGACCAGCCCGCGATTCAATGACCCGGATTCATCCTCATCTGGTGACCAGGTCATTTCAACTGATCCATTCACAGCATCCGATTACCCCTCAGGCATGCTATCAGCGCCATGCGCAGACTACTTCTCCTTTGGACCGGACTGGGACATTGGGACGCTGGACTACTCTTTTATCCAGGCCCAATTCGAGTTGGGCGACGCCAATATGATAACTGGTGATGTCTCGGACAGTTGCCAAGACAGTCTAGTTTCTCTGGTCTCTGAAAGTAAGAATGTTGCGCTTTCAGATATATGGGAGCCAAAGAGCGACGAACATAACGAGATGGAGCGGCAAAATCTGGCAGTGGGTGAAGGGGCGTTCGGAGTCTCTCACTCGAAAAAAGCGACCGGAACCCGGGTAAACAAGCTGTGTGTGTCACCGGCTATACGCAGCAAAGTAGTTGGCATGATTCTTAGGACGACATCGGAGTCCAGGTCAGCAGAGGTACTGGGATGTTTTCCTGGGTGCCAAGCCTTGAGCTCGCTTCTTGACATCTACTCAGATTACTGGGAGGCCACCCACATCTACGACTTTGTGCATTTGCCAACCCTTGACCTTTGCAAACAGGCACCGGAGTTGTTGGGAGCTTTGATAGCGATAGGCGCTATTCAAGCAGAATCGATAGTGGCCCGAAAATTTGGATATGCAATGCAGGAAGTTGTGAGAGCGTCAGCTTTCGACAGTGTGAGAATTCTAGGCACAATCCCCGATCTTCAACGGCTAACAAGATGATTATGACTGTAGTGGGAAGGAAATAATGCCGCGGTATGCGACATCAGCTTAGCCCAAGGCTTCTTGTTACAGCAGCAAATTGCTTTCTTTAGCGGTGTGAGACGCAAAATTGCACTAGCGGAAGCTTGTTCGAAAGCTGCTGAAGTTCTGATCAAGAATGGGGGCCACATGAAGGGAGCCAGACAGACAGACTGTCAGGACCTGTCGACTATCACGGAAGCCCATGGAGATACCCTTGATGGATTGTGGCGTCAATGGTCGGTTCGCGAGTCCCAGCGACGACTGGTCTATGCTTCCTACATTTTGGACGCCCATGTGTCCATGTCACATGGAACACAGATGATTTCGACATATGTCGATATGGATATGCCATTACCAGCTCCCAATCGGTTATGGAAAGCGTCGTCGGCAATGCAATGGAAGGACGAGATCGTTGCTTTACACGGGGCGCGTGTGCCAGAGCCGCGTTCAAGCATCTGCCTCACAAAGCTTATGGCTCAGCCGCTGTCTAGTCCAGCGGGATTCAAAGATATCGACTCGGATGTTGCAATTTTCGCGTTTCTGGCTGGGATTTGGGCCCTATGCATGGAGTGCCATCAACTCAGCTTTGTCTTAGGGCAGTCGAGCACTTGGAGCCACATGATACTAGGCTCAAGACGCAACGAGCTATGTTACACCACGAAAGCTTTTGCTTCTCAGCTTCAGCTTACCGAGGTTCCAATCCCCGCTGAGATGGAAGTTCTCTTTGAGGCCCTGATTATGCACACCCTCACACAGCGGGATACTCCCGTCCTACGCCACCTGGCCTTCTCTCGAGCCGAAAGCGACCCAATGTGCCAAGGTCCCTCACCAAAACCAAATCGAAGTCCTGAGTATTGCCATGCGCTTTGGCGAGCGGGTCGGGTTATTCGAGCGGCGCGAAGTTGTCCGATAGGGAAGCTTTGCGGAGTATTTGCCTCGTCCTTGTTCCAAGCCGTCCTGCTTCTCTGGCGGCATGGTCAATCATGCCACAGCCTTGACGGTTCAACATTCCCCACTTGCATTATAGACGAAGACGGATGCCAGGAGCAACATATTTTGGCTGGCAACATCAGCCTGGCAGTTTACGGCGTTCGCTCTGTACCAGTGTTTATCAAATCAGCGGACTTCGGAGAAAGCATAAGGGAGGTAATTGAAAAGAATTGGGAAGGCAAATATATGCCATCATGTACAGCGGGTATTTGCGACTCACTGTCAAACCTATCTACAGAAAACAAGGATCATTAAGAGGAAATGAAGGAGGAAAGTGGAAGAGCTTGCAATAAGTAAAGGGAACTTCTGAGCTCCACGAGAAGGGGCTTGTATTGATTGTACCCTCAGTTACTCAATCGAAGTGGTCCTCTGTGATGCAGCGGCATTGTGGTGTATCCGGCTTATGGATCCTCATCGGCTCTCCACATCCGGCCTCTCCACATCCCGAACGAGGCTGCCCGTACCTTTTATATGAAAGAGACGCCAAGGTTTCAGTGAATTGTCGTGAAGGTTTTAAAAAGCAAGGTTCTCCTGGCAACTTTCGACTAGTGAGATTTCGCCTTCAAGGAATATCGTCGAGGACTACGCCCAACTCGAGAATGGCCCCCATCAATCAACCTGGTTTACCCCCTCGAGGGACCTTAACACCCAAAGATAACCACAAGACTATGCGGGTGGGAATTGTGGGTGCTGGCATTGGAGGCCTTATGGCAGCAATTACCTTGCTAGAGGGAGGACATGAAGTTGAGGTAGGCATGAATGCCGCTGGAAACCAATGCCTAACACCTACTCACCCAAGGCCAGATTTTCGAGAAGTCTCAATTCAGCAAAGAGGTCGGAGCAGCTATCTCTGCACCGCCCAATTCCTCAAGGATCCTTGATTACTTCGGTTTCGATTTCAGTCGCGCCAAGGCTACGCCGGCAGAAAGTGTAAGTGAATTCCAGCTAGATTATCAAACACGTCGTGGCGCTGACTGCCCTCAAAGCTGGTCTACAACAATGACGCCGAAAACTTGGGAGACAAGACGATACTTTCTCTCTTAGATTATAAGTCCAAGTACGGATTTGCTTGGCACTTCTTCCATCGTGTCGATCTCCATGATGAGCTCAGGAAGCTTGCAACTGAGCCAACTCCTTCACGTAAGGGGTTTGCTCGCCTTCATCTCGCTACACCCGTTTCAAGTGTCGATCTGGATGGAACTATTCATTTCCCAGATGGGACGACAGTCAAGAAGGATCTTGTGGTCGCAGCCGATGGCGTCCGTGTGAGTTCAAAGTATCCAAGACCCATTGCAGCACTTGAAGCTTACCCGTACAGTCCTCCTTTATATCTACGGTGTTGGGCGAAGAGATACCGTCTCAGCACTTCATGACAATGACTCGGTTGCTGCTGCCTACGGAACAGATGGCCAACGATGCCGATACCAACGCCTTTTTCAAGGGCGGATACAACTCTATCAGAGTCCTCAGAGTTGACGACGGCAGCCTTGTGACGTATGGCTGCAGAAAGTAGGTCAAAAAACGCCCACTGTGTCTGGAATACAGAATATTTGACTGATTGAAATGCAGTGGCGCGCTGCAGAACATTGCATTCATGTATCCAGCAGAGCATCTTGAGGACGCTGCAGGTATGCCAATTTCATATGCTGAGCATTCTGCTCTTTCCGCCACTGACTCATAAATGTTAGTCAACAACGGGCCAAAGACTGATGCTCATCCTGGAGGCTTCCTGAAAAAGTATCCTGCTTTCATCCAGTCTCTCGCATCGTAAGCCCTGAACTCTGCCGCTAGTCTTTGAAGATTCTTCAGTCCATCTAACGAACTTTGCAGCAAGGCCAGTGGTATAGGAGAATGGAGGCTACTAACGAGAAAGCCTCTTGACAGATTTGCCCGAGGTCGACTCGCGGTCATTGGTGATGCAGCTCATCCGATGCCTCCCTGTAAGTCAGGTTTGAAATCATGCTGCGAAGACGACTAAGCTCACGCGACCTTCGCAGTACGTGCGCAAGGGGCATCCATGGCCATTGAGGACGCCGCCGCTCTCGGTGTGTTTCTGTCGAGGTTGACAACCTTGGAAGATATCCCGACGCGATTGGAAATGTTCAATGACCTACGAGTCAAACGAGCCGCTACTGTGCAGCTCATGTCATCTCAACACAAATGGGACCCGAGGAAGATCCCGGCAGAATACGTCCACTACTTTGGCGAAGACATCCCACGTACGGAACCAACTTTCTCAAAAGTTTCAGAATTATCAACACTAACTCATGATTGCAGAAAATGATGTGGACTTGGAGAGATGCAGTTGCGACCACAACGTCATACAGGAGGCGTTTAGGATGTTGCAAAAGGAAGATGAGGGAAAGTTGTCACCGGCTTGGGATGCACAGAAGGCAGAGAATGCCACCATGGCTCTTCTTTGAATCCCATGAGCAACCCATCCATCGCAGCTGTTCGCTATATTGGGCACTTAATCTACGCATTCGAGACTTGAAATTATTGAAGTAGGCAAGGCTAGGAACTCACTTCCATGGCGGGATATTAAGTCCCGCTTGCACGTTGCTTCGAAGTAAGAACGAGGATGTGTCGAAGAGGAGACTTCCACAATCCATGGCCTGAGCAGCTGACAAGAGATCCATTGCCAAAAGCAGACAGGTATTTTCTTAGACTACTAAACGGGTCTCCTTATCTCACGCGACCATCCGGAGCGGTGTCTCGGATCGAGCAGCCTCGACGAAAACAGTCCCTGTTACGCGGGGCATTCCTAGTGTCTTCTCCAATATTGTGGCGTTAGTTTGTGTGGACGATATGTTTATTTTGGTCCCATCTTGAACACACGTTCGCTCGTTGCTGAAAACAACGTCATTTCCGAAACATGGCGGCTTGGCTGTGGTAGAGAAACTCACCTATCATTTGCTGAGACGCGACCTGATGAATTTGGGTGTCGCACTTCCATGCTGTACGCCAGCCGCATCTGCCCTGGGATGCCGATGTAAAGAGATTTGTTAGAATGGTTGTTTCTCTCATCATCCATTGTCAAGGCGGCAACGGAAACAACGGCTCGGCGCGTCAAAATTGGCAACGCTCCTTTTGGAGGGAGACACCCACTAGTCTCGAAGTGACCTGAGAGTCACCAAGACATGCTTCTTGGCATATTTTCCGAGAGCAGAAAACGACCAAGAAGTGATGATTATTTAACTATCTCGTAGGTTGCCATATTTATATCTGTGGCTCGTGTAGATTCTCCCTTATGTTGCTCTTCAACACTAACTCCGGATATCGCACAGGACAATATCGATTTTCAAGATGTGGACGCCTACAAGATCTCTCAGCTTCCTCTTCCTCCTCGCTACCTCTGCCCAAGGTGCACCGACAAAAGAGATCCATGCAGACATTGAGGGAAAATGCAGCAGGGTCCAAGTGGCGATCCTCGGCGCTGGCCTCGCTGGAATCACTGCCGCCAAGGTGTTAGACGATGCAGGCATCAAGAACTTCACAATTGTTGAGTACAACGACCGAATCGGCGGGCGTGTGTACAATCGCGCTTTTGGAAGACAGCCAAATAGTGACGAGCCTTACTTTGTAGAACTCGGCGCGAACTGGTATGAAGATGCGCTATGTGGTCTTGAGAATCCAACTAATGATGTGGACAGGGTCCAAGGCACTGAAAATCCAACAGAAGAAAATCCAATCCTGACTTTGGTCAAAAAGTACAACCTAACCAATACACCTTCCGACTTCTCCAATCTAACGGTCTTTGATGAGACCGGTCAAGTGCACCCTGGCAGGTTATCAGCAAGGTTCAAAGAGCTTCAATCGCTGTACGATAACGCCACTGAAGAGTATCAGTACGACGCCGGTGAAATAATTCTTCAGAATCAGCAAGACCGCAGTGCCCGTGCCGGCCTCGCTATCGCCGGCTGGAAGCCGGGCAGCGAACCGCTAGCCCAAGCGATCGAGTGGTCTTCGATTGATTTCGAATATGCCAACCCTCCGGAGAAGACGTCTCAGCAGTACTCGGTCGTCAACACCAACACATCCTTCCAACGTTGGGCGGATGAAAACAACCTTGTACACGATGACCGGGGATTTGCCACCTTTTTCAAGGAGGAAGCCAAATTGTTCCTGGACGAGAGTAGCCAATTGAAACTCAAGACGATTGTGAAGAACATCACCTACTCTTCAGAATCCGTCACAGTGTACAACGACGACGGCAGTTGCATCACTGCCGACTACGCTATCTGCACGTTCTCGCTAGGCGTCTTGCAAAAGGAGGTGGTCAACTTCTCGCCAGAGTTGCCGCGCTGGAAACGCACTGCCATCCAATCTATGACGATGGGTACCTACACGAAAATCTTCATGCAGTTCAAGCCAGAAGATGTATTCTGGGACAAGAACACTCAATTCTTCTTGTACGCCGATCCAGTGCAGCGCGGTTACTATCCTTATTTCCAGTCCCTAGACCACAAAGACTTTGTCGACGGCTCCGGCATCCTCTTCGTCACCGTGGTCGATCAGCAATCCTACGTTGTGGAGGCTCAAGACTTTGAGACGACCAAGAGCCAGATCATGGAAGTTCTGAGGGACATGTTCCAGCAGGAGATTCCTGACCCTATTGACTTTTACCATCACAATTGGACTAGCGAGCCTTGGGCGTACGGATCCTACTCAAATTGGCCGCCGGGTCTGACGTTGGAGATGCATCAAAACATCCGTGCCAATCTCGGGAATCTGTGGTTCGCTGGCGAGGCCACTCATCCACAATACTTTGGATTCCTGCAGGGCGCGTATTACGAGGGAATGAACGCGGGCGAGGCTGTTGTAGGCTGCATCAAGAACAAGGAGGATTGTGTCAGGGGGGTTTCGTACGAGGTGCTGAATGGAGCGACTACTACTGAAAAGTATTCAAAGATTAATGGGTGGAGTACCAAAACATTCGTTAAAGAGCTTGGTATAAACATCAAGAGTTGAGAGATTGTCGCGAAAGATACAAAACTTCAGGACGTTGGCGACGAAGGTCCTCCTACATATTCGTGCTCTTTTACCCAAAACACTCGGATTCAGTGAGCCGTGGTTCTCGTCGATACCTCGCCTTCTTCATACCATGAGCTAGTGGATAGGGGAATGCAGCTTGTTTGCACGAGAGCGTCAAACAAAGTTCCACCAGTGATTGAATTGAATCAGGACAAGAAGCTGGTAGCATGAAGGATGTGAAACTTCTGCGAATATGGCAGTAGCGCGCTTCCAGCTCCCCCAGCATACTTGACCCCCATGGCCAGAGTAAACTACAGTGAGCCACCAACAGACTTCCTCATACAGTAGTAGATAATACGACGACATGTGTTCGCCCCCCTCCACTGGGCACATTGTTTAAGCCCAGTTCATTTCTAGATCCGTGGAAGGTCAGAAACAAGACTAGCATCGACCTCTGAACAGTAGAATCCCATCGAAGAAGTTAGCCCTATATTTCATCAATGCGAAGCCGTTGGGGGTCATCGAGGGTGAATGGGCCTGTTCTCTTCATCATATCCACCTCCGATAGTACAATTTACCTGGCGGTAATTGTTCAGAAACAAATAACTTTAACAGTATCCTCTCTGTGAACCTTCTTCCCCCCATCATAAATTAAAACACAATTCAAAGGCAAGAAATCTCAGGAGAGGCTACATACAGATGCTGAACAGAACATACAAGAATGGAGTACGGTCGCGCGAGGTCGGCGAGGAGGAATGAGTCTGGTAACAGCTGACAAGGTATGTGGACTCCGAATCATTCCAGCCGAACAACATGAATGGAATGTGCTGCATGTCATTTCCGTATGTGACGAAGTCTCCATCAAATAGATGGTCACAATACTTCATCCAAGTTCACGGGGTCTCAGGAGTCCCAACAGAAACATTTCCAGCAGGATGGATCTTGTTAGTTGAGGCTTGAACAGGCGCCATGCCGATTGAAGTTAAATCTAAATCAGATCCAAGGAGCTGGGCTTGCATTCATCATTATCACAGTGAAGAAGACCAGACTTTGGTAGAACTGTTGAAGCTTATGACCTCGTGGGCAAATAGACCCTGCTACTGCCGGGTGGTTCCACATCTCACTTGTAGCGTCCAGGAAAGAAAAGGCATGCAGGCATGGGGGCTCTGACAACGATACTTGTGACACTCTCTTTCGGGTCTCCTCGATGCGATTTGGGAAACCGATTACCAGCCAACGCTGATGAGATGGTGCCTTGACTACTAAGTATTGAGGTATTATATTGTTGCGACTGGAAGAGGGCAACTGCGGGGGGATGGATTTCATACGAACATGCGCGATAATGCCGATTTCCAGCAGATATGGTAAGTGACAGCGCTCAACGTAGGTCAAGTAAGCTTTCCGAAGGTACTATTTAGGCGGCCCAAGCCAGCCAAGCCGATCGATACTGATATCGCCACGAGCGTGGCATGGACCTCGGCCTCCTTAACAAAGGCCATTGGTCATCGGCATCGAAACAGTATAGCCAAAATCCAAATCCAATGCAAAAGAGCGCTTGAAAAAGGAAACTTTTAGAGGGTCAAACTGAGAGGGGTAAAGGATTCCAGGGTTGAGACATACGTGGGTCAACATACTATTTCTTCGCTGGGAACCTAACTCTGGTAATGCACACGTTTGGACCTTAAATCGCCACTGTGGCCTACAGTATAGTCAGAGCGAAATGTTCGAGGACGCTGATACAGCCTGTTCTGCAGGAAACCCAAGCAATACTAAGTATCTGCCTCCATGACCGACCGGCATCAAGAACATCTACCCTCATTTGTCTGGTTCATCTTTATGAGAATTCCTTCAGTGTGTGTGTCTGGTCGAACCCTTCAGAAAAGGGGATAAAACCTAAACAGCTTCAAGCTTACCTCCAATACCCTCATGTCTCAGCTAGCCGCGTGGTTGGCATCTCGCAATTTCGAAATGGATCGGTTTGGGCAGTTTTACTGGTCAATGCGTCCCAAGATTCTTTACTCCACAAGCCACGTTCAACTCCAGAGACATTGAATAACCGGTGCTTATATGACTACAAGACCTACGGCAAGCAAGAGAACGTCCGAAACATCTTCTCATTCTCATATCCAGACAAAATTGTCTTAGGCGACCCTTGGTTGCTCTCGTTCACATGCAACAGCCATCGCCGATTCTCCCTTGCACTGCATTTGATGCAGGCATTGGGCTGAACCAGACCAGATGATCGACGGCGCTCCCTGCCTGTATTGGAATGCCATGGCTGTTAGATGGCATGATATCAGCCCCAGCTCAAGGTGTTATTGATAGAATGGCTAGTCGCGGCAAAGATGCTTAAACCTACTTCACGTCGACCTCTTCAGAATGGCTTAATACAATACCCTAGCCGCCTGCCAAGCAAGACCATGATAGCTCAATCTCCAGTTCGCTCACTCTAGTCACTCTTTTTGACCCTAATGTTTAGGTCTACCACACTCCTTTGCGAAGTTCTTGTTTTGTTGCGCTTGGAATAGTTCGACGGTATTAGCCGTTAGGCCAGTCCCATCGTTTTTTATCTTGAGTATTGTGCCCGGAAAATTATTAGCGAGCATGATTCTCAAGCCATCACTTGTTATCTTGCTGGCAGCGGGTGCCTTCGGATTCCCCGCTGTTGGCAAAGAGTACTCCAACTCATCGTATCCAACGTCCCCCTGCGTCAAATGCGTCCTACCTGAGCCCCCAGTGACCCCTCCGTGCCCCACAGGAGATGCTGGACCGAATCGGTTCGGGCTTTCAGGCCAGCAGACAGCCACCTTCGCGGAGAATGGGCCGATTGCCACCTTGTCGCCCAATGTTCACTGGTCTTGCGATACCGCACCGGCTTCGAACGTCATCCCCATCCCGGCCAATGAGGGTTCTCAGATGTACTACGGCGCTGGAGGCGAGTGCAGACTTTCAGAGCCGTTACTTCAGTTACTAACTACTAGACCCAGACCCATCAAAGCCTGGCGGTTTTGCATTCATGACGTATTGGTTCTCGGCCCCATCAGTGAACCTCGACCACTGTGATCATGTGGCGTCGATGGACTACACAGCCGGGGCTCTTACAATTGTTTTCGCTTCGGAAGAGGCTTACAGACACGCCGTGGATACCTGGGCCACCGACGGTGGCTTGATCCTGCTAGCTTTCATCAAAGGCTGCGGAGACCATTCGAAGGGTGAGAGATGCTACTTCGTGGTGTCCGAGTTGGACTTTGGTCCTCCTGGCTACGTTGTCAGAGCCAATGGCAAATCCCGTCACCCCGACGAGATCGCCACATCCGGGTCGGCTACATGGGGTCATTGGTCACCAAGGAAAGGAGAGCCAGGGATCCAACGCACTGGCTCAGGAAGCGGTTCAGGTTCTGGGTCGGCCTTCACTTGGTCTCCTCAGCCAACAGTATCACCGGGATCCGGCTCCGGGTCCGGAGGACAACCTGGATCAAACACCCCTGGAGCCTCCGCAGCGGCGCCTCCAGTTGCGAATCCATCTGGGATCACCACTGCCAATCTTTCTTCCACGCGATCTTGCGCAGGACCGCTGGATACAAAGTACGGCCTTCCCACGGCTTGCTTAGGAGAGTTCTTTGACGAATATCTGGATGATTCTCTTGGGTACACGGATCTCAGCCAAGATGATCATCGATATATCCTTGGTTACGCGCCTGACTTTCCGAATGAAGTCCTTCCGCCTGACTTTGACTTTGATGTAGATGGGGAGGGCTTTTTCAGAAAGCGTCACAACCAGCATCGCAAGCGGCAGGCGGGACTCATCAAAGCGGCCGCTAACATCGCCAAGAAAGCCTATCAGACTGTTCAATTTGCCACAACACTCTCTGGGACTATCAACAGAGAGTTCGTCTGGAAGCTCCCGGATCCACTATCTGGGAATGCTGACGCCAAGAGGGTTCAAGAGAGGGAAGCCAAGCAGATGAGGTCGCCTTGGGGTGATGCCGTTCTCCTCAGAAGATTCAGTAGCAGCGTCAGGGGTAACGGAGGGAGCGCCAAAGAGTTTATGGACGTCTACTGCGTCGGTTGCGGTGTCACAGGCAACGCAAAGGTCGCTGGTTCAGCCAAATGGACTCCTGGCGAGGGCATCGTCGAAGGCCAGGTCGAGATCCGTACAGATGTGATGTTCGTTCTCAAGGTCGGCATCGATGCTGGGATTGTTCTCAAGCAGAACTTCAAAGCAGAGCTATTCAGCCTCGGCCTGCCCGGCCTTTCATTTGGAGTTGTGTCTATTGGACCTCGTATTACAGTGGGCACGAGCGTCACCCTCGAAGCGGCTGCCAAGGGGAGGCTTCTTGCAGGTGCCGAAATGGGTCTGGAAGATGCTCGCGTTGTTCTTGACTTTGTCAACGACAGCAAAGCCACCGACAGAGGCTGGGAGCCTTACTTCAAGCCAGTGTTTGAGGCCGACGGCAGCTTGATGGTCTCTTCAACTCTCGGACTGCCAATCGGCATCAAGTGCGGAATCAAAGTCAGCACCTTTTCGAGGGACGTGGGGGTCATCTCCGAACCATCTATCAAGGGCGTTGCTCAAGTGGCAGCGTCTATCGGAAACTCCGCTGGGGTGCTCGAGGGCGGTTTCACCTCAACAGATGGATGCCCCGGCATCGCAGGACAGATTACCTGGCGACACAAACTATACGCCGAGATCCCCGGCCGCAAGCCCATTCCTCTATTGGACACCAAGGACAGACCTTTGGCGCGAACCTGTCTTCCGTGAGTTTCTCTCCACACTTGCTTTCAGACTCGAGCAAACACTGACCACAAATGTGACTTCGAAGGCTGGTTGCCTCAGCTTCGTCAACGGCAAGGGCTTCGATTTCTCGTCGAGCACCTCAGGACCTCCCAGTACCTACCGCTGATACCGCAACCGATTCACCCCCTGTCCTAGGAGGCCCTCCCATCCCGACCGATCCAGTCTCCTCTTTACTAGACCCAGTCCCATCTCCGGTTAACCCACCTGCGCCCACGGTTGATTCTCCCGCTCCTACGGTTGATACTGCTCCTGCTCCCGTACAGCCGACGGAGTCCTCTGTCGACTCGGTCGTTCCCTCCGCAGACTCCCCCTCTCAGACCATCCCATCCACTCCTGATGCGACAAGTAGCGATCTTCAACCGACTGGCGACGTCGTTGACGAGACGACCAGCGTAGCGGGCTCAACGGACCTTGACTACACCTCTCAGCCCGTCGGCACAAATCCCTACATGGATGACACTGGCCGCGAATTCGGTATCATTACTGACTCGTCGAACTCGTCAATGATTATCTCCTGCAGTAACGGCAACATGTATCCTGTCAGCATCGGCAGCCCAGAGAATGCGGTCTGCTCAGAGCTGTGGGCTGCTGCACAGGACGTGCTCATCTATGATGGAGCCGAGCGTCTCATGCACTACTACACCAACACGATGTCAGTACTTGGTGTTTCCCGGCTTCGAGTCGGGCCCGAGTTTGTGGCTCCCGCAGGCGCTGCCGTGGTCACGTGGGCGGTGTACACTGCCCCGGATGGAACCAACGATTCCTACTACGTGGCTGTCGACTCCCATGATGGCCTCTTCTATCCCATCATCTGTGATTACTCAGATGGAACTGCTTCCAGAGTATTTTTAGCCAAGGATCCAGTGGCAGGTGTCACTTTGTTGGAAAGCGCAGATGTGATGTACTCAGTCACAGGAGGCCAGGTCTCGACCTGCCAGACGGTGGCGTTGGGCCTAAGGACCAGACAAGGGTAGCTGAATGTACTTGACTTTTTCATATCTCATAATTTTAATACTATTCGAATTTCTTCAGTATCTGACTGTGAAGTGGAGAACCCGAAATAACTCACTCAGGAGCACATGGGATCGCGGAGCGACCGTTGGGAAATGCCTAATGCTGACCCAATACCTGCATTCAATTGAGTTTGAATCGTCCAAGCCACAGGAAACAAACTTCCTGCTTCGCACTCCTCTTACGAGATTCCGGATTCTCGTTTAGTACATCAGATTCTGGCGTCATAGCCACACCCTCGCTTATCCTCAGATCCCTCTCGCTCCCATTTCTTCGACAGAACAACCGCCCAGAGCCGGTAAGCTTACCCAATGGAGCAGGTTGATTCCCGTTGCAATGGGATTTGTGTTTTGGATAGTGATCTGTCAGATGTTTGGTCTCGTTTCGTCAAAAATCGCTGTCTTGTTCAGCACCAACAGCGACTTGGCACTTGGGTCCTTCAACCGCTGAACCGCAATTGGATGTGTTGGTCTGCACATGATCTTCCAACACAATGGTCGGATTGCTCCTGGCGTTGGTACAATTGAACATTCATCGGCACTCACGTCTTCGGATTGGTCGACTGATCAGGGGGTGATTGCTCGCCACCTGTTGTGTGTTCGATAATTACGGTGAGCGTGAGATGGCTGAAGCTATAACATACATAAGAAAGATGGTCGCTCCAGGTCAACCGAAATTCCCAGGCATCATTCTTCGCATTGTTTTCTGTCGACTTAACCATGGCGAATATCTTTCTTTCTCCAGCTGGTGATGCCTCCTGGACTGACACGTTCTACTCTTTGAATCGTGGCAATGTCGACACCGAGCTCCAACGTCTGGATGCCAATCATTTCAACGTATGGTTGCCTCTCACCGGTCAGGTAGCACCGACGCATATACTCGATTGGCTCAACCAAACTTCGTCACCAAGAGTAGCGGACGTGGCCACCGGAACCGGGGTTTGGTTGCGCTCTGTTGCCCAGCATCTACAATCCGACGCAGAGCTTTTCGGCTTCGATTTCGACGCAGTCAAGTTTCCTGACTCCACTGCATCATCTAACATCAAATTCAAACAGCAAGACGTGCTTCAGGAGTTTCCTATGGAGCTACAGGGAACATTCGACCTTGTCCATGTCCGCCTGCTCCTAATTGCAATGAAGGCTAGCGACTTCGAAACTGCCACGAAGAACTTATTTCAGCTACTCAAACCTAGTGGATGGCTTGTTTGGGACGAGGTCTCTGCCTTGTCTTTCCGATCAGTTCCGCCCAGCAAGGCTTTTGAGGAGTTCACAAGGATAGAGATCTTGCAGTCCATCAAAAATGGACAAGACCCAAGGTGCGTCGCCTCTATGAAGACAAAACGCTGTTCTGACCAGTCTTGCAGGGGACCCGCGCGACTACCTGAGATCTTCCAGAAGGTCGGCTTCCAGGACTGCGAAACGAAGATTTGGTCTAGTTGGGCAGCCAGTGAAAGTGTGCAAGACGCTGCACGGATGGTTTCTCTGGGAATTGTCAGGCCAATGATGACGGCGGTCGTTGACAATGGAGGCTTGGAGAATGTTCAAACAATGGCCGACGTTGAGCGATTGCATGACACCCTGGCTCGGGATTTGCAGAACGGGACGAGAGTGGGGTTTGATTATGTTCAAGTTTTGGCACAGCGACCTTCGTGAGGGAACGTCTCCTTGTGGTGTCAGTACCTATGCTATGCAAGCCATTAAGTTGTCTTTATGCGAGAACTCTTTTCTATAATTTTCTTTACCTAGATAACGTTTGAAAGATCTCAACTTCTGAGCGGACACTAGAAGGGGCGAGCTACGAATAGCAGAGAGTGAATAAACTAACTCGTAATAAATAAGCAGTCCCTCACAAAAGAAATTCAGTATTTGCTAAATCATTGTTGTTTCTCGTCTCTGCTGCATGAAATTGCCCCTGCATCCATCGGCGTTCATTGAGCTTAGATGTCGAGAGGTAGGGGAATATTCAGGGTCCGGGGTACTATCTGCCAACGGTTGGAAGACTCCGATTGGCGAGGTAGTAGTCAATTGGAGTACAGTGTGAGCTGGGGTCTAATGATCAGGGTATTTGGAACAGCGAGCCAACCAGAACGGTGCTTCATAAGATCACCGATGACGTCCTCTCTGCGCCGCAAAGCGACTGAACACCGGCTGCTGCCTAAAAGAAGCAGCCTTGTTCGAATTATTTTATAATCATATTCGCCATTCAATTCCGTACGCAACCCAACCCGAACCAAATCACCAACGCCAGTGATTCCCCCTTTCTTGAGCGTCTGGCGTTCTCGACCCTAAACCGTGATAGCCGGTCTGCTGTGGCCAATAAACGATCGCCCCGCACGATCACGATGGTTGGTACATATGAGAAGTATAACTGTTCTGCACCGGAAACCCACCGACCGGATGCAGTCTACGCCGATATTTCAGGGATTGGGGTAAGCAATTCGATAGACCAATGCTATCAAATGTCTTTATTGACCTGAAGCAGGTCGTCATCGCATTTGTCATCACCGCGTATATGGTCATTGTTCTCGGCACTATTGACTATTTACTTGCATCCGGCCAATCGACGCCTTCGAGTTCGCAGGTCACATCCGGTATATCAGTCAACCAGATCGATGCTGGAGTAGTCGTTCCCATACAGGCATTCCTACGCTGGACGTTCCCTCTGCTCTTTCAAGACAACCGGCTGGCTGAAATACGTGACATCCTACATTCGGTATGTTCCCCAATTTCAAAATCTATCTAGGAAGTTTCCTCGTGATCATTTATTTACCTCTGTGTCCAGTTCATCATGGGACTATCAGATATGCAGACCTGCACGGGAATTGTTATACTTACAGCAGGTGCCATAGTCATGTTAACAACCACACTCTCGCAATATCACTGGGAGATTGTGGTATTGATGGCGTGGCTATGCCACGTGAGCAACATGTCTGCAATGGCCTCTTTCCGTTCGGCACTGCAGAACCAAGTATTGCGACGATATTGGAGGATCGGCCTCGGAACAGCGTTGACTCTGATGCTGTTTATGTCGAACATTCCAACTGGATTTTGGTACAACGAGGTTCCCTATGCACGCCACACCCACTACGCCATATGTGCCATTACCGTTGAGCGAATGAAACAGGTGATACAATATCTGCCTATCAGCTACGATGTGAACGACGAGTCTGATGGTGCAGGAGCACTTGAACAATTTATAACCTTCGTCGCCTCATCCGTTGTTATCTGCTTAGCGTACGCCGTCCGGATTATAAAATTGAGCGTCCACCTATCGCAACGGGCCTCCAAGATCAAAAAATCATGTGCAGTCTTCTTTGCTGCCGTTATGTCTCGTTTCGATGGTTGCGTGCAACAAATGGAGCCTGGATGGTCTCAGCATTATCTGATTCATGGTGCAAGACCATCGTTAGAAGCGTTGCAATTTTCTGCGGGTTTACACTGCGACTTTGTCGCGTCGATGCTATCAGAGGTGTGTGAGAACTCGTCTACAAGAATGATGACAACGCCTGACGCGAGACTTTCAGCTTCTCTTTGCATATTTCTCTGTAATATGGGTAACAAGGCGCATTGGCAATCTACGAGGGCATATGTGGTCAGATGGGCCCCAGAACACATGGACATTTGGCCAGATTCTTCCTGTGGCTCTGCTTGTGTATCCACTTCTCTCTTTAACAGAGAGCATACTGCTAGTGATTTTCCGCACAGGTGATGTTGTCTTCCCAAATAACGGTAGTATATATCTTGCTAATACTTCATCATTGAAAAAGTGCCCTCGACAGTGCATAATCCTCAAGTTGAATCAGCTGTCGAAGACGAAAGGTTGCATCACCCAGGCAATGGGTCAAGGTCAAACATGACAATAGAAAGATCAAGATTGAATCCGGTTCTGGACATCTACACGATACATCATCACAACCTAAATTTCGACTGGAGGTATCGGGTCAGACTCCAGTTTCTTTTCCAATTGCTCCTGATATTTCTCAACTCACTTCTTGTCGTGGACGCCAACGCATTGAGCATGTTTTTCTATAGTTTTGACACTGTTATCTTCCTTCACCCTTTTGCAATTTACGTCTCAACGCTCCTTCATATTCAAGCCGACGCGTTACTTCCAACTATTTCGACTGCGAGTTCTGATGCCCCAGAAAACCGCCGAAAGTCGGGGCTTCTCTTTTCTGCAGTGTTCGGTTTGATATCCTTCCTCTTCTATGTAGCGCCAGTCTTGGTCAACACCCTCCGTGCCCACTCGCCCGATGGAATTCTTTTTGGTTGGCATTTTCCGATAATTGGCTTTCTGTATTTTGGTGGATGGTGGTTGCTGTTCTTCCAGGTGACAGCCATATCTTTGATCTGCATGATGGCTTGTATGGGCATTTATCATATTATTTGGTGCGGCATAAGTAAGTGGAAATATTCGCGTCATCCGATAAGGCACGATTTGCGGGACCTCAGCAGCTGTTAGTGTTCCATGATAATGCCTGGATAGATTCGTGACGAGTAGCCTCGTCTGCGCACACGACTTGTAAGCTATACTTCTCTCAAACTGGTATCATTTCACACACTTCCTTTCCTTGGGCAGACATGATTTTATTTACATTGCACATTGCAGTCAAATAAATACTAGTAAAGAAGCGAAGCTACCAGAACTATCTTGCCCCCCATCAATCACTGCACCTTATTCCTAGTTCCTCACAACTGCAGCAGGGATATGTCTCGCATCGGTTGTAAGATGAATGGTACCATCCTCCAACGGCTGCAAAGTTGCGGTAAGCAGTCTTGTAGTCACAGATTGGAATCGAGAACACGCCAGGAGTCTCTGCTCCGCTCGGGTACATGGTCAGCTGCTTGTTTCCATTCGAGTCCCTCTGTGAGTTGTCCGTATTCGCACTGATGTTGTAACCGTTGGCGTTGCCATTCAACTTGTAGCCTGCCCACACACTGGTCACAATGCTGTCCTTGGTGAGGCCTCCCCACTCCGAAGCATCGCTCTTGAGCTGTGAAATGCCTTGCAGCCCCTGAAACGCGTCCTGGTCACACGTGTACTCATTCGTTCCATCAGCAGTCTTCCATTGCTGGCAGTTGGTAGCCCCGACAAGGAAGAATGTCTTGCCATCTTTGACAAAACGAGCAGCGTTGACATCGTCCTTGTCAAGCGTCTCAGGCTGGCCGGATGCTCCACCCTTCCAGGCGAAGGGGTTGACGTCGGAAGCATCATCCTCGACCATAATGATGACCGGTTCACTTGTGGGGTTGGAATACCAGGCCTTCTGAATGAGGTTGCCGAAGAATATTTGCTTCATCGCCTTCGAAAGGTCCAAAGTGTCGAGGATGGAGCTCTTAATCCACATCCCGCTTTTGACCTGTGAGGCGAAAAAGGAGATGTCATTCTCGTTGAAGTAGGCGGACCTGATTGCTTCAACTGCAGATGTTTGAATGTCGTGGATATTAACGATCATGCTCTCGATATCGGTGATTGTCGTCATCTTGTCCTTTTCGGCCTTTTCCAGAGCTTTCGTCATTTGCTCTTGGGCAAGGCTGTACATAGAGTTCCAAGCTTCTTCAGCAACGGTGCTCTCACCGATGATGTTGGAAAGTCGGTTGAAAATTCCACCTCCAACAGCATCGAAAACTTGGGTCAAGATCCAAGTGTTCATTTGTGTGGTGATGTCCTTGGTGGGGTCGTACACAAACTTTTCCAGAAACTAGCCTCGAGTCAGTAAATAATTACAAATGGCTTCATGTACTGAAAAGAGAAGCTTACGGTGTTCTTCATAGTAGTCGCTTGACTCGTGGCAGAGTCAATCGCGGTCAGCCAAGCATTGAAGACATTGTTGATCCGGCTCATGGATGTCAAGATGTTTGAGCCTGCGATAGTCCACGGGTCGTTTATCTTACACCCCACGTCGGCGATGCATCCAAGAAAATCCCTGTTGTCGCAAACAAACTGCTCATCGAAGCGGAAATACCCTGCCGCTCCTTGCGACCAAGTGCCGTTCTCGTAGGATGCTTGGATGGCAGTCTTCTTCTTCTTCCACCATGTCTGAAAATCTTGTAGCGCGATGTCGGTTTTCCCAGCTTCCCACTTGACGGATGCTTTTTCGAAAATCGATATGTCGGAGGCGTTACAAATTTGGCAAAGCCAATGATTCTTGTCACTGCCACAGCTGGGTATCTCGAGCTCCTTGACAGCGTTCATGGGCATCACCTCGGTTCCGATCGGCTGGCAAGTTGAATCGCTAGCTCCATCTTCGAAAGCAGTGACAAGGTAGTTCAAGTTGTAAATGCCTTGCGGACATCCTGACGAAACGCATCGTTTGGACCTAGCCGACATGATCGTCTTCCCCGCAGGGTCAAGAAGCTTCATCGTCTGAATCCCGGCTTGAATATTGCCGGCACCATTGCCGTAGTTGAGTCCAGACGTAAGAACCTGTGTGTGCTCCTCCTCGCCTGCCTGGATGGAGATCTTGTAGCCGCTGGGAAGTCCCGGCTTGAGAACGACACTCCAGTACGCCATGTTGCGACTGTAGTAGTCTTCAGAGCCTGAAGGGCGTGAAGTGTATATGGTTTTCACCACAGGATTGCAAACTGCGTCATCGGTCATTGGCCGATGCCACATCGCGCCAACGGCAACAGCTCCATTTTGCGGAGTCATACTGGTTGAATCGGTGCGGCTCTTGAAGGCGTGGTTGAAAGAAGCGATGAGAGGTTGCAGCGCCGTGTGATCGAACATTTTCTGGTTCATGTACAGCCATGGTTGGGCGTCGCTATTTTGTTCCGACCATAGTTCCGCAATGTAATGGCTTTCGGGCCCGTCGTTCCACGTCAAATACTGGACAAAGTCGGCCTGGTCCATCTGGTCGAGGATTCCTTTCATACGCATCGGAAGAGCATGAAGACCGGCGCGGTACACCGAGACGTTGTAAGAGTTCTTGTACTGCAGAAAGCTCAAAGGAACCATATAGAGCTTGCTGTGGTTGTGGGCGCCTTGGGCAATGCTGAGGTCCAGAGAGACGTCCCCAGGGCTCCTGCTGCCATAACCGTCTCTCTCGGGCCATGCGGACTCCCAGCTGAAAAGCCCGTCCACAAGATCTCCCCAGTATTCCCTATCGTCCGCAGGTCAGCTTATGCTCGTGTGATGTAGTCATGACGGAATACGTACCACCACCCAGGATGAGATTCGTAGTAGCCCGTGGTCTTATCGAAGTCGGGGATGAAAAACATCTCGTTCGCCAAAGTCTTTTTCCACTTGTTCCACTTGACATTGTCGAAGTCTGCAGCGGAGAACGCTTTTCATAAACTGTAAGTATCATGGCAAGCGTCTTGAAGGAATACTTGACACTTACTACTGATGACGGGAAGGTCATTCCACTGATAGTAGGATGCACGACCCTTGTACTTCTGGAAGATCCAGTGGTAGTCCAGGGGCTGTATGTGTGGTTAGAAAACGTGCTGGTTCATACGATAAAACTCGACTCACCCCATTGCACGAGTCACGCCCATGCCAGCAAGCGTCGCCAGATGCCCAGACGTCCATGGAAACGTACAGGCCAAAGCCACCGATTGAGTCTGCTGCGTCGTAGAGATATCCGAGGGATGTGTCGATGAAAGAGGCCGTTGGGTCGCCAATGTTCAGTGCAAATCCATCAAATCTGTTGTCTTCTGTGAGCTTTTGACGACACCAGGCATGAAAGACTCAAAAGATTACCCTGTTGCTTTTGCGGACTCTATGTCCTTTCTGGCATGCTCTGCTGTGATTGTTCCGAGCTACACAACAGTCAGTGGCAAAACTTCGCTGGTATTGATACCGGTTCTGACCATGTAGTGGGCGAAGGAAGCTCTCTGCTGCGCTAGTGAAACCCCAGAAAGGGAGAGAGCTCCCGCCAAAGCGGTAAAAGCTCGCAAGAAGCGCATCACGACTCTACTTTTTGCCGTAGCCCAGGTTGAGTAAAAGAAACAGTGGTATCGTGGCCAGTAATCTGGTCGCTATTTAGGAAATGACCGTGTCCATCCCTTTTATCTCTTTCGAGTGTGAATCTCAAACGATGTCGCAGCCTCTGTTCTCAACTAAAGGATTCCAATGCCGGTTTATCGGACCATGGCCCGGATGGAGTGTGAGTCGGTTTGCCTCAATTGAAACCCTTCTGCAGGAACGGATGGGGAAAGTCAGGGTCAGTGTAATTGAGGCAGGCTCAGCTTGACCGAGTAAGTCCTGGATCCCGTGTCTTGAGGGGGCACACTAAAAGCAGCAATGGCTCTCTAGGTAGGTCAAGATACCCGTTCGTGATGTCTAGAGTCTCCCTTGAACTCGGCACCAGCCCACCTCAGAAATTGCAGAGCATTTCAAGCTTCCTCCTATGTACTAGTCTATGCCCGTAGGAGCTTTGAAAAACGATTAAACATGGTATTCGATCCTCCAGGCTCCTCTGAGAGTGAGCCTTTCGTGACAAGGAATTAAAATCCTTAACGGCAAGCTGAATAAATTGGAAGTAATAGGATTGTGATCCCCGTGAGAGATCCCGTCGGTGCGCGATACGGGATAGCCTAAACTCAAATCGAATGTAGCTTATCTGCTTGAAGTTGATTGCGCTGGGGCAGATGTTCTCTGACTGTCGAGAATATTCATTACCTCCCTAACTTGGCATAATCTTTTGCGCGGTTACCTATGTAATGATTTGCTAGAATTTCAATCATCGTTGTGGCTTCAACATTTTTCTGCATCTCGCTAATTCAATCTGAGTGGAATAACGAAAAGAGGGTTGATCGCTGTGAATGCTCCTTATTAGCCGTTGGTTCGGCAATCAGTACCTGCGCCAGGAACATCCCGCCTGTGGTCTTCTTTCCCGCTGCAGCCTGCTTCGCCAAGCTTAATTCAACCATAGATCCGCGCGTTATTGCCATTCTGCCTGGACGCGGCCCGATTCACATGTGTCGAATCCTACGGAGGTGACCTCCGTTGGAGGCGTGTGGGCTCCTGGCCAATGTCTGGACCCAAGTGGAGACTCGAGTCTAATTAAATGAACAAGCTATGGAGAACATGAGGTTGTCAACTGATCGGATCTGGGTCACATACAGCACGGCCTTCGGCCGATCCCGAGTGTTCTAGGTTTGTACCAAGTAGCGTTGTTTTGACGGAAGTGAGCTCCGTGGAAGAGGCACAAACAGCAGGAGACGACAAAAAACAAAACTTTGCTGGTACTGCAAGGAATTCTTTGTGCATCATAAGTATTGAGCCTGCCCCTCTCACGTTCCAGTAAACAATCCCGAGGACCTACATCCAGTCCCCATGGGACTTTCTTGGCTGGCTCGGGCCGACGCGATGTAAACATTCGGCTAATTGTCTGTTCGCCATTGTGATCCAATTGCTGAACGTCAGATGATACTGAATTGGTGGACCATAAGAATCTCGATTGCGCCTATCTTCACGCATATGAATTTCATCGAGATGCTGACTGCAGATGCGACTCAAAAGTTGCTGAATGGGTGCTTGGCTCGTTTCGGGACTACTCCAGAAGATTATTAGTGCTTTTCGTGGGACAGAACGAGATCTTCTCTGTTTCGACGAGGGAAACATGAGCCCGCAAAAGGGCTCATGATGGAAAGCGTTGTTTCTCAAATGAGGCAACAATGACTTGCTCAGTTGTAGTTGTATCGCATGAAAATCGGGCCGGAGTCTGGCAAATGAGGCTCCTGAACCGACGTCGAATTAACACATCTTTGTTTCTTGCATGATTCAAGCTGCCTAGAAACGGTCTACCATTAGAGTTTCTGGGACAGCACATTTTGTTCGGACGGTTGCAGTGGCACAATTCAAAGTCCATGTTCGATCAAAGTTTGTCCTAATCTGGCAAAGAACTGGGGCATCTCATTGGCCAAGACGAAGCTTCCTACGTAGTGGGTTGTATCGTCCAAGGTACATCCTCTTGCATGTTGCACTTTCGGCTGGACAATTGTTCCGGTCATCATTAGAAAAGTCGAGCAATTAGACAACGGATGTTATTGAATGATCATGCGATGATATTGAATCTTGAGAAAAGCTTACGAAGCGGATTGTCTTCCGCGACTGGTCGATTTGCGGTGCCGAGACCCCTTGCTGAGACTTGAAACCGCTTGAAAAAGCCGTTTGTGGCAGAGGCATTGTGCAGAGATTGTAAATCAATCGTCCTTGAGTTGCAACATGACACTTTTCAGAATCATATAGCTATTGGGACCTTAATTGCCTATTAATAATTATTCTATTCTGTCCTCAGTTCGTCCAAGTTAACCGAAGAATGTGGGTTTCTGCCCAAGCACATGGCGGCCGGCTCCTACCTTCGCAAGTGCCCCCCATCTTACCATCTTACGCGAAGTTTGGCCAAGCTGGGTGGAATCATAGGGCGATGACGGTTTCGCGCTAATGTTCGTTGCGTCTAGCTTCAAGTTAAAAGCAGAGAGTGTGGAGCCCAGCCAAGGGATTGCGCCTCGTCGAACCAAGCCATCTCGACCTCCAAGCTGGGAAAACAGATAGATTCAGTCGAGAATGCGGGGCAAGCAACACAAGCAGCCGTGCCAATGTTATCACATAGGTGAGCACGTTGAGCCCGAGACTGCCGGGCATCATGTTCGTTATCGCTTTGTTAATGTTTGCCAGGGTCCGATGCTGCGCCGGCTGCCATCTTTCCCGCTCTCGGACAGTAAGATGAGGCTCCGCTGACATGCCAAATTTGGTGTTTGCCTGGGTCAAGCGAAGGGCGAAGCGCGCGCGATGCTACAGCAATGGGTCTCGCTTCACTCTTAGCTGTCGCAAGCCTCGGCCTCCCTTAGTGTGCTCCACAGCTGAAGAGCTCGGCAGAATTGGCAGCTGTTAGCGGCGAGCTTTCGTGCATTTCTGAATGTTCTTTTTGCGGGATGTCTTTCAGTTGTACTTACACGATTTTCTTCTGTTCATTGCATCCTGAACTCATGCCATTCCGCTTGAGAACTGATATTCCATGAGATCCAACCGCTGACCTTGGCGCTACACATGAGGAACGATTGCAAAGAATGGACCTCATCGCTCTTGGCTTGGGGACTCATCACAGACACCAAGAACGTCTGCTGACTCGTTTGGTTGTACGATGCCAGAATTTCTGCCTTTGAAGGAGAAAATACCTGGAAAACGCCACCATACTTGGAACCATCGTCTCTCTCGCAATTTCTCATCAAGCCGACGACCTGAACCTTGAGCAAAAGTCACGTACGAGTTCCACTTGGCACCAGTCACAAGGCTGACTAGCTGGCCGACATCTGTCATGACGTTGACCCTGATTTTCGCATGGCCCCGCTGACTGCTGCTATTACTAGTCCATGCTCGCAGCACAACGCAGTTCGACCACCAGGGTCATGACTTTTGACACCTTCGCCAGTTGACTGATGGGTCTGAAGTAAATTATGCAAGACGTTTGGTACGAACTCGTTATATAATAGAGTTGTCTCGGAAATGCCAAAGCTCGAAACAATCATAAAGCTGGGTCGATATAAAGATCCCTAATAGCCACCAGACCGATGCGGTAATGAAGATGAAGTCAGGCCTCACATTCCTTTATACAGTCCTTACATCATGTCTTTCAATTTTCGTTCGTTCCTGGCAGGCACCCTGTTGGCCGTCTCGCCAATCGTAGCCGGGGAGGAACCCATTGTTAAGCGGGCCCGCTTCGATGCCGAAGCCGTCATCATCAAGGGGACGTGGTCATGCACCCCTGAACAAATCCTCACTATCGACCAGGCCGTCGTCGACGCCCACGAGTTCGCAAACGAAGCTCTCACTGCGCTCAAGAACCCCAATGTTCTGAGCTCACCGGCCTATTACAACTGGTTTGGGTCCGGTATGCCCAATCCTATCTCTCTTCATCATTCATAAACACTGACATACTCTCACCATCAGACGCCGGCGATGGCCCCTCGGTTGCTACCCTTCGAGACAGACACTACCAAGTTGTCATTGACTCCCTCAAGCCCCCCAGCGTGGAGACCGCCTTCCGCTTCAAGCCAGAGCCCTTCTTCCCTCCTAACACTGTCACGGAGAACAGTCTCGTCTTTGGCTGCTCCGGCGCCACGGGCCCTTGCGCAGATGGCGCCATGGTAGCGGGCGTGAACAGCGCGACGGAGAGCCAACCAGCCGTGTTTGGTACCACCATGCTGCTTCTCTGTGAAACCTTCTTTGATACTACGCGTGCGTCGAACAAGAAGATGATTGAGAACTGGAGGGCCGAGGGTTCTGTTGGAGATATGTCGCGTGGCTTCGCCCTGGTACACGAGGTCCAGCACATGCTCATCGCCACGGGAGATGGCGAAAGAGCTGATGATCTGAATAACCCGTTCTTTGGCATCGTCGACGATAGGTCCGAAGATTGCTACTCTGCCAACTGGTGGGTCGAGACACATGACTTGAACAATTGGAGTCGGGACTAACGTGACATACTAGTTGCTCCCGTTTATCTGCGGCTGAGAAGGCCAAAAACGCGCAGAACTACGCCATCTTCGCCCTCGACGTCACGGCTTTCCCCATCACGAATGAGCAACCCAATGCTTGCCAAGCGCCTGCCCGCCCGTCTACGTTGGCTAAGGTGAGACGGCAAATAAGCTTCTCCAACTCGACCATGTCGTCCAGACCACCATCGTCATCATCTTCAGCCACGCGCACTCCCATTCCGCCAGTGCTCACCAGCTCGGCTTCGCAGCGTAAGTTCCATCTCCGTCAACTGAGCCTCATGGATAGTTCCTAATCGAACTTGCGCAAAACAGCTCCCGCTTCGAGAATCTCCTCCGCCAGACCCTCTTCCAGCGCCGAAGTCATCGAAGTCTCCGGCGCCGTCGCTGTCATCATCCCTGCCGGTGCAGTCGCGTTCGGCGGTCCAGGGGGCGGTCTCGCCAACTTCGGCGGTGTAATCGTCCCCGTTCCCGAAGGCCAGACCGTCAGCGACCCGTCCAAGGACCCCAAACCCTCCGGCGACGCTCCGTCAACTACGCCCAGACAGCCGAGCACCACCAGCTCGGCGCCTGCCACAAGCTCCAGCTGCGCGCCCCCGGCACAAAAGTCGTACGGCCCCGCGGTCGAGAAAGTCTGCGAGGACTGGTCCGGCATGAACCAGACGGCCTTCCTGGGTCTTATGGAAGCGGTTCCCGTGGTCGACTGGGAGGGCGCCCCCGTCGTGTCCATGACGTCCATCTTGGAGACTGTGGAGCCGTCTCCCACCTCGCTGGTCGAGGTCATCACCACTGTTGCACCTGCGCCGCCGACCACCACCTCCGCGGAACCGACCGTCGCGCCCGTGGCGTGTTATAACTTCGACATAAATGCTTACGGATACTGCTGTCCTGGACCCGGTAACCCATGCGAGAATGACATCGGCAAGTGTTACTTTAACGGGGAGGGTGTCTCTGGCGGAGCTAGTGGGATCGTGCCCGATGGCGCGAGATGCCCTCCGCCCCCCGGCGCTGAGTACTGCAGGGGTCCCTGTGAAGAGTAGTACAGAAAGATAAAGAAGATGGACGATTGAGACATAGGTAAAGGTCATTTACCGTCAGCTATGTGATATGTGTAGCATATTCCCGAACACAACTCTAAGCATATCTTCGTCTACAAGATTTTGCCACAGTGACTGTATCCTTGTTTCTGTTGTTGTTCTTCTCTCTAGTGCTGCGGTGGCTCTCTTCGTTCAGAACACCCTCGTTGGTTTCATCGTGCTCGTTATTTGTATTTTTCTTTTTATCTTCACTATTTAATTCATTCTACTCATCTTGTATAGAGGTTACGTAGAACCCATCGCAAAAGCGACTTGTGAAATCAAAGAAGCGTGTGGATGCAATGTACTACTCTGCTGTTGCGCCACTGTGAACGTCTAATATTTTGAACGGGATTACTGCGCCCGCATGATTCTCATCCTTAATATAGGATCCCCCGAGCATCTAACGAGAGCCCATCACTATAAGGCCATGCCGGCTTTCAATGCTGTTGCAAAGTACCCTGCCAATTTCTCGTATCTGCAGGAGCATCGTACCATGGACGCTAGCTGTAGCAGCGAGAATTGAAATCCAGCATACGCTAAGTACATGGTTTTGCCAGATCCCGAACCGAACGGACATCCCGCCTTTATTGGAGAGCGATGGGGCACCACCATCGGAAGCGGATTGTCTCCGGTCGGCACGCCGAAGAGTCCCGAACCGATGGTTGAGACTCTGATGTGGGTCATTGCCGGGTCGGCCTCCCAACTGGGATTGGTGAGGGCTTTGATACGGGTGGCCTGGCGTCAACGGATCAGGAGCTACAGCCGACGCCTTGATGTCTACCTGAAGGATGAATGGAAACATACGGAAAGTACCTAGCATTCATGATCCCATAAAATACAGGCCAGGCGCCAACGCCCACGCTTCCGTTGGCTTATGGCCTGTATTCTGGGTGAAGTTGACAACTTAGAGACTTAACACCAAGGGGGAAAGCCTCTCTCAAAGGCGTCTCTTATTCTTTGTCATACATCTGAGTTATTGAAGTATCCGGCCTCCGTCGAAGCACAAATTCCAAAGAGCCCTGTATCCTGGCCAGCTCTGTTAGAACTTTGACTATGCAAACCCTTTGTCATTGATTTTAATGTATATGAGGACCAGACCAAAAAGCTGGATGTGGCCTCGTGATGACTGAACTCTGACTCATCTGGAATTGTAGGACTCACAGGTAAGATCTTCGTCTATTTCCACTTGATTTCATGTTACACTTGGAAAGTGACAGCATGGAGCCCCTCCGGCTTCAGAGGTCAACATTCGAGCGCCTTGCATGGCATTACACTCGCCCCTGGTTATGATGGCATCATCCCTTGCAGATTAAGCCATGGAGGATCGGCCGATCGTGGCCCGAGTGCGGAGGATAAAGCTTGGTGTGTTGGTAGCCAAGAACGCAATTGCGGACTAATCTATGTTATTTTGGAGTTTCTCGCCTCGTGTGTGGGGCAGGTCGGAGACGCCAATTTATGTATCTGCGCAACTTTGACCAGAATTACGGAGTATGACGGGGTATGGCGGGATAATATTTCCTTATTTGGAAGGACGTGTGTGTTTTCGGTTTCTCGGTGCTTTCGAGATCAGTTGCGTTGCTCTTCTTTGGGTCCTATGCACCGATATTGTGCCACTCGTTTAGTCACTCGTGATGTAACCCATCTCCGTAACTGACCCAAAGTTGTAAAGGTTCTTGGGCAACTGCGGCACGCAATCAGGTCCTCCAATGAGGCCAACTGAGGCCATATTGTTTAGAGTCCGAAAAGTCTTTTCTCGAGGCATCTTGAGGTCCAGACTGTCCATTGATATAAATATCCCCAGGGACGGCTCCCAATATCATTGTTCAACGCAACATCGTCTTGTACCGGCGCGTCATATTTATCAGGATTTTCACGTTGCATAGACAGGGCACGCGATATTTGGTCTTGCAGTGCATGTGTGGCGTTTCCAATGTCGCCGTTCGATCTTCGTCCAAGAGGGAGGTCGCGGGCGACTTCGAAATCTCGCAAAGGTTGCCCCATTCTTTTGATCAAGGTCTTTCGCCAGATCTGGAGGCGATGCAGAGGAGGTGTTCAAACTTTTAATTTCCCTAGTTGAACTTTTTATAGCTTGAGACATAGGAAGAATAATTTAAATTGGTCGCCAGTGGTGATTTTGAGACCTTAAGCTGAAGTTTAGTGAGGACTGAATTGCTCGCCTGCGACAATGATTTCTTGACCAAGATACTTTATGCGTGTGGGTCAATCAGACTCGACCTTCTTTTGGAACTCTTTTGTGTCCAACTCCTTCTTAGTTCCAAGGAAGGTGAAATTCTCGTCGGCCAAAACTCCGACTGTGAAGTGCCTTGTCTGATCACTTTCCCTCCGAAACCAGCCCAGGCGGAATCGAAGACCTCGTAGCTGTTCATACGTCTCGCCTTTTGATAGATTAAGTTGTGATGGCATGTGTTGTATTGCGTTTGAAGACTGAAGGAGGGCAGTCGTCATGGCAATGCTGTTGAAGCCATCGGGTGCCAAACCCTTGACATCCAAGTCAAGAAGACCCTTTCGCCAACCAAAGAAACGTCGAAGGACTTTGGAGCAAACGATCATAAGGTGAGCCGCGAAAATAAAACTGAGAATTGCCACAAGCGTGTAAGTTGGGACTGTGTTTTGTGTTAGCTGCTTAGCCTCGTAGTCGACCACAACGGCCTCCAATGGGAATCGTGACCCTGGGATGGCGATCTCTTCTAGACTGAGTCGATTCTCAACGTTGAGTAGTTGAGCGCTAAGAATTGCACGATTTCGATTGAGTGCTTCGAGTATTCTGTCATCCATTTCTTGATTCCCAAAGTCTTCCAAATGAATATCTCCATAAGGCTTCATCACCAGACTGAAGGGTCTACTCATATTTCCTGCTTCTTCTGGTCTCATAGAAGAACTAGTGAGAGGATAGGCGGTACCAAGATCGTGAATACCCGAGGACCCGTCTTCAGTATTGTCGAGATAGGGCAGGGGCAAAGAGCGGTACCAAGGGCGCATGGTTAGATTGTCAGGGCGAGGTGGGTTATTGTGATCGATGGCTAGCTCGCCATCTACCATGATCAGTTTAACAGCCACCATTACCTGGGTCCATGAGTCGTGACATGTCCAGGCACGGAAGGAAGCAAACCGTTTTGCGGTATAATCCCACTTCGACCAAGTCAAGAGTAGGGTCTTTGAATAAGCTGGTTCAGAGTCAGTGGGTCCGGAGGGTCCCTCTGGCTGACACACGGATTCGGTGTCCGCATCTATAGACCATTTTAGGTCAAAAAGCCTCTTCCATGCCGGAAATTTCCGGGTAGTATGCCTGCGGCTCCCATCTTCGCACGCGAATTCCATATTCACGATGGAAGAGACATCATGTTCCTGGTCCTCTGGAATCGCGATAGTAACTCCGCGGTTGTCGTTCTTCAATGGCTGTGTGATGACGTTACGGTTCTGATCCGTTGTGTATACAATGTCCACCTCAGCCTCCTGACAAATAGACAGAAGACTAGCTGCTGGCAGCGAAATCTCGACCGTAGCGTCCTTAGCGGTCTGCACGATTGATGGTTCAATCTTACTGATGCCGGGGAAGGCGAGGTCGAGATAAGTGTTTGGCGGATAGGTGATGTTTCCCTCTCCTCTCCGTAGTAGCATACTTCCCAACTTAGCTCTATTGTCTCGATAGTCTTCAATGTTTTTCCAATCAATGGTTCTGTTGCTAAAGGTGCTCAATTGTGTGAGCTCGAAACGAGTCCCCTTTGGTACAGGCTCAACCTGCAGCAAAGTGGAAGCGATGGTCGTTAAGAGTATGCTCATGTTAACCGAAATTTGAAGCAGAATCATCGACCCCGTTCTTCGTCGAATCACGTGGAACATTGCCCGTATCTGCGACATATCCAAAGGCGCCGTATCGGAGACTTTTGCTGTGCAAGGTCCAGTGGAGAGAGAATACAGCGTATGTAAGGCCCTGGTTGAAGTGTCATAGGAAGTGACGTAGGAAGCAACACCCAACATTATGGTTGTAGGGAGCGAAGTCCACAAAAGATACCACCGTCCCTCTATTGCTGCAATGCCATCCTCGATTCTTGACTTTTCAAGAGTACAGATAAGGGCGATGATAACCCCAAGAACCACAAGCATGAATACAACCTGGGCCCAAGATCTCAGGACAATTGGTACAAACTGGCTGCATCCCCAGTCTATCTGTGCGACATTGCGTTTGGGCTGCGGGGCCTCATGATGCAGGTCCGGACCATGATGACGAAGAAACATGATGCCGCCGAGAGCAGTTGCTGGATCTCGTTGCCATACTAAGCTATCGTTCTTGTATCGCAGCATAACGAAACACGAGATTAAAGCCATGGCTGTGAATATGACAAGCATGGAAACCCCAATCGGGAGTACGACGGCCAATCTTTCGGTATTCCTTCGTAACTGCCCAGGAATGACAGAAATATTGGTTTGTCGAAAATGATAATGAGCAATGTATGGGCCAAGTCGACTTGTCACTCCCATCATAGCATCGTATAAGACGTCTGTTGTGTTGAGCAAGAAATCTTCACTCGGCTCTTTCTTATCTTGAAACTGCAACCATATTCCAAGTGGCCCATATTTCGCTTGGCCAGACAAGGGTGCTTGGAATCTCACATTGAGAAACGGAACGCTTTTCATGATCGCAGACCAAATGCTGACGTTGTATGGAATCTGAGATTGATTTGGTAAAATGTTGAGAATAGGCCTTGATCCATTGTCGATAATTTCCACCGGCGATATCCATGATGTTTCTGAGCAAACGATTGCTGCAAATCCAACAAGCCTTGGATAAGAAGAATTCTTCACGCCCAGCGCCAAAGTACTAGAATAGTAGATGAGTTGATTGGCTTGTCCAGGGAGATTTGGACACCGTCGACTCCCGCCGGGGAGGTATTCCACATTCCAGTCCGTGAAACTCTCCACGTCGGAGTTTTCATTATAGTATTGGTCGATGGAATGCGATATGTTCTTGCAATTCTCAAAGTTAATACTTAGGTCGAAGCCAACTCGACTTGTCATATTCGAATCGGGGTTCTCCAGAAGCTGCGCCTTTGTGACTGTATAACTATCTAGCTTGAGGCAATGGAAATTCATGACGAACCCATCCACGATAAGCTTTACTGGGGCACCAACACTTCCACGTGGCTCGAAAATCTGATACGCAGCGTTCTCTGCAACGCCGAAAGGGGTAAGCATCTTGAAGTCGTGGATAGCTCGAGGAATATAGTACGCGCTAGAGTCTAAATCGGCCCCTGTGCTAAGAACAATATGGCCAGGGATGTATATAGGCTTGGTAAGTTGCGAGCTTCTCTCAAAAGTCGATAGGTTGAAGGCATCGAGCACTCGAATATTGTTGTCGTGCCAGACTGGAACTTCTGCAAGCCGATAGAGTCCTGGAGCCAGGACTGTTTGAAGGGAGACAAGGATTGAGACGATGAATACCAAAAACACAAGATAATGCTTTCGGCGTAATGATTGGAAGATGACGATTGGAAACAGCATCGATGTGTAGTCGAGAGATAGTTCAAGGCCATTATTGACCCCTTTGCGACGGAGTTCCATCCAAGGCGTGTATCTGGCAGCCTGGAGGCTCACTCTTGCCCAAAGACCAGCCACAATAGTGAGAACTACATGAGAGGCATTAGACGACCACACCACAAGGTATCTACTCAATGTTTCAAAGTGACAGCTCACCGGCAGTTGGGCCAAATCGCCAGTTGTATTCCAGTCCTCGTCGTGTTGAGCATAGGCCATGATGTGTCTCAGAGTACCACACCATGCCAGCGAGCGCGATCGCTGCGGAGAGAAAGAGGCCAGCAAAGCCACCGAGAATAAGAGGCTGAAGCCACCATGGACGCCAATTTGCCTCGTCTTTGGCTAGCTGTGGTCTCCGATCTTCGATGTCATCGTGAGAGGAGCTCGCAACTTCCTCCTCTGCGAGGGTTGTTTCTTGCTGCTCCTCGGATGAATCACTGGCGAAGACGTAAAGAGGTTGGCTACCCCCCACGTTTTCCCTCACAATCGCTTGATCCATTCTATAGTGGGGGTCTCGATGAGCAGAGAGAGACCTCGCTCTTCGTATCTGCGGAGAGTCTCTGGTTGCAGAATCTGGGTGCTGGATGTCCCCAGTTGATTGTCGCCGTAGACAGCTTCCCGAGGGTCGGTCCAGGTTTCGTGGGAGATTGTCAACGATATTGATGGAATCCATGACGCTTGGGACTTTCTGAACGAATGTGGTTTCAGATGCATTGAGGTTCGAAATATGAAGTGGGCGCATGCAAGGGTGCTGCAATCTAAAAAGGGCATGCGTTAGTTCGATTTACTTGCAACCGGTGCTCGAGTTTGAATAGTCGACGGAGGGGTAGGCATTCTTAGTTTCTCTTGAGCACCAAGGCTGTTGACTGCTACGTTGAACACCAAAGGCGACGTGCAGCGATTGGTGATACGGGCGGAGTCCTTCCAGCAAATGATCCTTGTGTACTCTCAGTTGAGCACCGTTGTGACAGGTGGCGTGTGACGTGAATTGTAGCAAATAATGCCAATGCCACTGGTGCTATGTCGTATCTGTAATCCTCATCGCCTCATCCATTTCTGTTTCTGTTGTTCGCTCGTGATCATTTGCTAGCTATTACTATTATCCGGTCACCATGTGGTAGGCTGACCTTATTTATGAGGATGAGCAAAAGATCCTGGTGAGGTGGGCTGAGAGATATCGCGCGATAATTGGCCCGGAAAGCTGCCTGTATGTCCACGTACCTGTGGCATGGTTTGATAGGAGTCCCAGGTTTTGATACTTACAGTTTCCTTCTACAGCCCGTCGTACCCCGCATGATTTCGTACCACACAACAACTTCGAGTGGCTTGACGCTGTAGCAAATAGTACGACTCGTAAGTAATGATTCCTTATTTTCGAAACGGGAAGATCTTGGATCGGAAGCTTCGTGAAGAAACGGATTATAATTTGCAACGGCATCGGGGACTCTCGACTCAAACTTCCCTCGTTGGAGATGATCGATTCATGGTCATTATGGCACTGGGTCCAAAACGTGTTGCAAACGTCTGTTCCCATCTACACCCGTTGTTAAACATGTTACTTATCTCCAGGTCTTCGAAGCATCCGCGCTTCTCTTCTCTCGTTCCTCGTTATCCTCGGCGGTGAGCCTGTCCTGCATCTCAACCAGAAGCTTGCGGCATTTCTGACGCTGGAATCTCTGCAAGTTCGGCCAACGGCACTTCCGATAGATTTTCTGAGCCTCCTGTGCGTCAAATCAGTATATGGGTGTACTCTCCGGCATAATTTATCTCAGAGTAGGTATACTCACATCTATCCATTTCTGATGAGCTCGCATCCACTTCGGTTGCCACATCTGCCACTCGCTCCTGTTGGAATCCACGGCACGGGAAACATCTCCAGCGAGATCATGTCCTCGCATAACCCATCGAAATAGGCAACGGCGGGTATGGGTCTCGCTGTGCGCCATCGCTCGTTTTCCGGGATCTCCTCCTCCGGTCTCGAGATGTATGCGTCATGAGCAATGAGCTCGCCTGCGATGCAAAAGGATTAGATAACAGGGACTTTCAGCCCGACCAGACGGCCTACCCACCTGTATTGGTGTCGAGCAACCACCACATCCCCAGCCTGTCTCCTCCCAGTGGTTGGGACAGTGGGACTATGCCTTGTGGGATTCTTCCCTCTGGCAACGGCCAGAGTCCGACAAGATTGGGGTCCTCGAGTTGATAGTTCTCTTCAGGCCCACAAAGGATATTTCGGAAATAGTTGATGCTCTGGGTAGACGGGAATATGGGCCTGCGGCTGGTGACATACGGAAGATGTCGGACCAGGTCAATCGTCGTGTCGTTGAAGCCGAGGCGTCGCAGGTTCTCGAGGGGGATGATGTCGTCGCCCCAGCCTCCTTCGGGTGAGTAAGCGATGTGTTCAGGTCTGATTGAGACCATCTTGGAAAGCAGTTCATAGTATCGGTTGATGCTTCCAACAATAGCATCCCGGTCATACGTCGGACCGGCGTTTTCTCCCTGCGATATGCAAGCTTCAGTGGACATGTTCACACACCGAATGTGGTCTTGTTGTCGATGTTGATGCCTGGCACAACTCAGGATGATGGTTGCTAAGTTCCTGAGTGCAAACAGATCCCCGCAGGCACCCGAGACTAGATTGATTCTTTAGACTTGGCGTCAGTATATTATTGGCCAGGTAGTATCGAAGGCTTATTTTCTCTTGCATCTAAACCCCAGTCGTTCCGACCAGGGTAAGCTCGGCATTGCTGCAGCTACGGGGATACCAGCAATAGCCTCCAGGCCTCGGATGATGTCTCTATGCACGTTGCTTCCTTGATCTTTTTTATGCAACAAGAGAGATAAACATCAAGATGAGAATGAACTAGCAATAAGAGACAAGATGGATAATTATCAACACGATCGACAGTTGGCAGCAGACTAGCATGAGGGGGAACTTGCAACATGAAGACCTCGATCTCATTACTCAGAGATGAAAATTAGATTCATTTCTCCGAGATGGCCTTCTCCTCGTCTCTTCTCCGATGCCTCGGCCTCAAAGCCGCAAGCCTCTTTCGAATAGGTTTTCTCTCACTCACAGCCGTGGCAGCAACGGGCTGCGAGAGCGAAGATCTCCTCTGCCTACTCAATTGTGTTGACGCATCCAATGATGAGGGTGGAGAGCTCTTCGAGCTAGAAGCAGCCTTGTCCTTCCTCCTAATCTCGAAGAAGTTCCACACGTTCTGGTACATCTGCTTCGCCTTGCCCTGTGTGATGAACTCGTAGATCTGGAGAGACAAGGCGATGAGGAGCAGGGTGCCGAAGAGACTCAGCACTGGGTATCACGTTAGATGTTGCATGGCAAGCGAGACGGACACCGGTGTTACGTACCACATGCGATGATCAGTGTGCCTGCAGTGGTGGGGCTGGCCAGACCTTCGATGCTAACCTCGAAAATGCCGGTTGCCCACGAGAGGGGAGCCTGTGAAACTTTGTCAGATCGTGTCAGATGTTACATGAGTGGTACAATTTACAAAAACGACGGTGGCGCCGGTGAAGATGAAGAGGATCTTGGACTGCTCGCTGGCCGATAGAGCCTCTTCGATGTTCGCCTCGCGTTGCCTGAGATCCAATAATGTCGTGATCTGCTTACTGTCAGCACTCGTGCATACTCAGAAATCGTGCCAACCTACCGAGTCTCGCACACGGTTAGCATCCTCCTCCAACCTCTTGAAGAAGTCCAAGGTCGGATGCTTGAACGCCTTCCTCGCCGCATCCTTCCCGTCCCCACACTTCTCCCCAATCTCCGAGCCCCTAAACTCCTCATACACACGCTCTTGAGACCGTAGCACACGCTTGATCATGTTGATCTCTTCTCGGATGTCGTCAATCTCCTGGAGAAGCTCAATTTCGGCTCTTAGGTCGTCCAACACAGTCTTGGACGTGCCCATCTTCTTGATGGACGCCTTGAACTCGGCGTAGCGCTTCATTGCCTCATTTGACTGGCCATCGTTAGCACCCGTGAGATCGAAGCCATAGAATCATGACTTACAACGTGAGCAATTGAAGACGCAAACACGGTGCAATAACTCTTCGGCCCCTCAAACTGAAAGTGAAACTCTTCCTCGCTGTATCCCAGCGCGCTTTCGAGGATACTCTCCACAATCCGCATCATATCCGTGTCCTCAGACCTCAGATCCCTGATCCCCAAAACGCGATGCTTGATCTCGTTCAGAAGCGTCTTGGCGTTCTTGTTATCCCACCGATCAGGGAACGCAGTGATGATCGTATCTGCTCCGTCGTCAGCAAACAACCTCTCCCTCCTAAACTTTCGTTCCTCCAGAAAAACAAACTCACTCTCGTCAATCCTCCACACCCAAAGCTGCGCCACACACAAAATCTGCTTCCGCCTCTCCGTATCCATCCTCCTCTTCTCCCGCGAAATCTTCGCCTGCACACTACTCGCCTGGTCCTGCCGCCCCGCCATCCTCCCCAGCTCCGCCTTCGTCCCGTCCGTCTTCTTCTGCTTCGAGCTCGCCTGCCGCGAGAACGTCCGCTGCACGTGCCTCTCAAACGGGCTCTTCCCCTGCCCCTGCGCGTCCTCCACCAGCGGCGGCGGACACACCTCCTCCTCCGCCGTCTGCTGTTGCTGTTGTTCCGCGACCAACCGCCCCTCGACCCGCCGCAGGTACCGGAAGAGCACCTGGCTCTCGTTGCGCAGCGCCAGGTCCGCCGCGCTCAGGGCTTCGTGGTAGGACTGGTCCAGCGGCCGCGGGACGTGGTACTCCGACTTGGTGAAGCTCGCGCGCAGTTTGGCCATGGCGTCGAAGTGCGCGAGGTGCGGGAAGAGGTAGTGCTGGAGGTTAGTCGGCATCGCGGTTAGGGGGTGCCGTCGCTGCGTCCCACCACCGGCAGCTCCTTGCGGGACTACAACGCGTCTGTCGTTGCCGGCGACCATCTCCAGGGGCCGCATCAGCCGCGCCTCGTCCCCGATCTGCACGTTCCGGAGGCTGTTTTTCGTGCCCTCGTCGATGTCGACGTCGATTATGGGCAGCACCATCGAGAACATCCTCCCGCCAGGCGTTGTCGCTGTCGGCTGCGTGATGGGCGGCGTCGGCGGTCCAACTCCCAGCCCCACCGCCTCCTCGGCAGCAGCAGCAGCAGCCTCCATCTTAAAATGCGGCCGGCGGTAGAACTCCCCCGTCCGCATCTCATGGAACGTCTCCTCAATAAACGCCATGATCCGGTTACATTCCGCGTCCGTCCTATGATCCATCGCGCACACGCGCTGCACCAGATCCATCACCCACGCCACATTATTCGCAGGCAGGTGCAGCCACCTCTTCACCGGCCTCTCCGGCATTCGGCTCGCGTACGAACTCTTGCGCCGGCGCTGCTGCTGGCCCCTCTTCATCTCCTTCATCGTCAACCCCCCGGCAGTCGTTCCCGGGGGCGAAAGCAACGGGCTCCGCGGCGGGCTCGCAGCCGGACTGGCCCCCGGCGACACCGCAGGGCTGCGCACCGGACTCGCGCCGGGACTGCGCACCGGCGTCGCCGCCCCACCACCCTTCGGCGTCCCCACCACAGCCGGCATCCTCGGCGTCAACCGCAGCTCCGTCTCCGGATCGTACAACATATCCCACACACTCAGCCCCTCAAACCTCACCTCGCTCGTCGGACACCAAAACAGCCCCTTAAAATGCCGGCACGCCTCCCTCTCATCCTCCTGATTCGGCCTGCCCGGCGGCCTGCACCGCTTCGGCCGGAAATTCGACACCACCCCCTGCCTCACCTTCACCTGCGGCGCCTCACACAAATCCGCGATCGAATTCCGGTTCAGCACCCGCGCCAAACTCTGCGGCGTCTCCCCCGTCGCGCTAATCACCGTCGGATCCGCCCCAGCCTCCAGCAGATCCCGCACCATCGCCTTGTTCTCGTTCTTCACCGCGTGGTGCAGCGGCGTACAGTCCTCCGTATCCCTCAAATTCACATCCGCCTCCGCCGCCAACAGACTCGCCACCACCGCCGCGTGCTCAAACATCACGCCCGCATGCAGCGCCGTCTGCTCATCCCGGTCCTGCAGATCCACATCCGCGCCCGCCGCGATCAATATCCTCACAACCCCGTCGTGCCCCTCCGACGCCGCCTGGTGCAGCGGCGTGCAATACTCATTCGACAGACTGTCCACGTCTGCCCCCTGCTCAACCAGCATCCGCACAATCGCCTCCCGCCCATGCCGTGCCGCGACGCTCAAGGGCGTGAAATCGTTCGCGTTCTGCGCTTCGATGGAGACCATCCCCGTCTCCAACAACGCCATCACAACCCCCTCGTGCCCGCCCCTCGCCGCGTCATGCAGCGGCGTATCCCCCACCGCATCCCTCGTCGCCGGATTCGCCCCGGCCTCCAGCAACACCTCAACCACCGCCTCCATGCCCCGTCTCGCGCCAACGTGCAGCGCCGTCCCGCAGTCGCGATTCGGCGCGTCCACCACCGCGCCAGCCGCGATCAGGACCCTTGCGATCTCAGCGTGCCCGTTGCGCGCGGCCTCGTGCAGCGGCGTCTCGTCGAAGCTCTCCTCCGCGCGGACGTCGGCGCCCGCGGCGAGGAGGGTGGTGACGACCTCGAGGTGGCCATTTCGGCTCGCGAGGTGCAGGGGCGTGCATCTGTCCGCGTCGAGGGGGTCGACGATCGCGTCGGGCCCGGCGGTAGAGATGGCGGCGCGGACGATCTCGGCGCGGCCGAGGCGGGCGGCGTGGTGCAGGACGGTGCGGTTGTCTTCGTCGACGTAGCGGAGCACGGAGGGGAGGGAGGCGATGAGGTGGAGAGCTGGGGACGGCGGGTCCGGGGGCGATGTGGCGATTACTTCTATGAGTTGGATGTATGCTTTTCATCGTCAGTACAGCAGAGGAGGGGAGGTAGGGGAGTTTCGCTTGCCTTCTTTCATGGGAGAGTGGGAATCCATGGCTGCGGTTACAAAAAAGAGCGTCGCATAGATTCATGTGAGAGACCAGATTCAAAACAGAGCCAAATTGAGAAACAAAGGAAAGAGAATCATCCTGTATAAGTCGCCATCTCTCCTCATCTGAAAACCACCTCGCGCCGTCCCGCTGACAGTCATCGTGAAGCGGGTGACACTTACACGAGCGCACAATTACGGGACCTCATCCGACCACGAAAAAGCGCGGCGGAATGGGTCCTGGTCTTAAAATCCGACAAGTGCCGGCGCTGCCTCAAGAACCTCAGACGACGGACGCTCTCTGAGATCCAAGGCGATCGGTCATGCAGCCAGGCATTTGAGACATTTCGGGGTCGCGCCTCTCACGTGGGGAAATCACCATTGTCGGGGTCACATTTCGCAACCATTACGAATGACCTAGTAAAAACTTTTTTTTTGGTGTCAAAGCATTTCATCGTCCAACCATTACACATGACCATTTTACCTCATGTCTTCCCTCACTCACCCACCCACCACAAACGCCTCTCCCTTTCCAATCACCCCGGCTTACCGACCGACGCGGATCACTCCCGCCGCCACCAGCTTCTGGATCTTTGACCTGATTTCGGGGTTCTTCATGTGCTCCGTCAGCGCCGCCGGATCCGACTGCGCCTGCTGGAGGATGGACTGCATGATGGGGTCCTGCATGATGCTCATGATCTGTGCGAAAACTCGTTAGTATCCTTGTTACAGACGGAAGGAGTTTAAATCTCGACTGGCGGCTACTCACCTCGGGGTCCTTGGCCAGCCGCTCCCGCGTCTGGTCCTCAGTCTCGTTCTCCCGCGCCGAGTACATGGCGTTGAACGCCTTCTGCTGCTGCTGCTCAATCTCGCGCGCGTTGGCGCCCTTGTGGTGCTCGAGGTCGACCTTGGCCGCCTCGGTGCACGCGTCGACGCACTTGGAGTACTCGCGCATGCCGAAGAAGGCCTGTGCCTTGCGGATGTACGCGCGGATGAAGGTCGCGTCCTTCTTGATGGCCGTGTTGCAGTCCTCGACGGCGCTGGGGAACTCGAGCAGCTTGACGAACGCCGCGGCGCGGTTGCTGTAGCCGCGCGGGTCGTCCGGCGCGCGCTTGATCATCTCGCTGTACGCCGCCACCGCGCCCGGCCAGTCGCTCTCCTTGAACTTCTTGTTTCCCTCCTCGCGCGCCTCCTCGGCCTTGGCCGGGTCGATGTACGCGAGGCGCGACTGCTCCGTCTTGGTGCGCTCCGCGGCGCGCAACTTGGCGTTGACGTCGGGCGTGCGGTGCTCGGTGAGCGACTTCTTGTAGTTCTCGATGGCGAGGTCGAGGTTGCCCTGCTTCTCGTATGCGGTGCCGATGCGGGCGTACGACTTGGCGATCATCTTGAAGTCGGCGTAGATGGCGCGGCCCTCCTCGACGGCCTTGGTGCACGCCTCGATGGCCTTCTCGTAGTCGCCCTTCTCAAAGTAGGCGGCGCCCAGGTTGTTCAGGTAGGTGATGTCCTTGTGCAGCTCCCAGGCCTTGGTGTAGTGCTCGATGGCCTGATCGAAGTTGCGCTTCTTGTAGTTCTCGGTGCCCAGGGCCTTCTCCTTGTCGGCTGCCTCCTTGGCCTTCTTCTTCTCCAGGGCCTCCTCGTCCAGCTCTTCGGGCTCGGGTTCCGGCTCGGGGGTGGGCGCCTTCTTGGGGGCAGCGGGCTTCGACTGGGGAGCGGGGGCGTCGGGCATCTCGGTGTCCTTGGAGGCGCCGGGCATGTCGTCGGGCATGCCCATCTGCATGTCGACGCCCATGAGGACGCCGAGGACCTGCAGCATGCGGGGGTCGCTGAAAAGGTCGGGGGAGGCCTTGGGGTTCTCCTTCATCTGCTGGAGCTTGGCCATGAAGGTGGGGTCGGAGAGGAACGAGCTCGTCTTGGGGTTCGCGGCGAGCTTCTGGAGGAGCTGGGGGTCGTTGAACATGTTGCCGAGGCCGAGACCCGGGTCTCCGGCGTCTGTTGTCGTTAGCTTCTCGAAAGGTAGCAGGTCATATAGGTAAGAACATACCACCACCAGCTTCCGCCTTCATGGCCTTCTGCACAGCGGCGAGATCCTTCTTCAGGCCGGCATTGTTGGGGTCGACCTTGAGTCCCTCCTCGTAGGCGTCGTTGGCAGCGAGCAGGTCGCCCAGGCCGTAGTAGGCGGTTCCCTTGCGTCCCCAGCCCTTGGGCCAGTCGGGCTTGATCTCTGTCGTCTTGTTCGCGTCGTCCAGCGCCTTTTGCCAGTCCTTCTTGGAGGCGTAAGCGGCCGAACGGTTGCTGTAGAGGATGTGGTTCTCGGGTTGGAGGGCGATGGCCTCGGTGAACTTGGCGCTGCACAGTTTCTTGTCAGCTCTGAATTTCGTCTCCCATGTCGAATGCTCCGAGTTACTTACACAGCCTCGTCAAAGTTCTTCTCGGCAATGGCCTTGTTGCCGAGAGCCTTGAGCTCGTCTGCGGAAGCCATGGCTGATGTGTGTTTGTTTTCGTGCTATGCCTTGGGAATGAACGTTTCGAAAATTAGAGAACAAAAAAACAGCAGCTTGTAATTACAGTCGCGGGTATGTTCGTCGAAAGGGGGGTATTTGTGAGGGTTTCTAATCGTGGTGAGAAGAAGATGCAGAGGGAGAAGACCAAGATTTCAGGCCGCGGGGTTCAGTCAGGCAAGGCGGGACGAAAGGCAGAAAGAAAACAGAGCCCCAGAACAGGCCCAAAAGCTCACCACCCGAGTGCCTTCTAGCTGTTTCGATGGTTGGACCGGCGGCCGGTCCTGATTGGGTGGGAGCGGCCGGGGTGGCTGGCCAGTGCGGGTGGTGGGGTTCAAGGCTGAGCACAGCTCGCCCTGCCAAAGCGAACCAACTGGGAAGTTACCCCTCACCCCCCTCACCTTGCCTTGAACCTACCTCTCACCTCGGTGTGCTGGACTGACATCTCGGTGAGCATGCAGTTTAGGCAGGTGTAAGGTGAGGAAGGTGACCAGGGGACTTCGGACGACATGCGCCTTTCGTCTGCGACCGAGCGCAATGTCAGCACTACTGCACCGCACACCGCATTCAGACGGGATTTGACGCGACGCGGTGTGCTTATAAGCAAGGCTAAGTATCCCTTTTCCTCAAAGCCTACACTGCAAACCCTTCGCACTAACATCGTGACATCCTCACTTACACACACTCCAAAATGGCTTCACCACCAACCCCCGAGGTCATCCTCTACGACCTCGCCTGCACCAAAAACACCTGCTTCTCCCCCGCCGTCTGGCGCATCCGCCTCGTCCTCAACTACAAACGCATCCCCTACCGCACCGTCTTCCTCGAGTTCCCCGACATCGAGCCCACCCTGCAATCCCTTGGCATCCCGCCGTACCCCCAGGGCAAGCACAAGTACACCGTCCCCGCCATCCTCCACGTCCCCTCAGACACGCACATCATGGACTCGCTCCCCATCGCCAAGTTCCTCGAAGAGACCTACCCTTCCCCGGCGCTGCCGCAGTCCACCCCCCGCGACGCCGAGATCATCGCCAAGCTGCGCGACGTCGCGGGCCCGATTGCGTTCGCGTCGGTGATGCCCCGCGAGCCGGGCATGCTCTCGCCCCGCGCGGCGGAGTACTTCCGCCGGAGCAGGGAGGCCGGGCTCGGGGGCAAGACGCTGGAAGATGTGCTGGCGGGAGAGGAGGGTGTGTGGGAGAAGGCGCAGGAGGGGCTGCGGGAGTTTGATGAGTTGGTAAAGGAGGTTCGGGGCGGGAAGGCGTTTGTGGGCGGGGATGAGCCGAGTTTGACGGACTTTTTCATTGCGGGAGGGTTGCAGTCGCTAAGGACGGTGGACGAGGGGTTGTTTGAGAGGTATACCAAGTGGGAGAATCTCAAGGGGATTTATGAGGCGTGTGTGCCTTGGATGGACAAGAAGGATTGAGCTGGCGAGGAAATTGTGGCACAGCGATGTGAGTGGTGAGTAGTCTTTGATATCAGAATATAGACATATTCGATTTTCCTCAACCGAATCGACTTCTTGTGGTCTACTTGTCCCTAATCATATTGTCTTGCTAAAAACACTCGCGACTTTGATCGTACTTGTTTGACGCAAGCCCTGATATGTTACCCTCTTCATGCCAGGCCGTTCTCTCTTACCTCCATCATCACCACTTCACTCCTCCTTCTTCGCCAACGCAACAACACTAAACTCCAAATTCCCATCCGCAAACCCAATAAACCGCTTCACCCCCCTCTCCAACGCCCCCTCGCTCAACATATCCTCCCCCTCCCCCAACACCCCCCGATCCACAGGCCCATCGCTGCCCCCCTCCAGCTCCCACAAATGCCCATCCTTCCCCCTCACAAACGCAATAAAATGATAGCCCGGCTTCTCCTCCGCCGGCGGCACATACGTATCCCCCCTTCTCGCCGCCTTCATATGCGCCTCCTCCAGCTCCTCGCTCTCGTACAACACCGCCGCCCTCTCCTCCCATCCCAACGGCTCCGCCTTCTCCAACAACCGATCCATCAAACTGCCCCGGGTGACAAACTCCCGCGCCTCCCCGTTGGCGACTGCATGAATCAGAGCGTACAGCCCGCACGCGTTGCCGATCGTCTGGCGGAACCATGTCACGGGCTCGCCGGGGCCGGAGCCGGCATAGGTGACCCCGTCGTGCGCGAGGCGGGTGCCGTCCTGCGCGCGGACCTGGTGGTACATGGGCGAGGGCGTGATGAATATGAGCGCGAGGGCGGGGCGCGGGATGAGGGACAAGAGGGACGGTTCGTCGAGGGAGTAGACGTCGTAGAAGCCGAGTTCGGGGGAGATGCCTAGGTCGTGGATGAGCGGGGTGAAGACGTCCGGGTTGTTTTCGAGGGGGATGAAGGTCTTTTTGCCGCTGGGGCTGAAGTACACTCCTTCGGCGGGCATGATGGGCTTTTTTGGGGTCGATGGTGGTTTTGATGGGTTTGTGGTGATTCGGTGGAATTGGTGCAGATGGCGATTTGCTTGTGGTTGTGAGAAGGAATAGCTCTGGATTAGGTTGCGTTGGCGGTGAGTTGAGGTGAGGTGCGTTTGACTTACAACAGGCAGGAAGGAGTACGCAAACCGTCCGGTGCCTGCCTGCCATGTCGGGGCGCACTCTGATTCGTCCGTACCATCAGATTTGGCAATTCAAACGTAAAGCCCGACAATGCGACGTGCTCGGTCTTGGATCTTTTGTTTCTCAGTTGGCGGCATCTGGCAGGTCTACAATGAAACATTAAGGGTAGCGTTGTCTGCAGTCGTTGTTTAAGATGCTCAAGAGCTACTAGTTTATCGGACGTCTTCACTGCTGCGGTTCATCAGTTATGGCCTGCGTTTTCTGCAGAGTACTTGCTCAGACCTTCCTTGGATTCCAGGTTATCAAATGAGCCCTGAAAAAGATCACCACACGCTGTCTACCAGGAAATGAATGCTTGGGGTCCAGATGCAGATTGAAGAATCATCTTCACCAGGCAGACTCCCGTTCAAGACCCACCACCCCGGCCATCGAGCCAAGCTTCCATTGGACTTCCCCAGGCTTCCAGGGACGTCCCGAAGCTCTTCGGACATCGGCAGGTCTGCAAGGTCCGAAAGCCCCGGTCGACGTGCCATTGCTCCGTAATCATCAGGCCGCCCGTCCAATCGAAGCCGTCTCGGCTCCCCATCCCGTCGGATGTCATGATCCCACAGCGGCATTAGCGGGAGCTCCCCAGGTGAAACCGCGCCAGAGCTCCCTGCAAGTCACCCCAGCAATGGCTGCACGGGCCAATGAGGACATGCCTTTTAATCAGCCAACTTTCCTCGACCCCCCGACGGTTCCTCAGAAGCTCGCTGGAACACTGGAACAAGCTCCGAAGACGTGCAGCTCTGCCTCTGTCACGCAACACCACTCCAAGGGGCAAGGACGTCACCGAATCGTACCACTTTTGTCGCCGTATACCACCGCCCTCCCTCGCCGCACTCCGGGCCGTCTGGCATCTTTCAAAATGGCCGGATATCTCTTGCTTGTGATCCCAAGCATCCTCATGAGCTTGCTCTTGTCGAGATCACCATTCATGATGACCACTACACCGCAGACGACGAAGCCATGGGCTGATGGGCCTATGAAGCTCATCCCCACGCCGCAATACGTAACCAAGAAGGTTAGCCACGGTCCCGGAGATTTGGATGCCATTGGCCCCACTGAAGAAGCTTCGACTGACAGAGCACTGAACAGACCGACCTCTTCACGACCGGTGCGACGCACATGTGCTTGCTGCACAACTCGATCCTCCGTGGATACAACTCCATCTACCACCAAGCCCCATTGATCCAGGAGGCCGACAAGGCAGACTTTGTGGGATACTCCCAGGCCTGGTTCAAGTTTGTCAAGTCGCACCACGATGACGAGGAGGAATCTCTCTTTACAAAGGTCGAGGACCTGTTGAATGACAAGAACGTCTTTGCCGAGACGCACAAGGAGCATGGTACGTGCCTGGTATTAGCAAGTGACCGATGTTATCACTAACCAAAGTACAGAATCTTTCCTTGGTGGCCTCGCCGACTTCAACACCTACCTCTCGTCATTGTCCTCGCCCTCCGACTTCTCCGGCGCCAAGCTCCTCGACATCATGAAGGGCTTCCAGGAGCCGTTCGAGAACCACTTCCACAGCGAGATCAGCACCATCGCCGGCCTAGCGGAGCACCCGAATGCGCCGAAGGAGGGGACACCGGAGGCGGCGAACGCGAGCTTGACGTTCAAGACGTGGGGCAAGAGCACGGTGACCAAGGCCGGCACGGCGGATGTCGTCCCGTTCTTCCTGCTCAACCTGGACCGGACGGTGGAGGACGGGTTGTGGGCGAACTGGCCGCCCATGCCGGCGCCGATCAAGTGGGGACTCATCAATATCGCCGGCGCATGGCACTGGGGTTGGTGGAAGTTTGCCAGCTGCGACGCGTCGGGACAGCCGAGGGAGCTGTACGCATTGCAGAATGTGTCGGCGGACGACAAGGCGAAGGCCGAGCTCTAAGGCCTGGTGAAGAAAATGGTTCATGTTCAATCAAGGGTCGGCGTTGGCGGGAGTTCAGGACCTGGGGATCCATTACTTGTAAGAGAAATATTGCAGCGCGCAGAAAAGAGTCAGATTCTTCATTAAACTTGTCAGTCGGGATGTCTCGTCGAAAGGCCAGGATCCACGTCCGAGCTCGCCCGGGGAGAACGAACAGGGCGCTCGGCGGTGGTAGCACCACCCGGCAGCAGGCCGTACGATCGGCGGCGGGCGCGATGAGATGAGAAAGGGCGAAAGTGACCCCGCGAAATTTGCCAGTTGGACGCTAGAAATCGAATATGCATCAATATGCATCAGGACCCTGTCTGCCATTTCCCCCCACCGTTAGCCCGAACCTTGATCTCACCGATGTTCTTTTCATAGCAAGAGACATGCAGGACGCAGGCCAAGAGTGAACACGACGGATGGACTTCGCTCGCTGAGGGATTGGCGGCGGCGATGGTGATGCCCAGCGATGAGGCGCCTACCAACGGAAGAGCTTCACGCGATAGAGAGGCGAGGCGAGCTGCAATCTAATGCGACGCAACCCCGACGGGAGATGCAGACCGCAGGCGCAGATGCACGGCGCCGGGGTGGCGGAACCCTCGTCTGGCCTCCCAATGGCCGAGAGACGCCGCTGAATGGGGCTCTGTACGGTGTTGTGTGGACGAGATCGGATGTCGACCCTCGTTGGTCTCGTCCAGCGATGCAAAAACATGTGAGGCCGCGTTGGAGCAGCGTTCGAGGCCGAGAGCCTTCGCAAATGTTCTCAAAATCTGCCAGGGTCGACGGAAGGCGTCGTCGGCCTTCTTGGCAGATTCGGTTCCAACAGACGAGACTCTCTCGGTACCCAACGACAGTCCTTCAACGAGCGCGATGGCAGCGAGTTACGAAAACCGACCGTGTCTCTGGTGACGTCCGACAAGCAGAGGTCTCGTCGCACTCGGCAGACATGTCCGACGATGGGCGTACAGCGGGTTCGAGCTGAAAGTTCACCGCATTCTGGGACGTGGGTGAATCCGGGAAGGCTGTCTTGGCCGCGTGTTGCAGGGCATCTCGACCTTCTTTTTCGTGATGATCAGCCCGGCGCTGGCAAGGGCCAGATCCCTGAGAAGGGACATCGGGCGTGCATCGTGCGGTCCACCTGGTGGCCGCTCATCAGCGCTACTGCGTTTGTGCCTGTTGCGAGCAAGTAATTCGACTGGCCTGGTCGTCTTTTCCATGCATTTGCAGGTGATTTGCAGCTACGAGATGGAACTTGGCCGTTGTACGAAGGTCGGTAAGAAGGTACAGGACGCATAGGCCAGCCGGGCCTACTAGCGGCGCTGCAGGGCTCAGCAGATGGCGGGAGCCAACGAGCGAGACATGGGGAGAAGATGAAGCCACTCACACTAGCAAAAGTCAAGCTCGAGGTGAGGTGTCGTGCAGAAAGTCGGACGTGGGGTGGAGAGGCAACGCGATTGCTGCTGGGGGGTTTTGGGGGCAAAGTCGAAAAGTGCAAACTGCAAACTGCAATTGGACATTTGGCTGGGCAGTAAACTTGCTCAAACGCTCTCAGAATGCGTGAGGCAGAAGGAGCGATAGCGCTTTCTGGCCTTGGCGCCTGATCCCACCTGCGCCTTCCGGAACATACGATAACGCTGACGGCAGGAAGGTTCTGTCTCTCCATTGTTCCTTCCTCTCATGAAAACCAACTTCAATGAAGAAAGGAAACAACGGAAAAACTCTCTCAAAAAGTTTGATTCGTCCATTCCGAGGCCATCGTTTTTTTCTTGCCCCCAACTTTGGCTAAACTTGGGTGTGGAGCCTCTCATCTGATAGCAGCCAGCCAGTCCCTTGAGTCAATCGCATGGTTCCGTTTACACCGGTGGTGGCCGCGATCTCAATCCCAGTCCCAGGCTGCCCCCGTACCTCCCCTACCCACCGAATCTTACATGCTCTTGCCAAGACCTGCACCCTTGGATCCTTGATGTCTTTCGGGAAGGAATCCAGCGCATGTGGGGACGTACGAAGTCTGTCTCTGTCCCTTCATCGGTCTTAGGAAAGAGGCTTGATGATCCCCTATGCACCTTGTGGTCTGCGTCCATTTAAACTCTCTTCGATCCGCCATTTTAAGACCTGTTCTCTTTTCTTCTCCGGCTCTCTATCACATCGATCCGACTGCAACAAGGCATACCCTGCTAGTATCGATCCGAGATCAAAGTCTCCGCTTTTTGGACGTTCATCTCTGATATTCGAGTATCTCAACAACAATCCAACATTGATCCAACCTTCCACGACCACCGAGTCGATAGAACATCAAGATGGACGGCATGAGTATGGCCACCAGCACAACCGCCATGACTGCCACTGGCACCATGACGGGTATGGCAGCTGCAACTAGCACCAAAGCTGCCATGTCTGGCATGGGAAGCAGCGGTTGCAAGATTTCTGTAAGTCACCGTCTCCACTCAGCATCATCACCAACATTGTCAACTCGGAAATGGAATATCACACGCCCAAAACATCGACGACTAACTTATTTAAAAAGATGCTGTGGAACTGGAACACGATAGGTGAAAAAAAATCTCTCTAGCCAAAATTATCGCAAAATTTTGCTAACATGCTATCACAGGGAGTTGCTACATTGCTTCCTCATGGAAGATCACCTCCAACGGAATGTTTGCCGGATCTTGCATTGGAGTCCTTCTCCTCACGATGTCCCTCGAGATGCTCCGCCGCGCCGTCAAGGAGTACGACAGATACCTGATCCGCAACCACCAGGCTCGCTGGGCCGACGCTGGCTCCAGCGTTCCCAGCTCCGAGAACGCCGGTGACCACACCAAAGGCCCATCCACCACTGTTGCTGCCGCCAACGGGACCGGCATCCCTCCCTTTCGACCCAACATTCTCCAGCAGGCCATCCGAGCTCTCCTGCACATGGTTCAGTTCGCTGTTGCCTACTTTATCATGCTGTAAGCTTGTTCCCCGATATCACTCTATCTTCCGGCATCACTGACTCTTCCCTTAGCCTCGCCATGTACTACAACGGATACATCATCATCTGCATCTTCCTCGGCTCCTACATCGGCTCTTTCATCTTCCAGTGGGAGACGCTCTATGACGGACCAACCTCTGCCGCCAAGGAGGCTACGGTTTGCTGCGGTTGAGCACACACGATGGAAGCAAGGTGCTATCGATTGGGGAAAGGGGATCCCCAGACATGGAGTTGAATAATACTATACCCGGACAACTACGCGCTGTCCTGTTTGTTTCAATCCGTTAATTCAGGAACGACATTAATACCAAGAACCTCTCCCATTGCCATACGATGTTGATACAATCTCGACGTTTGCTAGGATTGAAATGTTATAAGTACGCTGCCTTCGCGACTATCTCTGCCACCGCAAAATTGTGTAGGACTTGCCATCTCGTTCGTTATGACCTATGGCTGCCAAATCCATAAGCCCATGGGCTTGGGAGAAGAGACGTTGCCAGAACCTCCAGGTCTAACCCCTTGGGCTCCATCCGCCATCTCATCTGTTTATAAATCATATGTTCGAATACGTCGCGAATGAACAAGAGGCTGCCGTGCGGTCTCAAAGAAACGCAAGCTCACACAATTGCGCAACCATGCGTACCACGGGGGCTTATGCCTATGCTTGGCTTCCAGCCGCCAGGTTAAGAGTGACAAATTGCTGTGTCTTTTGAAGAATACTGTTCCGCTGGGCGCTCTGAATAGGCTGTACTATCTTGAGAAGCTGAGCTTGCGGTTTGGTTCTAGCAGTGTGTTGACGAGGAACGACGCCTGAAGAGCCACTCCTTACACCACATTCGCAGGACAGGCTCACCGCTGAGGATAACGAGGAACGACGCCTGAAGAGCCACTCCTTACACCACATTCGCAGGACAGGCTCACCGCTGAGGATAGCGAGGAACGAGAGAGGAGAAACGCGGATACTTCGGAGACTCGAGGATACGCTTTGTATATTACTGGCTAAGCAGAAGATATAACGTTTATAGCAGGACTTTGAACGAAGCCCCGCGCCATATTGGCCCAGAGGTTGTAATGTCCACTAAGAGCTCAGAGGGATGCTTGGGAATTGAAAGTCCCAAATAGTGTTGCGGTCCGAGAAGACCATTCCTCTCTGGGGTCAAGCTCAGGCGATGCACTGGCTTTTCCCTTTGTGATTTAATGTTTTTAATATCCATGATAAGTCGAATTGACGTGGTTGGGCATGCGTGGGACTAAATATAAGCGGTCAATCAGGGTGGGCAGGTATACTATTCCCTAGAAGGGAAGTTCGGGGTATCTTGTTTAAGGCCTTTTGATGTCTTAGCCTCCTACACTAGTCGCACAAATGAAGCCGACATCCACCAATGTCAGACTACGTTTGGGACATTGAAGTGTTCAAGCACATGTGAAGGTAAATTTAAGATTGACAAGGCTACTAGCGGTCTCAAACTGCAAAGATCAGATTCCTCAGATGTTGGTGAGTAGTTGCCTAGCATTCCTCAATGGAAGTATCTCCAGTTGCGCAATGTGCCGCCTTCTTCGTTTTAGTGACTCAACCTCGATGACGGTGCAAACACTTCATACTTGCTTTATACATATCCGAAAAGACAGCACGGTCACAAAGACGTCACTAGACCAATTGCATGTAGCCACCTCCCTGCGCATCCAAGTCTGAGTGGCTTACACCGGCACGGAATATCTGGAACATCGTACGTGACTGATTCAACACCAAACGTCTCGCGGCTACGTGGAATCGGAAACGGAAATCTATCCAATCTCTGCTAATCCAAAGTCTTCTCATCATTGAAAGTAACCATCAATACTGGGCATTCGTGCAATATTCAAACTTGCCTCCTTACTCTTCGCCTTTTCCGCTATTCATCTGCCAGTTTCAACAGCATGATCAACAACACTATTTCCTCGCAACGCCTCTCTGATGGCGCCATTGATCCCGGCCCTGGGCTCCACCATTGCTCTTCCAGCGATCATGCATCTCTGGCTGCGAAGGAAGATGCGAGGCCCTCGACAACAACACTCGCATGTCCCAGTAACAATGACACGCGGCTGGATCACCAAAAAGAAGGCCACGCCTCAGAGAATGACCGGCTGCTCAACGATACAGACACACAAACTCTCCATGCATGTTCTGGTGGACCATCATTTGTCTCCGGCGAGCCGGGCACTTCAACGAAAAAGGTTGGAGAAATGGAGAGCGACTCTCGTTCAACCGACACCGCAACCTGGCGGCCGTTTTGGCTGAGGCCGATCATTCTTGGTACTTTCGGAGGATCTATGGTGATGATCATGGTTGCGCTTTCGGTCATGATGGTGCACTCAAACAAGAACCAAGGTCTTGGCACCTTTAAGCCAGGCTCTGAGTTTGTGTGGCGATTTGCATCAACTGGAGGTGAGATTCACGCATGCCCAACATCGAAGGTTCAAGATGAAGACCAAAGTACTGACTATGACTTCTCAGTACTCACAATTGTTGCTGGCCTTTGGGCGAGAGTAGAGTTGCAGGCTGGGCGATATACGCCATGGATGAATCTATATCATCGCAGGACTATGAGCCATGAATCCTACCGAATTGACTATACGTCAATGAATTCAGTCAAGCTGATTACTCTCTCTTTTCAGCGGAAAGATTACTTGGTTTTCCTGGTAACCATAGTAGCTATTCTACTCAAAATTCAGATTGTGCTCGTACCGGGTCTTTATCAGCTGGACCAAGCTCGGGTTATAGAATCTGTCGACCTTCACATTCTTGACGCTTTCCAGAAACCCGACAACCACTCAGATCAATATCTGTATGAGGGAGATACGAGCGTGTTCTATCTGTCGAGGGCCCTGCACAACTTCAATATGTCCTACCCTTTCGGCGTCACGCAGAACATTTCATATCAGCGATTCGAACCAAGAGGAAGCCCCACAACGCCCATTAAAGTGGTTGTGGACGCAGCCTTTCCAGAAATACAGTGTTTGAAACTACGAGCTTACTTAGTCTATCAAGTGCAACCAATTAAAAGACAGGCTTCAGGAAACCCCCAATTCGATCTCGACTTATCTCTGGACTTCGAGGGCTGTCAGAACGTCTCTCTTCGGATTTCCAAAGTCTCTACTCCTGGAGTAGGGAGAATCGCCGAAAGCTGGCAGATAGACTCTACTCTTACCCCTGCACGCCCCTGTCAAAACCTTCCGCAACAGGGTCGACAATTCATCTACTTTGCAGGAATGATTGGACAGTCTCCTAGCAATTCATCACGCCCAGACATCGTCAATGCTACGGCGATCATCTGCACGTCTCTTATCAGGCTCTCGAAAGTTCAAGTCATGGACGACGGGATCAACCCCATGGTCGATTCGGTGTCTCAAGATTTTGAAATGCCCTCCGACGTGGACATGTGGGCTATGCTTACTGAGAGTATCCCGATGGCATACAGATGGCGTGCGATAAAAAAAGGGCCCCGATTTTATGGGCCTACTGAGGTGTGGGAAATATTCAACGAAACTGCTGTCGACAACAACAGTAGTTCCCTGAACACCAACCAGTTGATGTACGAATCAGTAGTTGGTTTGGCAAGTCGTATGGGTCCATTAATTGCCCATTATCAACTGTGGGATCATCGGCCTAGCTTTCGCTCAGGGGAAAGACTGATTGACGTCGAAAGACTGATCATCAATCAAACCGTGGCTTTTTGGATCCTTGCTTTATCTGCAACCGCTTTAACCGTTTTGACCTTCAGCCTTGTTCGATACAATCACAAGACCCTCATCTGGCACAGGGACCCAGCTACCTTTTTAGGTAGCTTGATATACTTCCGCAACCAAGGTGAACTGGTGCGCCGAACTCAAGATGCTCAGGGTGACAAAGAGGTCTCCCAACCTTGGTCAAAACCTGACTTCTTACCATATGCTTTGAGAAAAAGTGTGCGGCTCATCTTCACTTTCGTTGTTTTTGGTCTCATCATTGCACTACTTTTCAGCTTGCAAACATCCAGCACACAAGATGGTGTCACAACCATGAGAGGCCATTGGTATTTATTGTGGACATCGCTGCCGGCTTTAGTAGCCCTTGGGGTAAATTTGTACGTCACGTCGTACGACACAGCTCTACGAAGACTTTCTACCGTCTACGCTATTTCCAGAAAGGAAAGCTCGGCTGAGGAGCTGGACGTTTCGCTCCTAGATATGCTGGGGGCGAGTGCGTTTATTAAGTCCATGAAAATGGCTATTTGGCCAATCACGGTCTCGCAGTCATTGGCCATCGTTTGTGCCTTTATAACAACTATTGCATGTGTCCTGTTTACAGTCGAGTCTGACCCTCGGCCGACTGAAATCAAGTTGGCACAGAAGAGCTGGCTCGGCGACAAATCATTGAACGACCCAAGCTACATTGTTAGAAGACAAGAGATTGGTTGTCTCTTGCTTAGACGAGGAGAGACCAACTTGACGTATCCGGCAGACACATTCGACAACCTATTATTTCCCCGTGTTGGCAGCATCCCGGAATCTTTCATGGATAACGATAAAAACATTACAGTTGAACTCGAAGTCCCAGCAGTAAGATTGCGTCCGAGTTGCCACAGGATAGTTGTTGAAGACCAGAACATGACTATCGAAAACAGGACGGTACCGATCCCCCAATCACATCTCGTACCAATGACAACAATAGTATTCAGAACTTTTTATACTGCTTACACGAACGTGTCTTTTACCTGTCCCAATGGGACTACAATTGATACCGAAGTCAGCTTCATTCTGGGGGATGATCTTAATCCCGGAAATCAATCCTATTTCGCGTCGACCATCTACGGTTACAAGAAGGGGATGTCTGGCCACATTGATTACGGCTGCCACAAGCCGAATGACACCAAGTCTGTTTCTGTCGCGTCGATCTGGCGGACTTACGCATGGGGGCAGTGGAATATCAATCGACAAACCTTTGATCATTTGAGTATCTGGAAGTGTCAGTACTCGTGGGTCAAAACCATGGTAGCTGTGGACATGATGGTGGTCAACGGCGAGCTTCTCTTAAACCCGAATTTTCCTCCACGTCCCGACGAGTCAACCACGACGGCATTGCACCCACCTTTCAGGATGCCACTATACGACGCACCAGCAGACGACATTGAGGGTTACCACGCACACCCTCGCATTGGACTCGGCAATCTAACCACGGGTCACGGGGTAACAGACGATATCTTCAGAGTGCTTATTCAGCCGTTTGGGAAAATTCCTTTCGAAGGCTTTGGAGATCCCAAACAGGAACAAGCTATCTTGGAAAACCTGCACAACAATCGAGGATTAATGAGCGCACAAATCGCTAACCTGGAAAACCGTATTGACATTGAAGAAGATTTCCCTCAATTGCCTATCCCATCCGACAGCCTATCTCAGATTGATGCGTCCATCTTCGACCACAGTAGACGACGACTCGTCCAGAACCAGACAGCAACGTACTTTCTCGTCGGAATTCTTGGAATGGTTGCGATTGCGCACTTATCAACCCTGCTTTCTGCGATCACAAGACGCCTGTTGGGCTGGCGCAGAAGCTTGCTAGACATGGACCTCGAAGGTCTTGCCCCAGAAAACTTCACCAGTGTCTACATGACTTCTGCCCTCCTCATGTCTTCCAATGCAATACAGCACATGCCTTCTCAGCCTCTCTCTAAAGTCGATACCCTGGAACAGCTACGAGGACTCAGATTTCGACTGGGCTGGTTTTATAGAGAGAGCGATCAAACAAAGCACCTCACTATTGGCGTACTGAACGACGAGAGGTACAGCTTTCTAGGCACCAAAAAAGATCTTGGAGGTGAATATTCGAACGATCAGAGAAGTTCGGTTGGTTCGTAGGACCAAGGTCTGTATTTCATCTCATACCACTGTGCCCTGACAGTATCTAGTCAGCAAAACAGGCGGACAATGGCGCATCGCAGTTCCTGCCAACGTACGGGCATGCGTATGAACCTTTTCTTTGCTCTTGCGATTCATTATGGCTTATTCCCATCTTGTTTGCATCTTTTTGTCTGGCCTGTCCTGTTTTGTATCCTGATCTTTATATACGAAGCTTGTGCTGCAATTGGCGGGCTGCATGCGTTTTCGGGTATTTGGGGCCCGTTGAGTGGGAGATGATAAATCTCAGCACCTTAATACTGATACGACGTGGCGCGAGTGTTGGACAGGGAACAGTCTCATTTTAATCTATACTGTTTGCTTCATCGAGTGTTGAAAATTAACGTGCCGCCGTCTTAAGACCGCAATGCCATAAGTTGACTGCACGATTTGTTCGTATTCAACTACAAACCGCTACAGCCAAACAGATCCCTAATAACACCGTGGTTGGCTCTTTATGTCTAAGTTAGGTCGAACATTGGCTTTATGATAATCGTTTTTTTCTTCTTTTACTTTCATGGGGGGAGGTTTCACGGCCCGTCCTCAAGAGGACAAATATCCCATCGCACACGGCAACGATCCCCGTAAGGAGTTTTGCTGTCCGGGCGGATACCCCACTTATATCACCCAATCAGACTACGTAGCTCAATCGCACAGCCAATCGCATAACACAACGTCGCTACGCCCAGTTATTGATCGCGCGCAGTTACTGATCGCGCGCAGTTATTCAACTACATAAAGTCGTTAGTTACGCGCGAAGTCGTTAGTTACGCGCGAAGTCGTTAGTTGCGCGTCGTTGTGAAGGAAGCAATTGATCGTGGGCGGGCGTGGGCCTATGAGATTGCGCGAATCACTGAAAAGTGGGGATCCACCCGGATAGCCAGAAGTATCCGCCCGGATAGCAAAACTCCCCGTAAGGGGCACCAAACAAGCTGTCCGCCGAATGCATTGTCAGACGGCCCGCATCAGAACACACCGTCAGCCCACGCTGACTGTTTCACTTTGTCAGCATCTCACCTCTCTTTCCATTATTCAACATGACATACGAGGCTTTTGATAACTTTATGCTTATCAGACCCATCCGCAAAGTGGTACACGCTTTTCGGGGCAACTTCGTCTGCCAAAGCGTGAAAGCCCGCGCCCGCAAATCGCGTCTGCCATCTGAGATTCATCATGAATGAAGGCGCAGCCGTTTGACGCATCATCAACCACAACGCGTCCGACACCATTCATATATAACCTCATCGACAAGACGCCTCGTACTTCGGCGCCAAGGCGGCTTCACTCGAACGGCGTTTTCGCTAAATCCCGTTCACAGACCGCTGGGCGAAGGATTCCAGGGCGCTGCACCCCCTGCTCTACTGCTTATGGCAGGAATCTGCACTGGCGGGATTAGCGTGATTTTCGCCTGCACAGCCCTGTGAGCAGGGATCGGGGTTTTGCCCAGCCTCTGAAAACTCCGGTCGAACGTCAGCGTGGTGGCAGTAAAAAGGGTGATACGAAGTACTCTTACCTCAGCCTGTTAAGCTTAAGTGTTTCTTACATTACGAAGCCTGCTGGTGTCTTTTTCGGCTGGCAGGCTCCTTTATTAGACGTCCAGATCTCACCTCCCGTTGCCACAAGCTTCACACGTGGATCAACGAGGAATCGACGGCGGACGGGAATTTGAAAACTTCCCGGCTCATCTTCAAAGCGACCGTCGTTCAATAGAGGCCTGACGGGTATCTCCTGCAGAGAAGGTCAAGATGTCTACGGCCTCATCTCCAGAGCCATCGACGGGCTCTACTCCGGATCGCCCCCGGGTGCCGTCGGTAGCCAGATGGGGTGCCGCTTGCGCTCCGTGTGCGACGGCGAAAGCAAAGTGCCTCCGATCGAACAGCACGCCTGGGTCGAAGTGTGATAGGTATGTTCGATTTCCTCTCAGTGCGAGTATGTCGACCGGTCAGTTCCCTGTGAAGGGAACGGACATTTGCCGAGAACCCCTGGTCCGGAACCACTTGCCGCACCAAGCCGGAAGCCCCGTACGAAGCCACAGTAGGAGAGGTTGCCAGTTTGGGACCGCCGTCCCTTTATGATAGGATGGATTTCAGGTTATTCAGTCACTCCAAGGGACAGTCAACTGACGTGTTGGTGCCCATGGCGCCTGAGCAGGTGCGATAGGCTCTACAAGAATTGTACAGAACAGGTACACAAGCCACGGAAGAAGAGGCAGAGCAAACCTTCGTAAGTTGAGTCCTTTTAAAAGCACTTGCCAGTCCCCAAACTATCAGCATTTTAATCACTCCGATCTTGTCATGGATGTACATGTACCATTTGCTTCTTAGGCGAGCCGATCTATCATGTTTCTAACATCGACATGACAGTAAAACCAGGCAGCTTGAAGAGCGACTAAACCGCCTCGTAACCTCCTTGAGAGTGACAGGCAATGTCTCTGGCCTCCCCAAACACCCTGAGGGTGATCCGCCTAGACGTCCCCTCGTGATACCGAACCATGACACAGCACTTCCTCCCGGCCATCCGGACTTCTTGACACAGTGCCGCTCATCGCCTTGGCAGCCATCTAGCAACATAGATGCAGGCCCTGTTCAGATACCTGAGATATACAACTGCTTCGTGCCGCCAACATGCATATGTCGTGCTGAACCAGGCGAGGCCCCTGGACCCCCGGACACGGACGATAACCTGCTGGCCATCTACCGAGACGAGATGGCGCCACACTTCCCGTTTGTGATCATACCCACAGGAGTGACAGCAAGCACGCTCAATGCAACACGACCTTTCCTAATGGCGTCTATTCGCATGGTCGCATCTATTCGGAGTCCAAGGTCGATGCGCGGGCAGATGTATCGCCTCCTCACCTATATTGCTGACCACATGGTCCTGAGATGTGAGAGATCGATGGATCTTCTGCTGGGTCTAGTTGTCATCCTTGGATGGTTTCACCACCACTGTATTGCGCATGCTCAGTTTGACATGCTCGTCTCACAGGCAGCTTGTCTTCTTGGAGAGTTGGGTTTGAAGCGTGGCCCTAGCCTGACAGAGCGGACGAGACTTATCGTCATGCGGCCTTGCGAGCTGAAGCAGCGAACGAATGAAGAGAGGAGACTGCTGTTGGCGGTTTGGTACCTCAGCTCATCGTAAGTCTCTGAATTTTCACTTGCTAGTCAGGATTATTAACCATTTGCAGTGTCTCCTTAGACGTCCAGCAAATCGACCCCATGAGGTTCTCGGCATATATGGAGCAATGCTTGCGCGAACTTGACGAAGCCATGGAGTTCGAGTCAGACATTCACGTCATCTATATTGTCAGAGTTCAGCGCTTAGCAGAGAGAATATCCCAGATTCGGGCAAACGAAGACTGGGATGGGGGCTTGGGACTTCCAAAGGCCCCGATCTCAGCTTATGCATCCAGCTTCCAGGCCGAGCTGGACAAGCTTGTAGACAATATGCCTCCGATTCTGGAAGATAAATGCAAGTATTCTAAGCCACTACATGCAGACTGTTACGCTAACGAACGTCAGATTTCCTAAAAGTCCAAATGGCCACTGCACGGCTCCGGCTGTACGAGCCACCAAAGATCGACGCCGAACTCCTTGCCTCCCTCTCAAATTCCCTCAGGTCCCTCACTTCAGGTCACAACTCAGCTTTGGATATCTTTTATCAGGCGAACGCTGCACTAAAAGCTTGGTTCGATGCATGGCTCGCGATTCCCATCTCTGCTTTTTACCCCTGCCCCCTCCCAATGGCGTTGCAGCTGATCTACGCCGTGGTGATGATTAGTCGCTGGGCGTGGCTCGCCGCCAGTAACAGCGAACCTTCAAAGCTTGCAACTGTTGCCGACCCGTCGAGTGATAATCCTAACGCAGCCCTGGCGGCGATGGAGGCAGCCATCAATCCCAATACTCCTGTCTCAATCTCTACGCCTTCGACATCATCTAAGTCGCCCTCACGAGATCCGTCTACGCCCGAGAAAAGCCTGCCTCAGGTCCTCACTGAGCTGAGGGCACAGCTCTCAAGACAGCCCGCGCTCTTGATCGATGTAGCGGATATCCTCAACAAAGTGGCTACCCAGCTAGAGGAGGTCGATGCAACCATGGCGGCGGTGTCTGCTGACTCTGGGCCATGGAGGGGTAACATTTACACTCTGGGTGCGACAAAGGTCAGGATTGCACAGATCAGACAGAGGAGGTGGGCCGAAATGGTGTCCAAAGGCGAGGAGGAGGAGGATGAAGATGGCGAGGGTGGCGAACAGGATGGAATGGGCGAAGTTGAGATGCAGGGGAACATCCCAGCGAATTTTTCGACCATGGGAAGCTGGGGATTTGATATGGCCTGGGGGCCTGATGTCTATGATATCGTTGACCCATCACTGTTCATGGATGGGATGGGCGGGGCGGTAGGAGACTGGGCAGGTGGTGGGTTTACAGGCATGGCATCGGCGGAGCAGCTGGGTGGGATGCATATTCCAGGGCAGAGATATGTGTGATACAGGTGAGAGACCTAAGTCCATTAAAAGACATAGATAGAACGCGGAGGATGTCGTGTTTGCGGTCGTCACCAAAACAAAAAGTAATATTATGCGGAGTCGTTCCCAAGAATTCCAGCCAACGCCTTTCGCAATTATGATACATCGAGACAGCCAAAGCAAACTCCAACCGGCCAACATCGCGTTCCTTTGTCATCTTCACTAATCATTACCCATGGAACGTCAAATCGTACAAAGCATATGCTCACCAACTCCCGTATCCCTCAGAGCCAACAGAGATTCTCCTCGAATCAAACGAGTTGTCGTCTTCTAGACCTCGTTGCCATGACACGAAATCATGGTAGCCGTGTTCGCTCGGGTACCCCTTAGGAAGATACTTCTCTGGAGGCCCACCAAACACCGTACCGACCGCTGTCTTCACAATCTGATCGACCGCATCAAACGCAAAAGCAACGCTCTCTCTCGCCAAGTCTCTGATCTGGTCGCCCCTGCTCCACCGCTTCTTGCGCTCATCCATCGTCATCTTCTGCCACCTGACCATATCGTCGTTGATCTCGATGTACATACGCTCCCACATGCCCACCTGCTCCTCGGGCAGCACGAGCTGGCGGTCACCGTGCCGCAGCCGCCACGTCCACGTGTTCTTGGGCGCGTCGAGCGTCTTGAGGTCGGACTCGAGCGGCTGCTCGGCCTTGATGAACTTCTCCTCGGCGGAGTACTCGTGGTGGTCGCGCGGGTACTGCTCGTACACGGCGGTGACGGAACCGGTGGTGGTCTTGTACTGGTCGATGACATTCGGGTCGCGGCCCGGGCGGATGTTTTCCTCCTTGGGCGGGCTCTTCTCGAACATGAGCTGCCAACCGCGACCGGATAGGGCTTTGCATTGCCACTCGCCCGAGTCGTCGACGCCAAGGCCGTGGTAGAGGTAGCGCACTCGGACGGAGGGGTGGATGAGCTCCACAGTGTTGGTCATGGCCTTGTCGCGGAGCTCGTCCCTGTATAAGCCGGGCTTGCGTGTGGAGCTCTCCGTCCATTGGTTCGTGACGGTTCGGTATGGAAGGGTGACTGCGTTCCAAGCTGCATCGGGGAGTGTTGTGACGAGGCTGTCTGGACTGGTGATCTTGCCCAAGCCCCAGGGACGGGCGTCGCTCGGGGATGGGATGGTGCGGAAGATGCGCTTCATTTCCTGCTTGCTGAATTCGACGCCGATCGATGTGAGCTGGTCCGCCATCCCTGCAAGATTTGTTAGCTTTCCAAGCGCGTCGTAGCGGGTAAGGCCGACTTACATGCTAATGCTATCTTGGAAATTTGCTGAGATTCAGAGCCACCACCGACGTTGCTGTGGCATCCAGGAAACCAAACCTGTCGCAGTTGAGTATTGTGATTCTTGGGGCTCAAGTTCCATAAACTTGGTGCGAAGGCTGTTCTCGACTCGTCCAAAGCAAGGGCCTGGAAGGCGTGGTCTACGTTAGGATGGACATCAAGACTTGCAAATCGAAGCTATAAAAATTGTTAGAGCCCGTTCTCACAAACCGCTGTCGCCAATTTTGACGGTATCATACCTCTGAGGCACTGCCTTCCCAGAACGACCAGGGCATCTTTGGAATACCAAAGCTTCCGACGGTGTCGAAAACGCCTGCCGCAGTCGACCGTGTTAGTAAGACATCCGATATTAGAGGAACAGGGAGACTTACCAACTGCCTTCACTCTTCCCTCCACAGCTTCGAATGTTGTTTGGGCCTGCATGCTGCTCCTCCTCGTGAGGCACATTTGATACTGTCCTTGTTAGTAAAAAATCCCTTTTTGAAAGAGAAGTGGCTCCTTACCTCTGACAGCTGACCGCGATACGCTTTTGCCATCTTCCTGAACCTCATCTGGCCATTGTCCTTCTTCATCTGTGTCATCCTCTTGAACAACTCCGCCTTCTCTCTCTCAAGCCGCTTCCTTAACGCTTCGGGGTTCAGCCTCCTCTCATAGGTTGCATACAACTTGGCGAACTCCTCCCCGAGCTGTTTCTTCCGTTCATCGGATTCATACCCTCGGCCGTCGAGTTTCCTCTCAATCCTCTCCATCTTATCCATAAACTCCTTCTTCACTCTTTTCCCCAGCTGCTCGACAGTGAAGGCACGGAGATGCTTGCTCGGGTCGTACAGGAACTCGCTGGTCCATTCGTTGAACGACTGGTAATCCTGGTAGATGTCTGCGAGATGCCGGAGGCCGGTGCGGTTGAGGAAGCCCAGGGAGCAGACCATGGAGGAGATGGAGCGGGCTGTGAATGCGCCCCGTGAGAATCCTAAAATGACGATCTCGTCGCCGGGGTTGTAGTTATCGCAGATGAAGCGGTAGCAATCGACAATGTCCTGTTGGCAAACAGGGTTAGTCATATGGAATTTTGGCGATCATGAAGGGGCGATTTACTTGTCGAACTCCTAGACCGAGAAGACCTTCGAGGACGCTCGTTGTCTTTGACTCGTCGGTCCCGGGGCCGCGGTGGTAGTACACGACCTGCGGCATGCCGGTACAGCATTTGTGTGCTACAGCCGCAGACAATCGACTGATGTTCGTCGGTATGGCATTGCTGCCAATGTTTCTGGTACGCTTTCGTCAGTCGCTGGTTGAGAAGAAGTATGTTCCAGGTAGCATACGAGCTGTTCCACGCTCCATCGCAGCAGATAACAAGTCGCTTCCTATCAGGAAAGTTCTCTTCGTCTGACACTGCAGCATGATGGGCGCAGTCGATAAAGTTCTCCATCGTCGGGCTGTCCATGTCGGCTGGATTCTCTCTCACCAGGCGGTGGTTTCTCTGACTTCGGGACAGGGGCTTTCAGGAAAGATTCCTTCCTGCGGCGAACGATGAGCGCGACATGGTGTTTATGTTTACCATGCCAGATTAAAAAAAATACACACACGCTTATCAGCAGTAGCTGTCTCAAAATGGGATAAACAGAGAAGAAGCTTGCATGTGAAAGTCGGCGCACGAGCTCCGCCAGATCGGCGCGCCACTATCAAGGGGTTAAGCCACGTAGGGCTGGCTCAAGCGAGGTTTGTTATTCACTGAAGAATGCGAGTTGGAATTGGATGTTAATGCATCGTCGAGATTGTGCGTGTTGTGTGTAATTTGAGGGAGCTGGTGGCTTCGCCGCACAGTCCGTGTTTTTGAGCCTCGAGGCCGGATCCGGTCTAAGGCGGTGGATGTGGTATCGGCGGACTCATCGGACACGCTGTTCGAGAAGTTTGGATTTGGGGCTCGTGCATTTTCTAATTCTGTTCATTTTGTGGCTAAGGTACGCGAAGCGCATGTGATGAAGGACCTAAGCCCAAAGAACTGCAAGTTTGAGCCGCTTGGAATCTGAGGTCATCTATCTTGGGCGCGGTCGTTGAGACACTGTCTCGATCGCGGCTAAAAGCAGACTTGTGGTTCCCGGAATGGTATATTCTTCGAGCGAAAGCTGACGAAGCGAAAGGTTATCGACGAGCGATTCGACGGTGGGAATAATAGAATGGTGAGATAGCTTGGGTAAGAAGAAGCCCAACTTAACATGCGTAGTATGTGCGGGAATGCCGCCTCCTCTTCTCCAAATCGTGACTTGGAAGACTGCTTATGCAATCGTCCAGCCATCATCTTTCCTCACCTCATTTGAGAACCAACCGTAAAAAAAGCAAACATCGATATCAACCACCAAAACCATTGGTTCGCAGGTGTTTGCGCGAAGCAGTCGATCCAGGGTTCACGATGAGCGGTCAACCAACACCCCGGCCACATCATCCGGCCTCGGTGATTCCCCGGCGCTTGTAGGGACCTCTTTGGTCACACATGCATCCGTCCAACAAAACAATCCGAATCTCGCAGCACACTATCGCCTTTGATTCGCGAGATCTTCCACGCAAAGATCCACCGACGACACTACCAACATGCGGGACTACGGCACGGGGACAGGGTGGTTGGGGCGGCACGAAGTGCGGGTGTGAGTAGAAGCTTAGAAGCTTCCCCGCGTATGCGGGGTTTGGAGGGACTCGGCCGATGAAAAAGGGCGGCGGTCCAGTCGTCGCTTGAAGTTTTGCGAAGGTTTTCCTCGTGAAGTGAGTTTGCCGGTGGGCGGAACAGATTCTTCCTGTGGCTTGAAAGTCAATTTTCACGCGGCGATTTATTTGAGGGGAGTGCCCTGTTGCGAAGACTTGCCAAGGCCAACTACATCGCCATCATCAGCTACATCGACAACAAGATGGCGACGACGGGTGAGAAGGGCATAGGCCCTCGCGACATCGAGTCACCGACGATGAAAGAGGTACTGCGTCGCAAACTTCACCCACGACGATGAGAAACATCACACTGAACCGATGACAGGACATCCATTCCCCCTCCCCTGTCTCCTCCTCTCGAGAAGAAGAAAGAGCTCTGCTCTGGAAGCAAGACAAGCGCATCATCCCAATATGCGCGGGCATCTACTTCCTCTGCTTCCTCGACCGCTCCAACATCGGCAACGCCAAGATCCTCAACTCCTCCTCGGGCCACGACATGCAATCCGAGACGCACATGTCCAACAGGGACTTCACCATCGCGCTGATGATCTTCCTCATCGCCTACGCCCTCTTCGAGGTCCCATCCAACATGCTGCTCAAGAAGCTGCGCCCCTCCCGCTGGCTGGCGTTCCTCATGTTCTCCTGGGGCGCCGTGACCATCGGCCTCGGCGGCGTCAAGACCGGCCCGGCCGTTACGGGCGTGCGCTTTCTGCTGGGCGTCTTCGAGGCCGGCCTCTTCCCGGGCCTGGTCTACTACCTCACGTTCTGGTACAAGCACGACGAGCGCAGCGTGCGCGTCGCCATGATCCTGGCCAGCGCGACGCTGGCGGGCGCCTTTGGCGGCGCGATCGCGTACGGCATCGGGCACATGAATCAGGTGAACGGCATGTCGGGCTGGCGGTGGCTCTTCATCCTCGAAGGCATCCCGTCGTGTCTGTCGGCCTTCTTCGTGTGGTTCTTCCTGCCAGACTATCCCGAAAGTGCGGGCTGGCTCTCCGAGCGCGAGAAGGACCTGGCGATTGAGCGGTTGTACCACGAGGGCAGCAAGAGCAGCCACAGCACGATGTCGTGGGCGGATGCGAAGGCGACGCTGACGGATTGGCGCCTCTATGGGCACTATGTGGTCTACTTCGCGATCTCGATCCCGTTCTCGTCGCTGTCGCTGTTCACGCCGTCAATCACCTCGGGGTTGGGATTCGTGGACCTTCAGGCGCAATTGATGACGGTTCCGCCGTATGCCGCGGCTTATGGTAAACTTCACATCACTCTCACACATGTTCGAAGGCTGACATTTCCCAGTTGTCCAGATCCTCGTCGCATACTCCGCGGACCACTTCAACGCCCGCGGCGTGCACTCCGCAGCCCTTGCGCTGATCGGCGCGATCGGCTTCGTCGTCTCCGCCGTCCTCCCCCCGGACGCCTATCACGCGCGCTACGGCTGCCTCATCGTCGGTGCTTCGGGCGCCTTCGCATGCATCCCGCCGCTCCTGGGCTGGCTCACGTCCAACATCTTCAGCACGGCGTCGACGGGGCTCGCGATCGCGCTCAACGTCAGCTTCGGGGCGGGGCTCGGGCAGATCCCGGGCGTGTGGGTGTACAAGGCGGAGGAGAAGGCGATCGGGTATCCGACCGGGCACTGGTCCAACGCGGCGCTGCTGTTTGTCGTCGTCGTCGGGTGTGCGGCGCTGCGGGTGTACTATGGACTGGCGAACAGGAAGCTGGCGAGAGAGGCGGAGAGGAATGGGACTCAGCCCAGGTTGTTCAAGTACTGAGACGGCGGAGGGCTTGTAACAGCATGACGGGCTCAGATGATGCTGTGTTGAGGTTGCATGAGACAATTGAGTTTTCGAGGTTTCAGATGAAAGCATCCATGGATATGTATCTATGTGTCTAGTTGATGTCCCACTCTGGGTGATGTTGATTAAAAATAATTCCACCATTCACGCAACGTCGTATTTTGGTCCCTTGATTCAGCACCACAAACCACGTTTGGTTCCCCCGCTGTCGCATCTTGATGTCCCAGGGGCCCAATCTTCCCCATCCCCGCATAGAAGCGGGTTCATGATCAATCGGCGTTGTGGCAGAGTGGTCTAATGCGCAAGACTAGAAATCTTGTTCCTTCGGGAGCGTCTGTTCGAATCAGGCCAACGTCGAATCCATCTTTTTGACCACTGTCACTAATTGCTCGGTGGTTCAGCCACGGCACACCACCACCTTGCCTTTTGGTGGTTAGCCTGCAATTGAATCTGGGGGGTCGCGTGGTCGGCCATCCAGCCCACTCGGAGGCACACATCCGTGATTGGATTCGTATTTGGGATGAACGGCAATCAACGGCACTGCACAGAAAACCTACTGGCCACCAGCTACGGCCGCTAAGCAGCCATTTCACTCTCGCTCTCTCTTCCGAGTCGTTCTTCCCCGCCAGAAGCTCCGACGTCCCTGGATTATTCCCCCCCCTTTTATCGACGAGCTATGCGACCCAAAACTCGTTAAAGTGCAGGCTAGCAAGGGTGGCGGCACCAAAAGCGAGGGAACTCAAATTTGCCAAGAAGCGACCGAGACAGCGGGATGGAGCCAGCTAAAGGCCCAAATATAGTGGGATGACCGGTTAAGGGATGACCCTTGCATTTCGTCTTCAGACTCGACACCGTCGCCTGAAGGTTTTCGGTTCCTTTCGAAACGTTGGAATGATGACTTGTTCTGTTATGTGAATAAGCGACAGGACACTCTTCGGTCGGTGACCTGGTCTTCTGTTGCTCGTTTTGTGACGAGAACTTCACAAACTGGACCAACAACGACGAAAGTGGCTTGTAAGACCAGGCGGAGAAGCGTTTGGAATTTGGGCTCAGTGAAGGGGGCCAGAATTCAATAACCCCCTAGGAAAATCAATCACGATGCCAGCATTCCTCAGCAGCAACATACAGACCCGGCGTGCGCGGGTGCTGGTCATCACCTTCGTCGCCATCGTCTTTCTGTTCCTGTTCCACAACTCGGGCCTCGGCAGCGATTACCTGCCTGCAGCATACACAGGACAACAGGCCGCCCCAGGAAGCGCGGCGCAGAATCAACAAGCAAGCCAGAACAAGGATGGGAACCTCCCGGCAGCAGCACACGGCGAGCCGGACGCAGCCGGCAACAAGCTCAAAGAAGACGCGGAGGGCGAGGACTCGTACCGCAACAAGGACGGCGAGTTAGCCAAGCAACCCCCCGACGCCGGCCGCAAGCCCGCAGATGCATCTGCAGCGGCGAACGCTCCAACGCCGTCCTCTGGCCGAACGCCGCCAGTCGCTCCGGCCGTGCCGCCCCCGGTGTCCACGGAGCCGTGCCCGTCGTATGAGAGCTGGATGCGCACCCGGCCTGGGCCGCTGTCCGAGGGCAGGCGCCAGTTCCCGCTCAACCGGCCCCGGCCGGAGTGCCGCACCTTCACGTCCCCGGCCATGGAGGCGCTCATCACGCGCATGAAGGGCGTGATTAAGGACCCGGACCTGTACCGCCTGTTTGAGAACGCGTACCCGATGACGCTGGACAGCATGGTCAAGTGGCGCGGTTTCGCGAACGAGACTGACGAGAAGACGGGCGAGACCAAGGTCACTGACATGGAGCTCACGTACGTCATCACCGGCGACATCGACGCGCTGTGGCTGCGCGACTCGGCGTCGCAGGTGTACTCGTACCTGCCGCTGCTGGAGGCGTCCACGGACAAGGACTCGCTCGCCAGTCTCTGGCGCGGGCTGATCAACGCGCACTCGCGGTACATCGTCATCTCGCCGTACTGCCACGCCTTCCAGCCGCCGCCCGAGAGCGGCATCCCGCCCACGCACAACGGCGCGTACGTCCACAACCACCCCATGCCCGCCTACGACCCCCAGAAGGTCTTTGACTGCAAGTGGGAGCTCGACTCGCTCGCCAGCTTCCTGCAGCTGTCCTCGGCGTACGCGCGGAAGACGGGCGACTGGGAGTTCTTCGGCAAGTACGTGTGGATGGACGCCGTCGAGGCCGCGGTCACCGCCGCGGGAGCGATGCGCTTGGGGACCTATTCCAAGGAGGGCAAGGTCGAGAAGTCGGCGTGGACGTTCACGGGGTGGACGAACCGCGGCAGTGAGACGCTGACCAACGACGGCCTCGGCAACCCGATCAAGGAGAACGGCATGGTGCGCACCGCGTTCCGGCCGTCCGACGACGCGTGCATCTTCCAGTTCCTGGTGCCGGCCAACATGATGTGGGCCAAATACCTCGAGGACGCGTCGGAGATCATGGCGAAGCTGCCCGGCGAGCGGGCGAAGAACCTGACGGCTGCGATGCGCGACCAGGCGTACGGCATCCGGGAGGGCATCGAGAAGGACGCGATCGTGCACCGGCCTGGGTTCGGCGACATCTTCGCGTACGAGGTCGACGGCTTCGGCGGTGCGAATCTGATGGACGACGCGAACGTGCCGTCGCTGCTGGCCATGCCGCTGTGGAACTTCACCAAGTCCAGCTACAAGGTTCCCGGCCCGCCGAAGGGCGAGAAGCAGAGGGACTACACCGAGATCTACCGCAACACGCGCAAGTACGTCCTCAGCGACGCCAACTCGTACTTCATGCGGGGCCCGGTCATCTCAGCTGTCGGCGGCCCGCACGTGGGACCGGGGAAAGCGTGGCCGATGGCGGCGGTGATCGCGGCGATGACGGCGTATGATCCGATTTCCGGGGTGAAGGACGTTGAGAAGGAGGTTGAGGAGCAGGTGTCGATGATTCTGGACTCGACCGCGGGAACGGGGGTGTTGCATGAGAGCGTGAACAGCTGGAACGAGAACGACTGGACGAGAGCGTGGTTTGGATGGGCTAATGGAGGGTTTGGGGAGCTGGTCTTGAGGATGGAAGAGCAGGAAAAGAAGGGCGCCGGGAACGGGTTGCTAGGGAAGAGTTGGCAGGGTATGAAAGCAACGCCGGGCACCCCCCAAAGGTAGCGTTGTCAATACATGTACATGAGATAGACCAGAGAAGAGGTCGGGTTCTAGCGGTTTTATGTCAAATGGTCTCACGTTAAGATAGAAAGAAGTCCATCCACAACAATACAAAGATTACCACCACATTGTAATTCAATAGAACATTCGAGGGAAAACAGCCAATGGAAGTGCAGCGTAAATAGAAAGAAAACGACCCAGAATGGGCAAAAATGTCAAAAGAAATTCGACGTTGGCCTGATTCGAACAGACGCTCCCGAAGGAACAAGATTTCTAGTCTTGCGCATTAGACCACTCTGCCACAACGCCAATTGACAAATTCACCGAAAATGGCAACTATGTAGCATAAGCCCCACCTCCTCGTTTCCAAGTCGCTTGATCTGGCTCCTCCACCTTCCTTCTTCCTCTTTAATATTTCGTTCGTTCCTTAGTATTCTTCTGGGTCTCATATTACGTTGATATTATTTTCCTATGACTGTGAATAGTCGCTACCGTAAAGACCCGGGAAGCTTGAAAATCGAAGTTGTAGATCCTATGTTAGTAGAGGACATCCTTCGTTATAAGCTGCAGAAACTGATCACACCCCTAGAATCATTACATGCCAATTGTGCGCGCTTTGCGAATGAACGTTCACGCGTTCAAAATTAATAATAGTTCAAGTAATAGACTACATTGGTTTGATTTGATACAAGTATGAGAACTTCCAGCCGTACTTCCAATCACGGATTTTAGTCTCTTCTGCAAAGTAGACACCCATTGTTGATATTGCTTATGCGCATTTCTGGGCTTCCCTAGATGCCTTAATTCTTAGCATATACTTCATTGCCCTTCATGCTAGTTCGCTGACTCTCATCACAATAGGCGGCCGATCTCCTCGTGCCACCACACATTCCGTTCCCATTTATACTAGTCACCAAACACAGCCCAAACCACCGACAAGCAGACGTAATGGAAACCTCGCTATCCCGGCTTCTCAGCTTGCCAGCTCCAGTGGTGGCTCCAAAGCCTTGAACAAGTTGGCTTCTACACGTTATTAATCTTTGTTCCAATGATCTGCTTCTCTGCTGCCATGCTCGGCCTCGTTTCACAGAAGTCAGTGAGCACAGTGGATTCTTCACCGAATGACACGGGCTAGGGCTCCAATTCAATGAGCCATCATGCCGTTCGACTGATCTTCGTCCTCTTCTGGCGCAACCCGTCTCGACTTCATTTTTTTCCGTATGGAGTACGAGCAGTTTGAGCTGTACTTCGTACAAAAAGAGCATTGCGAAATAAATATAAGGTAAAGATATAAGATTTGATTATGTCTGGCTTTCTGAACTTTAAAATGACTCACACGATGGACCTTTATGAACAATAGCTCACAGAGATGTTTCTACACTGGATCCTGCACCAGCGGGATCATTCCTCCTGAATTATGAGTCCAGTCTTCCATGGCTCGGCACCAAACTCATGGTGTATCTACTTTCGAGGCCAGCGCCCAGTTCGTCAAAATCTCGTAGGCTACTTGCGCAGCTATGAGCGCTGTCTGTTCACCCTGTCCATCGTATTGCGGGCTAACCTCAACGATATCAGCACCCACGATGTCAATCCCTTCTAGTCCCCGCAGCAAGCGAATGACTTCCCTACTAGTGAACCCGCCCACTTCGGGCGTTCCCGTGCCTGGCGCTAGTCCTGGATCCACGACATCGATGTCGAAGCTGAGATAGACTGGACCGGTACCGACCCGCTCCTTGACCCGTCTGATGATTCCATCTGTACCAATGACATCAACCTCGTCTGAACTGATCTGAATAAATCCTTGAGCATCATCATCAACATTATCTTGAGGGCCTGACAGCCTGGTCCGTAGCCCAACATGAGCCGAGCTGGCGTTGGCAATGAGACCCTCCTCCCAAGCCAAAGCAAATACGTCTCCGTGGTTGAAACGGCCCTGCTCCGAAAACCAGGGGAAATCGCTCACACTCTTCGGGGGGATCCATGTGTCCAGGTGCGCATCGAGATGCAACACGGTGATGGGTTGTCCGTAGACCTGGCGCAAAGCACGCAGGGCACCCAAAGCAACACTATGATCTCCGCCCAACGTCAAGAGTCGTGGCTTGGATGGTCTTGAGCCTAGCTCTGTCATGGCTTCCGTCATTTGGCGCAGTGCTACGCCGTTGTCGATTGGAACGAGTGGGATATCTCCGCAGTCAATGATCTTCAAGCCAGACTTGTACGGATTGATACCGGCCCTTGCGTTCCAGCCTCTGGCGCGAGATTGCCTCGCGGAAGCCACGCGGATAGCTCGGGGCCCAAACCGCGCACCCGTGCGATAGGAGACAGCGGTGTCGAACGGCGCACCGATGATACCGATGTCAAACGCAACATCGGGCTCAGTCAGACACTTGACGTGTTTGAGGTGTGCGAATGTTGAAATGCCAGAGTACGACCACTATACAAATTAAAGTGTCAGATGTGAGGTTGCAGTGTGATGCTTCTGGGGCGAGGAGCCACTCAACAAAGCTGTCCTTGGAACAGGTCATACGAACTTCAAAACCCCACAAGTGCTCAAGTTCAGCCTTTCTGGTTGCTGCTGCTGGAGATTTGTTGATCGAGGAATCTTGCTGGGCAATTGGTGTCTGATATTCAGTTGACTTGGTCTGCCGCGCTGGATAGTGCGTGATTTCAACTACCGCGTCGGCTATGAACATCGCCAGAGGAAGGATGGTGACGATCAATACACATCGAAGCCAATGCTTCTGTATGTGCTTGTGCATGTTGCCGAGCATCGTTGAGAATCTGAAAAACTTCTCGTGCTCGGTATGGCTGAAGCAGTGTCATGGAGTACAGGGCGTGAAAGAAGAGTGAGATCAGGCGAAAGCAAACCGAAAACCGGTGGGAAGGCAGGTCGTCCTGGTTATCCCATGGGATCAACAGCAACCGGATGAGTGAAGCTCATTTTGGACAGAGGATGTATTCGCAATAATACACATACGCCCTGAGTCTAGTTGTGGCACTAAAAATCTTATGCGAGCGTTGTGTTGGTCATGCAGTACGGATACGTAGCCAGTGTATGCCAAGTATATCATCTCACTGTGCTGATGAGCATGTCTATCCTCCTGCCTTAAATGGTGACCGGGTGGATCCCACCTCAGCTTATGCATGCGCTCTTCCGCCCGAGATACAGGGATTGGGGTGCTCTCCCGTTTATCCGCGGGAGAGACATGGGTTCTTGGTCAATTCATCTTGTTGGCTGTTGGTCAGAATTGAAGCCTCTCCCTTTCTTCCACTTCACACCCTCAATCCACCGAAACCCGCGGAAAGCCAGCCAGCCATAGAGACGTCGAAGTCACGGCGCAACATGGCCAACTCATCCGCCTGCGCCGATTCGGAGTTCGGTCCTGTCCATGGCTGCAGAGGAGACTTCGACTTCTCGCTGCTTTTCGAGCAGACCATTCTTTCCGCTGTGCCGTCTGGCCTGTTTCTGTTCTTGGCCGCCATCCGCCTTTTAGTCCTGTTTCCGAGACGGAAGAAGAGTCAGAGAGTCGCCGTGGGCACAGGGCTCCGCTGGGCGAAGCTCAGCGCGGTCGCCTGCTATGGCGCGATTGAGGTCGCCCTTCTCGCTTCATGGATCAACACTTATCCAGGACTCTACGGAACAAGAGCCAGCATCGCGGCGGCCATCCTGAAATTGGTGGATGTCTTTGCGCTTGGGACACTGTCCTGGCTCGAACATTCATACTCGCCACGCCCATCAACGCTACTCAATGTCTACCTGCTCGTCTCGCTGAGCTTTGATGCCGTGCAGACCCGTACACTTTGGCTCAAGGCACACGACGAGTCAAGTAGTGTTATACTCATACCGGCCGAGTTCACCGCTGCTTTGGTAATCAAAAGCGGCTTGCTGGTGTTGGAAGTGATCGAGAAGCGAAGTCTTCTGCTGCCAGAATGGCGACACAAAACACCCGAAGAAACGGCCGGCGTATTCAGTCGTAGCCTTCTGATATGGCTTCGGGGTATTTTGGTGAAGGGCCGGAAGACACTCCTGGCACCCACCGATCTTGACCCGCTCAGTGAGGGATTAGGCACAGCACATCTGTCCTGCGCCTTTGGTGCAATGTGGAACAAGCAAAGCAAACGACTCCCCAGACTTTCTCTTGTGCTTCTCAGAGCCCTTAGATGGTCAATCATGGCGCCAGTCATGCCGCGCCTCGCTCAAGTCGCTTTTACTCTCTGCCAACCCCTACTGCTACGCGAGTTTCTTCGGTATCTCGCTGGCGAAGCAACCTTTGTTGGCAATACCGGCTACGCCTTCATCATTACTTACGGGCTTGTCTACCTCGGCATAGCCATCTCAGGATGCATCTACTGGCGTCTAACATACAAGTCTCTCGTGAAGTTGCGCGGGTGCATTCTGGCGGCTGTGTACGAGAAAACGCTCGGCATCGATCCTGCTCGTTGCGACACGACCGCGGCTGTCCCTTTGATCAGTACCGATATGGAACGTATCATCGCAGGCTTCAAAGATGTCCACGAGATATGGGCCAACACCGTACAGGTTGCCATCTCTGTTTGGCTGCTGTATCGGGAGCTTGGGATAGCCTGTGTGGCTCCGGCAGTCGTGGCGACCGTGTCAAGCCTCGGCTCAATGCTGATGAGTGCGTTCGCGGACAAAGCCCAGGTCTCGTGGATGGAAGCGACGCAAGAGCGCGTCGCCATGACCGCAAGAGCTGTCGCGGGAATGAAGAGCATCAAACTTCTCGGACTGTCGGAAAGTGTGTATGATCTGCTCCAGAAGCTCAGGAAGGCAGAGCTCCACGCTGCTAGACACTTCCGCCACATCGAGGTGCTCACTGCCACGATCGCCTTTCTGCCGCTGCTTCTGTCTCCTGTCTTCACGTTCCTGGTTTTTGTACTCCAGGCGCAGAGTGCTGGTGAGCAGCTGGATACCGTCAAAGCTTTCACGTCACTCGGTTTGCTCCAGCTGATGACGCAGCCATTGGTGTGGCTGTTCCAGGCGATCCCGCTCTTCGTGGCATCACTTGGATGTCTGAACAGAGTTGAGAAGTACCTTCATGCCGAGCCAAGGAAAACCAACTTTTCGCCAAGCACTTCAGAGGTCCAACCTGAAGACTTGCCTCTCGCCGGACCTAGAAGCGCTGTGGTCATTCGTGCTGGCGAGCTTGGATGGTCAGAGACCAAGCCGGTCCTGACAGATGTCAACATCAACATCCCAGCCTCTCAGTTGACCATGATCATAGGACCTGTGGCAAGCGGAAAAAGCACTTTAGCCAGGGCAATAATCAGCGAACTGCCACATTTCCAAGGAGACATCCAGATATTCGACTCTGTCCGTGAAACCGCAAATACGGATATTGCTTTCTGTGGTCAAGAACCATTCATCATGTACGGGACACTCCTTGACAACATTACGGGTTTCTCAAACTTCGATAGCACCTGGCTGGAGTCGGTTATCCATGCTACAGACTTGGGAAACGACATTGCAGCTCTCCCACAGGGCCGAGCTACAAATGTTGGTAGCAAAGGGACCCGTTTGAGTGGCGGACAGCAGCAGAGGGTGGCGATAGCCCGGGCACTCTATGCACGAAAGCGAATGGCTATTTTCGACGATGTCTTTTCTGGCCTTGATGCAACGACCAAAGTCAAGGTCTTCCAACGCGCTATAGGCCCTCAAGGCTTACTGCGTCAGAGTGGCTGCACCGTCGTTCTTTGCACACACGACGTCTCCCTTCTTCCTCGGGCAGACCACATTATAGTCCTAGGCCTCGACGGACATGTGGCTGAGGCGGGAACATACGAACAGCTACGGGAGCACTCTTCGTACATCAAATCACTCGCGATCCAGGAAAAGAGCAGCAAAGATGGCGATGTGCTTCGCGAAGCAACCAGCGATGGAGCCACCAGAGACGCAAACGAGGCCAACCAATCCCTTGCAAATGGGGACGATGACTTGGCTGCTGCCGAGCCGGCAGATGACTTGACGCGAAGACTTGGAGATGCGTCTATTTACAAATATCTAGCGTCCCACATCGGCTTCTGGCGAGTCATGGTCTTCGTAGCTCTTACCTGTGGCTGGGCTGTCTTCTCAACAATCGGTACCGTCTGGCTCAACTTCTGGTCCTCAGCCGCATCGGGGTCATCTAACGGCAGCCAGGACGGCTACTATCTAGGCGTCTACGCCGCCTTCCAGGTGCTTGCGCTAGCATTCCTCGCCTTGTTCTCTGGCTTCTCACTTACAACCCTCGCTGTTCAAGCCGGCACTTCGCTCCACCACGTCTTACTCAAGACCATGATATGGGCGCCTCAATCCTTTTTCGGTGCCGTTGACACGGGTATCACGACAAATCGCTTCTCCCAAGACATCATTCTTGTGGATGGAGACATGCCGATGTCTCTTCTGGAGACTCTTTCGGCAGGTCTTGTGGCCCTGGTCCAGATGATCTTGATAGCGGTTGCCGCACCTTATGTCGCTATCGCCTATCCTTTCCTGCTGGTCACATTGCACTTCGTCCAGAGCTTCTATCTGAGGACCTCTAGACAGCTTCGCTTCCTCGATCTTGAGGCAAGAAGTCCGCTGCAGACAAATCTGCTGGAGACAGTACAGGGCTTGGCCACCATTCGCGCCCTCGGCTGGGCCGCGCAGTCCATTGAGGCAAACCATGATCTGGTGGATGCCTCTCAGAAGCCTGTGTATCTTTTGTACATGGTCCAGAGGTGGCTGCAGCTTGTCTTGGAACTTATAATCGCAATAATGGCGATCCTTGTAGCTGCGATTGCGCCACGGATGCCTTCTACATCGGGAGGCCTGCTGGGAGTTGCCCTAATCCAACTCATGTCTCTCAGTCAAGAGCTCAAGATGATCGTCATCAACTACACCAACCTCGAGACGTCTCTTACTGCAATCTCCCGTATTAAAGCTTTTGAGAAAGACACCCCTTCCGAAAACCATCCTGACGACAACACAGCTGTGTACCAATCGCCGCCAACAGAATGGCCGCAGGAGGGCTGCGTCAGCTTCGATGCAGCAACTGTGAGCTACGGGCTTTCTGACACCGAAAAACCCAGTTTCGCACTCAGGGACTTCACTCTTGACATAACCTCGGGCCAGAGGGTTGCTATCTGTGGGCGCAGCGGCAGTGGTAAGAGCACTCTGATTGCAGCATTGACGAGAATGGCCGAGCTGGTTTCGGGATCAATTCAGATCGATGGGGTCGATGTCGGTTCAGTTCATCCATCAGATGTCCGATCTGCAATCAACACGATCCCCCAAGAGCCGTTCTTCTTCCACGCCACTGTAGCCAAGAATCTCGATCCAGCAGGGGTTCTGTCCGATGACGTTTTACGCGCAGCGGTGGAGAAGGTTCAGATGTGGCAAGTCATTGAGGACGCTGGCGGGCTGCATGCTGCAGGTACATTAGACAACCTCAGCCAGGGCCAGAAGCAATTGCTGGCTCTATGTCGGGCAATTTTGAAGCCAAGTAAGATTGTACTCATGGATGAAGCGACAAGCAGGTAAGTCGAACCCGTCATAGCGACTTTTGAGGTTGCAGCCTTCCGACCGAATGACTGACTTGCCGTCTAGTGTTGACCAGCATACTGCAAGCATGATGAAACAAGTCATCCAGGATGAGTTCAAAAACGTCACCGTGATTGCTGTTGCTCATCAATTGAGCACTATTTTGGATTATGATGTTGTGGTTGTTATGGACTCTGGGAACATTGCTGAGATTGGAAATCCTGCGATTCTGCTGGAAACCAAGTCGTTGTTTAAAGACTTGTGGGACAGCCAGTGACTTAGGGCCTATGGACGTGGCAGATATGGCCGATGCTTGCGTACAACCCCAAGACTGAGATTCGATAGTCCTCGCCACCTGCGTATTAATAGAAATCATTCCATCCAACGATTTTTACATTATCACAAGCCTGTGTGGTAGCAAGTATTGAGGGTACCAACGTGCCCATGTGTACTGGATTATTAGCCTGGAACGACCTTTACTAACAGTACAAGTCAAGCCTGACAAGAATCACCTCCAAACTCCATTGCGGAGATCCGTTTCCAGTCATCACGTATAGACCCCTCAATTCCCTACACCATATTCTCCATGTCCAGGCCAGACGAAGGCATCATCCGGCATCGACTTTTTGTTCCGGGGCCACACGGCACGCACATTCTCAATAGCGTTTTGGCGATTCCACTCCCGCAGCCCGTCGAAATTCCGGCATTTCTTCGTAATTCCGAACTGAGCAAAGGGAACTTCGTCCTCTTCAACCCATCTATGTGGGACAATATCTACATCGGCGCTACACGTCAGGCTTTGAAGAACCATGTGAAGGCAGTGCTTTAGGTGCATCCAATGCATCTCATCAGGGTGACCGTCCGGGAACTTGTCTGCATAGTAATGCTGAAAGTGCATTTGCTTGCGGACGGCGTTGAGACAGTGAATCTGGTGGAAGACATCGATTTGCACCGGAAACAGATCTTCGTGTTTCGCTGCATCCTGCTGCCCCGTTGACGTCTTGGTGGCAGCCTTGGTCAGCGACTTCCAGGACGAAGGCGCCTTGAAATAGTGATCAGGATTGTACCCCGCTCGCCTCATTGTGCTGGAGTTGACTAAGATGACCTCGAATGCCTCGGCTGCGAGATCATCCCATGCAGCGTCTGTGCCTGGCGACGGGTCGCCGCGATAGACAGAAGCGTTGTCGTGAGCGTACAAGGTGCCATCAACTGTAGTAAGACGAGGAGAGAGATCCACATGGTCATAAATAGGAGACCAGCTGGAGGTGTATCTCATCGCCTCGTCTGCTGACGAAGATGTAGATGAGCATGCGCAGTCTGTTTTGGCGCCGGCTTTAAGGAGTATGAGAACAGACACAACGAAGAGGAGAACATTGAGATATGTAGGCCAGAACAGCCTCTTAGTCTTATGCCCTTTGTCGGGGATTTGGGAAAGCTTCAACTCTGACCGACGATGGGCGTGGCTTTCGACATGGCCGGTTGCAGACGGCTGCTCGTCCAGAAATGGTACAGCTGCTTCGCAGTCGTCCGTGTCGATATGCATTGGCTTCATGGCTGCTTAGAAATGGGTAAAGAATGCCTAGAGAGTAAGGCGAAAAATGACTGACCTAGATCAGAGCAACGAGCCTGATTAAACAATGTGTACTTCATCGGGGGGAACAGCAGAGTCCTCATGATAACGCAATTTCGATTGTCCGAGAGCCCCGAGACTCCAGGCTTGAAATGGGTTAAAAGTACCCTGCCTTCGCTAAAGGTCTTGGTGTTATCACGACTTCAACCCAAGCGCGTAGTGCGTCCGTATTTCTTTCCATCTTTCAGAATATCTGGCCGAATGGCGCCATATGCATGCACCCCTCAAACGGCGTGGGCCGGGCCGCTCAGCTACCTGCACCCAGGAGAGGCCAATTCGTTTCTTTCCGCCAGACCATCCAAAGCAATTCTGTGCCGTACACTGTGTGGAGTGTGATGCACGACCATGATTCGGTGCCCAACCGGAACCCTCTTTTTCGCGCGACTCTGTTGCCTAGACTGCGAAGCTGCGGCGCGGCTTATGGATGTGCATGTATTGGAGTGACTGCGTTTGGAGAAGATGGATCAACAACACCGACCGCCACCGAAATGTTCACTAAATGCCTCGTTGGGAATCGCTTCATGCTTGTCTCGGCGCGTCTCGCGGTCAGCTTACTGACCCTTCAAGTTTTCGCACATGCATGGACTCCCCACTTCAACGCATTCATTGCAACCTTGCACCAACAGTCTTGTCGCATTGAAATACACATCAACCATTGAAACATTGAAGTTGAGCCCTCTCCAAAGACATGACGACCCAGGAGTCTAACAACTTACGGAAGGTGGCTACAAGATGCGTGATGACCGCGGGGAACACATCGTTAGATGGACATCGAGGGTGTCGGCCAAGCCACTTTGATTGACTCGGACAATTGGTCCCCGAGACTGACATTGCAGGAATGCTCTCAATACTCGGGCGAAGGTGAATGGTGATGTGTTCAGGTTTGAAACCTGCGGTGGCGAGGCGCAACTATTGTGACCGGCAGCCGAGCAGTAGCCCACACCAGTCGGTCACTCTGGCTATCACCTCTGTCGATGGCGACATGCTAGGTTGAGTCCCGACGATAGCAAATGCCAATGAACAAGAGAGGGGCTTCTCACTTAAACAGTTTATTGGCAGAGCGACATCTCTACCCAACTAAACGTGATTATCCGGGGAAGTCTCGAGATGGTTTCTTTGACGAGTATAAAGAGAGAGAGATAACCACCTTCTTGAGAGTTGAGACCTTCGAGCAGGACACACAAGATCAAATTACACATCATTTCAACTTACAATCTGGACTTTTACAACTTTTCCCTCCAACCTTCACATCAAAGCATCACGACATTCAGTATGAAGTACGCCCTCACCTTCCTCATGCTGGCCGCTGCCGTCACTGCTGCTCCAGTGACTGAGGCCAGAGACTACGCCATTCGCAGTACACCCAAGCAACATGTGAGCCGAGATGACGGAACTTATGCTATCCGCCGCGACGAAGATGCCTATGCAATTCGTCGCGATGAGGATGCTGACGCCTACGCCATTCGCCGTGACGAGGATGCGTATGCCATTCGTCGCGATGAGGATGCTGACGCCTATGCAATTCGTCGTGACGAGGATGCCTATGCAATTCGTCGCGATGAGGATGCTGACGCCTATGCAATTCGTCGTGACGAGGATGCCTATGCCATTCGTCGTGATGAAGATGCGTATGCCATTCGTCGTCGCGACGAGGAAGCCTACGCCATCCGCCGTGACGAGGATGCCGACACCTACGCCATCCGCCGCGATGAAAACACCTACGCCATTCGTCGTGACGAGGACGCGTACGCCATCCGCCGTGACGAGGATGCCGACACCTACGCCATCCGCCGCGATGAAAACACCTACGCCATTCGTCGTGACGAGGACGCGTACGCTATCCGCCGTGATGAGGATGCCGACGCCTACGCCATTCGTCGTGATGAGGATGCGTATGCTATTCGCCGCGATGAGGATACTGACGCCTACGCTATCCGCCGTGGCGAAGATGCTTACGCTATTCGTCGCGATGATGGAGTCTATGCTATCCGCTCGGAGAAGAAAGTCTAAGTATCGCAAACTCATGAATGAGCTTGGGGTGCTTGTAGGCTTAAGAGACCATTCCTGCAACGAAAGGCTGCGAGCGGAGGCTTGCAAGGGAACTAGGAGAGTGACTGTTGTCAGCTTCTATATTCGATCATTTGTAATAGCAGCATAATCCCTAACCCCATAAAGGTTTCAATTGGAAAAAGACATACGTCATGTCTTACGTATAAATTCTCTCCATGTGTAGTGATTTATAAACCCTTAGTAAACAACTATGTGGCGCTAGAACAGAGCGTCTGCACGACTATATTTCCTGTTTACGAGGTTACCGCAACTCATCACTATAGCAGAAGGAATAAAAAGAATAGAAGTAAAGACACCGACGGATAACACTCAAGGCCGACGACGATGGACGACGAAGATGGACGACGATGATGGACGATGATAGATAAGACGCAAGCGATAACGACGGTTGATGAAGACAATAATAATGGCGACGACGATAATAACAACGATAATGAGGATTGTGCTAGCTATACTAATATACCCCGTCGTATTTGCTACCTTAGAAACATGTACACCAAGTTATTTCAGCAAGGCCGTTCTTAACACATCCAACTTTCTTCTCATCAGGACACTCATACTTGCTCGTGCATTCAGACTCCGACACATCCTCAAAGCACTTTGTGCCTGGCGGGGGAGTGTTGATGGGCGGCGACGGCGAAGGCGTCGGCGACGACAACGGCGGCGGCTTGGGGGATCCGCACTGGCAGGAACCCTCGACGCAGGAGTAGACAGCACCGCCACCGGCGCACAGCGGCGAAGAGCAGTCACTGTCGCTCTTGCACGAGTCGGTAGGGGTCGGCGGAGGACTTGAGAAGCTATCCACCTCGGCCTTGAAGCGCTTCTCGATCTCGGCGTCCTTCGCCTCGCCTTCAAATTCCCCGAGGTCCACGAAGTAGATGTTGTCAGCCTCGGCACCCTTCGTACCCTCCGACGGCCTGGGGAAGTAGCCCGTCGCGTCGTAGAAGTACAGGCTGTTAGCCAGCCATGCGTAGCTGTCGGCGTTGAGGCTCGCCCGCGTGGCCCCGCCGCCTCTTTTGAGGTCCTTCTGTGCTAGCGTGTAGACGCCGGCAGGGCCGTACGCTTTGGGTCCGATGTTTTCACTGCTGCTGAGATACTGGTCCGAGACTAAGCGTGCCTGGTCAGCGACTCTGAAAAGTGAAGACAAACTGTGAGGGTTTTCTTACTGTGAGGCTGGCCAACGGCATCCAGGTGCATCATTTCATGCAAGAAATACTGGCCTTTGTTCTTCTGCCAGTCTGCAATCTCGGCGTACGTGGTGTCGCCTCTCGCCAGAGCTTTCTCAATCATCTCGAACTTCTCTTCCAGAGAGTCGAGTCCAAAGTAGATTGGACACAGAGTGATATGCTGGAAGGTGTAGCCAAACCAGCCTTTCTCCGTCCAAGCGTAGCCGCCAACCGACCCGCCGGTTATTGCCTTGCACCATCCCTTAGTGTCCTTGCAACTGGCAATAATGTCAAACTTCTTCTTGGGCCTGTGGTCCTGAATTCGGTGCAGGTTGTCTGTGGGTTATGGTGTAAGCAACACTGTCACAGCGTTTCGAGGTGTGGAAGCCTCCATACCAACAATACGGCCCTGCTGAGAGGAAAAGTCAGGACCGATGTAAGCCCTCCACGTCGCAATTTCTTTTGCGGACTGCGGATTCTTTGCGCCAAAGTTGGCAAGCGTCAAAGCATCCCAGGCGGCAATTTCGAGTGCGAGCTTCTGTCCGTCGTCGCAGCTGTTATCCTCGAACTTGAGATCACCAGCGTATGCCCCGACGTTCTCGTTCTGAGCCTCCAGGTCTCGAAGGCAAGTCTCGGATGGGTTCCAGAGGTTACCGCAAGAGCCGGGAACCGTAACAGACTTCCCAACAAACGGATTTTGGATGGATTGCGGCCGTGGAGGGTCTTTAATGGAGGAAGGGGGTGTCTTCGGATCAGATGCGGAGGGGTTTTCGGGATCAACATCTCTGCGCGTCGTGTGAGGGACCGCAAGAGATGTTCCCGCCAACAAAGCCAAGAGTCTGAGAGATGTGACCTTCATGATATTGAAGTGTATAATAGGAAAGTATATAGTGGGGGAAGTGCTGCTGAGGTCTTCTCTGTCGTCTCTGTCGATTGAAGTCGTTGTCGTTGACTGAAGTCGTTTCTGGTGTCTTTGTTGTAGTCTTACGACTGTTGCAATGAATACTCAGAAGATTAAAGAAGAGGTTGAGGATGAATTTCTGGCTTTCCCATTGATGATTATTCAAGTAAGATATATATACCTTATCCATCCACGAAGTCTATGTAAGAGAAGAAGAGTTCAATGTTGCTATGCGTGCATCGACTCCCAGCCGAGCAACTGAGCTGAGAGCCGTCAGCCTGAAAGTGGACTTCCATCTATTTACGAATCTCACAGCCCCTTGAACCTAAGTGTTCTAACACCATCAAGATGAATGGCCAAGGCCAGGATGGGGGCATATTTTCCCCAGGAAAGCATGGTGTCCTGCGTGGTAGAGGCAAAGAGTGCGAAAAAGCCTGGCCCCCAGTCTCAGCTCCGAGCGCCGTGCCTCAAGATATGATACATCTTGGAATTGGTGGAATCTGTAGTGGACATTTCAGAAGGTCGGCAGCGCTTAAATCGGGCCTCTCCTCTTTTTTGAGCAGTTTGCCGCCTGCGAGCACACCTTGTGTTGCGAAGGATAAGGCGCAATTGCTGCTTAGCAATTGTGGTTCCACTTTTGTAACACCTTGTTGACTGAAGGATGACTCTGATGGAGACATTTATGATGGGGGCCAGGATAGATCACGAAGACACCTGTATGGCTAGCCTATGACATAAAGAGGGCAAAAGCTGAGCTGCAATACTGAATACCACCATGGGGCTGGCTGGTGCACACAGCCCCTCTGCGACCAGGAGAAAACGCATGGTGTTGGAACCCCATCACGAATAGCCACTCGCGCACCAATCAGTTCATCGACACAGCCACGCGTTGCAACACATCCATTATTTAAGCACCAACGCCAAGTCAAGATCCGCGGTGCGCATTTGAAATCACGTGACCCGCAGTCGTCGCTACGCTCCGTTTACAGGCAGGACCAAAAGCCCAACGGTGACGAAACAAACGCGGCAATCAACAATAAACACCTCTTCCACTCTTAGCTAAATTTCGACATCATCACCATTTCGGACAACACGACGACATCATGTCCGTTCAGATACATGTGTCCCGTCTTTGCCTTTTCTTGCTGCTCATAGTTGCGGCCGCCGCGGCAGCATCATCATTGTCCCATCCACCGGTCCCTGGCGTTGGTTTTAGCCTCACACCAGACTATGGGTACGAGACCCCAAAACGCCCTCCGAAGCCGATTTTATTGACGCATTTTCTAGAACCGCAGCCATCTACTTCCAGAACGGGTCCCACGTAGAAGTGGCCCGGATCGAGGGAAGCCCAGCGTACAAGTCTTTCATGCGCAAACACGACAACACCGCATCCATTGTTGAAGACGTAACCGGCATCTCCTTGCTGCGCAACGCCGTATGCCCTCCACTTCAGCCGCTCGGCCTTTCTATCTGCGAGAGGGACCCCGACTTCGACAGTTGCCAGGGCCTTTTGCGGAGTCTACAGTCATCGGTCGCGTCTTACCTAGGCACGACATTTTGTTATGCCGGCGTAGTCGTCCCTGACCAGACTTGGCAGTATCAAGACTACATTATCAACAAAGCAATCAAATCAGTCGGCCTCCGTCTAACCCACCGGGTCTTGGGCGCTGCGAAGTTGGTTATGTGGGCCAACCACATTAATAACCCAGGCTCACCGCGTTACGAAACGCAAGCCGTGCTAGCAGTGGATTACAGCGACTCTGGGCTGAATGTTAATCTATTCGCCGACGACAAAGGAGTTGCGGACGTTTTACGCCAAGTCTACGACCAGCAACTTGGCGCGGATCGTCGGGAACAGCCCGGCCATCTTCAAGCCGTCAAAGCCTTACTTACAGAGGTTACTAAGCTACCATTGGGAAATGATCTTTACGGACACCCCATGCCAGATAAGATCCAACGAGTTGTTCTTTATGGTGATGCAGTAATGGATGAAGGATTTCTTGATACGTTGAAGGCTGTTGTTGGTGTGGACGTGGTCGACAACGCCCGCCCCTTCGAACCCGTCTTCGCGGCTGCGGTTGGTATGGCGACGTCTGCTTTCGAACGTGAGAACTGGCTGGACTTCAACGTGGAGCCTGCTTTCGGATGTCGCTGGCGATCGAGGCTCTATGATCCCCCGAGTGAGGAACTTTAGCCACATCAACACATATTCTGGTCATTAGAAGAATATATCCCTGCTTTTCCTGTGCTTAAACCACGACGTTTTCAATTATGTTCACTAGCACCGTCGTCATCTTTATCGTTACCGCTATTATTGTCGCCGCCCTTATCACTTTCCGTCCTACTACCATCCTCATTGTAATCACGAAGTGCACAGCAAGTATTGCCGCCCAGACTCAGGAAAGTTAGGCTGTCTCTACGAGAAAGCATTCCATCGATTGTCAGGAACAAAATGGACCCTATATGCAGAAGCATTCATATGCGGTCGTATGCGAAGAAGGCAGCGGGGAAGCGTGGAGCCCCAGGATTAGTCCGGAGCCGTCGGAATTGCGGACTACTCCGTGATGTACCGGCCGGCATTTCCGTTGTCGCCGAGGCCGAGCAAACATTTGCGTAGTTTTCACCTCTGAACGCTAACTTGAATGGAGCCTCTTCGGTCCCGTTTGCTGGGGAGGTGCTCAATGGCCTATGGGTCCTGACGTGCTCATCTTGTCCTTGATATCCACCTCTTCCCATTCGCAATCAAGTGCCAAGATTCTGGGAGTACTAAATAACAAGTCCACGGAAATAGAACAACTTACGGACTTCAGCCGGACTTAAGATTTATCTTTTGCCCATCGCAGATCCTGCCAAGCAAATCGTACGGTTGACAATTGTGACGTTTGAACTTCCCGCGATCTAGTGACTGGGCTACATAAATACTGCAAAGACCCCAAATTCCATACCGAAAACCAAAATACTACCATTTCATGCTTGAAATCTAAGATCTTCACAGATTCCCAACACTTCGCCTTTTTCCATTCACCTTGTCCCGATACTTAGCATGTCTGACAACCCAGGCACCGTCCTGATTACCGGCGCAAACAGCTACCTAGGGCTCCACGTCATTGACCAGGCTTTGAAGCGGGGATACAATGTCCGAGGAACAGTTCGGTCCCAGAAAGCTGCAGACAAAGTCCGCGCGACTTTCCCAAACGACTATGGCTCAAGGTTGACGACCATCTCCATCGAAGACCTCACCAAGCCCGAGCTCTTTCACGACGCCTTCGACCAAACAACAATAGGCGTCATTCACGTCGCCAGTCCTGTTCACGGCCAAGTCGAAGACAATGTACGCGACATGTTGAATCCTGCCATCAAGGGTGCCACGGGAATCCTGGAAGCCAGCAAGCTGTACGGCGGTGCTGCTTTGAAGCGTGTGGTTCACGTTTCTTCCTTGGCGGCAATGCTTGACAACTCCAAAGACCCTCGTATCGGATACGTCTATGACGAGTCTGACTGGAACCCAACGACTTTTGAAGAGGCCGCGTCTCTCAAAGATCGGGCGGCTCTTTACTTGGCATCAAAGGCGCTTTCGAAAAAGGCAGTTTGGGCATGGATGGAGGATAACCAGACCAATTTCGATCTCAGCTGCTTGAACCCTGCCCTAGTCCTGGGTCCTCACCTAGAGGACATTGGCAACTTGGACAAAATTACGTCAACTTCCAAGCTTCTTTGGCAACTCATGGACGCCAAGGAAATCCCGGAACTACAGTGGACCGGAGTTGTGGACGTGCGTGACACGGCTGCTATGCTTGTTGCGGCTGTGGATACACCTGCGGCTGGTGGCCAGAGATTCTTGTTGGGGCATCACTTTGACTGGCAGACTGCCGCTGATGCAGCCAGGGAAGCTTTGCCAGAGGTCAAGAATCGAGTTCCTGTTGGTAGACCGGGAACCGGTAAGACGGCAGCTTTGGAAAACCTGTATCAGGTTGACGGGAACAAAATCGTGGAGGTTCTGGGTTTTCCGTACCGTCCGCTGCATGCGACTGTGAAAGACACGCTGCAGCAATTCCTTGCGGTAGAAAGCCGCCAGTAGAAATCTCTTGGGTACCTCATCTTTTAGGACTTTCCTTGCTTTTGTAATATCTCGACGTGACTCGAAGTGATATGCAAAGGGCCGAAACTCATGAGCTAATCATGAATGGCTGTTGTCATAAGCGACTTGTAATGTCGAGGACGACTGTCTGCCGTCGTTGTAGCCTACGAAACTTCGTCAACGCCAAGACAATAACGATATTTGTGGTCATTCAACCAGCCTGCCAATGTTGTCAACTCTTGGCAAATCAATCTAGATCTAGTCAATGCAACTGTAGTGATGCGCGCAGGGATCGGATTTAGACATCGAGTAAAGATAACCCCGACCCCCTCACACAGACGCCAGCGAATGACGGATTTAGCGGAATACAAAACCTACAACAGCCGACAGGTATTAAACAATATTTGCAGATCCGGTATAAACTTGTAGTTGCTTGAAGCTGTTGAGAGCATATTGCCTCCATCCCGCAGTGCTGATGACGCAGGGTATGATATGCTGGAGTAAACTCAAAGCCGGTTTAATTATCGTCTTGGAAAAACATGACTTGGCGAGCAAAAGCACGGAAGGTTCGGTCAACTCATCGTACAATTCTGGGCATAAAGAGGAGACCTTTGAGATTGTTTAAAGAAAGAGAAAATGCTTTGTTTCCGTTAACCTGTCCGACAGCAGGAAGCATCCGACCCAAATTGAAATCAAAGCTTGCCACATCGACATTTCAAAATGGCTTTTTCTTGTCTGTTGATGGTCCTCCTTGTGTACTTCAACGGTGCCCTTTCAGTACTTTCAGATGTTCCTGAGACATATGAGTACATTGTAGTGGGATCCGGTCCAGGTGGCGGTCCGCTCGCTGCCAATCTTGCCCGGGAAGGGCACTCAGTCTTGCTCATTGAGGCTGGTGATGACCAAGCAGACAACATCAACTCATATATGGTCTACAACAATACACCGGCTATCAATGATCCACTCACGCGATGGGACTTCTTCGTAACGCGAGACACGCCAGAGATTGACAACCTCTACGACTTCACAACTTGGAATACAACTGACGGCGACTTTTACGTTGGGTTGGATCCACCTTCTGGCTCTACACGACTTGGAGTTTACTATCCACGAGCTGGCGTACTTGGCGGCTGCGCTATGCATAACGCGGCTACGATCTCTTTGCCTGCAGATGTGGACTGGCAGGACATCGCCGATCTGACTGGAGATGAGACATGGTCGCCAGCGAATATACGCAAGTATCTTGTCAGACTAGAGCGATGCAACTACCTTGTCAACGGAAGTACTGCATCTCACGGTTTCACGGGATATCTTGACACTTCTCAGAGTGACTATTCCTGGGCTCTCAATGAGTCGGATGTGTCTACACTGGCTACGTATGCGTCCACAGCTCTCGGGTATCCGCCAGGAATCAACTCCACTGAGCTTGCTATGTTACTGGGGAGGGACATCAACTCGGACGATGTGGAACGCGATAACCTCCTCGGGGTGTTTACCCCTCACACCCACTCTCGGAATGGCGTGCGGTCCAGTCCAAGTAATTACATTCGGGCGACTATGGATGACGAGAGAAAGTTCCCATTGACACTCCAGCTAAACACCCCTGCAACGAAGATCATATTCGAAAAGCCCACAAACGGAAACACGGCACCACGGGCTATAGGAGTCGAGTACCTTCAAGGTCAAAGCCTTTACTCAACAGATCCTCGTCATGACCCTTCCCAGGTCGGTGTACCTGGCAAAGCCTTTGCGTCGAAAGAGGTCATCATCGCTGGTGGTGTCTTCAACACCCCGCAGCTTCTCAAACTCAGCGGTGTCGGCCCAGCGGACGAGTTGGCGAAGTTTGACATCCCTGTCGTCACAGACCTTCCGGGTGTCGGCATGAACATGCACGACAACCTCGAGGGAGTCATCTACGGCACGTTCGAAAAGCCAGTGGTTGGATTCTGGGATATGTTCATGCGGACCTCAGTTGCCGAGCGCACGCGGGATATACACTTCTACTGCGGGAGCTTCAACTTCATCGGCTTCTTCCCGGGTATGCCGGGTTGGGCGGAGAACGAGTCTGAGTGTGGCTTCATGCAGCTCCATCCGCGAAACATCAACGGCACCGTCAAGCTAAGATCCACCGATCCCCGTGAGGCTCCCAACATACATTGAAATGGTCGTAGGCCAGGCGGCCGAGAGCTATGCAGCACAGCAGCGCGTACGCGCCCGAAGGCGCGTAGAGCCGCCTTAACTACGTAACTCTACGGTTTTAAGGCCTACGATTTTAAAAGAAAAAGGAAAAGACTCTTTACGTTCTTTGCAGATCTAGAATAAAAAGAACGAGATAAAAAGCTCGAAAATCCGCTAAAAAACGAGTAAATTAAGCCTCTTGTCTCTGTGAGGATGATAATGATGTCTGAGCTAACTTCTCGCCCCTTGAGGGGGGCTAGTAATCTAGCCTCTAAACGCTAAAAACGCCGAAAAATCCAGTGGGCCCACTAAACCCCGTTCCAACATCTTGGGTTCTTCTCTCAAGGCGATGACGCAGACCTTGACTCAATGGTGGAGGCGATCAATCTTGCGAGGTCCGTTCTTACCAACCTGACTGACAACAAGTTCACTGAGCACCGACCTTGTCGCCAAGGTGCTACGAGCTGCACGAACGAGGAGCAAAAGGCTTTTCTTCGAGCTCAGACCTACTCTCATCATATTACTGGATCCTGCGCAATCGGAGCAGATGATGACCGGATGGCTGTGTTAGACTCTAATTTCCGCGTTCGTGGAGTACAAGGGCTTCGGGTCGTTGATGGATCCGTCTTTCCGGTCCAGCCTGGAGAGGTGCCAACACTGGCTACTTTCATGATCAGCGAGAAAGCATTGGATGATATTCTTGCGGATGCTTAGGGGACTTTCATAAGGAACTTCGAAGGTCCCATCTGTTCTTAGATCTTCGTTCGAGTGGCCACAATCAAAATGAATGCTTTCTATCCAAGGGAAAGCACTAAGGTCGTATCAGAAGATGTTTGTAATATTAAGCTATTATATACAATGAACATCAATCGCAGGAAATAAGATAGCGCGCACAGATATACTATGCAAAAACTTTCAACAGACACATTAACACCCGCGGACATTATCGGGCGCGATAAAGTTCTACACCTAGAACCAATGGAACTCTCCCAAAGCAGGAAGCATGTACTCCACATCTCTGGAGTTGAGAATGGAGGTGCAATTTTCCTTATCAGCAGGAATTGTCGGGTGGCATGTGGACTCGCAGACGGTACCGCTCTCTGGCAGCTTGCCCTCCGAAAAGTACTCCCGGACAATCTTTACAAGACACTCGCTTGGGTTGGAGGTTGCCCCATGACCAGAAGTCTCTTGAATAACGACAGCGGATCCAGGATGCCCCTCTGACACATGGAAGGCGTTTCTGAGAGGGGTAATTGGGTCGTAGCGGCTGGAGGTGATCAAAAGCGGCGCGGCGGGTGCGTTCGTGTCGTTGGCACTTGCTGCAGGGCTGATGTAAGGTCCGGTGAAAGGGTAGGACGGGCGGAGCTTGCGGCCAGCACAAGCGATTGGGATTGCTCCCGACACGCCAGTGCCGGTTGTCTCGGATTGGTTCTTCAGGTAGGCTACGACCTCTTCATAGAAGGAAATGTTGCGATCAACCACCTCATCAACAATGTCGGAGCAGAGAACGCCTGCCAGGACATCCGTGTCCCAGTTGTACTGAGGAAGCTCATCGTCATCGGAAGCGTCGCACACGAGTTTGATCGAGTCCGAGGGAAGGAATGCCGTGAGAATGGAGTAGTTGCCATTCATAAGAGCGCCGAGACCGAGAGCAAGCGTCTCGAATGAGGTCAACGGACCGTACAACATGGAGAAGATCGCTTGACGGATAATGGGTGATGTAAGCATATACGGCCGATCGTTGAAAGAAAAGGACACCGGCGTGTTATCCATGTCGTCAATGACGTCGGCGACACGAGCCTTGATGTCGGCGCCGGACTTGTCAGATGATTCAATCAGAGGACAATCTTCCCCAGATTCAAAGCAGAGCTCGTAGAATTGGTCAACAATCTTCTCAGCATCGTTGATGTCATTGCGGAAGGTCTGGGAAGACAGTTAGCATCGCACGAATGCACTAAAGAAAGTATAGACTTACGCCAGCAGAGAAATCATCAGCATCAACCACAGCGTCAATCCACATTCTCTCAATACGCTCAGGGAACATGGAAGCAAATGTGTTCCCCAGGAAAGTTCCATAAGAGATGCCAATGTAGTTAAGGCGAGCTGCCTCAGCATCCTTAGGCTTAGCCTTGCCTGACTCCTTCCAGCGCAAGTCGTCAATGCGATCGATAATTTCCACCATGTCGCGAGCAACGGACGCGGTGTTCATGTGACCCCAGATGCTATCAGCACCATTTTCTTCGCAGAGAGCACTCTGAGCAGAAGCGCTCGCCCAATGATATCCAATGGCGTCATCAATCGGGGGAAGATTGGAAGTGCGCTCCTGAGAAAGCCTCCGGGCGAACTGGTCTCCCTTGAAGCAGTCGGCGTGTGGTGTGCTCGTGTTGACGCCACGTGGGTCGAAGCCGATGATTTCGTAGTTCTCGCCAATCACCTTCTGCAGACCGGGACCCCAGGAGTAGGCGAAAGCGGTACCGGAGCCGCTTGGTCCTCCGGGGTTGATGAGCACGCTGCCGGCGAAAGATGGGTCGTCATCCGGGACTGCGGCCGGGAGCTTGACAATACCGATGGCAGCGGTGCTATTTTTGGTTGGGTTTGCCCAGTCGAGCGGGACTTCGAGACGGGCGCATTGGAAGCCGCTACCACAGTCGTAGTATTGCAGGTCTTTGGTTGGTCTTGTGTCGACCCAACTGAATGCTTTCGTTGAATTTGTGCCCCTCGCAGACAGAGGCAGGGAGACTGCTTGAGTGAGACTGACTAGAGAGCCAGCCAATAGAAGAGAGGACACCATCGCGGTGAATCAGTTAGATATCAATTGCAATTCCTCTTCTATGTTGATGACAGGAAAAATGAAGAAAAATTGGGTTTTAGTTGTCGTATTAGCGTGATGGACTTGTGTTAACATCAACAACAAACTGGAGGCAGCACGAGGTATTTCAACAAATTGACAAAATCCTCCCTCAACGACCTATTCTCCATTTTGTGATGCTCAGCTTGGCGTACAGTCAGTTTCGTAGCCACAAACGGCATTCAAGAGTCAGTCGTCACCGACCTTTCCCTGCAGGATCATGATGCTAGTCCGCCTGCTAGGCAGAGATATTTCGCCCTGCCAGTACTGCCACTCTTGCCTTCTCCACGTTGGGTCTAGTCGCATCCGTCAGCACATCCTAATTGGCACATTATTGTTTATGCCCCATTATTGCCCGCGCAACTGGCACGCTGCGGGCTGTGCCGCGGCCGACCTGGCAGTCGAAGGATGTTGTCGCGTTAGCTGCAGGTTTGTGCCTCAAGCCGGCAGCCGATGCTCCAAGGCTTGGGAGCCATGAAGGTGAACGTTTTGGGGACCTTCTGTCTAACGCCAAGGCACTAACACACCAGCGGGTGGCTGAATCGTAATACGATGCTGACGTCCACCTCCAGCCGTGTCTGGTTCGGCCGCCCGCATGTCGCCCGGATGACGGAGGTCTGTCGGGCGCCGCAGAAGGCGACCGGCAGACGGGGCGTTATTCCAAGATGCTGGCGTCTTGGCTGATCTACTGAGAACAATATTCTAACGTCATGTTGCACGATATGAGAGCAAGGCATTATAGGCCCATTTTCAACCTGTGTGTGACTAAAGGCGCGTTCTCTGAGACTCAGCCGCTCACTCTTGCAGCAATTTGACTACGTCTGATTGAACTGCGTGGAAGTATCTAGCAGATGATCTCCAAGATTATTATAGTTGAAAAATGAAAATTGGTACAAACTGCCCAACGATCAATGATTTCACGCACGTCTGCTCTGATGATTGAGCTGGCTCGGCTCGAAATGGATTAGAAGACCATTATCTCTTCATTTTGCCTGAGAAATTACCGCGATACTCGTGGCCGCATGTTCAAGTTCTTTGCATTTCGAGATACAGACAGTGTCAGGCACGGGGGTACGGGGGTGAATCGGAGCCCGTAAAGCCGGGAAGTTCGGGCTGCATGCTTAGCTGAATCTAAGTGCCCCATTTCCCCAGATCCTTCGTATGAAACAAAAATGGACATTTTCAACCAATCAAGCTAGTGTTTGTCAAAATGTGCTCCAGGGTTGAAAATTGGGTGGGCTGGCATTACGTGTGCTGGACCGCAGCGCTGTGCCGCACAACTCGCGTGCCTTGACTGATGGCACCTAAGCCTAGAAGTAAGCTTCTCAGCCCCACGCTAGTGTTCTGTGATCCTTCCATGAATCTTCGAAATACCAGAGATCCCCCTCTGTTTTGGCTGTTGAGACGGACAACATTTGGTTCAACGTGCTTTTAGTGATTTCATTTACAACTCAATATCCAATGCGGACATGACCTCCGAGTGGGGTCAATCACCGGGTTTGCGTCGCGTTGGGACTATTCCGGAGAAAAGTGCTGAGGGAACCATGGTATCGTATCACTCATTACTTTTTACAATTGATCGTGCTTTGGTATCATTACAAATAACATCATGAATGCAATGCCCTCTTTGGCCCCAAGTCCTGATCAGCTCAAAAGAAGCCACTTCCAGATCGGATGCACAGGTGTCTGTGCTGTGCTCTTCTATCATGCTTAGACCCTCGGGTTGAGCAGGTATATCGTCCACCGCATGGCTGTTTACAGGTTCTTGGGCTCAAGCTGCTCCTCGGGAGCATCGACGACTCGACGACCACCCTTGGCGCGTCTGTCGGCGTCAAGTGACTGAGCGAACTTGGATCTTTCTCGAATGACGGGTCCCTTCCAGTAAATGAGGTACACTGGGATTGTGACGAGAAAGGCGAGGCATGCGAGGATCGTGCTCGCGTACTCCGTATGACGCGTCTTGCCAATGTTCTCGTAGAGTGGTGTCGAGTACATGGCCGCAATGCCGGCGAGGAAGTCTCTGGCGAAGCCATTACCTCCTGTTGCTGATGCACTGTAGGGGCCGTAAGCTGCGATGGTGGTTAGCAACCATGCTGTGATGTTTAGGATCAGATACTTACCAGCAATCATGTAGTCCACAGTACTCATGTAAATAGCAAAGTTGGCAATAGCGATCAGGCACGAGAAGATCATTGGAGCGATCCAGTGCGACTCAGGGGGTCCCATAGACGTCCATGCGAAACCAAACAAGCCGATTGTCTCCAATGGTGCGAGATAGAGGAGCCATCTCAATCGACGCTCAGGAGGCAAGGCGTCGGAGCCTTTGGCCTTGATGACTCTTTGGTCTCTGATGATCCAGGGTACGTAAGAAATGTAGGCAATCAAGTATCCGATGTTGATCGGAATGAAAGCCCAAGCTTTCTCGAGGACGCCGAAACCCCACTTCTCAAAAACTGGGTTGAAACCCTCTTGGAAAGTGAAGATAAGAGCGTCGGAGAAACCAGAAAGAAGAGAGCAAGAAAGGACAATAGGCTCTCGTAGGAACATCTCGAAAGGTCGAATCCAAGTGATCGCGAACTCGTGGGCGGAGAGTCGGGGCTTCTTGACCTCATTGGGTCCATAGACGTTCGTGTCGATGCCAGCCTCGCGCTTGCGCTTTGCTTCCTTGTCCATGAGGATAGTGGAGCGACTCTCAGGCATGAAGAAGTGAACAGCCTGAACAGTGACGCCAAAGATGAGCTGGATCCAGAAGTTCCAGTACCACGGTAGGAAGGCTTGAATTGGGCCGCCGACCACAGGACCGACAGAGGTACCGAATACGGAGGAGAGAACGACAAAGAGGACTGCCCACTGTTGGTCATCGGGTTGGTAGAGGTCTGCCACCATTCCCAATGTGACACTGCCTCCTGCTGAGCTCAGACCGCCCTATGGGGTGTTGGTCAGTATCATCGACATTGATCATCACAAGATTGTGAAGGCAATTGAACTCACAAGACCTCGAGCGACAACGATGGAAGCAAAGTTGGGTGCGAGCCCGCCGAGGATTTGCCAAATATTTACCAGAAACAGGGAACACCTGGGGCTTTTGTTAGACAAATTCTCAAATCCAGCATCAACCCTTCATATTGGCTTTCAACTTACTGCAAGATCTTCCATCTTCCAAACTCCTCACTCCATGGCGCCCAAAGCTCGCAGCCAAAAGCGTAAAGCACGAGAAACGCACACTGTGATGCACGAACAGCCTGCTCACTGACTGCAAAGTGCTCACTGAGCGGCGTAACAGCACTCGGATAGACGCTTGTGTTGAAGTTCATCGAGACCTGGACAGCGAAGATGGATGAGAGAAGCATCCACTTCTTCCATGCGGGCCACGAGTAGCCGAGCAAGTGATAGCACTCATCCTCGGTGATGATGCGCTTGCCGTCTGGGGTGGATTGCGGTTGATTACTCTTCGAGGTGATATTCTCGTGGGTAGTCGTTCCTTCAGACTCCTCGTCTCTGCCTGGTGCGTCTTGGAAAAAGCCACCGGTCGGAGCTTCTTCCTTCTCTCTTGGTCGTTCCGGCTTTTCGTCGAAGCTCGGGCCGACTCGTGTTGCGCTGCTGTTGCGGGTGAGGTTCGCTTCCTCAGGTGCGTTCGTGCCGGACGTGGGCGGGTTTTTCGATGGTGGTGTGGAGGCCATGGTGACTATCTGGTAGCAAACAGTCCCGGCCCGAAGACGTGATGTGCCGGGCTGCCGATATGTGATGTCGAATGCGAGGTGACGGTGACAGTCTAGGACCAAATGTTCCGAGGTCTTACGAAAGGCATGAAAGGACGAGACCTAGCGTGTGAAATGATATGACAGCTGATAAATGTCAACCAACGGCGCCCCGGATTTCGATCTCTTAGGCCGTCCAACGTCTTTATCAATGCTCGGGGTCTCCACGATATGAAAGATAAACTCCGACAGAAAATTGGAGTTATGACGCTATCGTCCCATGACGCTGGCGTTAGTCGGGCCTTCCCAACGGCGAAAAGGGGACCTTGAAGGATCCAGAGCCCCAGTATTGGACGGTCATTCTGGTCAGCATCCTCACTTTATTCGGCCGTTATGTTTGATGGAGTCGTGCCACAGAGGAGCGCCAACCGAAAATTCATCTTTCCATTCTCGACTTGGCGGGCTGAAAAAATCGCGAAAAGGCTGTTGCGTTCGCATCAATACTGGACCTTGACATCATACTTTGTCGGTGGGTTTGCCCGATTTGCGGGTCAAGGGTGGGAACAATGACGGAAACCGTGGGGCATGCGGCGGGTGAGCCGCATCTTGGATCGGCGACAGTCACGGAGGTGGTGTGGGTTCATGCCTGCTCGGATTTCCCAAACTGGGAACCCGATGTCCGGAGGTGTGGTCAAACCGCGAAACCTGGAGACCGCGGTCGCACGCAATGCTGTCTTTGGCGATGCGATAAGCTATGTCCTTTCCCCAATCTTCAGTCTTTTGACAGATGATTATCCTGCACTATGATGTTGAAGAGGGGTGGTTCATAGGATGAGGAGCTCCCCGTGGGGATGAGGAAGAACTGTCGGTATTGATTTAAGTAGGGCTGGTCTCGGCGCCGTCATTGAGATAAGACTTGCGGCTTTCCAGGACATTGAAATGTCGCACGGCTGATTCCCCTCTATTCCCATTTCTCGGCCAGAGATGAATAGAGCGGCTCGGTAAACAGGCCGCATGGCAAGCAAGACTTGACCAATCATTCTTGACAACCACACAGTGTTGTCTAGAGAAGCTTTTCATACTTCTTGTCCGACAAGACGCCAAAAACACAAGCAATGGTATCCGCCACGTCCAAGACTTGCCAAGTAGAAAACTTGTTGTCGGCGTTTACCTCCAGCTTGCCACCGCGCACATGCCAAGCCGACCGATCGGTGGGTGGATCCATTCAAGAGTCCACAACCAACACGCATCTGTTTATGTCGTCAGTGTGATAGCACGACCCAAAGTAATTGAAGCGACCGGGAAAAGGAAGGCAGAAGAACAATGGAAAACACGCGGAAAACAACAAAAATCAAGTCATTGTTGGCCATTACCTACTGAGTTTTGGCTGGTCACCATTGATGCGAACTTCAACCGCTTAAACAATCGCTTCGAAAAGCAGATAACTGGTATATGTCGGCGAACTCCGCGAATTCTCGCAGGGACTCCCGTAATAGCTTCCAGATATTGTCAGATTTATTGTGTTGAATTACAGTTACATCGTTTTAGTATGATCACATGTGGCCCAGAAGGGTCTTACCCTCTAACATTCCGTCGTAAACATGTAGCAATCCAACTGCAATTGTTATCGGCCTTTAAACGATGATGTGCTAATGTAGACATCAGTTTTCCGGATTATGCCCTTGTGGCTCGAATCGTCTCGATCGTCGTCCGTTTCAAGGTCTCTGGTGCCCGTTCTCCTCGCTGATGCATGGTATGTTCTATCGTGGTCACTGAGCGAGCCGAGTTTAATAGCCGGGCCAGCGCTGCCGAGAACGTTTTCACTCTATTGATGGGATCAGCGCAGGTTCAAAGCAAATTTCAGCATATAATGCGCATAAACAAACTTACCCCGCCTGACACTTTGTAATTGCCATCGTGAGATGAGCCATAGTAAAACTTGAACAGTTTTCGCAATGGCGGCAGAGAACATCCAATAATTCCCAACGCGCACTCGAGGTTGGAGGTAATACTGATAACGCCGAGGTGGTCTATACTACGGTCAGTCTCTGAATAGGGATTTGTTGATGAACAGCAACGTACATCCAATCTCCGTTGGGTACTTGGCGGTGTCGTAGTACTTGAGGTATGGCATTCTGATGACAGTCGCAATACTGGCAAACAGACCGAGACCGAGAATGGCGCAGACGGAGACCTTCTTCCTCTGGGACATTTGCAGTCCCGCAACGATGAAGAAAGGGATAATTGCACAAGTCCAGTCCGTGATCATCTGGATGGCAGAGACGATATAACTGACAGTCTGCAGGCTGATAACCTTCTGGCATGTTCCCCTGATAGAAGATGATTAATCAAATGTTTGCGCAACCTGTAGTAGTGCGGCGAAGAACTTACAACGCGGGGTTCCATGTTGCGGCAAGTGGAGTGCAGTTTGCGAAAACAAACACCAAAGCGAGAATCGCAACAATCACCATAACCGCCATGTTGATGCCCATAATGACTGTCACTCGCTTCCTTCTATCCAAGCGTACGCAAGTAAAGCCGATGGCGCATTTGATTATCGTTGACGAGATGAAGTAGAGAACTTCCCAGTATGTTTGATATTCGGAAGCGCGAATCAGGTAAAGCTGGGAAGGGATATCGGCATCGTGGGAGCCGACTCCATATCGTGAGGCGTACACCGCAAAGACGACCGCCGGTATGAAGGGTACCTATGGGGTCGTCCGTCAGTTCATTCGGTTGCGAGACATAGAAATGCTGTGAAACATAAGATCCGCAGTCTTGCGTTAATGTCGAAAACACTTACTGTTCCGATCACTGCTAGCCAGTCCTCGACACCCCATAGTCTTGTCGACGCCCCCGAGAGCCCAGCGCGGACGTAGATTCGAAGGCCGACCACAATCACACAAACGATCCCGAAAACGATGGCGATGAACTCGACGGCTGGCCCCAGGCCCTTCGGGGTCAAAGGCTCAAGCTGGTAGGCGATAGCCGAGATTTGCTCCCCTGTCGTAGTGGCAGCCATTTTGGCGGTTAACACTAAGCTTCTGCCAGTCCACTATCCCACCGGCGGCTTGTTGTCGGTTTCCTGTTCGAGGCCGGCAGATGGAGAGAAGTGCCTGCTCCTGCGTCGACTTCGGTTCCGGCGAGTTGGGAGAGAAGACATGCAAGATGAGCCACATCGGGGAATTGGTGGCATTATGAATAGCCGGAACGATCTGCCGCGTGGTCTATGGAGCACCAACAAACCACCAACGTTCCTGCGTCTGTGTCGCTCCTCATTGTGGGCTCGTTTCTTCTTTCGACCAAGGGGCTAGGACTTTTTCCAGTCCAACCCCACAGGCAGATGTTAGGAATATGACTAGATACATAAATATGATGCCCGGTTTCTGTGCCTTGAATGGATTCTCCATCCGAACGAGTGGAAGCCTAGAGTAGCCGCCTTCTGGTAGACACCAGCCCTGGAAGTGGAACGGCTGTCAGCTTTCGGCCAAGAACTCAACCGCATGGCAGATGCCATTCCCGTATTTGCCCCTTTCCGTCGAGTCAGCGCCTCCTCGCCTAGTGTAAAGAATGGCCACCGCGACGTGCTCGGACTGTGACGATAATCAAGGATTTGTCTTAATAACTCATTACTGCACGTGTGCAGGACCGGTTGAGGACCGGTTTCCCTGTCGTGATCTGCCATGTCCACGGCCAATTGGGACTGGCGGCCGCTGCAAAGCCACGCACATGCCGCAAATTGAGCAATCTGTTTCTACCCGATGTCAGGGCTTGTAACTTTGACAAGCCGCGGCCAGTCGGGACTGTCAAGTCAATCCCGCACAAGACTAGAGAATAGATGAATCTGGGTGTGCGATAGGCCATGTTGCCGAGTTCCCCATCGATCCCTGTCTGCAGGCCGAGGGGACATGACTCGACTGGCGGCTTGTCCACTGCGACGTCGGTAAATGATCCCAGTCGGCTGCCCTCGCCTGAGACGTTGACGTGAAGCTCGGGCAATGGTGCCATACTACCGGTTTTCGCTTCGATCTGCTCGTTTTCGGGAATAATATGATCAGAGTTCGAAGGCAGAAAACGTTGTGCTGGAATGGGATGAACTGCATCGGTGACAACCTGCGTTAAAGTCGTCGTGATCCCCGCCGCATAAAGACATTGAGTTGGCATAAACATAGCTCCCGTGGGCACGGTCGTTTTTAGTGCAGATCCAACACAAGGATTGGGCTCCAGAGCGGCTGGAAAATCCAGAACACTGAGAACAGACAACGGAGCAACCCAGCTGCGCGGACATCAAATTTCCTCGATGTCCGTTGCTGGATCGTTCACTGGCAATTTTGGCGAGGCATGGAACAGAACCCTGTCTGTTGCTGCCGTCTTCGGCCTAGAGGGCAACTGATATCTCCCAGAATCAGTCCAGACGGCACGTCCCCATCCTCCCGTTGCAGAATGTCTGTTGGCGCTTTGTGGGGGGGCGGGATGCATCAGGGGTCCTGTGAACTGGCCAGTCAGATGCTGGTCATATTTCATCAATTTCTGTCCATTTCCCACCGAAGTTCGTCAATGCCCCTCAGTCGAATATCTGTTTGCTCTTTTAAACACATCTCTTCCAAGTCGCGTGTTTGCGAAGCCTTCGCAAAGCGACTCGCCTTCGTTCTACCACGATGGTGGCTACTATTCTCCTAGGCGTGGGCCTCCTAGCCGTCTATCTTCTCGGTAGTGCTATCTACTCCATCACGCTCCACCCACTGGCCGATGTGCCGGGTCCCAAGATCTGTGCAATCACCCGCATCCCGTATTGGCTTGTCGCGCTCAGAGGTGATGATATCGAGTGGATGAAGAGTCTGCACGAGCAGTATGGACCTGTCGTTCGTTTCGGCCCTACTGATCTAAGCTACACGGCTGCACAGGCCTGGGATGATGTTCATGGACCCAAGGTGCAGGAGAAGGCTCAAGAATTCTCTGTGCAGCCCGTAAACGGTGAGTGGTCCATCACGCGTCAGCTACGATGACGGTGTCTCGTATGTCTGATCCAAATGCTGACGTTTTTCAGGCGTACCCAGTATTCTTACCACTAACACGGAGAACCACGCGCGAGTCCGTCGTCTGTTCTCGCCGGCCTTCTCAGAGCGTGCTCTGAGACAGCAAGAGCCTCTCTTCCGCAAATACGTGGACCTCTTCATGTACAAGATCTCTGAAATTGGCAAAGATGGAAAGGAACCGGTGGAAATGATGCAGCTGCTCAACTTTACAACTTTTGACGTCATGGCTGAGCTTTGTTTCGGACAGCCCCTTGGTCTGCTGGCGAAGAACGAGTTCAGTCCCTGGGTCAAGTCAATCTTCGAGTCGCTGAAGATGTTGCCGATCGTGTCCATCATCAACTACTACCCAATTCTGAATGCCATCTTCACCAAGTTCGAGCCGAAGTCCGTTACCGAGCAGCGAGTCACTCATTGCAGACACTCAGAGGAGCGCGTCAACCAGCGTCTCGAGAGCGGCTCCACCCAGCCTGATGTTTGGAACTTGGTTCTGGCCGCTAAGGAGGGCAAGGAGCTCACTATCAAGGAGATGCACTCAAATGCAGAGCTTTTCATGCTTGCTGGATCCGAAACTACTGGTAAGCTTTCAACGTCTTTGGAATGTTCAAGGGCTCGAGACTGATTCTGATAGCCACCCTACTGAGCGGATGCGTTTACACTCTTCTCGCCAACCCCGATAAGATGAAGACTCTCCTCGAAGAGATCCGCGGCAACTTCTCCACTCTGGACGACCTGACCTTCGAGCGTCTTGCAGACCTGAAATACCTGAACGCTGTTCTGAAAGAGTCTCTGCGCGTCTACCCTCCAGTCCCTATCGGCAGCCCTCGAGTAGTCATGCCCGGCGGTCAACAGATCATGGGCAAATGGGTACCCGAGGGAGTTCGCATCTCAGTTCATCACTGGTCCACATATCAGTCCGAAGCCAACTTTAGAAACGCCAAGACGTTTGCGCCTGAGAGATGGCTGAAGACGGACCCTGCTTATGCTGGAGATGTTCTGGATGCGCACAAGCCATTCGGGTTTGGCCCACGCGACTGTTTGGGACAGAACATGGCCATGCACGAGATGAGACTCATCTTGGCTACGTTGCTTTTCTCTTATGACCTCGAGCTCTGCGAGGAAAGCAAGGACTGGACTAACCAGAAGGCGTTTGCGTTATGGATCAAGAAGCCATTGATGGTTCACGCGACGCCTGTGGACACGCAGACCAGAATGAAGATTTGAGAGAGTGTGACAGTACCCTATTCATATGCAGATTACACATGTTGTAATAGCGATAGATCGAGGAGGACTACATTAGACATCACATAATTATAGAGTTCATCATCCAACCCGAGCAACCTTTTGACGGGGACAGAATAGTTCAATGTCGCTAGTGAATGATATCTAATTTTCTTTTCTAGCTAAGATGCCACTTGTCGCCAACTCTGAAGCCCTCTGGAAAGGGGTCCGTTGGGTGAAGTAGAACCTGTTTGAAGGCCGTGATCCAAGCACTTCCCTTGACCGCCGGCACAATAGCATCATACTCCCCAACCTTAGCTTCACTCCTGACTGTCCCAATGAACTCGGTTCCAATCACACTGCGATGAACAAACGATTCGCCCACGGCGAGCTGTCCTCGTTTATGTAGCACGGCAAGTCGCGCGCACGTACCCGTTCCACAGGGGCTGCGATCCAAGCGACCGGGCGAAACCACGACCGTGTTGACAGCCTCCTTATTGTTTCCCGAGCTAGTAAGAGGGTTGGTAAACTCAAAAACGGTGACCCCCCTAATCTCAGGATTTTCCGGGTGTATCGGGTCTGTCTGTGCCTGGATAGCTTTCTTGATGCGCTCGCCCACTTCAACAAGCTCACGTCCATTCTCTGATGCAATCTGAAGACCGACCGAGGCAGCGTCCACAAGCGCGTACCACATCCCTCCATACGCGATGTCGACCTTGACAGGCTTATCAAATCCAGGAACAGTAATGTCCAAATCCAAGGCATACACAAATGCCGGGACGTTTTGGAACTCAACGTACTTCGCCTTTCCGGCCTCGCATTCGGCTGTGACTGTGACCAAACCCGCAGCTGTATCCAGCTTCAGAGTAGTAACAGGCTCTTGCATTGGCACCATGCCCGTTTCGAGAAGAACGGTGCTTGTCGCGATGGTGTTCGCCACGGACATGGGCGGATACTCTTCATGTTCCATAATGATAAAGCCGGCGTCAGCTTCCGGGTTGCAGGGCGGAAGAACCAGGTTGGTGCACATGGACGATGAGCCACGGGGCTCGTTGAGGAGAAGGTTCCGAAGGTTGTCTCTCTTCTTCCAGAAATGCATCATCTTCTCGAACATATTTTTGCCGGGCGCATCGAGAACGCCGCCAACGACGACATCGCAGACTTCGCCGCCGCAGTGGGCTCCGACCACGTTGAATGTCCGGCCGAAGGTCATTTTGGAAACAATGATGTAAAAGGGAGCCGGTCGTCACTTTCACTCTCGAGTCGTGCGATGTTTAGGAGCAAACAGCAATCAATCGACTGACTTCATTGCCACCTCTTGGACTTTTACGTCGACTTACACGGAGATCCGTACTACCGAGGAGAGTCGGCTGGTGGGGCCCGACATCCGGAACCTAGATACCGATCCGACCGGAAGGGCATCCGGGCGGGGTAACCAACACGGTCGGAGACCAATCCGGGGCATTTAGCAAGCTCTAAATTCTCCACGAAGGATTGCCTGGGCAGAGCTTCGGCCCGGAATGATTGGAAACGGCCAGTTCGTTATCTAGAGGATCTATCTGACGCGTGGTTGATGGCTCAGAAAGGAAGGTTTCCGCCGATAGTGAAGTCTGCTTACATCAGATTGCGAAAATCGGCATCTTACCCCGCGAACATCTTTAAGGCCGAATGAGTTAATTGTCATCAAGGACACATTCAAGACCAATTAAACACAATTTTCCAACTGCAATTTCATCGATATCATGGGTGGGCTTCGAATTCTCAGCGACGCTGTCGTTCACGACATCTTGATCAACTCGCAAAAGGATGGCATCTTGCGTCTCCGAGATGCTCTTCTGAAATGCTTAGTCAACGTTTCCAAGGGCACAGAAAAGGACTATCAACCTCAGGCTGGCGTGGTCAACAGACCTGAAGGCCAAAAGTGCCTCTTCCGGCCTTTCTCTTCGTCAGACAGTTTCGGCACAAAGATCGTGGTCACGCCAGCGCCATCCTCGAAAGCAGCCGGAGCGCTGCACGGGATAGTCACTCTATGTGATCAAGATGGCTACCCGACCGGTATCATCAACGCCGAGGAACTCACCGGCTACCGCACTTCTCTTTCCGCTCTGATTCCCTACATTTGGAGACGATACACGGACAAGATTGTCGTTTTCGGCGCCGGAAAACAAGCACTCTGGCATCTGCGCTTGGCTCTCGCTCTGCGTGGCGACGAAGTCAAGTCCATCGTCGTCGTGAACCGTTCTGAGGAGCGTGCACGGCAGTTGATCAGCAGAATCAAGGACGAGAACCAGAGGCTGTGGAAGTCTTTGACAACCATCGACTACCTCGCTCCGTCTAGCCCCGATTACGAAGCCACCATCAAGGAACATCTATCCGTCGTGGACGCCATTTTCTGCACAGTTGGCACTACGAGCCCGCTGTTCCCTGCCGACTACATCACCAAGGGACGAAAGACAAATCGGTACCCCTTCATTTCAGCCGTGGGATCCTGGCAGCCCAACATGATTGAACTCGATCCAGAACTCCTTCTTTTCGCCGCCGGCAATGTTGGCGAAGGTTTCCAGCGAAGCAAGGAGTCGAAGGGTGCAGTTCTTACAGATGACCGTGAAGGTGCTCTGCATCATGCCGGAGAAGTCATCCAAAGCAAGCTACAGCCTGACAGCCTCGTGGAGGTGGGCGAGGTTGAACTTTCACGGCAAGCGGGAGACAACAAAGACCTGTTGAAATGGGTTGAGGAAGGTCTCGTGGTTTACAAGAACATTGGTGTTAGCACGACGGACCTTGCAATTGGCAACGCGCTACTGGCCATTGCAGAGGAAGCAGGAACCGGAATTATTGTACCTGAATTTTGATTCGCTTTGTTGTCAACAGTGATAGATCATTTGAGGTTCAGTAAGAAAAATAAACGCCGATAATATTTCAAACTTTCTAGTCCTCAGAACCAAGACCGCATTGATAGTCGTTTGACCCGTTCAAGCTCGATTGTCACCGTCGTCGTTGTCTGCCCGGCCTGTCCACTGTACCGGACTCAAGCACGCCCTCGCCGTCGGACATGTCCTCCCACATCACCCATCCCGTCAAGGGTCGAATCTTTGTCAAATTGGAGAACTGCCCCGGTTCATCCCCACGCATTTCGTGACCCACATGACCGAGGCGAGCGTCCCTAAGCCAAATACCATAAGAATTTTCATTTCGAAAGCCTCGAACGCCATAAGGTTCTTTATCCGAGTCATCGCCGAAGTTTCCACCCGAACTGCCACGGGCAGCCTGAATACCAATAGATCCTGCTGACATGGTGCAGTGCATTTTGTGAAGAATTCTTTTGTGAATTTTTATATAACTAGGGATATATAAGAGGTCCCCCTTACTCTAACTACCCCTTATATATCTAACTACCTTTATTAACTATTACTCTATTAAGTTATAGTACTACTTTAAGTTCTACTAATAAACTCTCTTATTTTAGATAGTTTAATTAGTTTACTTCGTAATACTAATTATTAGTTATCTTATTATTTTTAAATACTTTAGTAATATTTTTAAATTTATTAAATATTTTAAAAAAAGATAGATTATTATAGCTATATTAATAGAGGATAATATATATTAATAAGTAATAGAAAAATAATACTTCTTTAAATTTATTATAATTCTAAAGAAAAAAGTATTTATTTTAAAACTTATAGATATTATCCTCTTTTTCTCTAATAAACTAAGTAAAGCTATTACTACTCTTAAAATAGTAGTTATAGAGGTAGTAAATATAGTATTATTTTAGTATTTTAGTATAATAAGTTATAGTAGTATAAAGAGGGAGATATTTACTCTTTATAATTAAAGCGATTTATACTCTTTTTATATACCCCTATAAGTAGCTATAGAGGTTTCTCTAGCTTAGGCTATCCTAGCCCTCGATTATTCCCCGTGAGAGTTATATAGTAGTTAATAAGGTGTGCCTCTAGGCGGCAAACTGCGGAAGAAAAGTTAGAAGGGAAGAAAGACATGGTGTAGTGACTCACTCTTCTGATGCTTCTGATGGTGACACCAACTGAAGCGGCTCCAGCCGCAAAATCAGCCATCAAAAGATTCATTCGCGGAATGCCATCGATAATGTGAGGCACCCAGTTGCCAGATGCACCCTGCGAAGTCTGGCCCGACGTCTTCCAGAAGGAAAAGACACCAAGCCATCCAGAGATGTGGTCACCCCCACTGAATCCGGCGTGGAATGTGACCATCCTATTCCAGAATGCCTCGACTTGCGGGTGACTGCTGGGCACCTCGAATGACATGACCATGTGTTCAAGGATAGGCTTCAGTAACGTCGCAAATTGCTTTGGCTCGTCCCCAAAATCTTCAATCTTGTCAAGACGCCTCAGGATGTCCCTGTAGTCCGTGGCCTCTCCGAGCAGGGTCACTGATGGTATGCCGCACGACAATTGTGCCTCGTAGGAGAAATAGTCTCGCATTGATCCCATGAACAGAATCGATGCAACGACGCGGTCGTTGTCAGACGTGGTCGTGAACGACGGCATGATCCAGTCATGCAATTCGTCATCCTTGACGTTTGAGGAGATCATTTCCGAGAAGCATTCTGCAAGGTCACCAAAGTCGATCGAGGTCGATTCAGCCCATATTTCAAGCTTCTTCTGCCCCTCATGCTCGACGAAGAAAGACCTGAGACGTTCAGAATTGGCATTGATGTAATGGCTCAGTTGCGTCAAGATGGCGAACCAAATATCTTCCGGTCGGATGTGGAGGTTGTGATGGTCGCTGTAGGCATGGTAGGCGGTCCACAAGAACCCATTTTGCGATGGGGTGGTGTGTGTCTTGCGTAGATACTCAGACGAAAAAGAGGATTGGATGATGTTTCTTCTTGTCAAGGGTCCCAGTGGGACCTGTTGAGCACTTTCGGGGCGCCAGTCGTAAGCTTCATCATTGTCTCTCGGGCAAGCTTTTCGGAGGACGTCATCAGGGGTGGTGGCTCTGGGTTTGGACCAGGTCCTAGCAGGATGGTCGGTAATTTGAATGGTGATGGGCATGTTGATGCTTCAGCTTGGTTGCACGGAAGTGACTGAAAGATGAGAATCGAGGACTACTTGAATCTTTCCTACTGACAAGAGGTTTTTAACATCGATCGGATGGACGTCTCTCGTGCCCGAACGGAGTATGTCAACCATCACGTCCGCATGCGGAACCATTTGGTTTGGATATACTTTAGGCAAGTACATATGACAATGCCTTCAGACTCGAGATATTTTGGTTTCGGTTTCACAGGTATGTCAATTGTTGTCTGTAGGTGCAAGGATTGGCTTTGTTCTGCAGATTTGTTTGTGCTACTAGAAACCCATGTCTCTGCAAACATACCATCATAAAGATGTTCCATCGTTTTCCTCTCCTAACTCCAGTCTGAGTGCACGAATAGGTGCATAACTCAAGTCTGGTACCTCAATGAAAACCTTTCCAGGGCTATTTTTGTTCTGACCGCCTGGACAGCTGGAACTCGCCCTCAATCCTTGCCTCCACAGAATCGTTTTCGGCCGATGGATCCTTCACATCAACAAGAAATAACTTTGGCCCGTACGCTTGGTGCTGAGAGACCTTAACGTCAAATTTGCTGCAAAGCTTGAGTTCACTCGGTGGATGTGAGGATAGCGAATCTTTCCCTGGCCGCATCGTCGAGTTGGTCATTTTTCGCACCTCATCTGCTGTCCACCGCTTTGCGTCTAACCTCACTATCCCCGCAACCTCTTTGATGCTCTTATCCATGGGCATAATGACGACGCGGTTGATCATCCACTCTGGAGATCCCACAAAAGATGGATCGGTCGCGGAGCCGTCTTGCCGCGAAAGGTATTGAAACTGCAGCAACAACGCCAATTTCGGGTCTGCCGAGGTTCCCTCAAGCAGAAGAATGGCAGGATAACTAAGGCCGTACGACTCTTTGATCCGTTCCTCAAATGGAACAATGGATGACCTGATCTTGAAGTCGTCAATCTTCGGATAGACTTCCACAACCCGGTATCCCTTAGGAACACTCCTCACAATGCACCCGCGCTCGAACCCAGATCCTAGGCGATATCGATGCTGTCCAGCCATAAATCGGATGAATGCGGAAGACAACGCTCCATCCAGCCACACCGTCTTCGGAACGGTCACAAGCAGCTTTGATGCTCTGGAATAATTCATCTCCAATGTGCCAGAAGTTTCGCCCCAGAGATACAACGCGATGCAGTCGAGCGGCTCACTCTTGCGTCGGCATTGCAGTGGTGCCAAAAAGAATTCTGTTCCTGCTCGTGTCCAACCATTCGACGGGCGCTGCTTCAACAGCGGTGTTGTGATTGTTATACCATTATGATCGAGATGTAGCCTGCTTTCGACACCAGGCATCCAAAAGGGGATGACGTCGCCGGATTTCTCGAAGGAATCTGGGCCAGGTGCGAGAAGTGGTTCTCTGAGACTTCGTGAGGAAATCGACTTGCGCAGCGGATCCTCCAGGTCGGATATGGATCCCCAAACGAATATGGATGGGTCGTCAATTTGTCTGATGACGGCCTCTTGTAACCTCTGGAACGCCCTGTCGCCTTCTCCGTAAATGAGGGGCATGTTGACCCCAAAGATACCCAGAAGGGAGTACGCCGTATCCTCGATTCTTGTCGTCTGCCTCCTGGAAGCCCAACTCATTCGTTGCGCCACACTCGCCGTATGCAAGGGGCGATTATTCAAGTAATCGCTCTCAATCGTCGTTGCGCTCGTTATGACCGCACCCAGCTCCGCTCGAGTGGCGATAAGTCGCCATCTCCCCCCGGAATAGAATTCAACGCGTCTAGGGGCAAGCAGTTCCTGCAACGTCCATCCGCGCGTGAACCATCGGCTGCCACGTATCCGCTCATCGTCCTTCTCACTGCAACTTGCAGAATGTGCGTGCCAGCCAACGTCCGCAAGGTGCACAAAGCAGACCTCGGCGAGCTGATACCATTTGAACATCGAGTTGATCGCTTCCGAGAGCTCTGCGCTACTACTCTTGTTGATACAGCAAGTGTCAATCCAGATCCAGGCGAATCCACGGCTGCGCGCCAGGTCACACGCGCCTTTAACCTTAGCCCATCCCGCACCGGTTGAGGGGCGGCCTCCTCCCTGGAGGTCGTCGAAGAGAACTTCTTCGGCGCCCCATGTATGCGACAAGATTGCGTACTTGGGGATGTTGTCAACGAACTCTGCTAGTTCGAAGCTGCGGGTATCTAGAAGACGCATAGTGATGGCCAGTCTTTGCGATAATATGAGCACGGCGAGTGATTGTAGCTGAATGAGGTAATTATGTAGCAGGATGTCATCTTGCTTAACCAAAGAGCGGGGTTTTCGATAGTCTAGGCAGGCACTAGACCCCTGTCCGCATGATGGACTTGTAATCACTCATGCTTATTTCTTCATCCAATGATAGACTTAGGTTGAGAAAGAATACTCAGTCGACTTAGATTATTTCAAATTATAAGCCATTCGCTTATCCTCCTGCACCCGGAAACAGTTTGATGAGAGAATTGTCCTCATACCAGACGACTCCTCATGAAGATAATCTGCTACTGACCGAAATAGACACTGTTACGCTGACCATTGAAGTCGATTGTGTTAGAATCTGAGAATTGAGTCGTCTAGACACCATCCTCATGGTTGAAATCTGAAGCTGCTTGGCACAAGGGCGCAAAACATTGTTCTAGCACCGTCTCTGCCGATATGTCGAAGCCAAGAGGAGCCGTAATGTCGAGAAGAAAACCGTTTGGGTCGTACTCTGGGTCTCTGGACACGGAAACTCGCAAGTCGCATATTGGTGAAGTATTCAACTGCTGCAAGTCAGGCTCGCCACGCAGAATGTGAGTGGACATGTCGATCCCCGCGCCTTGCGGATCCAGGGGGGTATCGGGGTCTAGCCATCGATGAAGATTCTTCAGTTCGTTCTTCACACGGGCCACTATTCCTTCCGAGGATGCGTGGCCGCCGTACGCCAGGAAGTAAAGTATGTACTTTGACTCCGCCAAATTCAGAAAGCTGCGTCTACAAGTCGATTCCGGGTTGAAAGAAATGAGTTGTAGCGTAAGAATAAGATCCAGGTCTGGCGCTCCCTTCAACCAAACAATGCATGGAGTCCCAAGGTAATATTCTCGGCCAAGAGGTGAAGGGCTGAGCGTCATGCCGAAATCAATCGAAACTGCCGTGTGTGGGCCAGGTTCTGGAAATGATGATTCGCCGTGTCGAGCAAGTAACCGCTTTATTCGGTATGACCGCGGTAATGTCCTGATTATGCATTTGTCTCGCTCAAGATTACTAGCCGACTCGACTAATAACTTGAAGGGCAGAAAGACTGAACGCAGCTTTGTCGGCACCCATGTTCTCTTCGGACAATATGCAAGTCCATTTCCCACACGATAGTAGAGTTGACTTCCCACGGACTTGTGACTGTCGTCGAAAGTGAGGGCCAGGGCTATGCAGTGGAGAGGGTCATCCTTATACTGGCATACTAAGGGGACCAGGCAGGTAGGCGTTCGTAGTGCATCGTATTGCTCCAGCGCCTTCCACACTGGACTGTCGATTGTGATACCATCATGGCCAATTTTGATTCTGCTCCTGATGTAAGGCGTCTGAAATGGCACAACATCACCTGCTCTTGCAAACGCCTTAGGATGAGGTGCAAAGAACGACGTGATGGGCCCTCGGTGTTTCAAAAGGTCCAAGGCTGTCAATCGAAGGGTGTCCCATGCGAAGATAGAATGGTCATCAACTTTCTGTATGATGTATTCTTGCAGTCTTCGGTAGGCATTGTGACCTTCCCCGTAGATGAGTGGCATGTTGACGCCAAATATGCCTAGTAGACAATAAGCGACATCTTCGGCGCGTGTCGTCTCTCTGCGGGAAGCCCAGCACATGCGTTCAGCCACGCTTGCTCGGAATATAGGGTTGTCAATCTCAATTTCCCCAGGACGGTTGCTGTAAGGCGGGTAATGCTCTCTATGAAACAAATACTTTGACTCGATCCCCGTGGCTGATGTAATGTCGTTCATAAGATCCTCACGTGAGCCTATCATCTCCCAGCGAGATGAGTAGAAGGATACTTGCCTAGGAGCCAAGAGCTCCTGCAAGGTCCAACCTCGAGTAAACCATCGACTCTGACGCAGGGTATGGGAAACTTGGCCCAAGCCGGGGTGTACGTCGGCGATATACGCAAGGCAAATCTTGGAATTTGCATACCATCGAAACATGGAATTGATAGCCTCTGAAAGTTCCGCGCTGCTAGACTTGTCGATACAGCAGGTATCAATCCATATCCACTCATAACCGAGGTCTTTCGCTACACAACATGCTCCCGTGACTTTTGCCCAACCGCTCTTTAGAGATAGATCCGCTTGTAGGTCCGAAAATAAGACCTCCTCGTCTGCCCATGTATGGGACAGAATAGCGTAATATGGAGGGTCTGCGATGAACTCTGAGAGTTGAAGTTTTGAGGTAGGAAGTAGGCGCATCGTAAGTCTCGAAGACGGGTTTGGAAGCAAAGTTTGCTGACTTTACGCATAAGACGTCTTGACTTTTGTAACGATGGTGCGATGATGATGGAGGGGAAAAGTTGAAGTTGGTCGTCAGCCCCACCTCAGGCTGAGGTCGTTTCGTTAGGTTCTTGTGCGACTTGCTGCCTGCCATGCAACCACCCACGGCAAGGTTTGATTTGCTGACGGTGGGGTCTTTTCGACACGAGCTGCATGAAGACTAATGTGGTACATGATGGCCAACGGCACGCGGCGAAGAGCATCTGGATCGCAGACATCGTCCACATCGTATTTCAGACCAGTGTGCAATACCTATAAGGAGCTGAATTTACTTACTTTCGATGCAACCCAAAACCTGCTCTTTCATTTGCGGTAAGCCTGAAAACACTCTGTCATGTATGAAGTAAGATGCCGCTAGCTTCACGCAAGCACGTAACCATGCGGAGATTTCCGATGAATCATCATTGTTATCTTGCTCCTGAACCATGGAACTCTCTGAAAACTCATTGAATTGAAATATTCCTAAGGGAGATCGATGTGGTAATCTCATAGCTTAAAACCCACCAGACCAGCTTCGATCAATCCCGCTCGCAAGGCCGTCTCAAAGCTCAGCAGTTACCGAATACTCAGTGAACATGCCCGGCGGATTACGGTGACCCAAGACCTCAGCCTTCTCGACTTCCGCTCTGATCTCCTTGATCTCCTCCTTGGAGAGCTGCACCTTGACCGAGCCGACATTCTCCTCCAGATACTTCAGCTTCTTCGTACCGGGGATCGGGATGATATCGTCACCCTGCGCCGACAACCACGCGAGTGCGAGCTGGCCCGGGGTGCAGCCCTTCTTATCGGCGAAGGTCTTGAAGCGGTCAACCAGGACCAGGTTCTTATGAAAGTTCTCTGGGCTGAAGCGCGGCACGATGCGGCGGAAGTCGTCGGGCGCAAAGTCGTCGGTGCTCTTGATCTGACCCGTCAGGAACCCGCGACCTAGGGGCGCGTACGCGAAGACGGAGATGCCAAGCTCGCGACAGGTGGCGAGCAGGTCTGTGCCTGTCTCGTTCTCGATGTCCAGCTGGAACGCGTTGTACTCGACCTGGATGGCGTCGACGGGCGCGACGGTGTATGCCCTTCGGATGCTGCTGGAGGCGCATTCGGAGATGCCAATGGCTTTGATCTTGCCCTCCCTGAGATAGAGGTATCAGTATCAGAGTAGCAAGTAGTCTTCCACGACAAGAGATCCGAGACCCGACTTACTTCTTCGCCTTGGCGAGTAGCTCCATCGTCTTCTCGACTGGCGTCTTGGGGTCGAGGCGGTGCACGTAAAAGAGATCAATGGAATCGATACCCATCTTCTGCAGACTGCCCTCAAGGCATTCGTTGAGGAACTCTGGGCTATTGTCTGCCGACATGTTCCACTCGCCCTTGTCGTTGACTGTGAACTTGATGCCGAACTTAGTAGCGATGAAGACGTCGGCACGACGCTCGGGATGCAACTTTAACCATTTCCCGATCAGAACCTCGCTGTCGCCGTAGCCGTTGGCTGTGTCCCAGTTGGTACAGCCGAGCTCCCAGGCGCGGTCTAGAATCGCCAGACGCTCCTCGTCAGTGCTATCAGAGGGTCAGAACTGTGTCCCAAGTAAGAGCACACAGCGAACATCTTACCCAACGGGTCCGTAGGCTGTACTCAGGCCCATCATTCCGAAGCCGAGGGCGGGTATCTGTCGTCCCGTCTTGCCGAGAGGCTTGGTGGGTAGAGATGTTGGAGGCGCCATGATGAATGGAGGGTCTAGGCGAGAAAGATTCAGGATCGGATGCTATGCTGGTGAATGAGCTCGGTGAGGCGACGTCAGTATGTTGGTCTATGAGCTGGAAGATGAACATCAGCTTGCCTTTATAGTTCTTCCTCCCTTTCCCCACATGCCCCAAGGGTGTAAGCAAGGTGCATTTAGCCGCTCGTTGACGATTCGAGAAAAGCCTGTTCCTGGCAAGATACGAATGCACCAAACAGTCGGTCGTGCAGGCGATCAGTCGCAAAAGTCCATCCTTGAGCTTGAGCTTGCAAGGTTGACCCCTCATCAGCGTGCCTCCAGTGCTACAGGTGCGGCGCAGCGGATGGACCCCGGTCCTGTCCCTTAAGGCCGCTAAATGCACCTGCATAATCCATGGCAGCTACCGGGGTGATGCATCTTAACTCCGTGCTTTGCCCATTCCCCCACCCATCCGTCTGTTGGCATTTTGGGGCCCATGTGATGAAGTCGATGGTATATATACTCATGCCAAAATGCAAAGTGAAGAAGGCTTGTCGTGGCATTCAATACCCAGTTTTGATGAGACTTTATGAACTTGAGTGATGAGGCCAATTGAGGGCGGGATACTGCTCACATGCTGAAGCTCGTTTGGAACAAATTCTGTTTTCAACGCATGTATGAAAAAAAGACACAAGACTTAGGCATCGGACAATGGATTGCATTTATTATATTAGTCTTGAGGCTGAAACTAGATTCTACACATAATTGGTAAGTTTATTGTTATCCGTGTTGCTTAACCTCTTTAGTTCCAGATTCAAAGTCTCAACTCTAGCCCGCATGGGCGGGCTTTGCCGAAAAGAAACAACAAGGGTTGTCTTGCTTCCATAGGTTGTCTCGAGAGCCTTGTTTCCGATGCACAAAATCGCGGATTCTCCAAGATCTTCCCTCGGCACCACTGGACAGGGATCAAGCATCTTGTAATTCCTTCTAACAACAGCTAGCAACAATCGTCAATGAGCACACGTAGTATTTTATTTACAGCACAATCTAATGTTCTTCCGATCAAAGCACCCATAACTCCTCACAACCTAGCACAGAAAACGTACAACCTAAGCACACTGCAGCACACCGACCGCAGGTTTCTCCATGTCACCCGCCCTCTGGCCTCCAAATTCTTCCAGTCCTTTGACTGCCTCCGCCAGCCCACTGACTCCCTCATCCACTAGCTCTTTGACTCCCTCATGTGCCAGTCCAGGGTACACATGCAGCTTGTACCGCTTCGCTGAGAGATGGAAGAAGATGTAGCCGTTGAAGAACTCGTCCCACTTAAGGGCGTACATGGGGTCCGACCTGGTGCGCAGAAGCCCAACCACGCGCGAGTTTGCTTCGATTGCTTCGGCAACGACGGTTTCGAGCACGGCAAGAGGTTCGCGCTGCTCGCAAACGGCTCGAGTGTTGATGTAGTTGTCCGTCTCGCCAGCGAGGGTCTCCTTGTGGAATCTGTGGCGATGGTCATGTGTCAGTGAGTGCGGCACGTTGGAGGAAATGTCCATACGTACGATAGAATGTCATTCGCGTAGTTAATATAAGTCATCATGTCCGGGATGCCCTGCATATACTGTCCGATGTTCGGGCACTGTTCCTTCGGGAAGATGAAGTAGGCATACGCCTCGGGCACTCCACTCCTGTCGCGGACATAGTCGGGCCAGCCGCTTGCCTCTTTGCAGTGCTTCAGACCGTGGAACTCGCCGCGTCTCTCGAGTAAGGTGGCGTTGACGAACTGTAACGTCGAACACACAATGAAGTTCGCCACTAGAGGTTCGTAGTATTTCGACATGTCATGTAGCACCTCCGCGAAGCGTGACAGAAGAGCGGACGGCTGAGCCTCTCCCTTGTGGAAACGCTCTTGGAAACCAGCCAGATCATCGTTGCCGGCGTCATCGTCGTCGATGTAGATAGCTAGCCAGGAGTAGATGGCGATGTGTAGTTTTACTGCAAAAGGATGGGTGGGATAGTAGGCCTGAACAAACATAGTTAGTGATGTGATTCTGGGTAGACGTCGAACCATCGGTGAACAGTGGAGTTGAAGAGGTAGAAAGACAACGTACACAGGCGAGAGTGAGGCCAACATCGAAGTACCGCTGCGCATATTCAGACTCGTACGGAGCTCCTGAAGTAGCGGCATACTCAAGCATCGCAGCTTCGAGAGCAGGCCGTGTGTTGGGATGTTGAGGCGCTTGGTATTTGAGGTCGTGGACGAGTTTTGAGAAAATGACGCCCAGCTTAGGGTTTGCCGCTCCGAAAGCCCTGCTCTCAGTGGAAAGTGCCATCTTTGAAGCTGAAGTTGAACTATTGTGTTGAGGAAATGCGGTCTTACAACTTCAAAAAGCAAACATGATCAGATGTACACTACGAATGGCGTGGTTTTAATAACTATCTTAATCGACACTACGTGACTCATGAACATTTCTGAATTTAGATCTTTTGACAACTCGCCGCGGCCCGCGGCCTTTTGCCCGGGCTCGTTACCGATGCTTTGTTTCAATCCCCAGAGACTTGAATTGAAGTCAGATCACGATGTTACGTAGCCAATTGGCTTACACGGCCCCGCACCGACGTCGTGGTACGCGTTTAGTTTAGTGTATCATCGCTATTGGCTAATTCTGGCGTCTTCATTCATGGATCTGGTAGCCTGCTTCTTATCTCACGTTCGCCACTTCAAGGAGCTTTTCCCCTGCCAACTGGGGCATCGCTTACTGCCTTGTGAACTTAGCACGTTGTCGGTCATGAACCCTTGTATCATGAACCCGAAGCGATGGCGTTGTCACCATTGGTTACACAGGTTGTCTTCAACATGTCAACTGCCCTCGGCCCGAGCGGGCCGCACCTCGCCTCTTTGCGTGTTTTTACCGCGTTTTCGCTTATCCGTACTGCATTATTGCTCACTGCGCCGCCTTATCTGCATGGAACCCAGGCGGATCTTGGCGCTGTTTCTTGCCTAGTCCGCCCTGTTTCTTGCCTAGTCCGCCCTGTTTCTTGCCTAGTTGCTTATCCCCTTGTCGCTTATTCCCCTGCTGCTCACTGCGTCGGGCTCATCTCTCCACACTCAAGCGGGTCTCTTCTCCATTCACTACAACGTCTTCGCGGGCTTACTGCCATGACTGCGCCGCAAGTCGTCAATCGCTTCGCCAAGTCGTCATTGTCGAGACTCGAATATCCGCAGCGGCACGGAAGTTATCAGTGAATTCCGCCTTGTCCCTATCTTGTTACTTGCGGTTCACCCCTCCGCCTCGGTCACGGGTTTCTCTGTGCCGATCAGTGCTACGTCGCGCTTACATGTACTCAGTCTCGGGCCCGAAGTCATCGATCCACTAATCGCTGTGCCCGCCGTAAATCGGCGCTTTAACGAGAACGAGTTATCTTGTCTACAGCCAGACAAGCTTTCTGCAGCGGAGGCGGCCGGGCGCGAAGCCAACAAGGTTGTGCTACGTCTACTATCCCATTCTCGGCTAAGCGATAGTTTCAAATCTTGCCTTAATATGCGCGGCCCAGCCTGGACTCGTAGCCGACCCTTCAGGGTCCAAAGTCCCTTTGAGTTTATGCCGAGGTTTCTTACCGTATTTTATTGAATATGGCAAGTGTTTCCTGTGGGGGTAGTACGAGTCAACATCTCTGCTGAGGGCTCTTGTCAGACCTGCATCAAATGTAACGGCAAGCACGGCCAGACTGAGCGGGGAGTTGAGCAGGCGAAGCCGATGAATACGTGTAAGTGTCTTGGGAGGATTCTGGACCGGCGATTTGCCTCAATTCAGCAGCTATCGGTGTTGCTGCCTGCATTGCCCAACGTATGTTGCCAAGTGACAAATGATATTGTGATACAACGCTCAAGAAAAGTTAAAATCACAGCCCACATAGGAATAGGCCGGCGGTAAGGGACCTCGGGTGTGAGGCAGTTTCAAGAACCGCGGTCATGTTGAGGAAGCTTCGTAGCATCCAGTAAGAAGGTAGACATTACGATAAACGTAGTAAACACGATTCAGCTAGTGCTTCGTCAACCGCAATCATAAAATGACGTCCGTCCTCCTTCGTTAAGTCTCGAAGAAAACGAAAGGTACCGCTCGAACACAACAAGCGTCACGATGGACATCAAGGACATCATCGACATCATCGACCGGGCACCGGTCCCGAGATATGTCTTACTTCCCCTCGTGGCCGTAGTGCTCTATGTTGTCTTCAAGGTGGTCTACAACTTATACTTCCATCCCTTGCGCAAGTTCCCTGGCCCTGTGGCAAACAAGCTCAGCATTGTAAGCACCATCCTCCAGAGCTTTGTTCGGCTACATCACTGACATTAGTAGATCCCCCATCTGTGGTCAGTGTTCAAAGGAAAGCAATCCTATGAGCTACTCAGACTCCATAGCAAATACGGTGAGTGCCTGATCATCACCATAGCACAACCACAGCCAGCACCGATGACTGATCGTTAATATCCAGGCCATGTCGTCCGTTACGGACCCAACGAGCTCAGTTTCAGCTCAGCCAAGGCATGGAAAGACATCTACGGCCCTCGCTCCGGCCACCAACCCTTCACCAAGGGCACCTGGTATGATGGTCTGAGCATCTACGCCGCCCAAGATATCCGCTCCATCATCACCGAGCGCGACCCCGTGAAGCATGCCGCAATGAGCCGCCTGTACGGTGGCGCCTTCTCCCGCGGTTTCTTGAACGAGATGGAGCCCATGATCATCGATTACATCGACCGCTTCGTCGATTACGTCCGCTCCAAGACGGCTGACGGCGGCACCGTGGACCTGACCTTCGGCTACAGCTCCATGACATTCGACATCATCGGCGACCTGGCCTTCGGGCAGGACTTTGGCGCCATCGGTTTGGAGGAGCCCCACAAGTTCATCCGCGAACTCAACGAGTCTTTGGGATTCACCAGCTTCATGGAGGCGGTCAAGCGATTCCCGCCTCTGGGGCCCATCGGCCGCGTCCTCTTCCGGAGCCAGGTCGAGAAGCTCGAAGGCATCGCGCGGAAGGGCGGAGATTTTGCTCTGGAGGTCATGAAGAAGCGCGTCGCTGAGCAGGATACCACCACACGCAAGGACTTCCTTACCAAAGTGTTGCAGCAGCGCGCCGAGTCCAAGATGGACATTTCGGAGATTCAGCTCGCTGCGCAGTCGTGGGACTTCATCGGTGCAGGCACTGAGACAACGGCGGCGGTTATGACGTCCACGACCTACTATCTGCTGAAGGACAGGGAGCTTCTGGCCCGCGTCACAGCCGAGGTGCGTGCTGCTTTCCGTACCAGTGCCGAGATTACGAATGCGTCCGCCGAGAAGCTGGAGCTGCTTCATCGCGTGTGCCTTGAGGGCCTGCGTCTCCCGACGGGAGCGCCGCCTATCCTGCCGCGTCTGGTGCCCAAGGGCGGCGACACGGTCGATGGATATTTCTTGCCCGGAGGCACCCCAGTGACCATCGCTCCGATGGTTGCGGGGCTTCACCCTGATAACTTCAAGGACCCGATGGTGTTTAACCCGGACCGATGGCTGGGCAAGGGCGGAGATATCTTGGAAGCGAGCCAGCCTTTCTCACTTGGTGCCCGCGGGTGTGGAGGAAAGCCGTAAGTTACATACCTCCCCGAGCTGCCCTTGCAGAGGAAGTCAGACTAATGACCTTGTTTGAATATCAGTATCGCCTGGATGGAAGTGCGTGTAACGTTGGCCAAGATGCTCTGGACGTTCGACATGGAACTGGACAACCCTGACTTGGACTGGATCGGGGAGGACTTCGACAACCTGCCGCAATATGCTTTGTGGGTCAGGCAAAACCTAAACATCAAGGCCCGGGTCGCTAGTCATTGAGGTTGTCTCTGTTGTAACTTGGACGAGGGCACCAAGGGTCGGATGTATTGCTGACTGTGCCTGACGAGTCGATGGATCAGAATGAGGTTGGGTTTGTTATTGGATGTCGTGAACATGGGTTGATGTCAAGTTTAGAAAGTGGAACCGCGGGTTGCTCCAGTCACTACATCGGTAAGGGCTTGAATTACAAAGTTTGTATATACAGAGGCGATGCAACGCTAGAGGTGACTGACTGCTACCTTATTAGAAGTTTGCCTTGGGATCTTGCTATGTAATTTATAGAGAGTTAGATGAGCAGCGTTTGTCACTGGAAGACTTCGGCATGTGTTTGGTCCAATATTCTTGGGGATTGTGTCCGCGATTGACGCTATGCCTTCGATTCACAGCACTGTCACGAAGCTGTCAGTAGGTAGGCATAAGACCTAACAAAACCAGAAGCCAGCATAGCCTGGTACGCAGATGCTTAGATACGAGGCACCGTGTATAGCTCTGCAAACACGACCGAGCAGCACTTGCAACATCCCACAATATCACCTGAGGCTGTCGTCATGTCTTGATGCTTCGTTGCGGCGCACAGTTTATCAAGATTTGGGTACATGTTTCATTCAACGTTCTTAAGAGTAATGTCGGCGGTCTTATTGCGCAAAGTTATGTCACCCGTAGACGGCATTGTCGCGAAGCTCTCCATTAGCATCAAACCCGGCGGAATCTGGAAACAAATACAGTTTAAGACATAAATATTCCAAACCCTTTCGTACTCTCTTGCCTTCTATCACAAGGCAACTCTTCGTTTCGTCTCGGATTTCTGGCCCTGAATTCCAAAGTTTCAAGTTGAATTCTCTCGTAATAAACTTTCATCCCTTCCGCAAAAGTCCAAGCTAGACTATGAGTATCGAGAGAGTGGTCGTTACAAGCCTCTTCGGTGGAAAAGAATTCTCTGCAGAAGTTATAGACTCGAAAGCCACGGCCTGGGTATAGAAGTAGGCTGCTTTATGCTGGGAATCCACTCCATAAAGCAGTCTACTTCACCTAAATGTCTAAATAAGACTAATAGTGACCCAACCCCTACATGCAGTGTTAAACCCACCAGAAATCTCATCCTAAAGCAGCCGAAATTCGCATTCTCTTGCCTCCATTCAAAAGCTGCACTGAATCTTTGCCAATCCGCCGTCTGATGCCGTCGGGCTCACCGAGTCCCTGGGCAGCCTGTTCTCTCACGTCCTTGTCCAACTCGATCCAAAGCGGCACCAGCGCATCGTCTTTCCAAGGCCGTACGTCGGGCTTCCTTGCCGTCCTAATCATCTCGGCCACCAGATAAAAGACGGAGAGCAGCACCATGACTATCTGGAACGTGATCCAGGGCCATTGCACAACGATGGTGATCTGGCTTTTGTATGAGGTTCCTCGGTACCAGGCGCCTCCCATCCTTAGTGTTGAATTTGCACGGACGTCGTTGGACAGACTCCTAGCGACCTTTGCGATGAATGAGTCCATATCGCCAAAGGCTTCATGCAGAGCCTGTCCGCGCGTCGTTCGATCATCTTCAAATTTACCACCGCCCCCCTTAGCCCTGACTAAAGATGCATTACCATTGAAGTTCCAGAGGGTGAAGGGCTCAACTACTGTGAATTCCTCGTCCGGATCTGCGGAGAATGAGTCTGGGAGGTTCTGAAAAGTCCCTCGGTCGGTGTCAAAGTCGAAACGTGATTCACTCCATGCTCCGACAACCTCCTCCCTGGTGATGCCTGCCTCTACACGCACTTGATGAGCCTCAACGCAGTACCAGAGGCCGCAATGGTATGCCTGGGGGTCTTTTGGGAGGGGATAATTAACCCATTCTGACGCGTTGAGGAAAGCCCCAATGACCGCAAACTCGCCGAATATTAAGCGGTCTTCTCTGGGGCCTCCGGGGAATGGGACCATGTCCGCTGCTCTCGGTTTTACCACAGTCTGCATTGTGAAAAATCTATACTCCAGCAGGTCTTCGACATCATCGATATTGATATCATCGCAGGGTCTAAAACCAAAAATGGCCCCGTCGGATAGAACGACCCCGCATGAGCTTGGGTCCCGGTCGAGAACTTTGATATGGCTTGTGGCGTTGTCGCAAGCGCCACAGATACCAATGGTAGGGATGATTGGCCACGTACAGTTCCCCGTTGGACAGACCACTTCTAGAAAATTTACATTTGCGGATAGGAATCCCACGCTCAAGGCAAGATCAGTCGACAATGGCACTAAGTATCGGTTAGCAAAGGTGTGTCGTTGACACTACGGTTGACAGCGAGGAGTTACGTACATTCTGTTGAGCTTCCACTTCTTACTTTGGCATCCACCATCGCTGTACGAGGAAACACGGGTCCGGGGGCTGGAAAACCGGAGTCGTCAAGATCCGGAACATTGTCAATTCGCACCGTTATCAACTGCTGGGCAGAGATGCCAATGCCCAGGGTGGCAATGGTAAGGACCCCTCCCAGACAGGCAATGTGTCTATGAAGGCGCTCATGATGTCAGGTGGAATACAAAAATCAGCAAACAAAAAGAGGCCTGTATGGTACGTACGTGCCTTTGAACCTTGCTAGAAGCTCCAGACTGCCACCCATGCCTCTAGATGCCGCTTCGAAAGCGGCGATGTCTTCCAGACGATAATCTCCCTTGCGCCCCGACATAGAATTCCATTTAGACTGGGCAAGGCAGGCTGCTATGGAAACCATGAGAGCGGAACGACAAAAGGTTGCCAGTATGGCTATGAGACCGTTAAGCGTCAAACTTTGAGCGGTCCAGCTGTCTTGGGGCTTTTTGTCGTAAAGGTAGAGGACGACGACCTGTGCGATAAGACAAATTGATGCGAAACCGCAGCTAAGTATCTCGAAATACCACCATCGAAGGAATGAACCAGAGCTCGCATGTGTTATTGGTATTGGGGCTGTATTGAAGAGCTCCTTAGTGGCCCCGTCGACTTGGTGTGCTTCAACCTCGCTTGCATTCTTCCGCCCGGCTAAGCGCCCCTCAGACAGGAGGCTGTCAGATTGGGATGGTGAGAAATTGTCGTCGACAGCGGCCTCGCGGGTTGGCGGCCAGGGCCGAGGGTCATCTGGTCGTTTGTGGATGTACGGTGTTACTACGCTCATGGCTTTTGCGGCAAGTGCAAGTGCAAGACGGTAGGTGAATGATGATCGAGAGACTTCACCACGCCGCGGCGAAGGTGGGGAAAGTTCGGTAATATAAGCGCCAGACAGGAGAGCGCGACGAACAGGGGAACACGCACGCATGGGCGGGAGGCTAGGCTCATTTACTTAAGCACTCTTTGCCTCCAATATCCGCTGATACAAGGATTCTGATTAGTGATAGCTCTGAAAACTATCAAATCTTCCCTGCTGAGTGTTTTTCAGCCCTTGCCCAGCTCCAGTTGCGTGTATGTACCCAATCTTCCGACTGTGCAGGGGGGAACCGACTGTGGATGCAAAGAGTGCTTCCGGTAAGCCCAGCTTCCGAATTCCCAGCCTTCCCCAGCCACTAGGAAAACAGAGAATAGGTGCAAATAGGCGCCTTGAGAGATCCTTCAGGCTGAGCATGCAGGCTGCCGGGGTTCCAGTTCCTTGATATGGTCATTTTGTGAGGTATGCCACACTTGCCAAGGACTCCGCTTAAGGCAGGCTGGCAGAAAAACAACGCCAACGTGCGAGCAGCTACAGCCTGATTTGCTTTTTCCGGGTGCAGTGATAACGTTCAACCGCACAATACGAAGTATATGTCCCGTAAATAGAAACAATCGTTGGCTTCACTGGTGGAATCTTAAAGTGATGGATGTGTGGCTCAAACTCCTGTAAGCGAGCCGCGTCCTCAATGGGCAGCTCTGGCGAGATATCAATCTATCTACCTATGTACATGATCGGCGCGGCAGAGACGGATGTCAGATTGTCGTTCAGTACAATCGCTTTCTTCTCGATTTCCTGATGATGCGGGGATAGGACGGAATCATTACATGGACTGGTCGGCCGGTTCATCGCAAAGCAGGAAAAGAATCAGTACCAAGTGTCCGTAAGTTGCTGGTGTTATTCCCTCGATATCTATCTTCAGCAGACGTGCAAACTATGTTGTCCACCCTCCTTACAAACGGAACGTGGCCGATAAATGTGACTTGGAGCTTCTGCAGACGGGATTCAAAGAGGATGGGATGATACTGTGTGCTCCGTGTGAAATCACGTTCAGAGCAACCGCGCACACACACAGAGCGCCAATCGGGATACCGGGTAGCAACACATCTCGACGGATTCGGGACTCAACTCAAAAGACGCCCCTAATTTGTTTCTGTCTATTTTCCATGAGTATTAAATATTTTATCTAGATCGTGTTGTTGCTTCTTCCGGCTCCTTTCCTGCACAATCATGGACGTAGGTGAGTTGCGACTAGCCAGTTCCTGGAGCATACTCCGGGACGCCGAGAATAACCCCGCTTTCGAAGCCTTTCGTCACAAAGTCAGGAGGCCATGGGGCCATGGGACATGTCTAGCTCGACGAGGCTGCCGTCAGACAGGGAATAGGTGTCGGGGCAAGAAGTTCCGGTACAGTCCAACCACGCGTGAGCAAAGGCAGGTGGGAGTTCTGGTATCTTCGTTTCTAAATCCAGGTATGGAACATCGAGAGATAAGCTACCTATGCAGACGACAACCTTTTGTTAGAATTTGAGTAAGGGGTTCATCGCCTCAAGCTCAGCGCTGGTGGACTTGTCGATAGCACGTATCGATTCGATTCCAACTTTTCCCCCAACCCTAAGCCCGATAACAAGAGTTCCCGACCATAGCCCAGCTTAGCCCAGCCTGATTTTGACACAGTTGGGTTGCTGACATCCGGCGAGGCTGCGCCATAATCAGGGGGTGTGCGGTTGCCTGATTGAAATCCTGCATGTAAGCGCCAAGACGTCCTGCTGCACCTCAGCACCGGAGTGGTGGTGGTATTGCTTAATCGCCGGCACGTCCCTGCATAGGGCAAAGGGCGTCCGCGTCGAGCTATATACATGCCACATCCCATCCCGTCCTTATTCCGTAGAATATAAGTAGATAGCAGTAATCAAAACCCTGTCAAAAGTAACCAATAGCGGATTGGAACCACCATGATCAACGCATCCTAAAGCTTCACGACGTCGTTGATGGGCTGCTGCTAGGCCGGGACCACGGTCTGACCGGAAGTCGTTCCTCCAGCGGCTTTCCTCTCCCTCCACAAGCGCACAATACGCTTCCACTCCGGCTCTTGCTTCTCTTCATCCTCAACCTTTTCCCACTTCCCCGACGCGGTACGCCTCCATTGCCCCTCCGCGTCATAGTCCGTCGGAGGCAGCTTTGCGAACACCTCTTCATACTCTCTTTCCCTCCTAGCCTTCTCCTCAGCCTCAAACAGGGCCTTTGCCTCCATGGACTCCTTCTGTGTGCGCCAGACTTTCCCTCGCTTTCCGGACGCGTTGCGTCCCCAGTGATACTCTGTTTCAAGAACGAGTCTCTTCTTGTGCTCTTCCTCATCCTCGGACCTCTTCTTCTTCTGCTTCTGGTGAGGCCCCTTCTCGCACCCGGGTTCGCTGGATAATCTGCCACAGCATTGGAAGCGTAACTTCTTGTCGTCCTGGGGTATGTCCTCGGGTAAGTCGAGGTTTGAAGGGAACCCGAGGGCCAATTGACCTTCAGTGATGGATCAGTTGTCAAAAACAAATCTTTGGAATCAACCCAGTTACCTGTGTGTCTCTCGCACTCGCGAAACTCTTGCTCCTGCTCATTCAACGTGGCACCACAGTGGTTGCATGATGGCAGCCTCTCGGCCTTGCGCTTACTGCCGGTCGTCGTTTCAAGGCGTCTCGAAGGAGCAGGTGCATCAGACATGATGACGGATCAAGCAGATGGAATCATGCAAAACGCGTGTGGAAATCCAAATGAGATTGATTCCACATGTGTCCCTGGTGGCGCGTCTTCAGCCACCAACAAACAGCTCCTGCAGCTCTTATCGATAAGCTCCAAGCTTACTGAGGGGGTACGTCACGTGGATAGCTCCATGTCTGGATTACGCTATCCATACAGATTACCCCTCCACGCAGAAGGATCTCCGAATCCCGGCCCCGATTTGTCATGCACTCCAGGTCTCCGCCACAGGGGACGCCCGGCGAATGAGAAACCCAGATGGTGACTTCAACGACTTTTTTTTTCTGCTGTCGCTTCTGTCGCTGCCGGATGCTCCAGAGGGGGCGACTCAGTTGGAGGGGCGGGCGGTGACACGAGGTTCCGGTGCTTTGGAATCTGAGGCATGACGCAGGGTCTCTTGTATATAACTTCACTTTACTGCCATCTCTCATCCTCCAATTAATCTCAATTGCGTCTCTTCTAACCAAAGAATTCGCGTCAATTTCCCGTGAAACAACCAAGACACAGCTTCTCGCATCAAACACCCCCGTCGCCATACCGCCCAAAAATCACGACCTGGATCCCAGACCCCGAAACCCCACCGCGCAGCTCCAGCAGCTCCAACCGCCGCCCCTCACCACCACTTTGCGCACCGTCGCCCTCACCCTCCTCCTCGCAATCTTCCTCTCGTACACAATGCCCTTCTCCTTCCTCACCCGCTTCACCCGCCCCTTCACAACAACCACAATGTCCCTCGCCGCCAACTCCTCCACCGGCGCCGCCCTCCCTCCGGGCGCGCAAAAGGCCACCATCGCCGCCGGCTGCTTCTGGGGCGTCGAGCACCTCTACCGCAAGCACTTCGCCCAAAAGGGCCTCATCGACGCCCGCGTCGGCTACATCGGCGGCGACCTCTCCAACCCGACCTACCGCGCCGTCTGCGGCGGCGACACCGGCCACGCGGAAGCCCTGCAGGTCGTCTACGACCCCGCGCAGGTCTCCTACCGCGTCCTCCTCGAGTTCTTCTACCGCATGCACGACCCCACCACCGCGAACCGCCAGGGCCCCGACACCGGCCCGCAGTACCGCAGCGCCATCTTCTACCACGACGACGAGCAGCGCAAGACGGCCGAGGAGGTCACGAAGCTGGCGAACGAGCAGTGGTACAAGGGCAAGATTGTGACGGAGGTGATTCCCGCGGGGCAGTGGTGGGATGCCGAGCAGTACCATCAGCTGTATTTGCACAACAACCCGTCGGGCTACGAGTGCCCGAGTCACTTTTTGAGGACGTTCCCTGAGCTGCAGGGGTGACTAGCGAAGGATGAGGGGAAAAGCAGGTTGTAATGATACAGGGACGGGATTTGGACTGGGTCTTTCTTTTAACATATGGATCATGATATCAAGACGAGGACGGGGTGGATGGGATGGCCTGTCTGTGGTCTGCGGAAGCGGGGCTAGCTGGGATATGATAGCGTTCAACCGCTTTACTGACAATTATTTTCTGAATGAACTTGCTTGAAACCATGAACTTTCGAATATACAAAAATGCTGTCTGAGGCGATACTTAGACGATAGTAAGGACCTGTTCTTGTCCAAATTTGTTAAAAACTGTGTTGCGCCACTCGTCAAACCAAGCTGTCGACCCAAGCTTTTCGAGACATTCTTCGAAGTTTTCGAGACATTCTTCGAGAGACTTACACCCACAACGACCTGCATCCGGTGGCCTGGGCTCAACCATCATAACCGCACATCCTACTCTCGAAAAGGTAGTCGTATCCTTCGATGAAAGCTCGACCCGGTTGGTCGCCGTGACTTCTTTGGTTTCTCGGCAGAGAACGAGACCAAATAATTCGAAGCTCGGCTCGTGGTCTTCACGTAGAGATAGTGGCAGAAAGTAAACTGCAGGAAGGGCCTCTCTGTCGGAGCAAAGCCTAACATCTTGCAAAAATGTCAGACGCGCATTGTTGGCCAGGCTTTCGTCAGCCAGCGTGATAGAGCATCTTCCCGCGTTGGTTGTCGAGTTGTGGGGACTCAGATCTAGTGTGGCCAGGCACAATCGTCCACGCATGGTAATGCGACCCCCAGCAACTATGCCCTTATCATCCGAGGTAAGTGGGAAGCAAGTCGCGCTTATGATATCGACCAAGGAATAATACCTGACGTCGTACCCACGCTGTCTTATACTGGTACCCCCGACGGAAGCCCAGGACCACGTCGGAGGTGTCGATAGCAATGTCCCTCGAGCTAGCGCAGGCTGCAGTCTGGGCTGGACCGTTCCACATACGTACCAATGAAGCCCTCTTAAGATGTCCGCTTCCCAGAGCCCGGCGAGATAAGAGCCGAGCGCAGGCAACTGTCGCTGAAAAGTAGTAGCGACGCCTGACAATGCAGGAAGCCGGTCAGCCTCGGAGGTCAACGAGCGAGACGCATATTTCTCCACGATCTCGTACCATGACCAACAGCCCCAGGAACGGCCCAAGGATGATGTTTCCGTCCTGAACAACCGATCGCGGCCAGATGTACCCTCAATGTAGTGGTTGCGCTCCTTACATTCACAGAAGCTCTCACCTCTTTCGTTTTCGAAATTCAACTCACTCTCCGTGAAATGCAGTATCGATGGAGACAAGATTCTTTCCTGAAACGCCCAGCCCCGGTGCAGCAGAGGCGTCTCGGTCAGTTTGAGGGGATCTCTCGAAGCCATACTTCCGTAGTACACAGGAGAGCGAACGTAGATGGGATACTGCAAGCCAGGGAGCTTGATCTCATGAACTCCTCTCCGAAGTATAGGTTCACTGCCAGTGTTTATAAAAAGCCCCTGATGCCCATCAGAAGCTCCCATGGCGGAAATGGTCAGATGAGCATTTGCATATACTGATGCCATTCCGGAAGCCTCCACAGCCCACTCCTGCGCATCATCTTGCACAATACACAAACTATCAATCCACATGTAGCGAATACCGAGATGTTTGGTGACGAGCATTGCATCTTGAAATGTCTTTGTTAGGCTTCCCCACGGAATTGACTGGGAAAAAGCGCCTATAGTTTCCGTGGTAGTCTGCAGCATTCGGGCAGCCACATCTGGTGAGCCCCAGCAGTGACTCAAGGCGATGTAGCGTATGTCATCCTTGAAGGTCTGTGCAACTGATGATGTCTCAACAAGACGAACATCAAGTGGTGCCCCCGGCCCTAGGTCGCCCTGGGGTCGACCTTCGTGAAGCATTACAAGACGGGTAGGTAAGGGCCGTAAAGGCCGTAGTCCTTCATGTTCTTGCAGCATGTAGGGCCGCCTGTGGTCGGATAAATCTTCGACGAACAGCAGCACTTGATCCAACGTTGGTAAGAAGCCACTCCAAGGTAGAGAGGGTATTGCGTCCCAAGGGCATGATGCTCCTAGAGTTTGTCTTGTCGTTAGTTCTGAGCCTGTTTTGAGCCCCTGCGTGGCTGTACAGCGCGACCGTACCTTCTGTGATGTGAACTATATATTCGTTATCCTTTAGACCGAGAAACAGAACGTGTGAATCTGGGGGCTGTAGCCGAAATCTCTTGGAACTCAGAAAAAACCCTTGTCTACCTTCCCTGTCACCATGGCCTAAACACAGCTGTTCTGTATGGCAAAGCCGCCCCCAAACATCTTTGAGGAGTACGCATGATAGGCATCCGGCTGCTGCAGTAGCATTCAGCGACCGCTGTTCCACGAAAAGACTCCCACGCCAGTCAAAAGGATCGTAGCCGTTTAGCTCTCGAGCGAGCTTGCGTTGCGGCTTAAACCAATCTGGCAAGTCCCAGGTTTTTTTCGGGAGTCGGAGGTCATAGCAGACAAGACAGGGTACATCCGGTTCTGTCTCACGTTCTTCCATCGCTTGAAGCTGGGCGTCAATTTCCTCGGACAGGCGGTTCGAAAACACTTTGCTGCGTTGTTCTGGAAAGTTTGTGGGATCAGAGCAAGAGGTAGAACTTCAGGAGAGGGGCATCGTGGAAGACGAGGAGCTAGGTAGGCAGGTGGATGAGTAGATAATATACACGTCAGCTTGCATTACCATCAGCCAATAAATCGCACCTCAGAGCTTTGAGCAAAGTCCCGAGGCATACTGCGGTACCAAGCCTAGAAATCAGGTCTTGGCGGGTCAGCCTGACCGGGTACGGTATCCCGTGCGATACGACTGGACTGCGATCGATCGACCTTTTTCCATTTTCTTTTCTGGCGAATGGCAAATTTTGTTCCAAACTGGACTTAGAAAAAAAATTACATGTTCTTGAAGATCTGAAGTACTGTATTCCACCCTCACCACATTGGATGTTACTCACAGCAGCCAGGCAGTAGTTATGCCGAAATCTTTGATACCAGCTCCAAAGGTTCAACGTACCCATCATGCCATAGTAATGGCCTCTCTCGGTGGCTGGTGTGTAATCTCTGCCGCTCCTTCGAAAATCGAAAGCACCAACTCAACCACCCAACTGGGCTCCCCGGAATTGATCAAGTTGCTTCCCTGCCTTCGCCTCCTCTCTCGCCACCAACATCGGAAGCCCACAGCCCACTCCATTCTTTCCTATATACACGATGGCACAGAAATCATGGCCCAGTGATTTAGACGAGCGTTCTGTCGATATGCTCTGGGTCATATGAGGGTTGGCAAAGTCGCCTTGCGGAGTCATCTGCTGAATGCTAGGGCCATTCATCACCATCATAAATGCCAACGTGTACACTCCATTGTCAAGTTATCAAATTTTTATTGATTGGTAATTGTACAAACGCCAGCTCCTCGCCCAAAGGCATCTCCGGAGCTGTTCATCATGAGAGGGGTTTCGTCGCCTCTGTCCTATAACTTTTGCAGCAGAGAAGAGAATGATAGGCCTTTTCTGCTGCGGGATATTTTTAAACAACCACTGCTGTCCCCAGTGTAGGTAGGTTCACCATCTTACACTCCTCCAACCTTCCACAACGTCATCTACTTCCTGCGGTTGTTCTGCATCATCAGAATCTGAACCATTCTCACGAAGATGTTGATAAAGTCAAGCTCGAGCGCAATGCTCTCGTTGACAGCATCCTTGCGGATGACTCCGCGCTCAGCCAAACGGGCGTGGTGCAGGATCTTCTGGACGTCGTACAGGGTGAAGCCGCCGAAGACGGCAAGACCGCCGTAGAGCGAGATGCTCTCCGTGATGGCGAGCGTGCGGATGGCCGTGGCGGGCAGGATCATGGGCGCGAAGCTGGAGGCGATGACGACGCCGAGGCCGGCCAGGAGGGGTCCGCCGATGTAGAGGTACTTGTCCTGCTTGGCGGTGGCGCCGACGATGGAGAGCGATCCCATCATGGCGACAGTGTAGAGGCCGGCGCGGGCGAGGAGGGCACCGGGGACCATCGTCAGGAGCGGGGCGATCATGGCGGCCTGGGTCGCGTTGAAGGCCGTCCACATGGCGTACTTGGGGATGTAGCTACGCATCGTCAGTTGCTACTCTATTCAATCTCGACGAAGGTGTGACTTACTTGTCAGGAGAGATGGCACGGGTGCCGTACATGGTACCAAAGCTCAACGCCAGACCACCGAGACCGACGACCCAAGGGTTCGTGACCATCAGGCGGTAGACGAACCCGCTCTGGATCATCTGCCTCGCGGACAGCGCGATGATGCCGACGCCCAGACCGGTGTGCAGGAAGGTGTCGTTGAGGTACTCGCGCTCGTAGACGGGCATGCCGCCGTCGTCCCTCGTCTCGCGGTTGAAGACGGCGTTGATGGCCACCAGGGTGCCGCCGAAGATGGCGCCGCCGACGAGCATCTTGCGCAGCGGCGAGGCCTTCTCGCCCTGGACGGGGGTCGCCTGCTGCATGTAGCCGCGGGCGGAGTTGCGGAAGGCATTGCGGGCGGTGAAGAAGGTCGAGGTCGTCGCGCTCGTCGCTGTCCTCCTGGTGAGGGGCGTCTTGGGGGTTGTGTGGATGGCTCGGGTGAGCTGGGGGATGCGCTGCGCCAGGCGCGGGGGCGCTTGGCGGATTGCCATGCTGAAGGACATCTTTGCTGGATGTGTGTGTGTATGTGCGGTGTAGCGGGTAGATACAAAAGAGAAGGTCCTCGAGGGGTGAGGATGTTAAAAAGAGGTTTGGCGATGGAGGTGTGTCGCCGTCGGAGGCAATGACGAATGACGTTTCTATGCTGCGGCGTGGAAGGCGGATGGAAAAGCTCGGGTGCCTTCCCGGGGCGGTGATTCTGCTTAGCTAAAGCTTTTTTCTGGTCATGTGAGTGGTTCGGAGAGAAGCTGGTGGAATTTCCCGTACGTTCTGCGCGGTGCAGCGGGTTTCCTCGCATTAACTCCGACCGGTCGCAAGCGGATTTTGGAGTTTGCAGGCCAGCTGGCAGACTCGGTGACTCAGCAGTGGCAGCTGGCAGCTTCCCGGGAGTGATGGCAAACATCGTGAAGTCTGGACCACGAAAAGCATCTCGTCACTGTCGATCCGAAAATAGAAACAACTGAAGAAGCTGATGAGGACTAAGCACGTAGACTGCCTTACATAACCTCCGTATCCATCTCCAGAAAGCCAGCACTTATGATGGCACAACATCACAGCAGCACAGCTGACTGAGCATCCGAATCCCCATTCTCATCGTCACACTCATCAGCCACCATCACAAAAAAACTCACAATTCCAAACCATCCCATCGCGAACACAAATCACCACAAAAGTCCTTTCTCCTCCCCCCTTCAAATCTCCAACAACCACCTGAACCATAGCACCGCCACCTTCTGAGCCTAACCCACGCCTAGAACACCTGTCACCCCGTCCTAACCTCGGAAAGCCTAGACAGACCTAAGCAAAATGAAAGCCACCCTTGACATGCCGTGTAAAGAAAAGCCACCAGTGTCGCAAAAGCGCCCTGCTACCCCATTCGAGCGCCCCGAGGCAGCTTCAGTCCGGACGAGAGCGGACGGCTCCAACGGCTTCTTGGAGTTGATCCTGCCTCATCTCATCCGTCCCAAGGTGTGCCGACCGATCCTTTTTTCTCTCTGTAGATTCCCGTCGCGCAGTAATCTCGGTGGTCCGGTGTAATGGGCGCAAATTACGCCGGCCGGCTCGTCAGTAATCACGAACCACCAAGCAAAGAAAGTATCTGGTAACGAAAGAAAAAAAGACACATCGGACGAGTCGCAAACCTGCCAGCAGCCATGAATAACCAATAATACCACCCACTGCAATTGCAAATTTTAAACTCGGCCCTATCACGGCGGGAGACCACCCTCCGAACACCAGGAACCGTCCACTAAGAAAACCCCATCCCGTAGTCGACTCAGCAACTTCGGCCGTCTGGCGTTGCAAAAGACCAAGCCAATGGTCGCCAGGCCCAATCTTCGCGATCTTCAACGTCATTATCCGCGTCAACCCACAAACGGCAAAGGGCGCTGCTGCACTCCACACGAGCTAAAATCAGCGTTACGGCGCCCAGTTCGACTGTAACCCAGCCAGCACCAGCACCAACACCACTACCACTGGACCACTCCGCCCGCCGATTATGAAGCCGTTCTGTTTGGGAGTGCCGTTGTTGCGACACATGATCGCCCTCGGTCCACGACGGTTCCAGGGCGGGAAGTGGGCTTTAACATTCTTTCTTCAGCCTCCAACGCAAATCTTTCGAGTTTGAGACTTGGAACCACACTTCGCTAGGTCTGACGTCCAACTTCCTCTGCATCAATTCCCATCGCACTTTTTGTCCGCGGGGAAAACCACAATGACTTCACTCTCTCCGCAGACCTGACTCGAACCACTGTCGAATTGTGCCTTGGACCTTGCCGGGGCTGATCTGCACAGCACCAACAAGGCCCTGTTCTGCATCGGGGCTGTCCCCCCCCAACCCCCAACTCCGCCCTCTGTGCCTCTCTCTGTCATGCCCGCTCAATGATCTTCCAATAGCGCCAACAGCGCTGCAACGAAAGGGCCATCGGACAGTGAACCTGCATGAATCTCCAAAGTGTAAGCTTAGGTAGCGCCCGAGCTACCTTCCCTTGGGGGTGGTTTAACGGCCCCATTATCGCGCCTCCGCCCCGCACGGGTCGCAGCATCAAACGAACGACCGAGCCGGGCCCCCTCCCACCCCCAACACCTGTCGTCTCGTTTTCTCAGGCTTCGGATGTTTTTGCTCTGCGTCGCCTGCTGCTTTTCTTATTTTTTCGCGCCGGATGCGACGTAACATCATCAGTAAGACCAGTCCTGCAGAATCCCTTTCTTCCTTGATTCCTGATTCGGACCCCGTGTTGTGGATGGCAATATACCAGGATCGTCGGGAGAGGGGGCGCGTTGGTCGCTCGCGTGCTGTCTATCCATAGCCGTAGGAGTGCATATTAATTGAACATAAGATCCTCCTTCGACGACCCAAGAACCAGAAGTAGAAAAGCCGCCTGCACCAACCGACCTTTCTTTTTCCTTCCCGTCTTTGTGTGCAGCACTCGTTTCACGCTTCGGTTTGTGGCTGTTTAGGTGGCCCCTGGTGGTTCCCGCCAACCCCCAACGGCGCTCGTTAGGTCCTTGGCCATCCTTTGCTGCATGCAAGTCAAATTCGTTCAAGAACTCGACCAAGTCCGGCTCTTCGTCCGGACGACCGTTCGCTCGCAAGTCTATAACACTTCGGCCTGTCGCAACTGCTCTCATTACGATTCATCGCAACAATCTCAGACATAAATCACAACCTGTGCCTCTGTATCCAACATTAGCACACACTCTGCAACATACCCTCCTCCGACAACAACACACCACAACCATCAACATGAAGGTCACAGCTCCCATCTCTGTCGCCATGCTGGCGGTCACTGCTCTGGCCATGCCCGTGGATACTGAACAACACCCCATCGCCGTCGAAGGCAGTGGAAGCTCTGCGGTCGAAGCTGCCGCTACCTCAGTGCCGACAAAGCCATCAGCCAGCAAAGCGCAAGCTTCCGCGATCGACTCGGAGGAACTCGCTGCCTCGCTCAAGGCGATTTTCAATGAGCAGGAAATGCCAAAGGATGGCCGAGCGTGCTTCTGCGCCAACGGCTCCATCTGCTGCAATACTGGGAAGGGTCTTGACTGCACACAAGGTCTCTGTGGCATCTGAAATGGAGCCCTGGAACACTTTCCCGGCGACGATCACCACTCCGGCCCCTGGTATCCACATCGGACTATCGGGTGGGGCTTGGGCCGGTGCACCGGTCTACGACCCTGGTTATCGACGGGGACCATCGCCGTGGAGATTCGGTCCGGAAGACGACCTCGTCATTGTGGGCCCCAGCCGTCGCGTCGAGACACAACGAATCATCCGACTGGATGTTATCGCGGTGTCGGCAATGCAACCTCGGGCAAGCCACTGGCAGAGGTGGTCCAGGGTGTAACTAACCCTCCGGCGGGCCATGACTAGAGACCGACAACGGGCTCAAGGATTCGCGCCCGTGGGATGCGCGTATACCGCGACGGACGTGTCGAAACAACTGCCCCTTTTGGACCACAGCCTAGCCGGTCGCGTGAGGTTGCAGAGAGAAGCAAGAGAGGCCAAACCATGACGGAAGATAACTTTGCTGTGCATCAACAGCCAGCACCATAGGGGTTCAAGCATACCCGGGCCTGCAGTTCGTTGGTGCAAACATGGCGGCACGTTGCCGCGGCTATTGAAGATAATCGTCAAACCAAGCTGACGGTAAAATTGAGGTGGGGATGTCGAGCAGCTGCCAGTTTATTAGTCTCTAATTCAACACGTGCAACAATTGGTTGTCACGCAATTTTCCCAGTTGCAAGTGAACCTTCGTGGGAGAAGGTGGTTTTTCTCAAGCTCGTAATCGTACTGATGGTGAAACTGGCTACAACCTCACAGTCGAAAGCTAACCATAGAAAAGCGCCAGCTCATCGGGGGCTTCAGTCCAGCCAGCCTCTCCGACCGAGCAGAAGGCCTAGCTGCCCGGGCAGCAAAGCCGGCACGCTTCCTGGACCTTGAGTTTGCTGGTCTCAAAAAACACTGTCGAAGATGAAGATGTAGAGATGACAATGGGACGTGGCGGACGAATCCACGACGAGTTTGTCACCAAAAAGTCTTCCTCAAAGGCTCGTGTGCCAGGTGTCAGCCGGTCCGTACTGGGAACATCGATGGAACAGGTCGGTGCTGGGCTGATCAGCGCGACAGCCCGGCCAGAACATTGCAGACGAATGTTGATGTACCAAAAAGTGTCCTCAATAATATGCGCTTCAGCTCTAACTTCGTCGGATTGAGCGGGTACCGAGTACGGGAAGGGAGCATGGGCCGCGCAAACCGAATCTTGAAACACTGCACCGCCGATATGTCGATGAGATTGAGGTCAACGTGCGAGTGCGGTCAGGATTGCTGCGATTCGACATCGTAGCCGGCACGTGAAGGTCAGGGATGCCCCATTCATGAAAGCTTGCTCTCGTTACTGGCTCCCATGGCAGCTGCGGGGTTCATGATACTGGAGCTAGAATGATCGATCAAGTCCCATGCCCGAGGGCTCAAAAGCCAGCGTGCACTTGGTAGTGTCTGGTTGACGGCCGGCACTATTGTTAGGGCTAGGCACCTATAGGGAAACGAAAGCGACAGCGGTCAGGGACAGTGCATGGTGCGACCCTGAGCGAAGCGTCGATTGTGAAGTCTTGTGAAGTGTTCTGTGCGGCTTCTAGAAGGATGTTAGAATCTGGTCGACACGTGGTGGAAAGGATAAAAAATCGCGACGCGGTTAGATTGCGGGAGATGGGTGGCGTGTGTGAGAGCTGCACCGGTCCGCGGTGGAATTATCGGATTGCGGTGTTCGACCGGTGACCGACGGTCAGTTATGCCGCCACGAGGAAAAGGGTGCATGTTGCCCAAAGTGTCCCGTCGGTTTATGCGAGCAGTCGCGTGTGGTTGGAAGCTGCGTCCGTCGTTCATGATTCTACTGCAGTTGGTGCCCAAAAGGTGTTCCTGGTCGCGTTCCAAGGGCATGGGAGATGTGTTTCACCACGTAGAAGTCTAAGTAAAGATTCTTTGTGGTGTTTGCGTCTCTGGGAGCAGCAGGTGATCCGACCATTGGGCTGAGAACAGATTCCAGCGACTTGATCGCTGCCTCAAGTTCGTCCACTCTGAAAGTGTGGCCATAGAGCCGCGTGGCTACGGTGTTACATTGGCTGATGTATGAGGGCAAGCGACGAGAGATGAATCATGTCGAAGACCTTAGGTTGGGTCCAAAAGCAAACCGAGGTCGATTATTGGCAGACCGGAAGCGAAACAGTCGGACTTGGGGAATACGAAGCTCGTCAAAGCCTTCGGGGCCTCAACGTTTGGCTTTTCGGGCCGGCCGTGATGTTGGAAGACCAATTCGAGCCGGGGCGTGTGGGTATGGTTTTCGTGTGTGTGGGTGTAGGGGACGCGCTTCTGACAGGAAAAAAAAAGGAAGCAAAGAAAGAAAAGACGAGACAAAAAGAAAAGAAAACGCAGCCCGAGGATACGGGTGGGCAGGTGCATCAGCGGCGCGGGTGCGGCTGCAGACGTTGACGGGAGGAAAGAACAAAGAAAGAACCTGACAACGGCCGGGGCAAGAGCGTTTTGCCAAGACCCGCACCAGCGCAGATTGAGGCGTGGGATGGAAGGCAGCGTGTCGCCCAGTGGAAGGTTCAACGGTGCGTGGCTGCTTTCTGCTATCCTTAGTACAGTCATTTACTTCCTTCCTCTTCATGCTACGTACCGTATCTCTCCTTCTCTCGCCATATCCAAAGTACCTTATCCTGGGAAGGCAGTAATAGTAATGGATGGGTGTGCGCCTGCCTTCTCTTCTTACCCATTGGAGGCAACTTATCATTGGGAAGGATCGCGTGGCCATGTGGCAGTCGCGAGCAACCCACCATCCAACGCCCCTTCCATTGGATCTTCCTTCATTGTCCTTGTCCTCGCCGGCAATCTGCAAAAAAGGCAGGCCCTTCCCATGAGACCACATGGCAATTGCCGGACTGCAATGCAAAACAAGACGCAATTTGCAACTTTCCCTCTTTGGCCAACTACCGAAATCTCGATGCCGCGAACTCTTCCTTGCATGTGGTTTCGAAAGCTACCTACCTGAGGTGTAGGGAATGGGTTGCCCTTCGTCAACTCAATTCGCCCATCGAACGCTTTAGGTCAGCGGGCTGCAGCGATGGGCGGCACAGCTATTCCTTCGTCTTTCCAATTCCTTCCGCCTTCTAGAGGGCTTCCATGGCCCTTCCATGGCCCTTCCACGGCCCTTCCACGCATCCCTCCCTCCCATCAGCCGGTGCCTTGCCCCTCCCCTGGGCCACCATCCCCCAGCTTCATCGCCAGCAGCGACATGGTTAGCCGGGTGCACCCTCTCCTCCATCCGCTGTGGACTGGCCGCTTCAATGGACCGTCGCCTTTCGGGATCGTTTCCTGCCCCGTGCTCGCTCTTTCGGCCCCGATGAGCCAGGGGCCCCAGCCTGCAAGTCTGAGACACACGGTGAGATGGCGCTCCACTCACACATGCGCTTCTGGTCCCGGCCTCTGCGGGCTGGGCTTACCTGGGAAAGACGAGGAGAGGTGACCTCAGACTGGAGTCTGGTTGATGGCTGGTTCCTGAAGCGCCTTGGGGAGATGAGGGAGACAAATACCTAGGTACCCAGGCACAGGGGAGATGGGGGGAATCTTTTTCTGGTACGAAACGCTCACAGATGCGCAGATTGTCGCCGTTGCCATCGTTTTCGTTATTCGCCGCTGCACGCTCCTCTTCTTTCCAGTCTGTCTCGTCCGCCCTCGGCCGTCTACAGATCACGCCCAAATGATGCGAGCGTTGCTTGGGTCAAATCGCTAGGGTCGCACGACTTGATTTGCCTTTCGTCTCAAAGCCCAACCGGTGGCCACCAGATGAAAAAGGTTGCGGTCCAATTCTGGCTTCGACTCTGCTTCCACGTCTTTACATTGCCCTCACCCTGACGATGTGAGTTTACCATGTGCTGTGGCAAGAGTCGGCAGCGCTCGGCAATGGGCGCCACTGCCAGTGTGCAGGCTTCTAGAAGCTCCAGTCGTCGCCCGCCCACCACTGCAGATCGCATGAGTGTGCGATTTGAGATGTGGGACGTGGGATGGGAAGCAGATGAACCTGTGGGAGCAAAGTCAAAGGTGAGTTTTGAACTTTTGATACCATACGGCCGGGCGGAGTGGCGGAGGTTGACATTGGCACAGAGAGGCGGTTGGATCCAGACCGAAGGCTCGATCGAAGCTGTTTGGAACAATTCGATATGGAAGTCGAAGTCGAAATGGAAGCCAGCATGGAAGCCGCGTCCAGAAGCCGCAGAGAACAAAGAAACGGACGGCTAATCACCCGTTTGATTTGTTTTTCTCCGGCTACCCTGCCATTAGCTTCCTCAAGCTGCCTCTAGCTAGGGGTCCAGCGGCCAGTCTAGCAGCAGACGGGAAGGTTGCGGCGGTTCTGGACACGCCCTGGTGGCCTAGCTTGCGCTACCTTATTCATGCTCGCACGTCACACCGGCGACCGGAGCAGTGCGCAGATTCAAGTCGCATCTTACTGTTGCTGTCGCCATCAGCCAGCCCTAGACTAACGTCTCACGAGGTTGGGCTGAAAGTCTGGTGACCTGGCCGACTTGAGCCTCGAAATCTGGATGAAATGCTCGGCGGATACCACCATTTGTGCGCAGTTCATCGCGATCGTCTCCTCGTCTCCGGAGCCTCGCACCGCAGTAGACTTCCTGGCTAGCAAAGTAAAGGTTGGCTCGCTACGCAAATGATGGCGGCCGACGAGCGTCACCGTCTGGCAAGCTTTGAAGGTGCATCGCCTGCCCTCCACCAGCAGCAGCAGCGGTACCATGTGTTTGTCACCACCCAGTCTGCTGTACTCCCTACGCGGCATGGAGTTGGTGTTGTTGCAGTTTGTCTGTCGCATGTCCCTCGCAAGTCCTGGGGGCCCCCGGCTGGGAACGCATCCAGGGCTTGGGACGTGGAAATGTGGTAATACGTACGTACGTGAAAGGCAGACAGACACTACCAAACAATAGAGGCAAAATACTTGCAAGAATAGGTAAGCTCCTTTCTCCCCGCTACCCTGATTGGATTCCATGATGCCGACGAAGAAACACTTTACGGCCCTTAGGATTTGTTTAGTAGCCGCTACCAAAGGTGGTACCAGAATCGAGAACTTCATCTCTCACCGGCCGCCACCACCACCGCCATTACCACCACCACCACGAAGCTGAGGAAGAGGAGGGGTTTGAAGCCCAAGGGCAAGTCGCCCTCCTCGCTGGCAGTTTAAGCTTTGGCTTTCAGTCACTCGCAGGTCCCTTTTCCCTGCCAGTGACGCGCTCGCAACCCCTGAGACAGGCTTCCCCTGTGTCCGTGCACCGTAGCCCGGTACGTTGTCGGTACCTTCCCCGTCGGCCGAGCCCCACTATCCAAGCGTCATTGTCGTGGTGCTGGCACAGGTGCAGTGCGCGTGGTAGGTACGCTGGAAGGTTGGAAGGTGTATGGGTGGGAAAAGGAAAAGGGAAAGGGCAAGAGAGACAGGAGGGAGGTGACCCTTGGGCTGTCAAGCTTGCAGGGCCTCCCGCTGGCGGTTTCCTTAGCAGGCTCTCGTACCTGCTGTCTGTTTTGCGCGCCTTCTGGTACCTCTTGTCTACTTGATTAGCCTACGGCAACTGAAGGCAAGAGCGATGCAGGGCAGGGCAGGTGGCATCTCCACATCCATTGCGTCGCTGCTTCTGTTTCTGGCGGCTGTTCGTGCTTCTCTGGCAATTGCTCCTTCAGTTTTTAGTAACAATGGAAGGCAGGCTGGGCAGGTAGTTCCCGTACCGGGTTAGGTAGTAAGGTAGGTACTCTGGACTGTACCTGCCCGGTACTGCTCTCGCTGTCTACCTGGTAGGCGTCGCTGGGTCTCCTCTTCTGGAACTTTACTAGTCCCTGCCCTTGCGACGCACCTGCACTGCACCTGCCGCACTTGCACTTCCAGTGCCTCCTGCTCCTGCACCCTGCGCTTGCGAGAAACGTGAAGGAATCTTTCCCCACGTCCCCGTCCCACGTCCAGAGTCCCACGCCCACGCCCACGTCCACGCCCGCCCACTGCGCTCACGTCCCACCACCAGCACACTGCAGTCCTCCTCCACCACCACTACCCTACAACCACCACCTTCCTCGTCCCCGTCGCCCCAGGCCAGTTCCCTTCCCAGTCACGACCGCCTCTTCCTCCGTCACGGCTTCTTCCCTTCTTCTTCATCACCCTGTCCCATCGCCGCTGGACTATCTCCAGCTCCAATTGTTTGTCCACCACCGCCTCGAAAACGGCTTGCGTTGTGGTCGACACCGTCCGCTTCCGCCGCCTCTGTTTGTCGCCTCCGACTCCGCGACAGCCACCCCAGCAGCTTTCGTGCCACCGCCTTCGCCATTCCTTTTCCGCTCATTGCGGCCAGCCGAAACCCACGCGACGGCAGCTCTGCTCCATTGATCAAGGAAGCATACACCGAGAAACGACTTCTGGCTCTTCGCCATACATTTTGGTAAGCCCCGAATGGCCTCGTCCGGTTGCTTCACGACATCGCAAACTAACAGTGTCTGGTCTCTTTTCCGCAGACGGAACCACGCCGCTCCAACAAGCTATCCGCGAATCCGACGCCCAGTGGCCACGACTCCTCCGTCGCTGCCTCCATGCAACGAGCTCGTGGTACTTTTGCCGCCACCAAGAAGACGTCGTCAGTCCGACTTTTCAGTCAATCGCTGTCGAACAATCCTCCCTCCGAGCAGCGGTCTCGTGTGATAGGATCTGCGACACTCTGTGTCGTCAACATCCCCGACCCTCAGATCTAGAGCTTCCAAACGCCCCGCCGCAAGCCACGCCCGACGTGTGCTCCCCCACCGCCGCGAGAAGAAACAATAAACGCCCCAAACGAAACGTACATAATTCCTCGGGTATCACGACGCCTTCTGTAAATATCGACATCCCTCGTTCGCTGAACACAACTTCAAACCGTCCCGCAGCGGCAACGAACGTCATTTCCAGGGTCCAATCGACGACTGTGAACTAGAACAACTACAAACCAGCGACGACACCGCACACGGGCAAGGAGGACTTCTCCCTCCGAACGCCTCGCGAAGCACAGGCGACAGCTTGGGTGTGCATTGGCGAAGCCCTGTTAAAAGCTTTGGCCCTCTGCCCTGCCACTGGGGTGGAGAGCTTAGCCGGCAAGGCACACCGGAAACCTGGCGTCGACACGACCACGCACGCGGCATCCCTCCCGGACCATGAGGCGGAATCGCTCCCCGACATCACCATCGCCCTACCGGGCTCTGGCTCATGGCGCTGGTGCCGCTGGTCCAGGCGGGCTGCCTGACTCCCTTTCCCTTCTCAGGTCCTTCAATTCAGACTCGAACCCTACCCGGCCCATGCGCCCATCTCCATTGACCGCCTCGACCATCCGGGATATGCCGCTTGATCTGGTCGACCGCATCAGATCGTTCCCTCTGTTTGTCTCCGCACCAGAAGAGTTTCTGGCGGCGATCGGTAATCATATGCGACCGCAGGTTCACGCAGCACAGGACCACATTCTCACAGAAGGCGATGACGCTCGGGCAATGTACTGGTTGGTGCGAGGTGTTGTTGCAGTTACTTCCCGAGATGGTGAGGCCATCTATGCTGAACTCAAACCCGGTGCCTTCTTTGGTGAGATTGGAGTGCTTATGAATATCCCCCGCACTGCAACCATCATTGCTAGGACAAAATGTCTTCTCGTGGTCCTTAAGAAGGAGGATCTCCAGGCTGAGTTGCCAAAGTTCCCCGACATGGAAAAGGCAATTCGCCAGGAAGCCCAAGAACGATTAAACATTCTCAAGAAGAAACGACAAGAAGGTGGCCAGCCTTTGAAAAGCCCCTCTTCGCACATTAACGGGCTGCGGGAGCCGGCGCCGGGTGAAGTTTCGACGGGCGAAGTTGGCACAATCAAGGAGGGAACGGTCGTCAACTCGAAAAAGAGAAAGTCGCCTAGTCCAGGAGCCATTGAGGATCCTGCAGCCGGGAGCGCGCTCGGAAGCGGTTTCGTTAACGTACGCAAAACCCTGAAGGAGCTCCCGCTTTTCTCGACATTACCCCCAGACATCCTGCACTTCCTCGGCTTGAGCGCTCAGCCGAAGACGTATGCACCTTTCACGGATATCATCCAACAAGGCTCCGCTGGCAATGAGATATTCTTCATCGTTCGTGGCGAGGCTGAAGTCATACACGAGGCACCTAGCCCCCACGAACCGTTCAAGAAGCTAACGCGGGCGTCGTACATCCGTCCGAGATTGAAAGCTGGCCAGTACTTTGGGGAGGTGGCAAGTCTTGGTCTGTCAGAGGGGCGCACGGCCACTGTTAGGGCAATTACGACTGTTGAATGTTTAATGATCCCGGGGGATGCATTGGACAAACTATGGAGCCGATGCCCGCCGGATATCAAGTCGCAGGTGGAAGAGACGGCACGGAAGAGATACAAAAAGTCGGACGATGATGTTGAGATGGCGGACGCGGACCCCAGAGAAAGGACCAGCAAGTCAGACCCTCCTACACCGACGACGCCAAAGGCTCTTCCCCACATCGCCTTTACAACCCCATCCAAACCGGCATCTCCTACAAAAGACGACGACACAATGGAGCCGAAGGACCCCGATCCGTTTCTGAGCGTAGACATGGAGAATATGCGGAATAGGCGACGCAACTCCCTGGCCCCTCCTACCCCGCAATCCGATACGTCGTCGCCTACAGGGGTGAACGGCTTCCGGGTACACCAGCTCGACTCAACACCCCTCCGTTTCTCCGTGCCCCAGTCACCTCCCGACTCGGAGGTCCAGGTGCCTGTTAAGCGAGCTCGAACGCTGCCTCGGCGACCGCATCCGGTGCAAACCCCTGCGCTACCCGACGACATGCTCGTCGCTGTTTTCCGGTTTTTGGACATCGCCGAGCTCATGCGTGCACGCCTCATCTCTAGTCATTGGCGCAAGCTCCTCACAACACATCCCGAGGTGTGCTTGGACTTGGATTTATCAGAGTACAACAGACGAGTCACCGATTTGGCCATCAAAACCTCGATCGGCCCCTTTGTCGGAACACGGCCCGAGACCATTGACATTAGCAACTGCTTCCATATTACCGACGATGGGTTCCGTTGTCTCTGGGAGAGTTGCGGCCGTAACGTGAAGCGCTGGAGAATGCGGTCCGTTTGGGATGTCTCTGCTAACCAGATCCTGGACATGGCCGAAAATGCAAAGGACCTCGAGGAGGTTGATTGGAGTAACTGCCGCAAAGTTGGCGACAACCTACTTGCGCGTGTCGTTGGCTGGGTTGTTCCCGAGCCCCCACCACCGCCGCCGGCCAGCAAACAGGTCGTCATCTCCAGCTCCAACGCAAAGGCGAAGCCTCCGAAGGCCGTCGCGGCCCAACAAGCGCCACGGCCAGCCAACATCCCGAAGCCAGGGACGATAATTGGCTGCCCCAAATTGAAGCATCTCAACCTATCATATTGCAAGCACATCACTGATAGGTCAATGGCACACATGGCGGCTCATGCATCCAACCGCATAGAGTCTCTTTCGCTTACACGGTGCACATCCATTACGGACGCCGGTTTTCAGTCATGGGCACCCTTCCGGTTCCTGAACCTGTCGCATTTGTGCTTGGCCGACTGCACCTATCTCTCCGACAACGCCATTGTCGCTCTGGTTGGCGCTGCCAAGAACCTTACACACCTGGACCTTTCCTTCTGCTGTGCACTTTCAGACACCGCCACAGAAGTTGTGGCTCTTGGTCTCCCGAATCTCCGCGAGCTTCGCCTCGCCTTTTGCGGCAGCGCCGTCTCCGATGCCAGTCTACAGTCTGTAGCTCTTCATCTCAACGAGCTCGAGGGTATCTCCGTCCGTGGCTGCGTCCGCGTCACCGGTGCCGGCGTAGAAAACCTACTCGAGGGCTGCAGCAGGATACAATGGGTTGATGTCAGTCAGTGCAGGAACCTCGAACACTGGATCCGCAGCGGAGGCGTGATGAGGTGGGGATTTGACGAGCGTGGCGGCAACGGCTTGTCTCCCGGTCAAGTTCCGCTCCCGCTGCCAAGCCCGAAGCCGACGACGAACCATGTCGGCCTTGGAGGACGACCACACGCGCTGAGCATCCGCCGTCGGGCAAGGAAGCCGGTTCGGTTCATTGTGGAGAAGGGCGTATTTGGTCTTCGATAATTGGGATTGCGTCTAGGGAATCAAACTTCCATGATGATTTATGAGAGATGTTTGTACGATGTGGCTGGTCTAGAGGTTTTTCATTGTCGGTTTGCATAGAGAAGGGCTTTGCCATAGCTGCGAGTTTGACTTGAGCTACGGATCACATATTTGGGTATCATGTTTGGAATCATTGGGAGTGACGGCTGGTATGGCCGAGGATAGACTGGATAAGGTGATACCCTGTTCATTTGACTCTCAATAAAAGCACCCAACGCTGTCACCGCTAATTCTTGTGCATGTGTCTTGATTCTTTGTATTGCGCATCAGATCACGCCCTCTTGGCCCTCTGCTGCTTCGGAAATCCCACCCCCACCAGGAAGGCAAGCCTCGTCGCGCCAGCCAGCATCGTGATGGCCACCGCGCCCCAATCCTCCACCCGCCATGTCGTGAACGGGTTCAGCCTGCCCTGCAGCGCATACGACGCAAACGTGCCGTACAGCAGGAACGCGTCGACGAGGAAGAGCGAGAGCTGGTAGACGCGCCACACTTTCAGGTCGGACGTCGCGCGGAGGAGGACGGCGGAGAGGAGCGCGTTGGAGAGGAGGTGGCCCGCGATCTGGGCGTGCAGGGGCAGGGAGTACTCGCGCAGCGAGGCGGCGAGGGAGGGCGTGGAGATGGAGAGGGCGGCGGCCGGGTGGGCGATGGAGGGGTCGATTGGGTTGTGGGAGGGGGGCAGGTAGGAGGATGTTACGGTTTTGGGGGAGAAGAGGAAGAGGGAGGTGCCCCAGAGGGCGATTAGAGGGTCGAGGAGGGTGAAGAGGTGGTAGTATGGGGTTGGGATTGTCATGGTTGTTGTTGATGAGGTTTTTTGGTTGGAAGGGGGAGTGAGGGTTAGGACTGAGGTTGTGGAGCAGGTGGGCCTTTTTGTAAAATGGAGAGATTGCTGATCTGGGGAAGATGTGGTGAAAGAATGTCAGATTCTTGGGATGAAGGAATTTTAGACCTGCTCGTGACACGGTTTAGCTGGCAAAGTATGGTGGCGCGCCGCCCGTGTCTAAGATGGCCAATTTTTTTCGGAGGTCTCGTGTTGATGTCATTGCCTGGCTGGCGGGTCAGCCCAGGAGGAGGAGCGGCGGCCCGCGGGGGGCCATGTTGGTGCTAGTGCCGGGTGCTTGGGTGCTGGACTGGTCTGTGCGTGCCGGCTGGGTGGGCTTAAGGTTGTGGGGTGCGCGGGAAGGTGGGAGGGAGCTTGGGGCGTCAGGTGGCTGGAGCTTCGACCGTCGCTCCTGCTGGGGTTGTCGTGACTTCAATGTGCGTTATGAGGATGAGCATGATCTTAATATCCCTTCTCAGAACAGGCTGTTATCTACGAATCAGTCTCATCTTTGATACTGTTGAGTCACTGCAGCTCGGGATCGATGACAAGCACCAGAGGCTTTTGCATCTTTATGTGAGCGTTTGCAGTGAAGTCGCATTATCACGGTACTCTTTTGTACAGCTTTAGACAACTGGACAGCATGCTCAGCGACAAGCGACGCACACTGGACGCCAGAAGATATAAACGTCCATTAACTTCACTTGGCGCACCGATTTGCTGACATCACATATACCCTAGTAATCATACGCAGCCAGATTTCTCGGCGCTTACGGGGGGTTTGGTAAAGCAACCGCCCCCACCTTTGATAATGCCGCAGCCTCGTCAAGTGCAGTGCTCAACTTCCCATCTACATTCTCTCGCGCCTCAGAAAGCACAAATACAAAGCGACGCGGATTGAATCGCTCAACATGCGACTGCTAAATACAACGACACTTCGGCTCGCCGACTTCGTCGGGAAGGCTCCCCCATACGCGATCCTTTCACACACGTGGGGAGATGAAGAGGTTCTCTTCGCCGATGTCAGCAACCCAGCCATCCCAAAAGCAGGATGGTCCAAGGTCCGGAGCTCTTGTAACTTGGCACGGAATTTGGGGCATACTTGGATTTGGATCGATACGTGCTGTATCGATAAGTCCAGCAGCGCCGAGTTATCCGAGGCGATCAACTCGATGTTCAAGTTTTACCAAAAGGCAGTCATATGCATAGCCTACCTTTCAGACATCATGTATCCGGATTCAAAGACGGATATACCCAAGGACATTCCCAAAAGTCGCTGGTTCACACGTGGATGGACTCTGCAGGAGCTCCTAGCGCCCAGGAACCTCGACTTTTACTCATCGGACTGGAAACTCCTGGGATCTCGTTCAGAATTTCGAGACTTAATTTCCCGGGTGACTGGCATTGGGCGAAGCTTCATTGGTGGAGGAGATAATCACACTGTGCGTCTGGCGACGGCGAGCGTGGCGGAGCGAATGTCTTGGGCTTCTAAGAGAAGAACTACCCGTCCAGAAGATATTGCCTACTGTTTGCTCGGCATCTTCGGCATCAACATGCCGCTGATCTACGGAGAAGGCGACAAAGCCTTCAGGCGACTCCAGCAGGCTATACTCTACGAAATTGATGATCCATCCATTTTCGCATGGGGTTACAAGCAAGCCGGCGTGCCGGCAACGACCCTCTCGAGATGGACATCACCCCTCATTGCTGGACATCCGTCCTGGTTCAGGGAATCAGGAGACATTGTGCCGTTCTTCACAGCCGACGAAGCAATGCTTACGTTGCATGCTGGCATTGGAGTCACAATTACAACTCCCCTCATGCAGGAACTATCGCTCCCAAGACCACACCAACAACCACACCAATTTCCGCGGAGCCTGGATGGTGATAAGACTCTACCCTATGGGGCAGCGTGTATGCCTGAGCACACGCAAAAGGGCATGGAGATCTTGCTGGCGCCTTTGAAATGTCGACGAAAGAGCGATCACTTCAATTGCATTGCAATACCTCTTTGCAAGGCCACGATTAAAAAGTCGGTTTTTGATAATCACGTGTCCTTCTCGTGCTATCGGGTTTCCCATGCAATCTTTTATGCTCCCAGGAGTGTGTGGATGCCGGAGAATTTGTGCAAGCCTTTGATACACTTTCAGAGCAACTTCGACAAGGAAAGTATGAGCGGCAAGAATGAGAATGGCTGCATCATTCGAACTCTACCTCACGGATACAGTCTTGCCTCCCACTACTATAGCACGTCGAACATTCTCAACCCAGGACCCCACAAACTGCCAAACATCATCCCAACAGACCAAGGACACTGGAATTTAATCAAGCTTGAGGGGAAATCACCGCCGAGTCTTGCACTTGTGGTTGCTGGACCGAGAGCTTACACCGCATTTCTGCCGTCGCCCTCTGCCACGGAAGACGTCCCATACATGACGTCTAACCGGCCTCTGGCGGCAGAGGCTGTTATGAATGAAATATACTCATTACGCCCTTCCGAAACTTTCAAAGTTAGCGTCACTCAGTCTGCAGCTTACGGTTCATTCATTTGGCTTGTGGATGTCGTAGACCTACAAGGAGCCAACACATCAATGGAGACTGATGCTCTTACAGGGGCCTTTGCACCTATTCGGCCTTGGTCTCCTATAGACAGAAACGACGCAGACGAAAGGGTCCAAAGCCATAGTCTACGCTCTTCATCATACTCAACAGATCTCAGTTCCTTGAGAATTAAGGCGCGGAATAATAGTAGCTGCGAAGCTGTTGGGGGTCTAACTCCACCTTCCGACGGGACGTACGATTCACAAGAACTATGATTTCGAGCTTCATATTTGCAAAGAAAAGCTCGAAATCCTTCGGAAAACATGAAGCAGGCAATAATTATATTACATTAGCAATAAATGCTTTTTTATCTATCGCTCACAAGGCACGCTGCTCATTAATTAGTCTGCTGGAGCACCAATCTTTGTTTCCCATTCCCCGCACGTCGTCAGTAGTTCACTTACCATAGTCGTCGTTCTCCGTCGAAGCTTAGACAGGAAAGGCTAGCTAATATATCAGTTTTGACTGGGTATCCTTGACAAGTTCAGGCAAACGCTGTCCACGCAAGAACATAGCGGCGACGTCATACTGGCCAATCTCCTCTTTGAGCGTTGGGAGACGGCAAAGACGAGGAGGCGCGTTGGACCTGTAATGGTCAAGGACATTGGCGCTTGCGATAACCTTAGCTGCGATCGACATTAGCCTCTGATACTAGCTGCTTGAGATAACAGTCGTCGCAGCGATCCTCGCCGGTTTCTGCATGGCTTTAGTTTCGACGCATTGTGACCTTCTCTCGCCTCCTTGAAATGCTCATGACAAGGGGACGTCGTTAAGAATGTACATGTTCATGCTGTAGTCGACTCGACCAGCGCGTTGCGTACCTTCGAATTAACTGTTACAAACTTAACCACTGAGTCCTTTCAAAACGCCAAGCAGTACGATGAACTAGGTACTGTTACATCGGTTTGGGGTACACGACCAACGGCCTGATCTCGATATCTGAATGCTCCAGAATGGTCGGCCTCCAACGTCAATGCAAGCATAAGCGATATGCACATGCGCAGAAAAAGAAATGTCAATCAAGAAGGGTTTCTTTGCCCTTGTTCGTCACTATGACACGTGAACAGGAACTTGGACTAGCTGTCCCCAGGAGCGAGTGGAAGCTCTCTGCTACTATCCCTGCCCTACACAGCATTAGGTCCATCATCAATTAATCAAACCGCCTGTCTATATCTGGCACTCAACCAGAACTGGATTAGAGGACTCTACTAGCTCGTTTTATCATGTTTATTCGAAAACCCAAACCTTGGCACTACAATGAGCACGATGATGCCGTGCCTTGTGACCCTGTGCCCAACCCTTACGACCATACAAAACAAGAGTGGCGCTTTCGAGGCGATCGATGCATCTTTCGTCACGAACAGGCCCCCGAAGCTGGAGAAGGCACCGCCAAATCAACTGTTGTAGGCGGCCTCGATAAAGTCGCGTGCGGCGCCTATACTCTGGGAAAGTGTGAGGTCGGCACTGAATGCCCGTTGTCGCACACGGTCCGCGATGATCTCATTGTCGCCCCCAAGATCGCTATCGTGAGTGGTGCCGTTCTCTGACGCGCTTTTGACCTTTCTAACGCGCGTCAAGAGTACTACTAAAAAGAAGACCATGATTCGCGAGTTCCCCTTGGCTAGAGTCACCTTTGGCCAGGGTGCGGTCGTGGAGGGAATGGTTTTGCCATCAGATCAGCACTGGACTGATGCCTTCCCATCCACCCAGGGATCGAAGTCAATCACTGTCGACATTATGAAAGCCTATGAGCTCCAGCCAGACATCGACTCCGCTACCGATCTCATGGAAAAGATTCATCAAGTCAACTATCCCGCAATCAGAGGTATTCTACTGAGAGATTTCGACGTCTTAGTCTGCCCTGGCACAGGCTCTATGGCAAATGATGACCGTCGGCGCCAGCTCAATCATACGCCCGACCTACCAGGTTATCACGACACCAGCAAGATGTACTCTGCGACCTATAGAGTGAGCGCTAGAGTGTTCTCTGCTGTTTGGGAGACAGTGAAGGCCGTCCAAAATGCCTTTTCCCACGAGAGTCGACGTGTTGACTTTGCGTACTATCCATCGACAAACCACTTCATCATTCTTACTTTGCGCAGTCTTGACAGCCCCGCTTATTCTTCTGTCAAAAGATTCCTCGATAGGGTCTTGAAAGGCGAGATCTTGAAGTCGCCAATCGGTCAGGCGGTCTGGAATCCGTTCCTAGGGAACACGGCTGCTGCCCCCCAGCTCATGAGTCCCCTAGAGCAGAAGTACGGAGTAGTCTTTCAGTGTGTTCCATCGAAAAAGACCGTGCGGATATACGGAAGCCCTGAAAAGGTTCAGGGCGCTCAGAAGGCATGGAAAGATGTGGGAGTGCCCTTGAATCATCCATCAGTCAGATCGATTGAACTCGATGATCAGAGTCTGGCCTGGATTCTGACTGGTGGATTTGAGGCGATATCAAATGCCCTTGGGCATGAATCTATCAGATTCAACACGCTTTCGACACCAAAGACTATCGAAATTCTTGGACCGTCACATCTTCACGAAACGGCCAAAACCATGTTGTCACAGCGAAAGAGTGTGTCCCAGACCGCGAAGGATAGGGCTGGTCGCTGTTCGATGTGCCTGAGAAAAGCACGAGATCCCATATCGCCGAATTCTGGACATGTCTATTGCCTCGACTGCTTCGAGAGCTACTGTCTATCGGACTATCATAACATCAATAACGGCGTTATAGCTTGTCCGGCTGAAGGGGGCGCCTGTGGTTCCTTGTTCCAGGTCAAGCAACTGCAACAGCTGCTGTCCTCATTCACTTTCGAAAGTCTCCTCATCTCTTCCTTCTATTCTTTCAGATGGCATCACCGCGGAGAGTTGACCTACTGTTCCTCCAGCAACTGCATACAACTATGCCGGGAGGCTCAGGCAGACCCTTTGGAGTTTCCCTGCAAAGTCTGTGACAAGAAAGCACCTCCCTACGTCGTGTCAGGCGATGGAATTAATTTGGAATATGTTCCTAATGTTCCCCATCGCGTGGACAATTTGGGAAGAAATAGTCGTTTGAACGCTAAAACGGTCCCTTCTGCACTCCTAGCGACTTCGATCAACAGCAAGATCGACGTGAAATGTGCTCCTGATGCTTCGTTGCGCGAGGAAAACTTAGGGAATAAGTCTCGACTCATTCCTCAGTCAAAGCCGTTTGTTCCCGTCACTACAAAGGCGCAAGTCGTCAAGAAGAAGCCAAAGTCGCAAAAACCCACGATGAGCAAAGTGGGAAGAACTCCCAAACCCAATCCGAAGGTTGAGGCGGCTCCAAATCAGCCGAAGTCTCAATCGTCTGCAACTTCCAATATGGAAAGGGGTCAAAATCTAAGAAGCCCTCTCAAGGATATTCCCTGTGCATCTAATGCAAGAGGAAACTGTTTGGGGGGCAATAATTGTCCACTGTCGCACGCAAAAGATGCCGATCGAGACACTAGGCTCACAGGTTCTGATCTAAGGGAATCAAAGGCAAGTCATACTTAGTCCCAGCCATGTATCAAGAACTGGATGGCTAATCCGAAACAGGTAAATGCAACCGAGATCGAGATCACACGAGAAGTCCCCGGCGCTTGGGTGACATTTGGGCCGGGAGCAGCAGTGATGAAAGTTGTTATCCAGCAAGAACTACTTGCAGTGAAGATCAGACGTCTCCCGCCGAAGAGCACACCGGAGTTCGTGTCCGAACTTCTCAGCCGTTTCGACATTCACATACCGGCAAATCGCATTCAGACAGCCTCCGACGACGCTCATAGATACACACATGAGATGTCAAGTTTTGCAGTCGTCCACACGGACAACCCAGAGCTGCTTAAAATGATCCTTGACAAACTACACGCGGACGATCGGCCCGATATGAAAGATATTGATCTCTCGAAGTTGATCGTGTTTGCCTGGAATCCTCGAGGTCCAAGGGAGCCCGGCGGCTTTTCGCATCATATCAGCAGCCGAACGGTTATTGTCAATTGGCCAAGGCCTATGCGAAACGTTCAACTCAGGTTCCGCACGAGATCCCCTGCCATCGACTGTGCCAAGCGGTTCAATGAAGGCAACTACAAAGTCTTGGGAGAAAAGGTATCTATGGGATCCCCCCACTTCGGCATTCCTCTTGTCCCGCCGATGACACTACACCGAATGCCGGACATGTACATTGTTCGACTCTTGGTGCCAGTGGAGGCTTCTGCTCAAGACGTCCTGAAAAGCGTGCCTCACGACAAGTTGCCAGACGACCTTGAAATGGAAGACACGAAAATTGATTTGACAGACGACCCTTCCGCAAGGGGATGGCTTGAATCCAGCTTGAAGAGATTTGGAACCCTGGAAACGGAGCTTACCTCGAAGCTTCTCAAGACGACAGGAAGATATGAAGGCGCAGTCAGGTTCAAGAATGAAGCAGACGCAAGACAAGCAATTGCGTGGCTTTGCTGGTTCATGCCGCCATACGACGACAGCGGAAAGAGCTTCACCTCGGCAGACAAGTTTGATTTGGTCAATCTTTACACTGCCACTTACCGATTGTCTCAGAAAGTGCTTGGAGCTGTATGGGAAGATTTCCAGTCGATGCAACGTTCCTTCTCATCCGACAAGAACGGCGTCCAGTTTGACGTTCACTCTCCTTGCAGTCATCCAGAAGAAGAGGAGTTTCTAGTTTTGATTCTGAGCAGCAAAGGTCAGGAATTGATGGCCGAGACCAAGGAGAGAATTGATACGATTCTTGAAGGGCATGCTCTAGGCATGGGGGACGATGACTCTATCATTCGGGAAAGAGTTCTTGGTCTTCAGCACCAGGACATCAAGAACCTTGAATGCCGCACTGGGGTAGCTATTCGACGATTCCCGATATCGAAGGAGGTCAGATTGTACGGCACGAATTCAAAGGTTGACAAATGTCGATCCGCACTGCGTACTCTTGCCGATGGTCCGCAATCACAACAACGAGAGTCTTTGGTATTAGACAAGGGATCTCAAGCCAATGGGGATCGCCCTCCCTGTGGGCTCTGCCACAATGACGCAGAGGCGCTTTTGATGACGAGTTGCCAGCACTCCTTCTGTGCTGACTGCTTCGAAGACTTCTGTCGTTCCATCAAAGCTCGCGACAGCATCAGCATTCTTCGCTGTCCTGGGCAAGCTGGTTCATGCTCAGCTACTTTCAGTCTGACAGAATTGCAGCGTCTTCTCTCATCTTTTGCCTTTCAAGATGTGTTGACATCGTCATTTTCCTCTTATATCTCTAGTCGACCGAATGATCTCCGTCACTGTCCTACAACGGGCTGCACTCAGCTCTACAGAGTGTCACTGGAAAAATCGCCTCCACGGTTCGACTGTAGCGATTGTCACCAGAGCTTCTGTCGTCGATGCCACTCAGACCACCCTGGTGTCAGCTGCATATTGAATAGACACTGGCTTGGACTGGGCCCACCTCCACACATATGCTGGGCTTGTCTCGGCGAAGTCGAGGTGGTAGATGCAGATTACCTTCTATGCCCAGGATGTGGAGTTCGAATTTGTAACTTTTGTTTCAAATTCTTTCCTACCGAACAGGCCTGTGGTGACCACTTGCTTAAGACGCATAGTGTGGGTTGGGATTTTTGGAAGACTGATGAGAGTTTATTAGTGTATTCGGGTCTCGAATGGAACAGCATCTGACGGCCTGGTTGCATGATTCTGAAATTCTCTCCACTGAACACAGCGCCTGCGGGACTGAACTGCCAAGCCTTAATAGTTCTTTCTGCCATCGTCAACTTAATTCGAATTTTGCGCCCGTTTCATGTGTCAACAATCAAGCGCGACTTGCTCGGCTTCAGCCAACTGACCGCCAAGCACCTGGTATCGAGCCGTCGCGCGCGGGCAGGCTAGGCAGCAGCTGACATGCAGCGCCACAGCGCCTGTAGTAAGCGGCACAGCGTCGTGACCAACCCCCTTTAAATATTTCCAACATTTCCACCAAGGACTTAGTCAAGCTTCATTCTCTCCATTGTTCGCTCGAGGCCATTCTTCACCGCATTCTCCACTCGCCAAATCATCATGTCTGAGAACAGCGAATCGATTCGCGACGAGTCCGATGACGAGCCTTGCGAATCAGACTGCGAATGCTGCGATTACCCTTTTCCCTTCCTCAATCTGCCACGCGAAATTCAGTTGAAAGTCGTCCGTGAAGTACCAGACTACTGGACCTACATTTCTTTGCAACAGACCAGCAGCGAAATCAACGAACTGTGTCTTGTGGATAAGAAGATAGTCTTAGCCTATCTGAGAAAAGGTTTGGTCGCTCCCTTCTACGACTACTACGATTTTCACGCCTCTCTCCATCTACCCGAGGGAGCTGTCAAGCAGCCTCCCCCCACCGGGTGGCCGGAGATCACCCTCAAAAGCTTCCGTTCCTTCGGGAAATCCGACTTAGCCATCGAGGTGTTGCGCCATTTACCGTACATTGAGAATCTTGAATACCACGACAATATCAACAACATCGACTACAAGTGCAACGTCATCGACTACTCTGCTTGGAAGCCTGGCGATGAGTATCCCGGTAAAAGCATGGAAGACTACTTTGGATATGAGGAGCCAGTCTCTAAGCACAAGATAGCTATCGCATATGGTTACGAGAGTGGCGGCGTTACTTTCATGTTGGACACGTTGACTGGTAGTGTCTATGAAGAGATAATCAGGTGCACATCAGGGGTAGAGGATGAGCCAGTTGAAGACTACTTTGAGAGCAAAAAGGAGGAGTTTCGGAGTTTCAAATTGATGTTTATCCCAGGCTTCGACCCGCCAGAGAATTTCACCGACGAGAAGTATCCGTATGATGCGGAGAAGATGGAAAAGCAACGCGAGCCACGCTCACCTGACAAATGGATAATGGACACAGATGAAGATGGCCTTTGGATCCGACACCTTTATCGAAAGTTCGGATGGCCATCCCCAGCCTGGAAAAAGGAAGAAGGCATTCAAGCAATCAAAGACTTCGTTGCGCGGAGAGATCAAGAGCATGATCAATACCAACAAGACCTGGGAATGCAAATGAGGCTCCTTGATGCTCAAAGACAGCGGAATGAACAGCAGCATGCAGCTGGCCAGTAAGAAATGAGGGGAACTGGGATTCAATGAGAAATTGGAATTACAGTCTAGGACTTTCTCGACTTGAATGAATGATTGACTTGTCTTTCTGCTGTACTATCGGCACATCTCATCTGCTCGCATAGAGATGTCAGTTCTTCTGCTCCAAGCCCAGGTTGAATCTGAGTCTCCTTGGGTCGGAACAATGAACAGGAGTAATTCAACCTTGATTAAACTCATTCCTCCGGTTGCTTTTCCCCGCACATGTCCCGAAGCAAAATATAACACGATCTTCCCCGCATCCCTCGCCTCCGCATCCCCGGCGGCGAGCCGATCGACCAGATACGATCGGGTCAAGAAAATGGGGATCATCCACTACTCAGCTCATGATTCGTGCGAAATCCACGACACAGAAGGCACAATTTACCACGATGCAACTCTGACTTCCCAAATAGTCGTATTCAATATCAAAGGGCAGGACAACCGGGCGAGAATGCGACCGTTCTGCCGCACTGACTCGGCTGGGAAAACACCGATTTGACGATGCCGATTTAGTATTCAATCCACCGCACCGTCGCGACCAGGGACCAGATGCCGGTGGGATGCCACCTGCGTCTTTAGCTGAGTCGACAGATAAGCTTGTTTTCGACCAATCCAACAGGTTTCAGCTTGACAACTCTCAGCCGTCTCTCGTGCGACACCCTTCGAGGCTACAGCGACTGTTCCAATCAACTCAGTCATGCGTCATATCCTAGCGGCCGGTGTACTATACGGCCTTGTGGCCTCCGCCTCAGCGCAACAGATTGATGGAGCTGGAAAGAAAACATGCACCGTCAAGGCCAGCGGAACCAATGCCACCGATGACGCGCCCGCCATTCTTGATGCTTTCAAGACATGCGGCCGACGTGGGAAGGTCATTTTCGAGCCCACGACTTACTATGTCAACTCGGTCATGAACGTCACCTGGTTGGATGATGTCGAAATTGACCTCCAAGGCACTCTTCTGGTATGTTGCACAGCAGAGCGCCACAGTTAATCCTCTTCTGTCTATGCATCCTCTACAATGTAGATGATGTGACAAGAAGCGCCATACAAGACAATTTCTCCGTGTCTCGTTCAACTGCTGACACAAGCCCGGTCGCAACTTTCAGTGGAGTACGAACATCTCGTACTGGCTCGCAAACTCTCTGGACGTCGGTTACCAGAACCAATCTACCGCCTTCATCCTCGGCGGCAACAACGTGCGCATCAACGGCCACGGAACGGGAACTTTTGATGGCAACGGTGACTATTGGTATCAGTGGATTCGCCAGCAACCCAACACGTCCAACTATCCTGGCCGACCGCACGCCCTCACCCTCAATGGGCTGAAGAACTCCGTCGTTCATGGAGTTAATTTCCTCAGGAGTCAGATGTGGTATGTGTTTTATCAGAGATTCGGCCGCCTGTATCGGAGTTTTCAAGTGACTGACATCGGGCAGGACTATGTCCATCATCTACTCCCACAACGTCGAGCTGGACAGCATACTTGTCAACAACACTGGCAACCGATATCAGAGCTGTAAGTATTCAGGCGTGAATTGACCAGTTACGGACAAGATCATGATTTCTAAACAAGTATTTCTAGCCAACACGGATGGAGCCGACACAATCCGATCATCAAACATCAAGTTCAACAACTGGACAGTCTACAGTGGAGATGACAGTATCTCACTGAAGGCGAACAGCACCGATGTCAGCATTACAAACTCGAAGTTCTATAACGGACTGGGCATTGCGTTGGGAAGCATTGGGCAATACAACGGCCAGTTCGAGACTATTGAGAGGTTGAACGTCAAGGACTGCTACTTCGACAACACCCTCCATGCCGTCTGTCTTCACATCACAACGTATGGCCAGACAACTCATCTAACATAACTCACAGGTATACTTCAAGACTTGGACTGACGATCAGAATGGCTACCCTCCTAATGGTGGCGGTGGTGGACTTGGCTGTGCGTTTTTCCCAGTGATCTGTGAACAGAGCTGACTTGTCACTAGTTGCGTCGGATATGTCATTCAAGAACTTGACTGTGAAGGGCATGCGTGGCGCCGCCGTAGCTATCTCCCAGTGTACGCGCTTCAGTGGTGCCCCCGGCGTGGGCAACTGCACCAACTCGCAGTTCCAGATTCGCGACATCACCGTCGATGGTATGTCTGGCACAACGAAGTCTTCCCGAGTCGCGAGTCTACAGTGCAGCGCCGTGGCACCATGCACCAACATTGCGCTCTTCGATGTCGACCTTCGCTTCGACAATGGCACAGCTGCGGCGTCTTACCTCTGTGGGCACGCTGAGAACCCGCTTGGCTTTGAGTGCACCGGCACTCCTTGCGTGGGAGGAAGTGCCACGGGAGAATGTTGAATTCTGCTGGCAATTATTTAGCTGCGAGCTTTTACATGTATCTGGAGAAACCCTTGGTCTGCTTGGTCGGTCACACTAAAGTCCGTGTGCGAGATGAATCAATTCCGAGACTTCCGAGCTGCAATTTGAGATGTGATATGAGAATCTTCCATGAAGCCCGTCCGGACCGACCGTAGGCAACTACACCGCTGCCGTGAGGTCCGGACGGTATCTCACTAGTCTCAGCATCCCCGAGCAAGACCCAATGTCTTCATGTCTACTCAACGCTGTGGAGATTAACCCGGAAAGTAGTCAGTCATCGTCATTTTCTTCTGTATACCCTCCTTGAAAGGGGAAGACTTGAATATTTCGAGCCCCATATAGCCTTGGAAGCCCCTTCGTAACCATTGCTCACGAAGCAATGGTTACTGTTACTCAAGAATACTCGTATTCAATGGCCCTTCATCTCTCAATGGTCATTCGTTTCTGAGTTTCGGTAAAGAAACTAGCTCACCGGCACGCACAAACCACTAAATGACTCGTGAGTCGTGGCATCTCGGGCCGCAACTATCGCGAGCTTAGTCCCCATCCATGATCCACGCCAAGCACGTACTCCCGTGTTTTGGTCTGGATTTTGACTTTCAATCTACAAAGCTTGGCATTCGCACAACGTCAAAATAAGCGCATCGCTCACGTCGAAGGGACTGACTCAGCCACCTGGGCTTCAACCGGGGCTGTTGCGAGCGTCTGCAATGTCAGTAATATCGGTGCAGGCTTCCCCAGTCCACGGAACGCGGGTGTAAGAGCCTTTTTCACGATAGTCTTGTAGGGCTGTAAATGGAGGGGCTTTGGAGTACGCAAGCTCATCGTACGAGCCCGTGGCGCTAAGTAAGTTGCGGCATGTTATTCGCAAAAGTAATGAGACTTCCTGTTACCCAATTGACAACTTGAATTATTGCGGAGCTGGAACTTAGATGAACTAAGATTCGCCTGACCCTCCACTGGATTTGTCTGGTACTGGTAGCCGTCTTTCGGGAGGCACCCAAGACAGAACATACAACCCTTGTTCGGGGAGCGCTGTCCGCCAAGTGGAAGGAATTTATTTCGCCACACAAAGCCATACGGGATCATTAGAACCATAGTGTTGTCCGTCAAATCCAAACATGATGTCTCACCAAGTGTTGTCATCTGCAAACCACTTCGTGTCGCTGTTGTTAAACATTCTTCCCCAGCTGTCTCACCCTCATCAAATCCGTCGAAATAAGCCTGGTTTGAAGGCCGCTGATCAATGGAAATCCCCTTTTTCCATCAATGATTTGCCGTCTCCATTGCCACCAACACCATCAAAAGGGGGTTGGCGCGTGCCAAGACACGGAAACCTCACGTTTCTTCTTGTCTTGGCCGATGGGCTATCATCTTTTGGTGAGGCTTGGCAAGGGTTGGGGTGCAGCAAAAACGCGGCGCCTGTCCCCTTTTAAACCTGCATGCTTGACTCAAAGGTCTTGGCATCGTCCGTCCAATTTTACGGCTTTTCGTAACGCCGTTCGCGCCCATCCCCAATCCGGAGGCAAGCGCCGAAACCGCCCAACCATGGGGTCGGAGCACATCAGCCGGTAGGTGACAATGATCTACCGAGACAATACCCCGGACCCATCATCTTTTTCAGTGGGCACCTGCGGCTTGGTGAGGTTGTCCACGGCTGTTCTCCTTTTCTTCACCAGCCATCGGAGGTGATTTGGCATGCGTGCATATGCTGATTAGACTCAGTTTTAGCTGCATAGGTGGGTTGTTCTAGCGCTTGTCCAGTCCCGTTGTCTATCACGCCTGCGTTGCATGATGGCATCAACATGCTGTTGGGCCTTGGATTGTGCACCTGCCCTTTACAGACATTCAGTCAGATCGCTTCCACACCTCGGACTAAGGTGTTTCCTTATGGAGAACCTATCCGACCGACAACACCTTCTCGGCTGGATCCAGTTGGTGATTCGCTTGCCGATTCAATGATACCACTGACGCGATAGCCATCTCCCGTGTCTCTCTGCCACTAGCAATAGAACGACCCTGGTCTCTGAGATCTTGGCGTTGAATCCAACGTGGGGCCCTGGACAACATCGGACGGTCTAGACAATAGAATTGGAGATCGAAAGAAAACCCCTGTCGCCGTTCCTCAGAACCCTCTTGTGATAATCCAACCATACCAGTAGAGGCTCTGGTGCAGAGCCCGTTCGGGCAGTCTCCACCCCCAAAGACACCCTCGACCACACCTTGAAGGGGGCTGTGCTGGAAAGTCGCTCTCGCCTTCCTGGAGGTATTGGGTAGATTATCTGCCAAGCCTTACGAGTTCCCAGAATGCGGCCATCGTCTGTTCTCATTGGGAGTTGTTGCCGTAGGACATGGGAGGCTCAAGGACTACTGGTGTCTGTCCACCACGCGACCGCCACATTTGCGGGGCTCAAACGTCGCCCTCATGGACCCCAGGAGTACAGGTGAAGTCGGAAAAGACAAGATGCATCCACCTATCAGAAGAGGCAGGGACCATCTTCGACTACCGAGACTAGGTTGGCGTCTGTCAAGGTCAGAGATATCATTGGCCACGGATGGAGAAGTTCGGTACATGACGATCAAGGGTTCCTTGGAGTTTGCGGCAGCCCACCCACGTCCTCGGGCGAGCGTCCGAGCCTGGGGCGTCTCCCAATGTTTATTTCTTCTGGGACATGGCGGTGATGATGTTTGGTAATTCCACCAAGGAGATTCATCATTCCTCGCCCCTGAACAACTTGCTATGATGATAGGCCACGGGATCACGGGATGCTGCTCCCAGTAAGTGGTACAGTCTAGACTCTTACGATCTATGTGAAACTCCCTTACCGCCATAGTATCTTGGGTGACTCCTGAGAATGATTATCGTGATAGCTGTGGGATTCCTGACGGAACTATAAGTACGACGTGAATCTTCATCGTTCTCCCATCCGTCTTCCCTCCTCATCCCGCTCACTCAGGACAATCACATAGCTGCCTCTCAATATCTTCCACTCAGCTTTATCACGCAAATCACATCCAAAATGCAGACCAAGGTTCTTGTCTCCGCCATGCTGGCCGGCCTCACCGCGGCTCAGACTCTCAACATCCCCACCCGCAGCGGTTCCATCGTTTCCCTCTCTGCTCCCAGTGTCATCTCTGGAAGCAAGGACATGGGCAACAAGGAGTTCGATCGTGGTCGCGCCTGTGACACCGACGCCGACACTGGCAGCGACTCCGCCGTCTTCATTCTCGAGAATGGCGCCACCCTGAGCAACGTCATCATCGGTGTGAACCAGCTGGAGGGCGTCCACTGCAAGGGCGCCTGCACCCTGAAGAACGTCTGGTTCCGCGACGTCTGCGAGGGTAAGATAGCCTCCATAAGATTCGTAACCGAGCCATTCAACTAACTCCCACTCGCAGACGCTATCTCCGCCCTCGGCACTGGTGACGTCCTCATCCAGGGCGGTGGCGCCCAGAACGCTGTCGACAAGGTCGTCCAGCACAACGGCCGCGGCACCGTCACCATCGACGGCTTCACCGTCGTCACCGCCGGCAAGCTCTACCGCGGCTGCGGCGACTGCACCAACAACGGCGGCCCCCGCAACGTCATCGTCAAGAACGTCAAGGCCAAGAGCGTCAAGGAGCTCGTCGGTATCAACTCCAACTACGGTGACGTCGCCACCATTTCCAACACCTGCGGCTCCAGTGTCTCCAAGGTCTGCCAGGAGTACAAGGGCGTCAACAAGGGCTCTGGCGAGAGCAGCAAGGTCAGCACCACTGCCAACTGCAAGGGCCAGACTTCTCTGTCCGCCTGCTAAGCGGCTTGAACCTTGGTGTCTGGTCGATCTTTCTGCATCATACTTGAGCGTGGAGTCTGGGGGAGCTTATCCCTTCAGCGTGTATTTACTTCTGCGCCGTGGTCTTGTTGGCTGATGCCTCTCTGACCGGGTGCCTTCCATGTACATAGTAGCTTCGCCGATAGGCCCGAACATAACAGCTGAATTGTTTTCAATCGACTCCATATGCTGTGAAAATAGTAGACTTCCAACTTGCTCAGCCAAAATTACATGTGCTTCGAGACAGGGGTCGGCGACCGAGGTGAAGTCCCCGGTTCCACTGGCTTACTCAACAGCAAAACATTAGATACTCCCTGAAAGGTCGAACTTGTACACGTCTTTTGACGGAGCTTTTTGCCCGGTTGTAGATCGAAGATGTGTGGGTTTGAAATGCGTTTATCAGACGGGTGGCTCCCCATTGCCCACAATTCGACCCATTTGTCGACGTCAAGTGGGAACCGACGATGCGGACGTTGCCGCGGCGTCAGTGACGATACATTTACGCAACTTTGCGTCACTCAAATTACAGTGAGTTCAATTTGATAACACATCGAGACTATCGAGACTATTTTAAAAAGCCTTTACAATGATAGTTCCAGGAAATCCTTCACATTACATCTATCACATTCGACCAAACTTCCACGCAGCGATCAAACTTCCCGTTCCCAAATCGTTACAGTCAACCCTGTTTACATAAATCCTTGGAGCGTTTATAATGCCTCAATACAACAACTCTCAAGCCGACACTCACAGTATGTATTGGCAGACTACCTACGCATCCCAGTACTAATTGTAAAGCAGAGGACCCCTCAAGCAAGCATGAAGCCAAGGAGATGATGGCCCAGCAGCAGAGGGAGGAGAGAATAGAGCACTCTAAGAAGGGTGCGAACACGGGAAAGCCCCCGGGAGTTCCGGAATATGTTGCGCGCAAGGAGCACGCCGCTGATGTGCAGCACTGAGTTATCTGGGACAAATGATGATGTATGAGCACATGATCTTACAGCACATGGATATGTCAACGGTCTAGCTAAGGCTATTTACGCCGAGTCAAAATACATGGCACGACTCAGTTTTGTATCTACGACGAACGAATTTGAAGCAAATTCAAATGTACTTCCATTACCACAGAATCTCAAAGTCTGTGATGCCCAGTCCTCTGCACGCTACTACTCCTCATGTATCATCCTCAATCTGTTACTACAAGAATACCCAACAAATTTCCCATCAGGACGCTTCGACTAATTGGCGATCGCGGAATACCGGTCCTGTTCTTGTGTCAGTTCGGCGTCTCACATTGTGGCTAACATCGGAGAAGGGAACAGGGTCCATACCAAAAGTCGGATGTACCAGCATGCTATCAGCAAGAGCATCGAAGGAGTTGGGAACCACCCACTCCATAAGCCTGTCCCAGTTGACGCATTCATGGGGACTGGTCAAGTTTCCGATCGGCCGAAGACCAGTGGAGTTCCACTTCATGGCGATCAGCGTTGTGTCACCTTGACACATCACTGCCTCTCGAAGCATATGGAGACAATGATCTGGAGGTTTCATCAGAAGCATGATCTTGAGCAAGCTACGAAAGCTAGGAGCCGGAGTTGAGGTTTCTCACCGTTGTGCTCGGCGAGTCTCTCTTGCTCGTGACTTGTCAACTTGCTGAAATTGTAGTATTCTGGGTGCAGGGCGTGATACAGGTTTTTCTAACGGATTGAATTAGTCGACTGGCACATTTTGAAACATGATCTGAAGCAAGCATACCAGGCAGTGCAAGTGATGGTAGACCATGATAGATCCAAAGTAACCACCTCCGGGGAGTTCGATACCCTCGTCCACGCGACCAAGTTCTTCCATTGTATGTTTCGGAAATCGAATGTTCTGATCTTTAGAAAGACCGTTAAACTATGGATCAGATGATTCAGGGTGGCAACTCACGTGCGAGAATATTATGCCAGTTTCTGTCCACCTCCGCGTCAGGCTCAGTGAAATACGTGACGTTCTGGAGTCCCTTCTCGAATTGGTAGAACTCGCGAAATTCATACTGGAGGAATCCATCGACGATAGCTGTAGGACCGATTAGCAACGGACTTGACGGTGCGCAGTGTGAACTGACAATCCATGGCCCTGGTGCCCTGCATACGACCAGCTCTGAATATGTGCGCAGATATCTGGATCAGAGCCGCCGAATACAAGATCAGAACAGCCAGAACACAAAGGGACTTGAAGAGAAGTGAACATGATCCAGATCTTCTCTTGACAAGGCCCTCCCGCATCAACGTTGTCTCTTCGCTGTAAGACCGGTCGCTGGATTCATCGCTCGGGTGCACCCGATTGTACGTCGCTTTTTCGATTACAGGAAGCATGTTGAGTCGCTGAAAATGCCAAAGATCGTATCAGAATGAACAAAACATAAACAAATACTGTTTAGAGAGGAATGAGACCACAAACGTAGAGACAATTAGAAGAAGGTCTGATGTTGAGACAGCGGAGAACGTCGAGGGTGAACCACCCCTTCTTTCTTATGCGGGCCAACGTGTGCTCGCAAAAGATTGTAAGTGCAGATCCCACGAGCATGGCCTTTCATTTCATACTGTCTTGATATGTCGACGAAGCGCTCTTACCGTGCCGCAAAAACGGGGCCAACTTGACGAACGGGGAGAAGGACTCAGCTCACATGGATTCTACAGGGGAAATTCGCACTCCGGGCCTCCCCTCGCAGCGGTTGCGACATATTTGCTGCATGGACACAAAGAGGCTCGAGCAAGTGGATCTAATACGGTAAATTACCCCGATGAAAAAGGCAAAGAGAGGCTGTTGGATGTAGTTGCAGAAATAGATCCAACAGAGTTGTGAAGCATCGCTTCGGTTGAAAACTCTTGGAGACGAAGTCTGATTCGAGCGGAAAGAAAACCCATGCGTTCGAGGGGCGGAAAACAGTGGTAGGACAAGACATCTATGCGCCTCGAGCTCAAAATAGCAAGAGATTACTGTAAGTTAATCAAAATGTATCAACCGAGAGGCAAACATTCAATGTCGTTGTCAGGCAGGTGACCGGGGAACATGGGAGAAAGCGGGGCAGATGCACTTCGCAACACACACGCGGTGAGTCTGGCCAGACTCTGCTTTAGCCGACATTTTGCAGTCCCAAGAGGTGCAACCGAACATACAGGACTGTAAGGTAAAAAGTTGACAGGTTATTCGAAGAGATGACGCAGTAGGCGTATGGCCGATGCATATATAATATTCAAACCCATCTCAGTCAAGGTGTTTATCAGACCGCAGGGACTTGTTCATTTCATACTCTCAAAGCTCACATCTCACTTTTTGCACATCAAGCGTTATTGTCAACCATTGTCTCAATTGCTAAAAGGCGCCGAAATGAAGGTCTCCGTCATCGTTCTCGTATCTGGCCTCTTGGCCTGTGTCAATGCTCTTCCTATGACAGGCAAGCAATGAGCTCAACTCTTGTGCAGAATCGCCAATGTCTAACTCTCTAACTAGGTCGAAAGATCGCCTTGGACGCGCCTGCTGCGGTTGCGCGGGCTGAAGTGGACGCCGACTTGGCTTATAACAAGCCTTCCGCTGCTGCCCGAGCTGAAGTGGACGCCGACCTGGCTTATAACAAGCCTTCCGCTGCTGCCCGGGCTGAGGTGGATGCTGATCTTGCTTACAACAAGCCTTCCGCTGCTGCGCGGGCGGAAGACGCCGACCTGACTTACAACATGCCTTCCGCGGCTGCCAAGTAGTGACGCAAGTTGAATCCGTTGGGTTAGGATTATGGCCGGTTTTTCTCGGATGCGATAAATAGAACCGAAACATGTGCTGAAGCTAGTTTCAATATTGTAGTCACTGATTCACGACCATCAAAGTGACAGGCGTTGCATGTCGTGTGCATGTTCCTAGATTCCTCCAAGACATGCCCTTTTCTGTGGTCTCCTGGCCCAAAGCCTTCAAATCGCCGTTTGATCTACAGCCATTCAAAGTGGTAGTCATGCATGCACATTTACGTGGTTCAAGTAGGCAAACCTTCTAGGAAAACATCCGTCAAATGCAGGCGGCGTACTTGCCACATTCTATTTCTCGCTCGTCCCTCGGCAAATCTTTCAATACCTAAGGAAGGGCGGTGCACTTTAGAACTTGCATGAATTCAGTGCCAACAAACATTCGAGATTAAGCTTATCACTACTACGTCTTGATTCTCTAGAAAAACCAATCTGTACGATGAACTCGATTACCTGCAGACTCTAAAAAGACATCATCATTTTCCCTTCGCTGCTTCCAACTTCCATGTCTCCATGTCACGGTAGATTGTGCCGTTGTCCACGTATCGATCATAAAACCAACGGATCGACTGCCTAAAAGCTCCAAACACCCTTCCCACATTGGCAGTTGCAAACCGCGACGAGCCATATTGTGACATCTCCGGATCGCTTGGTCTTACCATTGCTTTTGGATCGAAGGACACATCCAAAAAGTTACCGCCGGTGTAGATCTCGCCCAGTCTATCTTCGTCCAGCCGGCGGATCGCGATCCTATGCTTGTAGTCACCTTGAACGGCTGTCTGGATAAAGAACACACTGCCTGTGATCCGGCGCGCTGCAACCTCTGCGCGGTGGTGTTCCATGCACCGCTCGATGCGCTCGCTATCGCTGGTGTCCTCTGGAAGGGGCAGCCCGATGACTTCGATGCGGTATCGGTACTTGGGGTGCTCAAGGTACGCTTTGTCCAAGGCGTCGAATCTCGTGTGCGCAAGTGTGTAGATCTTCTCGGCCGTGTCTCGGACGTGGTAAGCGAACACGGCTTCGGGCAAGGTGTGGTAAACTCGGATGACCCAAAGCGGTATGTTTGAAAGATCAGGTCCTGCGGGCGACCTCACGTCTTTGTCAGTGTAGGCCCATACTGCAAAACAAGGTCTTCCGTCGTGGCAAGGAGCTTCAACCACGACAGATTGAGGAGGAGGGGGCAAACGAGGAGATGGAGGGGGAGTGGGCCACGTCGGCTTTCTCGCAAGTCGAATTTTCGCAATATCAACCTCCTCCTTTTCGCCCTTCAAGAAGCGCTTAAGTCCTTCATACGCAGATTTGACAGGCATTGTAACTGTTCGGTATGTATCAAGTAACGTGAGCCGGCTAGTGACTTTCGAAGGCGTGCTTTCCAGAAGACGCCTAGACTTATTTGAAGAGGAGGAATGGGAGTGGTTATCGTGTTTTTGTGTTGCTGCTGGATTGTATAGTTGAGATAGATGATAAAAGCTCGAGGTTGTGTCTGGAATAAATAGGCAATCCGAAAATTTCGCTCGGGGTGCCTTTGAACAATTCCAGTTGTTTTCTCTGGGGATCTCAACTCTTGTCCCTTTGTAGTATAACAATAACAGCTACCCTTTATTGACACAATGAAGAATAGCAACACTGCCAGGCTCCCTTTGACGTTCTTGATTATGTTACAAAACTTTTGTGAGAATAAGGCGCCAGGTCTTTCATCACAACAAGCGCTTTCTACTTACAGTTCGCTGTCGTTGTTCTCTTCCAAAGCCATAGCCCAACTGTTCAAAAGCATAGTGACGCTAAGTTTCTCGACACGCAAGTCTTCAAAGTTGTTGCAGACCAAACAAAGCATACGAGATCGGTTCATGTTTCTGACGTATATGCAACATACACTCATCGCCTGTTTCGAAGTTGGCGAGACATACCCAACAGATGTGTGCTCCGCATCTGCAAATCATGTGGTTGCAGCCAGACCACTTCTCGATAGGCGCGTGGCACTTGGGGCAGTCTTTGACCCCAAGCTTCCGCTTGCACCTTCGCAGTTTCTTTTCGTCCCCCCTGGCAATCTTGTCCCGACGTTCCGCACAGGATATTGCGGGATGAGAGTTGTGGCATGAAGGGCATGTCGCTTTGCCGCAGCTCGGACATTCAAAATATCTTGGGTTCTCGGTGGAACTGACTCGGTAAATGTATCCGCAATCTGCCGTAGGACAGTACCGGAGTTCCTCGGGACGCTTGTTGACATATGATTCGGCTGATGACGCGAGGAGTTGTTCGAACGCCACTGATGGGAGATATTGTGCGAGTTCATCAAGGCCGATAACGGATCTGCAAAGGCCATTATTGCCTATACAGGCCACTTTGAAGCCTCCAGTATTTGTATCTCCTGCTCGACAAAAGTTCTGGAAGCAGTCCAAGCAGTAGACATGACCGCACGTCGTCGTCAGGAACTGGTCAGGCTCGGTCCAGCACACGGAACATGGTCTCTCAACCGCATCTCTGAAGGTTGACCTCTGAGAAATCATTTCTATGGCTCGTTCGTAAGAGGAGATTGGCCCTGCGATATTAATTTGGGAAGGCGGCCAGACGGACTTATACCTCACAGTGTCTTGACCAAGGGCTTCGCAGAGAGCCTTGAAACCTCCTCTGATGGCCCAATTAAAGGCATTTGCGTTGAGAGCAATAGGGTGGACGGCTGTGAAATTGTTTTCAAAACTCAGGAAAAGAGCTTCGTTGGCTTTTTTGATATTTTCAGGCCGGCCGTATAGCTTGATCTCTTTGCTGACTGGGAGACAGTGAAATGCTACACCACAGTCCTTTGCAATCTGATCGAGAATCCGGTTTCGGAAGGCCTTATCGTCAAAATACGGACTCCAGACCGGGCTGTCGGTGTCCGCAGAGTAGGAAATGACCTTACCAGCAAATAGGCCATCCATTGCTTGTCGTTTCCTCTCCAGAGCATCAAGATTGTCGCTTTCCAACCACAGTATGGTGTGTTCTTCCGTGTTGCAAAATGTTTGAAATTTGACCTGGGCATCTCTGTGGTCATGACGGTTCTTTACCTCGTTGATAAGACTCTGGAAAACTCGGGTCGAAAGCTTGTAGCTCGTGGAGTGAATTTGCTTCACACTGAGTAGCCCAGACGAGTTGAAAGGGAGAGGGGTTCTGTCAAAGGTCTGGGCTGCTCGCTTGGCGTCGTCTGCTCTTTCAAACCAAGCCACTGATTCCAACATACGATCTTCGTCGTCTGACCCGAGAGAAAGCCGTGTTTCCAACTCGCCGACGGCTGCCAGCATAGCTTCCACCATTGCAAGCTCGGTTTTTTCGCATGCAAAGTCAGATCCGTCGCGGTCCTTTGGCCAAGAGCACTTAATCTTCCGACTAGTCACAACGTGAAAGTCCTCTTTTTCCATAATCGGATCTATCTCTTCGGTGACAACTTTAATCCCTGAAAACACGCCGTGTGCCTTCTTCTTCTCAAAGTTCGCGCGCAAAAGTTCCGCAAACCCAGGGACTCGGCCGTTGACAACAGCGTACTTGAGCCCCGAGTCTTGGGATCTCAGTTTGATGGACGTGAGAGGGACATGGAAGCCCCTTTGTTCTAACAGTAATTGAACTGCCGTCGTACTGCATGGTCCCACAATGTTGAGAATGACGGCGGTTGAGTTGTCAGGTAGAGTAACATCACAGACCGATGCCCCGGCGCCGAAAGTGAAGGTTGCTCCGAGCAACTGTCGTGTGCGCGAATCGGTTTTGGTGGACAGCTGCGCGATTAAGTGAGCTTTTGCGATAGTCTGATGCAACCGAAATGTAGTGTGATACTCACAGTATCCTCTTCTGGGTCCCCATGGGGAAGGCGGCACTCACTTCCCCTGCGACAACGCGCCTGCGTAGGCCGAACACGTGCGAATTGGTCCAACGGCACGTCAACGTGTGGAATACTGCACTCCTCCCCAAAGCGACAGGACCCTCTCGAGAAAAGCCTGCAGAGGTTCATGGCAGTTTTCTTGAACAGGCTCTTGTCATGACTGAACTCGCAGTCATCACCTTTGGCGCATCGCCCCCGACGACAATCCCGGCATAGTTGACCGTTCTCCAGAGACGATTCATTTGGAGACAAGGTGTTACCCCCGCGAGGGTTGTCGTGCGTGTGTACCATGTCTCTGACTCGAGACGAAAGGAGTTTGACCATGCTGAGTACAGCAGTTACCTGAACAGAGGTGGATAGGCTGACAACAACAGAGATTTTCCCCTCTGCAACCCTGAGTGCTGGACCAAAAACGCGGCACGTTACCTGAAGAACATACAGGGCTTGAAAACAAGAGGCACGTGAGGCGGAGGTGCGATGTTTTTAAAAAGCTAGACTTCACAGGCGCGTTTCATTGGCCTTCTTTATAGGAACCTCTTGGGCTTTTATCCTCCGGGTTGCTTAGCCATCATTGAGTTGCACCTTGCACCTGTGACCTTTAGATCCTTCACAAACAATTGGACTGATCAAAGCGCCAAGCAGCCACACTCAAGGCTCAGATCGTAGTTCGAAGTCGGGCGGGCTGCGATCGTGCCAGACGTGTAACATCCCATGGTTTTGCATATCTGACGAAGGCTTAGTATGTAGTATCTACATGCAACTTCACGCAAAGGAATTACATAGTCAAGGGCGAAGTACAAAGGTTCGTCAATGGAGCGATAGCACAGAGAGCGACAGAGAAGACGGCAGATAAGGGGGCAGAGAGAACAACAGACAGGACGCCAGGGAAGGTGGTTAGGAGAGGGCGACAGGAGAGGGCGACAGGAGAGGGCGACAGGAGAGGGCGACAGGAGAGGGCGACAGGAGAGGGCGACAGGAGAGGGCGACAGGAGAGGGCGACAGGAGAGGGCGACAGGAGAGGGCGACAGGAGAGGGCGACAGGAGAGGGCGACAGGAGAGGGCGACAGGAGAGGGCGACAGGAGAGGGCGACAGGAGAGGGCGACAGGAGAGGGCGACAGGGATAGCGATAGAGCTGGCGGTAGAGAGGACGGCAAGAAGGACGAGAGAGGGGTATGCCAGAGGCACAGTGTGAGAGAGCCACACTTTTCTGAATAGCTTCAATAATTGGATGGCGTGATCATGCAAGGTTGCTACGGCAAAGTAAGACGCAAGCCACAATGGAAGGCGCCGGTTATCCAGTGGGGTGCATCACGGAATGGAAGCATATAATACACATCTACGCACATCTACACACATTGACAAGCATCATCACATCACATTGCATAGGTTAGGGAACGTTTGTTTGGCGGTGGTGGTTGTGGTTTGTATTGTTGGGCCAAAAGAAAGAAAAAAAAAACCCCGAAGGGGAAAAAAAAAGAAAAAAACCCCGAAGGGGAAAAAAACCTGTCAGAGGGAGGGTGGGTGTGAGACTACCAAAGGCATGGCCTGGGTAACTCTCGAGTGCGGCGGCCGGACGCCCTGTGACATCGTCAGGAATCAATTGCTTTCCGTCAGAGTTGCCATTGTTGTAATGGTAGTTGTTGGCGGCGTCGTCCGGCATTGTTTGTGGTGGTTGTGGTTGTGGTTGTTTGTTTGCGCGCACCTCCATCCTTTCCTCCCCGCGATCCCGGCTGTTGTCTTGTGTGGGCTCGAGTCGCATTGCGTATTCCTCATATTGATCTTTGTCGAGGTAATACTTGTTGTCGTCGAGATACTCTTGCTCGGCAAGCTTGTACTCGGTCCATTCATGGTTTGGCAGAATGGTGTTGTTATGTAAGAGGGGCGGTGACAACCCAAAGTAGGAAACTACTAAGGGAGGACGTATGGGCGAGGATCTACCACCAGCTTTGGCCGACGGGAAGATCCTGAGCGAGCGGTCGTTCTTGTTGTGGTTGTTGTTTTTCGACGCGCGCCTCCATACGCCCCTCACCCCTATCCCTTCCGTCGTCTTGTGCGGGCTCGAGATCTTCGTCGTCGACGGGGAATTGGAGTTCTGCAAGCTCATTCTCGATTCGCTCATCTTCAGGCAGGATGGGATCGCCGTTGTCGTCGAAGGCAATATATCCCTCGCCGACGGTGCCGTGATCCTTTACCATATGGTTGTAGGCTGCAAGGGCGGTGGTGTACGTTTTCATGCATGACCAACAGATGAAAGTACCGCATCCTGGGCATTCAACCTTGTTACAACCCTCATATCGGACTATCGGAGTTGAGCATCCGGGGCAATCTCTGGCCTCAAGGTCTTTTTTGGCCTGTTCGAGATCTGTGTCTATCATGGACTCACAGGGACTGTCGTTGTCATGTTGGTGGCCGCACGTGGTGCAGAGACGCACCAGACAATCCGGGCATGTCTTTGGTGTGCCCATGGAGCCTTCGGTCTTAGGAGTTGGCTGGTACACTTGGCGGCACCCTGGTGTGGGGCAGTGGCGTACAAGATTAGGGTTGCGTGCCACGAAGGCGTTAGCGGCCAGGTCGAGAAAATCCTCAAAGAGTGCTGGAGGTAGGTTGTTGGCGAGACACTCGAGGTCGATAGGCTGGCTGCATAACTCTCCGTTGTCGTTCTGCTCGGTGCAGCGGAGAGGCCCCTTCTTGTGGTTGGCTCTGTATGTCTCGAGCAGGCACTCGGCGCAGAAAAGTGATTGATGTCCGCAAGATGGCAGAACGGGCCGTTTGAGGATGTCAAAGCAGGCCATGCAAGTACGTTCTAACTGGATCTCGGGAGCGCGAATGGTAGTGGTGTCGAGGATGGTGCTTTGCTCAATGAGCTCCGCAAGCTGTCTCTTCATGTTGGTCACAGCCAGTCTGTTGTAGCCGGTAATGGTGATAGTGGCCATGGTCTCTGATCGCTGGACCTCGGTGGTCACTCTGTCGCGGAGGGCGAGGACATGAAGTTCGTTGAATTTCTTAGAGATCGTACTCATCTGGTCGTAGGGTACTCCAACACGGGCCTCGAAGGCCTGATCACAAAGGAGGTACTCCGAATAGTGGTGCGCGAGGTCTTTGACTGCCATCGTGGCTTGGTCGCTGTTCTCGAAGGTGATATTGACGGTACAGCGCAAGTCATGCACTTCTGGGCAAGTGTAATAAGAAACTTTCGTGAACGTCTGCAGGTAGCTGAGAAGATCCCGATATTGGTTTGCGACGTCTTTTACTCCATAATTGTTCCAACTAATCTTGACCGTGCTGGCGCAGCCAGTCCAAATAAGGGTCTTGTTTGTAGCGTCTGTGAGCTCGAAACCGGTAACCTCTCCGCCGGCTGTGATGGTCATATCTACGCCTAGCTTGTGGCGGACGACGGAGCGGTTGGCGGGGATGATGGAGGTACGGTTGGCGATCATGGTAGTAGAAGACATGATGCGAGCTGGTATGGTGTAGTGGTAAAGGTACCGGATGATGATAATGCCGGACTACAAGTAACGACGCAGAACGACTTAGGAGCCGAACGATAGTTAAGGTGAACGACTGAGGAGCCGAACGATAGTGAAGTTGAACGACTAAGGAGCCGAACAATAGATAGTTGGAGGATGTATCAAAGTGGAGTAACCAGAGTGAAGAGTAAAGTAGTGAGTGGCGAGATGAACAGCGGTTTGTAAAATAGCGACGTGAAGAAGTAAGACCTGAGTACGATTCAACGAAGTGAGACACGGAAGGAGAGAAAGAAAGCCCGGGACGAGGGAGCGAGGCACGCATTTTAAAGGATTCTGAAGGCTGGCCGCAACCTCTCTCCTCCTCACCTTTCAGTCCCATCTGTATACCATTACCAAACATGGAGAGTCCATACATGATACACCACCTTGCGTGTGAAGTCAAACATCTATGCGGAGTTGCAGTTGAAGCCCGTGTTTGAAGTCAAAGCGAGGAGGATTGGTCATACTGCAGAGTTTACAAGTCGAAGAGGTGGGACATTGTGTCACTTGGCAGACTTGCGAGCTCCCGGAACTTCATGCCAGGTGGCAAAGCCGTAAAGCCCTCATACACAGTTGCAAAGTCTCTGAAAAGGTGTGGTTGTGGACGGTTTGACAAGAAAAGGGATGCACGGAAGTGGTCTTTCTACCGCTTGATAAAACGGGATTTAAGACAGCACTGCAAAGAGCTGGGACTTTCAAAAGATGCAACAGTTGCACACAGAAGGAGTTGAGTAGACGTTGAAAGGCCCATCCGCAAGACAGACTAGACTACAGATCAGGTGCTATTCTCACTCGCTGAACAGCCGGGCAGAGTTGTCAACTCAACCCCTGGGTACTGGCTTTACTTTCTCAGGGGCCGTCCAGGGGCCGCCCAGGGGCCGTATACTGTATCCCACAATGTGGCTGAAGGACGTCTACTAAACTGCCAGGTTGGTCATTTACTGACAAATTCAGAGATAGCCAACCCCTGAAAACTCTGGCTAACCTGAATTGGCAGTACTTTGTCAGGAACCGCCCACGGTCTGTTCAGGAGCCGTAAAGTGTATTCCACAACGTGGCCAGGCACCATCTACAGCGGACACTGACGGATTCGTGACTCAGGGGCACATTTATCTCCGGGTCAGGCACGGAAAACCTGTTTCTTGGTGGCGGCGAGGTACATCTTGTCCAGCCATCTCCAGCCATGGAGGTAGACCAGAAGGGGACTTGTAGTCGAAACTTTCGTAACCCTAACCCGAAGAAATCCCGGCCGCCGCCAGTCCTCAAGGTTCCTGAAAAGAGGTTTTCAGCGCACAGATCCTAATTCCTGGTTCTCTCTATCACAGTGTTCAAGGTGAGTGACAAGCAAGTAAAGTGGTAACGGGAAGAAACGAACGAGATACGAGGGAGATGGAGGGTATCCAAAAGAACATATCTTCGTAACATCAAGCGTAATAGTGGAGCAAGGGCAAGCATGTCCGCTCAAAAATCGGCCGTATTTTGCTATCACCCGAGTGAATGCTTGGGTCTTTCTCCTGTAGCAAAAAACCACAGTTCCACTTAAAAATTATTGATGGTAGAGTTGAAGGTGTGGGATGTGGCAACTCGTTCCCTGCCCCTGGAGACGGAAGCGGCAGTGATTCGGGTTGAAGTGACGAAGAGGTGAGACTGATGCTAAGCTGGCAAGGGAATGGTGATGAAGTTGAAGATGGCTCCGCGGAGTAAGAGAGTTGACCCGTCTTGAGGAGGGTCAGGATGCTGCGAATACCCAATTGTGGCCCCAACCTCTCAATGCTTATCTGCTGCAGCAGGTCTCGTTTTTTTAAGGACTTCCATACGCGTGGCGCAACAGGAAGCGGCTCCAGTTTGGCGAGCAACCTCAATGCAGCCTCAACATTCACCCACGGGACCCAGCAGTTATTTTGAGATGTATTGGTCTAAATGCACTATGCTACCGAGATATCCCAAACCGAACCGGTCATAAAATCAAAACAAATGCAGGTATCAACAAACGCCAGAAACTCACATCGCTCTTTTGTGTGTTTTTCTCATTACCCATCAGAGAGAAAAGGACCCTCCTTTTAACCCACCACGTGGGGAACGCCCCTCTTCCACTTGAGCTTCTTGCCGTGCTTGCTCTCGTGGTGCCTCGACACGTTGTCCCTGCGCCCGCGGTGGTCGCAGCCGGGGTACGGGCACTCGCGGATCTCGGAGCGCACGTTGGCGGTCTGCGCGACCTCGGGGTGCCGCGCCTGCAGGTGCCGCTCGAGGTCGCGGACCTGGGCGAACTTGTGCTCGGTGTGGCGCTCGGCGCGGCAGATGGTGCAGACGAGCGACTTGCGGTGGACGCGCTGATGCTGCTTGAGCTGGGCCTCCTTGCGGAAGGTCTTTGTGCAGTTGTCGGTGGTGCAGCGGTAGGGGTGGTCGGCGGCGTCCGGGGAGGTCGGGGAGGTGGTGCTCGTGGGGAGCGGGGAGGCGCTGGTGGAGGAGAGGGGCCAGACGGGCATGGAGCTTGGGTCTTGGAGGAAGTCCATGTCGTCGGGGATGTAGTCGAGAGACTGCTCGAAGGGGGAGGTGTTTGCGCTGCCGAAGTAGGAGACGGAGAGCTGGTCGCCCGAGAGGTAGTCCGACGACGCCGAGAGGTCTGGGAGGGGGTCGTTGAAGGAGAAGAGGCTCTGCTCGACGTCGTACTGGACGGTGGGGTCATTGATGATGTCCTCCGGGGAGCTGGTGTCCGTGGGGTAGGGGTAGTTCATGGTGAAGTCGCTGGGGGCGAGCATCTCCTCGTTAATGTAGGTGGCCCAGGCCATCTCGTCCGGCGACTCGTAGAGCTCGGAGAGAGGCGAGCCTTGTGTGAACATGTTCTCCATTGTGTCGTGGGGTGCAGCGCATCCGGGCTGGGCCCCGTAGGGCCAGCCGGTGGAAGTCACTGCCATGGTGGTAGTGAGGAGGGGGTCAATCTCTGTGTGGGTAGTGTTATCGCCTTCTAGTCTGCCAACTCTTGTGGAAGTTGCAGCAGACATTTCGATCAACTCCGTGAGCGAAGCTGAAGGTTGCTGGTCAAAGTGGTTGTAGCTGTGGTCGTAGATGGTGGTGGACTCGGCAATGTGCTGAGCGTAGCGGTTTACAAATGGCGTTGGTTGTGTGTGAGCGATGTGGGATCTGGAGTCATCAAGTTTAGATGTCCGCTCGAGAAGTTTTACGACGTACTCAGGTCCTTGGCCAACCTAGGGGCGAGCGTTAGTCGCATGTCACAGGGAGAGAAGTAAGTCGAGTCGAAGCCTTACCTGCGCGAATAACCGGCGTCATCTTCACCATATTAGATAGCAACCGACAGGTTCTTCATGATGCCGATGACTTCCTGGCGCCGAGGCGTGATATGGAAGTCTTGGCAAGCCATGGCTGCGCAAGCTGCGCTGGGAGGATCAGATCTCAAGCAAAATGTCTCCTGCTTGTGATCTTCGCGACCCTGAATCATGGCACCTTTTCCGCCGGCGCGGAAAGGGTCCACGTTTGCGATGTCGCTCGTCGCGACGTCACATCTTGCAGCGTCTTCCGCTCGTCGAAACATCGACAAGTAGCTGACGCTGATGTCTGGGTTGCAGCACGACATCCGTCGGTACCGACGTGTCATCGCATGTGCAGGCAACTGAGACTGGTAGGTGTGTTAGCGCCTACGTTTCGTAGAGCGTTGATGAAATCTCTAAATTGTTAGCCTACCTTCTGCATCATATTCGGAAGCGATCCCAAGATCGGAAGCATGTTGAAGTCGACGGGCGATGTCCATGAGGGTGCAATATGGTATCCCCCGTCGTCGGAGTAGTCGTTCTCGGTGATCGTCGAGCAATCCATTTCATCGCATCCGTCCGAAGCACAACCAATGTGCAGAGACAGTCGCATCAAATCGGATCGCTCGTCAATCTCGAGAGCGGAAGGGCAGGGCGGTTCAGGCACGAGTCGGCCAGGATCGCCGTCGTAGTCATATTGGTCCAGACGGTCGTTGACCGGTGGATCATGGTGCAAGGCCATCTTGGCGGCGGGCGAAGCGGCTTCTACAACCAGCGCATTGGTATTGAGGGCGGGGTGCTGAGAAAGCTTGAAAAGGGTTGTATCGATGATCCGAATCGATGTCAAGCTTGCGTGCAATAGTAAGATGAAGGCGATGTTTGAAGATAGGTAGAGTAAGTGTAAGTCGGATGAGGAAAGAAAGAAGGTCAGATTCGAGATGCGTGAGGGATGCCTGGGGATTTGAACAACCCAGTGACTCAGGCAGAAGCTTTCCTACTGGCTGGATGGGCGCTGCCTGTGCCGTTTTCCTGGGGGCGCAGCGATTTGGCCTCAGTGGCCCGTGCGTCATCCGCAGTGGGATGGTCTACCTGTTGGATGGATTAAATGTTAGGTCACGGATGATTGGGAGGCGGTTGCTCAGCCAGTAGTTGAGCTACTGTATCGATTCAAACGACTGAAAACTAATAGTTATATCAAATACTGAATTACTGCTTTGTTCTATCCCATCTATACCACTTCCCATTCTATCGTGAGCACTTCGATATCTGTAGACCATCTGGAATTCCAACATATAAGTAGGCATACAAGCACCCTCCGCAAGCCAGGGCTGAACGGTAGGCGGATTCCTGCGGGGAGAGGTACTATTGGCTGGTGAAGCTGACATGCCCCCACTTGGTTGCAGGAAAAAGATACAAAGTGACTTGAGGCCGCCGCGGCTTCCCCATCGTGTTTCCATCCATCGCGCCGCCTCGTTGTCGAGTTTTCCTTGAAAAGATGATGCAACTCCTCGAGGGACGAGCAATTGGAAGTCAATTATTGGTCGCCTTACGTTGAGTCAGTCGTCGGGGTTCGAGTCTCTGCCCCTCCATTGCCGTTGAAAGAGCTCGATATATGGGTGTCTTTCGCCGAGAGACGCAAATCATCGTCATATCCGTCTGTTCTTGACAGAAGACCTTCAATGGGCAGGCTGAGGCTGCGCCAGATAGCTTCCCCGAACACAATATGTTGGCCCCTGAGGCGAGCACTTTAATACATAAATTTCAATGTTGCAGCTTCAGACCCGACAACGATACTGGGGCGTCGCCAGCTCGTGTCTGTGAACCATACGACCCCCCGACTGGTTCGACACCACCCTACGCTGACATGGACTGCTTCAGTACGAGGATGGCCAACGTGCTGCGCGCAATACGACAGGCTGCCGACCCATGACCGTTGATGGGAACCATCGTGCTAGCTGTCGCAGAACTAAACTATCCTCATCGCAAGCCTCTGCTCCAATGTCGAGATCGAACGATTACCGACCTGCCTGGCCTTCATGGCCCTCAAAAACGAAGAACAAACCATAAAACCATAAAAATCACATAGGAGGACAAAAGACTGCGCCGAGGGGGAATCGAACCCCCGGCTCCCCGACGCTGCTGGATGGCAACGGAGAATTTTACCACTAAACCATCGGCGCATGTGGCAGCTGACTCAGCTGATGATCAAGGCCGCGAATACGTAGATTATGACCTGTGGTTGGGGATGGTGACGGGACCTTTCCCTCGCGACCGAGCGAACGAACGATGACGATGCCGAGATTTAAAGATGACGAGATAAGGATCAAGTCCGCTACCGCGTGTGCCTCCTATGATCAGTTTGCAACTGTTGCTGGCAGTGCGGAGCAGCTGGATGTCAGCGTGGAGCTGGAAATGCTCAAAAGACGAAATGGTGATGGAGGAGAGGGCAGCAAGACTCTGATATCCGGAAAGTTTCAAGCCACGGAAATATTCATGGAGGTGAGGTTGAAATAAGGGCCGGTCTGCGGGGTCAAGCCAAGTAGACTCCGGACGTCGCACGTTCCCCTTCTCCTTGGACCTTGCCACACTATCATGCTGGTGGAGACATGCTTCGGGGCTGTTCTGGGTGTCCTCGGCGCGGCGGCAAGGTCCCCACTTTGCTCCGCGTGGTGTCCGGGGCGAGGGGCCGGGCTGGGTATGTCTTTCGGGCCCGTCGTTGCTTCGGGGTTCGCGTTCCATGTCTGTGACGGGGCTGGACCGGGCGATGAGGTGGCGGAAGGCTGGCATTGCGCCTGTTCGAGTGATTGACATCCTTTAGGTTCGAACGCTTCGAGGGCAGCATCCCTCGCTTGGCACTCTCTTCATATTCTCTACAATCTACGGCGATGTTCACCTTCAATACGTCAAGCCAAACTGCCAAATCTACCACACTCCATGAACCGTATCAACCCCAGCCAGCGAAGTTACTGACCATGAAAGAGAGGACAGCAGCCAAGTCAACACAATTCCTCCCGCATTCCAACCCCCTCCCAAGACTCACATCTCCTGCCCATCCCATCCAAACATGCCATCATCTCCCCAGCAGCAACAACCCTTGAACGCCCCCAATTCGGGCGCTGCGTGAGTTTGAGCAAGATACTTGCATCCGCGCTAGCGCCGCCTTACGCCGCCGCCCCGCCCCGCCCCAATCTGACTCACCCGCCACGAACCTCTCTTCGCCATCAAGCCCATCCATGTAAGCTTAACGCAGCTGCCAACATCCCGTCTTTGTGGTTTCTCGTTAAGCTTAGTCGGGAGCTCGTCGCTAGCAGCAAATAAGAAAAACTTGCTCAATTGGTGGCAGAGATTGGTTCACCTTCCCGTTACAGCGTCTCTCCCAGTGACAGCAGGCATGCGAGCCCGGTCTAGACGTGTTGCCGAACCCAGCAGAGATGGCACGTTGCCATAGGTCTGCTCTTTCGTTTCGTTGTGGCGTTTCTTTCCTGCGCAGGTTTCTCGCAGCTGGCCTGCCCGACTAGCTGTCTACCGACCACATCCCAAAGGGCAGCAACAGCTCCCATCCTTGCCTACCTTACCTTTCCCAATGGGAAGGATAAGCTAAAACATTTTTGAGCGCAATCTGCATGCTCGCTCCTCTGCGGGGGTTACAGCACATGCAAACAAGCAGCTAGGTAATGTTGGAAGGGTATATATAACCGCGAGTGCCTCTGTCTTCTGGTGTGGCATCGCACACTCTCCAGTCTCGAGTCTTGGCAAGATCTTGTCCCATCAACCGACCCGCTGAACAAACTTAACCTTCACCATCTCCACACGCAGATCAGCAGGAATCAAACACAAAAAATGGCCCCCAAGACCCTCCTCCTCGCCCTCGGCGCCGCCAACCTGGCCGCCGCGCATTTCGGCCTCGCCTACCCCTCCTGGAGAGCCGACACCCTCAAGGGCACGAACGAGACGGGATATTCGCAGTGGTTGTACCCATGTACGTTCTCTTCACCCGCTTGCCCTTCTGCTTTCCACCTCGATATGGCCACTCCTCCACATCACCAGTACTAACAAGTCCAAAAGGCGCCGGCGTCCCCTACGGCACCGGCAACGTCACCGACTGGCCCCTAGACGGCGGCTCCCTCGAGCTCGACCTGCACCACGACTGGACCTACGTCTTCATCAACCTCGGCATCGAGGCCGACGGCAACGTGACCACGCACAACATCACGCTGACCCCGCAGTTCTGGAACGCCACCGGCAGCGGCGTGCTCTGCGTCGAGAAGCTCAACCTCACGACGCCCGCGAAGGAGGGGCAGAAGGGGAGTATCCAGGTGGTGACGGTGGGCGACGCCGGGGCTGGCCTTTACAACGTGAGTTATCCTCTGTTTTCCGCGTTTCCCCTGGGTTTTGGTGGAATTGAAAATGGAGAACTGGGAGGGGGAGAACATGAGCTGACGATGGGATTTAGTGCGCCGACATCCGGTTTACTGCCAACGCGACCACGCTCCCCTCGGACCAGTGCAAGACGGAGGGCGTGGAGGTGTACACCGTCAAGGAGCAGAGCGCCAACGGCACCGTCGAGGAGGGCAGCGGCAGCGGGAACAGCAGCGGCAACTCGACCTCGGGCGGCGGCGGCAGCAGTGGCGCAGCGGGACGTAGTTCTCACGCGGTTGCGCTCACGTCCATCGTCGGTCTGAGCATGGCCTTCGTCTTTGGGATGAGTCTGTGAAGTATGTGATGCGACAGGTAGGGGGACAGAAATGTGACGTGAAGGGGAGACATCACGAGAGAGCATGAGAATTGTGTCGTGTTGTGTTATGTGCGTGGGCGTGTGTGTGACGACCCTTTCTAATGTACATGAGTTGTATGCCTTGATACCAGCCCCTCCATCCATCCGCCCACCGTGGATGCAAAATAAAAACAATGAGGAAATATCCTAATGATGCAATATGCTGGTTGTATATGGTATATGAGATGTGCGCAACAGTGTATGATGCAGAAAAATGCAAGTCTGGTTCGCGTCAACGACGACAAGACCATGTAAAGACAAAAACGACTTACTCGATGCAAAAACCAACAAAGAAATGAAAACAAATGCCCAACATCAGTGGTATCTCTCGCAAAACATCCATCTCGTCAAAACATCAAAAAAACACAGGTATTAAATCCAATGCAAAAACAAACCTCACATCATCACCTCTTGACAGCGCTCTGCTCCACAAGGAACAGCTCCCTCATCACCCGCGCCATCGTGATCCGCTGGCTCGGCAGCGGGATCAACATATCACTCACGAGCCTCTCCAGCCTGTCGCGCGGGTACAGCTTCTCCCTCGCCTGCGCGACCTCGCTCAGCCAGATGTACATCATATCCACCGCCGCGCACGGCGGCCGCGTGCCCATCGGCGGCGGCGCCATCGTCCGGTTCACGTCCGCGATCATCCAGTACAGCGGGCGCCCGCCCACCTGCGCGCCGGCGCCCTTGCGGCTGCGCGCGTCCGGGAACGAGATCTTGCCCAGCACGTACAGCATCGTCACCCCCAGCGCCCACACGTCCGACGGCGGCCCGCGGAGTTTCTTGCCGATGAACTCGGGCGGGATGTAGTACGGCGTGCCGCCCGTGGTCACGGGCCCCGAGGTGTGCGTGGAGAGGCCAAAGTCGCAGAGGACCGCGCCGCGGGAGGGCGAGTAGAGGATGTTGGCGGGCTTGATGTCGTTGTGCACGAGGGACTTGCTGTGCAGGTAGTGCAGCGCGCCGGCGATGTCGCGCAAGATGGCGAAGGCGTCGGCGCGGGTGCCGGTGAATGAGTGATCCAGATGATTGCGCCAGACGCCCTTGGCGGCGAGGTCTTTCGCGTCGACGTGCTCCATGTAGAGGGAGAGATAGCGCGCGTCGCCGCCGTAGAGCTTGACGATGGACTCGTGGCGCAGGTCGTCCTGGGACTGGTACTCGCGCAGCCACATGTCGGCCTGGCGGATGACGTTGCGCTCGTTGTTGTCTTGCTGTTTGGCGGCGGGGTTGGCGGCTGAAGGGGCGGAGCGGGTCTTGAGGACCTTGACGGTGACGATGCCGTCGGGCACGTTGGAGTGCTCGGCGGTGAAGACGGAGGAGAGCGCGGTCGAGGCGATCTGGTCGCGCTTGGTGACGGTGTACTCGTCAATCTCGCAGCCGCCGGGGATGGCGACGGTCTCGCGGGACTGCATGTCGAGCAGGGCGTGGCCGTTGGCGGGGACGAGCGCGCTGCTTGTGCCGGTGGTTGTTGTGGTTTTGGCTTCCGTGGGGAGGGGGAAGACGAGGGGTTTCGCGGCCGGGCGGAGGAACATGATGACGCCGTCTTCTTCGTCCGCAGTGCGCGGCTTCTTCTCGGTGCGCGCGGCGTCGGCGCCGGCGTCGAGGGTGAAGGAGCGCTTGCCGGAGGCGTTGAGGGCGTCTGAGCCCGAGCCGAAGTCTGGCTCCGATCTGAGGTCGGAGTCCTGTCTGAAGAACGCCGGGCGCTTCGCCAGCACTCTAAAGTCCAGGACGGACGTCTCGCGCACGTTGATGCGCCATGTGCCCGGCGAGAGCGCCTTTGGCGTCCCGGGGTTGACCGTCCACCCGCAGCTCGAGGGCTCGTCGGATATCCTGGTCAGCGAGATGGGCACTTCCGAGCGGTTCAGCAGGATCTGGTTGTCGCTCGCGGGGTCGTAGTACAGCTCGCACCACAGCGGCGGGCGGGGCGTGTTGTCATCATCCAAACGTTCCGGGGGGATGCGCACGGAAAACTTGATGTCCTTGGAGGTCTGGGTGACGGCGAGGACCTTGTGCTGCGGCTCCTGCTCGGAGGCGACCTCGGCGCGCAGGGCGAGCCACTGGCAGTTGTAGTTGCCCGGGCTGACGGAGCGGCTGCGGGTGAGGGGCCTCACGAGGATGCGGATGCCCTGCTTGTGGTGGTGCTCCTCGACGCGGAGCTGGTCGAGCGGGACGGCGTCGGGCTGCGGCAGGTCGAGGGGCTCGTCGACGCGGATGCTGCCCAGGCGCCGGTCGATCTCGGTCTGGGAGAAGGGTTCCGTCTTTTCCTCCGAGGGCTCCTCCGAGCCAAGGGCCCGGCGGCGGTCGCCCATGAGAGACGGGGATGGGTGGTGGTTGGGAGGACGACGAGGATGGCGGCGGAGGCTCTAGCCGTCGTCGTGGTCCATGCGTTGCGCGCGGATGGCGCGATGCGGTTACAATAGACTCGGAGGGGACTCACTCAGTCGCACACAGACTGTGGACGGGTTGGAGCGAGGGGACTTTGCCTGCGTGCGTGTGTGCGTGCAGTGGCGGCAAAGGCAAGCAAGGTAAGGTGGGTTTGGTAGTGTAGGAATGGCCGGGATGGGATTGGATTGAGAGTGAGTAAGATGTGGTCTGTCCGGGGATAGTCGGCCAGGCAGACGGGCTGAGGCTTGGTAAGGCGGTTGCGCAAGCAGGGTGAGCGTTGTGAGATTTAATCGTCGTCTTCTTCTTCTGTTGCGGAGAACTGGGATCAGACAGTGGGTTCCGTGGCGCTTTCGTTGGGTCTGAGGAGGAGTTGCGATGATGCGGGAGGATGAATGAGGAAAGGGAAAAGAAAAAAGGCGAGGGGAGTAGAAGAGAGAGACAGTGGATTTGAGGCACAAATGCAGGAACAGCACGGAATTAAGAGCCGCCAGGGCACAGCCAACAATGAGGGCGCGAGGAGAGGCAGGTCGGCGGAGAGCAGCAGAGACTGGACGTCAGATGAACAGATGGACAGATGAGCCCAAAGTCAACCACCGGGAAACCAGCGACAAGTCAGTGACTGACTGACTGACTGATGGACTGAGTGACGGGTGGGATTGGGGGAGACAGTACACTGGGGGGATGAACGGGAACGGTGTGTGCAACGGGGACGGGACGGGGAGGGACCTTGGGACCTTATGGAGGGCCTGCTGATGGAGTCTCAGCCTCAAGTAGTTTTAATCGGCCGATACGCAGCAGGTATAGAGTAGAGCAGAGAGTGACTGACGGAGAGTCCTGACCAGCAGAGAGCTACTAACCGATGGGCACGGTGAGATTGTGGTGAGTTGCGCAAGTCAGTAGGACGGCACAGCAGTCTTGAATGTTTCTGTTTCGTCTCCCGATGGCCGGGGAACAAGAGACAGATATGCTCTGAGAGTGTGTTCAGTGCTCAGAATGAGATCTGGCACAGATGTGTTGAGAGAGAAAAAAGCTGCAGCTCTCAGTGCAGTTGTGGAAGAAAAAGAGTCATCGAACCCTGTGGAAGAACAGACACGGGTGCCTGGCCTTGGGTACTTTCTTGGGGAGAGGGGGGAAAGAACGGATGCCAACTGGATGAGATGGGCTGAACTGCTGCAGGATGGCCAGAGGGGAATAGCGTCTGTTGCTCTCATTCGAGATCTTGCAGTGCGCTTCAGCCCTGGTTGATGGGGTCAATGGGGATCACAAAGTACCCTGATGCGCATCTTCCGCGTGGAGTGACTTGGGCATGGGCAGAGCGACACGACTTCCGGGCGTCAGATAGGCAAAACGGCAGCTGTGCTGACGGTGCCCAGCCACAATCAGCGCCTCTCCAACGACCTCACGGATGGAGATGAGAGGGCTCCAACTCTGAGATCAGAGAGCGTGCTAATACGGCGTAAGCACTGGCAGCCGGGACGATGGATAGTTGGTCTGCAGGTCTGCAGTGCCGGCCGGTTCCCTGGCAGTTGACCAGAGCCTGACCCAGGTTCGATATGGAGGCAAAGTCACTTGACTTTGGTGTCTTTCGTTTCTTCACGGGTCGGCATCCGTGTGGGAAGAGGTGGAAACACAGAGACAACGGGCCGTCATGACTGGGACAGCCGTGAAAGGAGAGTTGTCTTTATGAGGAGAGTGTCTGTCTGTCGGAGGATTCAACACCGGTGTCAATCAGGCTGGGCGGGTGTGTGAGATCTGGGCGAAGACAATGACGAACAGTTGGACTGTGATGAATCCAGATGAGCGTTGGATGAGCGTGGATGAGTGAGAGTGAGCCAACGGCCAGTATTGCCAGCCTGGGTGTGCTAAAAGAGTCATGCGGTGTGATTGGCTCGTCTGGCGAGGATGATGACTGAGCCTCCTTCCATCCATTCCTTCCGGTCGAGGTCTTTCCTCCCTCTTTCCCTTTCTTTCTTCGTCTTCAGGCCCTGTTCAATGCCAATTCAGGCTGCGCTTCAGGCTCTCTCAGCCTGCAGCCCGCGACTTCCACCGCTGGAAAAGTCCGAAAAGCCTGGCCTGGCCGGGCAGTCACCTATCACCAGTCAGTCACCTCACCCGTTCCTGCCTGCTCCCAATGGAAAAAAAAGTCGTCTCGTGGCTTCGATGGGTGGAGACACTTTGACACTTGCAGCCAATAACGCAGCCTCCCATTGGCTGTTGGTCAAACGCCATGCCACCCTGCATACCGCCCCCCTCACTCTCATTGGTTCACTTTAAGATACCCACAAGTCCGACTGGGTCCCATTGGCTCGCTAAGGTGGCGGAGCCTGAGATTGCAGGGCTAAGCTGCACCCTGGTGGCTCTCGTGTCCCGATTCTGGGAGGCGCGACAGGGGTGCCTGCGCCTGTGTAGGGCCCCCCGCTAGCCCCAACATGGCGCTAGCGCTGCCTGGCCCTGCCCGTTCCCGTCATTTCTGCATTCCTCTCCGGCCGCACGTGACTTTTTCGCGATGTTTTGAGTCGGCCTGATGTTCGTCCGACTCTGGCTTCACCACATTGCGTCCCGGCACCCCCCCGACCAACTCATTCCCGCACTCCTCGGCGTCTCCACGCACTGAAACTGTCCATTGTCATCACCATCGAGCCCAGTCAAATCCAGCACAACCTGCGCCTGCGCTCCTCGACCCAAATCGACCCTCTCCCGACAAACCGCCAAAATGATTCCCATCACCCGTACTCTCATCTAGATGCCTCTCATGTCGTCCGAAAAAGCCCACAATAAACAAAGTACACCAAACCGAAGCCCACGGCCTCCCCCCGACTCTTCACCCCATCACCCTGCGCCCTCCTAACCACCTCTGCATCAACCCCCCGACTCCGACTCGCCCTCTCCACGCGAATCGATCTTCATCTCCTTCCGCCATTACGCCACAGTAACATGGACGAACCGTGTCAATCATGGCCTTTCTGGAAGTTTGGGATGAAGAGAGATGACCTCTCCACCAAGCTGCAAGACCAATACAACACCATCCCCTCTAGCATCCAAGACCCCGACGCCTTCCACCATGATGTCTACGAAATCTCCCGCCTCGCCGATACCGCCGACGAATTCCACCGTCTCATGCGCGATCGCAAGGAACAGCGCCTGAAGGAGCTCAACGCGTCGCTTGACCTCGCTGCAGTCGAGATCATCGCCAACCCCAAGCTCGTCGGCACCGCTCAGTGGTCCCACGCCCTGCAGCTCTTCCGCTCGCGCTCCCTCGACTCCCTCGTCCGCCTCTTCTCCAGCTACCTCCCCAACGACTACACCACCCATCAGGGCTACTACTCGGCCTCGTCTACCGGCTCTTCTTTCAGCGATCGGTGCAGCGTCCACACGGCGAGCACCAACCTGAGCAGCCTCGACGAGGACGGCGGCCCTACCTTCTTTCACGATGACGACGAAAAGCCTGTTATGACGCATGAACCCTTGTCTATTTCCACCTCCATCTCGTCTTCTGCCATTACTACGGAGCTGCCTCCCTCCCCTCGCTCCATGACCATGCAGTCCGAAACCTCTGCATCCTCCCCCATCGACATCGACCACGATGAATACGTCCTCCACAACCTCACTCCCGCGCGAACATTATCGTTCTCCGGATCAGAGTCCGGCAGATTCGCAGGAAGGGTCCTGCAGTGTCTCGACGACGACGACGACGAGGAAGATACCTCCCAGTCCGAAGACCCCGACTCCCTGACGACGTCGGTCTCCGATCTCGAGAACCGTTCGACGCGCGAGTCCACCGTGGAGGAAGAGCAACAACCCGACTACCATTACTACCCGGAACACGCGGTCGACGACGAAGACGACTGCGACGATGAGTTCCCCACCACCCAATTACCCTTTGACGTCTTCGACGACGACGTGATGGAGTCCTCAGAGACCCCGACGCCGAAGCCGGAGACGTCCTCCATGCCACCCGCGGCGTCTTACCTCGACAGCAAAACATACTCTTCGCTTCGCTCGATACCCACATCTTTTCGCAGTTCCTCACCAAAGATACCCCACCACCGCCGTCGTGACGCCAGCCCGGCAAAGACCAGCAGCAGCAGTAGTAGCAGCACCATGATGAGTAGCAGGCGGAGTCCTGAAGAGGCGTCGAGCCGCATCCAGAAGCCGCAGCCCGACGCGATGCGCGGGGCGCGGGCCTTGGCGGCAAAAGGGCGCAGGAGAGGGCTGGACTGAGAGAGTCATATTACGTGCAGGGCGGCCTGCAGCGGCGTCGCTGTATATATATGTCCTTCACCAAGTGTACATACCCATACTGTATCATGAGCTCGTAAATTTCCGTTTTCCGTTTTTAACATGACTTTGTCTCCTGGCCTTGCTTTGGTATAAACTGATCATATGCGCAGCGCACAACTAACATGACTGTTTCGCATTTCTTTCGTTTTAGGGTGACCCGTCCATATTAATATAAACCAGCACAGCATCGCCCAGCCGATGCCGCACCGTATCCCGCGATCCGTTTGCGACGTCGCGTGCGCGCAACGTGCTCTCCGTGACGGCGGGTTCGGGGCGCTCGGGGCGACTGACCGTGTCAGGTGAGTGTGGTGGCTCAGCGTGTGGGTTATGTTTGTACCTCTGCCTTGGTTTGGTGGTGCCGAGTGACCTACCCGTGAGGCTCGTGAGGCTAGTGTCTTAAGGAAGGGGTATGACGTCAGGGGAGAAAAGAGGGAATAGTACCTTTGAATAGTTAAGGGGAGATACGGTTTGGGATGTGTTTGGTCGTGAAGGTTGCTATTTTTGGGTCCTTTTTAGGGCTGAGGTGAGGCCGTCGCGACTTGACGTCCCCTGAGTGGTGTTGGCGATGTTTGAGTCGATATGTACGATGAACTTCGCTGTACATTATGATGAATGAGACGATGAATACGACATAACAGCTAGTCTAAAATTAACCCTCGCGTGAACGTCGTTTTCCATGCATATAGTATACCAATTGTCGTCGTCAGACAACCCGCCAAGAATCACCCGCAGTGCGTGTGTTCTTCAATCACGCTTCCTCCCATTGTATGAGAACCATGCCGCCGTCTCCGTCTTGGAGCCTAGTCTTGCCGCTTCCCTCTCTCAAGGTCTGAGATTAAAGGCCTTCGCTGGACGTGAACGATAAGCAGGAGATCGTGAGAAAAGATAGGGTTGGGGGAGGGGGTCTCACATGCTCCATCCACCTTAAGACGAAGACCACACTTAAGGCCACAGCCACAGTTGGAATAGCCAAAAGAAGAGGCCATTTCCAATGTGGGTTAGATGCTAAAGCCTCAATATTCATACCGAAGACGCTCTGCAGATATAGTCAGGTGTTGGTCTAATTAAAGCGTCAAGGAGGAATAGCTATCCTACCGAAACGAACATGAGCGGCAGAAAGATGAACTATGAGGTTGTATAAGCAGATAAACCATACAATGGGCGAGTGGCTTACAGTGATCCAGCTAAGGCGCTTCATACTCAAGTTGTTTGATCTTGCCATTTGCGCTTCTGCAATTGAAGTGAGATTGAACTCCTTCTTATGGTTAACATAGGCTCGTCAAAGACTGAAGAGCGGCTTACCAGCTGTACAAGACTCTGAGACATTTCTTTCAGACCACGAAGCTGTCTCCGTTGGAATTCATGTAGCTCCTTTATCCTCTCACGAAAGGATTCGATGTCCAACTTCCCTATTTCGAGCGAATCCTTTGGAAAGACGGGCTTGCCGGAATTGGAAAACTGATCATGAGGTTCAGTTGATCTCCAAAAGCAATCAAGGAAATCCTGCAGCTCAGTAATTTGCTTAGCACAGACTTCGTCTACTTCATCCCATAGTAGGGAATCCTTCAAGAGGGCCTGAATCAGTTTACTATCTAAGCCTCGAGCGATGAGTAAACTCATACGCTGTAACCCGTGAGCCTAAATCCTGTCCTTTAGTAAAGGCTTGGCTTACCGTTTTTGACAGGTGTGCTTGTGCCGACTCAAATGTCTGCTTCCACTCGCTCTCTAATTCTTCCATCAGTGGGAGGAAAAGATCAAAGACACGAGGGGGTTCCTGTGCGTATTCGGAAGTGGTAAAAAAGGCTTTGTGTTCCAGTAGGGTATCTGGAGCACTGGGAGCTTCGCTTTTCGTCAGGATCCATAGAAGGCCATGAGTCTTTGGGGTGTCGACTATTTTCGGAATAGAATAAGGCTTGGGACCGGCCGTTGATCCTGAGGCGGCTACATGTAGCTTGACAGAATTGGTGGTGAAGCGACATTCAACGAAACCTCAATATATTAGCAGACGAGCTTTATCAAGACCTAGTACTTACAATCCTCTTTAGAAGACTGTGACAGACGAGCTTTTCTGTTCATGGTCCAATCATGGGCTTTCCATAGCCGTCTCAGCTCTCCTCTTGAAGACTGAACCCAGACTCTTTCCCACAAGCAGCAACGATAGCCAGTCTTTTGCGACCCAAGGGGTTGTCCGTTCGCGAGAAGACTAGCGAAAAGGCGTCAGCGGTAGATCATCAAAAACTTTATCCTAGCAACATACAATATTCGCTTGGCGTTGATGTCGTTTACCAAAAAGTCTTCTTCACCTTCGCTCATCATGTCTTCCTTGAGGCCGAGAGGGTAATTTCTGTTCTTGAAGTCCGTCTGTGATATCTCCCTTATAACGGGAGATGAGTCAAAAGATATCTCGAGATGCTCTCCAGGACTGGAATAGCAAGATCTCAACTCGGATGCCTTTGTTGAAGATAGGAAGACCGATCCTTTCAGGGGAAGAAGTTCATTCGCGACCTTCTGGTGCCCATTTCGAACCGCGAGTTCAAAAGGATAATAGCCGTCAAGATCTCGTTTGTCCGCAAAGGCCCCTCTGGCGAGAAGTTTCATCACGATGTCCTTGCTACCTCCGCTTGATGCAGCATGAAGGGCACTTTCATATTGTCCCCCTTCAGCATTGACATTTGCCCCGTTGCGAAGGATCTCTTCCACAACTGTTGCGTTCCCTCCCACAACGGCCGCTTGAAGTGCATTTCCATACTCACCTCCTGGGAAATTGACATCTGCCCCTTCAGCGATAAGCCTTTTTACGACGCCCATGTGTCCTCCCTGCGCGGCAGCCTGGAGGGCATTCGCGTATAGACTGCCGACTTCTGACTTTTCGACACACGTCACTCTTTTGAGGATCTCTGTCACAATTTCCAGATGTCCTTCCTGAGCAGCAACCAGAAGAGCCATTTTACACTGGCGTGGCAACTCAGTCTCTGACTGTTCGTCAAGAATCTCTATCACTTTCTCCGTCTCACCATCCCGCACATTCCAGTAGAGATCTCCCCCTGTACCATATGTCATCGTTACGAACAAGCACCAGAATCTGTTTCGTAGACGCCTTGCCCGTCGACGCATTTTGTTGAACGGATCCATCGCAGGATTCAAAAGAGCTGGACAGGTGATATCAAAGACGTCGAAATGTTGTTCCTATGCTTGCTTAGTCATATACATAAAAAAGAATCTGCACTTCCAGCACACCTGAGTTGGAGAAGGTAATCTGCAAGTGAAGAAGGTGTGGTTATCAGGGTACTAAAGTATGTCTCTCAGAAACCAGCAACTGACTCTGAAGGCCCAGGGCTGTCAGACGTGAATGAGACGTCAATGGAACAAAGAAATGGAGGATAAAGTAGTCCATCTTGGAGGCAATTTACGGTCGACATGCGGTATCTTTCTGATAAAAGAGAGAGCCAGCCAGCCTTGGCCATGCTGTGAAACAGAATATCAAACACGTCACCTTGCAGATCAGCTGAGAAGCTGCATAGCGAAGCCTTTCGCCGAATTCCAATTTCTATGGCTCCAGTTAAACGACGAGTAGTAAACACACAGCCTGTTGCAGTGCCACTCTGAGATCATTCAGCTCAGCCATGGTCTCAAACTCCCTGCATGGCTTACTACATTTACTATGCAACACAACCCCGCAGCGGTGAGTGAATCGGCTTAGGTGCAGAGGAAAGTCATTCGACGCCGTCACATTCGTACCTCGACGTAGCCCATCGCCGCCCTCGCCAATTCTGTCCGTCACTTTCGTCCTCGCAGTTCCGCTATTGCTATGATAATCGGAGCTGTATAAACCATCCCACCTTTTTAGCGGGAAAAGATCCCATTGGCGGGTATTTGCCCCTCACATTTAACTCTATTAATTCCTCGCTGCCGAGAAGTCCGATGAACACGATCTGCAAAGAAACTTTGCCGGGAAGGTTCGCGGAGTGGGATACCGCCATTGGGCTTTACAGCATTCGCGGTTCACCCATGCCCGGCTGTGGTCGCATCTCGTAGCGCGACTGACTTGGTAGCTTAATTGGCTCAGTCGCTTTTCCAAACTCCCCTGCGCTACGGGAAGAAAAGGCTGCGATTTCAGCAAAATTTGTCCTCCAAGACACACAGCTAGACTAGTTGGTCTCGCGAGGACTTTTTGGCTGCTTCGGTGTATTTTGTAACTTATCTGCCGGCCGGCCGCTTTTCTCTGCCCCCCCGAGGCCGTGTGTCACCGGCCATCCCTCCGGCACCCGACTGATGTCTTGGGGCTTGAGTTCGTGGGTTTCCACGGCTCCGGTGTTTCGATGAGCCTGGCCAATTATATCGGTATCCTCGGGACGCAGCTTGGGTGACCCGGAAATCTGGGAATTTGCATGGATCTGTAGTATCCAGATGCCTGTTTCCGGGATGTCTGCCTCGACCACTCAACCGTGAAGTGGGATGATAGCTGGTGACGTATTTTGGACGATGCGAGAACGAACGAAACAAGCCAGCCTTGGGCTTACAGAGAAATTAGGCTGTATCTTGCGGAAACACGACGAAATGAAGACATCTACGCAAGACCTGGTAACGCTGCCTTGGCCATACAAGGACCAAAGACAAAGAATAGAGTCTCACCGGATTAGTTATCGGCTCGTCAACAAAGTCGTTAGTAACATGAAGGCGACTATTTACGTCACGCGTGAGATAGCACCGGTTAAATATCGCTGACGAGAAGGCAACAGGGAGTAGGGGACAACACGCAAAAGGCGTGAGATGGTACCCTTGTGGTTGCCAGGTACACCCGATGAACGTCCCGAACTGCTCTCCGGATACGCTCACCTGCATGGTCGATCTCCCGCAGTCGTACACAACCATTTCATAGGAAGGAGATGGGCGCTTTCACACACTCCCACTCAGTTTGAGATCAGTTTACCTCGTGAGTTTGGGTCGACAACCTTTCTCGGACAACAAAACGGAGACTTGAAGTATTTGTCACTATGGAAGCAAGCCGACGGGGTGAGGCACATTCACAAGATGGCGAGATATCTGTGAGTTTTGGTTGTGCCTCAACGTCAATATCCCACAGGCGAAGACAGAGAACCGGGAGGGTTCACGAATGGTCCTCGGCCACCGATGCTCGTTCAGGACATTCCCGAAGCAGTCATCTGCCCTCGAGGGGTCAAAGACACAGACATACGGTTTGAAAAACACGATAGAGTAACCTACACAGAATAGGGAACAAAACATAAGACACAGGATTGGGCTGAAGGCAATCTTTTTGCACATTGTCGTCTCCATTTGGCAGTTTTGGCCAGCAAATCTATGCAGGCAGTAAACTGAAGGGCCGGCAATAACGGACTTCTCAACTCCGCACCACGCGGCAATCCCGTCGGCTATCACTCCTCATTTGATCATATGCTTCTGGGGACATTTTCAGCTGAACTAATCCTGACTACGAAAACGTTATAACAAAAAGAATCCCCCAGCTCGTCTGTCAGTGTCCCTTTTGTGTAGTCTCAGAATGAAGGAAAGGTCGTTCGAGAACCGCCGCCAAGAAAGTGCTAATGGTGACTGTTTTGGGACATGTTGCCAAGATTAAACCAGTTAGAAAAGTTGTAGGAGCTTGATTATCCGCACAATTTCATGATTTGTCGTGCCGTTCCTGAGAAAAACATCCTTCCCTAGACTACGGCACGTGTTCGGTGATTATTAATAATTCCCGATCCCGCGGGCCGCCGACAGAACACACGCGCTATTGACTCTATTCTGACCCTCGCTCTGCATCGGTAAAAGTGGTGTGCTGTTTGAAGGCCATGCAAGACATATGTACCATCGCGCTTGACGCAAATTCACATGGTAATGACAGAATTGCAGGTTTGAGATAGATATCATGGTTCAAGGTACGGTTGTATGACTGGAGTCTCGGGAGGGCAATCGTAGCCTAGATCTACCAACGACGATTGCTTTCGAGGCATTCTGACCTCGTTCCAGGGAACTGCAAGGTTTGTGTCTGAACACACACCATGGTTGATGTTCAACCTCAAGATTCGGCGTGTGGGAAGAGGCAGGGGTTGAAATTAAATTTAACTTCGACCGTTGATGGCGATTCCGAAGCCGCCTCGGTGCCTCAAATTGATCGGCTCCGACTTGAGGGCCTGTGGGCATTTGGAGAATACCAGTATTCGCCATAGTAGAACATGGTGTTGACTTCTACACGCACAGAACCGAACGAGCGGGTGACTCAGGCATGAGAGTTTTGTTTCAGCCGAAGGTTGGACATTCATTTGGCGACGGGGCTGGGCTGGCACCAGCTCAGTCCAGTCTTGTAATGACAGGAAAAAATCCTGGTGTTAATTCCTCGAATACTGGCGGGAATAGACACTGCGTGTGACGGAACTTTTGAGTTTGACCTCACCGCGCGTGCCGTATGGCGGTAAGCAGACCGCGCGTAGGGCATACCGTGGACCGAGCCCACCTCTAGCAGCGCATGATGATTGACATCCGTATCCCCCCTTCTGCCAAACCAAGCTCTGCCCCTTGTCTGGAAAAGCGATTGCTTCGCACGGATCCCATACCGGAGGCAAGATGTCGCCAAAGGGATGCCCGAAGTCATTTGTGGTCCCTAAAACAACGCCAGTATGCAAATAGGCACGCCGAAAGCCCTCTTACACTTAGCTAGGATGCCCGTTTTGAAGCAGCTTTCTCTAGTAGTTCTCCGGCTTTCACCGTCACGATTCTCTGCTAGCGAGTACATTACCGAGAGACGGCCGGTCCCCAACAGCCAATAATACAAGAGTCCAAGCGGCGACTTGCGATGCTTACACCGGAAAGGCACCTCCCCGATTGGGTCAACAGAACTGACATCCTTTTCTTGGCGACGTAATGGTACGAATGCTAGTGGTTGATATAGTTTAGGCTCAGGTCTTCTGAGTCTTCAGACGAAAGCACATGTAGAGATGGTGGGTTACCAGTAGCCTTAACGCACAACCCCTACATACGTTGAACTATAATCTTACGCTGCCAGTCTATTAGGGCACGGGCTGGGCGAAGCTTGTGCAGCCTCGTGGTTACCGAATACGGCCGATTGTTCCTTGTACATGGTACTGATCTGGCTAGTTGACCATTTTCTTGCTTGTTGAACCCAGTAACGGCTTGATACAATGACTTCGCTCTCGCAGATAGACTTCGCCTTAAAATTGAGAGCCATTACGGAGAGGTTAACTGTAATACGAGTATAAATGCTCCATATCCAGCTTGCCATTCACGCCACGCAGGCGGATCATGCGTATCGCCCTCAAAGCCAAGACATTTGAAAACAATTCCAACGTACTATTAAGAAGCAATCTCAAACCAAATTCAGAATGGAATCCTACTCGGCAGCTGGGCCCAACGCCCCTGGGCAGTCCAAGCTATTTCTCAACCCTGCCGGCATCAATCCACCGGCAGACAGAGCCAACCACACAAGTCTCTGGCGAAGGACCGACGTTGGCAATATATACAGAAACACGGAGTACATCACGGCTCCAGTCACCCCGCCTCTTCTAGAGCATTGTGGGCTCAACGGCAAAAAGATTGCATCTCTCCAAAAACCAGTCGAGGTTTTGGACATGTGTTGCGGAGCTGGAGTAGTTTCCGCGCACATCCAAGCGATGATCAAGGAACAAGGAAGAGAGAAAGACGGTGTTGTGAGACTAACTTGCTCTGACTCAAGCGAGGCTCAACTTCAATACGTCAGAGAGAGGATCAAGGTGGATGGCTGGGTCGATGCCAAAACCGTTCATGCGGACATTGCAGTAAGTGAATGTGCATAATAGTTCAGCCTCCTCTCAATTACTTTTACACGTGCACTTTACCCGGGTGGAGCTCGGAACTGAAACTGCCAATAATGTCTTCCCTTTCCGTCCAACAGTTTCGACTACATTGTCGTCGGAATGGCACTGATGGTAGTCGCTGATCCGTACACCGGGCTCTCTGGTGAGACTCGATGAAGACGTCACAGCATGTCAACGCACTAACGGCCCTTTTCAGAATTACAACGCGTTCTTAAGCCTGGTGGCCGAATCGCTACATCTACCTGGGCATACGAGGGCTGGGTCCCCGCCACTCGCGAAGCGGTCGCAGACCTCAGGCTGCCTGGCCAGAAGCCCGTGCCATGGCCTCAGGAGTCCCACCAGCTCACCCGGATCTGGTCGCCGGGTGCATGGGAGGACGAGTACTTTACATGCGCCATGTTCAATGCGGCCGGCTTCGTCGACGCGACAGCCAAGACTGTTACGAAGAATATTACGTTTGAGACCCCAGAGCAGTTCTGCGCCGTGTTGCAGGGCCTTGAGTTGGGTGTCACGGAGAGGTACTGGTCCAGGGAGCAGAAGGAAAAGTTGCGACCGAAATTAACTGCGACCATCATTAAGTATCTCAACAAGAAGTACGGGGGAAAGCCGTTCGAGACCGAGAGGACTGCTGTGTTTGCCAGTGCAACCAAGCCTTTGGAATGAAGTCGGGCTTAGTTCCCGCTTCACAGGACGACTGCTAGCGAAAGGTGCTCGATACACAAGGATATGATATGGCCGTGGAATAAATTCCTGTTCGTCCGGTGTGATTTGGACTGTTAGCCTCGCGTGAGTGAATGAATCTGCCAAACGTCCGATGGACTTTATGACAGATAATGCGATGAAGATGTTTGACATGTAGTCAAAATAGACGGCAGGTGAAACGTAGTTCACTTAGTGCTGTGAATGAGCCACTAGAAGAACAACGTAACCATGTCCTTGAAGTATGCTTAATTTCAGTTGAGGGACGTGAGGTCTTGAGATGAACAATCGATTCTCTGAAGGAAGCTGGACCAAGGTGGAGGAGTGCGAGAACCTCGCATCGGCATACCTCCGAGACCAAAGCACCATCCCAAGGCGGCCTTCGGAGACTCAAAGCCATCCTGATAGCGTAGACAGCTCTCCCAATTCCTCATGCAGTCACTTTCGCCGGCATGGGTTACGGTTACGTTATTTCTTTCAGGTATTCGATCATTCCGACCTCGATCAAACATTGCCGTAAGTAGTGACTGACCAGACCAAGCCTGAGCAGCTCTGATCCGGAAGAATCCGAGCCAACACATGCATTCCGGAGAACTCCAGCATATAACGAGGTCATGCACCCAACCCCGGATTGGGAATGTAATAGCACTACCTGACGCCATAATGGTCCTCGTGAATAGCGGTTGTTGGTGGACAAGCTAATGCTAGCTAAGAAGCGATTTTGCTTCGATGCTCTACTCGTTCTTGAACGCACGGATACAGAGACTCAGACTTGAAGATACCGGACGCTGTAGCCGATGTCCAAGTATGTCGGCGTTCATAGGCCTTGACTTCTACCTCAATTAGGCCATTTAGATGTGCAATCTGCATATCAATCGCAGTAGTTTTGCTTCCGGCGTGTGGTTCAATGATTTGAGAATCCTATCGATAGCGTCAACTCACTCGAAGCCCGGCGTAAACCAAACTCCATACAACGCCCGCTATCTTAGGTTTGACAAGTCGTTTCTGAACCGAGTCCCGTGTTCAAAATTCCTTAGAGGGCCCCATAAGTGCAAGTAAGATCATGTCATTTCTACCCTTGCTCGGGTTTACCCCGAGATTGCAGTCGAACCTTTCCCCACGGCGTCGGCTTTGATAGTGGGACTTGAGCCAGCCCCGGAGCCAACCCGGAGTGAACCCCATGCGGGGTAGCTTGAAGTTACCACTGAATCTGCGGAGTGACGGGGGAGATGCCCACCCGAGGACCGCGCGGAAGTCGGGGTAATGGGGTAGTGTGTTGCTAGTTTGCGGAGATTCATGAATCAGGGGTTTTCATCCTTGTCTGGAAGAAGGACTCTGTCGAGTGCTAGAGACTTGTATAAGAAACCAGACTTCCTCAATGGGCTATGAAAAGCACGTTCCCGAGGACGAACACTATCCTTTCACTCTTGTTCGTGCAAACAACCACAGCCATGGATGCAGAAAAGGTTGCTGAGACCCAAGTCGACGGGACTGTTGACATGATCGAAACCAAGGAGGCTCATGGCCAAAATCGCCTGGCTCCTGCACAACTCATGTCCAAGGAAGAGTTCGAAGCAGCTGAAAAGAAGCTCAAGAAGAAGCTGGATCTCAGGTTGCTGGCCTGTGTGTGGTTGATCTTCGTCCTTAACTACCTGGATCGTGTAAGTTGGTCTTCTTGTCTTCCTGCAACTTACCTCGGACACCCCAAACAACCACCTTGGTCGGGTGAACATAGAGACAATTTCGAGGCTAACTGGATGTTTCAATGCTGTAGAACAATATCGCCGCCGCCAAAGTCGCCGGCATGGCCGAAACCCTCCACCTCTCAGCTAACGAATACGCAACTGCCGTTGCCATCCTCTTCGTCGGCTACGTTCTCATGCAAATCCCATCGAACGTATTCTTGGCCAATCTTCGACCCTCAATCTACCTGCCGGCATGCATGGCAATGTGGGGTCTCTTGTCGACATTGACTGGAATTGCACATAACGCGGCCGGTCTCTATGCGCTGCGATTCTTCCTCGGATTCGTCGAGGCTGCGTTCTACCGTAAGTCTAATACTCCAGATTTCCCATGATGTGCAGAAACTTTGCTGACAAGTATGGTAATATGCAGCCGGCGCTCTCTTCCTTATCTCCTCCTGGTACCGCCGCTCCGAAATGGGCCTCCGCAGTGCCATTCTCTTCTCAGCAACACAACTCGGCAGTGCCTTCAGTGGCCTCATTGGAGCAGGTATCAAAGACGGTCTTGAGGGTGCTCGTGGGCTCGAGTCATGGCGTTGGCTCTTCCTCATCGAGGGCTCTATCACCATTTTCGTGGCCATCTGCTCCATTTTCATCCTCCCGGACTGGCCCTCTACGACCCGATGGCTCAGCCCCACTGAGCGTGCCGTTGCCGAGTGGCGCTTGATCCAGGACGCAGGCCAAGTCGACGAGGACGAGGAGGCGTGGAGTCACGGTTTCAAGCTCGCCTTCAAGGACTGGAGAGTGTACATCTTTGCGGCCATGTTCTTCTGCCTGCAAGTTGCTGCTGCCACATCCAACTTCTTCCCGTCTGTGGTGCAGACGCTGGGGTACAATCGCGTTGTTACTTTGTTGCTGACCGCGCCGCCATACATCCTCGGGCTGATCATCTCTGTCGTGAACAATTGGTCTGCCGACCGGCTGAACAACTCGTCGTTTCACGTCATGTGGCCGCTTGCTCTGGCAATCATAGGGTTCGTTGTGGCTGCATCGACACTTCAGGTCGGGCCGCGGTACTTCGCCATGATGCTCATGGTAGGAGGCGGCCATGGAGCGAATGCTGTTGTGCTTGCTTGGGCGCAGAAGACAATGCTGAGACCTAGGATCAAACGTGCGGCAGCTGTGGCTTTTGTGAATGCCTTTGGAAACATTTCGCAGGTAAGATCCTTCCCTCATGAGATTCGAAATTGATGAGTTAACGTTTTATGATAGGTCTGGACGTCATATTTGTACCCAGATACGGACAAGCCACGCTACGTTTTGGCCATGTCGGTCAACTCTGCATTTGCTCTCGGCACAATCATCTTGGCTCTGGCAATGCGCATCATTCTTCAGCGCGCCAACAAGAAGCTTGACTCGGGTGCCGATGTTGCTGAGGTTATGAAGGGAGAGTCACAGGCCCAGGTGGTTGGTATTTCCGAGGAAGATCGTGAGGCGAACAGGGCGCGCTTCCGATACGTCACATAGGAGCCTACAATATTGGGATAAACGGCTGTCAATACTTTGGATTCCCTGATGTCGAATTGTGTTCAGAGAATAGAAACATTCTTTTCCTCAACATGCGGGCTCACCAACTTTCACTAGATCTTTCCAGGTCTTGAACTTTGGGATTCCCATTGCGATCGATTGTTGTGCCAAGAAGCATCGCCGAAACCCACGAGCTGAAAGTCAACCTCTAAGTTCATAGGCCGCAAAGTGAATGGTCACCTGGTTCCGTATATCCAGCAGCAAATGTCTCCCTTTTGCTGCTCTTAGGCGCTAGACCATAGTGTCCACAGTCTCCACAGTCATTACGAACGAGAGTACTTTTGTCGATTTTGTATTCTAGGGGGTGGAAGGACATGACTGCTTCGTAAATATAGTATTCTTTCGACTTATCACGTTGAAGAGACTTTGCATAAGCAGCCTCAAGTGTCTTCCATTCAGTCAGTCTGCCCCTGTAAATTCTACACCGGAAGAGGGAAATAGAAGCCTAGACAGGGGAGCAAGGGCAATAAGGAGTTCCAGATCCCGAAGAAAATGACTTTCAAATTGAAACAACATCGTCTGATGTTGATCGTTGATAAACTTCATGACGATGATAATATAGAAAAATAGATTTGATGTTGTAATTGACCAGCGGAGCGAAGAACATAGGTAAGTATGTATATCCATGAGAGTAAGTAATCCGTCAAATCGCATAAGTATGTACATCAATGTCTATGCTAGAAGCTACCATCAATCTCAGCTTCAACCTCAGTAGTCGTAGTCGTAGCAAAGCAGGCCGCCCTGGACGTTCATGACTTCGCTAATGGTGACGTTGGGCAGGATATCCGCCATCCACAGGGGGTAGTCCAAGGTGGCATTAGGCCAGCCGCCAGCCGGACCAGTCTGACCAAGAGCCTCGAGGTTGGTTGAGTTAAAAGCCTGACCGCTCATATCAGAGAACCGGACCGGCGCGTTGGCCGTCTGCCACTGCCACCAGAGACGGTCAATGTAGTTGTGATGCAGGAAGAAGGTCGGGTCGCCAGGGGAGTTGTGGATATCGGCCATCTGGAAAAGAACAATTCATTAGTTGCATATCAGAAACAATGTGGAAATGATGGGGACTTACAATGCCGCCGACGGCTGTGTGTCCACCATAGTGAGGGGAAACGAAGGCATTTCCAGCACAGACGTAGAAGTCTTCATAGGTCTCGAGAGCATGACACTTGTTCACAACCTCGCTGGTGCACAGCTCTTGAGAAATATCCTGATACCACTCACGGCTCATGCAATAAGTCGTATCGGTAAGCGCAGGGCCCATGTGCTCGGTGTAGTTGGCGAAGGCACCGTCAGTGACGCACCAGTCCAAAGATTCAACGCCGTTGCCCCCGAACCACTCTGAAGACCACATCTCGCTCTGGAAGAAGTCACCAGTGTCCGCGTCCTTGGCCTCATCCCACCACGGCATAGTGCCCTTGTAGCCACATTCATCGCGCATCATCGTCTCGTACGCGTGCATGTAGTAACGGTGCCAGGGGAAAAATTGGCCAACGTCGTGAATGATGTCGGCAACGTAGATTCCGTTCGGGATAACACCCTGCCATGAAGGTGCCAGGTAGCCGTCCAACACGGTGGCGTTCGTCAGCCAGCGGTGCAGGGCCTGAAGATCGGAGAAACGATTCGTGACACCGCCGAGATTGGTCTTGGCGGGCAGCTTCATCAAACAATTCTGGGCATCAAGAAAGTCGTTTTTCTCGGTCGGGTTCATGTTGCGCCATTCTTTTCGGATGGTGAGCTTGTTTGCTGTGCAAGCACCGTCGAAGTGGCGAGTTGAAGGAGTGTTGTTGGCCAATGGCACGGCGTGGACAAGGCCAGCCAGAAGGGCCAGAGAGGAAGCAACGGTGACCTGCATACTTTGCAGGAGTTGAAAAGGAGAAGCTGAGGGAGTGCGAATGCCAGTGCGCTGCCGCGAAGAGAAAAGTTACCACTCCCTCGTAAGATAGAGGTTCTTTTATACCTCGTCTTAGATGCTTCCTTGGCGATAGCCTCTTCGATAGCCTCTTGTTTTTCATCCTGGTGCTTCGCTCTCGCCCCACTGCTGGATAGTCTATGCTACTATGTAGGATTGTTTGAGGTTGTGGATTGCTGAAAGTAATCGCAGTACACTCTGCAACTTTCACGATGGAAATTCTCCACAATGGTTGCAGTAAAGTTGCCGCTCCGGCACCGATTCATTCTCCGAGATGAGAGTGTTGGAAAAGCCCACAGTAATTGCAACAGAAAAGCCTGCCTGTTGGTGGGAGTTCCCGTCTTGAATCAGGGCAAGGTTCCATCAATCCGGCAGGGGCATCTTCTCCCCCGAGATCGCAGGACTTTGCAGGCTTGCACCGACTAATTACCTTACTTCGGCGGACATCTTCGAAACATTCTTCCGCGAGGGCAGTGAATAAAGCTAGCAGACCCCGGCCTTGGAAGGCACATGGTAGCAATGAATTGGAACTGTCACAATTTCCGGCACAGAGACTGGCTCCATTGCACCAAACCTCACGCATCTGGCGTGACTGCTGTGGCAAACAAGTTGATACAACGATATGGGTGACGAACTTTCATTTGCCATGGAGGAATCTCTTATCAGAAAAGGAGGGCTGTAAAGGCTTCGCGAGTGACTGGCAGCCAGAAAAGCGGTCACCATCCATCAGCAATAGCTAGCAAATATGCATCTAGCACGGTGTCAGGGTGTGAATGATGGCCACCTAAAATTTGTCACTCACTCCTACCTTAGTGTTTAGTTTGGCAGGCGTCGCCTAGATGCCGGCAGATGCGCATTAAGGCCCATTGCCTGCAGGGATTCTCCCAACTGTCGATCGGTCCACTAGTTCATCTGATAGCCCGAATGAAGAAGCAGCTCACCAACCGTCCGTTTCTCGCAGAGCCGCTAGAGTCCCTTTGCTGAACGCGTATATTCCGCTCCGTCACGAGCCGGCTTTCTCACGTTCCAGCCATTCTGAGCTCCTTTCACTGATTATTTCTTCTCCATCATGTCAAAACCTGCAAGGCTGAGTGTCGTGGCCTCGCAAGCTGCTGACGTCCACGTTTGTCATGCTCACTGCCGAAAGCCTCCGTTAAAGCCTTGGCGACCCCTTGCTAAACCAACTCGAGAATTCTCTCCGTCTTCTCTTCGTCGGTTTTGGCTCTTCTTGATCGGACCGCCCCCACGTACACGTGCGCATGAGAGACTGCGGGCGGCGCCTTACCGAAATCTCGATTAAGCGGGCGAGGTAGCACGCGTACTTTAATCAAAAAAACCTCGTGGGGTTCTTTTCTGGTTGGAATTTTGAAAAATCCAAGGTCCAGTTCCCGAAGTTTTCCACATCCCGAAGGTGCATCCACTTCTGGCTTCTGTTCAGCCACTCGGCCGAGCCGGAAGAAGTCAAATCGGCGTTAAGGCGCTTGACCAGAACAACACAACGTTAATACATGGTAGCGGAACTGCGCTGTTACCGATCTACCGGAGTGTCGGGCTTCGCCAAATTGAGGTGCAGTACTGAGGGTGGATTATCGCCTCAATCCAAGTGAAGCTCGACCGAGAAGGTGGACTCTTTACAAAGACTGAGACGACGCGGCCATCTACCATTCAGTCAGCCTCGCAGACCTGAGCTGAATTATTTCAAATGATAGAGAGAATGAGTGAGAGGCTCGAAGATTACGTACTTCGTATCCCATTGTGAAATAAAGCTCACCCAGGCGTGGATCTATTCTTCCCTGAGGGCCTTCGGGAGAGATATCAACTCATGTTGAAGTAATGTTCGCCAATGCAAAGAAGAAACATTGGTTAGGTTAGGCACACGCAATAAAAGAATATTTAATGCATTATCACATTGGGCCACCATCGTCGTCGAGTGCTTGCTGCAGAAACCAGTACACCTACAAGCGATAATACGCAGGCTGTTGGAAAACGCAGCTCACGTGGTTCCAAGTTAAAGCATCTTTAGAATAACTAAATTCTTAGCATATACTGACAGGGGACTTTAATACCGACAGTAAGCGTGTAGTCTTGTCTCAGTCTCCTTCTACTTGCATCATGATTCGGGAACCAGAAGCTCCCGAGCACCGATATTTCGGGTTAGTTGAAGAGCCGACAATCGCTACACGACGATTAAGTGTCAATGAAACCCCAAATTAAATACTTCAGACACATCCCCTGATTCCCTGCCCCAACGAACAGCGCGGTATGTAGTTCTGTCAGCATGCGATCGGAGCTCACCGCGATTGACAGCTGCAACCGTCAAGTTCCGAATTTAGATTTCACCTTTGGGGACAAATGGGGCTTGACAGCAATGCTGCTATAATGAATCACTGAATAAGGGCATTGAATTTGAATATCAACTAATGATGTGAGAACGTCAAGGGAGAAAGCCATCTAGAGTCGAGCAAGAATCTTAATTGCTCATGAGGTGCGGCCGGATAGTGTGTGAGCCTGTGGCCAAGCCACATTGATCGAGTGAGAATAAAGCATTAGTCGGCATATCCGTGACTTATTTCCTAGATAGTAAACCGCTTCTGTAGAACTCGGGCCATGCCCTGGTCAATCGCGGGGGCAATTGCCTGTTGAACTTCAATCGGGTTATTTTGCAGGGATAGCCGCAGATAGAGTTCTGCCCAACATTGTAAGTAATTATATGAGTCTATGCTCTCTAAATGCTGTAACTCGGTATTGAAGGTGGAATGAAAAGCTATTTAATTGTTCTGTCGCTGTCCACGTTGCGTATGTCGCGACAATCATTCTGTGCATCCCAGCGCCATCCCTAGCCTCACCCGGCTGTTAGCCGCATCGTTTCAAAATGTCTCACTCCATTCATTCGTTCAGTAAAAAGAGTGCCTGTGTCCTCTTCTTGGTTTTTCTGCTCATTATTACATTCGCTGGCGCTTCTCCCGTAACGACAGGGGCCAAACTGTCTCGCAATGGATCGTTAACCAAACGGGTCAAGACATCATTCCCTTCATTTCCCGAGGATTACAATGGTAGAATTGAGAAGGGGAAGTGGCTCAAGGAACTTTTCCCACTCAATAATGACCAGGCTCAGGAGTACAACGGCGGAGCTTCTATCATCAGCCCATTCAGGGAACCAGAAGATATGTTTGAGTGGGGATGGACGCAGGAAAACGCACGCTGGCCCTTCAACCCGGCCAAGCAGTGGCCGCAATTCAAAGACGACTTGGACGAAGCATTTGCGGACCCTTATTTTCCGGTCGACAGGGAGAAAGGAATGGCCTATAACGCAGTTCATGACCGGAAGTTTCGGTTCACAGATCTACGGGTGGGAGAGGTAAGTAACACCCGACAGTTGATAATAGCGCGACCGCAATACTAACTTGACTTCGCCTTTCTAGCCGACAGGAGGGCATTATACCAATGTCGTAAACGCACCTTCAGGCGCTTTCATCTTCGATTCGAACTTCAGTCCCAAGTACACAAAGTCTGTATATAAGACAGGAGACGTCCCCGATCTCGATACTCTATCTGACTTTGCTTACTTTCAATGGTGGCTTGGCTGTGAGGCAATGGGAATTGAGATGACCAACCTCAAGCTCATCTTCCAAGCGCATATCGTCTATGAAAAGACTTTCGATATTGTTCTACAAGCGTTACGCGAGGAGGGGCATCAGAGTGTGCCTGGCTGGGACGAACGTATTACATTCCAATTAGACTCAGACCCGGGGCTTGCAATTCTGGGCAGCCCTAACGGCGCCTCAACAGCCTGGATGCTTCTACAGCATAAGTACAGACTGGGGTTGAAGGCTATCAAGGAGGTAACCGTGTGGGGGTCCAATGGAGGCTTCCTATTGGATGCACCTATAAAGGAGACGAAGCTGAACTTGAGGTTTACAATTGTAGATGCTTAGGCATCTATTCTTAGCCAGCTTAGGGCGCCCGATGAAGAAAACGAAAAGTTGCCAGCACACGGCGTTGTCCCATCTAATCACTCCTGTACCCCCTTTTCGCGGCCCTCCGGCATGGAACCTGACGACCTGTGACCACTGTCCGGACCTCATGTAATGCAACAACACCAATCAAAGGTATGTCATGGTCTTCTAAACGAGCTCTCACAAGCCCATACCAAAACCTTCACATCCGCTACCTCTAAGCTTACATAAACTCTTAGGGAAAACCTTGGCATCCCTCATGTGGGTTACATATTGCCGCTTACGCACTTGTGTCAATAATGTAGTTAATTCTTATGTAGTAATGTGTATGGACATTATCCAAACAGCTTGAGGGCCTACTTTGTTTCTAGCGGCTTTTGACCAGAGTAGGAATGGTAATGATGATATGTCTGGAAGAAATTGTTCATCAGATCCTTTCGCACTTGAACCAACCAAACCTCTACCTCCAACGTTGTCCAGCCCAGGCCCTTGGTGAAGGGGATGTTTGTGACAGCGCCAAGAGAGTCATAGTTGACGGCCCGAGCATAGTTCCCAATCTGTCTCATATGCGGGTCTTTGGGCCATGTGCCGACAGGGACCTTCTTCATGTCATGAATAGTGTTCACAAAGCCCGCAGCATCAACCTTTTCACCAAGCTTCTCGGCGATGTTGACGTCGACCCCAAACCTTTCGAGGGCCTCCGCGAGGTAATCCATGGTTTTCTTGGGCGTGTATTCAGGGGTAGTTGATCCATCGTCGCAGGCGAATTTGAAGACGATGTCTTGTACTTCGACCCAGCCACCTGGCTTGAGGGCCCTGGTAACGTTAGTGAGTCATTACAATCTGTGGGCCGACTTGTTGAAACTTACTTGTACGCCTGCTCCAAGAGTCTGTCCCAGTCTTTCAATGCAGGGCCCATGTTGCGAATATGAACATAGTCGAGTGAATTATCGTCCCATGTCCAATCAGCCTCAGCGTCGTCGACAACAAAGTGGACGTTAGGAGGCACAAAAATCGGTTGGATTGGGCTCAAGTCAATGCCAGTAACCTCGGCCTCTGGGTACTCATCTCCCACTGCAAAGCTCGTCAGCGAAACCCGGACGGATCATACTTAGTCAGGGGAATAGTACTGTCCATAGCCCAGATTCCAGTGCCAGTCCCAATATCGAGGATTTTCTGAGGGTTCTTCAAGGGCGCGTTGTGTAACTCTCCATCGCAAAGGTGGAGAATCAAAGCATGTTTCATATCCTCACGTTCCTGCTCCAAGTCGTCGTTTGGCAAAAGGTAGCGACCCTCTTTGTACTTATGATAGCGTCGCTTGTTCTCAAAGTTGTAGTCGCGAACACTGGGGGCCAAGGAGGTTGATGCATTGGACGTCGTCTCATAGCCATCTTCCGATTGCTCAGCCTCAGCCTCATTAGCCTCGATGACATGATCGGGGGACTCGACTCCACCCGCGGCTGGTGGAGAAGACCCAGGAGGAGACGAAGATTTCCGTCCCGTCATTTTGAGGCTTGTGAAAACAAAATAGATGGTAATATGACTTATGAGCGTTGTAGGAGGGAGGGGAATGGGTTGCACGAAGGAGAAGTTGAACGGGGGCGGGGGAGGAGAAAAGAAAGGAATGCAACATGGACCCGATCCTAGTCTTGTTGTCGCACCCACTTCATTCATGTCACATAACCCGGGTAAGAGGTACAAAATGTGACAAGAAGGCGAAGACGCAGATGCACTGCAGCCTTCGGTCGGTGTTGCCTACCATTCTGGCAGGCAGCCCGTTGCCTTGGGGTCCTAGTACACAGTAAGAATGCAATGTCAAACCAGGTTCGAACCCACGGTGTGATCTGTTGGTTGTCTGTCGATTGAGCTGATATGACAAAACTGCCTGCAGCTGCAAGCTTCCGCATCAATTCGAATGCGCCCGCACACGCCTCGGGGACTTTTCTGTCGATTCGTCGGATACCCTGAAAGAAGATGCTGGCCCCGTCTTTCACCCATGTTGGATTTAGTCCGACAATTCCCCAAGCCAGGGGGACAGGTCTCACGAGCGTGGGGATGGGAGTGCATACTCCTTCTCATGATCACAGTAGCTGAGGCTTTGACGCACCGTCTTGTTCCCCATTCAGCCGGGAGAGCATGCAGGCCAAGATGAAAATGTCAGAGAAGCCAATCACCTTCCCTGCCTTTGAAGCGCATGGGACGTTTTGACAAACACATAGCAAGGCTGCCGGCCGGGTTTACGCGGATATTCCGCGGTCAGGGGTTCAATATGGAGCACGATACGGGGCAACGCAAGCCCACTTCTTTGAGGTTTTTGGGAACTTACCACTCTGTCATTCAGGTGTGGCCGAGCCACTCGCCGCCGCGCGATCCGGGGTGAGTGGGGTGAGCAGTGCGAGCAGGTTGCCCGGGCTGGCCGTGAACTTGACCCACTGTTCCCAAGCATTCCAAAACTGAGAGGTGGGCAGAGCAGAGTCAAGACAACGGACAAAGTTTAATCACCTTGAAAAGACACGAATGAATTCAGATATCTGCTAATCCTAGTCTCAATCTCTGTTACTGTTGCTGTTACAATACGCTTCTGTTGAAATCATTGTTGTCATTATCGCCAGCGCCGTTGCATTTGAATTATCCCTGCTGCGATACACGCACGTATTAGTGTAAGTATGATTCGCTCTTTGCCAGGACCGGTTCCGGTGGTCGGCGCCGCCTAAGTGATCGGCACCGAGTGTCGGAGCCGGTGGACGGAACCGATATGACCCACTCCAAAGCGGCAGCCGGAAGCGAGAACGTTGTGTATCCCAGGACGTTAGATGCAGAACGAAGAGACCGAAAGATTGATCGTTCATTGAAGGGACGAGAACGGCATCCACATCTGAAATAGAAATCTCGCCACTGGTTAAATCATGCAGGCAATTCTCTAAGTTAACGAAGTATATAAAGGCAACAGTGCCCACCCTTTTAACCTTATGAAAACATCCAACTTCCTAGATTCATTGATCATACATACTTCCTCAATACTCAATGTTTTACACTCGTATCGCGCTCGCTGGCGCCACCGGCAATCTCGGCGGCCCCATCCTCAAAGTCCTCCTTGACGCTGGTTTCCGCGTCACGGCTCTCACTCGGAATGGAGGAAACTTGTCTAGACTGCCTGTCCACTCAAGCCTTGAGATCATGGAAGTCGACATCAACTCTGTCGAATCTCTTTTACCTGCCTTAGCCGGCATTGACGTCGTCATATCATGTCTGGCCACGCTTGCCATCGGGGGCCAGAAACCACTGATCGATGCGGCGGTCTCTGCCGGAGTCAAGGTTTTCATTCCAGCCGAGTTTGGTATGGATTCCACCAACTCCCTCTGCGCGCAGTTGCCCGTCTGTGCTCCAAAGGTTGCCGTCCAGGACTACCTCCTGAAGATGTCACGGGAAAACCCAGCGTTCACTTTCACGGCCATTGCGAATGGACTTTTCCTCGATTGGGGTCTTCAGAACGGCCTCATCGTTGATCTTAAAGATCATAAAGCGATCCTGTACAACGGCGGCGATGTGCCTTTCAGCGCGACGACGCTCGCTGATGTCGCGATGGCCGTACTCGGCGTCATTCGGAACCGGTCTCAGACTGCGAACCGCGTTGTGTTTATTCATTCTGCCTTGGTTACTCAAAACCAGCTCATTGGATACGCAAAGAATGTCGACGGGATAGACTGGAGCACGTCTGTCAAAGACACAGAAGAACTCCGCCGAGAGTGTCTCGCAGAGCTTGCCAAAGGGTCAGATGCAGATGTCGATGCTGCAATGCTGGGATTCTGTTTTTGCGGGTCGCTGACTCTTGATTATGGCTGTGATTTCTCTAGCAAGCTGGACAACAATTTGTTGGGTGTAAAGGGAATGAGCGACGATGAGTTGCACTCGATGGTGGTCGACTACCTAGAGAAGCTGTAATCTTAGCGAGTGAACACTTAAGGCACCGCAGGACAGTCGGAACATAGCGTTCAAGACTTCCTCCACGTTTGCTTTGATACTCAGTAATAGAGAAAAGGCTGCCACTATTGACGTTGACGATTTACATACTTCACAAGCTGGATGTGACTCGCCATAAACCACAAACAAGAGATTGTGCGCAGTGCAGTGCAGGTGTCAAGAAAGCATGGCAAAATAATGGCTGACAAAGATACTGGGTCTTGCTCGCGTCTGACATCGTTCCGGGCTGGTTGTATTTCTAAGCAATCAAGCGTTGTGGGGTTGGCGCCGCTGTGACCGCATGTCAGCATTATTACTGAGTCGGATCAACATAAAGCTGTTCTTGCCTTCAGCGACACCGCATACCTGACCATACTTTTCTTTAGTTCAAGTAATAGATCTCACGGACCTTGAGCGATAGGAATATGTCATCTTCCAAACAGAGGAAGCAATATTCAAGTTGCGACAACTGTCACCGTTCCCGAGTTGCATGCAACGCCACGAAACGTGGCTATCAACCAGGTGATATAGATTGGCGCGGTTCGTGTTCGCGATGCGCCTTGAAACAGCAACCTTGCACCTTCACCGTAAGTGAGCACAGGAAGAATTGTCAGTTATGCGCCCGCAGAATCTGATGTCAAATAGTGGATGAAGAACACCAATAAAAAGGGTTCAGGGCCAGTGGCTCCTAAGGGATCGGAGATGGCAAATGTCCCTGGAGCCAGACTGAGTGAACCCGACATGAACGCATCGTTTGACTCACTCGTCAAGCAAATTCTCGAACCTTCTCTTGCGCTCTTAGTAGATGGCTGTCCGCTCGTGTAAGATTCACCAAATAGCCACCAGGGCGATGCTGGACTCGGAGACTGACTAAGTTAGCAAGAACTCAAGTGAAGCCAGAACCACATCGGTCATAGACATGTTCAGGACTATCGATCGTGACTTGAAAATGGAGGTGGTGTCTCAAGCTCCGGGGGATGGGCAAACGCCTGACCGTGGAGAAGCAGAACTGGGAACCCAAATCGAGTGCTTCTTACGAACGGCCATTGAAGGTTTCGCAGCACGATGGGCCCCTCAGATCCTCCAAAGCCATGGCGGCCTTCCGACGAACTCCACCGGAGACTTTGTCAGAGAAAGCTGGCGCGCTGCCAGAAGAGACATGCTCAAAGTCATCAACCGAGTATCCTATCAATCCGTGTTAGCCTTGTATTTATTCGCACAGACCCCGATTCCCACTGGAATCCCTCATGACGAGGTCATGGACGGGATCGATGGTTTGACTTGTCTTCATACTGCGCTTTCCCAGATTCAAAGACTACGGGAACGAAGGAGCCATGATCACCTCGATGAGCTGGGGTCACTGGTGGAGTTTGGCTCCTCTCGCAATTATGTCGTTGCCGAACAGGTATCGACCAGGTTTCTAGACCTAGAAACGAGAATTTACTGGACGGCAGTGGTTTGGGATACTGAAAGCTCGTTAACATCAAATCTGAGAGCTTCACTGACATCTGGCTTGAAAGGGGCTTGCTTAGAACCCGTGTGGCTGTTGGTCAGGGCCTTCCTCGTCGGCTCGTTCCTTCCCCAATCAAAAGACTGGCTTATCAACGGGCTTGAAGTCAACGACAAGACAGCGACTGAGATACTTTCAGCGGCTTCTGTTGCTAACGTCTACTTATGGAAGACAATTACGTCATTGAAGGAGGCTTTGAGGGAAGGGGTAGATGAAACAAGCCTTTTGTCCACTTGGGAAGCTACTGTCGATGCATTGGAGATCTACACAACCTCGATATGCCCGCTTCTCGGACTCTCCGAGAGGCAGCTTCATTTTCTGAACCAAGAGAGTCGACTAAATTGGTTCGACGTAAATTTGAAGCACTACCTTGGCATTCTGAAGATGGTAGAAGCACTCGAAGCAGCAAGCCGTTCAGACCTACTTGCACAGATAACAAAGACAAGGCAAGAAGCTGAGCGCGAGATTTTTAACGTGCTCAAGTTTGGGACCGAGAGCAAATGTATCATACGTACGGCAGCCGCGACGGCTCACAGAACGCGCGCCGATAGGATGCAGGATTGTACTTCTTCAGAAGAACCTGTCGTCTCAATGAGCCCTTGGATCGCCCTGATAGTTGAGTCTGTCTCGTTTTTGGGCAAGATAATCCACACCAGGTATCTCGAGAAGAGCATGCAATACGACGCATGCATATACATGCTCAGACTGGCCGCTGACGTCTTAGACCATCTTCCGAATGATGTTCGCTGCGTCGGCGAGGGCCAGGATAGCCTGCAAAAGCTAAGAGAAAGGATAGCTTAAGCCTTCTGCTGGGTGTTTCTAAGACACGTCGTATCTGTAGCAAAAGTACTGTTACGTCTCTCAACCGCCTATTTCTTTCTATGAGTGATTCCTTATCTTTTAACTTTTCCTCACACCTAAAGTGCCCTAGCGTTTCTTTAGCATTTTCTTCAATGAATTCCGACACTTTGACCGATCAAACCGATGCTCGTCGGGCCAACCACATTCCCTCTAGATATTCCGAGCTTCCTAAATCCATAAAATCAGCAACCAAAAACCATAATAACCACCAGCCAACTTCAAAACCTACATGGACCCAGTGCCGATGTTCCTCTCTAAAATCCTCCACTCGCCAAATTTTCCAGTCTCCCCCTGGTATGTGCGTCGGATTTGAAATCATCTTAAGTGAGATCAGACTATCTAGAAGGGAAGAAAGAAGTACTCTACAGCCGGCCGGGGCTTATCGGTCCGCCAGGGCTCATTCTCGGGTATCTCCTCGTCCAGCACGTGTCTGTACGCATCATGAGGAGTGACCTCGCCTATATTAAGTACATTCAATGAGCCTCAGATAACCCCCACGGGACGTCATCATCATTATCGGTGCGGGTGTCAAGCAGTCACCACATAGCCAAGCCCCCATCCGCCTGCCCTGCAAGGGCGACGATTCCTTCTGGAATCTTCTCGCTTTCCAACAGCCAGAGCTCAACTTGGTTCTGAATTCTCTTTCGGGTTCTGAAAAGAGATGTGTGTCTTTAAGGTAAGGTAGCTTATGCTCTGCGTGGATGGGTAGACCGGCTTCTCGCTCTCCAAGTATGGCAAGTGTCGTACTTTTTCGAGGACTCTATCAGTTTCGGTCATGGAGAGAGCGAGATCGAGATGTTCTCACATAGGTCAACTGCTCTGTGATTGAACCTGAGGATCCGAAATATCTCAAGGGGAAGTTCGTCATCGCTCCATCCGTTCTCAGGGGGGCTCTTTATGCCCTCGGGTCTGAACGAGACCATTAGCGAAAGCAGTTCGCAATATTGCTTGATACTTTCAACGATGGCATCACGGTCGTAAAGGGGACCAAATGGAGTCGAAATGGGTTTGCGTGTCGACATTGGGGCGATTTATGACCGCGATTGTTGTTGATGTGGAACGATGAAGGTACGTGTGAGTTTGAGAGACCACCTAGGAATGCTTAAATACTTTATTTATGTAGGTGCCCACCACCACTGCCTAGTAAAAACTCACCGGCCTAGGCTTCAGGGTACCCGAGATATCCTATACAAACACGGAGCATTAAAATCGTTCGAAGTTTGTGGGTATGGTTACATTGGTTTGAATGTGAGGATGAAGATGTTATTTGTACAGTCTAAACCAAAAGCTGTGAAAGGGGAAGTTGACGATCGGTCCCCATGACGAGTGGATTACCTCTTGGAAATAGACCGTCGTGCCGCGTAGAATTCCCCACAGACCGAAACGCCGCCGAGCCCTTTCGTCTGCTCCCTTCACAACAAACTTCCAACTTCCTCTCTCAATTGATTCCCAACATGGAAGACTTCCTCCGATCTGCCCTGGCTTCCAATTGCTTCCTTACAACGTCCAGCTCCATCGTCGCCCATACCACCGAGATCTTGCCTTTGTCGAATCGGTACATGCAGTGCTCGTTAAACTTGATACTCTTTCCATTGGGAGGGATGCCCGCAAACACCGACGTCGGCGTTCCCGTGAGCTCCAATCGCGCAGCAACCTGCTGAGTCTCCTCGTCCACCAGCAACTCCTTAATCTCGAAACGAAGCCCTGAAACAACTTCGTGGCTCAGATCAAGGTTGCGTGCATAGTCCTGGACAGTGAATGGTCTGTTGTTGTGTCGAAGGTCTTTCCTGCAGAATTTAGGAAACTCGGTCTTCATCGTGCGCTGGTTCATACTGGTGACGTATGCGCGGTACAGCGACCCTAGGTCAACCGGTTTATCCGGCATGCTCCGCGTGAGAAACTTCGGCGTCATCTCTGCCGTTGGATTCTGGGCGCGAATTCCGTCGTTGTCCTGGATCGTCACAATCCTCGAAATCTTGCCCTTCTCGTTGAACCACACGAAGCACTGCTCGTCAAACTCAATCGTCTTCTCCACGGGTTCAGCATTCACCCTCTCGTCCACCAGCGTCATCCGGTTGACGTATCTCGCGGCCACAGCGCGGGCCTTCTTGTCGACGAGCATGGTGTCGATCTTGATGTTGAATCCGGCGAGGCCCTTCGTGCGACCCTGGAGGCGGGTGATGTGCTCTTCACGCGTCTGGGAGTGGCCATTCCGGGTGAGCTCGTCGGCGAGGTGGTTTCCAATGACGTTCCATTTGCTGTTGTTCAAGCAGTCGACATATTCGCGCAACCGAGTGCCGATGTCCACCTGAATTCCCTTTCCGTCACCGTTCCAGCGGCGCGCTGGGCTTCTGTGCCGATGAGGGCTTTTGATCCCTGAAGGTTGCTTCTCTACAGCCGGCGGAGCCAGGAAACTCTCGTGAGAGAAGCATGGCGCGTCTGAGTCTTCCAATGTTACTGTCGTCATCTTCATTATCTTCCTTCGAAATTTCTTTCTGTTTTCGGTCTTGTTTGATGATGAAAGTCGTGATGAAGGGCGGACGTCTCTAGCGTTATTATCGTCAATAGCGATGTCATGAGAGGGGTGAACTGATCTTAGCGAAGCGAGCAGTAAGCGCTGAAAAATGCTTTAGCAAGGGTCGATCATTAATATCAACGAAGCAGATCCCCCGGATTACCTCAAAATGACCACATCAACGATAGTCAATCACTCAGAATAGGGAAATAAGTTGTCACTACCACAACAAACAGATCATAATCGACAGTGCAAGGAACCACATGCAGCCCAGCCGCAAGAACGCGATCGAAAATCGGACCCTTGCGCCACGTCTTTTCACAGTTAATGACGTAGAATTCCCCGCATTTCCTGACATCACGTCGTTCTCCCGTGGCGTCCGAACTCGCCAAGCGGGCCGCGCGGACCCCCCAAGCAGGGAAATTTTCTCCCTAAATCACCGATCAGAAAAAAGCACGCCTCAACAAAAACGACGCGAACTAAGGAGAGGATGGTCCGCCACGCCGAGAAAATCCGGATTGTTCCAGCCCGCCCCTGTCAGCAGTTGGGCGGGTGCGCGAGAGCCTTATCTCTGTGACACCGGCATCGGCATCATGCATGCATACCGCCACCCTGATTCATTGCACTGCAGTACCGGGGAACAACCGCAGGAGCCCCAGTTTTGTCTTGTTTTCTTAGCAGCTGATCGGATCGGGGCCAGGGTTTGTGTAGCTGGTCGGGGTCGGCCAGTACGGCTGGAAGAGAATGCCCGGGTCGGTCGACTTGTAGGCTCCGGGGAACGACACGCCGGAGAAGGTCTTGCTGCCGCCGCCGGAGAGGGAGACTTGGGCGCAGCCGACGTAGAACTGAGCTCCGCCCTCGGTCGCGGCGCCGTGGAGGGCAAGGTGCTCAACGCGGACGAGGTACTCTCCGTTGGCGAGACAGGATGGGATCTTGGTTGAGAGAACTTGCGTGTCTGCGACACAAATCGTCATTAGCACCGAACTGATTCAGCCCTACAGCGCGATTCACGAACCTCTCCACCAAATCTAAAATGTCTGTTTTCTTGAAACCACATGCTTTTCGCGGTTCCCTGCCCCCGAAGATCGCACCCACCCGACAACAACATGACCCGAAAATTTTCAAATTACAGGAGAAATGATTGAGAAAATTGGACACTCACTGTACGACGCCCACTCCAGGCCGCTGCTGGTGATCGTTGGGCGCTCGTGGTAGATCTTGAACCAGACGGCTCCACTGCCGTCCCAGGTTACCGCCGTCTGGCCGGACGGGACCTTGGCCATGTAGAAGCTCGCGGGCCCGGGATGTCCCACGACGCTGTTTGCCGCGAACCCTATCGTCGAGCCCGCGGTGACCGGGATGGTGGTCACGGTACCCCTGTCCGCGGGATCGGCTTCGTAGCACCGGATCTGCGTCGACGAGACGCCGTCGGTGGGGCCGTTGGAGTAGAAGTTTAAAGTCTTGCGGACGTGCTGCCATTCGGGATAGGTCGTGCCGCCGTACACTAGGCGACCGAATGTGTCTGAGTTGATCGACTGAGTTAGCATCATACGATTTGCTGAGACTTTTGTCTCTTGTTGAGTGATGTTAAAGGATAGAAGACTAACAGTGGGCTTCGGCTGATGCAGCCGCCAGGACTGCCAAAGTCTCAGAGAACTTCATGCTGGCACAGCTTGTACTGAGGATTGATGGAAACAACGATATCACTTCAGGTTTGGTTGACGAAGCTCTGTAAAGTTGAAAGAGAACACTTCACTTCATGCCTCCTTAAATAGCTCCATAATTACAACTCAGCCGGGCTTGAAGAGACCAGCCTACAACTCCGCGCAACTCCTCGCAACCTGGTCTTGTGCCTCCATCAAAAAGGAATGTGCCAATACTTTAATATCAAAGTCCGTCTCCTCCCCGAGCGCCGGCGAAAATATGGGGCGCATTCCACGAATCTCCGTCGCCGACCCCTTGCCGGTCCGGAGGCTGCGCTCCGAGGAGTAACGTTGACATCCTTGCTGTTACTCATGAAGATTCGCCAAGGCTACCATTTCTCTTTCCCTGCGATTCCCTATTAGATGAGAATAAATGAAAAATGGCACCCACACCTTCCGCCACTTCGGGCTTGTATCGGCCCGACAGGTGGACTCATGGTCAGGTTGTCGCATCCCACGATCTGGAGTCCCGATACGTCAGTTGATGACCCTTGTTGCTTGTTCCGGGCCTCTCTGCACAAATTCTAGTCTTTGTCTATCGTCTTATTGATTTCTTTCATTTCTCTGTACTGATTACCTCTCACCCACTCCCATTCCATCATCTTGACTGTGCCATCGCCCTTGTCCGCGGTTCCGTAGACTCGTCGACTTTGACAGGTCGCGATACTGAGTAGCGCCTCATCTCTCACATCTGTCACCTTTTCTCCATCCGTTACAGCTGTGTCGCTAGACGATGAACATGGCTGCGGAGAAGTTGACAGTACGATTGACTCTGACATGGAAGATCGGGCC